>NC_092805.1:86511256-87886256 GCF_040954645.1 Diabrotica undecimpunctata | reverse complement strand
GAGCCACATGGGTCATACTTTAAAAGTACTGCTTAAAGTAATACATAACGAGAAACTATGAAAAGAAAAGAGAATCGATACTCGAGAAGTACTATTTTCCATCAGCATACTGATTTAGCGATGTTGGGATGTAACCCTATGTAGGATGTGACTAGACTTCTGCTTTATTGAGTATGAAAGAGCTTTCGGTAGAGTAACACATGAGAAACTAATATCAATACTTATGAATAAGCACATTGACAGTAAAGTCATAAAGATAATCCAAATATTATATTGAAACCAAAGTGCCATAGTTAAAATATAGGCAACCATCAGAAGAAAAGAAGGTCTGTAGAGGAGTTAGACAGGTTTTATCACCACTTTTGTTTAACTTATATCTTGAAGAAATTTTCAGAAACACGCTCAATAATATCAAAGCTTAATTAGCGTTAACGGAAAATTAATTAACAACTTACGATATTCACACGGCACTGTGATCATTGCAACGAGTATAGAAGATCTAGAATAATGCTGACATGGGAATTACTATAAACGCAAAACGAAATATTTGCTAATTACAAAAAGACCACAAAATATACACCACATATTGGCAATTAATGGTATACTGGTAGAAGTAGAACAAAGTCAGTACTTGGGAACATCAATGAAACAAATGATTGTACTGCCGAAATAATCAGGCGAATAGACATTAGCCAGCATTTATACGAATGAAGCCACTCCTAATGACTGGGACATTAAAAAAATGCAATTTAAAAATAATCGAGGCTTTCGAACTCTGGTTATACCGCAGAGTATTAAAAATATCATGGACTGATAGAATTACAAATAAAGAAGTACTGGAGAGGGTTGGTAAAGAAACAAACTAATCATCTCTATACAAAACAGAAAACTGGAATAGCTAGGCCACGTGATGAGGGGACCAAAATATGAAATTTTGAGACTCATTATACAGGGAAAGATTCAAGGAAATCTGTTGGGCGAAGACAGAATTCTTGGTTGAAGAATCTACGTGATTGGTATCAATGCAGATCGATTGACTTGTTTAGAGTATCAAGTTAAGGTAGAGTAATAAATATAGCCATTATGATTGCCAACCTCCGTAGGGAGACGGCACTCTAGGAAGAAGTATTGTGCCATTATGTCTTTTGATTTATGGTTCATTCCAGATATGTAGTATTGTTGGTATACTCTTAATATGTGTTTACGAGAGGTTCGTTGTATAAGCTCGATGAAGACAATTTAATTTTTGAAAGTCGGTGTCATATTTTTCACTTTCGCTTCCAATTCACCATTATTGGAACATTGGGACATTTTCCCAGTTATCTTTTTTAAATTGAAATCTTCTTTTGCAAAATATTTCATAAGCTGTTATTGCTCTTTTGGTATATGCTGGTATATCTTTTTAACGCAGTCATTCTCTAATGTCGTGTTGATGATAAGATCCAGGTTGTACCTTTCTTTCCATATTTTAATTTGGAAGCGATAGGGTAGATTTGGTTCGGGAAAAAAGTGGCACTTTGTTTTGTTCATCGTAATCTTCCACGCAGTTCTCCCCCACCCCTTCCCCACGTTAAGGCATAGCCTTATTGTTGTGGTTGTTGAAATACCGTAGAACTAATCTGGTTTTTAGAGAAGTGAAGTTTTTTGGAACGAAAAAGACAAACTCTTTTTCGAAAAATTTGTATATTGAGGTTACCATACAATCTCCTACTTCGATAATCGAAATTTTGATATCATTGTAATATCTTGATCAGCTTACAGCAATATTCCTTTTCACCAGAATGGCACTTCCAAGTTGCTTACTTGGGTGTTCTGTGAAAGCAGGAACAGCTTATGATACTAATCCGATAGAAAAAGAGTTGTTTTTTCAAGGTATGGTTTTCTCCTAAAGAAATATTTATTGGAACTGTGAAAAAAGTTTAACGTTACGTCCATCTCTGCGGAACGGATGAGTATCTTTATTCTTTAGCTTGAGGTCGATACTGCTTGAGCTTTTTACCGAAACGAGAGAAGAACGAGAATTGACGTACGGCTTATGGCGGATTTAATGACGTATGAAGTGAAAGAAAGTCCCACGATGGATAGATAGGTATTTATATTTAGCCCTTTTTCAATTTTAGTCTTTTTTTATTGTAGGAAAGAGTAAAAGCAATTCTCTTTATTATATTGAATATGTGGTTGACGTAATTCGTTATTTTCTCTGATGGTCCATTTTGCGAACATTCGGAGAAGGAAGAGCAACATTACTAAGGGCTTTTTGTAATGCGATGATTTATGGACATGAATGTTTTTGCTTTGCTACGGCTTCGGTTGATTTTATTGTTCGTTCTAGAAGTCATCGATTTTACGAACAATAAAAATAAGTGGAATAACATATTATCTTTTCCAACACTTATTATATACATAAAATAATTTGTTCTTTTCATAATGGATGTTGGATAGATACTTATGTTTTGAAGAAACTTAGCTATTTACTAAAAAAATCGTCAGTTGACGGAACATTAAGATATATATATATATATATATATATATATATATATATATATATATATATATATATATATATATATATATAAAGTAGTTAGGTATAAGTGACTGACGTTTTATCTTGAGATTGGAGTCATTAATAGGGTAGGATAAGTAAAACTCATTCTCTCTAGCTTTCGCAAAATTTATTTGCTTCTTCAGGATATGCTAAAATATGGTTATAATTATATATATATATATATATATATATATATATATATATATATATATATATATATACAATGAAATTAAAATGAAAAAACATTGTATAAAACAAGCACAAACAATAAATAAAAAAGATAATAACAAAGTGTTTCACTTATCCCTACCCTATTAATGACTGCAACCTCAAAATACAACTTTAAACTATATATCTATGTATTCTATATATTCTTTATAAATTTATATATAAATTTTATGTATAATCTTGGCAATGGAATAGTGTGACGTTTATCTTATTGTTTGGTTGGCTTTTGCTTCATGATTCTCTTGGGCTTTTGCGACTAGTTTATAGTTAACAGGTCGGCTGGGGTGTTTCGTTTGAGCCGTTGTCCGATTGGTTGTATCATTATATTTTGTGCTAGATTATTGGGGCGGTAGTCCCTGATGTCAGAGTTTGGTGTCTTTTTCGTCGACGGTTGTCATTTTGAGGTCTCGTGCGATCGTTTTATTTGGAACGTACCATGGAGCATTAGTGATCATTCGGAGGACTTTCGATTAGAATCTTTCGGAATCTCTAAAGAATGTCAATGCTGGATCTAGCTGCTGTTCCCCATACTTGAATGCCCAGCTGTTTTCTCTTGGTAAATATGGGTTTTCTTTATGTGAGCCTGCCATCCAAATACATTCCCAAGTATTTTATGTCGTCTTTCTGTGGCAGAGGTTGACCGTATAACGATACCGGAGGGCAATTATTTTCCTTGCGGTTTGTAATTGTTACCTGCGTAAATTTTGTCTCAGCTTGTATATGTCACATTTTTAGCCAAGTTTGTTTTGCATTTACGTTAGCCTGTACCTTGTGTGATGATATGGTTGGATCTTCATAAGAAAAGATTACTGCTGTGTCATATGTATAAGTTGCTGTTGTGACTTCTGGTGATGTAGGCAAGTCCGCAGTGAGGTACAGCACTGGTCCGAGAACACTGTCTTGAGGAACTCCAGCCATAATTGGGTAAAGTCTGATATACTCATCGTGATGTTTTACAAGGTAATAGCGGTCTTGCAGGTAGGACCTTAGAGTTTGGAAGTAATTGTTGGGAAGGGATTTTTTGATTTTGTATAAAAGACTATTATGCCAGACTTTGTCAAATGACTATTCTGGATAACAGCAGTTTTTCCAATATTTCAGACATAATAGGAAGCAGGCTAATAGGTCTGTAGGACTTTAGGACTCTGTAGGACTTCCTCAAGACCTAGTATTGACTGACTTCATTGGGATGTCGCCAGTGCAGTGCGCATTTTTTCGTTCTTAGTAAGATGGTTTATGCGTATTTCTGGTTCCCTCAGTTTGATCGGTGTTGTGTCATCTGCTGCGGAAATCGCGCGATGTAGATTAGGTGTCTCAGCCTGCATCTGAAAATAAGCTCTTAAATTAGTAATCTGTTTTTCTAATTGCTCACTTATATTCATTAGTCCTCGTCCTCCTAAATACCGCGGTAATGTCGTTCTTTCTACTGCACTTCGAGGATGGTGTTTTTGTGCCTGCGTAAGGTGTGTTCATACTTTTCGCTAAAGAGTTTCATATCCGTTTTAGTCCACTTAATAATACCAAAGGAATAGCTAAGCGAGGAAAATGTGTAAGTGTTTAGCTCCGGCTCCGCAAACAAATTTTTACTATTAAGATGTGAACGAAGCAACTGTTTTACCTTTTGTATTGAACTCTGAAGTTAAGATTTTCATTTGTTTATGGTCAATTCTCCGCGCTTGCTTTACTCCTGATATTTATACATGTCATTTTCACCCACACCCTCGATGTTTTGGCCATTTTTTATATCGAATCCTCCGAACTCAACCTTTCATCTGACTATATTCAAAACACGGCACTTATCTAGACCGAAGTGCCTACTAATATCATTAGTGAATAAGAGTATTTCTACAGTTTTTTGGCATCTGATCTAAGTGGTGTCGAGTAGAAGCCATTAGTTTCAAATCATATATATACAACAGAAGGTATTGTTGTTTTTAATGCTAAAACCTGAGTTAGTAGAGTTCAATAGCTGGAATAGCGGGTTCATCGCTAGACAGAACCATAATAGACTCAACGAGTCTCCTTGGAATAGGCCGCGGTTAACTGCGATATTTTCCGTTTCGATATTGTTTTCACAAGGTATTTAAAAAGGTGAATTTTAGTCTTCCAATCTGTTATTATATGCCTTAAAAATGTCTCTATATTATCATTGACTTTATATATTCTTAATATATCTACAAACTATTGATGCAGCATTGAGTCAAAGGTTTTCTTGTAGTCAATAAAGGCAGTGAAGAGTTTCCTTTTTTTGATGTATGTCTGGTTAGAAATGACTGAGTCGATAATAAGTTGTTCTCTGCAGCCCATGGAACCCGCATCCTTTCTGTTGAGGTCCTATGATATTCTTTAGAGCGTAGTGTTGGTAAATACACAGGATGTGAGGAATTTATATAAAGTTGGAAGACAAGTAATTAGGCGGTACTTGGCTGGATCTTGGGTGTTATTTTGATACTTCCACATTAAATAAGTTATTCCTTGAGTTAGGAATTACGGTATTTCCTGCGGATTAGAAATAATATGATTAATTAGTGTTGATAAGCGCTCATGAGCACTCCAGAACTTCTTAAGCCAGAAATTTTGAACTCTTCTGGTGCAGGAGATTTCCAGTTATGAAGCTCTTTGATGATATTGGAGACTTCTTTTGTGGTGAAGGGTTCATAGAGAGTAAGTACGACGATATTGACAGTTTTGCGTGTTATCTTCTATCCACCCAGCATTGGTGTGAAGAGCAGCTGGTGTGGAAAGTTGATTTTCCCAAAACTACTGAATTTCTTCTTGGCTTGGGTATGATTTATTGGCACTTTCTACAGTAGAATTAAGTTTGCGATAGAACGCCTTCTCGGCATGCTCAAAAAGCGCATTCTTGCATTTCCGGCTGTTACTTTGTACGTCCTTAGCCGTCCTAAATAAACGGAGAGTTTTTGTTTTAATGTATCCAGGCACTGTTGGGCTGTGCTGTTTTCTTGATCATATTGTGAGTGTCTTGAAGCGCTCAGCATTATTTCTTCAAATCTTCTGATGACCTTTCTACTTGTTATTCCTCGTATATATTCTGTCATTTTACCAATCTCCCTACGCAATAATTCAATCTTGTTTAGAGAAGCCGTTTATCCCATAGGGCAACTGTCCTTCTAATTGGGTAGAACTTCAGTATGCATAATTTTTAACAGCGCACGTAGTTTCTTAGAAGAGTTTATTTTTGGTAGCGGTGAAGTGGTGGTCTGGAAGTAGGTTTGTTCCATTAAACTCTTGTACAGGACGTACCATTTTGCTTACCGGGATATTGCGAAACTCGTTGTCCTGTTGTTATTATCAGATTGACTTTGTATGGCAGATTGTATGGCAAGCTCAGGAATATGCTCATGTATTTCATTAGGGACTTGATTGACAGTTATCTCTTGGTTATTAATCTCCCGTTCGACGTCGCTTCGGATGGTATTGCGTCTAGTCTCTGGGATAAGATTGTTTCTTATAATTACCCGGTGGATCTGCAACTCGTTGTTGATATATCTGTAACTCGTTGTTCACATACTTGAATTTCTGGGTACTCCCTGCAAAGTTTGACATAGAGATTTTGTCGATACCCTATAGTTTCTTGACCGAGGTTTGTCACCTGGTACGTTTGTCACCTGGTTTGTCACCTGTCCAATTGCGTGAGCGCCGGCTGATGTTCCAGCGCAGCACCTTCAGCGAGTTTAGCTCTTGGTATTGTTTGGCTCGCTTGTGGTTGTTCTTGTAGGGTTGTAGCTGATTGTAGGACAGTGTCCCGCCTCCTGAGTACCCTGCCGCCGACGTCCCGCATGCTGCCACGTCCAGCGCCGGCTCCAGAAGTGCTCTGTTGATCCCCAGGCAGCGACACTAAGCACAATTTGTACCAACTGCAGGGTGTTAGTTTTTGTTCCATGGCAGATATCCCTGTTACCCTGTGGGCATAGGTTCTGAGAATACCCAGAGAACATCCTCCATACGCAGGGGGCGCTCCTGAGAAGAGAACTGATGAAAACTCCCACAGGCTTATTATTAATATTAGTATTACTACTATTGGTAATATTTTTAGATTTCTATTATTAGTATTTTTCTAAAAAAATATTCTACACTTTCAATGTTCTTCATCCATTTCTCATCTATTAGTAGAGTAGTTTTTGTTTGGTCTCCTAATCTTAAATATGTGTATACTATGTGGAGGAGTTATTTAACGATTTATTATTCCAGGTAACTATTTTCGTATCACTCTATTTAATATTTACATATAAAAAACTATTTACTACTACTAGTTATTGTTCAGTGTTGTTTTAATTCACCTATTTTTTGAATGCCCAGTGTATAATTTCAGATGGTTACCCTTTTGTCAAAAGTATTTCTAGTCTGTTATGATCGTTATATATGTCATCGCCGTAATCGCGACTTAATTTACATAACAGATATAAACTTTGTGAAGCTAGAAAACTGTTTTTATTTTTAAAATTTCAACACAGTTTTTATTATTGTCTGGCGTAAAATAAGGTTATTTTTAAACTGTAGCTTAAAAACATTCCTCATAAAAACAACTAACAGCCATTTCTTTCAAAACAAGGAAACGGTGATTGCTAATATATAACTTGTTATTGAATATTTTTGTATTCAGTTGGAAGTTTTCTGATATTGTTTTTTAACATTCACATATTGCTTTTTTAAGAGGTTCTAAGACTGTTTCCTTATGACATGTTTAGTTAAATATTGTATAATACAAAATTACTTTTTTGAGAATCGAAAGGAGTTTATTTTACAGTGCTTGTTGTAGTATTTCCGTGCTTATATCCTCCGTAGCATATCCTTTAGACCATGTTGAATACGGGCTTTTTTCTTTTTTGAAATTATTTTTTCCTTTAATTATTACTGTCAATGTTTCAAATGTAGAAAGTAATCACTTAAAATTTATCTCTACAAGATTTTGAAACCGTGGAAACCATGGAAATATGGATAGGGGACACTTCCTTTTTGTTGGTAATAGCAACTATATAATAAACAAATTTATAATAGGAGCCATATAATAAACAAATAAACTGATGGCCAAAAAAATGCAACACCTAGAAGGACAAATATTTTTTTTAAATATTTATTTATGGAAGTATACATTATAATATTCTTGTTATTTGATAACATTATAAACAAATTTGAAACGTCATTTTTTTCAAAAAATTAATAATGAATGGCTCCTCCTCAATTTTCTGTACACTCAGCTACTCTATGGGGCATTGATCGAATTAAGTGGTCTATATCATATTGCGGAATACTCATCCAGATTCTTCTTATGGCATGTCACAGGTCTTCTTAAGTTTGCTGGAAGACGTGGAAATCGATTTAGGTTTCGACCTACCATATCTCACACATTATCGTCGTCTAGACGTCAGAGTTCCGTTAAAAAGAACTAGAGGTGATCTGCTTCCAAAAAATGTAGCATCCCATACCATAATGGTTGACTGTCTTGCTATATGACGTTCAACAGCCATATCTATATTTCCTCTCTCACCTTGAAAACGTTTTACCCTTAAGCGTCTATCAGAACCACCCAAACAAAACCTAGACTCATCACTAAAGCAGACAAAATTCCATTGGTCATTCCAGTTTGGCCGAGCTCTGCACCATTCTAAGTGTAGAGCCTTATGCTGTGGTGTCAAAGGTAGCACCAAAAGCGGACGGTAAGCTCTCAGTCCCATTTCAAGTAATATTTGATTAACGGTTCTTCTTGAGACTACCCTTCCTGTAGCTGCAACTAACCATCTCATCTAATCATCTCTCACTTGATGTACATTGTCTCGTCTATTTCTAAGAGCAAAAAGTCCAAGATGCCGCAAATCACGGCCTTGAAATATTCTAGGACGTTCGGACCCTCCACGACACCGATAAGTCTCATCATTGGACCACCTCCTCCAAACTTTTTTTAACACCGTTGATGGATTAGCTTCAATTCTTTAATGTAATTTCCTGTAAACAAAAACCAGCCTCTTTCCTGCTTACAATGCGTCCTATTTGGAAGTAGCTAAATGACGAAATTGCCGACGAACGTGAACTCTTGGCATTTTAAATTTTTTGGTAAATCAAAAACAATCCAAAATGACTAAAAATTAAAGAAAGAAATTAAAAGAAAGTTAAATACACAGAAATAAACTTTATCTTTTTTGTTTTTTCGAAAAAAGAAAAGAAAAAACCTTAGCTAAAGAAAAGATAGCTAGGTAAAAACTTTATCACATATATATTTTCAAATAACACTTACAAAGAAATACTTCTGATCCAAATAAAATAACCGTATAAAAGTGTTGCATTTTTTTGGTCATCAGTATTATAATAATTCTCAAAAAGAGGCTAAGAGATATACATACAAAAGACACACTACGTGACTACGAGACACAGGTGAAGACATGGAAACAGAAAGGGATGTGATACAAATTGTAAACTACAGGGAAACGGAGGATTATGTTTAAATCAGTACATATAATCTTTCAGAGAAGAAACCTAAGAAAATATTTATCGCTATGTATGATTGATTCAGCCACTAATGACGAAAGACTATGATTCGGACACGATTGATGTATAGGTCAGTAACGGAGGTTATAGACAAAACTGTCACAAAAACTTATGGAGAAGCTGTTGTTGTTTAACTTTACTTGACCATGTAAGAAATTAAACTATAAAAAAAGGATAAAAGTAAAAAATAATAATAGTGGATAATGGTATGATTCCTTACCACGAACGAAAAAAAAATCGTAAGTTATTGAACTGCACACCAGCTTAAAGCAATAATTTCAAATTGTTATGTAATATATCTTCAAATTTCCAAATTGAAAACGATTTTCGTATTGGAAATCGAAACGTCAAACATAAATGTAAAATGTAATTTTAATTACAATCAATTGTGATTTAATCTCATATAAATATTTAAAATAAAAATACAGAATAAGTATATATATATATATATATATATATATATATATATATATATACAGTAGACTCCCTCTATAACGAGAACTGAAACGACAGACTAATTACCTCGTTATAAGCCGATCTCGTTATATCAGACAATCATAATACTGTGCATACATATGAATCTGTAGTTTTCTAAACCATAGTGAAGCCATTCGGAGCAATATAAGATGCTAATAAATATTATTCGAATGGCGTTTTTAAAAAAAAAAGTTATTTACTTTTATTGTCAATGAAATATATTAAAACATAAAAGAGTTGTTTACTTTTATTATCAATGATATACGTTAAAACAAAAAAGCTGTACTTATATTTTTTTCCAACTACATAATGTATAAATCGTATTTTCAAGGATAACATGAACTATTGCTTCTGCAATTTTAAGAACTCTGTTATTTTTAACTGCTTTAAATGGTCCAGTATCATTCTATCATATATTTTCTAAAGATGTGAAACAGTTGTATTTATTCATTGTAAAGAAGTTTATTGCGGGCTGCAGTTAAGTGTATTGAGGGGCTGTTTGAAAAGGTATTTATTTATAGCCACGACCGGACTAAAAACGTAAAAAACACGTTTTTGGATCTTATTTT
The DNA here is from genome assembly GCF_040954645.1 of Diabrotica undecimpunctata. Taxonomy (NCBI): domain Eukaryota; kingdom Metazoa; phylum Arthropoda; class Insecta; order Coleoptera; family Chrysomelidae; genus Diabrotica; species Diabrotica undecimpunctata. Next base: position 87,875,933 of record NC_092805.1, on the reverse strand, counting down.
CTCTCGTTATAACCAAATTTGCCTCGCTATAGACGGTTATAGTTCAATAGAAATTTCACGGGACATCTAATGTATCTCGTTATAAGCGAAACCTCGTAATATCCTTGTTCGTTATAGAGGGAGTATACTGTATATATATATATATATATATATATATATATATATATTTATATATTATAGATATATTATAGATTTGGTAAATAATATTTATTTGTTTAAATATATATTTTTAAGTCTCGCGCACAAGTGGTGCTACTTTTATTGTAGCTCTACTTCAGTGAATTTTTTGTTTATTTAGTATTTAGTATGCTTTTTGTTTCTTGTAATATTATATTATAATATAAGTATAATATGTAAGCTTCCTAAATAAACATTATTATTAATATATTATATTATATTATAATTATTTTATTTATTATTTTTTCAAACATTTATTTAGATAATTGAAAAATATTTAATTCAACACAGACTCGAAGCTTTCAGATTCTTTCTCCTCTAGTCTAATTTATTAAAAATTTATAAAAACTGACAGAAAATCTTTACGGAAAATTACTTCAGCAAATAATTGAATGCGACAGAAGATAAAAGGACAATCAGGAAGGAAAATTAGAAAATTGACGCGACAGAACCTTACAGAATAGCGAGAGACTAAGAAGATTTCACTATATCGATCGCTAACCTTCGTTTAATAGAAGATGGCAGTACGAAAAAAATTACATCCAGCTTTTTTCGATTTAAAACCTTATCGAATCAGCTTATATTTTCCGTTAAAAGCATAAAATATGCCCGTAAAAGACGTTCTTTGCTTATTTTTGTTATTTGGACGTAGTGAGCTGGCAGTAATTTTAAGATTATATTTATATAGGGTGCTGTAGAGGATGCTTACTACTGATAATTTTGGATGGTGAAATAATTGTGAAAAGTAATAGTTTAAGTACTTACGATTGTTATTACAAGGTAATTGGGAAATAGATGGAGTATGCAGTATAATGAGGGATGGATGAAGTGGAAGGAAGCGAGTTGTGTGAAAGAAAAATTTCAATAAAACCGAAGAGAAAATTCTATAAATGTGCCCTAAGATTAGCTATGATGTACGAAACTGAATTTTGGGCAGTTAATATATTTGGAGAAGTCAAGAGGCGGTACCAATTGATGTTAAAAATGAGAGAGCATAGGTTAAGATGGTTCGGGCATGTTCAACGCATGTTTCTGGAGTAGATTTCAAAGAGTAGAAGAGAGAATTTTTTACATATTTTTTTTTATAATTTTTGATATTTTTTTATAATTTTATTTCATTTTATTTAATTTTTAATTTTATATAATTTTATTTAATTTTCTTTCATTTTATTTAATTTTATTTCATTTTATTTAATTTTATTTTATTTCATTTAATTATATTTAAGTTTATAGAATTGTATATAGAATATAGAATTATATCGTGAACGTCCAGTGAATCAGCTTATTTATCCTTTACTACATATCAGTTCTAACATACAAGTAAAAACAAATGGATTATATTATATATATATATATATATATATATATATATATATATATATATATATATATAAATGGATATTATAAGTTAGTTTATTATTATATAGAAACCGCAACCCTTGAAAATTTATCATATTATCAGAGAAATCTTGACATGGTCAACTCGTAAAATACGAACAGCTATACAACAGTGAAACTTCTGTGGAAATAATATTTCTCTGAGAGAGCCGTCAACTGATAATCTGCTCTCAATTCAGAAACTAGAATCCGTTAATACTTTACCTCAAATGTTGCCCGCGATGACAATAGAATAATGAACATCGGATATTAATAATGTATTTTGGATGCTGTGTTTTCGCTAGGGACGAAAATATATGTCACGAACTATCCAAATTAATTAATTAAGAGATAAGCCAACCAGGAAAGTCATTACCATGAATAAAATAGAATAAATCATTGTATATTATATTATATTATAACTACTTTTTACTATTGTTATACAAACCTACTTTATTTTTTCCCTATGGCACACTATATAGAAATCAAATCGTCTTACCGAAAAATTCTCAGGCGTAAAGTATTACCACGTCACCCAAAAAATCCCGTGACTGACATCTATGGTGCATCCAATAATCTCTAAATAGTCCTTTTTATCAGCCGCCATGTTTTTCATACAGTTTTGATTAATTGCGTATAGTATATTATACGTTCTACGTCACTGGTTTATAAATTTACTAAATATTTATTAAATAAATATTTTTTATTTAATAAAGAAATAATATTGTTTGTACAGAAATAAGGGCTTTGGAAAATTTATAAAAACCTCGTCAATTTCCACTTCGGAAATCATTTTCAAAACATTATGTTTTATATTTTGAAAACGATTTCCGTGGAAGTTGAAACGTCAATAAACTTATTTTCAACTTAAATTGTGACCTATTCCCACTAAAAAACAGAACAATATGTAATAAGAATAGTTATTATCTTCTCGATAACACAACACCAAAATTGACAACCAACACTCAAGTTATGAAATAGTTTCTTCTTTGTGGGAAGTCCCACAAAATTAAAATCGTAAACTTCGCAAGTAACGTTTTACGAGGTATATGTAGATGTTAGTGATACCATTAAATTTAAATATTGACTTACAAGCTTTCGTAGTTTAAAAGATATGTAAAAGTATAAACCAACAAAGTATAAAAGTCATAATGAACCAAAAATCGACTACGAGCTTTTGCGGTTTAACCGTCGATGTATTATAATTTACGCTAGGCGCACACACATCGAATTTGGACGGTCGATAAAAGTTCGATCGAACAAATTCCTTTGGTGGCGCGAAGAAACAATGTGAGCGTGCACACACATCGATCGCCAAACGGCACGGCATCGATGTCGTGTGTCGTGTGACGATCGATGAATGTCACTGCATGGAGGGCTGCCGTGGTCGTTTCAAGGCGTATAGTAACAAATGAACGCGCGCACACATATCGATCTTTGTCGACCGACCAGTTACGTTTTTTGGACACTGCTCAAGCTACGTCGCTCCGTAGTTCTGTGTTGTTCATTGTGATTTTGTGTACTCCTCCTAACAAACCTTTGTAAATTAATAAGCGTCATCGTATAAATGTCGTGTAGTGTGCGTGCAAAGCATCATCGACAAAACCTCGATCGAACTTCTATCGACCGTCCAAATTCGATGTGTGTGCGCCTAGCCTTAGAGCGTGTATCACTCTTCCATATTCCATAACGACATCGGTCGATTGTTCCTTTTTGTATGATAATAATAGATTAAAAAAATTAATTTGCTAATCGAGGTACTTTTTTTCTTTTTTTTTTCGTATTTCTTTTTTTTTTAAATAACTAGACTTTCTTTGGTATTTTTTATTTTAATTATGTCTTCACATGCACTTTATTGTTATTTATATTACTAAATTACTAACCAACCCTAATATGTTTGTTTACAAAAAACTGTACACAAAAAATGGCTGACACTATTTTGTCCTAAGCTTCTAAATATTTTCATGATTTAGAAAGCATTACCCTTCAAATTTCGTCTGTCAAAACTAGAGTTTAATTCGACCGTTAGGGTCGTAGGTTAAATCGTTTAAGTGTGATGTGCTAACTCATTCCACTTTACTCATCCAACATGGCGAAGGGGAGAGAAAATATTTAAATTTATATAATTTCAATTTTAGGGGTTTAACACTTTATTCTTGGTAGCTGTTTACATTTTGAGAGCCGCGTCATAACTAACCAACGGCAATGATTTCTGCTTACATAATTAATATCGAATTAATAACTGTATTCCGGGTCGTCCTTGATCTGCATTTATATAATTTTTGTGTTCAGGTAGTTCCGTAGTTTAAGCGTGTAGTTCCATAGTATGTATAAACAACGATGTTAAGTACGGCTAAATATTTTTACGTTGCTGATCCAAATCGTTAGTTCTACCCTATACTACTTAAGTAACGGTACTATTCAAATTTTAAAACCTAATAGATATTAATTGAATTTCTCTCGTTAATAAAGTGTTCCTTTATGATAAGAAAAAATATGGTTTAAAAACAATTATTGATTGAGTGTTATTCTGTCTCTGCTACTTTGGAAATACGGGTTAATAAGTGTTATGATAATTCTAAACATGGTCTTCCTTCTTACTTATCATTTTATATATGTTTTCTCTTCAGCTCTTTCGTGGTTTTACTTTTTATTTCCTTCCTTTTGGGTTCGATTTCAACCCTTTTTTTAATTCTGTGATTGTGCATAACTGTATCATATTATTTCCCTGTGTGCCTGATTCTTTAATTGACTCCTTTTCATCTCGATTTTCTCTCGGCTGGTACCAAAGTTAAAATACACGGAATATATTCAGATGCGTTTAAAATAAAGAAAGGAACTAGTCAGGGCTGCATACTACCACCATTATTGTACAACATATATTCTGAATATATAATGAGAAAAGTACTAGATGAATGGTATGGAAGAATCAATATAGGAGGCAGAAAAATCAGTAACCTGCGATACGCAGATGACACACTTATACTAGCTGCGAATGAAATCGAAATGATTATCATCACTGACCGGGTACGCCGGATAAGCGAAGAATTTCGACTTCAGACCAAAACCGAAAAAACAGAAATAATGTTCGTAGACAGAGCCAATAACCGCACAGACACCAAGTGGCGAATTTCGAAGTGGTAGACAGATTTGTATACTTGGGCTCCCTGATAACCAACAATGGCGATTGCTCCTCAGAAATCAAGCGTAGACTAGTAATGACTAGTAATGACCCAAACCGCAACAGCTAAACTGATTAAAATATTGAAAGACCGAACAATAACAAGGAATACTAAGCTCAGGTTGGTCAATGCCTTTAGTTTTCTTATTGATACATACGCAACTGAAACATGGACTCTAAAAAAAATCGATAGGAGTAAGATCGAAGCCTTCGAAATGTTGGTCTATAGAAGAATTCTAGCATGTACTGGACATAACATAGAATCAACCTGTCAATTCTGGAAGAACTTCATATAAAATATAGACGAACAGCTAGATGAACGGCGACCATGGAACTATTTGTAGTAGAAGAAAAGGTAGAAGGCCGACGACTAAGAGGAAGATCTCCAACACGATGGGCAGACCAAATAAAGACTCTGGGGGGAAAATCCCTGCATGAAGACAGCAATCTAATAATATTTAGAGTTTTCCTTTAATGACCATTTTTTCATTCAACAGTTGCTATCAACAAGTCCTCACAGACACTTCGTCTAAGGAGTAGCAACTCCAGTGGAGTCTTACGTTGTCATGTAATCAATTCCTTTTGTAACTTAATCATCATAGTTTTTAATTATCAAAAATGTAACTCGAAAGTTAATCAAACAACATTCAAGTGGTTTTACCCATTTAGTGGCTTCAAACATGTACATCCAGATAGCAATGATGATGGAATAATTATTTCGAAAAAGTTCTGTAATGTAGCCCGATAGGTTTTTTATTATTATACCTTTTATAAAGGAATTTTTTAAATAAAAATATTTTTGAGTATTATGCCCTGTGCTATAGTTTTGCTATAGAGCAGTGTTTTCGTTGTTAATTGTTGTTTTTTTCCTATAAAGGTCCATTTAACTTTGATATTGTTTTTCTTTCGTATGTATAACCAATATTGCTCAATATTTCCTGTATTCTACAATTCACATGAAAACTGTTCTTTCTACGTTTACTTTCAGATTATTTTCACGTTCATTTAATCTTTGCACTCTAAAACCAGAATATTCTTCTGCGTTAATTTGAATATAATATACCTTTTTTAGATTCTCTTTTTAAAATCTGGTTACAGATTCCGCGAGAGTATTTATTACAATTCTACGACAGTTAACGCCATTGCTTTATGTCCAATCTTTTGTGCATTGTTGATAGTTTCCATTTTTCTCTTACTTTTTAGTAATTGATATACACTTTTGAAATAATTTTGGCTCATTTGTTTATTTTTACAACTCATTTTCTCAGTTAACGTGAATTTTGATTTTATTTTATCCTTTGCGAACGTAGGTAATGTGGTATTTTATTTATTTTGTATCCTATTTATTTTTTAATTTCTTGATGCCACCAATAAGGCTTAATGTTGTTTATATTTTTGTGCTTTATATTCAACCTAACTGAATTTTGTATAAATAAAATTAAAGAATAACAAACAATTCGTAATGTAGAAATGAGTGAACTGAAAAGGTTAATCAAGAGACGATATTGGCAGAGGTTCCGTTGGTGCAATAAGGGATAAAATATACCTTTATGGACTGCAACCAAGACTATGCAGGTTTAGTTATAATAATGATAATAAAACTTTACACAAATACTTTACTAATAAAAACCTTTACAAAGATTATTACAAAAAGGTTAACAATTAAATTTGACGGATATCGACCAGTAGAACAAGCCGGATTTAGAAAAGGGTACAGCACCTGTGACCATCTATATACTTTAAAAATCCTAATAGAAAAGACTAACGAATACAATCTCCCATTATGTCTGGCTTTTATAGATTATGAAAAAGCTTTTGATAGCGTAGAACTATGGGCAATAGAAGAACCATTAATCAACAACCGGATTGACTCCAGGTACAGAATATTAATACATAATATTTACGAACAAGCTGAAATGATAGTGACGTTGAGTAATGGAATCGAAACAAGACCAGTAAAAATCAACTGAGGAGTAAGACAAAGAGACACAATATCTCCAAAATTATTTACAGCTGCCCTAGAAGATATCTTTAAGTCAATAGGCTGGGAAAATAAGGGAATTCCTATTAACGGAAGATACTTGAACCATCTTAGATACGCAGATGATGTAGTACTAATAGCCGACACGTGGAATGCACTGAATACGATGAATGAGGAGCTACATATAGAATCCCTAAAAAGGACTGAAAATGAATTTCAGCAAAACTAAACTAATGTCAAACAAAGATGACAAATCTATGATAAACATCGAAGGGACAGAGATAGAACACGTAGATGAATATACATATCTGGGTCAAAATGTCAAGGTAAGCAAAGAAAATCAGACTACCGAAATAAACAGACGTGTAAAAATGGGATGGGCAGCATTCGGAAGACTCTCATACGTACTTAAAAATAAAAATATACCTCAAAGACTGCGAACCAAAGTATTTAATTCCTGTATCCTACCTGTACTTACATATGGAGCTCAAACCTGGATATTCACTAAAATAAACATGGAGAAGATCAGAAAAACTCAGAGAGCTACGGAATGACAGATGCTGGGTATCTCACTCAAAGACCATAAAACCAATGAAAACATTCGTAATAGAACAAAAGTAAAAGATGCTGTCAAACTGGCAGCTAAACTGAAATGAAAATGGGCTGGACGTAACGAGCGTCGTACGGATGGCCGATGAAATAAAGAAATCGGGAATTGGCGGCCATATGAAGCCAAAAGACCACGAGGAAGACCGCAAATGCGATGGAGCGACGATATTAAAAGAACTTCAGGCCCAATGTGGAAACGTCTTACAAACAACAGAAATGAATGGCGAGAATTAGGAGAGACCTATATTCGGCAATCCGAATAGAGAAGAGGGCTTAAAAAAAAGGATAATAATTGCAATTGTTTTACTTGTGGGAAAAAGTTTAAGCCACTGCAAACACCATAAGGAGCGATTTAAAAAACGTTCTTATTTGTGTCGACTAACGGCCTGTACATAACATGAAAAGTTTATCTGCTTTTTTGTTTGTTAGGTCGTTGCATAAAAACAGTATTAATTATACTTTCCACAAAAATAAGCTCTCCCGTTGGGCACGGCTTTAAAAAACTGATTAAAATTCGCAATATCAGTATATTTTTTACCCTCGGTCATGCACAAATCCTCTTAAAATAAACGAATCACGAAAATGTAATAACTTTATTAACATTTTGTCTGCATTTCAGACGGGACGGGTTATATGAACTCAGTGTACGAAAGCCGATAAAAAGTTCATCACGAGATAACAATTCATTTCATAATGAAACGTTTTGGGAAAATATAAAAGAAGAATAATATTACAATCGATGTGGGTTTCACGAACATAGAGAAGGATAGAAGTGATAAAATTGCTAGAGGTTCGTTTGAATGCCCTTCGAGTTAAAATTTGCTCTAAAAATCTGTGTGTACTCGTTGATTAAATTAATGTATTGATAAAACGTATCATAAGTTTTATATTTACAAAGTTCTATTAAATTTTACATGCAATCTATTCGAATCAATTTTTGAATCTATTTGAATCATTGTCGGTACAAATTAATAATGTGAAAAATTACTAAATGCAATTGAATAAAACCATAAAAAAACATAAAGAATGAACCTTGAAGATGAAGTTAAATTGTAAAATACTAATTAAGTTACGTTTCCTCTAGTTGTCAATTGGACAAATTCGAATGTATTTCGCAATCGACTATATGTATAATCTCACTAAAATGGTACGATTCATCAATTAAGTGTATTGCCCTCTGCATAGAACAAAAACCTTTGACTTTTGAAAGCTAGCAAATATAATTTGAACCGAGGAAATGATTGCAGACATTTTCTCAATAAAATATTAGGCAATAGTTTCCAGGAAGTTGAACAAACTGTAATTAAGCTACTAATCGATATGTTTCACAATTATACACGGTGAAACAATACGAATTCGGGAAATTAAAATTAATGTGAGATTACAAATTAATGGACTAATTTGTGATTGAACATCAATACAACTTCTAGGATTGAACATGGTTGTTGTTCGCGTCATTCACGTTATTGGAGTTCATCGCCATTATTGAAGCATGAATAGACCATCTATATAATAGTATTGGTATATAAAACTGTAATTCGCCCATAATAACGTATGAAAGTGATACTTGGACAATGAACCAGGGCGAAACAACAAATTTATTAGTCTTAGACCGGACGATTCTCCGGACGATCTTTGGGCTTTGTAGAGACGAGATAACAGAAGAGTGGAGACGAAGACATAACCAGGAACTCCAAGCACTCCAAGACACTGTAGATGAATACATAGTACGACACATCAAGGCAAATCGTATAACATGGGTTATTGGGTGAGGGTTTTAACAATATCGTGCAGCACTTACATAGATAAATAATGTGCAACTTTATCCTATTAATGCATTCTATAATAGGCTGTGACACCACAAGTTCGTTTTATGATATTGGAAAACAGAAGGCTTATAAAAAGTTTTGCAGAAATTTACTGGTAGTCGATTGGAAAAATTAACCATTTTGCCTACTTTACTTTTAGACCAAGGACTTACAATTTTGACACTATTCTTATCTAAATTCTATGACCCTCAAAATAAGTTTAAAAAATATCATGATGAATCCGTTAATGAACTAAGATATAATATTGCATTAAAAGAAATATGTTTGCTGAAAAATTAGATGAATCCGTTAATGAACTAAGATATAATATTGCATTAAATGATATATATTTGCTGAAAAATTACCACCTTCGAAAACAGTATTATTACTACATTACTTAGAGCAAAGTGGCAAATAAACGAATCGATTCAAGCAAAAAACAACATTATTTTATCTCTTGATCTATTAACTTATGATTGGACAATGGAAAATAATTGTTTCGATTTTAATTATTTTGAAGGCGAAACTAGTTTAGATATGTTACAAAAGTAGTTCTGTTCATGTAGGTACCGGAAAATGTTATACGAAAAATTGTAATTGTATTTCCTATAATTTAGAATAAGGAGCAATATGTGCATGTAAACCAGAAAATTGTAAAAATATTAAAGACCACTCTATTAAACACATTGAAATTAGCTTTGTAGATGGAAATACTGTTGTTGACGAAAATTTTCAAATTATTGACAATGAAAACGATGTGTAATTAATATATTTTTATATTATTATATTTTTCAATGAAAAGTAAATTATGCATTGATTAATATGTTTCATTGTAATAAAACATTAAGTATATTAAAAGAAAATTTACATTATTGTGGCATTGCAAAAAATAATTTTAATTGTTTTAATTATAATACGTCTTAATTACAATATCTTATATCTTTTTTTTTTCTAAATAAGTTGTAAGTAATATTTTGTATTCAATTAATGTTTTAAATTTAAACAAAGATTTATTTGTACTCGCCGCGCATCTATATCGCCTCAATCGTACATGCTTAGCTGTAGACTGTTCGAAATGCACATTTAATCATCAAAATTAACCATTTATCGTTGTCAAAATATTCTTGTATTTGGTTTAAAGATTATAAAGCATATTATAAAATTGCAATGTATTTAGTAGTTTTTAAGAAAAAAAATCACTAATTAAGGCATTTTTTCAACAAAAAATTGCAAATAACTCGAAAACAAAGCATTTTAAAATTACCAAGAGAGAAAAAGTATTTATTTCGATGAGATACGCTTAAAAAAAATTTTACTCGGAGCGCCCGAAGTTGGCGAACGCCCACTTCGAAAAATTAAAAAATAAATACATTTGAACTTAAAAAAAAATATATTAAATCAAATAAAAAAGGTTTGGTGCGGTAGAAATGCAAAAAAAAAAAATTTAGTCGGTATATTCCGTTTGAAAGCGTCTTTTTATGCGCTCGTCCAATACATGATGTTTATGATTATCGTTGAAAAATATAAATTTGAGGTTGACTTAATTGGCCTTAAAAAGTCTTGAGGGTGTTTTTATATCCTCAGTTGATATGAAATTCTTAGCTTTCTGTGCTTGTGCTGTGTTGTTCTAGATGTATTTGCTACACAATGTGATTCAATTAGTAAGATGAAAGAAGTTACCGATAGAGGTTAGCTAAAAATACTACTTAAGTTTTTGGTGGATGCGAATTTAAAGTTAAGATTTTTGGCGGACGTGTTTATTCAGTGATACCTAATACCATAGTTTTTAAGAGGGTTTATTCTTCCCGATAAACTTTAAATTTATCACGAAGAAATACTTGCTGATAAACTGTGGATCATTTTTTTGCGAGTCTCAATTTCTCAAAAGAAACAAAGTTTGAGTGTAAAAATAGAAGTTTATCTTGAGAAAATAGAATATTGAGTGGTGTTTGGAAAGACAATTTTACGGTTGAGACATACGAATATTTCAATAGGTACTTAGATACTTAGGAAATACAAAAAAATGTGCAATTTTGGATCGTATACTCGGTCCGGCGAGTCTTTACACATCTGCACTGTTTTATTAAGGCACACGTGACAGCGTCTTAAATTCGTACGATGAATTGCTTTAAATTGTAAAGAAAAAGTGCTTCAAATTTTAAAGCTAGTCTATATTTACTTTAAAATTGTACTAAAACAATATTATTTAACGCAACGATAGTCATGGAGCGTCGGATTTAAACCATATTCAAATGGTCACTGCTATTGTGGCGGTGATATGAATAATTTAGTAATGTAACATGGAGGTTGTCAACGTGCAAATACTCCTCGACACTATAAGTATGTGGTATGATTAGCTCGTCGAGATGTGTATACAAGTGCACGTGAACTCCGTGCAGCGTTAGAAAATACCCAGAACATTATTGTACCTAACCAAATTTTGAGTTTTGAGTTGTTCCCATGTTACATCATGGAAATCGTGGACGGTGAGTACAACAACTATTGCATTGGGGCTTTCAAGAATGGAGTTGTGCATTATTCACAGATTTTAGGTTTTGTGTCTATCCTGATTCACGAAGAGGGAGAGCTTGGAGAGTACCTGGTCGATAAGATAGACTCAGACATGTACAGGGTGTACATGTAGAATAATTTTCGTTCTTGAACTGTTCCCGTTTTCGTGGAAGGCTCTTTGAATCAATATTCTGTTGTCCTTCCATTTGCTACTGCTGGAGGTTCTGCTTTGCGTTACTTGAAGGATAATACAAGGACACACACTGCAACACCATTAAGAGGTTGGTTTCATAATCAGGATATTATACTTTTATCATGGCCAGAATAATCGCCGGATCTTAATCTTATCGAGCATGTATGGGATATGCTTTAGAGACGGATTGATCGTCATCTGCACAATGTTCATACTAGATTAGGTCTTCAAGATCTTTTTGCACAGGAACTATTGGTTCAAAACAAAATGGTTAATTTAATTTTAAGTATGCTAAAGCGGTGTCAAGCTGTAATTAATGCTGCTGGAGGAAACACATATGAATAAACACATTTTTTGTTAGATTTTTATATTTTAAATTGACTTTTATGTTAAAAATTTCCACTAAATTAGTGCACAAGTTTTGTTTGATTATTTCATCATAGAGAAATCATATTACACTAAAATTAAGATGAATTCATTGCTGACTAATCAGGCATTATAGCGGTATGCCACTTTTTAAAATCCAATTAAAGTTGATTTATATATGAGAAAAAAACTTTGTGTTCCTTATACATTTTTGATATGTTTATTTAATCAAAAGAGTTGTTGGTTTGTTAACTAATTTCTCTTTTTTTGAGCGATGAAATATTTAAATTCAATTGTTGTGGTCGTTAATTTAGTTGATTCTGTTGTATTGATTTTGTGATAAAATGATTTTAACATAATAAAAAATTGTTACAAAATAAAATATACTGTTCTGCTTTGGACAAATGGATTGTATGATGCGTTTTAATAGAGGCAAAAAAAAACACAATATATAGGTAGATACATTATTTCTCGGATGTAGAGGCTGTTTTCTAGAATTATTATTACTCACGTTTCGAAATCTTCAGCTGTCACAATCTTTTACGATTGTGTGATAATCTCTTCTTCTGATCGGTTACGTAGTATAAACTCAAAATACATGTGTATGTAACTTCTTTTTCTTACCATCGAGATCCAAGTAATACTTGTAGGAATAAGCTTTGAGTTTAGAGTTCATAGGGTTGGGTTTTTCATTTTAATATATCCTATAGCTTTGATCAAATAAAAGGCAGATATTGAGCACAGTTTATTGATTAAATCTTGCCCAAGTACTTTCGCTTCCTAGAGCATCTTCAGGGACATTTCGTCAATTTTGGCCTATCCAACAAACAAAGAATGTCATAAACATAAAATTGTACATTACACTACACTACACAAGTACAAACAGTTTAAATTTTTTTTTTTTAATAGGCGAAGCTACATTTGGATGGCATCAGGAGAGCATTCTCTCTTTTTCTGGAAGATATAGTTATTTTCAAATATTTTATCAATTGGAACGTAGTTTATAGACATACTCTGGGGTCTATTTTCTGCAATACAAGGTTGATGAATTGTTCACTCCGTAGAGTGGGACATTTCTTTAAGAATCCTGCCTTTCCCTCCCCGACTTTTTCTTTGATTTACCATTATCTGATGAGCCGCAACTATAGGACGAAACATGTAGGAATGTAAACGAAGAATAAAATTTTAGAGAGAAAGGACGCGACCGTCATGCCTTCTGTCGTGTAATGCGCTGTCCTTTATAAAACAAATCACCTAAATTTCTTTCTAGAAGGTGGATATTTTCTAATATAATATTTAAAATCTATGTAAGTTACAACAAATATAAACAAAAACCAAAAGATAATCGAAATGAATGGGTTAAGGGGAGTAAACAGAAGAACAGAAATTCTGATATGTAATGATAATTTATGATTATAGAAATCTTGGAAAAGAAAAATATAGTGCCATTAAAATAACATAATCATAAGAAAGCCTAGAAAAGTATGATGGTTGGAATGTGAAATGCGAGAAAATATGTTATTTTACTTAATTCTTCGTTCTTCATATTACCTCGTAGTCCTTCGTATTACTTGTCACTTAGTTGACAAGATGGTACTACATGCTTTTAGTGGATCAAATTTTTTCAATTGCTTATCTCTTAGCTACAAAGTTCCTTTGTAATGTGTTTTTGTGTATTTTTCATTACCTCTGACGAATATATCGCACACGGTAAGCTGTACATGTGGCAAATAACTTTTATTGACGGAAGGAATTGCGAAAAATAAAAAACCCCTTTGAGGTCGTAAGGCCAAAACAGTCTTTTACTCCGAAAGGAGCACTAAAGACATAAATACACATCTACTTTGTCTTAGAGAGAGAAAATTCTTAACAGTTCTCAATTTTCCTGTCGTCGTCTTTTCCTCAATTTACGATTTCTTAAAATTCATGTGATAAAGTCCTAGAGCGAGCGTCTCTATAAAAGCAAGTGGGTAATCCTCCGCGAGATTAAAAGCCCGCGATCGATGATCGCAGTTCGTAACATATTGTTCATTTTGTAGTAGTTCCAATGGTAGAAAAAGAACAAAGGCAACAGCTTTCTATTGCTCAGAGGATACGTTGGTCTACCAACAGATAACCTGAATCAGGACCGGATTGATGCATTTGTTCTAAATATAAAAGTTAAAATGGTTAATGTACTCGACGAATGAAAAAAGAAAAGGAATTTATGTTGCCTATTAAAAAGTATAAACTACTATATTTGGGATACTTTATATACCAACTTTATACTCCAACTTATAAAGAAAGTCAATATAAGGTGAAGAAGATAAATACACGGAATGTGTATTGATGGTAAAGCTGTAGGACCTGGCAAGTTTTGTGCAGAATTCCTAAAACTTATGAATGAACAGGGAATAAAATGAATGACAACTAAATTTAACAAAATATACCTATGTAACTGGAAAAATCCCTCAAAGTTGGTTAAAGTCGACCTTCGTAACTATACCAAAAAAATTAAATACAAAACCATACGAAGACTACAGAATAATAAGTCTAATGCGCCACTTACTTAAAACGTCTTTAAAACTGATACACATCAGAATATATAAAAAATGCGAAGAACAAGTGTCATGGACACAATTTGAATTCCGCGATGCTTTAGCCGCCCGAGAGGCTCTATTCGCTCTACAAGTGCTTATGCAAAGGCGCGGAGATGTCAACTGGGACGTATATATTTGTTTTATCGACTACAAAAAGATTTTGGTGCTTAAACAATTGTACAAAAAAAAACAGTAGATTCTACACTTTAAAATATTACGATTTCAGCCCACTTTTTTCAAACTAGAAATGTATTTGAGTTAATTTTAAACAAAAATGTTTATTAGCACTTTTTCTGTAGAGTGAACCGTTCTCTAGGAAACAACGCTTGAAACAACCGGCAATTTTGAATGTCAGTTACGCGCGTGAAAATTTTTTCAATAAAATTTGTATCACCTCGACGGTAAAAATTCGATATCTTTTGATCAGAGTGGCCTATCAACAAAACTCAAAATGCGTTTTAAAGATGAAGAGTGTAGCTTTCGTAACAAATTTTTACATTTTCCCGAAAATGAAGTCAGATTCTATAAAGCTGTTTAATAAACGAGCATTGCTCGATTTTGTTGCGAAATTTATTACTTACATTGACCGGTCACTATGGAATTTCCATTGCTGGAGCCTAATCTTCAAAAACTATAACATGGAATTTCGATTTTGAGTTTTTGCAACACATATGAGGCATTTGAAGTATGCCGTCTTTGTAGAAGCATTCTCGTGACGTGATATCTTTTGTAATGTGAAAGTTTTAAGTCAGCGTTTCTTAGGCATATTGCAAATGCCTCATATTTGTTGCCAAAACTCAAAATCGAAATTGTATGTTATGAGTTTTAAAGATTGGGCTTTAACAATAGAAATTCCATTGCGACCAATCGATGGAAGTGATACATTTTATTGATCTCATGAGAAACATAAAAAATTGAAAAAAAAAAAAAAAATTGAAAAAAACAGCTTTATAGAAACTGATTTTTTTTTGGTAAAATACAAAATTTAAATACGAAAGATGCACTCTTCACCTTTAAAAACCATTTTAATTTTTGTCGATAGGACACACTGATCAAAAGATATCGACGCTTCTACCACCTTCTACGGCGTACAGATTCTTGGTAAATCGATGTTTTCCAACTCCCTTCGTTGGATTGGTCCTGGTAGTCATTTTTCTTGGCCACCACGTAGCCCAGATTTTAATCCGCTAGATTGTGGTGTATAAAACGCAATGAAAAGCGTGTCTACAAGTAACCCATAAACACTGTCAACCAATTTGAAAAGGAGTAAATACTGCAGGAGTTTTTTTTGAACATTTTTTGAATAAAATCCTTTATAAAAAGGTATATAAAAAACCCAGTTGGGCTATGTTGCATTGACAAAACGTTTTCGGAATAAATATTCCATCATCAGTGTCCTAAAATAGTATTTAACCACTTAATTAAAAAGAACATGAAAAGATTTAAGTTTTGACTAAGGTTAATGTAAAAGTGTGGTTAATACTTACAAGTTAATACATGGATGTAGCCACTAAATATGTGGGTAAAAACCCTTTAAAAATTATTAAATAAGATTTGATCTACATTATGTCTAATTTACAGTTAAGATGTTAAAGTTACCGTTGGATAGGTAACAGGGCGACATATGACTCTACATTAGTTGCGAGTCCTGAGACGGTATGTCTACGAGGACTTTGTCAAAGCAACTGATTGAAATGACAATTTTGGCAGGTTAAGACGGAAGTTATGACAGAGCAGTCAGTGTAACTGTATATGTCTATTTAAGACAGAAGCCAACGTTGTTTAAAAATTGTGAAAGTTGAAATAAAATGAAATTATAACAGTATCAACCATCAATGTTATTGTTTTTAAATTATGTATGTGAAATGAAATTGTGGTGAGAAAATTATGTGATTATAGTTAGGCAACCAACTATACAGTGTCGAGTGGTGTGATGAAAAGATTCTTATATAAGGCCCTTTATGTTTTAATAACATTTGGTACCTGGAAAATGGAAACTAGACACTGGTGGAAAGTTGGGTTTTTGAAAAAATATTGGAATTGATATATTTAATATGTGAGGATGTTGTTCAATGAATGAAATAAAACTATTATGATATAAAGTTCATGTAAAAATTAACTTACAACTCAATTATATTAGGCCCTGTATGTCAAAAAACAACATTTGGTACCTGGAAAATGTAAAACTTCTTGAGTTGTAAGTTCATGAATATGAATATCTGATTGGATGTTGACAAACTGAGTGAAGTAGTTATATTTTGTGTGTTGACTAGTATGAAATGGACAAAATTTGATGGTTGAGAGTGGTTTTGTAATATATTGGTCGTAAAGTACTTAACTTATAACTTGAGAAAAGGCCCTATCTGTTATAAAGCAACACTAGGTACATAGGAAGATAAAAGATTAAGTTATAAGTTGGTAAGTTGAATGAACTATTGGTCTATATTGACTATAATAGTAAAATGAAATTGTTGTATGTGGCTCTGTTAAATTTGAGTAAAGAGAATGAAAATTAAGGTGTTATGAGAAAATTGTGATAAACGGATAGACTACGAAAGGCTGAGGTCCCCAGAGAACCGAAGCCAAACCCTGAGGGAATTGTGTAGAGAAGTAAAATAAGAATTTAATAATATGGAATGGGTGGTGGAGGATGGATGATCTGATCTGAATTTGGGAGTGTCGAAATAGAAGCATGGAACGTATTGGTTATAGTGATTAAGACATGAAGTTTGGGTTGAAAAGAAAAGAGTGGGATAGGTAGAAAGTAAGATGTATTGGAAGAAAGGTTTTTAGAGTGAACTAAGGGAGATGAGTATTAGGTGAACTAATAATTAATATGGAATTTAATTGTAGAAGTAAATTGGGGATGTAAGTTAGGAGAATAGTTGGCGATGGAGAGGGAGAAAATCTCGATTGAATGAAACATGACGATTAACGCAATTTGGGCTTTTTTGTTTTTCTTTAAGAATTTCAAGATTTTCGTATAAATCTAATTTGAGGAAATTTTTTTGGGAGATATTGTCGATAAGTGAAACGTCTTCTGGGATATTGAGGGTGTGGTTGTGTTCTTTGAGATGTTGAGAGAAAGTGGAAGTATTTTCTCTTTTTATGTGCTCTAGAGAGCGTGAAGAAAGAGATCTGCATGTTCTACCTATGTAGGTGGCATTGCAATCTGAACATTTAAGTCTATATACTCCACTCCGGTTCATATAGTTGATAGGATCTTTGGAATTAGAAATGTGTTGTCCCAAGTTGTTGGGTACTTTGAAAGAAACATGGGTGTTTTCAACCGAACGTTGGATTAGATTTCGAATATCTCCAGAAAGACTTTCATGGTAGAAAGGGAGTGAAACATAGTTGGGTTTGGTGGTAAGGTCTCTGGGGAACGCAGTCTCCCGCAGGGTCTTAAGGCGTTTTTTGTGGATGATCACAACATCATCATCTATACTTTTATATACCTTTTTATAAAGGATTTTATTCAAAATTTTTAATATATGGTATACAGCCAAATACAGGAACTTTGTTTCCTTGTGGATTTTTTTTGAACCACTGATGCTATTTAATATGTATTTTATTTTGACTTTAATTTAATATAAGACGTAAATTGTTTAATGTCAGATTCATCTTTAAAAACACTTTATTAATTATCCTACTGATGTATGTAAAAAAATATTAGCATATATATTGTACTAACTTTAGTTAAAGCTATTTTATACCAAAATTAGAAAGTATTGATATTTTTGTCTATTTTTTCTGCATTGTCTGGAGGATTTGTAAAATGCGATTATCTCGAAAATTGTTAAGTTTTGAAGTTGTTAACAAGTATATCTTTTAAATAATTGATGGATTTGACCGTTACTTGATGGAAATTCATTTTATGTAACAATAAAACACTGAAAACTTTGTTTTCAATTGTTTTCAAAACTTCCACATAATTTATTTTAAACTCTTATAACTACAGCTGTTTCGGCTTATTGCCTCAAGTCTTGCCTCACTTGAAAAAGGCAATAAGCCGAAACAGCTGTAGTGATAAGAGTTTAAAATAAATTTTGTGGAAGTTTTGAAAACAAAGTTTTCAGTGTTTTATTGTTACAAGTATATCTGTTTTTGTTGAAATGATGTATCTTTAATATTTTTTGACACAAATTGGCATATTTGGCGCCCTCTAATCATTACTTCATCGTCCGTAAAACGTAAGTTATTCAAAATTTCTTCATTGATACTTTAGCAACATAGTATGTTGCTAAAGAATTCTGTATTAACAATATGCTGTGGCTATACCTTCTATTGAACATGAGAAAGCTTATTTAAATACCGTTTCACTATAAACATTAGAGAATAACATGGATAGTACGCAACTATAGCGAAATCTAATCTAATCCTGAAGGTTTAATTCAAATATGGATAAGTAGTAATTTCCATATCACGACTGTACCTAATTATTTTTGCTTTTTAATATGTCTACCAACTGTTTATGTTCATCAAATAATTTTTTAAGTTTAATAAGTCTACATAATACAATAAAATGTCTCGGTAAGCACTACTTAAACTAAGAAATAACGCTTCATAGATTTAGAATTCTAGTATTAAAAAATAAAATCCTTTTGAATTCGCCTTCCCTTGAGTGGAGGTTCGTAATCCATTATCTGATATTCTTCTGTATTTTGTGTTAAGCTTTTTAATATTTGAGCATTTCTTATGTGTAACTCACGAAAGCATGTCTGATTATTTTATGCTTTATGGAAGTTCTGGATCATGAGATCAGGACTTTGCCATTAATCGCGTGCGACAGCATTATTAGAAAAAATAATACTCATATTTGAATTATTTGAGTTTTAATTAAAAAAATATTAGTAATAAAAAATATATCAACTTTTTACTTACTTCTGAATACAACACTGTATCTTGAAGATTTTTTACCGACAATCTCTACCAGTATATAATTTAATATGAAACCAAGCGGTACATATTTCCAGGGAATTTCATTTCTATCTGTATTAGAACTTGAGACAGCTAGGATTTATGTCATCTTCGCCCTGGGCTTTTCACTGTTCTTAGATCCAAGACGATCGGAAAATTGAGCAAGCAGTCAAAATGTATATTAGATATTGCACCCTAATGGGCGAACTTAGATTTAATACGAAAAGCGTAAAGTAAAACGCCGACATTTCCTTTTCAATTTGATTTGTTTTTATTTTATTAGTAAATTGGGCACAGCATATTTAATGTAAAATAACTACTATTTCATATATGTTCAAATACTTACTGTCTCAATAGTATCAGGAGTTGTCCCGGATTTTTTCCATAATTTATAACTTTCCTACTTATAAGACAGTTATATATACGTTGTATATTCGCTCAGCAAACCTGTTGCAAGAAATTTTATAAATTTCTCCCGATTACCTGGTAAAAATAAATGATCTTAATATTGAATGATATTAAAAAAATAAGAAAAAAATAGAATTTTAAATTTACCTGGATCATAATTATATCATATGCAGTTTTTCTTCGGTTCTTTAAATCTACATATAAATTCAGTGTTGTATCTAAAAAAACAATGATGATAAAACATGCATACAAATTACGGGATGTATCCCGTCAAAAAACACTAACACTGCGCTGCACTTGGTACATGTAGAAGAAAAATAAAAATAATGAATGTTTCCTTTTATATTGACCACCAAACGGAAATATTCAGCTTAAAAATTATCGTAGTTTGCAAAACAGTAATTATTTGTAGCGACTTAAATAAGATCTTAACTTGGACCAAACAAAGAAAAACATCTTAACTTTGTTTATTCCATTGCCTGAGAACTAAAGTGCTCCTATAAGCAGACTTTGTGATTTTAACTCGTAATCGTTGTCAGCGGACTAGTAGGATATGGTGTCAGTGTTGCTCCATACAAGATTATGTATGTGGTTGCTCAGACTGGGATGCTTGTATACTTCTTTCTGAATATTGTTTAAAGAACGGCGTTTTATTCGATACCTTGCTGTGGACTACATATGATTCTCCACTTGTCAGCGATTTCTTAAACGTGTTGTTGATGTCGATGGACACATGGGACAGGGTCGAACTTGCGCAATCAACCCTAGTTTTTATATAATCCCCATATTTTCTTATAACTCTAATTGTTAGATTTTTTCGTTAGTTCATCAATAGGGTCTCCTAGATGAGTATTTTTTTCTGCCAATATTTATTAAATCATCATAAGATCCACTAAAACAAATTTATTTCTCTTAAATTCTAACGTTATTATTTTTTTATCTACTTCCTCACTCTTTATGTTTTCCCACTCCCAATATTTTTTATATCGTTTTTGTGTGGCAATAGGCATTCCTCGTTTGACTCTTTCGTTTTGATTTACCACACTAAAAAAATATTTTATCTCGTATTGTTTCATTTCCTTTTCCTTTTTTTTTGTTTCAGTAAGTACCCCAACATTAACTTTCATCTTAATCTTTTTGTAAGTACCTATACTTTGTATATGCTATGGAAACATTTGAATTTTTTGTTTTCTTTGCCGTTTTCGCGTCTTTTGATTCCGCTCTTGATTTAAATTTTATAACGCTCTTTTGGAAAGATGAGAGGTTCGCCCATCGTTTCAACATCCAACATGGTGGACTAGAATTTTCTGTAGGGTTTATTCACTTGGCCGAAAGGTTCCATTTTTTTTTGTAGCCCTATACTCGCGATTTGCGCCAAGAAACTAATCAGAAGGTTCTAGTTTTTGTTGCTGGAAACTCACCATTGTCGCCAACTCGGTCAAATATTTTAACAATAGCAGTTTAATGTCAAATTAAATAACATTTTATTGTCTAAATTGTAAGTAAGTGAAGCAGATAATATTCCTTTATAAAAAAAGGCTGTTTTATTTACAACGCAAGTCATTTTATTCAGTTAATCAATTAAAAAATGTGTTCTAAAAACATCTTTAACTAGCATCTATGTGTTCTTGAAAATTTAGCCGAATTTTAGCCCGGGATCCCCATTTCGACATTGTGCAAGTCCTTGCCATAAAACTAAAAATTTGTTTACAAGTTCTGGTCTAATTCCCGGTTGTTGGTTAAAATCAATAAGCGCCACCGCACACTTTTGCGGGACTCCCGTGATGTACATTCCTGACCCAAATTGGCAGGAACTATGTAAACTACAGAGAGTACATGTGCTGCTGGTAAATATAATTTTAATCATGTTCGTTTGCGTATCAGCTGAGCTATTGGTAAACAAGAAAGCAGGAGAACACTGTTTAGATTTAATGTGGTTGTATTGTTCAATTCGAATGTAGTAAAATAGGTATGTTCTATTTCCAATAAATTTAAATAAGTGATATCTTCAACACCCTTCAAATCAAGCCTTTTAACCCGTTACACAAATTCGTGTAAAATATTTCAACTATGTTAAAAGACAGATAACAGTTATTGTTATTTTTCCTTGTGTATACTTTACGTTTACGACGTCAATTGTAATGTCATTATGATCTACATTTATCGAATGGCCCTTCTTTTCCCCAGCTGATTTATTTTGTTTTCTATAATTTTTGTGGTCGTTCTCGTATTCTTTTTTTATATTTCTTGTTTCTGTCCCTGTGCTAATTAAGTTTATGTTGGATATTCCAGTTGAAACATCGCACTTTTTGAGATATTTTCTTTTATTGATATGTTAAATGCTTTTTGTTTTAATTGCTATTATATCTCGCTCATCTAGAATCCTGTTATCGATTCTTATAATTTGTTTTATAGATTATCATTTCATATTTTAGTATGTTGCGCTTTTGTTTTATCTTTATTAACCTGAGCTTGATTGGAGTTACGTGATTGTTAGACTGATATTATATTTTATATAAACGTTACGGTTTTTTTACTTTTTGAAGGGTCATAAATTAATACAGCGAAACTGATCATAGCACGAATGTTACCATACTTACCCTAGAGCAACACTAGAGAAAATATTTAAACTCCTGTTGTGAATTTATTAATTGTTATGTCTTTAATTTATAATGTCTTTATCAAAAGGTTCTTATCTTAATTTATTAAAAAGCACAATAACTTATATTAATTTATTTATCACTAAAAATACATAATTTATTTAAAAGCGAACGTGACAATTAAATTTCGCGGGCGCGGTCGTCAGATCTTGACTAACTGTTTTCAAAATGAAAGTTCCCTCATATTTATACGAAAACAGCTGCTCTAGAACCCCATGGGTGTTGACCTCAATTGACCTGGTTTCGCCTCGAATGAACAGGCCTAATTCCGGAAGATTCGAACGGAACCAGTTTTTTTATTACTTGGAGTTTATGCCAGCTGGTAGAATCATCTGGTACAATCTACAACATATTAGAATTAGTCATCATATATTTACAGTTATTTTTAGGCCAGGATATTTATCGTAACATTGCCCCCCTCTTAAAAGATGGTTCCTCCTGGAACCTTGTCGGGACTGGAACCGGAACTGTATGCTGGTATCGGCAACTGGACCCTCTTTTACAACTTCCAGTTGTATAAAAATGACAAGGGACGGTTTTCTCTCCGCACCAGTAACTATGCGGATTGCAACAGACTAACACCTGGACTTCGGTGTCTTTGAAGATCTCCTCCACCATATTTCGGATAACCCTCCAATCTAATTGGCGGCACTCCAACTTTGACATGGCTAACTTTTGCACGTCGGACTCTAGTACGTGCTCTCTCAATTGAAGTAAGGCTTCCCATACATCTCGGTAGGTAGGTTGGTCACGGGCAGTGTCTTTTGTTACCAGGTAGAAAAGGTAACGTGATGCATCTTGGAGTTTCAAGGTTTTACCGGGAGCTGGCACTTGGCATTGAAGTTCTGCAACTCAACCAAACTTCCTTCGAAAGACGGATGCCAACCCTGGTGCGTCTTTGATACTGGCCGGGACGGTAAGGGCCAGCGAGTAGTCATCGGGGAGCGCGAGTAGATCTTGCTTTTCTTCAGTGGTAACACCATGTCTCGCTTTACCGGTACCTCCATAGGCACCCATGAATTCCTCAAACGTGAGGTCAGACACATCGTGGACTTGGTTTACTTCCACTTCTTTATCTACGTTGTGGTCACCTTCGAAAGATGCCAACCGGTTATGGTGTACTATCATCGGCTTTCCCCTCGGAATCTTGCTTATTCGGTAGATGACATCGTTGATCTTCTCCATGATGAGGTATGGACCTTCCCAAAACTGCTGCAATTTGGGAGAACAACCTTTTCGCTTCTTGGGATTATACAGCCATACTTTGTCGTTCTTCTTAAAGCAACCCTTTTCGGCTTGTGTATCGTACCGTTTCTTCATTCGGTCGCTAGCGATCTGAAGGTGGGAACGGACCAACTCATATACATCGTCCATTCTTCTTCGTAGTTCGATCACATAATCTTCACCTGCTACATCTTCTCCAGGTCGACATCCAAACTCGAGATCACAAGGTAGTCGCATTTCGCGTCCGAATAGGATTTTGGCTGGTGTCTGGCCTGTTGATTCGTTAACAGCAGATCTGTAGGCCAACTATCTTGGATCAACTTATCTGCAACGGTGGCGGCCTTCTGGTCGGGAAGTGCGTAAATCTCGACCCACTTAGTAAAGTAATCCATTACTACCAACATGTACTTGCCTCCATTTTCACTTTCTGGAAATGGCCCAGCGATGTCCAAATCTATTCGTTCAAACGGGCTTCCAACATTATATTGTCTCATAGGAGCTCTCCTTTTTCGGTAAGGCCCGTTACTCGTGGCACAAATAGTACATTTCTTACACCAGTCTTTTACATCGTCGGAACTGTTCATCCAATAAAACCGTTCCCGAATTCGCTGAAGGGTTTTCTTTACACCAAAATGCCCTCCCGATGGACTGTCGTGTAACTGACGAAGTACTTCGGCTATTCTGCTCTTTGGGATCACCAACTGTCTTCTCTTCTCCGAACCGTCATCATTTTCCAGGACTCGTTTGAGCAAGCCATCTTCGATGATAAATGAGTCCCACTGGGCCCAATACGTCTTAACTACTGAGCATAGGTTTGATATTTCCTGCCAAGGTGGTCGACGGTTTTCCTCTTTCCATTTTCGGATTTTCTGTATAACTGGATCTCTCTCTTGTTCTTCCCTTATCTTAGTAGGCGTCCAGTCGTCGTTGACAATCGTCGTTCTTAGCACTGCTGCTTCCTTGGATTCCGTTTTGTTGCAGTGGGAACACTCTGCTGGGCATGGCCTTCTGGAAAGAGAATCAGCGTTTCTATGGCTAACTCCGGCCCGGTGCTCAATCTTAAAATCGTATTCTTGGAGTCGTTCGATCCACCTGGCTATCTGACCCTCTGGATTCTTAAACTGCATCAACCACTTAAGGGCGGCATGGTCGGTTCGGATTAGAAACTTTCTGCCATAGAGGTATTGATAGAAGTGCTCTACTGATTTCACTACTGCCAGAAGTTCTCTTCTCGTGACGCAATAATTCCGTTCAGGTTTTGAAAGAACTTTACTAAAATATCCGAGAACTCGTTCCTGTCCTCCTTGAATCTGAGACAGCACTCCTCCAATTCCCACATTACTTGCATCCGTATCTAAGATGAACTCTCCTTCTGGCAGTGGATACCCTAAAATTGGTGCTGTTATTAAATGCTTTTTTAAGATCTCAAAGGCATTTTGGCAGTCTGTATCCCAGCGGTATTCTCTTGCTTCCTCTGTAAGTCGCGTTAATGGCTTAGCGATATCTGCAAACTTCTTAATAAACCTCCGGTAGTAAGTACATAGTCCAAGAAAACTTCTCACTTGATGTTTGTCAGTTGGTTTTGGCCATTCCTTAATGGAATCGATTTTTCCCTTATCCACGGCCACTCCTTCTTTACTGACTATATGACCCAGATAATTGACTTTACCTTGAAATAGCTGGCACTTCTTGGGGTTTAGCATCAATTGGGCAGCTTTAAGTTGATTAAAAACGTTTTCTAAATTCCTCAAATGATCTTCGAATGTCTCCCCCAAGACGATTATGTCATCTAAATAAACCAGGCATGTTTTCCAAGATAACCCTCTCAAGACATTTTCCATAAGCCTCTCAAATGTCGCAGGAGCATTACAAAGTCCAAATGGCATAACGTTGAATTGCCACAATCCAGATCCTGTGGTGAAGGCTGTCTTCTTTATCTACTGGGTCCATTTCTACCTGCCAGTATCCAGACTTCAAATCCAAAGTAGAAAACAATTTACTTCCAGCCAATGTGTCCAATGTGTCATCGATCCGAGGCAGAGGATAACTATCTTTCTTGGTAACGTTGTTCAGCAAACGGTCATCCACACAGAACCTCGTCGTTCCGTCTTTCTTCTTAACCAGGACCACCGGAGAGACCCATGGGCTCGTAGAAGGTTCTATCACCCCGTCTTTCTTCATTTCCTGAACAATCGTTTCAGCTTCCTCTCTTTTCGCCTGTGGTAATCGTCGAGCTGTTTGACGAATTGGCTTAGCATTACCAGTATCAATTTTATGCTTAACAACGGTAGTTCTTCCCGTCTTTCCTCCTTTCGGTACGAAAATATCACGATACTGCCGAAGAAATTCCCTTAATTTCCTTTTCTCCATCTGATTTAGAGACTGTCCTGCAACTGCAACCATTTGGTCGAATTTGTCGTTGGCATTATCAGATGTTGTCGCCTGACGGATTATGGATGTCACAGGTACACAAGTTCCTACCTTTGTCTCTTTCTTGATGGTCACTGGGTAGTCATTGACATTGATAAGCCTCACAGGAATTTCCTTAGCCAAAGTCACCAATTCCTTTCCAATTATGATTCCATGCCAACCTCATCGTCGTGGTTCCAAGGCTCCATCATAACAGGTCTCCCTTCGTCCACAATTCCCTGTAGCCGCGCTACTATGATCGTTTCGCTTCTCGCAGGCACGACTGTATCTTCTTTAATGGCTGCTTGCACAGTGTTGTCATTATGTGGATGGAGAAATACTTCCTCGTTGCCAACTTTGATTACCTTATTCTTTAAATCCGATTGGAATCCATGCATATTCATTACGTCCATTCCTAATATAACATCCTCTTCGATGTCAGCAACTATAACAGTATGGACAAACTTTTCTGCTCCAATTCCCAATTGTACCTGGATTTCTCCATGAATGTTGGCATTTTCACCTGTAGCGGTCTCAAGTCGCAACCTCGTTGGTAACAGTTTCTTTCGGCTGTTTATAACTTTCGGGCGTATAATGGTTCTGGTCGCTCCGATATCCACCAACAACGTATGTCTTTTACCATTTATTTCTCCATCTACATATACACTATCTTCACGACATTTCAAAGAAGCTATTAGTATAAGAGGGTCTTTGGAAAAGTTCCGGGTCGAAGCTGCTCCCCTAAAGCCGACTCGTTCTGGTTTTCCTGATGGTGAGTATCTTGATTTTATGGTCTTCGTTTTCTTGCATGTAATAATTTTCATCATATTAACGAGCTGGTCAAGTTTATCTTCATCTCCTTCCTCTTTTACAGTCCTAACTTTACTGTATCCTCCAGAGGCCTGCGTAGCTGACTCGTATTCGAGGGCGGCGGATAAGACATCAACCAGCGTCTTGTGACGAGCTAATCGTAGTGTTCTCTGCATTTCATGATCACGAAGACCATCAATAAACGTTTGAACGGCCAACTTTTCCATCATATCTTCGGGAGCTGTTGGATAAACATATCGTACTAATCTGGCAATATCTACCTCATATTCTTGAAGAGCCTCATCTTTCTTTTGTCTTCGATTTTTAAGCTGCGACTGATATACATGTTCCAAATGTTCGTGGCCATATCGCATATTTAACCTTTTCTTCAGTTGTTCGAAATCATCGGTCTCCTCTACGGCTATGGTCTGAAGCACATCTAAGGCATCTCCTCGAAGAGCGATAGTCAGGTTTACAGCCTTTTCTTTTTCAGACCATCCATTCGCTCTTGCAGCTGATTCGAACTGTTTCATGTAGTTATTCCATGACGATTTTCCGTCGAAAGTTGGTACTTTCACATGGCCAGAACCTCCACTTCCTTCAAATTTCGGCCGTATTTCCAACTTACATTTAGTCTCGTCTTCTTTTGTCTCTACTGTAATTGGATTGTTTCCTTTCTCTGCCGTCCCTGTTTCCTCCATCTTCCTTTCCATCTCTTTAATCTTTTCTTCGAAGGCCAACTTATCGGCAGCAACTTGGTTTTTTAACGAAGATATTCTATCGCCCAGGGCAGACATCTCAGAAGTTACTTTAGAGATTTCCAAAGAGATATTAGCAGAAACTTTGCTTTCCAGGGAAGAAATCTCGTTAGAAACTTTGTTTTCTAAAGAAGCGATGTCGCCGGAAACTTTTGAAATATCGCCAGAAACTTTGTTCTCTAATGATGCGATGTCACCAGAAACTTTGGCTACATCAGAAGATACCTTCGAAATATCATCAGAAACTTTGTTCTCTAATTTCGAAATCGACGAGATGACAGCATCTTCAAATATATAAGTCTCTGGATCTAGTCCTTCTTCTAGCAAAGCGTTCTTTAGTCGTTGGACTAACTCAGCCTTTTTTCCGGTAGAAGCTAATTCCCTGTCTTCGAGATGTCTTCTTAAATTAGTCACTGTCAGCTAATAAATCGTCGTCATTCTCACAATTTATTTTAAGTATTCCACTGTTCTGACACCATTTGTTGTGAATTTATTAATTGTTATGTCTTTAATTTATAATGTCTTTATCAAAAGGTTCTTATCTTAATTTATTAAAAAGCACAATAACTTATATTAATTTATTTATCACTAAAAATACATAATTTATTTAAAAGCGAACGTGACAATTAAATTTCGCGGGCGCGGTCTTCAGATCTTGACTAACTGTTTTCAAAATGAAAGTTCCCTCATATTTATACGAAAACAGCTGCTCTAGAACCCCATGGGTGTTGACCTCAATTGACCTGGTTTCGCCTCGAATGAACAGGCCTAATTCTAAGAAACAAACAAAACTAAACAAACCTGTTAGCCAACTTGTTTCTATCTCTCCTAAAGCTGTTCCATACTTCCCCAGAAATATTATCTGGTCCAACTGCTTTACCTTTGTTTATTTTTTGAAGTGTTTGAACAATTTCCTCGTTTGATATTTTGGTAAATATTGGTGATACTATCTCCGTTAGCTTAACTGGTTTTCTGTCAGATTCTTCATTTAATAAACTGTCAAAGTACTTTTTCCATGGCTCGTATCAAGTTGACAGTATAGATTTGCATACGCCTTTTATTTACCTTTGAGACTGCTACTTTTTGACAATCTTGTGGTTTTGAAGATCTGTGTCCGATCTATTTTCTTGTCATTGTTTATGTAGTTTTCTCTTCTCTTTTATTTTTTCCTTAACTTCGTTTAACCACCACCGGGTATCTTTATTCTCAAACTTCATTGTATGGGGTTCTCCAATTATTTCCGAGTATTTCAATAACAGTATCTGTAATAATACTGGCCATATTCGTCCAAATTTTATTAAAATTACTTTTTATAACCTAGCACATTATTTGTTTTACTATTTTTGCCCCGAATAGACCTTCTTTCTCATCTTTTAATATCCACCACTTGATTTTTTGTGGTCCTCTCCGATATTTAAAATTATTTTCGCTTTTTACTCCGCTGTCCAGCACAAGCAACTCCTATTGTTGGTTCACCGTTTCACTAACTATTACCTTGCAATCTTTACATTGACATATATATTCTGTTCTTGTCATAAAATAACCTATGTGGGAGTTATTTTGTCCACTTTTGTATGTAATAAGTTCACTTCATTTTTAGTTCCAAAGCCTTCATTTTTAGTTCCAAAGCCTAGTCGTCCATATATTGTTTATATTCTCTCCTCACCTCACAGGAGCATAGTTACACACAACATTCAACTCTTCTTTATCAAGTACAAATTTTACTGTCAACTCCATTTCTATTACTACTTTTCCCTACATACCTCAATTTGTATCTTTCACCTAGTTATTACACCCTTTGTCCTTTTCACCTCGTCTCTTGAATGCACGCAATGATTACTCTCCTTCTTTTAAGCGTAAGATTCCAAGACCATATCCTGATTTTTCTTACATGTAATGGTGTCCTCTCTGAAATACGAGTAGTTCTCACCCGGAAATGTGAACGGAGGCTCAGTTTGCTTCTGGAACATTTTATCTCACAAGATGCCTTCATTTATGTATAATTTTTGTTATATTGCAGATGTTGATTTGATTATTATGACCTGGTTTAAAGAGAAACATTACATATTTATTTTAATTTCACATAAACAGTTATTACAAATAAAATTATCCAAACATAAAAACTTATTTAAAACATAATACCGTCATTATGTTTTAAAATTAACCAAATTTATCAACAAACCTTACATTGAGTTGAACCTTCTAACAAAACAGAATTTAAAATTTTGGTTATGTACCTAATGACAGAAAAGGATAATACTGACTGTCATATGTCGAAATGAAATATCAAACTTTTCTGAATTATTAAATAATTTGAAAAAGACAGAAAAGATTTGATTTCACGTTCAAAGCGTCTATGTATCTGTTGATACGTATTTCGACTTAATAAATCTCATCAGAACAGTTATTCATAGCCGTTTTTAACGTGAAAAATAATCTTCTCTGTCTTATAAGGAAGCAACAATAACATGGCTTCGTTATGGACGCAATAGCGACATCTGATAGAAAAATCGGTAAGATAGTTTCGAAACAAATTCAGATTTCTGCTTTAATCTGGAGCCTTCTAAAAATTGCAAGGCATAGCCAGACGTTGATAAAAATATTAATAGAGACATGGGGAATCTAAAATTTGCATTCCACGACATGTCTCGTCAACTAAGCAGAAATCCTTAACGAATTTGTTTCTTGTACTCATACAGAGTAGATCCGAATAAAATGAAAAAGAACGGCTATGAATAACTGTTTTGATGAGACTTATTAAGTCGAAATACGTATCAACAGATACATAGACGCTTTGAACGTGAAATCAAATCTTTTCTGTCTTTTTCATTTTATTAAAATGAAAACATGACAATTAGCTGATCCATAAAACTTATATTTATTTATAATTTTTTAATTTGTCATGAAAGCATATTTTAGTATATTTAGAAAAAGTTAACAAAAGTACTTTGCTTCACTGGCTGATTATTTCTTTTTAAATTATTAAGAAAGTCTGTTACCTTGGAATTGGATACAAAAGAAAACACTGTCCCACACAAACTTTAAACGATCTGGATTCGATCCATATGAGACAAAATGGAAACTGGACAAATCTGCGGGAAGGTCAAACATCGACTTGGACTTCAGGTTATCCTGATGATAACAATATGTATTCTTCAAAATTCGACTGCTGACAAGGTTTTTATCAAATCCCGTGACATGGAATACAGCAACAAACCGGTGATTATCTCGCTTCACAAATACTGCCAAATAGCAATTGAGCTTAATCACCATTTTCTAACCAAAACTTATGGAATTAAATGAAAATTTGCAGATTTTTTAAACTCTGCCGAGAAGCATGTTTTCCCGTTCATGACC
The DNA here is from genome assembly GCF_040954645.1 of Diabrotica undecimpunctata. Lineage (NCBI taxonomy): Eukaryota > Metazoa > Arthropoda > Insecta > Coleoptera > Chrysomelidae > Diabrotica > Diabrotica undecimpunctata. The sequence continues at coordinate 87,844,605 of NC_092805.1, read as the reverse complement.
CAATCTTCTGTTTGACTGCTCACTAACGAATTTCTGATGACAAAAACGAATAACGAATAATCATAACAAAGTTTAAGAAAATCCGGACTTAAACAATAACACCGAAACCGACTGCTTCACGGCTGGTCTATCGAAGAGTGATATCATCCTCAAAAATCATTCTCTTCCCCGCTTCAGCGGAAAGATTATTGTTTATTTCCAGCGTAAATACCTAATAGGCGGAATCAAGATCAAACGAAATAGCAATTAGTGTTATTATAAACAGTCTAAAAATGTTTATATTACCAATCTTAGAGACGTAAAAACATTAAGAATGTTTTTCGGTGTTTTATTATATAAACAATATTTAAGCAGATTATTCTTTAGATTTGACTAACATGACCCCTTGGTGGCAAATGTTTGATCAAATGGACAAAACAATTATAAATTTACTACTCGAGCTACTTAAAACAAAGTAAAAAACGTTAAGATAGTGAATCAGTACTAAGCTTCTGCACATTTTTTATATTCAATGTAAAATTTACTAAACTAAACTGAAATGAAACTAAACGAAAATTGTACAAAAACTTTTAAAAGTACAATAAAAAAATGTAAATTAATATTAAAACCTTCAGTATACGAGTACATTAATACCACAATTATTGCCAATAAGGGTGTGGTCATACGCAATCGAATTTATTTAGCATATTGTTACGTAAAAATATGAGTCATAGTTTTAACCTTTAAAACATGTTTTTATTCTAATATGTTGTAGAGTTTACGAGAGGCCTCGATTTACCTGAGCGACCTTCCAGAACCGATGCGAGGGAAATCCAGTTTGCCTTTACCGTTTCGCCATCGAAGGTTTTAGACTATTCGAGATAACGGCACTGGTATATAATAACGGAACTTTATTTGGAAGGGACAGTTAATTCTGAACCCGCGCTCGCGAATTTGTTACGTACGGATATATATAAATTATTGTCAGATAAGTTCATATAAATAAAGAAATAAATTAAATCCGTAAGTGTTATAAATATTGAACCTTTTAATAAATTCACAACAAATGGTGCCAGAAGTGAGATCGAACATAAATTAGACTTATAATAATAATACAAGTGAATACGTAAAATAAATTGTGAAAATGACGACGATTTATGAGCTGACAGTGACTAATTTAAGAAGACATCTTGAAGACAGAGAATTAGCTTCTACCGGAAAAAAGGCTGAGTTAGTCCAACGACTAAAGAACGCTTTGCTAGAAGAAGGACTAGATCCAGAGACTTATATATTTGAAGATGCTGTGATCTCGTCGATTTCGAAATTGGAGAACAAAGTTTCTGGTGACATCGCATCATTAGAGAACAAAGTTTCCGGCGACATCGCTTCTTTGGAAGACAAAGTTTCTAACGAGATTTCTTCGCTGGAAAGCAAAGTCTCTGCTAATATCTCTTTGGAAATCTCTAAAGTAACTTCTGAGATGTCTGCCCTCGACAATAGAATGTCTTCGCTAAAAAACCAAGTTGCTGCCGATATGTCGGCCTTCGAAGAAAAGATTAAAGAGATAGAAAGGAAGATGGGGGAAACCGGGACAGCAGAGAGAGGAAACAATCCAATTACAGTGGAGACAAAAGAAGACGAGACGAAATGTAAGTTGGAAACACGACCGAAATTTGAAGGAAGTGGAGGTACTGTCCATGTGAAAGTCCCAACTTTCGACGGAAAATCATCATGGAACAACTACATGAAACAGTTCGAATCAGCCGCAAGAGCAAATGGATGGTCTGAAAAAGAAAAGGCTGTAAACCTGACTATCGCTCTTCGAGGAGATGCCTTAGATGTGCTTCAGACCATAGCCGTAGAGGAGACCGATGATTTCGAACAACTGAAGAAGAGGTTAAATATGCGATATGGCCACGAACATTTGGAGCATGTATATCAGTCACAGCTTAAAAATCGTAGACAGAATAAAGATGAGGCTCTTCAAGAATATGAGGTAGATATTGCCAGATTAGTACGATATGCTTATCCAACAGCTCCCGAAGACATGATGGAAAAATTGGCCGTGCAAACATTTATTGATGGTCTTCGTGATCATGAAATGCAGAGAACACTGCGATTAGCTCGTCACAAGACGCTGGTTGATGTCCTATCCGCCGCCCTCGAATACGAGTCAGCTACGCAGGCCTCTGGCGGGTACAGTAAAGTTAGGACTGTAAAAGAGGAAGAAGATGAAGATAAACTTGACCAGCTCGTTAATATGATAAAAAGCATGACATACAAGAAAACGAAGACCATCAGATGCTGGAATTGTGGCGAAATAGGACACGTACGAAGCTCCTGTAAGCACCCTAGGTACGACGCAAATCAAGAAACTCACCATCAGGAAAACTAGAACGGGTCAGCCTTAGGGGGGCAGCTTCGACCCAGAACTTTTCCAAAGACCCTCTCATACTAATAGCTTCTTTGAAATGTCGTGAAGATTGTGTATATGTAGATGGAGACATAAATGGTAAAACGCATACGTTGTTGGTGGATACCGGAGCGACCAGAACCATTATACGCCCGACAGTTATAAACAGCCGTAAGAAACTGTTACCAACGAGGTTACGACTTCGGACCGCTACAGGTGAAAATGCCAACGTTCATGGAGAAATCCAGGTACAATTGGGAATTGGGGCAGAAAAGTTTGTCCATACTGTTATAGTTGCTGACATCGAAGAGGATGTTATATTAGGAATGGACGTAATGAATATGCATGGATTCCAATTGGATTTTAAGAATAAGGTAATCAAAGTTGGCAACGAGGAGGTATTTCTCCATCCACATAATGACAACACTGTGCAAGTAGCCATTACAGAAGATACAGTCGTGCCTGCGAGAAGCGAAACGATCATAGTAGCGCGACTACAGGGAATTGTAGACGAAGGGAGACCTGTTATGATGGAGCCTTGGAACCACGACGATGAGGTTGGCCGTGGAATCATAATTGGAAAGGAATTGGTGACTTCGGCTAAAGAAATTCCTGTGAGACTTATCAATGTCAACGACTACCCAGTGACCATAAAGAAAGAGACAAAAGTAGGAACTTGTGTACCTGTGACATCCATAATCCGTCAGGCGACAACATCTGATAATTCCAACGACAAATTCGACCAAATGGTTGCAGTTGCAGGACAGTTTCTAAATCAGATGGAGAAAAGGAAATTAAGGGAATTTCTTCGGCAGTATCGTGATATTTTCGTACCGAAAGGAGGGAAGACGGGAAGAACTACCGTTGTTAAGCATAAAATTGATACTGGTAATGCTAAGCCAATTCGTCAAACAGCTCGACGATTACCACAGGCGAAAAGAGAGGAAGCTGAAACGATTGTTCAGGAAATGAAGAAAGACGGGGTGATAGAACCTTCTACGAGCCCATGGGTCTCTCCGGTGGTCCTGGTTAAGAAGAAAGACGGAACGACGAGGTTCTGTGTGGATTACCGTTTGCTGAACAACGTTACCAAGAAAGATAGTTATCCTCTGCCTCGGATCGATGACACATTGGACACATTGGCTGGAAGTAAATTGTTTTCTACTTTGGATTTGAAGTCTGGATACTGGCAGGTAGAAATGGACCCAGTCGATAAAGAAAAGACAGCCTTCACCACAGGATCTGGATTGTGGCAATTCAACGTTATGCCATTTGGACTTTGTAATGCTCCTGCGACATTTGAGAGGCTTATGGAAAATGTGTTGAGAGGGTTATCTTGGAAAACATGCCTGGTTTATTTAGATGACATAATCGTCTTGGGGGAGACATTCGAAGACCATTTGAGGAATTTAGAAAACGTTTTTAATCGACTTAAAGCTGCCCAATTGATGTTAAACCCCAAGAAGTGCCAGCTATTTCAAGGTAAAGTCAATTATCTGGGTCATATAGTCAGTAAAGAAGGAGTGGCCGTGGATAAGGGAAAAATCGATTCCATTAAGGAATGGCCAAAACCATCTGACAAACATCAAGTGAGAAGTTTTCTTGGACTATGTACTTACTACCGGAGGTTTATTAAGAAGTTTGCAGATATCGCTAAGCCATTAACGCGACTTACGGAGGAAGCAAGAGATTACCGCTGGGATACAGACTGCCAAAATGCCTTTGAGACCTTGAAAAAGCATTTAATAACAGCACCAATTTTAGGGTATCCACTGCCAGAAGGAGAGTTCATCTTAGATACAGATGCAAGTAATGTGGGAATTGGAGGAGTGCTGTCTCAGATTCAAGGAGGACAGGAACGAGTCCTCGGATATTTTAGTAAAGTTCTTTCAAAACCTGAGCGGAATTATTGCGTCACGAGAAGAGAACTTCTGGCAGTAGTGAAATCAGTAGAGCACTTCTATCAATACCTCTATGGAAGGAAGTTTTTAATCCGAACCGACCATGCCGCCCTTAAGTGGTTGATGCAGTTTAAGAATCCAGAGGGTCAGATAGCCAGGTGGATCGAACGACTCCAAGAATACGATTTTAAGATTGAGCACCGAGCCGGAGTTAGCCACAGAAACGCTGATTCTCTTTCCAGACGGCCATGCCCAGCAGAGTGTCCCCACTGCAACAAAACGGAATCCAAGGAAGCAGCAGTGCTAAGAACGACGATTGTCAACGACGACTGGACGCCTACTAAGATAAGGGAAGAACAAGAGAGAGATCCAGTTATACAGAAAATCCGAAAATGGAAAGAGGAAAACCGTCGACCACCTTGGCAGGAAATATCAAACCTATGCTCAGTAGTTAAGACGTATTGGGCCCAGTGGGACTCATTTATCATCGAAGATGGCTTGCTTAAACGAGTCCTGGAAAATGATGACGGTTCAGAGAAGAGAAGACAGTTGGTGATCCCAAAGAGCAGAATAGCCGAAGTACTTCGTCAGTTACACGACAGTCCATCGGGAGGGCATTTTGGTGTAAGGAAAACCCTTCAGCGAATTCGGGAACGGTTTTATTGGATGAACAGTTCCGACGACGTAAAAGACTGGTGTAAGAAATGTACTATTTGTGCTACGAGTAACGGGCCTCACCGGAAAAGGAGAGCTCCTATGAGACAATATAATGTTGGAAGCCCGTTTGAAAGAATAGCTTTGGACATTGCAGGGCCATTTCCAGAAAGTGAAAATGGGGGCAAGTACATGTTGGTAGTAATGGATTACTTCACTAAGTGGGTCGAGATTTACGCACTTCCAGACCAGAAGGCCGCCACCGTTGCAGATAAGTTGATCCAAGAATATATCAGCCGATTTGGAGTGCCTTTGGAGATCCATAGTGACCAAGGCAGGAACTTCGAAAGTGATCTATTTCAAGGAATATGTGATAGACTAGGCATGAAGAAAACAAGAACTACCGCGTATCATCCGCAATCGGATGGTATGGTAGAACGAATGAATAGGACAGTTGGCAAGTATTTGACAAAGATGGTGTCCGATCATCAGCGAGACTGGGACCAATACCTTCCGTTCTTCACAATGGCCTACAGATCTGCTGTTAACGAATCAACGGGCCAGACACCAGCCAGAGTCCTATTCGGACGCGAAATGCGACTACCTTGTGATCTAGAATTTGGGTGTCGACCTGGAGAAGATGTAGCAGGTGAAGATTATGTGATCGAATTACGAAGAAGAATGGACGATGTACATGAGTTGGTCCGTTCCCACCTTCAGATCGCTAGCGACCGAATGAAGAAACGGTACGATACACAAGCCGAAAAGGGTTGCTTTAAGAAGAACGACAAAGTATGGCTGTATAATCCCAAGAAGCGAAAAGGTTGTTCTCCCAAATTGCAGCAGTTTTGGGAAGGTCCATACCTCATCATGGAGAAGATCAACGATGTCATCTACCGAATAAGCAAGATTCCGAGGGGAAAGCCGATGATAGTACACCATAACCGGTTGGCATCTTTCGAAGGTGACCACGACGTAGATGAAGAAGTGGAAGTAAACCAAGTCCAAGATGTGTTTGACCTCACGTTTGAGGAATTCATGGGTGCCTATGGAGGTACCGGTAAAGCGAGACATGGTGTTACCACTGAAGAAAAGCAAGATCTACTCGCGCTCCCCGATGACTACTCGCTGGCCCTTACCATCCCGGCCAGTATCAAAGACGCACCAGGGTTGGCATCCGTCTTTCGAAGGAAGTTTGGTCGAGTTGCAGAACTTCAATGCCAAGTGCCAGCTCCCGGTAAAACCTTGAAACTCCAAGATGCATCACGTTACCTTTTCTACCTGGTAACAAAAGACACTGCCCGTGACCAACCTACCTACCGAGATGTATGGGAAGCCTTACTTCAATTGAGAGGGCACGTACTAGAGTCCGACGTGCAAAAGTTAGCCATGCCAAAGTTGGAGTGCCGCCAATTAGATTGGAGGGTTATCCGAAATATGGTGGAGGAGATCTTTAAAGACACCGAAGTCCAGGTGTTAGTCTGTTGCAATCCGCATAGTTACTGGTGCGGAGAGAAAACCGTCCCTTGTCATTTTTATACAACTGGAAGTTGTAAAAGAGGGTCCAGTTGCCGATACCAGCATACCGTTCCAGTTCTAGTCCCAACAAGGTTCCAGGAGGAACCATCTTTTGAGAGGGGGGCAATGTTACGTAAAAATATGAGTCATAGTTTTAACCTTTAAAACATGTTTTTATTCTAATATGTTGTAGAGTTTACGAGAGGCCTCGATTTACCTGAGCGACCTTCCAGAACCGATGCGAGGGAAATCCAGTTTGCCTTTACCGTTTCGCCATCGAAGGTTTTAGACTATTCGAGATAACGGCACTGGTATATAATAACGGAACTTTATTTGGAAGGGACAGTTAATTCTGAACCCGCGCTCGCGAATTTGTTACGTACGGATATATATAAATTATTGTCAGATAAGTTAATATAAATAAAGAAATAAATTAAATCCGTAAGTGTTATAAATATTGAACCTTTTAATAAATTCACAACAATATTTTATTTGATTCTGTCTATTACCTTATTAGCTTTTTAATATTTGAGTGTACTTATAGCTTAATGCGCATCCGTAATTCACGAGTTTCCACCAAAGTTGCAAAGATGTGTTTGGTCTTTTTATATGCCGTAACAATATATATTTTTCAATAGTTTTGTTTCTATTTGAGCAGAGTTATGATTCTGACAGGTGCTTGAACTAAATTTAATGAAACAAAATTGACACGCTTCTGAACTCGTAATTTTTCTAAAATAAAATTCATATTGAATCACGAGCATATGTGTAGGTATGTATGTTCTGAATTTATATGTTCGCAATCCAGGATTTGGTGCACCTGTATCGTCTCTCAGCTTTGATATAACACATGAGTTGATGCGGGCCCATATTGTGTGGAAAATCCGAAACCGAATACTGTTTAGTTTATAAAGGTTGACACAAAATATATTTAAGTTGACATGGGACGTGATGCGGGTCAGTTTGTTAGAAATTTTCACGGTAGAAGAGAGATTTGCTTTATTGTTTTAATCGCATTTCTCTTGTCACTAAACTTACTTGTTTCTTTGAAATGGTGGTTTACATATAAATAATATACAGTGGATCGAAATATTATAAATTACGCTAACTGCTAACTGTAATAGTTAGATTGTTATAATGTGCAAAATCGAACTGGATTAACAAATAAAAATAGATTTCAATGCCAAAATAGGTGTTGTGACTATCTCTTGTCCTCAACATAAGATGAGAACCAAATTTCTAAATGGTTGTTTATGAAAGATTCTGATTAATTAATCTTCGTCGAAGTAGGTACAATTCGACGTTGATTGTGAGTTTAAAAATTTTTATTTTATTAGAGCACAGGTAATTTTACAACTTTTATTTTACAATTTGTATTGAAAATTACTAAGTTTAAAATTGACGAGTTTGCTATGTCTTGCACGATAATACGTGGTGAAAGCGAAATATGTAATTTTATGTAGCGCGTAATGAGCTGTCCGAACTGAGGACAAAATAGAGAATGTTCTTCTGAGAGTGCGGAATAGTTCTTGTACATAACGCGAGATGTCAGGTCCCAACTGGGGACTAGAGAGTGTCTTGTGAGAGTGCGAAATAGTAAAAAAACTTACAATGAAGTAAAAACTTCTGATGTAAAATAATATATATGTACCTATTTATTATAAAATTTAAGTTATCCAAAGGAATTCAAAATTTCAGAATGTTTTCGGTCCTATCAGACCATCATCAGTGTAACAAACATTTAAAAAGAGACATGTATCAAGGTCTAATAACCTTTAAATTACATATTGTTGAAAATATTAAATTTTAAAAATGTTGTGACACGAGGTCGATATTACAGGATTTCACTTTAAGGGAACATGCTCGAAAAAAACTACATTAGGGTCCTACAGTTGATACTAGCCAATTGTGTATACATCTTTTATACATCTATTTTTCTCAGAATTCTGTTTCATATATTTTTAATATTATTTTTATTCTGGCTTTAATGAAGTTTAAGGAAGGGGGTAGGGTATTGTTGCGTTATTTTGTATTTTTTATTCGATAGTATAACTCTTAAAGAGTATCCAGTTAAAATTTCTGAGTGATTGGAGCAAAATTGATAGAGTTATAGGCATTTAGGAGTGAGTGAGGTGAGTGAGTGAGGTGCGTGATTGATATAAGTGAGTGAGGTGAGTGATTGAGGTGAGTGATGTGAGTGTGTGAGGTGCGTGAGTGAAGTGAGTGAGCTTGGTGAGTGAGTGAGATGAGTGTAAGAGGTGAGTGAGCACTCATATAGTAATTGGAATAAGTACAGTATCAAGTTCTCATAATTATGCACTCGCGGCAGATAACGATCGAATTACTAGAGCGGTAAAATGGCTGCAGATGCAACAAAAAAAGGCAGAGTTCGTCGAAAACAAGAGCAAAAAGATGCTTTAGATATTTTAGCAGGAAGCATATATGCTTCATACTGTATGGGCCTGAAATAGACGATACTATGTAAGTTTAAAAAAATATTCACTCTTTAAACATGTTTTTCTCGGAACAAAGTCGGTGTTCACTGTATCTTAAACACCACTTAATCGATCCTTCTTAAGTTTTGCATACTTCTTTTATAGTTAAACTAGCTGACCCGCGGAACTTCGTACCGCCTTAAAATTAAATAATGTATCAATAAGCTCTTACTTCGAGGCTGTTAAGTAACAGAACTCTCTGGGTAATGAAATGAATCCGGTCGAGGTGTCAATACCGACCTTACCATTTTAAATATCTAACAACTGCACCGAAAATAAAATTGCACTTTAATCTTATTGCAAAAACACTAGCATGTTATTTGTCCATTGGAGCGTCTTTACATGCCTCCACAAACTGGGTGATGATAGGCATGCGTTTAGTTCGTCCGCAGCAGTTAATTGGGGAATAATTATTAAATAAGGAACAGTCTGAAAATAGAATCATAGGTCCACCAAAAATGTTTTTGATTGCCACGAATATCTTTCAAAGTTCTGCTCAGTGCAGTCCCTGTAATGACCTGTTGTTGCAAAATCTTCGCCATTGCTCTATTTTTGGCGATGTTGCAATCTGATGTTTCATTAATTTATATATTTAATGGTAATTTCAAAGAAAATTAAATGTGCAACAAAGTTGCAGATATTCCATATGAAGCCAACGCTAGGGCTACTACGATCTGACCCTTACCAATTACAATAAAATAGTAACGTTTTTTCTATCCATCCCAGAGCATCAAGGATCAAATTTAAAATTTGATTTTATTATATTTAATTTGGTTTTTTTTCATTGTATTCTATTTTATTCTATTTTATTCCATTGTATTCTATTTTATTCTATTTTATTTTATTTTAATTGTATTTAAACCTGTTTTGATTTATTTTATTTTAGTTTACTCTATTTTATTCTATTTGATTTTATTTTATTCTACTTTATTTCATTTTATTCGAATTGATTATATTTTAATTTTATTTAATTTTGTTTTATTCTATTGTTGTATTCTATTTTATATTAATCTATTTTATTCTATTTTCTTCTATTTTATTCTAATTTCGTACATTTTATTCTAATTGATTTAATTTTAATTTTATTTTATTTTGTTTTATTTTGTTTTTTTTTTATTTTATTCTATTCTATTTTATTTGATTTCTTCATTTTATTAAAATTAATTTTATTTTAGTTTATTTTTTGTGTATTCAATCTTATTCTACTTTATTTCATTTTATTCGAATTGATTATATTTTAATTTAATTTAATTTTATTTTATTCTAATTTATTACATTTTATTCTAATTGATTTTATTTTGTTTTTTTTTAATTTAATTCTATTCTATTTTATTTTATTGTAATTTAATTTAATTTATTCTATTAATTTTATTTTCTCTTACTCTATTTTGTCCTGTTTTAATGTATTTTATTTTAATAAATACTTTTTGACTTATCGCTGAACTTAAAATCTACCTAACAGTATATGTTAACGAGAAATAAAGTCGTTGTCCATTCACCAGATGAACAGATAAATTAACTAGTGGAATGCAGTTTGTCTATGGAAAATGAAGAGATTCTCCAAACCGTCTCATTGATATACCTTCCGGTCTATGTTGAAATTTCATTGTTATGATTTGGAGCCGCAATATCAACTACAGCCGCAAGTTACGATGAACACCGCAATGTAACTTTTCTTCATCTTGGAAAATTAGCTGTCATTTTCTTGATTTTTAATATTTTTATACCAAAATTTCAGATAATACTCTTGAAATGTTGTACCATAATGTACTAATATAAATAAATTTATATCAAACAATTTTTCAAAAAAATTTTTTAAAATATTTTTAAAATATTAAAATAAACCCTACCTCCCCTCCTAAATTGTTTGATGCTTAACCTTGATATTATTTCTATATCTAGTTAGTTATTATCGAATAGTATATTTTCAGTATGTTTTTCTGACGACCAGGTTTAAAGTCTTCGTTTCGAAAGATTACATTTTGACGTCTCTATATGTAAAAAATACGAATTTTCAGTATTTTTTTCATGGTCACCGGAGCTTCTTAGCGCATTTTTCGCGAATAAGTATTACGCAGGAGTACCATGCATATATTTCATAAAAAATCTGGTTGTAAAGATAATAAACAAAAGATAAGAGCTTCATAACTCCGTCACAATAATAAAATAAGTCAATATTTGAAGAAAACATTGTCTGCCTAATTTTTAAAAACGTAAACATACCAAAATATAAGTATTTTATTTTATAATTTATCACACCGTGACTAAATACACTCTCTCTTCAAAATAATACCTGATTCCTTTTTCCTTGATATATAAAACTGACTCAGTTGTATTGGATTTTAATCTTTTTGTGGAATTTGGCCGGTCCACAAATTCAAACATCGATAATTTGTTATGTACTAATAGACAAGGCGAAAACCTCGGGTTCGTTCGGAAAAATATTCTCATGAGATTTGTTTGCATAATCATTTTCATGAGAAACACTTGTACCCTTGGTGCATAAATAACTATTAAACCATTGTTTTTTAAATGATAATAAAGCACGAATGGCAGGGCGGGCGCTCATTTGTACAGTGAGAATTTCAACCAACAAAAATTTGTGCCCTGGATCCCGTTTCTCTCACTTAAACACGATGCAGCCCGAGCGCCCGTCCTGTCATAAGCGCTTCATTAAAAAAAAAATAATGTTTTAAAATGAAATGGACCCAAAATACTTATCGGAAAATGATATAACAAGGTTTAAGCTTGAACTTAGGTTCTTGGTGAATTCAAAAATAATGTTTTATACCTGTGTTTTTGAGCCATGAAAATCCTAATTTTGTGTTTTTCTCAGTTTTAAATTATTTATAACTCGAAAATGATCAAGTTTACACAAAAACTACAACAGACTTATTTTGTTCAGAATGATCCAAATAATTCAAGAAAAATTTGTCAGGGCCGAAAAAAATTATTGTTCAAATTGTAAAAAAATTGTTCATCTACATTTTGAGAAAAACGTATAGCTCACCTATAAAAATGGCTACAATCTTTACAAAATCGGCGATATTGGATTTATATTATTTTTTTCTAACTACAAGTTCCTACTAGAAAAAAGAGCACAAATATGAAGAAAATTTAAGAGATTGTTTATAAAATTTTGCTTCTAAATTAGTTCTTGCATACATTGAGAGTAACTAGATTATAAGAAATTAATATGAACCATAAAAACGTGTAAAGAAAAATTTAAACATGATCGGCATCTTCATATTCTACACCTTCGTACGATAAATCTTTCTTCAAAAAAAACTTAACTGAAGCTCGAAATATATGGGTAACTTTACAAATAGTGGGAAATGGTTTAAGACATGCTAAATTAGAACCGGATTAGCTGACACTGGTCCTCAACCTACTAGAAAACACCGTACAACTAGGTTACGATTTGGAATTTGGGAGATTGATGCGAACTGGTCTTGGAGATCGTCTTACCACCATCAGGTCTCTATCTCAAATTTCTTTACTAATATTTTTCTAAATAATTTAATTTCAGTATATTTGATAGGACTTACCATATTTCTGTAAATTGTATAAGAACTCCGTTTCAAGTTCAAACTCATTTTTGATTTTGATTTTACCCTCTTTTACCTTGAGTTCTCACCTTTTAACCTGCATTTTTTTGTGATCTTTTGTGGTAGGTACTGTCCGATATTTTGGTTTTGTTTAGCTTCTAATTTTAATGCCCACTACAAACAGTTGTTTTCACTTACAATCTTACCAACTATTACCTTTCTGACCTTATATTCACGTATATTTTTATGGTCATATATATTTCTGGTTCCTAAGACATTGCGGAAGCCGAATTGGCTGATAATTTTGTCGTTCTTCAATTATTGTTTTTCAACTTGTTCCTGACGTAAATACTTTTCTCTGTGGGTATCGTCTAGTTCAACTACTGTACCTTTCTTTATTTTAAGTAGTGTCTTTATTGGTTCTACTGGTTGTCTTTGCTTAATAAGCAAAAGTAATAAGCTAAAATACCTTTAGGTATAAAAGTTGTTTTATATTGCATTTAATTTTTATGTAATTTATTATTTTGAACTCAAAACAATCTGAACTAATTAAAATTCCTTGTTCTGTATTTCGCTATTTTATGTATCTTTTTATTTTGAGATCTGGATCTAACTCTACGATATCGTATGATAAAAAGCTACATACACAGTATCCTACTACATGACGTGGAAGCCTGGACGTTGACAATTATCTCGTTACGACACCTGGAAAACTTTGAGATGTGGATATTCCGCCGCATTCTAAGAAGTCGATGGACATTTTATAAATGAAGAACTTTTAAGAGGTATGAATGGGGATCGTGAACTTGTGGAGATTGTTAAAAAAAAGGAAACATATTATCTTGGACATATATTCACACACGAGACATATAACTTCCTTCAAGTAATAATAGAAGCAAAGATAGAAGGAAAGCGTGGTCCTGGCAGACAACAAATGACTTGACTGCGTAACATCAAGGGTTGGGCAGGTCTAAATCACCCTAGGCAGGTCACCATTAGAGACGGCAACTAAAATAGAAGATATATCTTTTTTAGCTTGCTTTGATGTTAACTTCAGAGTAAGTGCTGCTTTAGACGCTACGTCTCTACAATTTGTTGCAGTTATTTCCGCTCCAATATGGCCAGCATTATTATTTTGAAGCCAGATTTCTAATTTTTGGTATACTTGCCATGATTTACATTGATTTTTGAATAAATAAACTTACAAAATGGAATATTGAAGGAACTGACAGCAAAGTAAGCGCTAGCAAAATTCGTTTAACCTGCAAAATGCTATAAATTTACGTGTCTGCGGATCTAATGTTTTGAATTATCCATAATTTTGGTGATTCTCAATCCAACAGGATTCTTACTTGCACCTAGAGGGGCAAATTTCATGCCTCTAGTACTTTTTATCCGACAGTTATTGGACAAACAGACAGACATACTACAACACGATTTCAAAAAGGACCTGACGAGTCCTTAATTAAGATGGTATATCCCAACTTATACATAAAAATCAGAAGATCATAAAGATGAAAAATAATTTTTAAAGTGCGCCAAGAACTTTTCCCATCGAGTCGCTACTGCCCCACAAGCCTTTTTAATCGCTTATATAAATGCATTTTTAAATTCATGGAAATCGCAAAATTAAGCGCATCCACAACATTTGCATATTCATCAACAGTTTGCCCGACAAGGACTTTTTTAAAACTCGCTTTGAGGCTTCATTCTAACACTGTCAGCATATTCTACATTGTTAGTTCATGCCTGCTTTGTAGTAATATCTAAAGTCAACGAACACAAAGGCGGTTCCACGAGGGGCAAAAACTCTCATTTTATTTTGGTCATAAAAGCTCGATGATGTTTTTGTTTCTAAAGTTGATTGGGTATTTGAATTTTTAATGAATGAAGGCGTCCTAGTTTAAAAAATGGATTATAGGATTGAAATAGGCGTAGGGAGAAAAAATAGAGAATGGCTGTATTGTTATCACTGAATTTGATACACTCATAAAATGGAAACATTTCCTTCTATTTGATGTTTTTAACCTGTGTTGTTCTGAAGCTATTTTCTTGTGGCATTTAAAAGTAATTACTATTTAAATGGGAATAAGCCACAATTAAAGGTTAAAGTAAGTTTATTGACGTTTCAATTTCCACTTCGGAAATCGTTCTCAAAATACAAACATTAGTAATAAAATACTAATGTTATACAAGTTATTATTGTATTCTAATTGATTTTCTATTGTATAATAACACTTTAGTTCTTTAACTCATAAAAAAATTAGCTGCGAATTTAAAAAATATCCCTACTTTTTACCTAATCTTCCAAGAATAACTTTTTTCTTTGAAATTCGTGTAAAACTTGTTAGCTTTTCAAGTAAGAAAAAATTATTCACCGAGTACTAGTTTTTTTGTTTATAAATTAAAAATAACAGTAACTTTGCAACAGTACACACTAAAAGTAATAGTCTTCACCTTTCATATGGTCCCCTTAGAATTATCGCATCTTAATGATTTTGTCTTATATATTACAAAAAAGTGACTTCTGAGATAGACAATTTGAATAACTTTTAAATTAATTATTGTATCGAGCTCATATTTTTGTGACTTTGTTAAGCACTATAAGACCCCCTTTCAGAGTACTTACAAGAGGGTTTTTTACAAAAGTTATAAACAGTTAACGATTTTACCTCATTTTGCTCTTTTTGAAGTAACAAATGAATTTAGAATACGTCATTTTGGAGGGTTTTCTATCTAGTAATAGATAAAATGTTAATATTTAAGTAGTTATAAATAGATACCTTTTTAATGGTAAGCAAAAATTCGAAAAAATCACATTTTTTGCACTAAATTGTTAATAATTAAAAAAAAACGCCGAAATTCCTGCAAAAAACATATATGTATATGTTTGCTTACTAGAGTATATATTAACAGAAAAACTTGTCAAATATCTGGCTATTGCGATATCCTGAACACGGTTAATTGCATTATACTCGCACCTTGTTGTATTTATCAATACGGATTTCCATATTTTCTGGCAGGACTATGTGATTATATTTATGACCCTATCATATTGGAATTGTTGATTCATCGTTGTTTTCAAAACAACCTCTGCAATACTTCATCGCGCATGGTGTATATAGACAAGGCGAAAAGCTCGGGTACGTGCGGAAAAATATTTCCATGAGATTTTTTTTTACATAATCACTTTCATGAGATACCTCAAAATAAGGTTGAACAGGCTCGGGCCCAGGCCCAGGCGAAAAGTTGTTCAACTTTTTTTAAACAATGTTTTCGTATACAAATTGTATCAATAAATTTTTTCAGCCCGGACAAATTTTTTTTGAATTTTTTGGATCATGCTGAACAAAATAAGTCTGTTGTAATTTTTTCTGTAAACATTTATACAGTGAGAATTTAAACCACCAAAAATGTGTGCCCTAGATCTTGTTTCTCTCTCTTATAAGCGCCTTAGTCTGAGCGCCCGTCGTGTCATAAGCGCTTTATTAAAGAAGAACAATGTTTAAACAATGTTTTAAAATTAAATAGACCGAAAATACTTATGACGAAATAATAGAACAAGGTTTGAACTCGAATTTAGAACTTTGGTGTATTCAAAAATAATGTTTTTAACTTGTGTTTTTGAGCCTTGAAAATCGTAATTTTTCGTTTTTCTCAGTTTTAAATTATTTATAACTCGAAAACTATCAAGTTTACAGAAAAATTACAACAGACCTATTTTGTTCAGAATAATCCAAAAAATTAAAAAAACATTGTCCGGTCCGAAAAAATTGATTGTTACAATTTATTAAAAAAAATTGTTTAAAAAAATTTACGCGAGTAGCACTATATATATTGTGATATTTGTGGGTTGTGTGAAAATGACAAAATTGGTATATTGGTTTAACATGTTTGACTTTTACTCAATTTAGTTTACTGGCATATATAAAAATGTTTTTCATTATTGCTTCTGAAATACATAGTCTTATAAATTACATAGATAGTAAATAAATTTGAAGTTTCAATAATCGTGGCACTATGACAGTCTTTTGTGTATGTTTTCTTCGTTGCATTGTGTCAGGCATACGATCAGTAGGCCTTGAGCAAGCTCTCTTCCCTAACCTTATCATATACATTTATATTGTATTGAAACAAATTGTGATATTCTTTCACCAGGATCTCTTCTTCCTGGAACTTGCTTAATAATGTGTCCGAAGTACTGTAGCTTTCGAGATTTGATGGTGTTCAGTACCTATCGGTTTTTCTTTATTCTTCTGAGGTCTTTCTTCATTTATAATTCGGTCAGTCCACGGGATCTTGAGTATTCTCTGACACAGCCCCATATCTCAAACGCTTCCAATCTCTTGCACATATCTTCGTTTAAAGTCCACGATTCAACACCATAGAGCAGAACACAGAAGACGAAACATCTCAGCATTCTTACTTTTATACCAAGAGAGAGATTGTGGTTTTCGAAGAAGGCCCCCCTCCGGTTGAAAGTGGTTCTATCTTTTTTGATGAAAAAGTGGATCTCTTATCTCCTTGGTTGTTGGTCTATTATTCATTTATTATGGTGCCGAGGTGATTGTTATGTTTCCCTCTTTTTACTGGGCTTTGATTGACGTAGAGTTAACCGTCAGCAAAGTGTTCAACCAATGCATCCTTCCTATCATTACATATGGATGTCAAACCTGGACCCTAACCAAGGCAAACATGGATAAACTAGCCACAACAGAAAGAACAATGGAAAGAGCAATGTTAGGTATACGACTGTCAGATAAAAAGAGAGAACGACTGGGTAAGATCCAAAACAAAAGTCGAGGACATGGCAACAAAAATTGCCAAACTTAAATGGAGCTTCGCGGGCCACACTGCTAGACAAAAAGACCAACGTTGGAATACTACAATACAAAAAATGACCGAAAAATAAACGACCAAGAGGAAGACCACAGATGAGATGGGTTGATGATATTAAAAGAATAGCCGGAACAAATTGGAAATATGTTGCTCAGGATAGAGACCGATGGAAGGAGTTGGGAGAGGCCTATGTCCAAACATGGACGACAGAAGGCTAAGAAGAAGAAGAAGAAGAGTTAACCGTCTGTTATCTTTTTCTGGCTAATTATCATCAGCTTTGTCGTCTTTGCTTTTATATTGAGTCCATATTGTTGACTCTGTACATGATTTTGTTCATAAGGACTTCTAAGTTCATATTATGGAATAGAGTAAATATTCTATACACTTCGTGACATATTTGGACTATCCTCTTTTCCAAATATGCGCCATACTGTTTATTGTCTCAGGTGTTGTGTATAGTCGTAGATATTTTCAGAGTTTAATTTGAAGACACTTTGCAATAATTCAACCTTATCTATTTTCATTTTATGCCGAGTTCATGCAATTTTGTAATAAAATAATTATTTGTTTCAGCGCCACCGTACATATCACAGTCTCTGATGTCAATGAGTATGCTCCTACATTCTCGGAACCCAGTTACGTGCGACAAGTAGACGAGGGTAGAATCTACAACGAAATTGTCAGAGTAGAGGCCACGGATAGAGACTGTACTCCGAAGTTTGGGGATGTCTGCAAGTATGAAATTCTCACATCCGATCAACCCTTCGTTATTGACATGGACGGTGTTATTAGGTAAGTTCTGTACTGTTTCGGGAGTGATTGGCGGACGAGACATTAGGAGGTCGATGTTACATACCAACCAAGTTTGGAATTTTCGTATTTCGAATACACTAAGATATACCTAGTGTGCGTTAGATACCATGTTGATACCATAGTGATTAAAACGGTTGAATGTTAAGGCAGCGACTAGTAATCTACTGGGAGAATATTAAGAATTTGTTGTCTGTTTAATTATGTACTATACATAAAAACAATAAACTCAAACTATATATTTAAAAACAAAATATAATTTAATAACTTATAGCATGACAATACTATGACCTCTTCAGATGTTAAGCTAGAACGTACTACTGAAAAAGTGTTAACTACAATTTTTTGTGATGAAAAATGTCATGTATAAAGTAAATACACTAAAAATGTTTTTCAAAAATTAAAGTTTGGTACTATGTATTTTATATAATAATAAATTTCCATAAAATTGAGGTATTATCATCAATTCTGTCTTTAATATTTTTTCTGAAAGATGGCAAGTTTTAATCTTGTTCGAACACTCTTTTATTATGTCATTTGGGTTCACATAAATGGTTTAATAGCATCTGTCATCGTTCTGTGACGTGGTTTTTTTTAATAATTTCCGGGTAAATTATTTTATTCTTTTAGATTGTATAAATCCTTCGATATACCCACAACTCAAATGCCTCAAGTTTGTTCATTAATTGTTTGTTTAACGTCCACATCTCTACACCAACAAATTTGAGAAATTATATAATATTTATATAATTTATATAAATTAGAGAAATATTTAATCATTCGTAATTTCAATTCCAAACTTAAGTTTCGACTAAACAGTATTTGTTTCATGCTGTTAAAAGTACTTAGAGCTTTCTCTATCCTTAGCCTGATTTCTTGTGTGTGTGTGTGTGTGTTCATTTGACAAATTGACTAGAAACTCGTTTAAATAATCGAGTAAGTTTCGAGTATCTTGGAGTGGAAATATCCACTACGGAAACCTTAAAGAGAGTGTTAGGAAAAAGCTAAAAAAGCGGCTTATGTGTCAAGATCTGAGAGTAATATACATACATATGGACCATATAGGTTAGATAAGCATATGAGGTTAGATGAGAAAATACGCATATATAAATCATATGTAAAACCAATAATGACATATAATATACACCATAACAATAAACAAGAATACCTTGAGATCCATAGCTGGGAAAACACTAAAAGACTGAATAAAAAATAACGAAATAAAAGATGTATTGTCGTAAGTTAATATTGTTGATTTGTGATAATATGTGGTTATCATACATTTAATTTTCTTTATATTTAATTCAAAATTCTTCGCTTGTATACTTTAGAAACTTTAATTTCTGGAGGCTGTATATATTTTCTGCAATATGCGTAGTGTTACCTGCTTATTGAATATTACAGATGGGTGAACGTTAATTTCCACTATCGAGGTTTTCTTAATTATTTTTTCTGAGTGAACATTAAAATGTCTACTCTTCATGTTTCATTTCTGTTATGTTTCATACTGGGTTATGAAATGGCGTAAAAGACCAGTCGTAGTCACACCAGAGAGCCGTTAGACCCTGTCGTAGTAGAATGAAACTGCATGCTTGGTCGTAGACGCTAATTGTGCAAAATGACCCAAACCTGTGCAAGCTAAAAAATGACTTAACTGCTGGAATCCGGCGATATCCAGGTTTTATTAACTCTCATAATTGTATGCAGGACTCGCTGAGGGCGATCATTTATTCCCTAGTTTCTTGTGGGATAACAATCAGTCTATGCCTGTTAATTCTGTACCAAATACGCTCGACAGGAGGCGCTATAACCTATCCAAACACCACAAACATTAATGGTAAAGAGCTTCCAGGACACAATGTGGAAAGTTGTCGAAACTAAGCTATATTTATATACAATCAATTATGGTAAACTCCATAGACACAAAAAGTCATTAAGATTTTGGCAAAAGTTCTTAAAAACTGAACACCTCAAGTAACTAGTATTTTTCAGATAGAAAACCAAATAGCGATTAAATATCTGTAAAAGTATACTGTTTACTTTAACAATTGAATAACAACTTATGTGTAATTGAATAACTAACAATTTATTCATTTCTCTTGTATCTTGTATATGTGTATCATAAAACATTACCTGAAACAATTCATCTTTCAATGTTTTTAATTTTCATTGCCCATATTGCCTGAGCCTTAAAACTATCATTTGTAATCAATTGTGTGATTTAAAAAGCTTATTATTAAATATTTACCCCGAGAGAAATCTGTCTCCTCTTGGTGTCAACATATTTGAAAATCTGATTTATTTAATTAAATCGAAATAACAGCAGATATAAATTGGACAGCATGAAGTTTTAAATTAAAAATATTTCATTTAGAGCTGTATCATTCCTCACAAGAAGCGAGAACGAACCCTTACAAGTGAAAGATGGGAAGCAGCTTTACGAGCCAATCTCGCATATGGAAGATTGTGTAAAACTGCATTTGTGAAACATTAAAACAAGTTATATTGTGATTGTATTCTTAGTTTTATTAAAAAAACAGAAGAAAAAGAAGTTAGGCTATTTAGGTGTTTCTTTATTTTTATGTGTCATTTACCATCTTACTAAAGATATCTATTTTGTAATTTAAGACCAAATATCTATCAATGGTACCTTACAGCAGTCAATGCAATTTAAAAAGAAATGGACCTACCATTTCTTTGACATATTCCAATTCGAACTCCAACGTACGATGTAACGGTTTTTCAATATTTTCCGATCAATAGCATTTCTTGTGGCCACACTATTTCTAAAGCCAAATTGGGTATCACTAATTTCATATTGTTCTGAAGCTATTTTCTTATTTATACTAATATTTATACTTATTTTACTAATTTCTTATGCAAGAGTTTTAACAATTCTGCTTTGTATTATTTTCAAAAATGTTTTAAGTGCGTTGTTATGTGTAAAACATAAAGCTATTGTTCTGTGATCTGAGCAGGTTGTTGCACTTGACTTTTGGTTTTGCTACAAAGGTCGATTGCAGCCATTGTATGGGGATTGGGGAAGTCTTATGTATTAGATTAAAGATTTCAACCATTACATTAATAACATCTTCATCAATGAGCTTTAATAATTCGATAGACATACCATCTGGTTCGGTAGCTTTGCCCTCTTTTATGTTTTTGATGGCACTCTGTGGTTTCTACTGACAGTTCTTCTCTTTCATCATTAAATAGTTTTTGGATGTAATTTGTTTAGTGACACAATCTCTCCTTCACATTAGTAATAATATCCCTTTATCATTTTTAAGGATATTTTTTCTTGTGCTTTTTCTAGAACCTGTCATTTCTTTGATTTTTTTGGTGTAAATTAAAGCTTTTATACGTTTTATCCAGATCTTCTATTTCCTTGCAACTGTCGGGGAAGCCACCTCTCCTTTGCCTCTCGAATTTTTTTTTCGTTTTTCTGAATTTTTTTGTATTTATTCAGGTCTTTTGCCTGGTCTGTTTTCTTCGTTCTTCCATAAATTCAAGAACTTCTACTGTCATCTAAGGTTTTCTTTTTTCTTTAAGTGGTTTGAGGGTTGCTTTTCCAACTGACACAAGGACATGTTTAACTTTTTCCAATATTTGACCAATTGTTAAAGTTTCTGCGTTCTTTGACTTTCCTTATGTTCTCGTTTATTTCAAATTTCGTTTCTTCATATGTGTTGCCTTGTTTGTGCCGCCTTGTATCCATGAATTTCTTGGAGCTAGGCTGCTTTACATTCTTTACTCTCATCGACGAAACAACCGGGTTGTGATCGGTCCATGGATCGGAGGATATGTTCGTTCCTGGATAAGTTTTGGATTGATATTATAGAATTTTTTTATCTTCTGTTGACGATAATATAATCTTCATTTGTGACTATTTTGTTGTTATTTTCAGCTGGTGATCTCCATGTGTATAATTTTTGTTTGAACAAGGTATTTGCAATTATTAGTTTCTCATTGATACAGAAATGAACCAGCCTATCGCCACGTTCATTCCTTTCCCCGAGTGCATATCGCCCCACACAATTCTCTACTTCTTCTTAGCCCAATTTAGCGTTAGAATCTTCTATTATAACATTTATATCTCGACTTTTAGTTAACCTTAAGACATTGCCAATTTGTTTATAGAAGGTCTCTATGGTGTCTTCATCCTCGTCTGCAGTGAGTGCGTATATTTGGATTATATTTATTTTCCGTTTCAAATGAGAGATGGGAGATACTCGATCAGGATAAGAAACAAAGTTACAAACAGCTTTTTGAGAATTCTTATTAACTATAATGCCAACTCCCTCCCTGTGGTTGGAGTTGTTAACGGAATTATACATTCTTCCATTTCTGTTGTCATATTTTCCTGAGTCAGTCCATTGAATATCGCTAAGCGCCAGCATGCTAATCTTTATTCTGTACATTTCCGACACAGTTTTATATAGATATCCGCAATGATATCCATGCGGATCTTTAATGTGGTAGGCATCCTGTGACCTGATCCTACGATAAACTTATCGTAGAGAGCCGTCTTTTACCAACCAGCCATTCCTGTGTCACCTGATGTTCGTAGTTTGTAAAGCACCACTATTTCTTCTACGTCGTTGTCTTTGTTCTGTGGTCCAATCATTCCAAAACCGAAGTAAGGTGGATCCGTTTCTACCAGTTCTGTTGCCAATTTCCCAAAACATTATTTCAGCTTTCAGCACTCCTATAATCCTATCTCTTCCAAAATAACTTAATTGATCAAAATTAGCACGTCTTCTAACTGGACATATAATGTATGTTAATGTGTCACGAGAACAGTATACTAAAATGTTTTGTTACTGCTCAGTGAACACACATTTTTGTACAGTTCAATAATAACACGTTTTAGTATACTGTTCTCGCGTCACACGAACATACCTATTGTAAGCAATGTTTTTAAAACGAATAAAGCAATTTCGTATCATTTTAAAAGTTTAAATTATTATCGTATATAAAACACAGCATTAGTTTTTGTAAAAAATATCCCAAAAATTGGAACTTCTACAAATGCGTGGAATCAATTTTTTTATCATTTATTTTCACTGCAACACATTATTTGAAAAAATTTGTGTAAGATTCCTTTTTCTTGTTTTTATCAAAAATACATATAGGATTTTTACGATACCCAATATTTATTACTTTCATCAAAATAAGAACTTGTATTCTTATCCCATCTCTCATTCTATATTTTACTCAATATACGATCTGCGGATAAACAGAGTTTTATTACTTTCATAAACACGCAAAATCGACACTTTTGTTGGTAAGTAAAGTGAAGTAATAAGGAAGTAGAAAGCAGTAATACCGTTGATTTGCCACGTGCTTTATTACTTTCAGTAGCAATCACGATAAACGACAAAGCGGGGCCACCACAATTGCATAATTTGTTATTGTTTCCTGTCAACTAAAATAGGAATGCTGTATAAATTTGATGCTATTTGTTCCCACAATAACCGCCTATGAGCTTGGGCGAAGTTTGAAGTAATAAATTTTAGAAAGGATGCAAACAATGGTCACCCGTTTTTATTAAATAAAAAAAATAAAATAAAGCTACAAAACAAATGTGGGTAAGATACACTGGGTTATTGATTTACACCACCCAATCTACAGTCGCAACCTGCCACCATGGGATTTTTATATGTCTAGATCTGTGTTTTTAATCTCATTGAATACGCTACTCCTTTTAAAGTAAAAAAAATTGGCGGCCCATAGAACCCCCATAGACCCCTTTTTATATCACAGATGCATACCGAGTCGACTGACAGATATTTCTTAACTGCTCATGATCAGAACGTCCATGAACAGTCTCTTGGTGATAAACGAACATAAGCTAAAATTCATAACATTTTAGAACACAATTTATAACACTAGCGCGGTTCGAACGTTGTCAGACGCTGACACGTGGGTCGGAAAAAATAAATAAAAAGCAATTTATTGGGTACCGGACAAAACTATACGCTTACCAAACAAACAGTCTTGCAACAAACAACCCTACTCCTCACTGAGGAGTCACGCGGCAATGAGGAGAGGCAGATTGAGACCCCGAACTCGGACGGAACCATACCCCTTTTGAGATATTGGCTTCAAAATGGGAGCCGAAACGTCGAGTTTTAAATTCTCAACGCGGTTCTTCCCGTGATCTTAGTAATTTTCATATACGGTGTAGGTACAAGTTTATGGTCGGTATAGTAGAATTTAATAGGATATCTAACACAGATATAAAATCATATTTTCAGCGAATAGACAAAGATAACAATCATATTTCCCCTTGGTCTCCCCTCCACATTCCTCATGCACGCCCATTAATGAACTCCATACGATTATTTTCGATCCAGCTTATACGTAAGAAACAGCGGCAGGGTTGCCTTATTACGTATTTGAATTAAAACATTGAATTGATTAAAAAAATTGGCGATCAGTGGCGCGGTATATTCAAAACTAGATGATGATATTAAAAATGAAACACTAATTGATACAAATACTGGTACAAAATTTATTAAATTAATAAGAAATTTACAGATTCGCATTTTTATTTGACAAAATTGTAACCTAATTTTCAATAAAACAAGACAATTTTGGCAACATCGCCATTCGCCCGTTCGCTTCAATAGTAAACTGCATACGAGACAGGCTGAACGCTATGCTATGAATTTCGTTTTGGAAGTAACCGCGTAAGTGTGAAGATAAAAATTGGATATGTCGACTGTTTATACAACAGAAGAACGGGTACAAATAATAAAATGGTACTTTGGAGGCAATTCAGTACAAGAAACTATTAATTTATTTATTATGGCTTTTGAAAATAGGCCAATACCTATAGAAAAAACTGTATTGGCCATTATTTATCAATTTGAAAAGTTTGTACTAATGGCAGATGTAAAAATTCTGCCCATCAGATTAACCTCGCGAAAAGAAAATTTCTCAAGAACGAGAGATTAGAGAAATTCAAGTTTATGCATTGGCTGAAGCGGAAGCTGAAGATGAAGTTGATTTGAATGAAAAAACAGTGAGGAATATTTTGAAAAGAAACAACTAGCATTGTTATAAAGTGCAGACAACTCAAGAAATATATCCTGATAATCAATTTAAATGGATGCAATTTTGTGAAATTATGATGGAGAGATGCCATGCAAATAATAATTTTTTCAAAAATATATTGCTTGCAGGGGAGTCCTCCTTCACAATTCACAAAAAACATAATCCATGCGTTGTACGTTATTGGTCTCAGGAGAATAAGCATTTGAGTGTGTCTGTGCGTAGGCAGTATCCACAAAAGTTGAATGTTTGGACTGGAATTTTGGGAGACCATATTATTGGTCCTTTTTTCATTGAAGGCAATTTAAACGCAGTCAAATATCTCCAATTACTGCAAAATCAAATTATTCTTGCACTTCAACGTCTTCAAATTAACTTCAACGAAATTTGGTTTCAACAAGACGGCTGTCCTGCGCATAATCCAAAAGCCGTTAGAGACTATTTAGCGTTAATTTTTGCTGAACGTGTCATTAGTACAGACGGTACAATAAAATGGCCCCCTCGGTCACCCGACTTAGCTTCTCTAGATTTTTATTTTTGGGGGATGCTAAAAACGAAATTGTACAGGCATGAGTTCGAGCGAGCCACCAACTTGGAGGAACTGAAGGAAAAGATAATTAAACTTAGCCAAAACATATCGGCAGATGAACTCAACGCCATGAGAAATGCGTTGTATAATGAATTTGGTTACAGTTCGTTACGATTTGGTGGTCTGTTTTACAGACCACCAACATTTAATTACCTAAGAATTTTATTTGGTTTAGAATTTCTAATTGTTTGGAATTATTTTTAATTTAAACAGTAGTGTTGGAATTATTTTTTATTTGATTTCATTTTTAAAGAACAAATTTTATACTTTTATTCTAATTTTATCTTTTTCTGTTTCATTTTTATAGAACTTATTTTTATTTTCACACCTACTACCTTCAAAAAATCTAAACGAAAATATGGTTTCAAAGATATTATTTGTAAAATACCAAATAATATCTTATTGTTGATGAAAAGACGTATACGTATATATACGTATATATGACGTATATATAAATTTTTCGTCTAGTTTATATTTAATATAATACACCTACTCCTTCCTAATGCTTTGCTAGTAGTGTCTTTATTTATTACGCTTTAGGAAAGACCAACCCACGAACCCATGCAATACGCATGGCATGCCAAACTAGTCCTGTTCTGCTCGTTGCCGCAGTATTAAAATCAAAGTGTCGTTACTTTGACGACGCGACGTTGCCAAACAATTTTGTGTGAAGCTTTTTTATTTAGTATGTTGAACAGGAACGGGCTGAGATTATTTCCCTGTCTGATTCCCCTTTTGGTTATGTTAACCTTAATGGTGTCGTTTGTTTTAATTTTCGTCGTATTGTTGTTGTTCATTTGTTTTATGATTTCAATAAAGTAAGAGTCAATCATACGTGACGCGTTAATTTTGTAGATAAGTTAATTATACACTGTGAGTAATATTGTTTATGGAAAATTTCTATCTCCGTTGTATCAATGTATAAGTAAGCAACTGTACCGATATTAATTTAAACCATGTTAACACATAATCAGTATTACATCATTATTCACCCGCATATTGTTTGCGTTGCCAACGATCTGAGGGCATGTTTTCCTTAACAAATACAGTAATTCGTTTATGAACACTCTGTCAAATCCTAATTTACATTTACTGTCGGGGGAAATGCATATAATACGATGCCATTTCCAAAATCAGTTAATTTGGATACAACTTATAGGTATATTCGTGTAGGCAACAACATTTTAAAATTATTTAAAAGAATAGAAATAATTCATAATTTAATATTGCGTGACATTAAATTATCTGTTGTATCCCAAGATTGTTTGTAAACAACTGGCGCAGCTTTTATTATTATGATTACTTACATTAGGATTATAATTTTATTGCTTTACTTTAAAAATATTTTTTGCTATAGAAACCAAGATATTCTAATTTTAATTAATTAAGTGAATTTGGCCAATTCATTAAAGTTGGTAAAAATATGGATTGAAATACATCTACAGTACGTTGTGTTTAAAATGCTGGATCACAAATCAACGAGAATAACGTCATAGTGGTACGATAATGTCAGAAAAGCTACAGACCAAGAAGTACATCGTTAGAGACCAATTTTCTACATCAGTTGATCATGTTTTCTACATCAGCGAAGAGACTAAAAGAAGAATAGTGCTTGCCAACAAGAGTTACTAGGGATTGAGAAGACAGATAGCGTCAACACTACGCAGAAAAATTAAAGTGACCATCTATAAAACACTAATAAGACCACTGCTAACATATGGAACAGAAACACCAAGACACCTTTCTTACACAGAAGGACCAAGAACTGCTTAAACGTTTCAAATGAAAAATCATAAGAAGAATATATGGAGGAATAAAAGAGCAAGGTTTGTGGAGCAGGGGTTAACTTTGAGTTTTCGAAGTTTCGGGGAACCCGACGTTGTAAGATTCATTAAGGTAGTACGCTTTAGATGGATTGGGCATGTAATCAGGCGAGAGAAAGGTGCAACAGTCAGACAAGTTTTTGACCGAATAGGCCGATAGGAAAACGTACCAGAGGAAGACCGAGACGTAGGTATCAAGACAGCATAGAGGACGACTTATAATCTATTGGAGTTAGAGCATGGAGAAGACTTTCCATAGGCAGGGATCAATGGAGGATTGTTCCAAAGAAGGCTAACGAGCGTAGCATCACACCACTGATGATGATGACAGGAACAGGAGCTATCACAAGTAGAACACACCGAATATTAAAAACACTAGAGATGAAAATCATATGAACAGAAGTGAAAACATTAACAAGCTATGCAAAGTAAATCCGGGTTATGGATAAGTTTTTAAATAAATGAACTGTCGAAAATTTTATTAAATATTATACAACCATTTGCAAATGACACATTTATAAAAAAATACACAACATTTTTTAAATAAATTATTAAATATTGAATTTAATTCAAATAATATTTTAGTAAGTTTTGACATAAATAGTTTATTTACAAATGTGCCATTAGATAAGACTTTGAATGTAGTCAAGACAAAATTAAAGAGTGATGATACATTGGCAACTAGAACAAGACTAAACATATCAGCTATAATGGAGTTATTGACATTATGTATTGATAATATATATTTTCAACTAAATAATGAATTATATTAACAAAATTTTGGTCTAGCAATGGGCTCTAGTGTATCTCCATGATTAGTCGATATATTTATAAGATTTTGAAACAAATATTATTTCTAAACAAAATTTAAAACCCTCAGTATGGTGGAGATATGTAGATGATGTATTCTCAATATGGCCTAATGGATCAGAGTTGTTGGACACATTCCTGAATGATATAAACGATAAAGAAGAGACAATAACATTTACCATGGAAAAGGAATATAATAACACACTACCTTTCCTGGTTGTTTTAATGTCTATGAACGATACTGAATATGAGACTCAGGTATATGGAAAACCAACACACACCAACAGATATTTAAATTTCAAATCAAATCACAATATTAATATTAAAAATGGACTCATTAAATCCTTATTATACGATAGAGCCAAAATTGCTTGTTCTAACGAAAATTCGATCTTAGAGGAAAAACATTTGTTAACATCTGTTTTATTAAAAAATGATTATCCTTTATCGTTTATAAATAAGGAATTTTCAACAATCGACCGAATATAGCAGAACAACTTAGAACGAGATCCTACATCATAAACAAGGAATAATACGCGGAAAATAACAATACCATACATAAAAGAATTATCAGAAAAATCGGTTGCCTGTAAAGTCGGATTTACGGGCGAAGATTTTACGTAACAACGTCTTTTTCTCGGTAGAATATTTATTGATATGAATATTATTAAATTGCACAATAGGAACAAGGAATTGAATGAAAATAAGAATTGCACAAATTTTAACTATAGAAATATATTTTGTTTACTAAAACATTGTACATGTAAACTTAAACTTAACTAATTTCTATTTGAGTGATTTTGTTGAGGATAGGACGATGATAGGAGAAATAGCATCGCACCAGCGGACCGATCATGTTTGAGTGGGAGAGAGACGCAAGTCATTCGCCGGTCCGGCGGGCCTCGTTCGGTGACTCATCGTAACAGACGTGAGCGGGCGTTACACTTTTTCATGAGTGACTCCGAGCCACAACCTAATTTAAGACGTTGTCACGTCAAAAATTAAAAGAAACGGATGGTAAAAAGAGAAAAATCAAAGAAGCGGCTCTAATTATGCTAAATGAGACCAATTGTGTCGCAAATTCCTGTACGCCTACTGTATGCAGTAGGATCTGGTTACCCATATTAAAAGAGGAAGTTAATAAAAAGAAAATAGCAGTATTAGTAAGTCAGTCGAGGATACATCATTTATGTTTTTTGAATAACAAACATCTAAAATCAGAATTTGGTGTTTATTGAGAGTAAACTAAATGTAAGACCAAATACATACCATGTCGGGATAGTATTATAACGTTTTTTTCCTGGTTTTTTCGTCATGATTTTCTATGGAATCACTAACAGGAGAATTTTACTGTCATCATGACGTGTGATTGTCTTTTTAAAGACGAATTACATGCTGTTTTTTTTCTGACCGATATTCTCAAGTTAAAGTTGATTTTATGTAATCGAATGTACTATCTTACAATAAAGTCGTCCCAGGAACGCCCCTCAGCAATATTGGCAATTTCATTTTAAAGTCCTTTACTTTAAAATGTATAATATATGTCTGAATTGTCAATATAAATGAATCAGATAAAATTAAATTATTATAAGACTTTTTCAACAAGTAACAGAAAAAATTTTTGTTTAATTTATTAATGTTTGTATTTTGATTTCCGAAATGGAAATTGAAACGTCAATAAACTTACTTTAACCTTCAATTGTGGCTTATTCCCATTAAAATAATAATTACTTTAAAATGCTACAAGAAAATAGCTTCAGAACAAGAATATAAATGAAGAAGACAGAGAGATTGAAGTGTTTTTACCAATGGTCAATTCTATGTTCTTATTCGATACAGTACAGATATATGAAATTTCATAGGTTACGAGCTTTTTTTTAAACTTTTAGTATATTACTGATTAGATTAATTAATTTGAAGTATGTGCATTTATTGATTGTCAATATTTCATGAGAATGCGAGATGGAGAGCTTCTGGAAATGTAAATGTTAACGCTGCCGATTCACTCGAGAATACCGGTTTAGGAGTATTTAGTTGGAATCTGTTTTATGTCCTTTTGGCAATCTAGTGCAAAGCAAATACTTTTTTGAGGCGGCGCTGTTGAAAACAACTAATACATTTCATATTTTATGCACAACTACTCCATCAAAGCCCTGCGCATATATTTACATCTCAAGCATTTTAAAAATTTCCAAGTTGGCAAATAAAATTTCCCATGAAAGATTATGTTTCCGTCGAGCTTCTGTGAAAAGGTCGTATATCCTGAAAAAATGAAGGATTTCAATAAACCCCTTTGAAGCTCGGGATTTGGTAGAGCATTTTACGAGTTGATCTTTACGACCTGGATCCAGGCTAAGGATAAATGCGAGCCTCTGCCAATAAATTCGTTTTCCATTTTTTTTTGTCGGGCTTTCCAGAGGAAGTGATCCCGAAATCACTTTATAAATATAAAATTCGAGACCGTTGGTCGGCGCATCCGCCTGTAATTTAAGACTCAAATACTGCAATTTAGATTTTTCTTTCAAGCCGTAATAAATATAAAGACTGCGTTCCAGTCCTATTATCCGTTTTATTACTGATTTTCTTCACTGGAAAATAAGTGTTAGTTGTCAAGACAAATTTTCCTAAAAATATATGACCAAATTTCGTTATTTTGATGTTAGGTACAATGCATTAAAAAGAATTATAATTACTATTTTTGACGATTCTGGATTATCGGTGAAATCTTTGACTTAAACGGTCCACTGTACTGAGAAATTTAACAGCAAATATTTGAAGAACTGTCGAAGACAAGCAAAAATACGATTTTAACTGATAATATATTTTACATTAATTTAGAGAAATATCCAATTTATTAGTGCAAAAATAGAAGATCATTACAAAATTGTTTCTAAATTGTAGTGGTAAGTATTTACTGATAAAATAAATAACAATATCACTAAAAATTTTTCTTAATGAGAAAATGAAAACATAGTACCTTACAGTGTAATCAAGAATTACATCCATACTCGAGAATCACTGTCGTCCGTATTTTCTTTTGGATTGTAAATAACGACTAGGTTAATTCCTTCGATGCGATTTTCAGGCATAAAACCAAATTGCAGGAGTAGCAGTATTCAATGCTTCTTGCCATATTTCTAAACTGCTGCGTCATTGTTATCGTTACATCCAATATAGTTATCAGAGTAAAAAATTTATTTAAATCCTTTATAAAAGGTATATCATTAAAACACCCTATCGGGCTACATCACCGAACGTTTTCGGAATTATTATTTCATCATCAGTGTTATCTAGATGTACATGTTTTGAGCCACTAAATACTTGGGTAAAAACCCGTTAAATATTCTTAAATTTAATTTAAGTTATTTGATTTTATATACTAGGATGTTTAAGGGTGTGTTCATAACGGAGACCATCGCACCGTCTCCTCGCCTAGAGCGTAGCACTGATGGTGAACGCTCGCATTTAAAGTAATACATTTATTTTACCGAAAATCGATTAAATGATACATACCATCCCATGGCCCGAGCGAGGGTCGGCGCCTCGTTATGGACGCACGCGAAGTTACAACAGGAATTGATAACATGGCAACCTAAGACTCCACTGGAGGTTGCTAGTCCTGAGACAAAGTATCTAAACTTGTTGATAGCAACTATCTTGTTGATAGAAGAGTTGCTATTAACAAGATAGTTGTATCAACCGCAATATTCATCGCCGATACATCAGCATATTCTAGTCTAGTAGTCTGGGTAGTGGTAGGAGTCAAAGACAGACTGGGTGAGATAAAGGCAGGATTTTTAAGAAAAGATTTTAGAGTGGTGCTACGTAGCGCCATCTACTTTAAATCATAGAAAATAAAAAACACTTTGTTTCTGAACTACATAACAATCTCTGAAGCTATTTTCTTGTGGCATCTTACAGGAATTACTATTTTAATGAGAATAAGCCACAATTGAAGTTTAAAATAAGTTTGTTGACGTTTCAATTTCCACTTCGGAAATCGTTCTCAAAATACAAACGTTAATAAATTAAACAAATTTTGTT
This sequence comes from Diabrotica undecimpunctata, assembly GCF_040954645.1. NCBI lineage: Eukaryota > Metazoa > Arthropoda > Insecta > Coleoptera > Chrysomelidae > Diabrotica > Diabrotica undecimpunctata. The sequence continues at coordinate 87,812,123 of NC_092805.1, read as the reverse complement.
TTTGTTACTTGTTGAAAAATTCTTCTACATGTTTTTTCTTTTCGGGCATTTTATATAATTATAATGTCTTGAATTTTAAACTACAACCCTCAGGAAGATTTTTAGTCTTAGGGTATAATCTAGATTTATATTCTGCGACCTCTACTTCACTTTTTCTGTTTTTCAAAACTGAGTTTTGTCTCACGAATACACAATGCATTACACACACGTTTATGTAGGATTGAACTGGCTTCAACTGCCTTTTTCAGCAGTAAAATAAGCGTGTAAATTAAATATTACTTGATTTATATCTAAAACACGTCTCGACGTTTTCACTATACACAAATCAACCCTTTCCAGTCACAAGTCCTACTATGAAAAACTTATTAGGGTACCATTAATTTGCCACAAGTATCTAGATGAGCAAACAATTGCTTAAAAAGGTGACGGAGTTTGAGTATCTAGGAGTAATGCTAACAAGTAAAGAGGAAAAAGACAAGAAATTGAGAAGCGGATTTCGAGAAGAAGGAAGAGAGACAAAATTTAGACTGTACCAAACAGTGATCCAACTCACGGTCCTGTGCAGAAGCGAAACGTGGGTACAAATATTAAGAAAATGGGCTGAACATGTGGGAACGGAATGTGGGAAGAAAGATATTCGGGAGAGTAAAAGACTATAAAGACGTTTGGAGGAGACGAACAAATGCCGAGAGCTATAAGGGAAACCATAAATTAGCCAGATCGTCAGGACAAAGAGACTTAGATGGTTAGGTCATCTTGCGAGAATGGTAGACGGAAGGTGAGCAAAGGACTCGCTGCTGAAGGGGAGGGAAATAAGAGAAGAGAACGACCACGAAAAAAGTGGTTAGAAGCGTTTAAGGAAGAACTACAAACAACTGGGATAACAGTGGAAACATTCTAAGCAATGGGTCTTTAGGGCCTGTTGATCTATGTACATATATATATATATATATATATATATATATATATATATATATATATATATATATATGTATATATATTAAGGAACACTCGAAGAGTGGTGGGTTTTTCGGTGAAAGTGGAGAAATAAAAGAAATAAAAGAATAAAAGACAAAGAAGGTGGCAAAAAGACAAATTTATCATATTCTTTAAATGTACCGCTCTATTGCACTAGAGGTTGGTATTTCGCCTTGCTGTTCTGTCATATTTTGACCTCAAGACCACTGTCTTTTCACGTTGTTGGCGTGGGTGTTACATCTGTTACATTCATTTACCTGCGGCACCTAGTAAGCTAAAGACTGATAACTTCATTTTACTTTTAAATATTATATTTCAATCTTAATCTATTCAATAATGTTACCTAAAGTCAAAATTAAATTTAACTGATAATATACTGTTGGTAGTGCATCTTATGATCTTTCTAGTTCTCTACGTATCAATTTTAATGTTTTTACTAAGTTTTTTACAAAAATTTTTTATATACATGTATGATTATCACATGTTCTTTTGCTGTGTCAAGTTTGTTAATTTGTAAACTGTACCTAGTTTCAATTAATTGTTTATACAACTTGATCTCAAAATGTCCATTGTCGTAAGCTTTTTCACACATTTAATATCATTGACTGCTACATGTCTTTTTAAGGTAACACACATTTATAACTTTTCTATGGATGTTTGGTTTTTCATATTGTTCTTTTTAGATGAACTGATGATGCTTTCTGAGTAGAAAGCGAAACGTCTTCAATAGATGAAGTAGCCACCTTCTTTGTCTTTTATTTCTCCACTTTTACCGAAAAACCCACCACTCTTCGAATGTTCCTTAATTGATATTGGATTGACGGTCGTACTCCTTTTCTCGATATATATATATATATATATATATATATATATATATATATATATATATATATATATATACATATATATATATATACATATATATATATATATATATATATATATATATATATATATATATATATATATATATATGGTATATATATTGCACCGGTTTGGTAGTATCACTAAAAGTAAGGTGTAAGTTTCTCCTTACGGTCAAAAACCCAATAAATATAATATCCCCAATAACTAATGCCTAATATAACTACTACCTCCGAAAGTTGGGAGCCAATTGCTAGGCCTCTTCTAGATCAGTCTCTCAGGTGTGAGAACGTCTTATCTTAGAAGTAAATCCGAAAAATGAGTTTGGCTGGGACAAATAAACTATTTATTGTACATAAAACATATAAATAAAATAATTTAATATTAAATTAAAATCAAAGCAAATCTTGTCTGTGGTTGACAGGATAACTTGCTGGTGGCTTCTGATGTTAGTTGAATGGATTTTAGCTGAATTAGTAGACTGTAAGTTAATGGAGATGCCGGTATCAAGCCAGTTGTAGTTCTAAGCAACTATTGAGTTATGCGTATCTGCTATGCTCCTGCAGTTGTCATCCCTCTATATGGTGCACCATGATGTTTTTAGAAAGTTGCGCCCAACAAGGGGGAACAGGAACAATTTATTTTAGGTCCAAAAAAAACTAAAATAATAAATCTTGAGTTAGCGAATGCATATGTTTTAAAATATTTCTTTGCCGTATGAAGATTGGAAATCTTCTTCTTTAAGTTCCATCTTCTATCGAAGGTTGGAAATCATCATGGCTATGCGGACTCTGTTGACTGCCGCTCTAAAAAGTTCTGCACTACTACATTCAAACCATTCGCTTAAGTTCTTAACACGTTCAAGTCCGACAACGCGACGTCGCGTTCAGTGAATATAGCCTCAGAGGCCACCAACGCGAGTCGCGCGGTCTTTGACTATATGACAATATATGAACGTTATCTCAACGGATTTTTCACGAATTACAACAAATATTTGCTGGCCGCTTCGAAACACTGGCATATACTGGAGTTTGTGTTTGGTTTTCGAATTCTGATGTTAAACTTTATTCTGAGTATATGACAATGTATGAATGTTATCTAGGCGGATTTTTCAAAAATTATAACAAATATCTTCTGTCCCATTGATAAATTGGATGATAAAATATGAAACCCTCAATTTCATTGCTTACTTTTTAAATATTCAAGCTAGACGTGCTCGAAAACGACAAAATTAGCTGTAATAAAAGGTTGTAAAGTAATAAAATTAAAAGCATCGGTAAGCATTGAAAGAATCACCAGATGTATTTAGATTATATGAAATTTGCAATAATTTGTTGTATTATCATAATCTAATGCCGTCGGTTTATTTTGCTATGCATTCAGTAATATTTTCTACGCCTTCGGTGTTAGATGTTTTTTGGTTTTACTGTTAGTCATTACACGTGTTTTGCTAAATACTTCAATTTTAAATTATTTTTAAAATGAGTGGTGAATATTGCCAACCTTCGACTACTAAACGAGGTAGGTGGGAAACTTCTCAGCCAATCTCAGATGATGAATTATTACACATATTAGAAGATTCACATGACGCTAGTGATGAAGATTTATATTGTGATCAAGATGATCGGACAGACGATCCTAATTTACAAGAAGAATCTGAAGATGATGATGGTGATGATGAGTCTCAAAATATTATTGAATGTGCTACCATCTCAATTACAGTGCTACCATTTACAGCAATACCAGGATTTAAAATTAATGTGGGTGGCAGCAATCCTATTGATTACTTCAATTTATTGGCATGTGAATTATTCTATGACCTAATTATTCAAAATAGCAATTTATATGCCGTTGATATTCTTTCTCTAAGTAAATCTGAGAAAAGTAGAATTGCAGCTTGGAAGGATATAACTGTAGAAGAATTTAAAATTTTTCTTGGTTTGTTGTTTCACATGGGAACCATAAAAATTAATCGTATGAATGATTATTGGAAGAAAAATCATTTATTTAGTATTCCAGTGTTTGGACAATACATGAGCCGAAATCGTTTTATGTTAATTTTGCGTGCCTTACATTTTAACAATAATAGTGACAATAACCAGTCCAGACTTGCCAAGATATCTCCATTATTAGATTTTTTTAATAATAAAATGGAGAATCTTTATTATCCAGAAAGAAAATTAGCCCTGGATGAATCTATGATTTTATGGAGAGGAAGACTTAGTTTTCGTCAATTTCTCAAGGGCAAACGACACAAATATGGTGTCAAACTGTATACTTTGGCAGAATGTACCGGGATGATTCAACGCATATTAGTTTATAGTGGAGCTAGTGACCCTGTAGTTGGAGGACGTAATCATACGGAAAAAGTAGTGCTAAATTTGATGGATTCGAAACTAAATTTTGGTCACTCCTTATATATGGATAATTTTTATAATAGTGTTCCATTGTGTAAAAAACTACTTTCGGTTAAAACTTATCTTACAGGAACATTGAGAACAGGAAGAGCGGAAAATCCACACGAAGTTGTTTCTCAAAAATTAAAACAAAATGAACTGGTGAGTGCTTACAATAATAAAGGGATATGTGTGTGTAAATGGAAAGATCAGCGAGATATTTTAATGATCTCTTCCGAATTTGGTCATGAAATGGTTCCAACAATATCTAGGAAAGGAATTGATAAAGAAAAGCCCCGTTTAGTCGCTGAATATAACAAAAATAAAGGTGGTATTGACTTAGGCGACCAGATGTTAAACTATTATAGTTGCGAACACAAAACTATGAGGTGATACAAAAAAATAGGCATACATATTTTTCAAATTATGCTAATCAACGCATACTATTTCTATAATAATTATGTCATTATATGACTTTCGATTGTCGGTGATTGATAGTCTTTTGGGACCAAACCCAAAAATCCCTCAAGTCAAGAAAAATTTGACGTTTCATTTGCCATTCCATTACCCTAAATCAGCTAATGGTATTACAAAACGACGACGGTGTAAATATTGCTGGCAAACTAAAAAAGAAAGAAAGGGCCCATTGTTTCATTGTGCGGAGTGCCCTGAACATCCGGGATTGTGCTTAGAAAATTGTTTTAGACGTTTTCATGAAGAAATTGAAAATTAGATAATTTGTTTTCTTGATGTTGTTGCCATTTAATAATTACTTATGTTAGTTATCTAGGTTCATAATTATATCTTTTCTCAATCAGATTATTATTATTTTTTTAAGTTCAGCCGACACATTTTCTGCCCTGTGGCCACCAACGCGACTCACGCGGTGAGTTTTTTTTTGTGACCAAATTAATTTTTTTTGTACCCATATTTATTATAAATGACTTTTTAAAGTGTACCTTAAAAATTAATTAGTTTACACAAATACATCTCAGTGGCCCACTCTTTTCCCTTAAAAAAAGAGACGGAGCTGAACGTGTTAAGCCAGGATATTCTTCGTCTTCCCACATTTCGCTTTCCTCGGATTTTGCCTTGCACAATAAGTTGTAATAATGCGTATTTTTGCCCTCTCATCACATGTCCTAAGTACTCAAGTTTTCGTCTTTTGATAGTTAATATTATTTCCGCCTCATTTTTGGAAAAAGTGCAGTAATAAATAGAAAATAGCAAATTGACAAGGATAAAATGAATATAAATGTTATTAAATGAATTAGTTAAATTATGTTAAAGATACTAACTGCATATGGGACGAATTATAAGGTTAAAAGAAACATGTGGGGTGGAGATTATGTATGTATAAAAAGAAGTCAAATATGAAACAAAAAGACACTGGATATTGGCTAAATATTAAATAACTTACCCCAAGAAAAGAATTAATAATATAAATGAATTTTCAATCCAAGCATGCCTTTTTATAGATGAAGGACTACTTGTCTTTCTTCTTCAGATTTGAAGTGATATAACAGAGCAGAGTTGCCAACTGTATACAATATACTTTATCGATTGAAGTGTGGCATAGAAATTTTATGTTTCACGGCATAGAACATAATAGGGACTGAATAAAGGAATTAGATATTAAGTGAAAATGAAAATTGGAATTTAGAATATGACAGAATATTTAGTAAATAGAAAGTTGAATGAAGAGTTGAGCGTCAAATATTTTTAGAATAAAAATAGTAAAATGAATGATAACGTTAATAAATGAATAAGATCAATAGAAATTGAAACAAAATAAATATTATAAAGTTACAACCTCCAAGATCGGCAAGGTCTCAGATAAGGTGAAATCTACCAATACCCTGACCTGATATTTCACTATCTCAGCTCCTCGTCGCGCTAGCAAGTGGTCACAAGAAAGGAACATTCCATTACAATGAAAACCTACTGACAGAGGAGAAAAACTCAGTCATGAGAAAGACGAAAAATGCTTTAAATCTAAAAAAATTAAATATTTGAACAAATATTAGAATTTTAATGACAAAGCAGTTAGATGTCTGTATTTTCTGACATATATCTCTGTTTGAGTCCATAATACAAAAAATAAGTTTGAATATTGTTTAAAATGTCATCATCATCATCAATGGCTGTACAACTCTTGCGCTTTACTATTGCCTTTTATATTTATCGGTCATGTACCACTATTTCCCATTTTCTTCACTTCCTTCTCTGACTGCATCTTTCCACCTTCTTCACCTACAGATCTTCTCCCATCTGGTCTTTCCCAAAACACATTGTTTATAAGGCGATTGTCGTTACTGCGCATCACATGTCCTGTTTATCTTAGTCTATTGATTTTTATATATCTCACTAGATTTTACTTTTCTTTGTTGTGATTATTCGAAGGATTTTATTGTTTAAAATGTGCAGTAAAAAATAAATATTGTAAGAGTGAATTAGATTAAGGTACTAAGATAATTTATTAGTTTAATTGGAATACAGCAACGGCAGAGTCAGCATTAATTAGTCGTCTTCCGATTTTGAACCGTATGTGGGTCCATTCTTTACGTAGTAAAATAGTGAAACGTTCAACATTTCACTGCTCTTATATATAACTTCTTCAGGAGCAGTAAAGCTGTTGATCACCGTAACTCAAGTATTCAAGGTTCCCAGAGGTAAAAACTAATGACCGGGGGAAGTAATTTATGCACAGTAACTCAAATGTTCAACGTATTCAGAGATGAAACGTGAATCATAATTTCACGTTCACGTCTTAATTTTTTATTTACCTACTCATTTGATTTATATCTGTTGGTTTTTTTTTCAGAAACACCGAACCATTGGATTACGAGCGTTCACACAATCATATCTTGTCGGTCATCGCGTATGATTGCGGCATGCGACAAAGTTTCCCGGCCCTTGTGACGATCAAGGTCAACAGAGTATGCAGACTCGGATGGAGGGGATTACCTGAAAGGGTGGACTATGCTCCTATGACTGGAAAACAGGAATTGTTCCCATCTGCTAATTTAGAATTGTGCGATGTACCTTGCACTATTAGAGAATTGAGGACTAGAGTCGATCTTGCTACAAGGTGAGGTTTATATTGTTTATTGATAATAATTAATAAATTTTTGCTGTAAAACAGTAATATCCATTGTGTAATTGGTGGTATATTTATTAAGAATTAATATACGATACAAGGATCAACGGATATCCCTGAAATCATTCTGTTGAAGGTAAGAAAATGACTCGCTGGCTTGAAAAGCAACGATGGAAGCATCTGGAGGAACGTATATTTAATATAAAATTAGTATTTCTTGGGCTTAGATTCAATAAGGGTTCAAAAAGTAATATTAAATTTGGAACTAGATTTTATTGTCCATTGAATTCAACGTTTCGGCAGGAAACCTTTGCCTTTGTCATGATTCTAAAATGTACGAGATTAGGAACAAAAAGTTATTGTAAAATATATAAAAAACTTACACGTAAAACGGAACACTGACATTAATAAATTGACAGAAGTAAAAATTGATATCTGATATCTCATGGTTTACTGTCATTAATATAAAATTATTTTTATATGCGCTTAGAGTTGGTGTTTTCGTAAAAGGTAAGTGGAAATATGTTATGACTTTTATGGTGTTATAGTTATTATTATTTAAATCAGATTGAAATATATTTTATTTAGGTTCTGTGTATATTTTTTGTTATTGATTGCGTTGATATTTCTTTTTATTTCTATTGATTCGTATATCTATCTCCCTCTTCTTTTTGTTTTGCTCGGTTTTTAAAATTTTGACGTTTTCGAAGTCAAATTTTAAATAAATATATCACTCTAAACAGTAAAATATTTATCCAAATCAGGACGTAGAAAAATTACATCAACGGAAGACAAATCTTTTGAAAAAAAGTTTTCAGTGTTTTATTGTTACAAATCTTTAGAAGTTTGTGTTTTGTTAGAAAACGATCCATAGGTACGAGAGGACTAGACACAGACAGGGAAATTGATATGTCGCAGAAATCCGCAATGAGAATTGCGGACGCACTTAATGACACTTAATAATAGTTTCCATTCATACAAAGCATAGTTGGTCAATAGTTGTCAGCTCACGGTTTTGATAGGCGCGAAGAGTTTGCACACATAATTAAGGAAAAATGTTACTGAAATTTTTAAATAATGTCTTGCGATGAAACCACTTTTGTTATTTACGGAAACGTAAATCGGTAAAATTGTAGACACTGGTCACGTAACTCTCCTCGTTGAATACATGAACACCACACACAGTATCTAGATTATCTTATGTATGGGCTGGATTACTAGGCGTCAAAATAATTTGGCCCTTTTTCATTGAAGGAAACTTAAATGATATGGCGTATTTAATTTTTTTGGAGGACAGATTTATACCTTATTTCTTCTGATCTCTTCGAAAGCTTTCAATCGCGCTTTAAAACATTGAAATCAGTCAAGGAGGAGAGATTGGGGAATATTTTAAAGTTATGTATGTTATGTGTTATGTGTTATGTTTCGGCTTATAAATAAATAAAATAATTTTGCGAGTTTTAAACATATCAATAACAAAATTTGTACACAAAGGGACTTTTGGCCCTCGGTATTAATGCAATCTTTAATTCTGCGTTTAAATTTTTCAAAAATATTTGTTAGTTTTCTCAGGATTCGAAAAAAATGAATAGGTACATTTAAAAAGCATTGGCCCGAAATTTTGCGCCTACGCTCTTAACGCAACTAAACCGATTTTCGAAAACAAGTAACTATGATTGTTTAACACTAGTTTCAAGTAAGAGAGTACCTACATAAACAAACATAATGGCTATTATCGTTTATGTGTACATTTATTGAAGTGAAAGAAACTAATTAAGGATATATTTATTATAACTTGAAAAATAAACTAAACAATACAAATAGTAAATCGTACTTACATTTACATTACACGTTATTATTAAATCGCGAATCGTCTAAATTGACATTTAAAAACATAAGTTTTTCTACTTAGTTCTTGTTAACCGTGTTCTTCATTTATTTAAAATTAAACCAGATTTTGAACATGTGTTCACATTTACAATACTTTATGAATATAGTGGTTAAGTTAGGATATACATGGCGATGGTTTTTCCACCATTGTAATGGACTCTCGATACAGGTGTACGTTTAGATAAGTCATGTCCAATAAATTGATCAAAAATACACCATGGACTTAAGTCATCTTTATCGGTTTCTTTTTCTTGTACTGGTTGATTTTCAATAGTACAATCTTCTTTTTCTTTTTTTATAGAAGTAACCAGCTTCTTAACTCTTTCTTTTGTTTTTTTTACCTGCATTTTTATCAGAAAATCCCTGCACTTTAAATCGTGAATCCATAAATGTATATAATGACAATATGCCACTCTGTTCTATCCCTCTAAATCTTTTTGCTAAACCCGATATTAGTAATTGTACTACGTCGGATACTATGGATGTAAGGTTACCGTTTGCTAAAATTTTATTGCAAGATTCTTGCAGGCAGCGTACCATAACAATCACTGAACTACTTTTCAAGTATTTTTGGCCACTCATTGTACTTGTTATTTCTTTAAAAGGCCGTAAAATTTGGGAAAGTTGAGAACAAATAATCCAGTCTTCATTATTTAGATTTGGTCTAAGTCTAAGTCTGTATTAACTAATACCAATGTGGAACGGATTGCCGCTTCTAACTCGGTCATTCTTTTTAACATGTAATAGGTGAAGTTCTACCTAGTTTCCACGTCTTGGATTGGCCGTTTGGGAACTTTATTATCCTGTAATTGATACTTTAAAAGCCTTTCTGAAGATAAGTTACTTTTTTAGAAATGTGTTTTTTGCCGAATTGTTGAAAAAAAAAAGACTTTTTATTTTATCTATTTGTACACGACAGCATTTAAGTGCGTCCTCCACTAATAAATTTAACGTATGAGCAAAACAATTTCATTCCAAAACATCTTTAATAGCTTTGACCATATTTGACGCATTATCAGTTACTGCAAAATTGACTTCTCGTTTTAGACCCAAATGATTAATAATTTCACTAATTTCAAAAGCGATGTTTTCTGAATTATGGTTTCCAGAAAAATGGCAGCAGCCTAATAAAACCGTTTTAAATTCTAAATTTTCGGTTAAATATTGTCCTGTTAATGCGATGTAACTCTCAGTTACTCCAGATGTCCAGAGGTCAGTAGTAATACAGATATTTTCTACTTCTTTAACAACTTGTGATCTAATAATTTGCTCAGTTTTGATATAACATTCCTGAAGTAATGAACCTGACAAAGTTTTTCTTGTTGGCGGTTTATATCCAGGAATCCACCCTGCAAACTTTTTAAAAGCTCGTTCGTCAACTATGGAAAACGGATGAAACGAGTCTTTGCATAGGTTTAGTAAATCCATATTCATTTGTTTCTTTTGTTCTAAACTAATATTTTTATTAATGGAAGTATCCATCACCTTCGAAAATGCAGATCAATCGTAAATCGAAACTCATTCATTAATCAGAATACCTAGTTATTTTATTTTCAACATCAACCGATAGCCCGACTGTCCACTGCACTGTCCCGAAAGAGTCGCATGTTATTTTTAGTTTTGTAGTAGTCTCTCAGATCAACTAATCGTCCTCGTCGACGTAAAGTGTTCGTTGCTCCTCTGTTTACGTCTACACAAAACGTAGTTTTTTTTAATCAACCATCAACTAGTTGGCTTACCAGTGAGAAACCGTAGATTCGTAAATGACAAATAATGATTTAAAATGCAGGGATTTTCTGATAAAAATGTAGATAAAAAAACAAAAGAAAGAGTTAAGAAGCTGGTTACTTCTATAAAAAAAGAAAAAGAAGATTGTACTATTGAAAACCAACCAGCACAAGAAAAAGAAACTGATAAAGATGACTTAAGTCTATGGTGTATTTTTGATGAATTAATTGGACATGACTCATCTAAACATACACCTGTATCGAGAGATATAAAAGAAGTCGACATCTATTTGTCTGATGATAAATTACCCACAAAAATTTCGAACGGAGATTGAAACTGTCCATTACAGTGGTGGAAAAACCATCGCCATGTATATCCTAACTTAACCACTATATTCATAAAATATTGTAGTATTGTAAAAAAAACCTGTTCCTTGTGAACACATGCTCAAAATCTGGTTTAATTTTAAATAAAAGAACACGGTTAACAAGACAAGTGGAAAAACATATGTTTCTAAATGTCAATTTAGACGATTCGCGATTTAATAATGTGTAATGTAAATGTAAGTAGTATTTACTATTTGTATTGTTTAATTTATTTTTCAAGTTATAATAAATATATCCTTCGTTAGATTCTTTCACGTCAATACTTATACACATAAACGATAATAGCCAATATGTTTGTTTGTGTACTCGCTTATTTGAAACAATCAACTAGTTTACGAAAAACGGTTCCGATAAAAATGTCAACGACCCCCCTCTAGTTCCTTAGGTATAAGGTGGATCGGAACCAGAGATATGTAAAATACCTCTGATCGGAACTAATCGTCTCACTAATGGGCAATAGACGTCTATTAGAAATATGGAGGGGAGACCCAGGGTCTATGATTGTTATCTTTGTCTATTCGCTGAAAATATTATTTTATATCTGTGTTAGATATCCTGTTAAATTTTACCATACCGACTATAAACTTTTACCTACACTGTATATATATAAATTGGTCGCATTGCTCCTATAGTGATCCTTTCTCAAATTAACATACTCCTTTTCTAACTTGGCTGCACCGTACTGAAGACGACCAATAGTCAGAAATACGTATATACGGTAGCCTTCCATCGATATACCTATTTTGTTTTTTGTTTTTGTTTTCCTGTTTTGCGAGACATGCCATTACATTTTACTTATTTATAGTATAAGTGTACAAAGATATTTTATTTACTTATAAGCCAAAAATTGTTTATAATTTTAAAAAAGTCACTAGGTTCTCCTAGTTGACCGATTTCAATTTTTCAAAGTGCATTTGAAACCTTGAACCGTTCTTTATATGTAATAAATTTTTCGACTATTTATTCGAATATTTATTTTGAGCTCAGCATAATTGTGTAAATTTGAAATTTGCAAATTTTTTTGCGGGCCTTGAATTGCAAGATTTTTATGCAAAAAACATTAAACACATCCTAACGAAATTGAGCACACGTTTCAGTCGTAGTATATAGTTTTTTAGGCGGAATATTAGAGCTGCAAGTTATGTTTAAGGGGTCGAAAAAATTTAAAGGAGAAGCTCCATTTTTTGTACTTTTTTCCCAATTATGGCTATTTTTTTAAACAGTAAACATTAAATTTTCAATTTTTAACTGGTCAAATATCATGTAAAATTGAGAAACGAAACTTTTACCTTATATAATTTATTTTGTAGGAGCAATATTTCTCGAGTTATAAGTGAATATATGTGCGCAAAATGCAAAATTATTATTATTTTTTTGATTTTGTTAAATAAAAAATAAGCACAATCTTTGCGACTGGTGTATATCGTTATTATTGATACAAGGTACATCCTGAAGTGATTCCAGCAAAAAAAAATGAACTGCTATGAAAAATGTCCATTATGGTCTGCTTTTCCACAGATCCCGCCTGAATATATTCCATCAAAAGTCCATCAGACTTTGTCTAATAGTATGATGACCGAATATTTTTTACTTTAGTTTAGCATCTTTTCCTGTTAGCATCTTTAGCAGCATGTCTTATTCAGATATTCTCCCTTCTATCTCACAATGTTATGTTTATCATTTGTATTCTCATCTATATCTTAACTATTCTGTCCATATTAAGCTTTTGTGAATGCCCATATTTAATATCCATATGTAAGAACGGGAAGAATGCACTAGTTGAAAGTTTTTTTTTGACGATGTAGCAAATATGCTCTTTATATAATTACCTTTCATGTTTCTCTTTATGCGGAGTATATTCAGTATAATATTTTTCATATAATTTTATCCATAATACACTCATACGCTTGTGTGAATAACAAAAAGTTTAATCCCGACAAACAGCAATAAAACACATTTTGTATTTTTTTGCTTGCGCTTTACAGTTCGAAAGGACGTGATGCAATGTAAGTGTAAAGTATAAAATTTAAAACCAGTTTTATATTTCCTTGCACGTAGCAAGTATTTTTTAATAACCAACACCTTTACAAACAAACTAACAATTTACTGTAATAACAATACTTTCAACACATCAGAATTTACGAATCACATTGAATCAATTTAACGTTGACTGCCAATTGTCACCTGATATCACCATTATTTTATACAACCAATATATTAACCTTCAACAACATTCTTACTCAAATGTGTACACTTGGTTCATAAAAGTAAAGCAATAAAAATGTGTTTATTCCTAGTACAGTTTATTAATAACTCAGTTAGCTTCATAAGCAGTTTTGCTAATGTGTAAGGTGTAATATTAAAGTATTGATATTTAAAAATCCCATACTGGGGCAGAAACATAACACAAAAAGGACGGCTCTACATATTTCACACCAAATTCTGGAAATAAAGCATTCTTTCAATAATAACATTTACGTATAGAAATTAAGAGGCTGCACTAATTTTACCACATCTCCATAAATTTTAATGAATTGTAAAGTATTTTTAATCACTTCTTCTTTAAGTACTATGTCTGTGGTCAAACGTTGGCTATCATTATGTTTAATAAATTCTTGGAGTACACCATTGCACCATTATCTAATATTGCGTAGCCAAGATAGCTTTGTACGCCCTACCCATCTTTTGCCTTTCTCTTTTCCCTGTATGAGAAAGTAAAGTAAACTGTATTTGGGTCCTCTAATTATGTGTCCAAAATACTACATTTCATTTCATGGTGTTCAGCAGCTGACGTTCAGTGTGCATCATTCTGAGAACACTCGTGTGCGAGATCCACGATATTCTTAAAATTTCAAACTTTTTTAAACTTGATTCTAATTTTTTTAACTTTGTTGCTTTTTCCATGTCTTGTAAGCATAAGATGGAATCGACCAAACATAACAACTTAAAACCACGAAGATTTAATAACAGCCATTTAATAAATGCCTTACGTAATATTTCAATCCGTGTTATTATCTCCTTATCAGAGTCTGCTCAGATCTCAGATCATTTGTGTTTGACCAGTTGTCTAGATATTTAAAGTGACGGACAATTTCTACTTTCTTTCCATCTATTCAAATTTGCTGTTGAGCTATATTTATTTTGCCAACTGCCATCCACTTTGTTTTATTAACATTGATTTTGAGATCTTTTTGACGGCTTACTTCATATATCAAGTTTAACAGTGTTTGAAGGCCCACTTTCTGTAAGAATGCTGCAGATATTTTACAAGTCTTGAATCATAGTTATCCAATCCTGCCGTTTACATGCATTTAAAAATTAAGTCATGTGGAATTCCATCAAATGCCCTTTTGTAGTCATTAAAACAGATATAGACGTTTTTGAGAAATTCACAACTTTTTTGTAGGGAACACGCATAGAGAATAGTGCATTTCTGATTCCTAATCTATTTCTAAATCCGTTGCCAATTTGGCTATCCCATATACGTAATGTGCTGTTTTGAATTATTTCCAAAAAGATCTTAAATGCGTGACTTATCAGATTAATAAGTCCAAATTTGCCTATTTCGTGAATTTACTCTTCTTTGGCAATGTTACGAAGAGCGACTCGAGCTAATCCTTGGAAATTTTGCCTTCATTGTAGATTTTATTAAAGAAGGTGGTTAAGTAGACGATACCCTTCTCGTCCAGAAGTTTAAGTAGGTCTCCTTATTTCTGCAGAAGTTTGGTCTGGTCCAGGCGCCTTTTTATTTTTTGCTTGTTTTATGGCTCTTTTGACCTCCGATTCCAATATACTTGGGCTTCTATCTATCTCGTTGTTACAGATAGTGTGACAAGTTTTATCGACTGTCATTTTGGAAAATACCAGTGACATATTCTTACCATTCTTTATGATGTTGTTCATGGTCAAGAATTTTTCCTGTGGCATCTATAAGTAGACAAGCATGGTATTTGTTAGTGTTCCAATCTTTATAGCTCCTTCGTAGATTCATCAGATTCAGAATTTCTTGCGTCCTCCATCCATTTTTTGTTAGTCATTTAACTGGTTTCAAATTTCCATTTCAAAGAACAAAGAAACTCAAAATTATTTGCTACGCGGTTGTGAAACAATCACCAGAAAATGAAATTCGTCAGAAGTTCTGCATCAATTTCAAGCCACCGCAGTACAGTATAAAATGATCGAAAAAAAAAACAAAAACCGAAAACTGTAGTTATTTAAAAAAAAACATCAGTTCCAAATTAGCAGTTAAAGATAAATGATTAAACAACGCAAACACTATCAGAAACATCGGATATGAAAATATCGCGTAGAATATTAACTAAAACATTATACACCAGGGAAATAACCAAAAAAAGACCCTGCTAGTGACTGTGACAAATCCAGGTATCAATTTTTTTAGTTATTATAGACCTATATAAAGAAAACCTATACGTTTTCTGCGGATATTTCGGCGTCTTTGTTTAATTATTAACAATTTAGTGTAAAAAATGCCATTTTTTTCAATTTTTCGCTTATCATTAAAAAGCTTAATATTTGAGATAAAATGACAAAACTTTATCTTTTAAAACATAAAAAAAAGTTGAGTATTGTGGTCCTTAACAAATCCTCCAAATTTCAGATCGATCCATTCACGTTAAAAAGTTATTCTATTTGTTTATCCCGGAGACCTTTTCTTGCAATAACATTAGTCAGAAAATAATGTAGATACCTACTGTATTTCTGCACATACCAAATTAGAGTTTGTGTTAAACTATCAATACGTATCAAAAAAAGGTTGAACAAACATTTTTATAACTCAAAATTGTTTTGGAAAATTACTGTTATTTTTAACGTATAAACAATTAGAATAACTTATTATTTTTAACGAAATATTTTTCACGTATTTAGAAAGCTGACAGTTTTACACGAGTTTAAATAAAAAACAAAGTTATTCTAAAACGATTAGGTAAAAAGTAAGGATAAGATAAGATTAAACTAGTGACAGCATTGACTGTGAGTGTTAAAAATGAAGTTGAAATGAAGATTAGTTGGGCCATGTTCAGGGGGAACTAAAAATTTAACCTTTCACAAATTATAATGAACTTCAAAATACTGTGAGTTTCTTTATCTCCGGTACTAGTTGATAGATTTTGATTTTTTTTTCAATTCAAAAATATTTTAATAATATTAATAAACAAGCAATGTAATTTGTTTAAACAGTTAAAAAACATATTTTTGTCAAAAAAAAAACAAATTTCCTATTTTATTTTAATTAATCATTAATATACTGTAATGATATTTATTTAACTGTTGTCTTTATTCAATTTATAATGTCTTTATTAAAAGGTTCTTATTTTAATTTATTAAAAAGCACGATAACTTATATTAATTGATTTATCACTAAAAATACATAATTTATTTAAAGGCGAACGTGACAATTAAAAATCGCGGGCGCGGTCTTCAGATCTTCACTGACCCTTCCAAATAAAATGTCCTGTTAATATATGCCAGTGCCGTTAGCTAGAACCATCGGCAGCCTTCTCGACTAGCGGCGAAATTATAACAGTAAAGGCAAACGGGTATTTTCACATCGGTTCGACCGTTTTTCTGGAAGGTCCCTTCAGGTAAATAGAAGCCTCTCGTAAAATCTAAAACATAAACATGTGAATAAAAACATGTTTACAGGTTAAAACTATGACTCATATTTTTACGTAACAATACTTATACAAAAAAAGTAAGAAGAATAAAATTGATAACAATTATTTAATAGTTGCATATCTCTCGCATAACTGATATTGTTAACGGTTCCAATCACTTTCCTAGAGTCCATTTGCTCAGCTTGGAAATATTTTGACAGAGTCATTGTCGGATACGTACAACACAAATTCCTATCTCTCACTATTAATAGCCCAAATAAAATTACTGTTCCAGACATCTTTCATTGAAAAAAGAAGAGTAATTATGAATAATGGGAGTATATATATATATATATATATATATATATATATATATATATATATATATATATATATATATATTCATTAATTTTCATTAAAAACTTTCCATTTGTAAATACTAATAATAATTTGTAAATAAAAATTTTAAAAGTAAAAAGTAAAACTGCATGTTAATATTTTTTTGGTTATATATTGGCGATGGGCACGTATGCTTGGTTGTATAGTAATTTCCAGTCACTGTCAGTAGGTCAAAATTTAACCAATCTAGCAAAAAATAATTATTCAGTTTACAAATTTACTAGACAGTTGGGACTAGGATCAGAGAACCGAGAATACCAACAATTTCATTTAAGAAAGCTTCATTAATTATGTATTCTGAATATAAATTAAATAGTGATGTGACAGGATACCACCTTGTCTGAATCTCCCTTTAAAGCTTAATTTTTGTGTTAATCTTTCTTCATTTGGTACTGTCCACTTTTATCATTTTAAAGGTTGGTAATAATTATTCGTATGCCTCTACAATCTAAATTTATATTTTAAGGAATTGTTTTTGTTTCAATCTGTTAAATACTTTGTTGAAATCAATAAAGCCTGCAATGACATCCTATTATGATTTATATCCAAGCATCTTTATGTATAGCAAGGTTCTGAAACTAGTTTCTTGTGGCATGTCTAATTTAAATATTATGTTTATATGGTATTAAGCCATAATTATTGATTGTAATGAAAATCACATTTATAACGTAGAGCGTCGATTGTCCGAACTAATTGGGGGACATGAGATTTCTCCCAAAAACTAAAGTTTTTGGACGAAAATGGAATTAAAGCACTGTGTGGTCTCTTTAACAGAATATGCCTCTGGGGTATTACCAACTGATAGTCGGCATTTATCACAATACCAAAGAAACATCGTGCAAAGACATGCAGTGATTATCGGACAATAAGTCTGATAAGTCACGTTTTGAATACAGACATGAAAAAGAGAAAAGTCAAAGAATCAGTCCTCATCCTACTTAATGGAGAAAAATGTGAAACAAAAAGCAGAATGTAGCAGGCTTTCGCTGCCAATACTAAAAGAAGAAGTCAACAACAAGAATATACCAACAATAGCGGAGTAACAGGAGGTCGAAAAACATCACCTACAATCTTATACACAATACATATGCAACACAATACACAAAAACACAAATCTACATTGCACAATTTTACTTTACACAATCACAATTACAGTTACAATTACAAAACGGCCAGAGTTTAATAATCCTGGAGTAAAAACGCCGCACTTAGATTTTGTCAGCCATTTACATGCTTCCTGCTGCCTACAAGATCGAAGCCAAGTGTGTCAATTTTAAAATGACATAACCTGTAACACCGTCATCCGCAGAGATCTTTCGCGCAGCAGTTTCCAAAACTACAATTGCCATTTGGATCGCCAACCTTCGAAAGGAGACGGCGCAATGAGAAGAAGAACCTGTAACAAATAAATTTGGTCGTACATATACATTTTTCCAGAATTTTTATAAAATTCTTTTTGAGGACGATTTCCGGAGTGGAAGTCGAAGCGTCAAACACTAATCGGCTTAATCTCATATAGGTTCACATAATATTTAAATCGTTATGTATATTGTATGCAAGTAGTACTTATCTTGTTTCCAAATGCATTCTGAACCCATATTAGATATCTCCGATGTCTTTTTCAAGTGTAGCATACATTTTGTGGTACATTACTCACATAACCAGTTTTAAAATATTCGTTAAACCAGTTTCGTTAAACTTATACTGGATAATCTTACAGCGTTTGGCATTTGATTTGTATATATCGTATATATTTGTATATATGGTATACAGCCAACCCCTGGGCACTTTACCATTTTAGGCCTAAATAAACAGATTAAAAAAAAAACAAAATTTATGGCACTTATGGTATTACCGAAAGTGAAAGTGAATTGTAAATATTTTAGTAGTGTAGATCAGCTGCAGTTATTCAGAATTGCAAATTTTCAGATTTCAAATCAAAATATTTTCAGGCCTAAATAAATTGCGGTGTTGATTAGACACGCTGTATACTATTTTAACCTAGAAATATTCACATCTCGAGTGGTGAAACATGAGTCTTTCTATTATTGACAAATCAATAACAAAATACAAATAAAAAATATATCGCAAGATACAAAAGTTTCTGTTTTTAAGTGAATTTTATATTCAAAATTTAAACTTTTATTCAATGAAAATGTGAATCATTTATAAATGTTGATGAAAATGATATATAAGTTTGAACATTGATCACGAAACATTTAGGATTTGCTCATTTATATCCAGATTTTTTTCAGGAAATGGTCTCTTTTTACCGAAAAACAAAAAGATACTGACCATTGTTTAGAGGTATAATTATTGCTGCTCATCATCCACATCACTTTCGCATTCCAAATGACTGGGTTAATGAATATGGTTCGTGAAATTATACACATTTGTAGCAACCGTAGTATTATTGTTTCTCGATGTGGTTCATTAGTTAACTTGAAGCTTTACTCGTTTTTAATACGCAATGCCCCAAAAATATTACAGCAGTAGTACTTATAATAAAAAAGAAAATATACGTGAAAAATGTGAACAAATTTTTCCATGTATTTAAATGATGAGCCCTTCGTAAAACTAGTATAAACTAAAGAATTGTGGTATGGCTTCTACTATTCTAACGGAGTTATTATACGTACATTTGAGACAAACATGATACACAGGTAATAGTTAACGAGATATATGATATTTCAATTGAACCCCATTTTTGTTTCTCTTTAAATTTATGTTGTATCAGGATAATATCAGGCAACTGTTGAAAAGTTTTAATTAAGTCAGACACTTACAAAATAATAAATTTATTTTAAGTTTTAATAAGGTATATTATGCCGCTCTGCATAAAATGCCAATGGTCCACACTCCACAGATGATCATAACCCAGATGCGAAAGCTAAGCTATTAGTTCGGTGCAGAAATTGGTAACCTTTAAATTGACGAACATCGTTTTTTACGACGAACAACCAATAAATACAACGTATAACTTGCAAAATAGTTCATTTGGTCTACAATAGTTATAAACCAAAAAGGTATACACCTGATTTGTTTTAATCTTTACTAAATTTACACTAACAATTAAGACGCGTTTCACACGGTGACTGTAACAAACGAAAAAGTATGAAAGTAGCTTTGAAGTGAACAGGAAATAAATGTAATAGGTAATTTGGGAATTCCAGGTATGTCCTTAACAACACAAGAGAAAGAGAAAGTAGTTAATATAATAATTTGGAAAAAACAAGGGAAAGTAGCAAATTGGTTGTTAAAAAAATTTAAATCTTTAGAGATTTATAAATAGATGGTCATTTTATTTAATCTTCTTTGTCTAACAAATTTATTTTTATTTAATCTTCTTTATCTATCGAACTGTTAACAGTACATAGAATAAAGCAAACAATGGAATAGAGGCACTTTTCTGTAATTCTCAAAAAAAAAGAAGCAGTTTCAGTATTTTGCTTATTAATATTTGATTAAAAATATCAAAAATACTATTAAAAATTATATAAATTAGTATTAGATTTTACAAATAGTTGTTAAAGATTAAGAATTTCAATTTATATAAAGAAGTAGCAATAGATGTATGCATCTGAGAAATGGGCAGTGAACAAAAAATCATAATACCTATCAAAAAAATCATAATCATAATCATAATACCCAAAGAGTAAGAACTAGTTGTTGCGTTCTGCACATACGATGACCTCAATATATCAATTGGGGTCATCAGAAAGGGGAGAGAATATATTCTGTTCAATCCAGAACTCGCTGGTTTCCCCCTTTCTCATTGGATATGTAAATCCCCATAGAAATAATAAGCAAGACGATCGTATGAAATTCTATTTAAAAATAAGTGAAATCAAACATAAATATACATAACCAAACATACAATCATAACTAAACAAGAGTTTATACAAACTTAAATATTAGTCAATACGAAACGACACCAAAAAGATAGCTATTTAAGGGATAGAACACTAATGGATCAAACAAAGCGACAACTACGACGTATTTAACAACTAAAAGACACCTACCATAGCCGCAAATATACTATACATAAAAAGATATAAGACAAATTAATAATATTACAAAAAACAATCTAATTACGGATACATTATGTCAACGTTATACAAACAAATTAATAATGCGGTGCATACAAATAATTAATACAATTATTAATACAAACCACACGTGAAATATAATCGGTGTTAACAAAATACAAATATAGAATACAGTCAATAAAACAAAACAAATGCAAAATGTTCAATCGCGGCACAACTGATATAGAGTTCTAAACAAATATGACATCTATATACCAAGTAAACGTACTTGATATATGCAGCAACAAGATAAATGGTGTATTATACCTTATCCAATGAAATGATAGCACCAACCGCTATCGCCAACCTTACTGCATTTAACGACTGTCTGTCTCGGTCAGAAGACCGAAGCGAAGTGTCAGGTACCCTTAACCCACAGAGACACACCACACCACATCTGTATGGTTTGAGAGATAAAACTCGACTCTTATCTCAAACTTAAGTCTTTGTTGGCTCTTCTTGCAATGTTTAGCCCTTAAAACCGCTGTGCCCTTGTACACGCAATCTAGTTTAAATATACTACGGGGAGAATCAAAACTAACAAAAGTCTGTTAATATTTTATAAATGTTGATATATCGTTGCGAAACTGCAACACTAGTAAATACCTACTATGTAAAACGTGACAAACCAACTTTTTCAGAACATTTTAACAATTACCTACTTACTAGTTTATATAAAAATTAAAACTTCACTTACCGTCTACGTTCAAATTTTCAGCTTTTGCTTTTTCCACAATTGCACATATACTTGATTCAACCATGTCTTTTATATTTGCTAAAGTTTTAGAGTCGTTGGAATTAATTTTTATTTTATTTTTTGTTACTGTCAAATATCTATCAAGCAAAACTCTCTGTCAGTCAAAATAACTAACACTTGTGTAGAGATACTACTGTTAACCACGCGCGAAATAGAGCGGCCGATAAACAAATCCGATAGCGGATGGAGTTACCATGCTTTACCTCTTTCTCCAAAGGATATACTGCTTTTTCTTATATGAGTATATAGGATACCAATAATACTTCTTATACCATCTTTTGCCACAAATAAAATTTGAACATGGTAAGCTTATCAAAAGTATTAAGTCCAAATTTAAAAAAATGCAGTTACTACCCTTTACCTCTATGGTACAGAATTAAATTTTAGAATAAGTGTGGTGAAAAACCGAGGTTAAAAAAATTAAAAGATAGAAACACATTTGAAATTTCAAGATTAAGTCTGAATAGTTTTCAAACAGTTTAATTTAGGTTCAAAATGAAAGACAATAGAAAAGCCTTGTGTGAAAGAGCTAGTGTCCTTCACAAAAGAATCGAGTTTTTAAGAAACTCTAATTTTAAAAAAGAGCACGCTTTATTTTGTTTATTTAGACGAAACGTGGAAAAAAACGTCAGGACGAGAGTATAAAATGAATAAAAACATACTGAGAGAATGAGACATATATTGCATGCGAGTGAAAACATGGTTTTATTGATGGAGCGGATCTTGTTTTTCCTCAAAATCAAAATCGGCGGATTATCACGATAACATGAATACGGAGATGTTTGTGAAATGGTTGAAAGAAAAACTGCTTCCAAGTTTACATGAACTATCTGTTATAGTTTTGAATAATGCTCTATTCCATTCGGAAATTTTAATAACCAACCAAAACATTCCTGGACAGTACATAAAATAAAAGTTTGGATAACGAACGAAAATATTTTATTTCCTGAGGATTCTTTCAAGTCAGAATTACCACAGTTAGCCAAAAGGAATGAAAAACCAAAAATATTTATAGTAGACGAAATTATACATAGTTTTGGATATAATGTGTTAAGACTGCCTTCTTACCATTGTGAATTCAATCCCATTCCACATATTTGGGCAATATGCAAAACTTAGTATGAACTATATGGGATGTAACGGTTACAGTTACACAGCAGTTTTGGAAACATGGTAAGATGAATTTGGGAAAAAAGTATGCGGAAATGTGGAAAATTAATAGAATAATATTGAATTCGTGAAATTCGCATCGAAGCAATTAATACAGTCATTATTTACAATCCAAATGAAGATACTGACGACAGTGATTATGAGTATGGATATAATTATTGATAACACTGTAAGGTAATATGTAAGTATGTAAGATAATAATTCATTTTCTCATTACGAAAAATTTTGAGTGTTATTGTTTTACTGTTATTATTTTATCAGGAAATACTTATCACTACAATTTAGAAACAATAGAATTCGTGATTTTGTTCTATTTTTGCACTACTAATAATTGTATATTTCTCTAAATGAATGTAAAGTACATTATTAGTTAATACCAGTTAAAAACAGTACTTCAAATATTGGGATAATTTGATATTGTACTGTTTTTAAATAAAACGAGCGGTTCTTAATTTATATAAATATATTTATTTATAAGTTTACAGCACGAAAATATCTTATCAACTAAAAACCTAAAGTAGTAGAATATTCTGGAGTAGTCCACCTCTACCCTTCACGTTAAAAGCGCATCGAGAATGCCAACGATCAAATATTCTAGATCCATACTTCTAAGAACTGTGACACATAACACGCATCGGAGATGGCTATTTCGTTACAGTATTAACTTCTCAATACAGTGGACCGTTTAAGTCAAAGCTTTCATCCCTAATCCAAAATAGTCGCAAATTCGTGAAATATACTATATTTATAATTTGTTTAAAATTACATAAATATGTCAAAAAATTAATATATTAAAGCTCGATAAAAAGATAACAAAATGTTCAATTAAATTTATACCACTTACATTCTTAACCGCAATACTTGTACTTTTCACATTGTTTGTCCCCTTTTTTATCTATTTTGTGTATACATATATCTGCCGTGATCATGTCATTTCAACTTGTAGGTAATCACTGTTTAAACTTCACTTCAATTAAAAGAAACCCTAGGAATTTAAGATGTTTGCACTTAATTACTGATTTCGCATCGGCGGAAGCCACGGAAGCCAATATTTAATTAGAAATGATTACTCCCTCGACTGCAAACCAGTAAAGACTTTGAAATGCGATAGTTGAACCTTTAATCTTAATTTCACGACGTTAACCATCGTTTTAATCTAAAATTTTTAACTAAAGCTTTGATTATGGATCGTAGAACAAGGTTTATTCAATTAATTACGGAATATTCGTTTTCTACTAACAAGATGTAATCTGAATTTAAATTTTCTTAACTATTTTTATTCTGTTTGTACAAAACTGGAGCTCCGTGCTATATTAATTACTCTTCAACAGAGCCGGCTGGAATATAAATTTAATATGGTTATGGAGCAGCGCTGTTGCAGCGCGACAACAAAATATAGAACTAAATGGCAATACCACAGTATATTGCTTATAAAGAATATTATAAGCAATATACTGTGGCAATACCATCAAATCACGTACACTCTAATCGACAGAGAGGCGTTGTTTGCTTTAAATCAGGTATGCATCGACCTTCGGAAACTAAGGGTTGAGTTTTGGGCGTGTCGTAAAAACTATTTTGTATAATATTTATTTACTCATCTTTTCCTTGTCTGAAATGTATTAAATTGTATTTTTTTGTATTTCCTCTTATTCCTAATTGATGTAATGTTCTTGTTACCTCTTTCAAATGTATGGGCAGTTCTGCTAATTGTTTTTTATATAAAAAAATCCAAACCCTAGTGTTGTGACTGTCCTCAACATAAGACGAGAATCAAACTTCTAAGTGGATGATTATGAAATACTCTGATTAATTAATCTTTATCGAAAGAGGTAAAATTCGATGTTGAAGAAATTCTAGATTGGGAGTTTAAATATTTTCATTTTATTAGAGTACAGTTAATTTTACAAAAACTTATATGTTACATTTTGTGTTGAAAATGACTAAGTTTAAAATTAGACACTTTGCTATGTCGATTATGCACGATAATAGTGATCAAAGCGAAATATATGATTTTACGTAGCGCGTGATGAGTTGTCCGACTGAGGACAGAGATTGACTGGGTAGAGAATACTTTGTTACTGCTAAGAAACGGCGAGTTATAGGAACTCTTAACATGGAGGAAAATTATCGATCTTTTTTATTGCCTTTAAATTCTAAATTCAAAGCCATAAAATGTTTTTCGAATATTAAAAGTTTTTAGTAAAAATAGACTGACAAAAAAATACAGGTGTGTGATTGATGACTTACAGTTTCGTATATTCAAAGACAATAAAATATTTTACGACCGGTTATTAAAACCTTTTAGTGAAAATAGAAGATACAGGTATGTACATGAAGGGTCAATTCGCTTTTTTTGTATCGACGAGCCCGACGGATAGGCGCCAATAAATATTAAATGGTCTACTCATATTAGTTTTTATAAAGCTTGACCTAAATTAACTGATGAGTGCGAATGAATGAATTTGGCGATTCAAATATTGTGTAAAAAAACGGGCCTGAAATGAAGAAGGTCGAGGTAATAAATTTAACAGATTTGTTAGGTAAAAAACTTAGATTCATTTAACGAAAACTCGATGTTTTGTCGATAAGTAAACATTGCAAAAGAATATAATGAAGGGAGTTATAGTACAGAGGAGTTCTCTGTATGATTACATAAAAAATGTGTTAGTCGAGAAAGAAATATATACAGAGCAGTATTAAGAAAGAAATATGTTTTTTCGATATGTTACAAGGCTGTAAAACCCCAGTCTTTCGTTATCTCAACTCAAATATGTAGTTTTGTATATCAAATGTCAAAAATTCTTTGAAAGTTTTATTGTCGTATCATATTTCTTGTCTTATCAACTTGCATTTGTTTTTTGTTCAGTTTTGTTTCTATTTTTTTTTATCCAATTTTTGGGAGTTATGATATAAACATTATACCCACAAATTAAAAATCACCTTATTCTGCACCTTTTATACGCTTCTAAAAAACATACTTTTTGGAAAAATCAACTTACTATCGAAATTATGAACTTAAATATTGGAACCGTTTTATACACATCACCCACCACGTTGAATATCTCGACTTTTTTTCATCCCTTTCTATCCCTGCACATTTCTTCGTTTCTCGGTTCTTCGTAAGTGTTTCGTGTTCATCACTTTTCTGATGTTAGTTGGCAAATATACTTTTAGTATTTCTTTCCTTCTTTCCTCTGTATGGTAGTTATTAGGGTAATAAACGTTTTTAGTTTTTGTTTTTTTTTTACTCTCAGTAGTCCTTCATCCGAGTAACGTGTCCCTACAATTTCAGCTGTAATTTTCCTACGTCCTCTATAATTATTTGTTTGATCCCGATCTTTGTTTTATTCAGTCCTTTAAGGGCGTCGCAAAAGATTGGTCATAAATTATACTACGATTGTTAGTGATAAAAATAAGTGGATTTGACCTAAAATACTTATATGCAAAATTACACCCAGAAAAAGTAACGGGGTGTTACAAAAATAAAACCGAATTATTTTAATATTGCTCCAAAACGGTTTAAAACTTTTTTACGAAAATTTAAAATATGTGTTAGCATGCCATTGCCAATAAAACCGAAGTAGCGAAGAAATTTTTTTTTTTCGATTTTTCTAGATTTTAGGGGGTCTTCAAACCTTATCTCCCTCCCAACTTTTTTGTAGTATAGTATAGGGAACGCTTATACCATTTTAAAGACAACTGACTTCTTTTTTCATTAAAATTATAGTATGTAGGGTGTTTTATTTAAAATTATTAACTTACTATCGTTTGAAGTTTAAACAAATGGCGTATCATTTCTTAACACCCTATATTTAGCAATTCGATTTCGATAAAAATTCCTGAAGAACGTTACCTATTCTTTGTGTACAAAAGTTTTCAAGACGTTATGTTTGTAAACGGATGAGCTATTCACTTTGAAAAGTTTGTCTCTATCTGTCAAAATTTTTGAAAAAAGATGAATAACTCAAAAAATATAAAGTTTTTACCTATGGTAGTTTATACAAATTTTATCTAGAATTTTATGCGAAATCTAAAAATGCAATAACATACAGGGTGTTCCAATTAAAATAAAAAAGTTGCTGTTTACTTCCGGTATAACCGGATGTCAGCGTGTGTCGAAAAATATTTTCTTTAAGTTCGTCATAACTTGAAACCCCTATAAACCAATTTTCATAAATTTCAAGTAAGTAGTTTCCGATATCCGGTATAGTAAACTCGTCGTGACACACCCTGTATGATAGATCCCATAACACCTTTTTTCGGGAAAAAAAACCTGCTAACAAAGGCTTTAATAAAAAATGATTATTTTTTGTCATTTATAAACAAGGAATTTCGCAAGATTAAAGAAAGGAAGCAACTCAACACCACAAGCAATCCAGAAATGCTACAAGAAAGTATGTGAAGATGACAAAAATACCATATATCTAAAGGGCTTATTAGAAAAGTATAGGAAATAAGTGCAACATCACAATAATATTCAAAACAATCAATACAGAGACATCAAAGAATTGCATGTATAAAATACCTTGTGAATGCAAAAAATTTTGACGTGGGAGAAATCCCAAGACCACTAAGTGTCAGGATAAACAGACATAAATGGTTTAATTTCATGTAAATAATATTTAATATAGAACATGTTATGCGCCAAGTTTTTGAGGAATTGCAAGGTGGAGCAACGATAGGAGGAAGAAAAATCAAAAACCTACGTTATGCTGGTGACACTGTTATATTGGCGTCATCAGCAGAAGAACTGGAACAAATTATGAATAGGCTAGGTACGGTGAGTACGGAATATGGCTTGAAAATAAATATGCAGAAAACCATAGTGATGATCATCGATAGAATCAGAAACAATCAGGCAGAGGTAAGAATCATGGCAGGTTACGAAGTGGTCAGGCAATTTAATTACTTAGGCACCGTTATTACTAAGAGTGGACGATGCGAAGACGAGATCCGTCAACGCATCACAATGGCCAGATCGGCAACAGCCAAACTCACAAAAATTTTGAAGAACACTGACATCACAAAAAACACAAAATTACGCCTTGTTCAAGAATTGATATTTCCTATCGCCATCTATGCTTCAGAAACTTGGACAATAAAAAAAGTTGATTCAAAGCGTATAATGGCATTTGAAATGTGGGTCTACCGTAGAATGTTGCGCATACCATGGACCGCCTACCGCACAAATAACTCAATTCTAGCAGAACTTAATATAAAAACTAGACTCATCACAAATATCAACCAAAATATACTGAGATATTTTGGACATATAACTAGAAGAAGAGAAGGCATGCAGCGAATGATAGTTGAAGGTAACGTAGCGGGTAAAAGATCCAGAGGAAGATCTCCAGTACGATGGTCGGACCAAATAAAGTAGATGACTGGTTACTCATTCTCCGAAGCAAAACAACACGCACAGGAGAGAGATAATTGTGTAGAAATAGTCAAACAAATTACATGACGCCACTACATCCTTACGAAGGAGAAAAGATTAAGGAGGAGGAATATTTAATACATATTGGAGTTTTGAAGAGAAACGTTTCCATATTTTTAATATTGAGCTTGATTTCTGGAGAATATTCCATTGATTTCTTGCAGTGTCCAAATACTATTAATAATAATTTAGTGTTAAAATTTCCATCTTTCTTCACTGTAAATAATATAACAATAAATTAATACTGTATTACGAATATTTCGTATCTTTCTTTCATATTTGTGGCCATATATGAAAATAGGGGCAGTTGAATAATATGTTATATCGCTGAAAGTTTTTCTTTGGACTGTTATATTGTCAACGCAGGATTATCTCGGAAAGTCAACAGTGTCAGCATACCCCAAATAAATGCAACTAATGATATAAGCTTGGAGAGTGAGATGATAAGTAACAAATTTGTTAAACGTGAAATCAGATTGTTTCCAAACGTTTTCCAGAGAAAGATTCTATGCCTGTGCTTTCTGGAACGTTGCCCCATCTTACTAAAAAACTGGCTGTCGATCTGAAGTAAAAACGTATCTAGAAGGGCTAAGATAAGAATATATATAGACACTCATAAGACCTACAGCATTATATGTCAATGAAACATGGACTGGAATCAGGAAAATATTTGGGGGAAAGCTATGGAATGGAATGTGGATAAAAAGAATAAATATAGAACTAGAGACAATGTATGGAGAGTTGAATATCGTAGGGATAATAAAATCCCAATGATTGAGCTGGTTGGGACATATCCAAAGAATGTCAAACACGAGACTACCCAAAAGAGTACTAACGGAATGAATAGGAATAAAGAAGAAGAAAGGCAGGCTGAAATCCAGGTAGAAGATGTTGAAAAAGACAGAAGAACTTAAAATCCCAGATTTGAAAAATAAAGTAGCAAAAAGAATGGAAAAGAATAGTAAATCAAATAATGGGAATCAATTCTTCTAGGCCTGGAGAGCTAAATTATCAATGGGTACGTTTCTTGATCTGCAATACCTCCGAAACTCATCAAAAATATAAGGAAGTAATACCCAATTCCTCCCAGTAGGTCCAGAATCTGCGCATCAGACTGTCACTTTTTCTTGAACCTGTTCTGGTTGCTGAAAACCTGCTACTTCTAGTTACATAACATGACAAATGAAAATGACATTTGTCACTGCATTCCAGGACGAATTTAATACTTGACTACACGACTTGAATACAAGAAACTGTTTCTTCAGTAATAACATTATTTACGATCTTTCAGACATAGTACTATATCTAAAGAAAACAAAATGTCAATGTTTATATAAAATAACACTGTCAATTTTTAGACATTTAAGGAAAAGTAAACCTACCATTTCAGTACTGCAAATTCATAACCATTGTATGTTTTAAAATATTCATATTAAGTTTCTTTATGTTGTATATATTTCATTTTCTTCATAAGCAACGTTTATGAATGTCTTGTTTCCTTTGTTTTAATGATATATTCTAAAATAAAGTATTCAACAGGAAAACTGCATATTTTTATGTTGTGGCAATATTTGTATTCACAATCAGTACAAACAATGAAACAACTTGAACATACGTAGAATAATTTATTGATTAGTAAATTAAATATTTGAATAAACGTAAGTACTAAAAATAGCGTTCAATTGTAGTGACACATTACCTCGTGCAATTTTATCTCCTGTACTTTACCCGTAAAAGTACATCCTTTATATTCATTGTGGCAATGAAGTAAAAGCGTGTCTAACATATCCTCCATCGCATAGTTCCTAGATATTCCGACCAAAGCCTTACAATACGGACAAAATACGAGCTTGTCCTTGCAGTTTCTACAAATTGTATGACCGGTGGCACAATTATATATAGGAGGAGACATATACTCCTGACATATTGGACATTCGAAGTGTTTTCCAATACCGGCGGAACGTTGGATGTCGGAATCCCCCATTTTCGTCTCTGGTTCTATTGGGAAATTATCATCTACGATTTTTACAGAGTATGTTAAAATAAGTCTTTCAGTTCTTGGTATTTTAAAGAACTTCGTAGTCATAAAATCGAAGCTGTTTAACCTAAGAAACTCAGATTGTAAGAAAGTAACTTTGTGAATTGCATCGTTAAACGTTTTTACCTCTTGATTCTTCATTGATCTTGTTGTGATTTCATTATCAGAATGTATCTGTAATGTTGCTGAGTACTTCATATCGCATTTCTTCTTACAGAAGGTAAATACGCTAAAATAATAATTGTAAAATAAAATGTTGCCCGTTGTATCATCGAATTCACAACTGTTGTGGACGAAAAGTAAAAAAGGGACGGTATTCCAAATTATTAGACAAACTTGTGTATCACAGTGAAAATTCCATACCTTTTCTTCCTTAAATATCTTTCTGGCTTCTACGGTATTGGTAAAAATATAGTCTTTATGAAATTCATTAAAGTGGTGTAAGGCATCTTTCATCTGAAATGTATTTAGACAAAGCGGTATCGGACATCTTAACCTTTTCTGGTCACATTCCTTGTGATATTCTACACATTTTAATTTAACCACGTTTGTTAACGTATACACGTTTGATTTATCCGAAGGACAAGCTAGTTTATTTAGTTTGCACCTATCTTCATGTGATTGCACCATCCCCCATGGGTAGCCTTCATCGCAGAACATACATGGAAATACTAAGTATTGAGCTAGCTGTTCGTATATGATGTTTCTTTCCCACTCAGGATTGCATCGTCCGCATGCGTATTTGTCCCTGTAAGAATAAATAGGTGGTATCGATAGATATCCATGGCAGAGATCACATTTTAGCCTTTCAATAGTGTAATTCGGTATCACAAATTTTCCAATGTTCATACTTTATCTGCAACAAAAAAAGAAAGTGATAAGAGACTTGAAAAAAGGTTAATAATACTAAATAAGTAAAGCTAATTATATTCGGTATTCATTTTAGAAAATCTCCGGTATGGGTAAGAATATACAAGATTTTAGGTATACCAAAGGATGGTCTTTACAAAAGGCTCCAAAATTGAAAAATGTTAGTATTTATAAAGTATCTACTGTAACCTTAAAGTACCTACATTTCGAAATTGCATATAGTACATCCCTTAAAATGAAGTTTTTTTTTTGCTGCAGAGATCTTTTCAAACTTAAAATTCCATGCTAAAGTATAACGAATCATCATCATCATTCTGGCTTTACAACCCTACATGGGTCCTAGCCTCCTCAAGAATTTCTTTCCAGTCGTCCCTATCCATCGCCTTTCTCCGCCAAGCACGTATTCCCGTATTTCTCATGTCTTCATCGATGTTATCAAGGAACCTTGTTCTAGGTCTTCCTCTTCTTCTCTGACCAATGGGTCTATCAAGGAGCGTTTTTCTAGCTGAGTCATTTTGTTCCATCCGCATTACATGCCCTATTCACCTCAGACGTCCTACCTTAATATGTTTTACGATATCAGGTTCCTGGTATATTCTATAAAGTTCGAAGTTGTATCGTCTTCTCCACACTCCATTGTCATTCACTGCTCCATAAATGCCTTAGTACTTTTCTTTTGAAACATCCTAACATGTTTTCATTATTTTTTGTTAGAGTCCAGGTCTGTGAACCATATGTTAGGACGGCGTATTATTGTTTTGTAGAGTTTTATTTTTGCATTTTGTGAATTTAAGGAGGTGATTGACCTAAAAATAGCATCTGTTGGCCGTGCAAATTCTGCGGTTTATCTCTGCGGTAGTATTATTGTCAGTGTCAAGGAGCGCTCCCAGGTATACAAATTCCTTCACTGCTTCGATGACGTCGTTTTCTATAACAAGTGGTCGTAGTATTTGTGGTTGCGTGCTTATTTTCATATACTTCATTTTGTTGGTGTTATATATTGAACCAGTGGTTGTGATTTGTGACATACGTATTACTTTTTCCAGATCCAGATTGAACAATATACAGGAGGGAGGTTTCCCTATTTGTTTTAAAAGGTTCAGACAGTTCTCCCTGAATTCGTACTCTATATTCAACAAGAGTTAAATTTACCAACTGATTTGGTATTCCTAACTCTTTCATTGCTTTGAACATTTCTCTTCTATTCACAGAGTCGTAGGCTGCTTTGTAGTATATAAATGTGTGATGAGTATCAATGCCATATTCCATTGTTTTTTCCAAAATTTGTTTCAGAGTTGCAATCTGATGAATTGTCGATTTATCACCTCTGAAACCAGCCTGGTATTTTCCTACTATCCGTTCTGCATATGGTGCCATACGATGACATAGTACTGTGGAAAATATTTGATACGCTGCATTTAGAAGCGTAATTCCTCTGTGAGTGTAATTTCCTGTGTGCATTCAAAGATATCTCCTTTTTTGTGTATGGTGCAAAGTATTCCAATCATTGAGGAGGGATTTCTGTGTCCATATTTCTTTTATAAGCTGCTGAGTATAAGGAATCATCAACGTAATATCACGCATAAGCAACTTTAAAAACTTGGATCCAAAAATCACATGAAGGCATTTAAGATGTGGTTACACCGATGAATATTCACCGCATGAACAATGATGAAGTACTATTAAGGAAAATAGAAGAAAATATTAATAGCATTAAAATACAAAAACTTTAATTTATAGTCTCTGTAATATAAGTCTCTATAATAGAAGGTCTCAGATACAGGCTTTTACATATGATACTTAAGGTGAAAACCATAGGGAGCGAAAATTATATGGCTATTAAGGTACTGGTTTGTCTGTATTATCAATTCTTTAAAGGTCCAAGAAATAAAATAAAAATCATGATGATGATTTCCAACTTTTAAAAAAAATATGACACTATAATAATAAAAAACGAAAAACTTTTAAACTGGAATTTACCAAATTAATAAGTTAAGCCGTATTGCGAAACAGTTCATTATTTCGCCAAAATTTACTGCAGACATAATAAGCAAAGACAGGAAAACAGTCAAAGCCGTAGTAGGTCTGTTAACATGGCACTATAAGCTGAATAGACAGTTGAAGCTAATGAGATTGGCAGATGTTGATCTGTGCAGATTCCATCACATAGAGGAAGAAACACACTTTGTGTCAGTGCGACAACCTGTTAAAAAGCTACAGAGAAGGCTCAGTCTCGAAGCTATTAGAACTTTTAAAAAGGGTGAGGCTAGAGAATATAATCTAGGATTAGAGGACCACAATAGATCTGGAAAGGTCGCAGTGGAATAGGCCAAAAGCCACCTCATTGAATTTAAGCCATAAGGCCGATAGCAGGAGAAATCACAGTATCCAAAATAACAAAAAGATAATTGGAATGTAAATAACGTGTGCACAGGTTTTCATTTTTTTAAATAAATACCTTAACAAAAGATATCATGGAGATAGAGTCATTTATATGGAAATATTAAATAATTATTCAGAAACAGCTATTAAATATATTAATCCGTTGATTTGATTAAATTACAAAATGTGTGTTTTCCGCTTATTGAACAGATTATGATTATTTAGCGACAAATCAGTTCTAGCGATATTCTCCAAGTTCTATAGTAATTAATTTGCTAGTAAGATGCATCCATCTGACTGAAAGTTCCGTACATCGACGCTTTTCTGTCGAATATCGCTATCTCTCGAGCTATTTGTATTAGCGACTTGATCCAAACTTGGAATCTCATTGTCTATTGAAATTAATGAATCGATCGGGATATACAAGCGCTTCACGCAAATAATCGCAGCGGGAAGTATGGTACAACAGCCTGTAATTGTTTTCCAGTCCAATTGAAACACAAAACTTTAGTCGATTAAAGTGGCTCGTGTTGAGCTTAAAACGTATATTGCTAGTAAATTGGCATTGCGATTGATCACAATGATTGAATAAACAAACCTTAAATCTAGCAAGTAAAACGATTAGAGATTATTAGAAAATCTAGACAACGTATGCTTTGTCAAATATAGGAACAAATTTAAAAATTTCTGATAACATCTTTTGACAGTTGACTGCAGGTCCTGGGCTTCATCAGTTGAATGTGACTTATAGAAATCAAGTGTTCAAAGAATGTGTAACAAGAATGCGATTTAACTAGGAATTAACTGGCGAAGGTAATTTAATTTTTTTCATGCGGCGAGAAAAAATAAACCTCTAACTGGCTTTAAAAAAGCTCAAGAAAGATCTGTTTTGCAACTGGCGTAGTAAGTTAAAATAGATATACGCAAAATTACAAAAGAAATGAAATATATTGAAAATGACGAATCCGCTGCATTTTCGAAACCTAATAAAATGGTGAGAAGACGTACACACAAAGTAATTTAGAGAATTTTAACCAAACACTGCTTGCTGATTTATAATTATTTATAATTAATTATGTTGATAAGAAAATTTCAATTCTTTGGCGCATACATCGAAGAATTATATATTCGAGAATAACTGTACTTATTGAATCTTAGGAAAGTTGAAAAAAAAATAAAAAATACCAAAATAAACCGTGATTTAAACTCGTGAATAACTCTTTTATGCAGACAAACAAAATAGCTTGTTTCTATATTTGACAAGCTCTAGTTGAGTACACGGTCACATATTTAGAGAAAAACAATCATCAATTTAACCTGTAAACCATTTCTGTATTGGGCACGGTATAAGCAACCCCTGCTTACCGACAATCTTTTGTCCTGGAGCTGAGAAATCCAAAGGCGGAAGAACCAATAAATTGGTCAACGGCAAAAGAATGCAAAAGGCAAGGTGAAACCACCGCATTAAAGGTTCAACAGAACATCCCTAGTCATTCATCATGGCAAATACGCAAAAAAGTCAAACCGTTACTAATCATGGAATCCGGAAACCAACATCCGACAGGAAAGGAAAAGATCATGTAAAAGACGAGTCCTTCCAGGTCGATAGCATAAATTCTCTTTTAGATAATAAAATTCCACGTCTAAGAATACACAAATGTAGACCAATAAGACTTGCAACATGGAATATAAGAAGCTTGTACAAGCCAGGAAAATTAGACAATTTAATACACGAAATGACCAGAAGGAAATAAATATACTATGCATAAGTGACGTACAATGGCCAAACACCGGCAAACTTATAACCAAAAACGGCATGATGTATTATGCTGGAAACAACGATCCGGCTCATCGCTATGGAGTCGTAATCTTGTGAAACACAGAAACTAATAAATCAGTTATAAGCTTCACTCCTTACTTAGAGAGAATGATAATGGTACAGCTGAAGACAAACATACAACAAGTTAACTTAATTCAAGTATACGCGCCAACAGCGGATAAGGATGAAGAGGAGATAGAACATTTTTACATGGAGTTAGACAGAATTTTAAGATATATTTAAAAAGAAGACGTTACAATAGTAATGGGTGACTTTAATGCTAAAGTCGAGAGAGGAAAAGTTGACGAATATGTTGGGGATTTGGACTAGGGGACAGAAACGAAAGAGAGGATAGGCTTGTGGATTTTTGTCAAAATGAACATTTTGCAATAATGAACACAATGTTCCAACTACCCGACAGAAGATTATACACTTGGAGATCTCCTGCAGACAACAAGGACCGCATAGTCAGAAATCAAATAGACTATAATATATTAGTCAAAAATAGATACACAACAGTAAAAGCATACCCCGGAGCAGATGTCAACCCAGACCATAACCCTCTGATGGCTAGAATGCACGTGACACACAAATATTGTAATACGTAAAAATAAACCAACGTTTGATTATACAAAATTAAGAAAAAAAATACATCAAAAAGCGATCCAACAAGTCAACTCAAATCTAACAGAAGTAGGAGAAGAAATCTTAAGATCAGAAGATGTCAATGAAAAGTTTAACAATATTCAGAAGGCATTACTAAAGGCTGCAAAAGAAAATTTAAATCCTGAAAAGATAAATAAAAAACAGAAGTGGATGACTTCAGAAATTCTAGCATTAATGGAAGAGAGGAGAAAAGCCAAAATATCAAGAACTACAAAGTAGAATTAAAGTAGAGATAATTTTAATATATTTCATTTCTTTTGTAATTTTGTGTATATCTATTTTTACGCCAGTTGCAAAACAGATCTTTCTTGAGCTTTTTTAAAGCCAAATGAAAAGTGAGCTGAGCTAATTAAATGCTCAACAAAGTATGACAACAGGAGTAATACCCGAAGATTAGTTGCTGTTCACGTTTGTAACACTACCAAAGTCAGTACATGCGACAGAATGCTCCCAGTACAGAACAATTGCCTTAATAAGCCACACACTTAAGATATTTCTCAAAATAATATATGGAAGACTATACAAAAAAATAGAAGAAGATATAGATGACACCCAGTTTGAATTCAGAGGACTAGGAACGAGAGAGTCTCTGTTCGCTTTTAACGTTCTCGCGCAAAGATGACTAGATATGAACCAGGATCTCGTCTGCTTTATAGATTATCAAAAGGCTTTTGATAGACTGCGACATCAGAAACTCGTAAAACTGTTAAAAGAAAAGAATGTGGATAGTTGAGATATACGGGTTATTGTCAATCTGTACTGGAATCAAAAAGCAAAGGTTAGAATCGAAAATGTCGATACAGAAACTATAGAAATCAAAAGAGGTGTTAGACAGTCAAAAGAGGTGTTAGACAATAACTACAAATATTCTGGAAACCTGGGTAAATGGCCAAGGTAGAGAAATAAGGACATGCGCTGAAATTGCAAGACAAGCATTTATAAAAATGAAAACAAAGCTGGACACAAAAAGTGGATAATATAAAAAAGTTGGAATCATTTGAGATGTGGCGCTAACGAGTTACAAATGCAGAAGTGTTAAGAAGGCTACAAAAGGATTGCGAGGTCATAAATCACATCAAAACAAGAAAGCTGGAATATTAAGGGCACATTACCAGAGGTGCGAAATGTGAGATATTAAGGCTCATAATGCAAGGTAAAATCAAGGGTAGAAGATCCATAGGAAGACGAAGAATTTCCTGGCTAAGAAACCTAAGAGAGTGGTATAGTTGCAGCTTAGTAGATCTTTTCAGAGCAACCACCAATAAGGTACGGATAGCTGTGATGATAGCCAACCTCCGATAGGAGAAGGAACTACAAGAAGAAGAAGTATTGGGCACGAATAAACTGATGAGGTATAGTCAAAAACAGTGATTTCAGCTTATAGGATTTATTATACAGGGCGAGTCATGGGAAACCGTACATATATTATATGGTGACCCCTATGGGGAATGTCAAATGCCCATTAAAGAGTGTTTGCTACAAACCTTAACAATTCTCACTTTGATTTTGTTTATGTCGTTTTATAATTTTGTGTACTAATTTTTTCTATGTGAATTGTCTATTATTGGACCTTCTTAAATTTTCTTAAACATCCAAAAAGTTAATTATTTAAAGTTAAATTTGGCCAAGAACAATTATATTTTTTAGGTAAATTTGATTTTTTTATTAAAAATCGGATAACGTGTAGGGAAAAAATAAATACGCCATTTTTGTTTTCCATTTGTGTACTTTGTAAAAGCCTTTTTTTTTCTATAAACTTTGTGTGTTGCACACAACGTAAACATGAAAAAGCAATTATCAAATCATTATATAATAGAGCCCGAAACACCTGCCCCAATGAAAATGCATTTGGAATGAAGAAAAGAACCTGTCAACCAAGGTTTTGACAAAAAATGACTAGCCATTGTCATTTTTAAACAAGGAATTTCACAAGATTGAAGAAAGTAAACAACAAAACACTCACAAGAAGGGATTCAAAGATGACAGCAATACCATATGTAAAAGGCTTATCAAAAAAATTGAAAATAGGAAATAAAAAAACGTTTAAAATCACGTACTTGATAGGAGGAATGGTCCAACTGAAGCAATTTTATTTATTGACAAGAATAATTTAGTATTATGTATAGTATGCTTAAGGAGGCACGAATGTCTACCTTTTTCCCTAGATGGTATGTTCTTAGTTCACATTACACGTTTCGGCCAAGTTTCGGCTAAGTTAGGCCTCATTGGGTAGTGGTAGAAGTCGAAGACAGACTGCGTGAGATAACGGCAGGATTTTTAAGAAAAACTGTCTGTGTGGTGCTACGTACCGCCATCTACTTTAGATCATAGAAAATAAAAAACACTGTGTTTCTGAACTACATAACAATCGCTAAAATATTTGAAAATATCGCGTTGTAGTTCGAATGAAGAACAGACTTTTAAAGAGAAAAGACAGACATGGAAAAAAAACGAAAATCGTCTGGGTCATTTGACCCAGCATGAATCACATATAAAACAATACTGCAATATGCAATAACAACTTTAGAGACTAAGTCGTCAATTCTTATCTCTACATGTGGGTCACAGCTAAGATAAACTTACCTCTCAAGGAGGTAAGTTTTTTTTTGGCTAAACATTTTTGTACGGCAGTTATAACTTAGGTAGGGAATACAAAAATAATGACCTGCGACCTAAAACCGTATAAAAACATTGGTACCAGGAGCAAATTTTTTATTTTCTGAAAACTTTCACAATTTTTGGTAATTTGACACAGTACGGTATTCATACACAAAGTTTCGAATCGGTATATAGATTTTTTTTGCAACGCCGTACGTTTTGGCTGGAACGGGGTCGAGAAATATAAGGCGCAACCGTTAATATGAACCCCCATGCTTTGTGCATCGATAAGAATAATTGGCGGCATAGTTTCTAAAGTTGTTATTGCATATTTTAGTATTGATCTATATGTGATTCATGTTGGTCAAATGACCCTTTAAAAATGTTCCATGGGCCTGTAGTCTATTAGATAGGCTCCAAAAGTACTAATTATGAGCTGGATATGAGTGGAAAATATTCACACTTTTCACACCAAAATTTTCATTTATTCAACTTAAACAAATTTTCAAATCCGGTATCAGTGCATTATTTGTAAACATTATGCGGATATAAACGATGTTGGTGTGCTTTTTACGAAACACAATGTAATCGATATTAATAAAGCATGGCATTTTTACATAAAACTCAATACTGTGTTAATTTTATTAAATACGAATGTATTAATTTTTAATTAAAATTATACCTAGTCACAAATTGCGCGTTTCATTGTAAACAAAAACAGGAAATTTCAGCGATGAACTATTTTGCGAAAAATGGAATCGTGTTCAAAAATACACGTCCCATTTTTTACGTGCTTTTATAATTCCAAATTGTTAATTTAACAACAAACGACAAAAAACTACTACTTTTTAAGTTTTAAAATATTTACTACTCACGAAAGTTGCCGGTGCCTTTATCGATTGGTGTATTTTAGTATGAAAAGCATAGTGAATAAAATAAGGGAGGTAGATATAGGAGAGACTGTAAAAGTAGAATGCATCAGGGCTTAGTGCTTAGTCTTTGTTTATTCTCATTAATGTTACAAGATAATTGGAAAATTCCAAGATGTTGGTTTTTCTTTTCCGCAAACGAAAAAAAAAGCGAATGGAATCTGCTTTCAACATGATTTGCACTTGTAATACAAAATGTATGACAAAATCAAAAATAAAGCGGATAGGAGTTTGTTTCATACTTTGACTTTGAGTGACAATTACGGTTATTTTACCTTTAAATATACATATGTACTATAATTGTCGTTTTGACGTGCAAATAGGGAGGTGTCAAAATACAATTTAAACAAACAGGCCGAAATCAGCTTAATCAGCTAATTTTTAAAATTGTATTTTTAGAAGGGATACAATGAAGGGCCTTTGAACAGTATCAATAAATAAATAGCCCTAAACTGAGTTCTAATAAAAAATACTAGAGCACAAAATGGAAAGAGACATTGAAATCAAAAGTGACACATACGGTACAATAAGAGTATCAACAGTAACTTATGACATCGAAAACTGACTTCAAAATAATGTGTGTCCAAAATTAATGCAATTAAAAAAATATCCAGATAGATTCAGAAGAAATACATAATAATAATGGAATAATACAAATCAGAAGTAATTAAAATGATGGAGGTAGCAATTTAATTATGCCCATAACATCAACAAGAGAATGATCAGCTAAATAGACAATTAAGAATACAGTTTAAAATCTGTTCCACTACCATTTAAAATATCTCTTGTCAATAACTTTGTCAGAAAAGTGGATCTCCCTGTATATAATATTATCTGTTAAAATTTATTTTATAATTGGTAGCTAATTATGTGAGATATTTGATTAACACAAAAATTGTCATGAACTAATGACTTTTTATTTACATATTAAAATAAACTACTGCGCAAATCATTTACAAAAATATAAACTTATGTTGAAACTCATAATATATAAGTATACTATAAAATTA
Source organism: Diabrotica undecimpunctata (assembly GCF_040954645.1). Classification (NCBI taxonomy): domain Eukaryota; kingdom Metazoa; phylum Arthropoda; class Insecta; order Coleoptera; family Chrysomelidae; genus Diabrotica; species Diabrotica undecimpunctata. The sequence goes on along the minus strand of NC_092805.1, from coordinate 87,771,000 downwards.
CTACTTCATATATAAAAATCTCCGTATTTACAACTTTCATGTTTACATTTTTTTGTAGCAGTATTAAAAATGGAATAAATACGGGACAAAAATTTATTTTGTTCTAAAAATCTAACAAGCCATATATCTGTTCTAAAACACCCTCATTTGCGGACATTTCAAAATTTAACTAAATTTTTTATTAAACAATTTGTGGAAAAAATTAGAAAAATTCAAATTTTTCTCCTTTTCCTCGCTATATCTCGACAGCTATGAATTTTAGAAAAACTTTGTAAAGACAAAAAAAGTTTTTCATTAAATTTCCTACAACGTAGAATTTCAAATTGAACAAATAATTAATAGTATTGCAAAATTAGCAAAAATCATTAAAAAAGGGTCACGTGTCAGTGGTTTTTAATAATCTTGTTCAGGTATTTAAAAGCTACATAGAACCTTTAAAATTTACCCAGAATATATTTTTAATATAAAAAAAACACTACACAAAATTTCAGCACAATCGATCAAGTAGTTTTCGCAAAATAATTTTGCAATATAAAAAAGTTATTAATTTTTAAAATTATTGCATATAACATATGGCAACATGCATTTTTGAAAAAACTACAAAACTTTTTTTTGAAAATAATACATATATATAGTGGCTCACAGCTTAAATAATGCAGCAGCTACTTAATAAAACTAGCTTGTGTCAGTGGCTCAATGTTTATTAGAAACAAATTACATACTGAAATTAAATTACTATAAATCTTCTAAAATAGCATAAGCTATTTTTTTGGTTTAAAATATACCATACTTAAATAACAATAAATATTTAGTTATTTTATGTATGATTTCGATGTCACAGCTAAAATGATGCAAACTTTATAACAAGAAAATTAATAAAGAAAACAAACTCGACTCACTGAAAAATGATTGCTAATATTTTGTAAATCTTCCTTCATTATCAATTACAGCCTGTAATCTTCTAGGCGTTGATTCGACCATCTTTCTAGTGTACTCTGGGGAAATTGTGTCCCAAGCTTCAGTAATTTTTACTTTCATTTAATTTCTATTTGATATTGGGGTACTATTTACTTTATTTTTTAATGCCAACCACAAATTTTTAATACCATTCAAATCTGGTGACTAAGCTGGCGTTTTAATGGCATTTCCGCAGTTATAAAGGAACCAAGTACGAACCCGATATGACGTGTATTTTGGATCGTTGTCCTGATAAAACCGGTAATTGTTATTGATAACTAATTTTTAAGCACTATCGGCGAGATGCTGCCTTAGTATATCTAGATGTCCAATATGTATATATATATATATATATATATATATATATATATATATATATATATATATATATATATATCCAAATACATGTACTGGTTCAAATTTCGAGAATGTCGAGAATTATTGCATGACATTTTAGTTAAATTTGACAGTTGTGGTATCGTAACCTCTCTTTTTCTAATTGAAAATAATTTAATAATTTTAATGTTAGTCTTTGTTCTTTCTCGATATATTTCGGTATATTTAAAATATTTTTGTGACAATGAATACAAATTTTGACTGTAAAATCTCTGATAATACTAACCTGGAATGACAATTATCATTTTATCAGCTGACATTGTGAAAGTACTGTCACGATCAAGACAATCTGCGTCAAATTATATTTATGCGCATCGTTGATTGGATATCTATTTAGCGTATTCTAAACTCCAACCAATTATACATCCGTAAGTAGAATTAGCTTTACGATAAATCATTTTCTAAGTTCTATGTATAATAATCAGAGACTCACGTTTTTTTCTGTCACTTCTAGCTTAATGTGTTAGAGAGAATTGTATTATGCATGTTGTATTATGCGTCACCCAGATAGGTGTAATATGCTACATTTAATATTACAAGACAAGATAGATGGAAAGAGGAAGGTCGATGAAGCACGCCATGGCTTAGTAACCTGAGGTAACGTTTTAACATATCCTCTACCACTATTTTCCGAGCTGACGTCAATAAAATTAGTATAGCCAACGCACGATAATCGGGCATGGCACAGAAAGAAGAAGATATAGATATTAATCAAGTTTTATGGTTCAGAAAATATTTGGGGGGGGGGGGGTTATTAAACGGATACTGTAAAAAGATCACACTTTAAGTTGTCTGAAATTAAACTAAAGTTTGCATTTTAATTATTTTTGGCTTTGTGTTTTGTCGTATATTTGGTGTGCCGATTAAAACCGATAGGAGTAAGGTAAGGTAATTAATTAGAATAATAAATCTCGAAATAATACAGTGTAATTTAGGTAAGAAAAATGCTGTGAGAGAAGCAGTGGATTATATAGCTAATTAATTAAGTAACTTAGTTTACGTAGTTAGTATTAAGTCCTTAGTCAACGTGTTTTCGACAGTCTTCGAAAAGACAAGCAAATTGATATTGGATGCTGCCACTTCTTAAAACTTAGGGAATAATTCTTTAGCTAGAACAGCTGGGAGAAGTATTAATAAAGAAAATTAAAAGTTAGGATCAGATTAGATAAAATAATACTTCATATAAGCACGATTTATAAGTCTATTGCAAAAACTCCCACAAAATTAGCAAAAAAATGTATTAAAATGTCCATTGATCTGTACCTGAGAGCAAAATTTCATCGAAATAAACAAAAAAAAAGAGATATTAAAATTACCGATGTTTTTTTTTTCTCAAATACCCTCCTAAAGGTTTTCTGAAAAAAACAAAAACTAACATTTCTAGAGAAAAAGTTTTAGAAATATGAACATTCTAGGGACTTATTTATTATTGCTCCTAGTAACAAAGAATTTACTCAGTAGAAAAATAAAATTGGCATTTTAGAGTTGTGCTGATGATATTTAAATAAATACAATAAAGAAACATGATAGCCTACTTATTCATTGTCTTTAATAATTTGCAATGGTTTCATTTTTAAATAAAACAAAGAACGTAGTTATTTTGTCGTATACAACAAATGATATAGTTATTTGCCAATGTATGCAATTTTCAAGTCAAGTTTCATGGACTATTAAAAAACAAAAAAAATATAAGTAGTTAAAATACGAAACTATTTTCTATTTAAAAAATGTCAAATAATTTATTTTAAAAAGTTTCCCAACTGCTGCTGATATGAAAACTATACTTACATAATCAAACATAAAACAAAACACTTTAAACACCTTATGTTATATCTGGTTCAATACAACTGTCATTTTCTATTTATTTTCGAGAGATCAACACCGACAGCCTTGGAGCAAGTCATTGCTATTGACATTGTCGCTCAAGGTAAATACTATCACCTGCAATGCTAATTTCTCGAGGAATTTGAACTTTTGTTTAAGGAACCGTTTTGCGTTTAATAATAACTGATGTGGATACTCCTGCAGTTGTTTTGGTAATGATTTAGATAAGATAATGGTGTATATTCAATTGAATTCATTTAACCTTCGGTATTCCCCCTCCCAGAGCTCTATACTGGGTTTTTTGGTCGCGTTAAAAGTTTTGCGCAATATTGTGAATACACACCGGTAAAAATATTGTCTAGAGGGAATTAAAAAACCATTAATGCCATCGTATTTTAGTGGCAGGTAGTGGCGATACGCAGAAAATTAAAACAAATATTCTTTATGGCGTTGGCGATCGTTGGAAGTGGATCTGAACAATTCTAATGTTTTATCAGACTGCTTTCTTATATTTTTCATCTACGAGGTTAATTGTTTATCCGACCCTCTGACTCCTTTTAATTAGCATTCTAATACAATCTTCAATTTTAAATTTGGTATTTGTTTATGCCACAGAGTCTTTCACTTAAGCCCATATAAGTTCACTAGGGCTTAGTTCGCAGTGGCAGAAGTATAGTCCATTCGCTCATATCGCGAATATTTTGACAGATTCATAGTCGGAAACCTACAACAGACAAAAATTCTTACCTCACGCTATTAACTTAATTAAAAGAAGAATACAATTTTCCGTATATATTTAGAAAATATATTTGTTGTTATAATTTAACATATTGTAGTAAATATTTGTATTATTCGTGCTGTTTATTTTTTTAGTATAGTTCTATTAAAATATAAATAATTTAAATTAACTTTAAACTTGTTTACATAATGGAAGTTTTCAACATTGCCGAATTTTAATGAACAAAAATTACTATTAAACACATCTGCCTAGCTTACCGGCGTCAGTTTTTAAAAAAGAACTATTATTTGCTTTGCTAAATCTTCTTTCCATGGGGAAAGACTTATTTTGTAAGATAAAAAAACCAAAGTTTATGTTTGTTCTATCGTACGAAAATGTCAACAACAATGAAGTATGTCGTTAGTAATATTGATTTGCGGTAATTATTCTTGTTTTATTTTATTTATTATTGTTTTTACAATATTTACACCAAACAAATGGTGATGGTAGAAAAACTATTTTGTAAATAATAATTTTTCTATTTTTATATACAAATCTATAAACGATTATACAATTTCAAAAATATAAACAATAAACCTTTGATTTATTGTTTTAATTTACGCAGTTTTATTTTGTTAATAAACTGCATGTGAATAAATGTTTGTTTACAATTAGTATTGGCCATAAGCACGTGTGTTTGGTTGTGTAGTAATTTCCAGCCACTTCTAGTCTGTCTAACTTTAACAAAAATTCACCAGACAGTTTGGACTGGGATTAGCGAACTTTCCTAGAAAATCCTGTCTTTCTATTCTGACGTTTTGTTAATAATGTCGTGGAAGGAGAAGAAAAAGTCAATAATACATTTCACAAATTGATTTTTGTGTACATTCATGTAAAATACATTCTTAACTGTCAACAGCTTATTTTTAGCATTTTCATGTTCAAACTGCATTTTTTTCTTTGAAAATCACTAAATTGTTTGTGCTATCTTCCAAGCAGTACTTCCATAACAAATTCTTAGATTTTATTGAATGGTACGGAGCATTGTCAAAAATTGTGAAATATGTTGTGAATTATCTCTATTATTTCCCATCTTCGTGTTAATCACTTATGTGAACTGACTGAAATGTTAGTAAAGCACCATTCAAAAAGCCATCTGCACACCGATATGGGTTATAATTACGATTCCTTTACTTTTAGGAAAGCATTTATTCTTGTAGCCTAAAATTTAATTTACTTGGAGTTTACTACTTCTATTGCTTGAAGCCAAAATTTTCCTATTACATTTTTGTCTTCACTGATTTGTAAGCTTTCCTGGGTTTGGTTTTAGTGGAATCACGCACCCACCCTTTCCTTTGCGTATAAGCCGGTGATGTTCAAATATCGGTCATCTGTGAAAATATTTTCCAACATCGACATTTTTTTGCCATAAATATATAATAATTTCTTTAGAATAATGTTTAATAATTTACTTAAATCACAACGAATGACTACAAAAGGATGTTTCCACCCATCAATCGTCGACAATAAAGAAATGCTAAACTATTTATACATATTAAATAATAGTATATTACTTTATGAGGCTGAGAAGCATGACTTTTCTTGACGCGCCCGATATTACGCGCCGAATGAAGTGAGGCGCGTAATAGAGGGCAAGTCAAGAAAAGTCGCTTCTTTGCCGAATAAAGTATACTATTTTTTCTTCAAACGTAGCAATTTTCAACCATAAATAGTACAATTCATACGCTATTTTTACTCGAAATTAACTGTGACAACTATCAAAGTCGTCTAGATGTTAGAAATTAAAATAATTAAGTCGTCGGTGGGATTTGCGTCTCCCTGGTTACAGTTGTTTGACAGTTGTTTGCAATTATTAAAGACAGCTTATTGTTGTTGCAACCGCAAGCGCAAATTTAGTGCGAAAATGGAAAACCTAAACGAAATTGAGTCCGCGGCTAATGATGCAGTAGCACGTTTGGGGCCCTCCAAGTCCGATAAGAACGATAATGCTCAAAAAATTTTAAACCCTCATGATTCGCCAACATCGGGAATGATTGCTGAAAGTTGTTCTCGACCATCAGTATCATCAACAATTACCAATGCGTATCAAGAGTCGGGAACATTTTTGCACGGTTTCAATTTTGAAAATGCCTCATTAACTAATTGTACTTTTAATATTACTATAAATAAAAATGATGTTTAATTGTTGTTAATGACATTTGTATTGTTGCTTTGTGACATGTTTCATATTGTTGCCATGACAACATTTTTCCCTCCGCCGTAAAGAAATGGGAAAAAAAACTGCTGCCGGCGGAGCAGCAAATGAAGAGCAGCGGGAAAGGAACAAATACTAAGAGATTGGACCAAGGCAAGAATACATTCGATTTACAAAGAAGAAGACGTAATATTATGTGAAAACTACAGACATTACTTCCCCTAGAAGTAGGATATAAGATTTTGACGCGTAGTTTAACAAGTAACTGATACGATATTGGGAAAAAACCGCATTCAGAAGGGACATGTCAACAACGGACCAAAGAAACTTAAAACTAACTGCTAGGAAGATAAAATTGTTCTGTAAACGCTCTTTATTAATTTTAAACAGGTCTATCATAGAGTAAGTAAACAACAACTGTATCAAGTAATGAAAAAATTGGGATTCACAAGTAAAATTGTGAAAGATATAAAAATGACCATGGAAATAACAGTAAATAAATATGCTTGGGCAGCTCACAAATCAAATTATGAAACACAAGTAGAACTACGTCAGGATACCCATTGTTAACTTTGTTGATCAACCTGGTAGTTGAGGCAATAATCAAAAAAGGCAAGATAAAAATAAAGGAAACAGTATTTAAAAATAGTTATGAGTTCATAGCCTTTGCAGATGATGTAATACATGAATTAATTAACAAAATTAACAAAAACAATGACGCATATAATAAAAGAAGCAAAAATATTTGGCCTCATAATAAATCAAGAGAAGACAAAATATATAAAAATGGTGAAACAGAAAATGAAAGAGAAGGAAACTTTACAGTTCAAATGGAAGAAGTTACCTACAACAAAGGGCAAGAGAGTTTACATATCCAGAGGTGAGAATAAATGAAAAAGATCCACAATGAAACTAAGTTCCTGTAACACGTTATGTGATGTAGCCCGATAGGGTGTTTTAGACCAACAGTTACATATGCAAGCGAAACATGAGTACTGAAAACGTCAGAAACAGACCTTTTAGAGAGATGGAAAAGAAAAATCATTAAATCAATATATATGGAGATGTGAAAAGGGAAGGATTTTGGAGAAGAAAAACTAACACAGAACTGGAAGACCTATACTATGAGCCAAAAATCACAACAGCAATTTTAGTAGAAACTAGGAAGATTAGAAAAACTAGGAAGGAAAGAAAGGCGAATATGTTTTTTTCTTGAAAACCAAGACAGAAGAGAAGAAAAGGCAGACCACGGAAAAATCAAAAGATAGTTGTCTTGAAGATCTACAAAGAATCAATGTCCGCGATTGAAAAGAAAAGGCAGTAGATATGACGATATAAGGAAATGGAAAAAAGTGGTGAACTAATGCATACAGAGACTGTAGAAAGTAATGAATTGTAACACTTTATAAAATAAAATTATTATAAGGTAATTTGTTTAAGCCTTTTGGCAAAGCCTGTTGGCTCAATAAATAAAATAATAATAATACTCTTTGCTAACTCATATTAAGAGTGTAGGCGCAAAGTTTCGGGCCAGTGCTTTTTTTTTCGAATCCTGAGAAAACTAATAAGTATTTTTAAAAAATTTAAACGCAGAATGAAAGATTACATTATTACCGAGGGCCGAAAGTCACTGAAACCTTCTATGTTTATTTTTTTAATTTCAAATATCTCATTCAAAAGAAACTTTTTGTTTATTCTAAGGGATTTTCGGACCTCGGTAATAATGTAATATTTCATTCTGCGTTTAAATTTTTCAAAAATATTTAATAGCTTTCTCAGGATTCGAAAAAAATGAATGCATTTAAAAAGCATTGGTCCGAAATTTTGCGCCTACGCTCTTAATAGTAGTGCCATCCTATATAGTGGTAGTGCATATGACCTTAACAATCTATGAATAATTGAATATTCCTGAACTGTTAAAAAGGCAATCAACTTTCTGTTACAGTAAATCAGAAAACGTAGTTTTACCTCCTTCAATGAAACCACAAGTAAAGTAAACTAAAACTAAGTAAACTAACAAAAACAATACTTAATTTAAACCAGCCACTACCCACAGGAGACACGGAAATAATGAACAATGCTTGATTATTAATATTTACAACTTTAAATCCTTCAACGAATTATTTACCTCGCTACACGTGTTGACTCGTAAAAGTACACAGAATATATCACGAGATGCATAATAATTTCAAACTTTACACCATTGTATTTAAAAACAGTTTTTGATAAACTTAATCAAAATGAAAAACTGATAATCTGGTGTTTTACCTAACTTCGAATAAAAACTTGTTTTCGAATTGCTCTAACATTTCAATTTTTGGGAGTTCCAATTAGACGTTTTAGAGTAACTTAATATAAGTAATATCTTCTTCACGTGCCATATCAGAATTAGCCGACGTTGGCGATCAACATAGCGAATGCTTCTGGATCTTCTGCCACATCGAATAATTGTCCTGCATTTAATATCTGAGTCCATTTACGAATGTTTTTTAACCAAGAAACCTGTTTTCTTCCTACACCTTTACGGCCTTCTATTTTGGCCTCGAGGATCAGCTGTAATATCGATTTCATACAAAATTAATATATTTTGTCAAAACTAGGAAAGACTACGAAAATTCTACAATTCGCACATCCACTTGATGCGCAGCAAAATTACCAGAAATTACCTTAGTACGAGAAGTTGGACAAGATTTCGTCAAGTCATTCCTAGTCTAGAAGAGTAACTGAAAATTTGGTATGAGGAGTTTTTAGATATGCTCCATTTTTGTAAAATATTTAGAAACTCATACCACTTTTGGTTATACTGAAAGTTGACTAAAACTTATTTATTTTAAATATAATGCTCTGTATATTATTACGTATTTCGATAGAACAACTCTTGAAAATTCTCTCAGTATAAGTTTATGCTACTTTACACCGTATGTTTTATGAGGTATGACCAATTTTATTATATAACAGTATTCGATTGCATACCCTTGTATCTTTATAAATAATAATTTGCCACTCTTACCCGGGCTTTCACCTTAAACCTCTCGTAAGGGGGAACGGAAAACATCGATTTACCAAGAATCTGTACGCTTGCGTATGCAATTTTTGCATTTTGTCGCAATTAGTCAGTTTCTATAAAGCTTTTGCTTTCTATAAAGTTTACTTGTGTTGCTCCCTGATGGGAAAAATAGTGTTCAAGTAATTCAATGGGTTTGTAAGAGCTCTTTGAATACTGCTCTGTCGGAAACAACGATTAAGCGTTGGTGTGCTGACTTAAATTCTCTTTTAACCGAAATTCGTTAGTAGTCTCAGAAAACATAAAAATAATATACATTGTTTTGATTGAAAGTGAATTAGAAGAGAAGTTAAAGGTGTCAAGAGACAATATATTATTTAGAATTTTACATGAACATTTTTAAGAGTTGTGTTCAAAGTGGTGCCACGTTTGCTCACAGTCGATCAATAACAAAAACGCGTCTACTATTCTGAGCATTGTTTGTGTAACTGTTTCACCTCACTTCTAACTCACTTTTTATTGATAGCACAAATGTCAAATTTTACGAATTCTTATATCAATCATCTAATAACTACCGTGTCTCTACATCCCGAAACTAAAGGAGAAAGAAATTAAACCAAAAATATAATAAAATTGTATTAATTTTAAAATATATTAAACAAAACGTAATAAATATTATAACCATTAATTAGAGTGCAGGTATTACGTCCACAAAATGTACATTCGGGAGAAAATTTAACAATATTATAATTGAAATAGGGTTGTCAGCTTACATTCGAAATCAATGTTAATTGTCGCATATCTCCCAGGAGAAAATAGGGTTGCACAGAATATGGGGTAAATATAATATCGACCCTATTACCCAAAATTAATTAACATTGGTTTAGATTACCGGGAACAATGCGGGAACTATGAACGGGTATTTATCAGTAATAGCGGGAATTACAGCTATTAGGAGATTTATTGTTGTTAAAAGTTTCTTTTATGTAATTTTATTGGCGGTAAATTATATGTTGGCAAAACTTTTAGCTATATTGAAAATCGATTAGTTTTGGGCCAACTTTCCGAAATTCCAAGCAACTGTTCTAATTATAAATAAATAATACTGAGTGTCACAGCAGTGAAACTTACGGAATCGTTTAGAAGAAACGACTGAAACAAAAATACTCAAGGGTAACTCGTTGAGTTTGTTGATTTAGTAATAGAACTTGATGATGACACTGTGTTAATTAAAAACAATAGAAAACTAGAAAAACTAATTTTAAGTTTAGACAATTATTGTGAATGAATATGCGTGAATAAGAAAGAAACAGCAGTGGAAGGGGAATATATGAGTAAATAACAGTGTATCTTCAAAATTGGATTAAAACTTGCATAGTATAAAATTTTTCTAAATAAAAAGATGAATAATTGAAAAACAAATGTTTTAGTTCCTGATTCGGCCACCAAACCAGGTGGTTTTCAAAAAAAATATTGAAAATTAAACAGTCTATTTACATTCGAAACAATTTGTTATTATAATTTTACCTTCTGTCTCACTTAGAAGATCAACCTAGACATATTACATTTTAAACTAGATTACTTTAAAATAATATCGTTAGTAGTATTGAGGTGCGTTAGGTTAGGTTCATTATGAGTGGGCACTTAACCACCCTTTCACTCGACCCAAGAAGTATATTGTGGTTCATCCCTAGCGTATAGTTGTCTCTTCAGCCCACTCTTTTTTTTAAAATCTTAAAAAAAATCTTGGAGTCAATCTGATTCGATGGATAACAGGCTAAGCCAAAGCCATTAAAAAAATCCGATTTCAATTTTCATTCCAATGTTATCTAGGTTTTGTCTTCTTGTGAAACTGACTAATACTCTTTTACTAGGATTATCAGAGAGTTTTTTCCTGTTGCACCACCTAGTAAGGATATTTAATGTTCTTTGGAGTGTGCTGGATAGAACATTGACGTATTTTTATCTTACGGCGGAATATGCTGCTGCATTATAAAGAGAATTTGGAAGTGTTTGAATAAATGTGCCTTCTATATCTTAGAAGGGAGGTTAATGCAATCTCTCCATTATTAGAGTGACTAATTTTCTGAGCTACTTCGTCCAGTGCTGTTTCTGTCGATTTTCCTTCTTGATATGCATGTTGGTTGCCATTGAGAGGATGATCCCAAAATGGCCCCTCGTTAATATGTCTATCATGAATTATTTCTATTGCTTCTTCATAAATGATGTACGACTGATGGGTCTGTAGGATTTAAGTAGGGCGTTGTCTTGTCGTCCTATTTTGTATATGTGCAGCACCCTTACAGTTGTTTAAGTTTTGGTATATAACCTAGTGCTATGCTAGCCCTAAAGATTTTTGTTAGAATGGAGAATAAGATGTCTAACCCTTTTTGTAGAAGAGCAGGAGTATTCTGTCCTCCTCTGCAGATTTAAATGGAGCGAAGTGCCCCACTTTACATTCTCTGATTTGATGTTTATTGCGGAGAATTCCCAGTCTTCTTTCCTAGAACCTTTAGGTTGTCAGCCTGAGTCTACTTATCAATAATTATTGATCCTGGGGAGTGGTTCTGTAGTAAGATCTCTATCCATCAGGTAAGGAACCATCAGGACTTTAAAGTAGTCCTGGTTCCTGTGTCGGATCCTTGACAATAATCTTGTGGATTCTAGTGCTGGCAGGTTTATCTGAAATCTGGCAGAACCTCCTCCAAGATTCCCTTTTCGCTCTTCTGATCTCTTTTGTGTATTCAGTAGAGTGTTCTTGTATGTTTTCCAGTTCCCCAATACCTTTACTTCACTCACCTCATTTAATTTGCGTACCTAAAATCTGTATCGGATAAAATTTAGCTTATAAATTTGTGCAGTAGTAGACGCAAGCTTGCCTTGAGTGCTTCCATAGCTTTATATCTGATGCACTTTGTATCCAGTTTATGCGTATGCACCGTTTATCGTCGATTCGTCTAATTGAACGACGTTATCTATTTCTAAAGGCATGTTCTCTGGCTATCCACTGGATAATTATCTTAGTCACCCCCCTAACTCCACTTTACGATATCATCTTGAACTGTTTTTTCTTCACATTCCTGTTTTTGTAATGCGATATCTTAGGCCCAACATTGAACGTTCCATTGCAAACTGTGTGATTCCTATCTCATTGACTGTCTTTTTATTAAGGTTATTGTTTTTGCACCGCATACAGGACACGTTGATTCAAAACTGTCGTTTTAAGGCACTGGAAGCTCTGATTTGAGTGTATCTCGCAGAGGCGGCCTACGTTAGTTATATTTTTCAATAGACTTGCATATTTGATTGTCCCAGTAATACTTATTTCATGCTCTATATATTTATATTAAGCAGTCTCCTATAATCTATTGATGTCGATATTTTGGAGTTTTTCATTAGCTGCGTGTTTTGAGATTAACTATGAACATATTTGTTAGCAATTCGCCACTTATACGTATGCCCACGTCATTGCAAAATTTATCTCTTAAAAATATTCGAGTATTTTGGTAAATAACTTAGGGGAGATAGTGTCCGAAGTGGAAATCGAAACGTCAAAATAAACTTATTTTAAAGTAAAATTGTGGCTTATTCCCAGTAAAAATATTAAATTGTACTTATAGGATTCTTCAGGAGACTGTTATTGTAGCTATTTTTTTCTGCTTATGTAAATTATTCTCATTTCGCACAAAAGGAAGCATCATTAGTTTCACCAATGAAATTGTAATAACGTACACACCCACGAATTGGGAAATTTAAAATATTTATAAAATGGTTTTAAGCTAACGCTCAACATAGAAAAAAAAACTGAATACCTACCATTTCCTTCTTATTGCAATAACTTATCAAATTTCGGCCAACTTAATATAGATTTAAAATACACAAGATACACGAAAATTCCAGAATCCTTATTCGATATTTACGTATTATTATAGATTGAAATATTAAGTGAGAGTTAAAAACGTTATAAACAAAATCAGAGGACTACTACTACAAATTTAAATAATTCGCGAATTTCTACAAGAGAAGCAATTGATATAATTTTTTGGTACAATTATACCTTACTTAAATAATTCTTGGATGGATTGGCCTTGCTGTTACTTAAAAAAATTGAACACAATACAAAAATGAATAATAAAACTTATGTATAAAAAAAAGAATATATTTCATTCGATATTTATGAAACGAAAGTAAATTATTTGATTTAAGATAATTATATTGTTAAAATATCCTAGTAGGTACATCTTTGAATGCAGAATACATATGGATTATCCTTAACACCTGCAATTCTCCTCAATATGAGGAGTATCGCTCTAGAGAGTACATTTAGGATAACACTAGCTTGTGATCAAGACACGGAGACCTGACTGGGCATATATGTAGATTTGAATGGTTGAAACAACGCAATTCAAAAAGATTCTCACAGAAATTATGCCTACAAAACAAATTTCGAACTCGAAGTGTTAAAATTATTGTATTAGTTATATTCCCGAAAAAGATTAAATAATTTTATTATGGCGATATTTTGTACCGGATTTGACACATACATCCGAAAAAGTATTACTGCGACAATCCCTAAATAACTTAGATATCTCTTGAAATGAATGGTCTGTATTTTTCAGTTATTTCAATTTTTTCATGCGTCATTATATTTGTGTTGCTGGTTATGTATGTTCGCCTTCTATTTTAATCATTTCTATAAGGAACAGTTTTTCCACCAATTGCGTTATTTCGCTTCTATGCTGCCTTATGAAACGCCAAACCTATTTCTGTCGTCAGGAAAAATTCATCTATAGTTCTTTTGTGAATTTTCGTGTATCGCTCAATTTGCGACTGTATAATCTATCATTAATGTTTGACGTCTTTCTATTCTTCCAAAAATCAATTATATTATATACAAAAATACATTTTATACGTTTTGAACTAAAAGCTGGGAAATCCGATATTAAAAAAAACTGTAGATGTTGTTTCAAATATCTCCACAGATACCGAAAGATGTTGGAAATATTCCAAATCTAAATTGATTCACCGCATTTGTTGAAGTTTTACTGAAACTGATATAATTTACTGTATTTTTACCCAGCATAGCAACTTGTTTTATAATGTTATTATAAATCGCTAACCATATAATGTTATGCTGTGTGAATTCAACAGCCAAATCATTTTTGGAGTATATTGAACCCATTATATGAAGATGAAAGAATCCGGATATTCTATACTAATACACTTTAATATAGAGGTAAGTAACGGTACGCTATATTTGTGTAGTTAATCATTGCAAACTGAATTAAATTTTATGGTTATTCACCTTTCATAAATACGTACAGATTGTTCTTATTCCTAACGTTACCTTTTTACAAAGAAAATACAGAATAACAGTTCCTTTCAAATGACAAGTGTTTTTGTATAGGCACGCTATAGACATTATTAATATCTGTACCATTTTTTCACAACTGAAAAGTGCAGCAAAAGAAATTGGACTAGAAATAAATAGAAAAAGATAAAAACAATAACAAAGGGAAGTAATAAAATAGCAGGCTGCCTGAATGATATAATATGGAGAAAAAATCATCTTGATGTAGATATGAAAACAAAAATATACCAGCATATATATGCTCTAATATGACGTTCACTGCAGAAACAACGTCTGGCACAAGTAGAACAAAACTTCCACAAAAAAGTGGAAGTTAGAAGTTAATGGAAAATAGATATGGGTACAGGGATAAAAAAAAACAAAAATAGAAAACTTCTTAAAAACATATGAAAATGTGGCCACCTTTGAGAATTAATGTACTTAAATAACTAATACAACCTAAATCCAGTAATAGAATTTATTGTGAAATGCATGTGTAAGAGTTAGATTTGGAAGTGTAGCTATATTTTTAGGCCTACGGATTAATAATTATAAAATATTGGATGTATTAAATGTTGGAACATTAGAAATGTTTGGTGTAAAAATTGATAATAATGGCAGATTAATTAATATAATTTCGTTATATAAAGCTGATAACAATGAAAGCACCAAGGAATGGGAACGGCTTTTTAGTTGGTGTTGCTCACTTTGATGCCCATCATGCGGTGTGGGGTTCTCCAAAGAATGGCACTGATGGCATTATGATAATTGAGGCTCTAGCTGATATGGATTTAATATTTCTAAATGACGGTTCAGCAACCAGAATTACTTTTCCAAACTCCACAAAATCAGCTGTAGACAAAACGTTACTAACTCTTGGATTAACTGCAGTAGCTCATTGGCAAACATTGGATAGATGTCTTGGATCTAACCATTATATTATCTACATTAAATTAAAATTTGGTTACTTTCTATCATTGTCTACCCAAAAAGGAACTAGAGATTAGAGGAGGCCAACTGGGAATTATTTCAGAGCACTCTTGAAATAGAACTAACGAATGTTGTATACTCTGTCTGTTGTATAACGGTCATGAAATGGCATTTACTCTAAATAGCCGAACTCAATACAAGCGCCGAAGCTTCTATCCCCGAAAACGTACCTCTCATTTCTAAACATAGATAAAAATCAAATTGGGGGATGATGAATGTGCGCCACAGTTAGTTGCAGCTTAAGAAGAATGCACTTAAATTATACAAAATCTCATCCACTCTGAATAAATTTCCTGAATGTTAAAAAACATGCAACAAACGATGGCGAACAAACTGAACAACAGAAACACAAACAATATACAGATTGAACGAATTTAAAACGGAACATACAATTTAATATATGTCTGTTTGAACTGCATTTGAAATAGTGGACCAATATAAAACTTGGACAAAAATAAAGCCATACCCACTGATAGACATTGTATAAAATATCGTTCAACTATCTGTCTCCTTTAAAGGAAAGAGGAGCTTCGCTAATAGTCGGAGAGATAGAGCCGAAATTTTGGAATGATCAGAAATATGACATTTCTCTATTGGAATATATTCATTGTAACTGGGTTAAGACTTTGCCTTACAGGCGGACGCCCCTCGTGGTACAGGGGGTTGCTACACAGGGATGAAGTTGTAATTTTTTTCGGAAAAATTAACGATCGATAATATGGCTGAAAATTTGCCCAGAGTAAGATCTTGGTATAACTAGACGAAATCCCAAAGGGCGGACGCGAGAGTGGATACATAAGGGGTGGCGGACAGGGGTGAAATTGCAATTTTTTGGGGAAAAATTCACGATAAGTAATATATCCGCCATTTTCATGGCTCATTATTTAGCCCCTAAAAACTCTAAATCCAAAAGAGCGGACAGCTGGGTTGGTACAGAGAGCCATAAAACGGGGTCAAATGTACCACTTGCCTGCGCATTTTAGGTCTCGGTAACAATTTTCAAACTGATTTTATTATGATATTTTTATACCGATTGATTTGAAAATTTGTATGCTCACTTCTGTTACTATTCTGAAAAGCGTCAAGTAGTTTTCCTCAAAATTTTCCAAAAAAATTTCCGTAAATGAAAGTTTTCGTAATTTTTTGAGGTAAAATCTAATTTGTAGAATCCTTTCGATTTTCTGTCAGTTATACCATGATTTTTTTCCAAAAATTTTCAAACGATTTTTCCGATAAGAAAAAAAAATTTAGAAAAACTTTAAAAATTTAGTCATTTTTCTTACTCTCATTGATGTCATCACATTCATCATCTTCGTCACTTTCACTTTCAATAATATCACATTCATTATCTGCTTCATTTTCAATCACTACTTCTCGAACTGATTCTGGCATCTGAGGTCCACTAAACCATTTGAATTTATATGTTTCATCTTAAAACTCCCAACCATGTTCTTCAACAATCAATTCTGTTGGTACTTTTTTATGAGCATTTGTCCAAATATTTGAAATATAATGGGCTCGCAGTAGATGTTGGTGTAATTCATCTTGACATGGTGGTAAGCTTGAAGCATCGAAATTTTTTAGTTTTTTTTTTAAAGGCTCGTTTACATCATGCAACTTATACTGCCGGTTAAATAGTGAAAATCTGACATCGTTTACTTTTCTTTTTGGAATTGTTCTCGTCAGTCCTGTTCCATATAAGTGACATATGAAAGTTTCTAAGGTTTCAAAAACTTCATTACAATCGAAGTCAGTTTCACCAAGTTGGATAAAAGCATCTTGATACTTATTACATTTAGCGCATGCGTCTAGAATTACTGACCTAAATGGAACGCGCATCATTATTATTTTAATATTTTAAAATAATAATGATGCAAAATTAATGTCCAAACAGAATTTGTAAAATTATAAATAACTAATGAAAAAAAATTCAATCAATTTGAAAGTTAAAAAAAATATTGAAAATATCTAAGTACAAAGTAAATTTCAAAACTTAAAAAATTGATAATTCCACTATTAAATTGATTTTTATTAATAATTATTTGTAAAATGTTAAAGGAATTCTACAAATTGAATTTTACCTATTGATAAATAGAAATAATATATTTTGTATTTGATTATTAATGTAATAATAAATCAAATTTTTCTTATATCTGAACAACCATTATTTATGCAATATAAATTTAAAAACCTTTTTATTGTAATAAAAAATAAGTAAAATTACTATTTGTTATACCAAAAATATTTAATAGTTAACATTATAAAATTACTTTAATGTAATAAAATATCAAATATCAAACATTTATTCAATTAAAAATTAATTCGTAAAATATTTATATTTAAGAAAAAAATGTGATTTGTAAAGTAAATATGACTTTAGTTTGAAAAAAAAACATTATCATAATATCATTTTAAAACTACA
Source organism: Diabrotica undecimpunctata (assembly GCF_040954645.1). Classification (NCBI taxonomy): domain Eukaryota; kingdom Metazoa; phylum Arthropoda; class Insecta; order Coleoptera; family Chrysomelidae; genus Diabrotica; species Diabrotica undecimpunctata. Next base: position 87,753,124 of record NC_092805.1, on the reverse strand, counting down.
AAATATTCTATAAAAGATTCAGACGATGACGTAGAGTTTTATCAAATGTTTTAGAAAAGTTTTTCTAATTTTTTTTTTTCTTATCGTAAAAATCGTTTGACAATTTTTGGAAAAAAATCATGGTATAACTTACAGAAAATCGAAAGGATTCTATAAATTAGATTTTACCTCAAAAAATTACGAAAATTTTCATTTACGGAAATTTTTTTGGAAAATTTTGAGGAAAACTCTACTTGACGCTTCTCAGAATAGTAACAGAAGTGAGCAATTACATGATTACAATGAATATATTCCAATAGAGAAATGTCATATTACTGATCAGTTCAAAATTTCGGCTCTATCTCTTGGACTATAAGGAAGCGATAAGTGGTTTGACAGCATAATAACTGCTTGTGTAGTCTAGTTTTCACAGTGATTCTAGGCAACCTATTTGGGTGGAGTTTTGACTTGTTCTTGAATGAATTCAGAATCCAGCAGCCCGCTGAAGTATTGGATTTTTATAATATAATTATTTGACAACCTTTTGTTGGCCAACCACCTAGAGCGGAGTTGTGCCGAAATACATTGATTTCGTATGTTCCGTTTTAAATTCGTTCAATCTGTACATCCTCCCCTTCATTTGCACAAGATATTGTACAAAGTCCACCTTTTGTTGACAAATATATACCTCACCCAGATACACCTTCAGAAGTGCATTATTTACTAAAAGAAATAACATCATCCGAACTGGAATATGTTTTTAAGATATCCAAAAACACAGCCCCAGGTCCAGATCAGATTTCGTAATTATGTTACAAAAATGGGTATGCTAGCGAAAATATTACTACTGCGTATTTAAAACTATATCTTACAAACTACAAATTTAATGATTGCTTTGTTTTATTATTCATTCTAAAACCGGAAAAGAATAAAGATCATCCAGATTTATATCGACCAATTGCATTGTTGTCATGCATTTTTAAAACATTCGAAAGAATTTTAAAATTGAGGATGGAAACTTGGTTAAGGCGGCATAGTATACTACCAGCAACACAATTTGGCTATAAATGAGGCTTTGGTACAATGGATGCAGTAGTTCGTCTGATTACAGATGTTCAATTGTTTTTCCAATTCCATGACAACAGGTGGATTATTTATCGACATAAAAAGCTTATGAAAATATTGATTTGAATATACTCTGTGATAAACTTTGTTTATTGAAGTTCCAAAATCTATGGAATATTTACTATCAAATTTTATAAAGTTAGAAACGTATCTATTCGAGTAGGTCATAATATCATAGGACCAATGATTACATCAAAAGGTGTTCCACAGGGAGCTGTTTTAAGTTCACTCCTTTTAAGTCTGTACACATACGATTTGCACAATTTATGGTGTCCCAATATTGTTTGCGTACAATATGCGGATGATATTGTCATATATTCACAGAAGATTGTGAATGTACATACTACTGAACGCAAACATGTAATATACAACTTTGATAGCTGGACTTGATTGTCATTCCAATTGTTTCGGAATTTAAATACCTTGGTGTCATACTTGACAGAAAACTTCTTTGGACTCAAAATATTAAACTACACAATTAATCGCTGCAAAAGGGTATTAATTTGCATAAAATGCTTTGTAAGAGATCGTGGGGTGCGGATCAAAATATTGCATTAAATTTTTATCAATTCTATATTAGATCTATTATAGATTACTGTTGTTTGGTATATGGATTAGCTAGCAGAACTAACTTCTCCCAGTTCTCTCTTAAACTTAATCTCATACATGAAAATGATCTGATATATTAGGAAATATCTATTTCTATTCTTTTATGTAGGCTATTTCTTTATATTCCTTATAGATCTCGCAATTATATCCTTTTCTTAAGATCCTTCGTATAACTCGACTTTGCTCATAGTCTAGTGCTATGTAAAAAGAAGTTATGACAGAAGATCGCCTTGTATTTGCACTTTACAGACCACTTTACTTATTGTCGCTTTTATAAGTCTTATTTTGTCGACGATATTAAGTTCATTAATCGGTTCGTATAGTTTATATCTTAGATTGCTGTCATATGCTGATTAAAGTCTACAAATATGTGTAAAGTATTAATAACGAATTAATTAGTTTTTTCTAATATTTAATGTGGCACGAAGATTTGGTCTATTATAGACTTACCCGGTCTAAAATTACTTTATATTCACCAAGGAGTTCTTCCAAATGTCTACTTAATATCACGTACATGTTACAAAGGGATCGATTGGCACATGGCACATTGAAATCCCAGTGATGACTCAATTTCGCGGTATGTCGATCGTTTAGATAAGCTTGCGCACATCATCAATCTTTTTGAGTGACTGCCTGTTTTGGTGCACCTGCCCTTGGATCATCGCTATTATTAATCTGTCCATATTTGAATTTTACGTGCCAACCAGAAATTGTGGACTGATGTGGTGCTTACCATTGAGGCATTGTAGATTGCAGATTTCACAGGAGTCGATTAACCTCGTAGACCTTTCCATACTGCGAAGTGACACATATATTATGTATACTCTTAAGTCAATGTTTAGTTCGGCAGATCCAGACTTCTGAGAAAGTCTACTATTCGTGTAGGAGAGATATTTTGTTATCTTGTTAGGTTCTAAAAGACCTGTTTTAGTGGGGTCAGGTCTTCTCATCATTCCGGCTTTTCCGTCACACCTCTTCGACCATTTTATCTCTGAAGGAAAATAGTATTTAAATATTGGCTTACGTCTTTATAATAATGTAGGAGTACACCATCTTGTTGAAAGTATACGTTTATGTTTTGAAACAAGCGGTTTATTTCAGGTATTATTTGATTTTAGAGAAGTTCAAGGTATTTATCACCGATTATTACACCTTCAATAAGAAAAAGTCAAAGTAAATCGTTTTTTACCAAGCCCGTCCAGACAGTAACTTTTTTTAAATTTTTTTCTTATTTACATTTTTACAAAACTCATAATCTTAGATGAATATTATCTTGAGATAATTCTTGGTAAGTTTGAATTTTGTAAATTACTTCTGCAAATACCATGATTTCGTGTCTGTTTATTTGTAGACATTGTAGGATTCTTCTGAACATTTCATAGGACATCTAAGGTTTTATCACCAGTGGTTGCAGTTTTCGGTCTACCAGACCTTAAACGATTTATGGTACCAGTTTCATTAAATATCTTTATTATTCTCAATACTATTGATCTACTTATGAGTGAATATACCCAATTAATATTAGTACTTGAGGTCGTTTTATTTCTGATAAATTTGCCATTATATATTACTTACTTTTTAAAGTCTGTATTTAGTAATTATTTTTTGCTACGTTTCGTTGGTTAAATTTTTACCTACTATCAGTGGCTGGAAATTACTATACAACCAAGCATAGGTGCTCATAGCCAATATTTATACACAAAAAATATTGTCGTTTATAGATTAGTATTTACAAATGAAAAGTGTTTAATGAAAGTTAATGAATATACTCTCCGACTATTTATGATTATTCTTATTTTTTTCAAAGAAAAGAGTCTGCAATAATAAGTAAGGTAGTTAGGTAGTAGTAGTAAGAGGTAGGAATTTTTGTGCTGTATGTTTCCGAGAATGAATCTGTCAAAATCTTCTCCTAGCTGAGCGAACGGACTATATAGTAGTGGTTACTATCGTAATGCCTACTACTATTTTTTCCATTATTTTAGAAAGATATGCGATTTATTAGAGATAAAAACTTGTTGTCAGGCTTTTTGCCAATTATTGTAATTTAGTTTAATTGTTCAGTTTTGTGTATTGTAAAATAACATTTGTTTCAAATTATACTTTGAATAAATTTTATTCAATTATTTAATTAATTACTCACTATTACGTTACTTAAAAAATGCAGAATACAATGTCATTTCGTATCCAATCGGGTCTGATCTGGTCTTCCCATCTCTACTTTGGTTGTTTGATTACTTCTTTATACATGTTGATTTTGATGACAGTACTACTATCGTTTAGTAATTATTTGCATTTTCAGTAAATTCTATTATCCATCTTGCTCTTTTACCTATTTCTATGGTTCTGTTGTTTAAGCTGTAGACCTGTCGATTACTACTCATCATCATCATTTGGCTCTACAACTCTATGTGAGTCTTGGCCGCGTTTACTATTTACCTCCATTGTTGTCGGTCCTGAGCAGCTATTTCCCATTGCTGTATTCCCATTTTGCGTAGATCACTGGCTACTGCGTCCTTCCATCTCTTTCTTGAGCGACCAAATGACCTTCTGTCATCGGGCCTTTCCCAGAATGTGGCTTTCGTCACTTGATCCTAGTACGTGGCCCGCCCATCTTATTTGGTTTGCTTTAATGTAGCGTACTATATTTTCATCTCCATATACTGTCTGGAGTTCATCATTGTGTCTTCTTCTCCATTCTCCTGCTGTCTCTTCTCTTCAAGGCCCATAGATAGTCCGCAGTATCTTTCTTTCCACTACCAGTAATTTTGTCGTTTCCCGCTTCTTCAGAGTCCATGTTTCGCTTCCATACGTTATTGTGGGACGGATTATTGTCTTGTACACTCTTATTTTTGCTGGTATTGAGAGAATTTTTGATTTAAGTACGGTCATTAATGAGTAATATGCCCTGTTTCCTGCAATGATCCTGGCTGTCACGTCATTTCATATTTATTTTCAGATGTTATGATCGCTTCCAGGTACTTGAATTCTTTGATGACTTCAAAGTTGTGTCTATAGATTACTACTCCCTAAGTACTTAAATCTTTCTAAATTTATTTATATATAAATTTATTTTTGGTCCTCTAATTTGTGCTTTCTCTGTAATAGTCTACTTAATTTGGCTATTTTATCAATTTAAATTGCAGGCTATTTTTGACATGTGGCAATAAAAATTAATAAAATCCTTCAATAAATTAAATAGCATTTGAATTTATTTATCGAAGCGGTAGCTGGGACCAAAATTACCTATGCACTATCAAGATTAAGACAGAAGTTACTTTTTTCGTTGGGAATAAGCCACAATATAAGTTTATTTTTGACGTTTCGAGTTCCACTTCGCAACGAAAATAGTATTTCCACTAAGATGCCACAAGAAAATAGCTTCACAACGGTATTAAGACACACGTATTTAGTTTATATAAAAAAATAATTTATAAAAAATTAAACTTGATTAATGTTTTTATTTATATATGTTACAAGAAGCGTTTTATAAGATTATTTCTAACTCACAATAAAGTAAAACACAGTTTAGATACAATACTACACCATACAATTCTATTGTACCGATTAATAATCTGAACATCTTTTCTATAATAATAATGACTTTTTAGTAACAAAACCCATCGATTGTTACAGACACATCGGAAAAGGTTGCGACAGGGACACTTACTCGGTTCAGTCACAAAGGAAATTATGTGGCGCTTCTCCCTCTGCCATCGATCTTCTGCCAAATCCCGGAGTAGGTGCTGAATGGACAAAACCACTCATTTCGGACGAGGGTCATGAGAGCGATCAGATGTTTGAGTTTGACGGTAAGAAGTTTGTGTTTCACTATGAATGATTAAGTATCATCTAAAGAACATCTTATATGACAAAATAATTCAACGATTTTCCATATTCGGTTTTTTTGAAAGAAGTGGATTAGTAAAAAATTTGCAAAAAAAAACGATAACTTTATATTTTATATAAGCATTGGTATTTCCAGTCGCTTCAACTTAAAAAAAAAAACAGTTGAAATAAATTTTAAGCCCAAAGTTTTAATAAGTTGACATGGTTTTGAATCTGTTTAAAATAGAAAACCGAAATCTTCATATTTGTGCAGAAAATCAATGGTATATCTCAAATTGCTATTAATATTTGACGAGGAAATGAAATTACAATACTTAATCCCAATTATTTACTTACTTACCCCTAAAAAAAGTTAATCGCCTCTGAAGTTTTGAGGCCTGTTTTTTTGTTAGATGTTAGTTTTTTCTAGTTGTCTTCCTCTTTTTTTTTTCTTGTTAAGATCTTCTTTTAACACCGATTCATTGCTGTACTATTTCTTGACAGGTAGATTGCCAACCATTTTCCATTTTACATCTTCCATCGCGTCATTTCCGACTAACACATTTTGGAACAGTTAGAACTAGTTATACGCCTTATTATTTTATCTATTAATAAATTGAAAACAAATAGAATGGGGCTGTCTCCTTATCGGATTCCTCCCTTTATGATTCCTTCTTTTTTAGTTAGTAAGACAATAAAGGAAAACAAAAGTGAAGGACATCGTGGAGGAGGTGGTAAAAATGAAATGACGGTGGGTCGGCCACATAGTCAGGTAGGATGGTAACAAGTGGGCACGGAAATCACTTAAGTGGAACCCAAGAAAGACGAAGAGAAACACAGGGAGACCTCAAGATAGGTGGTTAGACGACATATGAGCAGCGACGGGTACACAGTGGTTAAGATTAGCGCAAGACAGAGAAAGAGTAGAAGCAATTGGGAGATCTCTACTTTCAGGAGTGGATGTAAAGTTGACGAAGAGAGAGAGACATCGTAGAGTGGCACCCCATAGAATACATTGACTAACTCTGCGACGTACTTCTTTACTTTGTTTTATTGTACGCAGTGCGTCTGCTGTTGATCTGCTTTTCTGGATCCTTTTTACTTTTCACTTGATTTCTATTAGCTCAAATACATGCAGTAATGTATTCTTTATATTATCCGTTTCATATGGTTTAATTTTCTATTTTTTCTGTGGTTTTTGCTGAATTGGTTAGGGGACAAGACGTATATGCTTTGGCTATTTGTTTGATTTTGTTCTAATTACAGTAATCTTACTACAAGTATTTCTATTAAGAAATATATAGTCGTAATAATATCATCAATCTCAAAGCTAAATTCAGATTTATTCTTAAGTTATACTATAAATCTCCCGAGATTTGTTGTAAGTGTAGAGTCAGTGTTTGAATTTTCAAGAGGCAGACCATCAACAACTGTAACTTATATAAAATTACACCCTTATGTTACCTAGAAAAGCTCGAGAGTTGCTGGATCTTTGGTAAATACATACCTTTGTTCACCAGTAGAATATCTATTGCGTACCAGAGTAATTAAAGAAGGTTACACGACCTTTACTTTACCAGAGTCATTGCATATTGATATATTCAATGCCGAAATTTTAAGTTGATAAACAAGTGTCGGTTTGATTTTGTTTGCGATGAAGATTTTTTTTTTAATTTTCGAGTTATTGTCCATATATCGTCATATGGACGGATGACGGTGTAAGAGTTAAATTAATAGGTTTAGAGTTGTTTAAGTCAGTTTTTTTGTATTTTACCACATAGAAAATCTATGAATGCATTTCAACCATTTGTTGAAACAAATTGTTTTTATTTTGAACTGGTTTATTTATTTCTTCTCCTTTTATTTACAAAATGTTGATATAAGTGGCGTCCTTTTGCCATATTTATCTGTGCTAATTTGTTTTGTTGAACTAAATGCCACTTTCTTTAGAAGAATAATAATTTTAAAGTATCTATTTCTGTATGCGAACAATTTATGTCTAAAGATTTTTATTTATTTTTTTTTTTTTTTTTTTATAATATTTTATTGTTTTATTACGTTTTATTACTCTTTTTACCTAAAATATCTGTTTTGCTCTTAATAACTATTAGACACAGTAAAGGTATGTCCATCAGTAATTTACTAATATTTATTTGACCGTTGACAATATTCTCTAAAAGTTTTAGAGATGGTTTTAGTTCCATCAATAACGTTCGCGGACCGCACGTTGCCGACCGCTGTTCTAAACGGTTACAGGAGATAAATCTTTGTTATAGAAAATATTCACAATTTGGTGTTTAGACAACAGACCAACAAGGCGATAAATAATATTACAAATTTCTTATTTTGGAAGTCATTGTGGCACAAAAACTTGTAAGTGTTATCATAAATTTGAATTTAATGGAAAGTTTATCGTGATAACTAGATCTTACGACATTGTTAATTTTATATTCAATCCTACAAACTATTTTACAATTTTTTTTTGCATTATATAAATTTTTCTTCTTACTAGGTGCCACTACTGCAGTAACGATACCAACATCTGTACTAGAGCATCAGTTGCCAACTACATTTACCATATCCACGTGGATGAGGCACGGACAACATCCTAGCCAGGACAAACACTTAAAAGAGCACATCTTCTGCACTGCTGATGATCACAGTAAGTTTTTGATAAACCTTAGAGCTAGTACAATGTAGTAAGCAGGCAATAGAACAGTAATTAGCGGGTAATAGAAAACAGTATCTTTAGTTACTTTAACCCTTAAAGAACGATGTGAGGCCCTTTTAGGACCCCAGGACCATATTTTTCAACCTCTGCAGTTGGAGAATAGCCAATTTTATTCCTGAAATGTCGTATAACTGAGTTTTTAAGGTTTTTACACAATTTCTAATACCTTCTACCAAGTTTCAATAATTAAAATCCATGAAAATTGCATTTTGGTCAGTGTTACGTTACATACATATTTGATATATATATATATATATATATATATATATATATATATATATATATATATATATATATATATATATATATATATATATATATATATATATATATATATATATATATATATATATATATATTTAATTTTTGGGGCTAATTAAGGCCTTTAAGTACTGTTATAAACTTACTGAACGATCTAGTGCATAGGAGACTAGTTTTTGAGTATCCTTGACATATTTCTTCGATGGTTCTATAATTAGCTGGCATTGCCGGCAGCTGGTCAGCTCGGCGCGGGGCGCGGCACTCAGTCTGAAGTAATCAGAGTTAGTCGACGGTTGTTTGTTTATTTATGTGTTTGTTATTTTGTACTCGTTATTTAGGAGAATAAGTGTACTAACAGTATTACAAAAAACATTTTATACGTTAACAGTACAAAAATGTCCAAACTTTACCGAAAACTCTTAACCCAAGCCGAGGTTGAGGAAATAATAAACAATTTAAGTAACTTTGACAGTGATGATCAAAGCGATAAGAAAAATCAAACAAATGATGACGATCGAGATCCCCTCATCAATATCTTGTGCTAGAATCTTGTGCATTTCATCAGAAATGGAAGACCATATTTACGTAGGTGTTGAGAACGAAGACGAGCCGGCTGAAGATACCATAGTAAATAGAGGTTGGAGAAGAAAGGGAAGAAGAACTTTTAGAGAAAGAACTTAGAAGAAGCAATAAAATATATACTACAAAATCTGGACGTGTGTGGAGCTGTGACGCTCCTTTTCTCGTCGTTATTGGACATAGCATATAGCATATTGTTAATAGCAAACTAGGGCCAACGTCATATGCTAGCAATGCCAATGAAATATTTGAGATGTTTAACATTTTTTTTTGACTCATGACATGAAGGTACACATCTGTATCTGTAAACATACCAACGAAGAAGCAACTCGCGTATACCGAATTTACAATAAGAAAAGTCCGAAACAGAACGTATGGAAAGACATTGATATTATAGAACTCGATGCATTTATTGGAGTTTTGATTAGAGCAGAAGCTCTACGTTGTTGAAAAGAGAATGTTGCAAAAATGTGGAGTACAGATGAATCAATTTGTCGTAATTTGTCTGCCTCATGACAGATTTACTCAGGTAAGCAATTTTATCCGATTTGATGATAAATCGACAAGACAAGAAAGGCGTGAAACAAACAAGTTGGCTCCATTTAGAGACATATGGAACTTTTTTTTATGAATTGTAAACAGCCGTTTGTTCCCGATGAACAAGTAATTGTGGATGAACAGCTAGTAGCTTTTAGAGGAAAGTGCCAATTCAAACAGTACAGGAGCTCAAAGCCTGCAACCTATGGTAAGATTTGGACACTAGCAGACGTGGAAACAATATACCTGTATAATTTGCAAATTTACACAGGCAAGCAACCAGGAGCTCAACCTGAGAAAAATCAAGATTTCAGAACAGGAACATATTTAGCGTCTCCTAGAAGTTGTCATCGTATCTTATGCTTATGTACCAAAGAAAAACAAACTGGTCCATGTCCTGTCTACGCAACATTAGGATAAGCCTGTTTCTTATGAAGAAAGTAAAAAACCAGAAATGATATTATCATACAATTCCACCAAAGGGGCGGTTCATAATGCCGATAAAATGATTCGAGAATACACGTGTGCTCGACGCACTTCTCGCTGGCCTTATCCACTATTTATGAACCTTCTTGAAATTACTGCCTTAAACAGTTTCGTCATACATGTAGCTAAGAATCCAGGTTTCTCATCAAGGAAACAATTTCTTCAAACACTAGGCAAGACACTATACCCAACATACAACGGAGACTGACAGATACAAAGCAAAATTTTAGCGTTTACAGAGCAATAGTTGCATGCGGAATAAATACCTCAGAGCAAGAAAATCAAGCCGAGCCAATAAATCAAAAGAAATGAGGAAGGTGCAATTTTTGTCCTCGTTCACTTGATAAAAAAAGAGAACTCTAAAAATGTACTAACTGCAAAAGATTTATCTGCTCAAACCATAAAAGCAGTGTCAAACATATCAAGTGTAATCCGCATTGTACTGAAGACATTAACTAATTGTTCTATTTTAATCTTTTAAATTTCACTTTTTTTATTTTACTAATGTTCCCAGGTATATCTAAATAAGATTTTTATTTATTTCTTCCTTAAAACATTCATTTACTTAATAAAAATTACACGTTTTTATAAAAAAAAAATGATGTGGTCCCTAAAGGATCCTAATATTTTATGTAACACAATTGAACGTCCTTGTTTAAGAGTTAAATACTACCTTTATTATTGCTACATTTTTGGTGAATTTTTTAACATAAATTTCGATAATATTAAAATTCTAATCAAAAAGTTTAACGCGTTATCTTTTGATTACGATCTAGAATTAAGGTACGTTTACATCTAACACTTATCTCCGTAAATAAGTGTTGATTGTCTGACATAAACTCGTTTTTGTGTTTACAAGCTCCTCCTCCAAACCTCTCGATTCCATCGCTCTTCTAATCCCTTCATTCCATGAGCGTCGAGGTCTACCTCTTTTTCTTCTTCCAGGAGGCTTCCATCTGTGAAGTTTTGGGGCCAACGTTCGGCAGGCATTCTCAATAGGTGTCCAAACCATTTTAAACCTCTTCTTTCTATTCTGTCAATGACCGTTTCTGTAGTATTCATGTTATTTCTTATAGATTCGCTGGGCTTCATTTCCAGCCTTGACGTTTTAGCACTTCTCAAATAATCCATTTCAACTGCCAACAATCTTCTCTTCAGGTCTCCATTAATTGTCCATACTTCAGAGCCATAACACAGAACTGATTCAACCATGGTTTGCCCTATTCTTTTTTTGTTCCTTTTGGAAATGTTGCGATCCCACCATAAGGAGTTCATACATGATACAATTTTACGTCTCCGATTAATTCCGTGTTTAATTTCGGTTTCTCCCAAGCCGTTCTTATCAATGAGTGCACCTAAATATTTAAATTTTTCCACTTGTTTGATTTCCACGTCCTCGTCTATCAACACTTCAAACCTTGCATGTGAATTTGATAACTGTTTAATTCTTCTAAACATAAAAAGAAACGTTCTGTGTGCAGTCGATAGTGGATTTTAATACGTGAAAAATACGGTGTCCTACAGTAAGCATCAGTAGTAGAGTCGCATCCAACTTTTTGCAATATGTGTCTGACTAATGTTTCAATTTTGAACTAATAGTGTTTACATATATTGTTGTAGATGTGTAGACACAAGTTGGTGATAGTTAAAATATATATCGCTGACATAATTTTTTCACTGTTTACATTAGTAAAGATTTATGTCTGACACAAATTTCATAGATGCCATTTCATTTAGAACTTTTATAGATGCCAGTTTATGTCACTGGTCAACGGACGAACAATAAACGGGCATCCTTGTGTACATATAAGGTTTTCATCCGAATCTCTATTTCCATGTCAGTGTTCTCCATGATTATAATCAAGTAAACAACGCAGATAGACGACTAATAATTTCTAGAAAACGGATCACCATCCTGGCGCACCGCGTTTTTTACAACGCGTCCGTTGCGTCGAGGAGCAAGGGTTGTGCATCTTTTTCTCAAAATTGGTCATCGGGTCGGTATCTGGTCACTATACACACATCTTCATTATGAGTTAAGCAACACTGTGTTATGTTAATAAAAAAGTCCGTTGATAAAAGCTGACTTCTATAACAGTATTGTTTATTTCCAAAACTCTCGTACTAAACTAACGAATATGTAAGGGAAAGTAATGATAGGGCGTATACATATTAAGATGATTAAGGAATGTTCAATGACGCAATGTTCGCTTTATATGAAGAATATCTAAATATCCTGAAGTAGAAGAAGAAGGACAAAAAGAACAAAGTTGGGGACTGTTAAATAAGACATATGTGCCAAGGAATTAATTTTGGAATGAACCTAGTTCGACACGAACAGAGAAATGTAATTAGATAACCTGCCCCAAATATAAGACAAAGAGAATGATAAAATGTGCGTGTGAACGTCGATGTTTTCCATTTCTTTTTTTATTTATTGCAACATAGTTTAACCATTTTTTTTATTAAAACATTTTAATAACATTACTAACTTTTTACAGAAATGAATAGACACCACTATGCTCTCTTCGTCCGTAACTGTAGATTGATCCTTCTCTTAAGGCGGGATTTCTCAGAAGGAGACCTCAATATCTTTAGGCCTGCTGAATGGAGATGGAAGATTTCGCAAGTAAGTACTTCTTTTATTTCGAAATTTCTTGATTACATAATAGAAAAAATACTCCAGTTATTGCCAATGTCATTTATGCGGATTTGTGGTCATGGTGTTTTTCGTTTATATAATAGTAAGTCACGGACCGGTGATTTCTCTTACTATTCCATTTTTCTTTATCATAACTGTTCATTTTACGTAAGATACAAATTACTTTACTAATACATGAGCTATTACTATATTAATAACAATATAAAACGACAATACAAAATATTAAAGCTTATTAATCTATGGAAATGCTAATAAAATTTAAAACATTTCGAATTCTTCTATATATGTTAGGAGATTTTCATGTGTAGAGACTTCTTGAATGCAAACCATAGATATTCTCAATGGTTATATCTTTTTCTATTCAAAACTGTATCAACTTTTCTCCTCGTTCATTCCTTCTTTTTATGCCTCCACGACATCTTAAATTGCTTCTCCCAGTCCTACTTTTGCGTTGAAATCGCTTATTATTATATGTATCTCCTGTGATTTACGTTTTCGAAGTACTTCGTGTAGTTGTTTGTAAAATTCTTTAACCCTCGATCTGCTTTGTCTGCTGTGTGTGCGTATACTTGGATGATGTTGATGTTTAAAGGTTTAACCGCTAGTTACACCACTAGATGATTCGTTCCCGAATATGTTATCACATGTATTACTGCTTTGTTTGTTTTGTTTTTTATTAATAATCCTACTACGTGTCTGTGCTGTGTAGAACGTCTGTTTGCTTTCATCCCTTTTCGGTATAACAAGTTTTTTTTCGATTCATTGTCCTGGTCATCGTTCAAATTAACCTCGTCTAGAAGTCGTTGCAATTCTAGCATGTTCCTTATCATAGAACATATTAATGAGATAATTTTTCATCACTATTAGCGTTAACTCAAGTGTTTAATATAACAATAAAACACTAAAAACTTTGTTTTCAAAACTTCCACAAAATTTAATATAATATTTTATCACTACAGCTGTTTCGGCAGAGTGCCTTTCTGAAGTGATCTATTTTTGGATGTGTTTACAATTTATAGTCTTTACGAAATAGGTTGAGGAGGAGAAACTGTTTGTCTTAAGTTGGTCATTCAGGATTATGTCTGTGTTTTTTAATTTGTTAATTTCCATAGATTCTAATAGATAGCTTGAAGTCTTTATTTTGGATGTGAAGAATTTGAAATTCGTCATTAAAAGAATGATTGTGATCTAGAAGGTGAAGTGCGTATGTTCTGCTATACGTTTATTAAAGGTTCTACCAGTTTGACCGATGTAAGTTTTTGGGCAGTCGCCGCATTTAAGTTTGTATACACCACTGTGTAAGTGCTTTTTGTTTTGGCTCTTGTTTTTAATATATTTGCCCAAGTTGTTTGTTCTAAAAGCTGGTGTTATTCCTTTCTTTTTTATGTGTTTGGCTATTTTTGTTGTTATTTTGTTGTATTTTGACATAGGAATTTCTATTAATCTATGTAACATCTATGATAGGCTGCCAGTTTATGTTGTGTAGGATGGGATGATGAATTATGTATAGTCATGTCAGTATGGGTAGGTTTATGAAATACGGAGAATCTGTAGAATTCCTGAATATATATATATATATATATATATATATATATATATATATATATACATAATTCTGAATGACCAACTTGAGACAAACAGTGCTCCCCTCCTGAACCTATTTCGTAAAGATTTTAAATTGTAAACACATCCAAAAATAGATCACTTGAGAAAGGCACTCTGCCGAAACAGCTGTAGTGATAAAATAGCATAATAAATTTTGTGGAAGTTTTGAAAATCAAAGTTTTCAATGTTTTATTATTATATAAAATGAATTTCCATCAAGTAACGGTCGAATCCATCACTTAGTCAAATGTTTAAGTTAACTGCTGCAAAGCTAAGCCAACTTAAAACACTGAAAGATAAGAAGTTCCTAAAATTTTTATTTCTTTAGCCTCTCTTATTAATAATAAAATCAGCATCAAATTCGTATCGGTTCTGTCAGACTCGGCGCGACCAACATCTTTCCTAGATATTTCTTCAATGCCCTTGGAGGGTTGAACAACATGCGGACAACATTGTCCGCATGCTATTAAAGTGCATCTCAGTGCCATTTTTTATTAAGGTCTGAAACTACTTTTTTGTGGCATGTCTAATTTAAATATATTTATATGGGATTAAGCCAGAATTATTGGTTGTAATGAAAATCACAGTTTTAACTAACTAGTGTTTGACGTTTCGACTTCCACTCTCGAAATCGTTCTCAAAAAAGATTATGTATTATAAAAAATTCCGCGAAAATGTATAACCCAGAGAGTTCTATTAAATGATCTAGAGGTCGAACTCCCTATGATCGTATTAAGATAGAATTCAAGGTGGCTAGAGTACGCTATTTTTTTGTCCACCGAATCAATACAATCAATATATTCGCAGCCAACCTTCATATCAGAAAGCCATCCACTTTCCGCCACCTGTGATCCCGCTGGTAGCCAGCATCTCAGCCTCAGTCACAAAATATCTGTAATATGAGAAAACGTCACATAAATTCAATATAGATAATCGACAATAACCTAATAAAACAAAGATCTAGATTTAATTACTTGGGAGTGGAAGCATTATGTGAACGAAACCTAATCTAAGAGGCTGGACACAAGCAATGACTGTATAAAAAAGAGGAAAATTCATGGAATACATAGAATATGGAAAAACAAAATGATAAGTACATGGAGCAAGATTATAATATTTATGTAAAACTAAAATATCTAAACTCAAGTACGCCACATAATTCACAGCCGAAACAGAGGAATAATCCTTAACGATAAATTAAAACCCCACAAATTGAGAGAGGAATTAAAAGTATAGATTGTATTGAAATAGGTTTAGAGCATGCATGCCAATTTGTATGGACCATGTCGACAGGATGTTAAAGAAAAATGGATAAGCTAGGCAGACTCAAACACAAAGACTGCTTGCAGGCCACCAAAGTACAAGAGAAGAAGCTAAGCGTCACAAGATGAGCTCGGAAGAAGACTAAATAGCATCTAATCCTATTAAAGGGATAAGATAAATGTAGGTAGTACTGGTATGTGTGACAGCAGAGGTCACATAATATGTGATTAATGACTTAAAAAAGAGAAAGGTGAAAGATAGTGGAAGTAATATAAGAAGATACCAAAAGTAAAGTACCTCGAAAAAGAAATACTGAAAATTAGTTACTTATGTTTTCACTTTTTTTTTCTATTTATTTAGTTTTAAAGCTCTTGTATAAAATGTTTGGTGAAAAGAGCAAAAAATCGATCATTCCTATACAGATCTAAAATTAATTTCACGAAATATTTATTACAATTCTCTCATTTTGAAATCAATGTTCAACATTTCGTTCATGTTAATTCTCTCGCACAATGAAATGTTTATAAAGCAAACAAAAACAATATGCCTCAACTATACTTCATCTAATTTACTTAACGTTGCACGTCATCCGCGTCATAGCCCGTGAGGTCACATGATCATCATCATCAGTGGTGCTACAGCTCTAGTTGAGCCTTGACCTTCCCCAGTCTATTTCGCCAGTCGTTTCTGTTCATCGCCAACCGTTGCGAATTTGCCGCGCCGATTTTCCTTGCGTCCTCGTCCACACCGTCCCTCCATATCAGTCGTGGTCTGCCTCTACTCCTATTTCCCACTGGGACCGATAATAGAGTTCATCTGGGTGGGTAATTTTCATTTGCTCTTGACACATGTCCAGCCCATCTAAGCCTACATATTTTTATGAAGGATATTACATCTCTACCATTTACTATTTTTTTATACTTCTCGTACAATTCGAAATTATATCGCCTTCTCCAAATACCATTCTCACAGAATGCGCCCATTATTCTTCTTAGTATCTTCCTTTCGAAGACGAGCAGAAGATTTGCGTCTGTTTTGGAGATGGTCCATGTTTCTGACCCATATGTCAGCACTGGTAGGATGAGTGTTCTATATATTATTAGTTTGGTTTTCTGGCTTAAATTTCTGTTTTTTAGCTGCTTGCTTAGTCCAAAATAACATTTGTTTGCTAGCAGTACCCTCCATTTTACTTCTTCAGATGTGTCATTATCGTTTGTTATGAGAGAACCCAAATATGTAAACTTATTTACTACCTCAAAATTATATTGGTCTATACTGAAGTTTTCTTCTGCGTTTCTAGCTCTATCTCTGTTATTTGGAATAGATGCTAACATTTTGGTTTTTTCCTCGTTTATTTTAAGGCCCATATTTTGTGCGGCTCTCAAGAAGGTGGAAGTCATCTCTTTAAGTCCTCGTGTAGTACCTGCGATCAAATCCAGATCGTCAGCGTAAGCCATAATCTGCGTTGATTTATTAAAGATTGTTCCCCTATTGTGTAACTCGGCATCTCTTATAGTCTTTTCTAACGCTATATTAAAGAGAAGGCACGCCAGCGCGTCTCCCTGCCTTAACCCTGCATATGTTTCAAACGCTTGTGACATATCGCCTTGTATTTGCACTCTGCAGATCACTTTACTCATAGTTGTTTTTACGAGCCTTATTAATTTATGGGGGATGTTAAGTTCATTCATGGCTTCGTATAATTTACCTCTTAGGACGCTATCATACGCTGACTTAAAGTCCACAAAGAGATGGAACGTGTCAATATTAAATTCATTGGTTTTTTCTAAGATTTGACGTAGCTCAAAAATCTGGTCAATTGTTGACCTACCTGGCCTAAAACCGCTTTGATACTCACCAAGGATTTCTTCCAGGTACGTACTTAAACGGCTGTACAGGGTGTTGGAGAATATTTTGTACATTGTATTCAGAAGAGTTATACCCCTATAATTTTTACATTCCAACAAATCTCCCTTTTTGTGCAGTGGACATATGATTCCAGTGCACCATTCCTCTGGCATTTGTTCTTCTTCCCAGACTTTGACTATTATGTTGTGAATTTGGTGCATAATGCTGTTACCTCCATGTTTGATGAGCTCTGCGGGGATACAATCCACTCCTGGGGACTTGCTATTTTTGAGTCGTGTGATTGCGTCTTTCACATCAAAGATTGAAGGAGGCTCTACGTGAGTGTTATTTCTTGGTTTTTGGGGTGACGCATCATTTTTCACTTCGGTACCAAGTAGTGCTCAACCCATCTGCTTTGTACTGCGTCAGCGGTACTGACTATATGTCCATTTTTGTCTCTACACATCGTCAGCCGTGGTTTAAATTCTTTTCTTGTCTTATTTAGGATATTATAGAACTTTCTAGTTTCATTTTGCCCCTTTAATGATTGAAGCTCTTGCATAATCTGGTTTTCCAAGGTCCGCTTTTTCCTTCGATGTATGCGTTTTTCCTCCTTCCTAAGATCTTTGTACATTTGCTCCTTATCCCGTGTTCTTCTTTGTTGCATAAGTTTATATGCATAAATCATGCATATAAACACAAGTCACATGATACCAACACGAAATATTTATTCGGTAGGTGTTCTTTTTTAAAATCACTTTACCGAGTACATTGGCATTACAATCACTAGACATATTTTATTATATACGCGTAGAAATAATATTTAAAGATTTCTATTAATGTTAACTTAAAGAAATACACAATAATATGTTTCATTTAATTTGTATAAATGCATTATAAAGCGTTTTTATGAAGAACATTTGTTCGGAACACACTGTAACTGTAATCGAACGAAGGTGATATTTTGGCATAAATTGGTAACACTTATAGACACCAGTTGCGGTGTTGACTAATAATAAGTAATGAAAAAAGTGTTTTTTTTTTTTGTTTAAGTATTCCATTTTACATCTTTATACGACGCATACAAGCGGCTTAAATTGTTTTTAACAAGATTATTTTTAACTCTTGTTTTGTTTTTATTTATTTACATTAAATATTAATTTGTTTTGTTGTATAATCCACTTTTGCAATAATTATGTGACCCATTTGATTTAAAATGGATTCAGGATTTTTTTATACTTTGGCAACTATGCCAACTTCGATATCTGTTAATGATAATGACGTGCAACGGTAAGTAAATTAGATGGACTGTATTGGTTATTTATGTTTCATTATCGAAACGGTATTTTACCTATTATGTCGTTTATTATGGTATTATTATTGAATTAGATTATTAGTGTGTTTTGTTTCCTAAATCAAATTACACTATCTAATACAGAATTGTACAAATATATAGTGCCATACACACAACCATCTAAGTGTTAAATCTCCCAACATTAGATCTACACTCTTTATACATTCAATAGATAAAAAATAGAAACGAAAAGACAGGTGTTTCAAAAAGGTGTGTCATAAATTAAATCACGCATTCCGGGGACAAAAATAAATTGATTGAATCCAACTTACCTTAGTACAAAAGTGTACACAGAAAAAGTTACAGCCCTTTGAAGTTACAAAATAAAAATTGTTTTTTTGCATTATCTCCTAAGCTACTTGACATTTTGTAATATAAATGGACACGTTACCTTCTTGTTCTGAAAGCATTTTTCATACAAAAGAAACAACAAAATCTAAACACACAGAAAAAATTTAAGGGGGGTGTACAGCCCTAAATCACCCCAAACTTTTGAGTACATTCAAATCAAATGAATTTTGTGGCATCATTAGTTTAACACATTATTTTTAAAACTTTTTTGCCTCCTATTACTTTTTCGAAAAACTAGGTTTTTCCTAATTGGCCATAAAATTACAATTAGTTTCTACGGATACAATAATTACAAACAGTTCCATCAATAATAGTCAATAATTTGAAGCTATCATTTATTGTGTGAATAAGATTAATATTAAAAATTTTGATATTACAATGGCCTACACATTTTAGGAAATGGTAGATATGCATTTAACTTTGGGTAAGTTGGATCAGATTAAATTATGATTTCAATAAACTATCGGGAATATCGTAGGTGAATGTCAAGGAAATAGTGCAGCAGCCGCAAGGCGCAATCGAAATACACCCGATAGACGATTATTTCTGACTATTGATCGTCGTTTACGGGAAACGGGTACATTCCAACCGCAAGTTGCTGGCAATAGTGGTCGTCCAATAATGGATGCAACTGATGAAGACATTTTAGAAATCATTGAAGAAGTCCCTGGAACAAGTACAACGGTAATAGCTGCTCAACTAAATGTTCCTCACGTAACAGTTTGGAGGCGTTTGAAGGATCAGCTGCTTAAATCGTATCATTTAACAACGGTTCAAGAGTTATTGGTTGAAGATTATCCTAAAAGGATTGGATTTTGCGATTGGTTGTTAATGGAAAGCGGGTAGCGGGTAGGAACTCCTTGTGACAGTCCTACCAGGGAAAGTGAATCAATCCCTGCCCTCCGAGATTCCAGGAGTTTAATGACCCAGGAAACTAGTGCCTGCTTAGGGTCCCTTGTCCAGGGTCACGGATGAAGACCACAACGGTTTCCACGGCGGAGAAGAACATCTTCGGTACGGTGTGTACGGCGGAAGTGGCGACCCCGATTTTAGGGTTCGTATAAAATCAAAAGGGTGGACGGAACCCGTTAGCGGTAGATCCCGCAATCCGTCTAGGAGAGGGACACTCTGAACCCAAATCCCTGGTCCTCCAGGTTGGGGGTTAAGGCATTGGGCTAACTCCCCAGTACTTGTAAAAAACATAAAAATGTTAAAAAAAACCCAATCACACGCCTCGGAATGGGACGGCACAACAAAGACGACATAAGCTTCGAAAAAGGACACGATTTTTTGGTACATGGAACGTTTAAGGTATATCAAAAAACTCAATGAAGTCTTACATAAATTAACAGAACTAAAAATAGACATAGCAGTCATTACCGAAACAAAAAAGAAGAGAACCGGCTCTGAAAATCTAGGAAAATATGACCATTTCTATAGGGGAGTACCAAAAGAATGTAGAGCTCAACAGGGAATTTCTTTAATGATTCACAGAAGACTAAGAAAGTTCATAACAACCTGGGAAGCCATAAATGAAAGAATAATTAAAGTAAATATGTGTCTTACGGATATAAACTAACAATTATGTCAATCGCGGGAAATAATATTAATGGGGGGGGGGGGATATTAACAGTAGAGTAGGAAGAAAAAATGCGGATGAAATAGTAGGAAAATACGGAGAAGACACCACGAACAACAATGGTGAAAGATTCATAGATTTATGCAACCAGAATCAACTCAGAATCTTAAACGGATACTTTCCACATAAACTGATACACAGCTATACATGGATTCAAGAAACACGAAACATAAAATCAATAATCGATTATATTGTAACAAAACAAAAAACCCGACTGAGAGTACAAGATGTAAGACTCCAGAGAAGCGCAACATGCGGTAGCGATCACTATTTATTACGTTCAAAAATACACTTACCAATCGGAAAACAACAGAGAGAAACACATATAGACATGAACAAGGCAGAAAAGATACAGGAATGAAGATACAACATCAAAAGCCTAGATGAAGAAAGTACCCAAGACTTATTCAAAAATAGGTTGGATGAGAAAAAAATGTTTACACGAAGCAGCATTTGAAGCAATGGGATACTACATAAAGCCCAAGGTAAACAAACCATACTGGTGGGATAACAAAATAGAGGAAGAAATAAAATGTAAAAGACAACTATACCAACAATATTTAAGCTCCAAATCATTACAAGACAAAATCAAATATAAAGAAAAAAAAGCAGAAGTACGAAGGAAAATATCTAAGAAGAAGAACGAGTCTTGGGAAAGAAACTGCCAACGAATAAATACTTATCTAGGAGGAACCAGAAGCCAAAGAATATAGAAGTAATACAGAGCATAAAACCGAAAGACTGGGAAGAGTATTTCAAAGGACTTTTGGTAGAGAATAGAGTCGAATTTCAAGAACATAGAAATCAAAACCAAGATAGAATTTCAATAGTCGGCTTGCCAATAAGATTAACAATATTAAGCACCCGGACCAGGGGATATACCCGGAGAATTGTTTAAGTACGGAACGAACAAATTGTACGAATGTCTTCGACAACTATTTCAAGAATGCATAAACACAAGCGAAATCCCTACGGAATGGAAGATATCATACCTCAGTACTATACATAAAAAGGGTGATAAAAATAATTGTGAAAATTACCGAGGCATAGCTGTAACCGGATCTATGAGTCGAATATATGGAAAGTTTCAAAGAACCGAATCGAGAGAGAATACTTAGATTATGAAGCAGAAGAACAAGCAGGATTTCGTACGGATCGATCCACTATTGACCACATTTTCTCCTTAACCCAGATAATAGAAAAAAAGATGGCACGGAATCAAGAGATTCATATGTTCAATTCGACCTACGGAAAGCCTACGACAGAGTTTCACTGAAGAAGCTGTGACAATCAATGGAAAGCATGAATATTAATATAGAATTAATATAAGCCGTCAAAGTGTTATACAACCAACCAATAACAAAAATAAAAGCAGGGACACAAATAACAACAGGAAGAGTATGATATATGGGTCTAGAAGTAAATAAAAAGAAAACCGAATACCTGTGCATTGGAGTAGAACAAAAAGATCTCATATTAGACGATAACACCACGATAAAGCACTGCTGTGACTACAAATATGTAGGTATCATTATTTCACAAGATGGAACATTAGACAAAGCCATAAGAGAGAGAAATACGTCAGGGAGAAAAGCCATCACAATGTTAAACAGCATTTTATGGGACCAATCCATCAGCAAATAAAATAAAAAGAGGATATATGAGACTATAGTAAATAGTATCACTTAGTACAGCTGTGAGGTATAGCCACTGAAAGAAAGAACACTGGCAACGCTGAAAGCGACGGAAATGGATTTTTGGAGAATAGCTGCAGGAAGATCTAGAAGAGAAAGGAATACCAACGAACGCATTAGAGAAATAATGGGAATCAAACGAACAATCACAGATGACCTAACAACAAAACAACTTATCTGGTTCGGACACATACAATGAATGGATGAACAACGAATACCAAAAGAAATATTAAAATGGCAACCAGAAGGAAAGAGAAAACGAGGTAGACCGAGAAAAAGTTGGAGCGAAAGAATAAATAAAGAACTGAGAGAGAGGGCCATAGAAAAAGATATGGAACAACCGGACTAAGTGTGGCGATTGGAAGTCGGAAAACGGCGGAGAACGTTATAAACCGACAAGTAGTAGTAGTAGTGTTAATGGGAAACACTCGAAATGTTAATTTTATTAGAAATATTTTGTTTACCGACGAGGTAAACCTTCAGTAGAAATAGAATAACAAACCATCATAACGAGCACATTTGGGCCTACGAAAATCCTCACGCCAAAAAAACGACTCATCACCAAAGGACTTTCAAAGTTAATGTTTGGGCAGGAATTGTGGATAACAATCTACTTAATAGGCACTGTATTTCTTCCCAACAATTTAAATGGTGATAATTATTTGCAGTTCTTGGCAAACGATTTATTTATTTATTTGGAAGAAGTGAGTATTGCAATAAGGCAAAATATGTGGCTTCTACAAGATGGCGCTCCACCGCATTACAGTAATGAAGTCCGGGAATACCTTTGCAGGCAGTATCCTGGTCGGTGGATTTGAAGGAGTCGTTACGCACCTATTTCTTGGCCACCCAGAAGTTCAGGTCTTAACCCCATGGACTTTTGCTTTTGGGGGTTTATGAAAGAGAAAGTGTATTCTGTAACAATAGAGGACGAACAACAATTGAGGGTTAGAATAATTGAAGCTGCAAATCAATTTCAAAATATGATTTTTCAGCTCATTCGGCTTTCCTTATTAAAATACCGAATGTGTATTGAAGAAAATGGGGGTCATTTTGAACATTGATTGTAATATCATATTTATAGAGGCTATAGACATTCTTTGTACTTGTTAATTCATTTAAGCCATTTATTTAGTTGCACGTAATTTTTTAAAGGTTAATGAAAAGAGCCGTAACTCAATAAAAACTGGTTTTTCAAAAAAGTGATGAGACAAAAATTTTTTAAAAATAATGTGTTAAACTAATGATGCCACAAAATTCATTTGATTTAAACGTACTCAAAAGTTTGGGGGATTTGGGGCTGCACACCTCCCTTAAAATTTTTCTGTTCGCTTAGATTTTGTTGTTTCTTTTTTATGAAAAATGCTTTCAGAACGAGAAAGTAACGTGTTCATTTTTATTACAAAATGTCAAGTAGTTTAAGAGAGAATGCAAAAAAACAATTTTTATTTTGTAACTTCAAAGGGCTGTAACTTTTTTTGTGTACACTTTTGTACTAAGGTAAGTTCGATTCAATCAATTTATTTTTGTCCCCGGAATACATGATTTAATTTATGACATACCTTTTTGAAACACCATGTATAATTGGTTTTATTATAACTTGCACGACCGGTTCCGGCCTATACAACAATATCTGCTCATTTTCTCCATAAAAGGTTACTTAATCACTAAAAAAGAAATGCTACAATTGTTATGAGTCTATAATGAGCAAATTTATATGGTATAAGTATACGAGACCCTTATCAGTTGGCCCAACGTTAGATTGATAAGAAAATTAAATTTTAGAGAACAAAAATAAAAGCACAGCGTAAATTTTAGAAGTTTTAATGCATCGAACAACATTTTTGAATTTCCTTATTATAGAAAATATTTTATAACGTAATTGATTAAACAGAATAATAATAAATTTAAAAAAAACGCATGGAATATGTAATATGGTTAGTGTGACAATTGCAACAAATTCGCGATTTCCGAATTGAATTTTCCAGAATTAAAAAATCTAATAATGATTGAACAAATTTTCTCATCGGTAACTTTACATCAACCCATTGTACAATCCACAAACGACAAAAAGTTTTACAATACTACAAAATTCATTTGACATTAACTGACAATATTATTGTTTTCATGTCGTTTTCATTTTTCATAGCTACCTCTGGATTTAACGTAATTATAAAAGAATCAACTTATGTTGACATAAGTGAATGCATAGCCAGGGTTTAGTGAATTTTTTTTATTTTTAAAAATAAATAAAAAACCATAAGGATAATGTTTTTAATAAATATTAATAAACATGCCACATTAATTAATATGGAAACTTATAAAAACGTGCAGAGTATAATTTGTTTATGGTAATCGACATAAACTGCAAATTCCCAGGTGGGCCAACTGATATGGGAAGGGGCTCGTACTTACATAAGGGTACAAAGAGAATGGTTTATAGTAGGTATACTACCTGCTCGATTTTGCCACGGTAGTGCTGGTATAGAAGATATATAGAGAGTAGATGAGTAGAAAGAAAATAAATCTTTAAACGACAAGTTGAAATTTTATAAATATAACAACAAGCTTACCATATGTAAGACTGTAGCAGACACCGTAGCAGTGTTAATTATACTTCTTTGTCATAATGACAATCTAGTAATTCACGATTGCTCTTTGATAATCATAGAGAAAGTTTTTAAAAGCATTTTAATTGAGACACTAATCTCATTAATGTTAAGTTGTCAAAATGTCAAAAATGTATAAAATTATGAGACAATAGAAATAAACATCCCACGAAAGAAAAAGACAATGAGAAATGAGGAAATTAGCACGAGATATGTGATAGAAGATATAAGTCAGTGCACTTAAAGCAACAAAATAAAATAGAATCGACATATAGAAAGAATATCAGAAAACATCACTATAGCAACAGACCGATTTCGAAATGAAAGCATACTAGGACTTCCGAAGAAAGTGTGATATTAAGACAACATCAATGCAAACTAAAACCGATGGTAAAACAGACGTATGCTTATCAAAGAAGGAGAAAATTGAAATGTGGTATATTAAGTAAAACTAGTAATAATAGCAACGTTGAACATGATGTTTGTTACTAAAATCATTTTTTTCTATCACGTTTAGGTTTGCGACGACCAATGGCATCATTTCGCTATCAACGTCCGTTTCCCTGATATTCAACTCTATATTGACGGACAGCTGTTCAGAGCCGAAAAGAAGAATCCTGAAGTAATCGACGATTGGCCTCTTCACCCCACCAAAGGAATCAATACTACCCTTACTGTTGGAGCTTGCTGGCAAGTAAGTATAAATAAAAACTAAAATATACAATCAGTTTTCTTTTAACTCTGCCTTCTTTGATTTTTTTCAACCACTTCGATAACTTTTTTTTAGAATTGAAATTTTCCTAGCCTAATATATCTTTCGTCAATATTCATATAATACATCTGTAATACATCTTTCGACTTACTCCATGTCAACAAATTTCCACTTAAACCCGCAGATCTATTGTATGTATAAAATTTATAAGTTAAAATAAACTGATACATGATACTGATTATTCTAATCCTATAGCTTTGGAGCAAACTCTTCATCATTTTTGTTTTTTCATCATCATACGCATCATCTTTACTAAAAAAAATATTCTTAGTCTTATATTCTTCTTAATTTCTACTTCCTATCCTATCTCCCATAACTTCCTGCACTGTCTCTATATCCTATCTTTGATTTTGTGCCCTTGGTATTTTACTTCCCAGTCTTTAAAATTTTCGTGTTTAGTAATAAACTTTATTACATTTTCCTATGAACTTTTCTGATATTTTCAATGCATTAATTTCTTTCAGGGTTCCGATAATAAGATGAGACACCATTTGAAAGGATATTTAGCTGGACTGAGCATCCTTCTCGGGGAAAATGAAAAACCAGAAGTCCTAAGTTGCCTTCATCAATGCAAAGAAAGTTTACAGGTAAAGTATTTCTTCATATTCTAACATACATAACCAATCAATCAAGGTTGAAAGATATTATCATACTACTATAATTAAAAAATATTTTTAAGATTGTTGTTGGCGTTGTTTAGGCTATAGGCCATAAGATACTGTGATTTAAAATTGCAATCTCATTCAGGTACCCTCTATGGAGCTACTCCAACCAGGCATGGAATTATTGACCAACTCAGACTTGACCGAAGTTACCGTCGAAGGAGACAACCGCACAAACTTGGAAACTCTCGTTCGCAAAATTGGATACGCCAATACGAGAGAATTCCCGACGCCGGGCCGAAGGAATTTGCGTCTCACCACCACAGTTACCTGCGATAACGGCAAACAAGTTAAAGTAAGATAATTATCTATAAAAGTTTATAAATTCGTTATTGACTTTCTTATATAGGGAAATAAAAATATACATGTTTTTCTTTTACGAATCAGCTGATATAATTTTGTTTTTATTTTCGTTTATTTTATTTCGTTTCTTTATATTCGATGTTAAATATTAAAATAATCGACTTTGGAAACCAGATTGAAGGCTGTTATTGAATAAGTGACCGTCAATTCATAATTTTGTTTCAAAAGGTAAAATGTAGATGACTTTTAAATATATAAAGATTTATAAAGAATGAATCATAGTAAAAATTTACATCAATGTATTCATTTTGAAGTACAATAATTGTTTAAGCAAAATTGTAGTCGATCGCAACAAAAACTTAGAGCCACTAAATTAAGGTCAGAAAATACTTACAAAAATAAGAGAGATCAAACCACACTATAAGACACTGCCGAGCAACTTAAACGATCTTACGTTATAATCTCAAACCTATACTGATATGTTTGGTTTGTATGAATTTATTACATAAAAATAATGTAATAAATTAAGCATAAAAACTTTGACTATTCACTAGTGTGAAGGTTCTTTAAATCAATGGGATATACAATAAAATATTACATTACATGTAGCTAATGTAATAGAAATATTTTTGTAATATCAGTTGGCGCTAATAAACATAAGTTGATACGCTTGAAAAAATGTGTCTAATGTTTATAGTCACTAGTCGGTCAAATATAGGAAAAAGTTTGAAATCTCGATTTGGGAAAGCGTCACAACACTTCTTTTTTGTTACTTTCCCTATAAAATGTAATAACATTTAGATAATAGATAAGATGTTAAATATCAGTTATGTTTAAGAAAAAAAGTTTACACATATAAAAATAAATATAATTTAACTTACATTTTTAGTATCTCAATAGTTACAGTATCTCATTCGTACAAACGACTGTTAGACTGCAGAAAAACAATAAATACTCCACCTATTTTACTAATGTAAAAACTAGTTCGACTCTGTCTTGCTGCGAGAACGCACTGCAGACAATTAAGTGTTTTTAGTAATGTCGGATTTCATCCTGTCGTTTGTAGATTGACGAAGTAGTTTTTTCAAACTGAACATCTCTTTGTCGGAGTGTTCTATAATACTCCAGTCGTCAGAGACGAAAATACCACTGAACCTCCAAAAATCATACGAACAAGATGAATTTTGCCGAAAATGTCAATTTTAGGACGCTAAAAAAGATGAAAAAAAAGTTTACAACTTTTACCCCCGGGCTTTCCTCTAAAACCCCCCACGTAGAGGTGGGAAAACGGAAAAAAATCGATTTATCAAAAATCTGTACGCCATAGAAAAAAATGTTTCAAATAAAAAATGTAGCTAAGATAATTTTGAACAAAAACGTTTATTAGCATTTTTTGTGTATAGTCCGACAATATATTGAAAAAGGTGACTAATACATTTAATATGACAGCTGAATTGTACGAGGTCTAAATCAAATACGCCGTTTACTAATAAGAAAATCAACACAAAATCAGTTCACAACATTTTTATTGATCTCGTACATTTTACTCGATGATATGCGGTCTTTTACAGTGAGCCCAGCTATAACAACAAATGCATTCACGATACGTTTTAGCAAATAATATTTGGTCACCACAAATAATCCGAATTCGTAATTATTCACTCCTTATCAGTGGCGTTTCATGAAAGCGTGCTTAAAAGTCTTGTATTAAAATTTGAATTTATTTGAGAATTTATTGAATAAAATAAAAACAGTTAGACTACGTTTTTTTTAATAAAATGTTTAGATAATTTATTGCCAAATAACAAATATAACAATTGTTAGTAAAAACGTTTGTATTTATACGTATTTATATTATGATTTTTAATCGTAAAGGCTCTGTACTGAGGTATTAAGATTTTAGAATTTGTAAATCTTAAATAATATTGTTCTAAATAAAATTGTTTTAAATTGGAAAAACTATTTTGGTCAAACTAGTGTACTAGGTACAGTTTATATATGTGGTTTACAAGACTTAAAAACCGATTTTAATCGCTTGAGAATGTTCTAAGGGCTCTGATTATTAACGAGTGACATTGAGTACCTAAAGTTAGCCAACTGTAGCGTCAACTACAGAATGCGTGTTACTTTTAAGTAATTGATTTGTTGCGTATCAATTAACTGAAATAAAATCTTAAAATAAATAGGTTTTAACTTTCAGGTATTTTATTTTGTTTCATGAATTTATGCAATAAAATCTTTAGTGTTTCTATAAACTATTCAATTTATGATGATATAAATAAGCTAATATACAATAAACTAATCACAACTGAACCAAATTTTTAATAATCTTAAGAGGTGGAGTTATAACCTCTCCAATTAACTTGTTTCCACACCACCCATGGGGTAAAGTTTTCGGTGCGTTTTATTTGTACGTGGTGTCCCCAATAGGCCTAATCCACAATGCAATATTCATTCAGAGTCTGTTTCTGACTGAGATGAATTTAAATGAGATTGTTTTATTATAAAAGTAATCAATTTTTTCACAACACTGGTAAATGTGACTGTTTCAATTAATTTTAAAAGCACATATGTACCTCATCTATCTAGCTATGGAAAGCTCGAAACGGAAGTGGAGGATCAAGTGAATAAAGCAAACAGAGCCGCAGGTTGCCTGAATGAAACAATATGGAGAAATAAAAATATCGGAAAAGAAATGAAACGTAGAATTTACAAAACAGTCATCAGACCAATAAATGCGCGGCAGAAACACGACCTGATACAAAAAGGACAAAAAAATGTTAGAAATAGCAGAGATGACAACCCTTTGAAAAAACGATGACAAGACAAGGTGGGCGGCATTAATAACTGCGTAAAAAACAGGTATAATGGAATGGCTACATAAGCCGAATGACAACAAATAGAGTAGTAAGCACGGCGAGAGACGGTTCTCCAATATGAAGAGGATCAGTGTAAAGATCACGAGAACAATGGAATGACAACTTACTGGAGGCACATTGAAAAAACAGATAGTCATATTTACACAAAAAGAAGAAGAAAATATGTACCTCATAATTTTCCAAATTATTTTACTCCATTGATTCTGCAGAACTGTCTGAATCATTTGATCCTAATTGTATTGTCACAGGCTCAATAACAGTATCCACCATGCCGTCCAATCTCCACATATCGTCTTCTACTTTAATAACATGGCTTATCGCATTGTTCCAATCAGTTGAATGTATATATTGTCCAAACTGGCTTGCAAGAGGCGGTGGACATCAATAATTTTAAAAGTGACATTTTCTCGAGCTACATATCCTTTCATTTGTGCCCAAATTAATTCTATTGGGTTTAGTTCACAATGATAAAGTGGTATTCTTAACACGGTAATGCCATGAAATCTAGCCATTGTATCCACAGCATACTGACGATATGTACTACGATGTTGTCTAATAATATTCATTAGCTCCATTTTAACCATATTGTTACGATAAATTCTGACCCAAAACAGATGCCTACCTGACACACGATGGGTCCCCCTTTGTAATAAAAACAACAATTCGAACCTTCTGGAGACAAGCCGATTTAACCATACCGGTTCTGAGAACAATTCGCCGCTCTGTCTAGAAGGCCGTAGACGTTTCCAGTCTAACAGTAGTGAATATATAACAGGACTTTTTGGAGAATAGAAAACAGTTAATTCTGAAGACGCGCTCGCGATAAAATGTTACGTTCGCTTTTTAATAAATTATGTATATTTAGTGATAAATAAATTAATATCAGTTATTGTGCTTTTTAATGAATTAAGATAAGAACAAGACATTATAAATTAAATAAACAATTAATAAATTCACAACAAATGGTGGCAGAAGTGAGATCGAACATAAATTAGACTTATAATAATAATACAAGTGAATATAAAATAAATTGTGAAAATGACGACGATTTATGAGCTGACAGTGACTAATTTAAGAAGACATCTTGAAGACAGAGAATTAGCTTCTACCGGAAAAAAGGCTGAGTTAGTCCAACGACTAAAGAACGCTTTGCTAGAAGAAGGACTAGATCCAGAGACTTATATATTTGAAGATGCTGTCATCTCGTCGATTTCGAAATTAGAGAACAAAGTTTCTGGTGACATCGCATCATTAGAGAACAAAGTTTCTGGCGATATTTCGAAAGTTTCTGGTGACATCGCATCATTAGAGAACAAAGTTTCCGGCGACATCGCTTCTTTGGAAGACAAAGTTTCTAACGAGATTTCTTCGCTGGAAAGCAAAGTCTCTGCTAATATCTCTTTGGAAATCTCTAAAGTAACTTCTGAGATGTCTGCCCTCGACAATAGAATGTCTTCGCTAAAAAACCAAGTTGCTGCCGATATGTCGGCCTTCGAAGAAAAGATTAAAGAGATAGAAAGGAAGATGGAGGAAACCGGGACAGCAGAGAGAGGAAACAATCCAATTACAGTGGAGACAAAAGAAGACGAGACGAAATGTAAGTTGGAAACACGACCGAAATTTGAAGGAAGTGGAGGTACTGTCCATGTGAAAGTCCCAACTTTCGACGGAAAATCATCATGGAACAACTACATGAAACAGTTCGAATCAGCCGCAAGAGCAAATGGATGGTCTGAAAAAGAAAAGGCTGTAAACCTGACTATCGCTCTTCGAGGAGATGCCTTAGATGTGCTTCAGACCATAGCCGTAGAGGAGACCGATGATTTCGAACAACTGAAGAAGAGGTTAAATATGCGATATGGCCACGAACATTTGGAGCATGTATATCAGTCACAGCTTAAAAATCGTAGACAGAAGAAAGATGAGGCTCTTCAAGAATATGAGGTAGATATTGCCAGATTAGTACGATATGCTTATCCAACAGCTCCCGAAGACATGATGGAAAAATTGGCCGTTCAAACGTTTATTGATGGTCTTCGTGATCATGAAATGCAGAGAACACTACGATTAGCTCGTCACAAGACGCTGGTTGATGTCTTATCCGCCGCCCTCGAATACGAGTCAGCTACGCAGGCCTCTGGCGGGTACAGTAAAGTTAGGACTGTAAAAGAGGAAGGAGATGAAGATAAACTTGACCAGCTCGTTAATATGATGAAAATTATTACATGCAAGAAAACGAAGACCATAAAATCAAGAAACTCACCATCAGGAAAACCAGAACGAGGCGGCTTTAGGGGAGCAGCTTCGACCCGGAACTTTTCCAAAGACCCTCTTATACTAATAGCATCTTTGAAATGTCGTGAAGATAGTGTATATGTAGATGGAGAAATAAATGGTAAAAGACATACGTTGTTGGTGGATACCGGAGCGACCAGAACCATTATACGCCCAACAGTTATAAACAGCCGAAAGAAACTGTTACCAACGAGGTTGCGACTTCGGACCGCTACAGGTGAAAATGCCAACATTCATGGAGAAATCCAGGTACAATTGGGAATTGGAGCAGAAAAGTTTGTCCATACTGTTATAGTTGCTGACATCGAAGAGGATGTTATATTAGGAATGGACGTAATGAATATGCATGGATTCCAATTGGATTTTAAGAATAAAGTAATCAAAGTTGGCAACGAGGAAGTATTTCTCCATCCACATAATGACAACGCTGTGCAAGCAGCCATTAAAGAAGATATTGTCGTGCCTGCGAGAAGCGAAACGATCATAGTAGCGCGGCTACAGGGAATTGTGGACGAAGGGAGACCTGTTATGATGGAGCCTTGGAACCACGACGATGAGGTTGGCCGTGGAATCATAATTGGAAAGGAATTGGTGACTTTGGCTAAGGAAATTCCTGTGAGGCTTATCAATGTCAATGACTACCCAGTGACCATCAAGAAAGAGACAAAAGTATGAACTTGTGTACCTGTGACATCCATAATCCGTCAGGCGACAACATCTGATAATTCCAACGACAAATTCGACCAAATGGTTGCAGTTGCAGGACAGTCTCTAAATCAGATTGAGAAAAGGAAATTAAGGGAATTTCTGCGGCAGTATCGTGATATTTTCGTACCGAAAGGAGGAAAGACGGGAAGAACTACCGTTGTTAAGCATAAAATTGATACTGGTAATGCTAAGCCAATTCGTCAAACAGCTCGACGATTACTACAGGCGAAGAGAGAGGAAGCTGAAACGATTGTTCAGGAAATGAAGAAAGACGGGGTGATAGAACCTTCTACGAGCCCATGGGTCTCTCCGGTGGTCCTGGTTAAGAAGAAAGACGGAACGACGAGGTTCTGTGTGGATTACCGTTTGCTGAACAACGTTACCACGAAAGATAGTTATCCTCTGCCTCGGATCGATGACACATTGGACACATTGGCTGGAAGTAAATTGTTTTCTACTTTAGATTTGAAGTCTGGATACTGGCAGGTAGAAATGGACCCAGTCGATAAAGAAAAGACAGCCTTCACCACAGGATCCGGATTGTGGCAATTCAACGTTATGCCATTTGGACTTTGTAATGCTCCTGCGACATTTGAGAGGCTTATGGAAAATGTGTTGAGAGGGTTATCTTGGAAAACATGCCTGGTTTATTTAGATGACATAATCGTCTTGGGGGAGACATTCGAAGATCATTTGAGGAATTTAGAAAACGTTTTTAATCGACTTAAAGCTGCCCAATTGATGCTAAACCCCAAGAAGTGCCAGCTATTTCAAGGTAAAGTCAATTATCTGGGTCATATAGTCAGTAAAGAAGGAGTGGCCGTGGATAAGGGAAAAATCGATTCCATTAAGGAATGGCCAAAACCAACTGACAAACATCAAGTGAGAAGTTTTCTTGGACTATGTACTTACTACCGGAGGTTTATTAAGAAGTTTGCAGATATCGCTAAGCCATTAACGCGACTTACAGAGAAAGCAAAAGAATACCGCTGGGATATAGACTGCCAAAATGCCTTTGAAACGTTGAAAAAGCATTTAATAACAGCACCAATTTTGGGGTATCCACTGCCAGAAGGAGAGTTCATCTTAGATACGGATGCAAGTAATGTGGGAATTGGAGGAGTGCTGTCTCAGATTCAAGGAGGACAGGAACGAGTCCTCGGATATTTTAGTAAAGTTCTTTCAAAACCTGAGCGGAATTATTGCGTCACGAGAAGAGAACTTCTAGCAGTAGTTAAATCAGTAGAGCACTTCTATCAATACCTCTATGGTAGAAAGTTTCTAATCTGAACCGACCATGCCGCCCTTAAGTGGTTGATGCAGTTTAAGAATCCAGAGGGTCAGATAGCCAGGTGGATCGAACGACTCCAAGAATACGATTTTAAGATTGAGCACCGGGCCGGAGTTAGCCACAGAAACGCTGATTCTCTTTCCAGAAGGCCATGCCCAGCAGAGTGTTCCCACTGCAACAAAACGGAATCCAAGGAAGCAGCAGTGCTAAGAACGACGATTGTCAACGACGACTGGACGCCTACTAAGATAAGGGCAGAACAAGAAAGAGATCTAGTTAAACAGAAAATCCGAAAATGGAAAGAGGAAAACCGTCGACCACCTTGGCAGAAAATATCAAACCTATGCTCAGTAGTTAAGACGTATTGGGCCCAGTGGGACTCATTTATCATGGAAGATGGCTTGCTCAAACGAGTCCTGGAAAATGATGACGGTTCAGAGAAGAGAAGACAGTTGGTGATCCCAAAGAGCAGAATAGCCGAAGTACTTCGTCAGTTACACGACAGTCCATCGGGAGGGCATTTTGGGGTAAGGAAAACCCTTCAGCGAATTCGGGAACGGTTTTATTGGATGAACAGTTCCGACGATGTAAAAGACTGGTGTAAGAAATGTACTATTTGTGCCACGAGTAACGGGCCTTACCGAAAAAGGAGAGCTCCTATGAGACAATATAATGTTGGAAGCCCGTTTGAAAGAATAGCTTTGGACATCGCTGGGCCATTTCCAGAAAGTGAAAATGGAGGCAAATACATGCTGGTAGTAATGGATTACTTCACTAAGTGGGTCGAGATTTACGCACTTCCAGACCAGAAGGCCGCCACCGTTGCAGATAAGTTGATCCAAGAATATATCAGCCGATTTGGAGTGCCTTTGGAGATACATAGTGACCAAGGCAGGAACTTCGAAAGCGATCTATTCCAAGGAATATGTGATAGACTAGGCATGAAGAAAACAAGAACTACCGCGTATCATCCGCAATCGGATGGTATGGTAGAACGAATGAATAGGACAGTTGGCAAGTATTTGACAAAGATGGTGTCCGATCATCAGCGAGACTGGGACCAATACCTTCCGTTCTTCACAATGGCCTACAGATCTGCTGTTAACGAATCAACAGGCCAGACACCAGCCAAAGTCCTATTCGGACGCGAAATGCGACTACCTTGTGATCTCGAGTTTGGATGTAAACCTGGAGAAGATGTAGCAGGTGAAGATTATGTGATCGAATTACGAAGAAGAATGGACGATGTACATGAGTTGGTCCGTTCCCACCTTCAGATCGCTAGCGACAGAATGAAGAAACGGTACGATACACAAGCCGAAAAGGGTTGCTTTAAGAAGAACGACGAAGTATGGCTGTATAATCCCAAGAAGCGAAAAGGTTGTTCTCCCAAATTGCAGCAGTTTTGGGAAGGTCCATACCTCATTATGGAGAAGATCAACGATGTCATCTACCGAATAAGCAAGATTCCGAGGGGAAAGCCGATGATAGTACACCATAACCGGTTGGCGTCTTTCGAAGGTGACCACAACGTAGATGAAGAAGTGGAAGTAAACCAAGTCCACGATGTGTCTGACCTCACGTTTGAGGAATTCATGGGTGCCTATGGAGGTACCGGTAAAGCGAGACATGGTGTTACTACTGAAGAAAAGCAAGATCTACTCGCGCTCCCCGATGACTACTCGCTGGCCCTTACCATCCCGGCCAGTATCAAAGACGCACCAGGGTTGGCATCCGTCTTTCGAAGGAAGTTTGGTCGAGTTGCAGAACTTCAATGCCAAGTGCCAGCTCCCGGTAAAACCTTGAAACTCCAAGATGCATCACGTTACCTTTTCTACCTGGTAACAAAAGACACTGCCCGTGACCAACCTACCTACCGAGATGTATGGGAAGCCTTACTTCAATTGAGAGAGCACGTACTGGAGTCCGACGTGCAAAAGTTAGCCATGCCAAAGTTGGAGTGCCGCCAATTAGATTGGAGGGTTATCCGAAATATGGTGGAAGACACCGAAGTCCAGGTGTTAGTCTGTTGCAATCCGCATAGTTACTGGTGCGGAGAGAAAACCGTCCCTTGTCATTTTTATACAACTGGAAGTTGTAAAAGAGGGTCCAGTTGCCGATACCAGCATACCGTTCCGGTTCCAGTCCCGACAAGGTTCCAGGAGGAACAATCTTTTAAGAGGGGGGCAATGTTACGATAAATTCTGACCCAAAACAGATGCCTACCTGACACACGATGGGTCCCCCTTTGTAATAAAAACAACAATTCGAACCTTCTGGAGACAAGCCGATTTAACCAAACCGGTTCTGAGAACAATTCGCCGCTCTGTCTAGAAGGCCGTAGACGTTTCCAGTCTAACAGTAGTGAATATATAACAGGACTTTTTGGAGAATAGAAAACAGTTAATTCTGAAGACGCGCTCGCGATAAAATGTTACGTTCGCTTTTTAATAAATTATGTATATTTAGTGATAAATAAATTAATATCAGTTATTGTGCTTTTTAATGAATTAAGATAAGAACAAGACATTATAAATTAAATAAACAATTAATAGATTCACAACAATATCCTCGCCGTATGGAATGGATTTTTCTTTTAACCAATTTTGTAAAACTGCTTTTCTGTCACTCATATTAGGAATTCGTTCAACAAGTCGGCTATGATAGGATGCATTGTCTAATACTACCACTGAATTAGGTTCAATACGCTGAAGAACGTTTTCGAACCATCTTTCAAAGCATGTGGCGTCCATGTCGCTCATGATAGTCGCCTGTTTTCTTTGATACAAAAATGAGAGCACTATTTTGCAGAAAACCTGTATCACTACCGAAATGAGCTACAATAAGACGCTGACCTTTGCCTGATGGTGCTCGTAATCCTGTTGATAAGCCTTCTATAAATGCTTGACGAGCAGTTGTTACAGTCGTATCATGCCAAATTTTGGAAACTGTATGACCGGCATTAATCCAAGTTTCATCAAGATAATAAATTTTTCTTTTGGAAAGACGATAATCTCTAATAGAGCGCAAATATCTTCGTCGCCATGCTACTATTTCCTCTTTATCTATTAAAATTGATTTTCGAGATCGTTTCATGTAACGAAAATTTAACTTCTGTAGAACTTTTCTTAGCGTTTTGGCGCTCATTTGAGGAATCATATTGTTTTCCAGTAACTTGGTCCTAACTGTTTTGATTGTTGGGGGCTTATTTTCTAAAAAGAATGTATGTACAGTCCTCCTGATTAAATTCAGTTGTGTTTCGTCTAGATCTAGAGGTTTTCGTCCACGCTGGCGAGTTTTTGGCGCTCTTAAAGTTGCTGTAATTTTAACTTCACGCACAATCCGTTCCACTGTCGAGGCTGACACCCCTGTTAAAAAGGAACAGCGATCTACAGCGTCCGTTGTAGAATGTGTTTTTTTAAGTTCATCATACACTTTCCACACGATTTGTTTCTCAGCTTTTGAGAGAGGTTTGTGTCGATGAGATTTTGTGGTACCTGCGCCAACAGCTGCATCCATTTTTATTCTATAAAGACGAAAATATACTTTCGTTAATATTGCAAAGTTTTATTTATTATATGTTTTAACTTCTGTGTTTAACAATGTAAATGAAATGACAATTATAGTATTTTTATTATAGAGTGTTGCTTTATTACCCAGGAAACTTAAACAAAAATTGAAAAAAGCCATAATGAACAATATTTCTTATCGTTTTTAACAGTATCCGGGCCCCTTATAACATTATTGGCTGAACCATGTTCCATACACTTTTCGAAATTTTCTTGATTTTAAAAATTAATTATTGATAATACAATAATTATTGACTTTTTCGATTAAAAATCTAAGTATTAATGGTTTTACTTCATTACAATATAATAATTAATTCTTGATTTTTTTATTACAAATCCAAGTCTTAATCGTTTTGTTTTAAATCTTACAATGCGTTAAATGTGTTTACTTGTCATTTCATGATTTCATTTAAGACAAATACGGCAAATCAATAGATTTAAATTTCACAGCTGTTTAATTTACTCACCTCGAAATAATATTCTATCAACAATAATAGTCTAAAATAACAATAATAATCTACGAGTTTGCAGTGAAAACTTTCCGCTGTAATGTATCAAAATTCACTCACTTATTTGCATTAATGCTCATTAAAATTTGCATTTTGCATCAGCTCGATGGTAAAAATTCAAAATATTTTGATCCGAGTATCCTATCGACAAAAATCAAGATGCGTTTTAAAGGTAAAGAGTGCAGTTTTCGTATGCAATGTTTGTATTTTACCGCAAATGAACTCAGTTTTTATAGAGGTCGTTAAATAAATAAACGTGGCGCGATTTTTGCCATTTTTTATGATTCTCATGAGATCAATACGATGTATCCCTTTCATTGACCGGCCCCTATGGAGTTTCCATAACTAGAACCTAATCTTCAAAACCTATAGCATGAAATTTTAATTTTCAGTTTTGTCAACAAATGTCAGACATTTGAAATATGCTTAAAAAACGCTGAATTTAAACTTTCACATTATAAACAGTTTAAAACTGCTCTTTTTAAATTACACTAGTACGTTTTTCAAAAGTACTTAACTTCTGTTATAAATTACAGTAAAAATCGTCTTCTTGAAGGCATTTCCCGTGACGTGCGAGCATTTGTAACATAAAAGTTTAAATTCTGCGTTTTTAGTCATATTTTAAATGCCTCATATTTGTTGAAAAAAATCAAAATCAAATTTTCATGTTATAAGTTTTGAAGACTGATCTCTAACAATGGAAATTTCACCACGACAAAAGTAATAAATTTTATTGACCTCAAGAGAATCATAAAAAATGGTAAAAATTTATTTATTTATAGTTTATTTATTGTACAGCTTTATAGAAACTAACTTCTTTTGCGGCAAAATACAAAAGTTGCATACGAAAGCTGCACTCTTC
Source organism: Diabrotica undecimpunctata (assembly GCF_040954645.1). NCBI lineage: Eukaryota > Metazoa > Arthropoda > Insecta > Coleoptera > Chrysomelidae > Diabrotica > Diabrotica undecimpunctata. The sequence continues at coordinate 87,714,117 of NC_092805.1, read as the reverse complement.
GCCTTTAAAACGCATTTTGATTTTTGTTGATAGGACACTTGGATCAAAAGATATCGATTTTTTACCGTCGAGTTGATACAAATTTTATTTAACATTGAATTCGCGCGCGGAACTGACGTTCTGAAGCGTTGTTTCTGAGAGAACGGTTCATTGTACGCAAAAAATGCTAATAAACATTTTTGTTCAAAATTAACTCGACTATATTTTTTATTTGAAAAATATTTTTCTATGGCGTACAGATTCTTGGTAAATCGATTGTTTTCCGTTTTTACCCCCTTACGAAGGGGGTTTTAGAGGGAAGTCCTGGGGTAAAAGTGGTAAACTTTTTTGCGTCTTTTTGGGGTCCCAAAATTGATATTCTCTGCAAAGTTCAGCTTGTTCGTATGATTTTTAGGGGTCAAATCTCTGACGACGGGACTAAAGATCGAAGGCTGTTTCGAAATGCACAAAAGAATAGATAAGATTCTTATCTACTACCTATCACCTTTACATGGCCACTCTGCTTAACTCTTCAACTTTTGATTTTTGATTTTTATGTGTTTTATGTTTTTAGTTTTATTTTAATTAAAATTACATATTACAATAGCTTCAAAAAAATATATCAATTATTTTTAGGTTCCGGATGCACAAACTTACGTTATGGTTTTGAGACCACAAACTCCTAGCATTATGTTGAACGGAACAGGAAACATGGCAAGGAAGTATGAAGACTTCAGAATGGGTGTACGAGTTCTCGCTGATATACATATAACAGGAGAACAGAAGTTAGACAAATGTCAATTGACCATCTACCCCAACCTCAATCCGGATCATGAAAATTTGAGTGTGTCTGAGGAAATGCTTAAACGCTTAGGTAAGTTGTAGTTACATTGTAATTGTACAGAGTGTTTTCATATTAACGCTAGGAATTTGACTATTACAGACCAAAAATTAAGAACGGAAAAATTTCTGATCTTCGCCGTTATTTAGACACCCTTAAAAAATTAAGCAACTTGGTTGCCAACTGATTATTTTAATAAAAAAATATCATTGACTTGAGATATCGCACGAGGAAAATTAAAAAATGCTCAAATTAGTTACCTCATATTTTAATAGATTAAACGTATACAGATCTTTAATATATGTGAATTATATCTTTTTGAAAATAAACTTTGGACTTTCAAAGGCCTATAAGTAGTTCCACCTCTAAATTCAAGATTGTGTTTCTTTTGAGCTAGACTTAGTGTAGGTGGACGACTTGCATAATTTTGTAGAAAATTTAAACCACTTATTTCCAATAACCTTTGTTCGAAAATCCTTACATTTATGAATTAAAGTGTCGGTGATTCTTGAACTGTTTTTAATATAGGTACCTCTATCATTTCAAACATAAAGTTTAAAGTTTTTAATGGAGGAATAAGTTTTGACAGAAGAAAAATTACAAACAAATCTCAAAAAGATACAGAAACCATTTAACAAAACAGCTTCCACTAAAGCTGTACATTGTTTCCGGCAATTATAACAGCATAAATCTTAAAAAAAAAAAAGATAACTTGAAGGCACAAAAATAATATTAAAATTTGAATAATGAGAAAACTAGTTTTAAACAAGATCGCTGGTATCTACTTTGACATTGTGAAAACTCGAAATTCGCAGTGTCAGTAATCACCATTCTTCATCTGTATTTGTTTAATTTATAGTATTCCGCTTAATTTCATGGTTTTAAATTTTATGAGCAGACAGGATACGTATTTGTATCCTAGATTGAGACAACCGTTATTGAAAGATCTGCAATATAATTTAACTGTGAACATATTTTATATTTAATATATGAAGATCCTAGTTTCTCATTCTTTATTGGTTTATTTAATAAGGACACATCTTTCAAAAATATTTATTCCTTTTTGTTTTAGGAATGGCTGCTAGAATTTCGAAAGACGGAGTAACTATTACCGGATCTGACATGGTCTATAACTACCAACAACTATTGCGCCAAATTGTCTACACTAACCGCAAACCTGCCTACTACCTCAACAGGGTTTTCAAGCTTACTTGCTCCGAACTAAATGGAAGATTTACCTCAAATGAATATGTTCAAACTGTAAGTTATCTTACTTAATTAAATAAGTTGTGGAAAATCATGTTTTAACAGGTTCAGTGCCACGTAGGTACACCCAATTGGGTGGACACGAGTACCCTTCGCTGGTGCCAAGACAAAATCTTGTGAGCTGCTTAGGAGTGCCAGAGCTATATTTTCTTTATTTATTATCACAGAACAATTTTACAAATACCATTCGGTTTCTGGGACAAGCAAGTACATTAAAACTTATATACAAACTTATATTTATTTATTCGAATTATGAACATTTTCAAAACATTCAAAATATAAAAATGTTTTATATGGGCATGTATTAAAAAAAGTGCTAACTAGCTTGTATTCACTTTTGGCTACTGTTATACCAGAAACAACTGAAATTTTCTAACAGCAGTATTTGCAGTTTTTTTAATTTTATATGTATGACCGCTTTGATCATAAAGTTTAAAAACTTTATATCGTATGTATGTGATTTTCCTGGTATATATTGTTTAAAATTTAGTCTGCCAGTAAAAGGTACTATTTACTAATCAATTATTAAGTTTTCGCCAGGTGTTTTGGTACATTGAAATTTTTTTTGTATCAAAAAAAATAGTGGTTGAATCTTGCATAATCTGTGTCCTTCGACATCTTCCCTTAATTTCTAGTCAAAAAGGAACATTTTATTTTTATATATTCTATTATTCGACCAATACGATTGAATCGGGGTCATTTGTACCAGTCCCATCCAAATCTGAAGACCCAAGAATATTTTCATTTCTTCGACATTTGTATTTACCATTCTTTCTACCTCTACTACTTCTTCTTACAGTATTATTTTGTAAAAACTTTTGGACATTTTTGTTTGTTTCTCTTACCATCAGTTCAATTACATCCTCTGGTAAAAATAACTGAAAATAATCAGTAGATTTTGCAGTTTTCCATCAAACAAAACATTTATTTTTTCCCGGCTTATTATAGAAATTTTTTTTTGATTGAAATATGTAAGTTCACTTAACTGTTCATTGCTGGCATTATCAATAACATCCTTAGTTTCAGATGTATATCAGTGTCACTGTTGTTATTGTCATTTGTTCCTTCAACGTGCTCATCTCTAACTACTTCTCGAAAAGGATAACTTACGCTTTTTACATTCCATTGAAGTAAATTTTTTTTACTGTATCCATTTTGTGTACACTTTCATTTAAAATTAACGGTTTTTTTTGTAATGCAAATTTCTGTTATTTCATTCTACTTTTGTCTACGCATTCGGTCAAAACGTAGTATAGGGATCTGTAATATAAATACGTCATATTTTTCGATTTGAACCACTAGACAGATTATGTCTTCCCACTAATTTAATTACTAAATTATTTTCATACAGCCAATTGGGTAGACACAAGCAAAAATTTGAGTTTTGTTGTCTACTCATTTGGGTAAACATCCATAATATTTTGAGTTTATAGAAAAAAAACCGCTTGGCACTTAACCTGTTAATAAATAATGAACCTTGGTTCTAGAACTCTAGAGGATAGAAACTTCATAATGTTATAGTCTTCCCCCTTCTGTCCATAAATAAGCTGGAAAATAGTATAGTTCAGATAGTCTAGTATCAGCTCTTATAGTTAAGTAATTAATGCAATCGAGTTCTACTCTAATGCCGTTTACAATGTATTATATAGCAAAGTTCGGGTTTTTTGTTAAGAATGCAGTTTTCTAGTAAAATAGTACATAATATCAATGAAAAAATCAACTTGCTAAAAAAATTTAAATATATGACCGAATTCATTAATACGCCTTGTCTCCAGATCAATACGCCTTTGCCATGATGCAAGTAGGCCCGCTGAGCTCTCTAATTTTAAACAAAAAAGTCGCATCCAAAACGGTTACCACGAAAATCACATCAATAGGAGCATCCACAGACATCAATCTCCCACTCAATAAAGACAATATTTACCCCCCAACAAAAACTTTCATCTTTTATCCGTTCAAACTACACGGAGTTTATGACATTCCTGGTGCAGACTGTCCCTGATTCTATATAGGCCAAACAAATCGTAGAATCCAAAATAGGATTTATGAATTCCGACTCAATTTCAGCTCTAGTTCAACACCATCTTCATACAGGTCACAAAATGGATTTTGAAAACTCCAGAACCATAGCCCCCATCCGCTTCTATATACCAAGAATTATCCGAGAAGCTATAGAAATGAAAAAAGGCCAAATTGTCTCAGTAAAACAGATGAGAGCATACGGTTACCTTCTACTTGGAGACCTCTCATAAAGAAAATACTGCCCGCTCCACCCGTCAATTCAAATCCTACTGTCAGAAAGGTTCGCGCCAATCCCCACGCCAACCTCCACCCAAGCCACGTCACCATCGATGGTATAAATGACCCGTCCTCATTAGTGATCCCCAATCCTTGATTAGTTAGTGATCAGTGTAGTAGTGTCTGGGGGCTCGGGAGACTGAGACCTCGGAAGCCCCGAAGAAGACATAGAAGAGGATGTCGAAAGCTCGGCGCAATGATAATCAACGCGGTTCAACCCGGAAGACTGTTGTGTTTAACATTAATTCCTGTAGTAGTATTAATCTTATTAGCTCTAGTATATATATATATATATATATATATATATATATATATATATATATATATATATATATATTATTAATACTTTTTATTCATCTTATTAAATTTATCCCTATATATTATTTGCCAGAGGTAAAGTAAAGAAGAAAAAAAATTAGAAATATAGTGAGAGGGGAAAAATATAACGTTTCAATATTTCAAAATAAGAACAGAGACTATAATCTATTCACACTTAAGGACAAGCGTACTTAAACAATTACATGTGAAAAGATTCTGGTGAATGCAATCAAACACAAACTTGTCTTAAATGTAAGACTGGTCTCCTACCCTATATATATATATATATATATATATATATATATATATATATATATATATATATATATATATATATATATATATATATAAGAATAAGAAAAAAGATATATATATATATATATATATATATATATATATATATATATATATATATATATATATATGAATGTAGGATAGGAGTAGTAGGAGATAGATAGGGTAGGAGACCAGTCTTATGTACATTTAAGACAAGTTTGTGTTTGATTGCATTTAAGTACGCTTGTCCTTAAGTGTGAATAGATTATAATCTCTGTTCTTATTTTTAAATATTGAAACGTTATATTTTTCCCCTCTCACTATATTCCTATTTTTTTTTCTTTACTTTACCTCTAGCAAATATGCAAATAATATATAGGGGTAAATTTAATAAGATGAATAAAAAATATTTTCACCTGCTTCAAATGATAAAGTATAAGCAAGATCTGTACAAGATACTGAAATATCACAAGCTTCTCCATTGTAAACAACAGTATTCAAACTCACCGTCACTCGTTCAAAAAGAGAACAGTACCATTAAATAGTCAAAAGTAAATAATTAAATTTAATATAAAAAAAAATTTAAAAATTCCTTTATAAAAGGTATAATATGTATGAATTTTTAAATAAATTTTTTGTGATACATGGTATACAGCCAACTACAGGAATTTAGTTTCCTTGTGGATTTTAAATTTAATATGTCCTAAATGTATATATTTTTACCATTATATTCTTTTTACGTTTCAGCTAACCGTTATTCATCCCCAGCCTAAAGAAACAGTCGCGCATGCTACAATTAACAAACATAGTGTAGAAATTCGTCCTGCCTCGGTAATATCCCACGACTACATGGCCTCTGAACATATGAACCTCGTAGCTACAGGTGGTTCACACGCCGTTACTATCATAGTAGTAGTGTGCGTCGGCTTCTTACTTTTTATGATCGTTTTGGGTGTCATCAGAATCAGAGCTGCTCACCATAAAACTTCCAACGAAGAGGCGCAAGATGGAGAGATGACCTGGGATGATTCTGCTCTCACTATTACTGTTAACCCTATGGAGGTACGTATACCATCAATAGTATTTTATTCGGAACCCTTTATAAATTAGGTATGCGCGTACGTGTTTAAAAACTCATACAACTGACACTAGCCAGTTGAAATCAGTGGCGTAGCGCGCTAGTTCTCTTTTACTTTATCTTTAAAACGCGTTTTTAACAGCTACCAACACTAATTTTCTAGGATTTTTTCTTAAGCCATCTTATATCATCATAATTATAAAAAATAGTTCTTATTTTATACACAAAAAACATTTATACCCATCACGAGCAGCGTATTTTATGTAAAAAATAAATGAACGAAATTTTTGTTAAAAAATTAATTACCATTAATTTAATTAAAATTATTTGCGGCCACTTTTAGACTGACAACCTGTTATCAATGTATTCTCCTATCCTTAAGTGTATTTAAAAATGTGAGTTTCATTAACTACAGTACATTCAACCAACTTACACCTCTAAACGATTAATGGAATTCTCAGAAAACCTTTCGTTGTAGTAAAAGGTACCGTAAACTGCACTGGAGTTCTCCATAATCTTTTTAATTACTTACTTTTTTTAGAATATTTTTGCCTGTACTATCAGTTACCGTTAATTTGTAAAAAATGAGGGGCAAAAATTCAAATGGAATTTTAAATATTATTGTTTATTTGGCTAATAATGAATGTATAAATATAATGGTTAACCTGCTGTACAATTATTTTGTAAATAACATTAAAATAGTGTATTTACTACTTACTGATTATTTAAATTTATAAATCATCATCATCGTCACTAAATTCCCTACCGCTATCATTATATAAATCTATAATCACCGGATTAATTTCACTAATTGTATTTTCCCGGATCCACCACTCTTCTATTAATTTTTCACATTTATTTACAGTTTTGGCCCATATTTCTGGAGTTGCAGTTTTAAGAGCTTCTTACCACATTTCCCTAACTGCATCGTCACTGTATCCACTGCTTTCAACGTGATTATCATATTACGTTTTACATATACCCCAGATGTATTCGATGGAAATAAACTGGCATTGATACGGCGGTAACCGTAGTACTTGATGTCCATAACAATTTGGTCAACTATATTAACTGTTGGTTTTTCATTACGTTTCGAAATTTCCAGTAACTCTGATTTGAAGGGGCGTATTCCGGAAAATTAATATTATTTTTAACTAACCAATTGTTTATGCTCGGTGCGATCCACGACTGTTTTGGTTGTTTCTCCAAAATCTCCGAATGGTAAGGTGCATTATCTAAAATTATAACTGATGGTTCACTCAGACTAGGTAACAGTTTCTCCTCAGGCCATTTAACAAACATATCTGCATTCATATTTTCATGGTAATCAACAGATTTTGATTTTGAAGAAAAAATCAAATCTGCGTTTTCTATAAAGCCTCTTTTTCCCTTCTGCATGAAGAAATATGTGTCTTTTGCCTTTGCTATCTGTGTGTTTTATTGATTTTATGCTGTCGTCTTGCCAAATTATTTTTATTCCACCCTTTGCAAATATCCATGTCTCATCTAAGTATACGAATGTTGCATTTTCAGATTTAAGTCTAGTGTATTCTCTCAAAAATTTAATTCTTTTGTGAACCACACTACTCTTTTCGCATAAAAGTAACCTATTATTTTCTTTTTTGAATTTAAATCCTAAATCTCTCAACACTTTCCAAAGGTTTGTCCTCTTAATTTCAGAAACTTGTCTTTCTCTTATTTTAGCCAGTAAAGTATCTAAACTGATATGTTTATTTGCGAATTTCAAATTTTTCTCCATCAGATAAGTCAATGCTTCTAGAATGTTTACGAGTTGTTTCCTTGTCCTTGTGATACTCAGTCACAGTAAGATCTTTTTGAGAATCTCTGACAGTCTTTATTACAGTTTTTAGCTTACTTTCACTTATCCCGAGTGCATCACAAACACGTTGATTTATACATAATAATAACTTTAAAGGTCCACCATTATTGTCTTTTTCCATGGTAAAGTATTTATGCACATTTGCAATTAATTCATCAATATCCAACTTACGTCTAGGCATGATGGTCACTTGAAACTACACGTTTGAATTAGAATATACTGAGTTTAGATCAATATGACAGAAACTTTCTAACTGTTGCGCTTGAGAGGTAAAGTATAATATAACTGCTTACAAAGATCCTAAACACATTAAGCAAATTGGCCCAAAGATCATTAGAAATACCGATTATAATTTAATTACATTACATTGTAAATGGTTGGAAACCATACATAAACAAATTAAAATGTTTCCCACAATTATTTAATTTTTAGTACTAGTATTTTTATTTTAAAATAAAAAGTTATATTATAAAAATATATATTATATATAATAAAAAAAGTTATGTTATAAAAAATATATTTACCAAAACCCTAACTTTAACCCGTAATAGCAGACGTCTCAAAAACGGTACACTCTAACAGACATATGGTCAAACTAACCACCACTATTTAAATCGACAAAATGTTTTAGTTTACTCCGAAGTATTTTTTAACAAAAATTAAAATGATATTTTAGTACTTCGTATATCTACTTTGAATATAAATGATCCTTAGCAGGGTACTATTTGTTTCAGAAAAAAAAATGATTAAACAAGTAGGTTAAATAAATTTACGTTAAATAACATTATGCAAGAATACCGTTTATTAAAAAAAATGTAACAAAATATGCAAAACTGTGAACAACGGGTTAATGACACATTTATTTTATACCTAAACTTTAGGAAAGTGTTAAACATTATGGAGAACACCAGTGCAGTTTACTACAACGAAAGGATTTCTATGAATTCCTTTAATCGTTTAGAGGTGTAAGTTGGTTGAATGTACTGTACGTTATGAACATAGTGATCTTGCAGTGAGATCTCGTACTATAAGAATTGGTTAATCGCACGAATAATTGCTGGAGTCATTTTCAAGCTTTGGGTTTGGTCACCAGTCGATTTTACAAGAACAATAGTGGTAGCAGTGATATGAACTGTGGACTCGTATGACTAAAGCCCCGAATTAAACCCAAGTTCTGAATATGACTCCAATGAGAGTCAAAAAGCTCGCAACCTGACCAAGTCCAATCAGAAAATTGAGTACGTGGGCTATAATATTATGTAGAACATTAACTATATTACATACTTTAAATATTTCTTTATTCATACAAATTCCTTTTAGAACGCTGAAAGAAAACTGGAAGGAGGCCAAACAGTGGACTACAGTGACAGCGAGCAGTCAGATTCTGAGAGTTCCTCTGATGACGACAACATGGATGGACCGTGCAGAATTGCCGACTCTTCTGATGAAGAAGATGAGCAACCGTGTCGCATCAGAAAACACGACTATCAGAACGTCAGTCAACTAGAGTGGGACAATTCCACTATGTAAAGTCAAAAAATGTAGAGGATTGTTCATTTGCGGATGAATTTTTCAGATAATGTCACATAAGTAAATGTTTATATTTTAATCATACATCTCTTGAGATCATTTGATTGCAGAAATGCGTATAACTTTGTGGATGAAGTACAAAAATAGTTATAGTACAAATACATAAGAGACAGTGTCTGTTTGTGTAGGTTTTTAACCTTTTGCTTTCAGAACTTTTACAAACCATGACAAAAGTGTAACATTTAGAAATGAAATCTCATAGGAATTGGTTAGGATTTAGTTCATGAAAAAATTTAGTTTTTTTACTGTGTACAGTAGCAGAGTCATTATCAAAGTTTATATTCAATTTCTATTCTCAAATGATCAAAGAGGAACCCAATTTTAAAGCTATTCCGTTTAATTGCATTTTCCAATATGAAAATAAAATACCTCATCCGCATATGTTCATCAAGAAAGTGAAAATGAAGGTGCGAAGCGTTATTAAGACGCATGAAGTGCCATATAGTGCACTAAAGACGCCGTACAAACCACAAGCAAACGTTTGCCTAAAATAAACAATAAACAGCTTCGAATACTGTACTAAAAACTGGAAAATAACTTTTAAAACACATTATTGTCACTGCGAGTACATAAATTGTAAATAGTACCCAAATCTTTAAAAATGTTCGATACTTTTAATGCCCTCAAACAGATTAAGTAGATAAATAAAAGTACTGTAATAGTTATTCTAATAACTGATATAGTTTTAAAAGTTACTTCAATTACGTAATATTCGAAAATCGCGCTCAAAAACAAGTTACACAAAATCTCACTTCAAGTGACAGAAAAATTGCGTTCCAATGTTACTTACGAACAACGAGCTCCAAGAAGAGAGTTACTCGACTCATTCCAATTTTACATTATAAGACAGTCATATAGAAAAATCTCGCTTCAAAAAGAGTATACATAAATATATATATATATATATATATATATATATATATATATATATATATATATATATATATATATATATATATATATATTACTTGTATGTTTGAGAATAAGGTTATCGAACTTAATCAAATGTTGGTGTTACCTATATAGTACCTAAAACTAGGCAACCAATTCGCCACGTTTTTCGATAAAAGTTGACATTAACAAGTAAGATTTGTAGAATACACGGAAATAACGTATTTTTCGCCGAATCACGATCTAGAATGTTGTATTGGCGTCTCAAAAAGAAAAGTGTTAGTTAAAAGTACCAATATCCAGTTGTTCGTATATGTACTATTTCTATTTGCGTAAATGCTATGCTTGAATGCCTACTGGTTTGCTTGGGTTGTGTACGGCGTTTGATATCAATAAATTAATCGTCCATATTTGTTAGAGATATATATACAGGTTGTTGTATATGTATATCCATACACCCTTTTTAGCTAGTAATACATATTTGATGACGCTGTTTACACCCTTTCCTGCTTGTATTTTCGCCTATCTTTTAGGTTAACGGGCAGCCAGTTTTATATTAGTAAGTTTGTTATATTTTAAAATTTGTTTATCAGTCAAGTAACCGAATATTGTTCCACTTAAACCAGGATACTCAAAATGCAGCTAATCTCTAACAGTATTAAAAACAATTGGTATTTTTTAAAGATATTTATTTCATTTATTTATTAGTTTATTTCATTTGCAGTCGTTTGTCAGCAGCTACATGGTGAGTAGTTGTCTTCAGGCTTCTATCTGTTCACTTTCACTGGCAGTAAGCTATACATAAAACATGTGACTCCTGTCAAAATCAAGTAACGGATGTGACATAACGACTATCAAAATCACAGGACATGTGTCGTGTGAAAGCTGCCATTGAACATAGTATCGGCAACTTGAAGTTCTTAAGTCTATTATCTTAAATAATAAAATGATGGACAGAAATATAATATTATTGGAATGTTCACGTCTAGACATTAAGATCAGCCTATTTTTGCAATAACATGGTGAATTGTGTTCAGTGGTCTGGCTATTCTCGGTGAAATGGTAAACTTCGTAAACTGAATTATACGTAAATCGTACGACGGCAATCAAAGTTACGTGAAAGGTGTTATGCTATTGCTTCCAAAATCACCTGACAGCTGTCACCGAACGCAATAGTGCTAACCTAAAGTTCTAAACAAAAGTAAAAATTTCTGTTTATAATCATTCAGCAGAATGGTGATCAGTTTTAGATCAATATCTTTGGAGGTTTGGGGTATCTCACAAAAAAATTAAAGGCAGCTCGCTACTAAGCAGCTTCAAGTATTATTTAATTGAAATTATTAAAAAGTATTATAATTTTTATTTTATAATAAAAATATTTATACAAATAAAAGGTTATTAAGAGGAATAATCGTTCAGTTACTTCTCATGCTCATTGTTGCCGGTAAGGACATTTTTTTGACATGTTTTTAATGTGTGGAAGTATTCAACTTGATGTTTTGATAAACAAAATGTTTACTATATTAATTGTCCACCCTACCCTTTTTACTATTAACCAGTATTTGTTTTGAAGCCTAATCAAAGGCCTATCGGCAAAAACTGTATATTATCTTCTGGCAAGTTTGTTGAATTAAAATTTTAACTTATTTCTTATTATACTTAACATTTAATCTTTTACCTTTTATTAGTTTTTTAATCGTATTTTAAACTAACGAAGTATTGTTTTTATATAATGATTATGTATGCGCTTTTTTGTACTTACTTCTTATTTTAGGTTTACAAGATTTTTTAGTTTCTCCTATTGCACCTTTACTGTTAACAACCTCGATCATATCAATTTTTTAATAATGTGCAATCAATCATGACTGGTTTGTTTTGTGTTTCGAATATCGTTACAAATGCCGAGTCCACCGCAATAGAATAGCAATCGAATACTTGAGTACAAACTCGAATTTTGGACATTTAATTTTAATTTTGGAGGAATATGTCTCATTACAACTATTTATAATACAAGAATACTGTTCTATTCACAATTAAATATGTGAAATTATGTTTTATAAGTAATTTGTGCGTAAAATAATTTGAGTTTAGATTTGGCTGAAATGAGTTCGTTCACTTATGCTTACCTTAAAAAAGCTCTGTTAATTCAAATTTGTAAATATGAATAGGCCTTTGTGACACTGGACGTTATTGAGGGGGTATACTATGTTCAGTTCTAACTGTGTTTAGAAACGAAATCGATTCAATACATGCAGTCGCATGTCTTAATTCGTTTTAACTACATATGAATAAACACGCTGAACTTTCAGAGTATAGAAATGACATTTTGGACTATCTAGAAATAAAAAGTTTTGTATATGATTACGTTCTACAAACAAATTGAACGAAGATTGTTTCTAAAACAAGGGAAAATAGTTCACCGAATGCTAAAAATTTCAGATTAATGAGCTTAAAACATATTCATTCATTGTTGAGTAATATGTGAAGTGGACTTTACATAGTAATTCATTCCTCGAAATGATTCATCAAGACCTATTATGGAGCATAAGTCTCCTCGATTACCGTCGTTACTACCCTTACTGCCACTTTATACTTCTATGCCTAAATGCCACTTCTATACCTTCGATGGTGATGTGACTCGCTGACGTGGCGTTTAGGTTGGGAATGGTGTAAATATTCTTTACAGAGAGAGGTGAATTGATGAAAGAAACGGCCGATGTTTTATTTCGATTAAGGAGAGGTCTCCATGTTAAAGATAGTCTTTTACCGCCATCTCTTTTGTTAAGACAATGGGACGTTTTCTAATTAAGGGCTTCTCAAATAATTCTTGGTATATAAAGAGAAACATTAGAGATGTAGTGGGAATGAGAATGTTAGAAGAAATATTAACAAATACCTGTTAACAGGCATCATGTTACACGCATCCAGCACACCATGTATTAGTGAAAAATGAATGATAAGTTCCAACAAAAGTCTATAAATCTCCTTCGTGGATATCAAAGGGGATATCATTAAGATAATACGAATATCCAATTTTCTTTCTAAGATATACAAAGAATTAACAGCATTTAAAAGAGTAATATAATAATTTATTAAGTATAATAAATAAATAATAGTCTCCCTTTATACCGCTAGTGTTGCTTTGGTATTATAATAGCAGGATAGTCTGCTATCTCTTGGGCCTACGGTACATAAATAAATATGTAACCCTATTTTTGTTTAATGTATTATTTAATAATGATTTTCTGGTTAGAATAATAAAAACAATGCGGTTGTGATGTGGTTGCGGCAGTTTTGGTTTGTGACGTTATTTGAAATTGTAAAAGTAAATTTTCTACAACTTTTCTACTTAGATTTGGTGTTTCTCTTTCTCTCGCACAACATATTTCTCTTTTGGTTCGGAAGTAGTAGTCTAAAAAGAATGTATATATAAGGTTTTGCAGCTAAAATAATATTTTTTTGTAAGTAGATAATGGTACTTAAAATAAAATAAAAGTATACAAGATAAAAATAAAACGGTTATTTTTATTTTTTCTAAAATGATTTGGCAATATTATATACATTAGTAGATTAAACAAGAGAAAGATTATATCATATGATGCAATATTTAGTGTAAAATTCTGTTTAATAGATCGTATGATTTGTTTGTAAGAGTGTCGCAGTTTAGGAATTAGTAGCTGTGATGTCAAAAATAAGAAAAACTATTTAGGTTAGAACAATCAAGCACTACTTTATCTATGCTTTTATTTGATATTTTCTAAGGCGTTTTACAAGTTTTTTCTCTCAAGGTCGCAGGTTATATCTACAAATCCTATAAAATGTTGAAGAGTAGGAATATAGTAGAGGAGATATTGTAACAGGGTGTTTAAAATTGTTTCATACGTTTCTTAATACGATGTTCACGTGTTACTAGGCATTCAGTATATTTGTAAATAACTGTAGATAGATTATTTTTGATAAATTTTGTATTCGATTTTATAAATTGTTGAAGCGCTTCTTCTTCATTACGTTTTGTTTGCATATTTTATGAAAAGACCTAACGCAAGCCGAGTAGAGTTAGTGATGACCGGATCAGATTTGTTTCAATCAGTGAGTCGGAACTGTTAATTGTTCAAAACGGAACCGAGTACCAAAACGGTTATAGGCAGGTTGGATGCACTCATATAATATTTTGATCTACTGAGCAGTATCACTGATTTGGTGCTGTCGCAACGAATCTTGGATTTAATAAGGAGTTAAGGGATATCCAAAACTTAAAATTATAAGCAGGTCATGATTCGTGATTTATGGTATTGTATTCTATGTATAATATAATACGTCTAATAATTAACTTATATGAATTGGAATTTACATGCAAGCTCCCAATTTAAGAGAACTGTTCAACCCAGTGATGAAATATAGAATTTATTGATTTAATGAACTAAGTCACTGATTCGGTTACACTGCAACGAATCTTTGATCCAGTGACTCGGATATGCAAAAATAGTTAATTCTATTAAGAAAAATAAATTGTAAGCAGGTTACTGATTTGCAATCTATTACCTATAAGTAATAAATAAGTATAATTTAAATTGATTAGATAAAATTGAGCTCCGTGATCGAATTGAACAAAATTAAAAAAAGCTTTTGGATATACTCCAGAATGCTATGATTCATTGAACCAACTCACAGACTAGATTTTCCGGAACGAATCTTAAAATGATTCGAACTGGTCATCACTACGTAGAATGATGTCAGTAGCAATAAAAATTTGTAAAACGTCCCCAACTAATCTACTTCAGATGAAATGACACTATTTTTGACAAAATACGTAACAACAAGAAACTGTTACATTCCAATAATCGTAATGATATTTATTTGTATGTGAAAGTTTATATCTTATTGATAAATGGCTTTTTTGGTGTGTTAAAAAACAGAATCAAATAATTCGAATGTCTTTAGGTGTTGAAAACCACAATAATTATGTAATACATGAATGTATAATAAATAATAACTAAATATTTGTTTTTTTTTCAATCATTATCCCTTGTTAGGTCGTTCAGTAGTGAGAACGCCCCAGGGACTGCTAAGGTCATATTTTAAGGCGTATATTATTTTAAGGGTTCTAATGTTATTAGAATTTGAAAGATCATACATTAAGCTGAATTCTCACTACAATCAACTAGGACCAAGTAGTGATTTTACTTATTATACATGAGCGTCCCACGTTTTACTTATTCGATAATAAATTCGATTCGATATTTGATTCGATTTGATTCGATCATCGATTCGATTGTATTTTATTTTATTTTATTATAAAATACACTAAGCAGCGAAATTAACGCACCACTTGCTTAAGAGACTGTTGTTTAATATGTTATAGCCTTACTCTTTAACAATATCGCTTTAATAAATATTATTGCTAGACAGGTAAATTATCATTGTGTACTGGGCATACCAATCAGATTGTGTTTTTTTCTCAATGTTCGCAACGCCCTGTGGAATATTCTTCGTCTTCTTCTTCTTCTTCTTAAGTAATCCAACTTTGGACATAGGTCTCTCCCAAATAAATCAAATGTTTTCTATTTTGCGCCACTTGCTTCCAGTTGTGCCCTCCGATGTTCCTAATGTCATCATCCCATCTCATTTGTGATCTTCCTCTGCTTCTCTTTCTTAACCATGGTCTCCATTGTTGTATTTCGTGGTTCCATCTTTGGTTGAGTTTACCGAAAGTACAAGCTGAATAGAGCCGCAAATGTCAAAAATATTTCGGTTTGGCAGTGTTGGCATGTTTTTATAACGCATATGTTGTATGCTTCAAATATAAAGAGATAAAGCTTTTAAAAAGTACATTTTGATTATACTGTTTTATGAATTTTGCAATTTTTAATTTATATGAAGCAATAACGAGTAAATATTTGTCTCTTTGGAGATTAATTGCAAACATCTGTTGTAATCTGGCAACTGCTGATTTGACGATTGCCAAATCTATCCCCTAATCTATCAAAGGATAATTGCTAAAAAAATTTCTAATAATTAACTGCAATTAATCTGCAAAGAAACAAATAGTTACTCATTGTTGTTTTATATAAATCAAAAACTGCAGTATTTATAACATAATATAAACAAAATGTACTTTTCTAAAGCTTTTTATCTTTTTATATTTAAAGCATACAGCATCTACATTATAAAACATGCCAACACTGCTGTACCGAAATTTTTTGTTCCCTGTTTGACATTTGCGGCTACAATCAGCTTGTACTTTCGGTAAACTCAACCCCATCTTTTATCCTTCAGTCGGGCATTGTGTCCTGCGAAGCTCCATTTTAATTTGGCAGAATGTTCTCCTGCGTCTTTTACTTTGGTTTTGCTTCTAATCCATTTGTTTGTTTTTCTGTTTATAAGTCTCACCCCGAGCATTGATCTTTCCATCGCTCTTTGTGCTTTTACTATTTTATCCATATTAGACTTGGTGAGTGTCCACGTCTGTGAACCATACGTGAGTATAAGGAGGATACACTGATCGTAAATTCTGGTTTTCAAATATTGTTCTATTTTAGTGCTTTTCAAGATCCAACTCAGTTTTCCAAATCCTGCCCATGCTAACCTTATTCTTCTTGTAATTTCGGCAGTTTGATTTTCTTTGTTAATTTTCATTATCTGTCCCAGGTAGATGTATTCGCTTCCTGTTTCTAAATTTATGTCGTTCAACGTTATTTCTGTAATGTTCTGTGTATTTGTCATTATTTTTGTTTTTTCCAAGTTCATCTTAAGACCTACTTTTTCCGAAACTTGAAAGAGTTGCGTCATCATGGTCTGTAGTTCTTCCAAACTTGTAGCAAATATTACAATGTCATCAGCGTATCTCAAATGCCTCAGTTTTCTTCCATTAATATTTATTCCTTTATCTACCCAGTTAATGTCTTTGAACACGTCTTCCAGTCCAAGTGTGAATAGCTTTGGTGAGATAACATCTCCCTGGCGGACTCCTCTGTTGATTGGTATAGCTTTGGCTTTCGCGTCTATTTGTATTTTCATTGTAGCTTTCTTGTAAATATTATGTATGAACAATCTGTATCGGGAATCTATCCTGCAGTTGTTCATAGCTCTCTTTTTCCCAAACTTCTATGGAGTCGAATGCCTTTTCAAATCAACGAAGCCAATGTATAAGTTCAAGTGATATTCATTGGTTTTTTCTATTAGCGTTCTGACTAAGAAGATGATCCTCTGTACTGTAACCCTTTCGGAATCCTGCCTGCTCTACCGGTTGATAGCTATCGAGCTTCGACGTTAACCTGTTAGTTATTACTCTCCTAAACAGTTTGTACATTTGGAACAGCAGGGAGTCTGTCTGTCTGTCTGTCAGCAAGCTGTCTCCTCTGTGAAGACATTCATTGAAACCATTTTTCAATATGGAATATTTCAATTCTAAATTAAAACACAACTATAGGCTCAGATTTACCACGTCACGGAATTTAGTGTGGTTCATAATCCAACCCGGCATTGATACCGTAAGGAGACAGACGTCTTGTAGAACATGATTCGCGTATTCGAAGACCAGCTACAGGCCCAGCATTAATTGCAAACTACCGCAGAGCTAGACTGCAAACTGGAATAATGACGGCTGGGAAAACCTTCTGTTTACAGATGAATCTAGATTTTGTCTCTATAATTCCGATCGACGTTCAAGAGTAATTCGACGACCAAATGACCGTTATGCCCAGTGCAACATACATAGAACGACTTTATTTAAATGAGGGTCTCTAATGGTTTGGGGAGAAATTTCTTTAACCAAACGCAAACAGATCCTGTTTCTTTACTTGGACGTTCTCTAAACAGTGAAAGGTACATAACTGATATTTTATCTGAGCATGTTGTACCTTTCGCTCCTTATATTGGTAATAATTTTTTGCTAATGCACGATAATACAAGACCTCACGTTGCACGAAATGTAACCGAATATTTATAACAGGTAAATCTTCGGACTTTGAATTGGCTACCGCATAGTTCAGATCTTAACCGGATCGAACATTTAAGGACATAGTTGGTGTATGATACCCAGTTAAGTGACAATCATATTATTCATGTTGGTAACAAGATGGCATGACAGGAGGTGACAAGACAGGTTATTAGGTTAGTTAGACACAGTTGTTAGGTTAAGTTACTGGCATGTGAAGTTAATATACTTGTTGCTTATACAATTACTCAATCTAGTATTTGTTTTATTTATTACACCTTCCATCAGGCTTATACATGGTGTCAGGTGTGATAATCTTTGCGTGGTGTAACCATTTCTTGTTTGGATAGGTACTCAACTGTAACCTTGTATTGTAACACGTGAGTATCATTTTTTGGTATCATCATGGAATCCACTTTTAAGCCACCTGAATCTCTAGTATTAGATGGGAATATATCTGAAAACTGGCGCAAATTTAGCCAAAAGTTTGATCTATTTATGATAGCTACGGACCTAACCTCCAAACCAGAAAGTAAAAAGCTGGCAGTTTTCTTAAGTCTGGTGGGTGACGAGGCATTAGAGCTGTACAACACCTTCACATTTGACGAAAATGAAGACAGAACAGTAACTTGCGTAAAAAAAGAAGTTTGAAGAGTATTGTTCACCAAAGAAAAATGTCATATTTGAAAGATGTAAGTTTAATAGTATAAGCCAGCAAGAAGGGCAACCATTTGACTCGTTTGTTACAGAACTACGGAAAGCCATTAAAACAACAGAGTATAGCCAACAAGACCAGATGATCAGAGATAGAATAGTAATGGGCATACACAACAAAGCAACACAAGAAAAACTGCTCAGAGAATCAGAGTTAACGTTAATGAAAGCAGTTGACATATGTCGAGCGATAGAAATTAGTAAAGACCAGTCTAAAATGTTACAAAATGAGTCATTAATAAATGCAGTTCAACGCAGTAGCGCACCTAGAATTTGCCTCTGGGGGGGGTTTTGGCTGGTCACCGAAATTTTTTTTATGGTGCTACCTCGATTTTGAGTCCTTAAAATGTGTGAGTAACAGTGTCGGAATAGGGTCCTGGGAGGGGAGGTTAACCCCCAAAACCCCCCTGGGTGCGCCACTGGTTCAACGAAGAGAACTAAGATGTGATCGTGTGTGTACCAGATGTGGATATAATCATTTGAGAGACAATCGATGTCCTGCTTGGGGTAAAACATGTGCTAAGTGTCAAGGCCATAACCATTTTGCAAAAGTTTGTAGAGAAGACCATAAAACTAGTGGGAGCAATGTGAGAATCAAACCAGAAATTCCAAGAAAGGCGATGAAAGAGCAGAAGAAGAAAGTGCATCAAGTAAAAGAAGCTAGTGTAAGTGATGTGCACAGTTCAGGAAGTGAGAGTGAAGGTAGTGAGTATCAGTATTTTGTCAGGTCAGTAAACTCTAAATGTAAACATGAGGTTGGACAAGATATGTGGTCAGCTGATATTTATATTAACAATAAGCCTGTGTCATTTAAATTAGATACTGGAGCTGAGGTAAGCACATTGCCTTTAAGTATTCTCAAAGAAATAGCCCCAACAGCACATATTCATAAATCTAATATATCATTAGTATCATATGGGGATTCAAAGTTCAAAATTAAAACTGTAGGTAGAGTTACATTAACTTGTGTTATTAAAAATGATAAAAAAGATATATCTTTTGTAGTTGTAGATACAAAAAATCAGGTTCCTTTGCTGGGGTTTAAGGAATGTATAGAATTAAATTTAGTCAAACGGGTAGATTCATTAGTAAGTTTTAAATTTAAAAATTTAAATGATTTAGTAACAAAATATGCACATGTGTTTGAAGGTCTAGGAAAATTTCCAACAAAACACCATATAACCTTGAGAGAAGATACCAAACCTCGAATAAGCACCATAAGACGGGTTCCACATGCTTTACGAAAACGTTTAAAAAATAAACTGCGTGATCTTGAAGCGCAAGGAGTCATAACAAAGGTAGATAAACCAACAGAGTGGGTTCACCCACTTGTCATTGTGGAGAAGCCAAATGGTGACTTAAGGCTATGTCTTGATCCAAAAGAACTTAATGGGGCCATCAAGAGAGAACATTTTCAAATTCCTTCTGTTGATGAAATTGTAACTCTACTTGGTAGAGGACAGTTCTTCACTGTTTTAGACATGAAGGATGGTTATTGGCAAGTGGAGCTGGATGACGAAAGTGCAGATTTAATGACTTTTGGCACACCATTTGGTAGGTATCAATTTAATAGACTGGCTTTCGGTATCTGCTTAGCACCAGAAGTATTCCAGAAAAAGAATTTTGAAATATTTGGAGATCTTGAAGGCGTAGGCCTTTACTTTGATGATTTAATTGTCACTGGTGCCTCAGAAGCAGAACATGACAGTGTCGTACCGGATGGGTAATAGTTTGTAAAAATAGCATCAAAATTACCAGCCCGTCGCTCTATGTTTCGATATTGTCTTGAAAAAGACAAGATCTATTTGTTTTATAACTGTTAAGGTTAAATAAAACTCAGGTTTATAGGTAGAAAAGACTCAGCCACAGAGTCTAAAAGAAAACAAGCAGAGCCCCTAGAGCGAAGTGCTCTAGGAGAGTCCGTAAAGGACCGACTTCGACTGCCTTGAGATCAGAATAATCCCATATTTAAAGACATTTTAATATTTATATGAGATTTTCGGACCTCTTGGCCAATAGAAAATTGAATAAAATGCAAGAAGGCGGGCGATGCGCATCAAGGTGCGTATTAGTTTGCTACTAAAGGCACCAGGATGACATCCCCCCCGCTTTGGAGACTCTGAGGCTGGGAAAAGGTAATTTTTATTAAAAGGTTGAAAACACACAAATACAAATAAAAAATGCACAAGAAAATATGTGAAAATAAACGTACTTACAGTTTTTTTTTAAGATATAAAATTGAAAATTGTCCTTATTGATCGCAACACTGCACAAAAACACTTCACAGGGGGAGGTCGGTGGTGGTGACAGTGTCTGCAGGTCCATCCTCGGTCGATGTACTCACTCCCTCGGCGGGTTCGTCCTCCTCTAGGCTGTCCGGATCCCATCTACCATATCAAACGGGGTTTCGTAGGCCAGGGGCCTAAGCCTACGTGGTTACGACCACATATCTGTAGGGAGGGACTAGCTGGTCCTACTCCGTGATTTTCGTTGGCAGGTGGGGCTTCTAACTTCGAAGAGGGCCGGCTCGTCGAGGGTATCTGCACATCGAAGGCTTCAGGTCTGCAGAAGGCCTGGATATCGGCATGTTAGTTTGATATGCTAACATCCGATGCTTCTCCCCGCTGTTTTCTTGAATCCAGCACACGGTGGATTCATTTGTGTGCCTTCTGTGCAGGCGGGTCGTAGGTCCGGATTTTAATCCGTGTGTTGGGCGCCATGTCGTACCGGATGGGTAATACTTTGTAAAAATAGCATCAAAATTACCACTCCGGACGCTCTATGTTTCGATATTGTCTTGAAAAAGACAACATCTATTTGTTTTATAACTGTTAAGGTTAAATAAAACTCAGGTTTGTAGGTAGAAAAGACTCGGCCACAGAGTCTAAAAGAAAACAAGCAGAGCCCCTAGAGCGAAGTGCTCTAGGAGAGTCCGTAAAGGACCGAATTCGACTGCCTTGAGATCCGAATAATCCCATATTTAAAGACATTTTAATATTTATATGAGATTTTCGGACCTCTTGGCCAATAGAAAATTGAATAAAATGCAAGAAGGCGGGCGATGCGCATCAAGGTGCGTATTAGTTTGCTACTAAAGGCACCAGGATGACAACAGGAACTTAAAAAGGGTTCTTGACTGTGTTACCAAATACAACATAAAGTTCAATAAGTCCAAGGTACAGTTCAAACAAAGTAGTGTTAAATACATGGGTCAGATATTTTCAAAGGATGGTGTGAAAACAAGTGATAAATATGTCAAAGCAATCTTAGACATGCCCACACCAGAGTGCAAACAAGATGTTGCAAGATTTTTAGGAATGGTAAAATATGTAGCCAAGTTCGTACCAAGCCTATCAAAAATATCTGCCCCGTTAAGAAACTTGACAAGATTGGATGTAGATTGTCAGTGGTCAAGTGAGCATCAAGATTCACTGGATCAATTAAAGCATCTGTGGACTAACTCGCCAATCTTGGCAGTATTTGACCCAAAGAAACCAACAGAAATTGAAACAGATGCATCAAAATATGGATTGGGGGCATGTTTGTTGCAAGAAGGCAGACCTGTGGCCTTTGCATCAAGGAGCCTTACAAAAACTGAGCAGCAGTATGCTCAAATAGAAAAAGAAACTATAGCTATTTTATTTGCTGTAAAGAGGTTTCACTGCTTTGTCTATGGAGCTTGTGTAAAAATCCACAGTGATCAAAAACCACTGGAATCAATTTTTAAAAAAGATTTACAGTCAATTTCACCAAGAATCCTAAGAATGAGATTAAAATTATTAGATTATGATTTAGTTGTGTCATACAAACCAGGAAAAAGTATGTACATACACACTGACACACTATCAAGGGCATTTCTAAAAAACAACAAAAAATCTGTTGATACGGAGATAGAGTTTGCTGTTCATTCAATTGTCAATGATTTACCGCTATCTGAGGAACGAAAAAATCAGTTTCAACAAGAGACAATAGCAGACCCCCAACTACAAGTTGTTTTTGATTTTATCATCAGTGGTTGGCCAGAGCAAAAATATAAAATTCCAGAAAATGTCAGACACTTTGCCAAACTTAAGGAGAACCTATTTATAACTAATGACCTTCTTTTTCTAGACAATAAATTAGTTGTTCCTTTTTCATTAAGAAAAGAAGTTCTAGGATTACTTCATGAGGGACATTTAGGCATAGAAAAAAACAAAAACACTAGCACGCCAAATTTATTATTGGCCAGGTATGGTGATGGATATTGAATCATATATAAGGGTATGTAAGAGTTGTGAAAAATTTGCAAGAAAAAACCCAAAACAAACTCTTTTATCATATCCACTACCTAAAAGACCATGGGAGAGGGTTGGGTCTGACATTTTCACATATGCTGGAAAAAGTTACGTAGTTTTATTTGACTCATATTCTAACTGGTTAGAGGTATTAACCATTAAAGATAAAAGTGCTGTTTCAGTAATTGCTGAAATTAAGACAGTTTTTGCACGATTGGGATCACCTGATTTTCTTGTAACTTACAATGTACCGTATAATAGTGAAAAATTTAGAAAGTTTAGCAGAAATTGGAACTTTACTTTAATCTTTCGTAGTCCTAATTATCCACGTTCAAATGGATTAGCAGAAAAAGCAGTGTCAATTGCAAAAAACATGTTAAGGAAAACTATAGATGAAAGAAAGCATGCAGACGTTCAGTCAGCATTAATAAATTATAGAAATTATCCATTAAAAGGTAAGGGATACTCCCCATCACAACTTCTTAATAGCAGAAGATGTAAAACAAAAGTTAGAAATTTCAGTTGATTTGTTGCATCCATGTTTGTGTGAAAATGTGGAAATGAAAATGAAAGCTAAAAAAGAATTAAATGAGACAACTTTTAATAAAAATGCAACAATATTGAAGCCATTGAACAGGGACATGGATGTAACAGTCCTTGATCACTGTAATAACACCTGGAAGTCTGCAAAAATCTTGAATCAACATGAATCGCCTAGATCATACATCCTGCAAGATGGCAGTGGAAACATTATCAGAAGAAACAGATCTCACATAAGATCATCAGTAAATAAACATGTTGTAGACTGTGGTGATGATCATCATGTGGGTGGCGATGGTAGTGTATATCATGAATTGCCAGACAGTGAGGGTATTGAAACACATCAGGAACATCAAGCAACAAACAAGTTTTAATCCCTGATAATAATCATATACTTGAAACATCAAATCATAATAATACTTACTGTACAAGGTCAGGGAGACAAATTAAAAAACCTTGTAAGCCGAACTTATAAGGAAAAAGAAAAGAGGATGTATGATACCAGTTAAGTGGCAATCATATTATTCATGTTGGTAACAAGATGGCATGACAGGAGGTGACAAGACAGGTTATTAGGTTAGTTATGTGGCCTGTTTGCGGGAAGCAAAGTAGTCGGGGCACACTTTAAACTGTTTTATTGATTTATTAGCAATAAACTACATACTAAAAACAAGTAAGAAAACTGTAAGAGTTCTTTTCGTTGTCACTTCGTCGTGTGATCGTGTTCTGACAGCCATCAGCTGGTCTCATCCCCTCTTCTTTTCTCCGTCGACGTTCCCTCACTTCAATAGCACAGTCAACCCATGTGTGGCTGGAGGTTAACTGTCAATCTGCCACAGGGCTCCCCTCCAGTGAGGAACCTGCTGGTTTCGAACGGCTATGTTGACTTGTGTTGCTCATCAGACGGTTGGCATATGCATGTTCTTCCTGCACCTGTTGGGCCGCTGGAATATATGCTGGTTTGAGTCGGTCCATGGAAATTCGCTGAGGAACATTTTGGACATCCACAGTTACAAACTTATCACTTCGTTCTAACACTCTAAACGGGACGGTATAGGGAGGTGTAAGAGGAGGGTTCACTTTATCGGTTCGCACAAACACATGACTTGTAGTCTGTAGATCCGGATGGACAAAGGCAGTGCGGGCTGAGTGGTTGCTCGTCGGTACAGGACGCAATGCTCCCATGGTCTCACGTAGTCGTTGGACAAAACTATGCTCGTCGGGTGTAACAGCACTAGGGACAAGCAGCTGTCCAGGGAGACTCACTGGGGTACCATACACTAACTCGGAGGCTGTACATGCAATGTCTTGTTTGAAAGTGTTTCGAAGGCTTAGCATGACCAGAGGTAGGGCTTCAACCCACGATACTGTGTCCGCGGCGATGAGAGCAGCCTTGAGCGTTCGGTGGAAACGTTCAATACATCCGTTTGATTGTGGGTGGTAGGCAGTGGTTTTAATATGTTGTACACCTAGCAATCCATTGAGCTGGCGAAACAACTGGCTCTCAAATTGCCTACCTCGGTCCGTTGTTATGGTTGCTGGCACGCCAAACCGGGATATCCATCCCTCAAGGAGCTTCTGCGCGACGACTTCGGTTGTAATCTCCGAGATAGGTATGGCCTCTGGCCATCTTGTGAAACGGTCGATGATTGTGAGCAGGTATCGAAAGTTCTGATTTGCTGGAAGTGGGCCAACGATGTCGACATGTATGTTTGCGAATCGATCGTCTGGCATTCCTAGAGGTGTCACAGGTGTAACAGTGTGACGTCCGATTTTGGCACGTTGACATAGGATGCACTCTCGTGACCACTGCTTGACTTGGCGATTCATGTTATGCCACACAAAACGTTCAGCAATCATTCGTAATGTAGCAGCATGCCATGGGTGGGATTGCGTGTGGAACTTCAGGAAAACATCTCTTTGGAACACAGCTGGCACATAAACTCGTATACGACCATCTTGGACTGAACAATAAATAGGCCGCTGGCTATCTGGTAGAACTATGCGTTGAAGTTGTAAGGAACTGGCAGGATCGTTCAGGGTCTGTTGAAGACCCTCATCTGTAGTCTGAGCTTCGGATAGCCGGTCATAGTCAATAGTAATGGGTGTTGTGATAGCGTCTACTTCAGGTCGTGAGAGACAATCGGCAACGATATTGGCTGCGCCCTGTATATGTCGAATATCGGTCGAGAATTGGCCAATAAATTCTAGTTGACGTATCTGTCGTGGAGACTGTCGCTCATGTCGCTGTTGGAAGGCAAACGTTAAAGGCTTGTGATCAGTATAAATGGTAAATGGCATACCCTCAAGAAAATGGCGGAAGTGATGTATGCCACTGAATATGGCAAGCAACTCTCGGTCATAAGTGCTGTAGTTTCGCTCCGTCTTAGAAAGCTTTCGAGAGAAGAAAGCGATGGGCTGTAGGTGTTCACCTATAAGCTGTTGCAAAACACCGCCGATGGCAGCATCTGAGGCATCAACTGACATGTTCAATTGGGCATTTGGTGCTGGAAAGACCAATTCAGTCGACGCGGCCAAGAGTTCTTTTACCTTGGTGAAAGCTGCTGCAGCTGCTGGTGTTAATGTTAGTTCTTGCTGCTTTTTCTTTTGCTGAGACAATAACTCCGTTAGTGGCATTAGCTCATTGGCAGCATTAGGTAACCAACGTCTGTAGAAATTGAACATACCCAAAAATCGTCGTAGCTGTCGATAGGTCGTAGGTTGTGGAAACTTACGAATCGCGCTAACTTTAGCCGGTAATGGACGAACGCCAGTTGGCGATACCGTGGCACCCAGGAAGTTTACTTCACGTTTACGGAATTTTGATTTATCCTTGTTTATTTGGAGTCCATTTGCTTCCAGAATCCGAAGTACTGATGCCAGGTGTTGCTCATGCTCAGTCTCCGAGGCAACCAAGATATCGTCAGTGTATACATACACATATGAGCATTCTCGAAAAAGGTGATCGAGGTATCTCTGGAACGTCTGGGCAGCATTTCGCAAACCGAACGGCATTCGGAGGAACTCGTACAGCCCAAAGGGGGTTATTACAGCCGTCTTTTGGACATCCTTCGGGTGGACTGGAATTTGGTAAAAAGCACGTACCAAGTCGATGCAAGAGAAAATTTTCTTACCATGTAGCTGGTTAGCAAAATCCTGGATGTGCGGTATAGGGTAGCGATCTGGTTTCGTCATGGCATTTAAACGGCGGAAGTCTCCACAGGCACGCCATCGTCCATTGGACTTCTGAACTAAGTGAAGCGGACTGGCCCAAGATGACTTTGATGGTCGGATAATGCCTGCCTGCATCAGCTCGTTGAATTCTGCTCGTGCAGCTTGAAGACGGTCTGGTGGAAGTCTTCGTGGTTTAGAGAAAACTGGTGTACCTCGAGTCTCAATATAGTGCTGGACTCTTTCAGTATCCTCTGGTATAGCAACAGTTGGACGATCATAGGGATGAGCAGTGGATAAGCCTACTTCTGGCACCCTAACACGACGAGACACACAGGTAATACTGCTTGACATACTTGGACTTACTAATCGTTTGTTTCTCATGTCTACACTAATGCCATGGTACGTCAGAAAATCGGCTCCTAGTATGGGTGTGGTGACATCTGCGACTACAAATGTCCATGTTACAGGTTGGCCTAGACCAAGGTTTAGTGTGAGCTGTTTCTGACCATATGTTTGGATGCACGATCCGGTGGCAGAATACAGTCGTACAGTGCTGGGCTGAGTCTCAGTGCAGATTTTACGTGGAAGCACACTTAGGTCTGCCCCTGTATCAATAAGAAATTGAAGTTGGAGAGCACTATCGGTAATGAAGAGGCGGCGTGGTATGTGAGGGGCTGCGGTTGCCGCCATTACTGCGCCCTTTGATCGTTTTTTGTAAAATTGCAAGGTGGTCTACATTTCTTTGCTTGTGCACCAAATCTTCGATGGTAGTAACACTGTTCGTCTGATGATGACTTGGTACTCTTGGTCATTTGAATCTGTTGCCCTTCTTGAGCTACAGTTAATCTGTTGGATAAAGCATTCACTTGGTCACTCAATGCAGCCACTGTTTTGTCTAAGGTAGAGCTTTCGGTAACAACCATGACTGGAAAACTGGAACACCGTACGTACGTATCGGCTTTCTTAGCAAGTTCTTCTAGGTCTCCATCAAGAATAGATATAACGTTTCGAACTGAAGGTGGTAGGCGGTCCAACCAAAAATTTTTGAGAACTTGCGTACTAATGCTATCCATGGCCAAAGCTTGCATTCGATGGAGTAGTTGAGTGGGTTTTAGGTCACCCAGAGTGAGTTCCATCAACTTGTGGGTCTTTTCATCTGAGCTGGTGCCATACCTGTCGAGAAGTCGAGTTTTTAGTTGTATATAGGCATTGCCAGCAGTGGGATTCTTTACTATGTCTGCTACTTCTATAAGTACTTCACTGTTTAAACTAGCAACAGTATGCTCGAATTTGCAGTTGTCAGTTGTGATTTTGGCTTGTCGAAACTGCGCTTCTAGCCGGAGAAACCATAGTTCTGGTTCAGTGCGCCAAAACTCTGGCGCTTTAATGCCTACCCGTGCAATTAATGAGTGATTATCGCCTTCGCACGGTGTAATATTCATATTGTTTGGCATTGTTTGGTCGGTGTTTGTCATAGTTGTGTATAAATCGTTGTACTTACAGTTTTTTTTCTCGGGGTCACCAATGTGGCCTGTTTGCGGGAAGCAAAGTAGTCGGGGCACACTTTAAACTGTTTTATTGATTTATTAGCAATAAACTACATACTAAAAACAAGTAAGAAAACTGTAAGAGTTCTTTTCGTTGTCACCTCGTCGTGTGATCGTGTTCTGACAGCCATCAGCTGGTCTCATCCCCTCTTCTTTTCTCCGTCGACGTTCCCTCACTTCAATAGCACAGTCAACCCATGTGTGGCTGGAGGTTAACTGTCAATCTGCCACAGTTAGACACAGTTGTTAGGTTAAGTTACTGGCATGTGAAGTTAATATACTTGTTGCTTATACAATTACTCAATCTAGTATTTGTTTTATTTATTACATCTTCCATCAGGCTTATACAGTTGGCAGAACACTACGACAGAGTTTGCCACCTCCTAGAACCACACAAGAGGTAGAAACAGTAGCTCTAGAGATTTGGAATGATATTGATCAAAACCAAATAGCAAACCTCATTTCGAGTATATCTCGCCGATGTAAAGCCGTCATTAGAAGTAGAGGCGGAAACACGCTCCACTGACTCGTATTGTATTGATTTATTTTTGTTACTTTAAGCATGTTATAACCTGTACTTCTTACGTTATGCTAATAAAACGTTTTGTTTTATGGGTAATGGATTCTATTCTATAAACGATTCGATTTGATAATCAATCACTTCGATTCGATAATCGATTTCATAAACGATTGGATAATTGATTAGATAATCGATTCGATTTGAAAATCCATTCGATAATCGATTCGATTCGATAATCAATTCGATTCGATAATCGGTTCGACTTGATTCGATAATCGATTCGAATTGATTTGATAATTGATTCGATTAGATAATCAGTTCGATTCAACTTGATAATCGATTTGATTCGATAATCGATACGATTCAATAATCGATTCGATTCTATATTTGATTCAATTCGATTTGATTCCGATTCGATAATCGATTCAATTTAATAATAGATTTTATTCAATATTTGATTCAATTCGATTTGATTCCGATTCGATAATTTATTCAATAATCTATTAAATTCGATAATCGATTCGATTCAATATTTGATTCTATTCGATTCGATATTTGATTCAATTCGATTCGATAATCTATTCGATTATATAATCGATTTGATTCGATTCAATTTGATATGATTCGATTCTATTTTATTTTATAAAATATATAAAAATAAACTCATTTTAAATTTAAATTGTGGCTTACTCCCATCAAAAATAGTAAATTTCATTTTATTTTATTGTTGTTTTTATTATTTATTACTTTTATTCTATTTTATTTTATTAGTAAACACACAAGACACTGCGTTTACTACTCCATGTAGTGTGTAACACTCCAGTTGTTGTGTCGGTTTTATTTTTTTCACACCTCAGTGCGATCCACCGCTCCGTCCGTAACCCTCGATAAGAAAGCTATGCTTCCAATAAATCCCCAGGCATTGACACAATATCAGAATGCTACATTCACTAAATGACGAAAGTATTGTTTGGAATTCGGAAAAATGGCCATCTGATTGGTGTACTTCAATTTATATATTTATATTTATACAGGGTGGTCCTTAAGTATTTGTCCAAAAGAAACAGTACAATATATTCTTCTTCTTCATGTGCCTTGTCCGTTCCGAACGTTGGCAATCAACATGGCTATTCTGACTTTGTTTACGGCAGATCTGAATAGTTCAGCAGATGACAATCCGAACCATTGCCGCAAGTTTTGGAGCCACGAGTGTCTTCTCCTCCCTGGACCCCTTCTGCTGTCTATTTTCCCTTGAACGATCAGCTGTACAGTACAATATATACTTTAAAATATTACGATTTAAGTCAACTTTTTTTAATAAAATGTTAATATTAAGATACAGGGTGTTAAAGTTGACATTTAAAATTTTATTTTTCTCTAGAACTTTCATATTTGTAGACATTTATGTATAAAAAATTTTAAGTATGAGGAATTATAATTTGTTGCATACTTTAATGTAAGTGCGCTTAACTTTTTTGCTCTTCAAGCTATTTGTGTCAAAAAAAATTAAATATAAATTATTTAAACAAACAAAAATATACTTTTGATATACTTAAAAACTCAACAGTTTTGGAGATAACCACATTTTACAAATCAGCTGCATAACGCTGATTTAACGCAATTACTCCAGGCAATGAAGGAAAAATAGACAAAAACATCAATACTTATGAATATTGGTAAAAAATATCTTTAACTAAAGTTAATAGATTCTGATATAATAAAGGAAAAATAGTATAAATATTTTTTTACATACATCAGTAAAATAATTAATAAAGGGTATATTATGTGTTTGGTATTCCGGTAATAACTCTAATCAGGCAGGGAGTTGGCATTATAGTTGATAAGAATTCTCAAAAAGCTGTTTGTAACTTTGTTCCCTACTCTAATCGAGTATTGATGCTGTCTCTCAACTCTCATTTAAAACATAAAATAAATATAATCCAAGTACATATTATGCACCCACTGCAGACAAGGATAAATACACCATAGAGAACTTCTATGAACAAATTGGCAATGTCTTAAAGCTGACTAAAACACATGATATAAATATTATATTGGGAGATTTAAACGCTAGGTGCAAGGAGAAGTGGAAAATTGTGTGGGGCGATATGGACTTAGGGAGAAGAATGAATGATCGTGGCGATCGGCTGGTTGATTTACCTTGTTCAAACGTCCTAAACGTAGATTATACACATGGAGGTCACCAGCTGGTAATAACAACAAAATAGTCAGAAATCAAATAGATTATATTATCGTCAACAGAAGATATAGAATATTGTTCTGAAGCTATTTTCTTGTGGCATTCAATCTCCTTCATGGTTTTAATCTCCACTTTGGAAATCGTTCTCAAAATACTAACATTAATAAATGTATTCTCTATGAAAGAGAAGAACTATCATTAAAAGCCACAGAAGATACCAGACCACCAATATTACGGGATGAAGTCATATATGCCATCAAAAACACAAAAGAGGGCAAAACTACCGGACCAGATGATGTGCCCATCGAATTATCAAAAATCATTGATGAATAAGTTATTGATTAAATTTTTGAAATATTGTTCTGAAGCTATTTTCTTGTGGCATTTTAAATTAATTAATATTTAAATGGGAATAAGCCACAATTAAAGGTTAAAATACATTTATTGACGTTTCAATTTCCACTTCAGTGGAAATTGAAACGTCAATAAATGTATTTTAACCTTTAATTGTGGCTTATTCCCATTTAAATATTAATTAAATTTTTGAACTCTGAATCTAATATATCAGACTGCCACAATCCCCAGACAATGGCTGCAATCGACCTTTGTGGCAATACCCAATAAGTCAAGTGCAATATCCTCCTCAGATTACAGAATAATAGCTTTAATGAGTCACACAACAATATTGAAAATAACACACAGCAGAATTGTAAAAACTCTTGAATATGAAATTAGTGACACATAATTTAGCTTTAGAAATGGTATGGGCACAAGAGATGCTTTGTTCGGCTTGAATGTGCTGGCTCAGAGATGCATGGATATACATCAGGTCATGTACTTATGTTTTGTAGATTTAAGGCATTTGATAACGTTCAACATAAAAAGCTTGTAGATATATTAAAAAGCAAAAATATTGAAAGTCGTGCTATGAAAATTATATCTAATCTATATTGGAATCAAACTGCCAAAGTAAGGGTTGACAATCAGAACACTCAAGAAATCAAAATACAGAGAGGAGTCCGTCAGGGTTGCGTACTGTCACCACTACTCTTCAATGTCTACAGTGAAGCGGTATTTAAAGAAGCGCTCTCAGGTTCAATAGAAGGATATATCAGAAAGGAGAAGAATAGAAGGAGAAAGATCTATCAATGGAGAAGTTTTGAATAACTTGCGTTTTGCAGCCGATAGAGCAATAATGACGGATAACAACAATGATTTACACAACGTAATGTAACGACTTAATGAATGCTGTCATGAATACGGACTAAAGATGAATTTGAAAAAAACTAAATGCATAATCATGACTAAATCATAAAATGTAGACCAAACCAAATAAATTAAGATACGTATTGAAATAGCACGTGCATCATAAGGTTAGGACTACGCCTAAGAATGCTTCGGTGTTACGTATTCACTACTCTTTATGGCTTGAAAGCATGGACATTAAAACAAGTGCATCTGAATAAGTTGGACGTTTTTGAATTTTGGTCTTTGAAGAATCCTACGAATATCATGGCCTCAAAGAATATCAAACGCAGACCAGAAGATGGACCTTAAAGAAGAAGCCTTTTTCTCGAGGACGCGGGTAAGGACCATGAGACGTTTGGGCATGAGGTTGGGATCGACTAAATTTAAGTCTGCTCTGTCCCTCAGACCCTTTATAGTCCTCACCACATCAGTAGTCCATTTTTTGTGTATTCGGTAGGTACCCACAGGATCCATGTGGTAACCGATATTTCATGAAACTGCAGAAGTTGATTTTGGCTTCAAATAGGAGCCTCATCCACTTCTCTGATGAGGAGCGAGGTACTTAAGAACATTTAAAGTTCTTTATAACTTCACAATATATAGGATGATCCATTTAAGAAAGTTGGAAAATTTTTACATTCGCATTTTGAATCGCCTTGTATATTACATATTATTTTATTCACTAAATATCTTTATTTATATAGTGCAAACAAAATGTTATTATTTATAAAGATAGAGGGTGTCAAAGTATGCAGTAAATAGATAATGACCCAGTATATTCCTTTGCGTTGTTTTTATTATTTGTTGTCTTTTAGATTTTACTGATTCCTTTTTTGTTGTATTATCCCGAATATTTTCTTTAGTTTCTTAATATTTTTCAAAATTCCGTCGTTGTTTCTCTTCTTCTAGGTATGTATCTAGATCCCGTCGTTCATCGTTTATTACGTAATCGCGGTGCTTGTTATTTTTGTCTTCTCTCTATCCGCGTGCTTTAAATGATGCTTCTTTATTTTGATCCTGTATTTATTCGATGTTATTATATCTAAGTATATAGTAAACACACCTATTAGTTTGTGGTCCAGATGTTGTTTGTACAGTTTTCTCATTATTTTAAATCTACTTTTTGCTCTTCTTAAGCTATCACATCTCTTATCTTTATATCAGGTTCAAATAAAACAATAAGAAAATTCAAAACGTTTTATTTTGATTTTAACAAGTACGACTTGGAAGTTATAAACGATTTTGATTCTACCGTGACTAACGTTCATTGTCTAAATTGCATTTTAACAATAATGGATATAATTTTACATTTAAAACCTTATATAAATACAATATAAATATGTGATACACTGTAATATTATAAATCGATAACTACAATCAACAAAATATTACCACGGATAATAAATTATATTTTTGTATTTAAAAGTGAGAAAACGTTATAATTTAACTACAGAACACATATTTTGAGTGAATGGGAATACGGATTATAAAACTAGAAGAGTTTATCTGCTAAAATGCCATACAAAAACATATCCTGTAATATAAATCCTGATAATTTGGTAAAATGGTCCGGTTTAGTTGTTACTACAAAGATATTAAATGACTTTTTTGTTCTCTTGTAGGAAGACAAACTTTACGACAAGTAATTAATTATTATTTTCCCAAGCCAGATTATTATGTAATATTACCATTTTTAAGTGACAGTTATTATTTTTGAGATATGATAACATCGATGTAAAAACTTTATATCGGCACGGTCAAGTGTGACGGTTTGTGGGTGGTTATGTTATAACTTTTTAATAACATATTGTTATTAAAAAGGGTGGTTATGTCTTAACTCCAATTCGTTATATCTTTTGGTGATAAAGCATCGACAAGAACCATCATATTTCGTTGAAGTTTCTTATTTAATGGTGACAGTCATCGTCGCCGAATCTGCAAACCAATGAAAATTAGATTTAGATTAGATTAGATGCAACCAACAAAAATTGCACATTAGTTTTTGGTAAAAACACTATTGATACAAAGATTCATCAATTTCAATTCATAAAGATTCAACCAATTTTACGGCACGATTCTTCATATATTTCCTATTGCCTTGTAACTGTAATATCGATTGTAGAAATTTTAGCGGTGATACGTAGTTCATTGACCTCTAGTGGTATCTATTGTCGGCCATATAAGAGCGTGTACGGATCGTGTCCACTCGGCAGCCAAAAAAATTTACAAAAAACAAAAAACGGCCTCAGACAACAAAAAAATCAAAAAACAGTAGCCAACAAAAAAACTAATAAAAACCAAAAAAAACGGCGCGTAGGGCCCAACTCCTTGAACATAAAGTCCCGAACTGGCCAATATAGGACGAATCATGTCATAGTGTGACCAGAACACAGATTTTTAGATATAAAGAATCAATTTCTTTTAGTGTCTAGTATCCCGACCTCCCTTTGTTTCTTTATTCTTACATAATTCTATTAGCTGCCTTATCCAAGATAAAAACACTTTGAAATATAAATTCCTTTCCCCTTGCTACTACATTAGCAATAAAACAATGATGTGCAAACTTGTACAAAGAATCGAGTAGATTACACTCTTACTTATCTATTAGATCATGTTTTTTATCTGCTTGATGATTTTTACTGCACGGTTTTCACTATTTCTATTTCCTCAAACAATTAAATGATTTTGTATGACATTGTTTTATTCACCTTAAATATACCTTGTGTGAATAGTTGAAAATTAATATAAAACGTATTCATATCTCATCGACAACTTGTAACAAATTGTAACAACAAGTAACAATTGAATTAAATACTTAGTTGCATGCACCAATTGAAATCTTAAAATTGTATATGAATTTATGACCGCTTTGATCATTAAAAATGCGACTAAGCTGTATTTTAACAGATCCAAATTCAAGCTATTTCAAACAATTTAATTAAAAATTCTACTACACATTGAGCAGTGCATTGTTATAGCCATACCAAAGTTGATCATAAACTCTCATACATTTATTGTAACATAATTGTTTAATTATTATCTTATAAACAAAATTCGTAAATTTTCATAACCAAAAGTTCTGTCGAGAATAAAAGTTTTAAGTAGAACTGTTTATTTTACAAAACAATATCACATTTAGAGATTTGGTATCATTCCAACAATATTGGTTTTAAAAAATTATAGTAATGGTAAAAGGTTCAAACTGAATATATTAGATGAGTGTAGTATAAGTAACGTACTAGTGGAAATAGTTAACAGTTAATCACTGTTACTCAGCAAAAATAGTTTATCGAGAATATTGTTCTAATATATGAATCAAACCTTATCAGACTTATAGCAATATTACAATTACACTGCGTTGCGTCTCATGAGTATAACAACATTTGCTTGGTAAAAAAGTCAAAAAGAAGGGCAGCTACCCATGACGGAATGCCAATATGCTTAACGTTGATAAACTCTTTTTACAAAGAGAAATAAAAGAGGCCAAAGAGAACAGCTATAGCAGCTAAATATGATCACTTTAAGAAACGTAGATAAGTAAAAGACATAACCGGCATAGTTTAAAGAAAAATTACATCTGCACTAGTTGTCAGTAATAACAAAATCATTGTTGATCAAGAAAAAAAAGGATGACAAATACATACGAGAGAAATAATTAAACTATACTCTATTATATTGTATTGACAGTCCAAAAATCATTAAATCGAGTGGTAAACAAAAAGTGGTCAAAATTGGTAGGCGAAAAGAATGTGAAAATATTGATATAACTATTTAATAAAGTATTTAACTCCGGCGTGATTTCCCCAGATTAGCTACGATCTACATTTATCAAACTCCGAAAAAAAAAAACAAAACAAGAAAACGTTCAAAATATCTACTAATTAGCCTGATGAGCCACACTCAAGATTTTCCTAAGAATACTTCACAGAAGAATCGGACAAGAATCCGATGAAAATATTAAAAAGACGCAACACTAAAATGTTCATAGATTATAGACAGATATTTTACGTACTTTTTTGATTAAAAAAAAGCTTTTAAAAAAGTTTTGTGTCAATTTTTCGGGATTATCTCGGGCAACATGTCCGACCCATTGCCACTTGAGCATTGCTATACGTTTCGCGACATCAGTAATCTTTGTTCTTTCACGAATGTTGATATTTCGAATCCTGTCTCTCAAACTAATCCCTAGCATGGCCCTCTCCATCGCTCTTTGGGTTGTACTGAGCTGCTCTAAGGTTTTCTTTGTAAAGGCCATGGTCTCCAGTCCATATGTAGTTACAGGCAAGATACATTTGTCATAAACTCTGTTTTAGACACATTGGTATATCTTTATTCTTCAAGATACAGCTTAACTTGCCGAAAGCTACCAAAGACAATTGTATGCGTCTTTTTATTTCGGCTATTTGTTTTTCTTTGCCGATTTTAATGGTATATCCAAGATATATATAGGGGTCTACATTTTCAAGACTGACGTTGTCAATAACAATATTATTTTGTAAATTACTCATTGTTTTTTTTTTCTGAGTGTTCATTTTAAGACCTATTTTATTTGACTGCTGATTTAATTCCTTGACAGTTTGCTTCAGTTCCTTGATATCTGTACTAAATAATACTATGTCGTCCGCAAACCTCAAATGACTCAAACGTACACCATCAATGTTTAGACCTTTTTGCTCCCAGTCGAGCTGTCTGAATACATTTTCCAAAGCTAAGGTAAAAAGCTTTGGTGAAGTAGTATCACCTTGTCTAATACCTTTATCAAGACGCATTTTTTCAATTTTTTCGTCTTCATTGATTTTGATGTGGAATGTGGCTTGTTCATAAATGTTTAAGTGAAGTGTACCGTGAGTCTATTCGAGCATCCCTCAGGGCTGACAAAAGGACCAAGTTTCAATACTATCGAAAGCATTGTGAAAGTCAATAAATGCCATATGTAGAGATACATTATATTCTGCGGTTTTTTCTACCAGTGTTCTGATGGTTTGTAAGTGATCTTTAGTAGCAAACCCTTTTCTAAATCCCGCCTATTCAACTGGTTGGTATAAATCAAGTTTTTGTGTTATGCGGTTGGTTATTATTCTTGTTAGCAATTTGTATAAGTGTGAAAACAAACTTATAGGTCTGTAGTCTATAGAACGTTTGTATTTCCTTGATTATTTGAGTTTTTTCCGTCACCGTATTCCCCTGTTGGTTTTTGATTTTAGTTATCTTTGATTTTCCTTTAGTTAAATTTGATTTCAATACTTTCATGTTTCTATTGTTTTCGATGGTTTGTAATATTTGTTTTGTTTGATAGACTCGCAAGTCTGACCTTATGCTCTTCTTAACTTTATTGTTGATAGTCTTATACTCTGGTGATTATTTCGATTTTCTTCGTTCTTCCATTAAATCCAGTGTTTGTTTCAATTTCGTTTTTCTCGGATTTTTATTTTTACCACAGATCTTTTTTGCAGTTAATATTATGTCATTCATTAATTTTTGTGTTATTTCATTTATATCTATCGTGTTGAATACTGGTAGAGGTCCCAGTCTCTTTATTAGTTCACTTTGATATTTCTCTTGATTCATTTCGAGTGCTTCTATGTTTGGTAATTTATCCTGTGTTAATAATTTTCTTCTATCGAATTTCGTATTTACTTCAATTCGCACCCTAACTAATCGATGATCACTCGGTTTTTGAAGTTAGAGAGTATAAAGTCAATTTCATTTTTTATTTTGCCGTCTTGGGGCAAATGAGGAATTACTTAATATAATTAGATATGAGTATGTTACAGTAATTCTAACATGAAGGAGAATTAACAAAACTGTTAGAATTACAAAACTCTAAGAGGCATAGGCAGAAAATAAGCTTCTTAGCTAAAAACATTCTATATTAGACCGAAATAAGTAACGCAGAACTTTTTATATCCAGAAGATCACGAAACATTCGCGTAGTGATTGCCAACGTCAATGGAACATAAAGAAGGTGTCTCCTTCTATTGGCTGACTTGTCTCATACTATTTTTACTAATCTTTTGTTTGGTATTCTGCAGAATATTCTTTTCTACCGTTTTATCATGGCTACTAGTATGCTTCTATTATAATAGTAATTATTATATATAATTTATATTATATATATAACGCTTTTATTAGACTATATAGACTATTAAACGCACAAAAATGCATATTTATTATATTCCACGGATTTCGCTTTCATTTGCCTTACAGTGAGTACTGCATCTGTGCAAGATCGGCTTTATTCTGAATCCTTGCTGCTCTTCTAACGTTGTTCTTTCGCTAATGTTTTTTTTCATAACTCTGTCTGTAGTGTTCAAAGTCGATATCTGTAGCAGAACGAATACCTTCAAATGGTGAATTATATGAAATTGCCGGTTATAAGTCGGGTTAATGAATAAAGCTCATAACCTACCCATCACAAAAAACTTGTAATGCTCCTAGAACATGTAAAAATCTCGGAACAAGATGAAAATTACGGCAACGACACAATCAATATAAGGGGCAATGAAATTAATAGTGTTACGTCATTGATCTTAAGTGTAACAGATCGCAAAACATATTTTGAAGAAACTTGTGTACCAATATAATACAGTGTCAGAGAGATATAAAACAGATTGAAATGACATATAAAATGATAAAAAATGGATAAAATATGCTGGTTTATTTGGGAGCTACCTATTTATGACATCTCGACTTCATAATCTTGTTTATGCTCGATTTTCATTACTTTTAGAAAATACTGACGTAACTTACTGACACGACATATTACAGAGCAACCTGTGTCGGTTTATGAGCAGGCATTTTAAAAATATTGTTGTAACGAAACTGATCACTAACTATAACAGTAGAAGTAGACTAACATATCTCTGTAAATTGTGCTCTGAACGAAAAACAATCAGTACTATCTAGAGTTATAACTATTATTAACTATCTTCAATTCATATAATATATCTATTGGTAGAACTGGCCAAAAAACTTGTTACTGTGTTGGAAACGGCACTTAGACTAAGTTTTTTTATTCATTGTTAAGTAAGTTAGGCCTCAAAAAAAACTAAAAATTTGGCCGTAATATACAACAGTCTCATAAATTCGACTATAACTGCTTTAAATACACAAACAATGATATAAACAACAACAATAATATAATGTACTTGGAAGAAGTAAAAAATATATTTTTTGTGCACTTTCTATTGCGTTTTAGAACTAAAAAATTATCCTTTTAATAAATTCGAAATAACACATTATATGCTATACATTTAAATAAGAAGGTGGTTTGACATTCATCTAGAGTTAAATAGATGGCGTTACATAAGAACAAATTAATCTCGGTTGGTTTTGACTTGTCATCCAATGCATATCTGTCCAAATTTCAAACAAAAACAACAAAATTAATTTAATGTCAGTACAATTTACACCGTCATTAATATCAGTAAAAGTTTTAGAAAGCTGAATTTGTTCATTGTGTATTTGGTGATAACCGTCCAGATACCATAGAAACCGTCACTACCCCAGAAATAATAAAAAATACATGATATGATCAAGGCAAAACAGATTCATGAGATAGCAGAAACTCTGTGACAACTGTTCGTATAAATAATCTTATACACGTTTTATAGGTGTCAAACTCGACACCTATAAAACGTGTCACGATCGACAAAAAAATGTACACATGTCAAATTCGAAGAATCTTTTGCAATTATAAAACCCATCTGAAGCATTATTTTTTCGCCGGTGTGGTGCGCGACTGTTGATGAATCATGTGTA
This sequence comes from Diabrotica undecimpunctata, assembly GCF_040954645.1. Classification (NCBI taxonomy): domain Eukaryota; kingdom Metazoa; phylum Arthropoda; class Insecta; order Coleoptera; family Chrysomelidae; genus Diabrotica; species Diabrotica undecimpunctata. The sequence continues at coordinate 87,673,826 of NC_092805.1, read as the reverse complement.
TATTTCTAGACTCTGAAGAAAAGCCGGGAATAGTCAAAGCATTGAAGAAAAAGCGGGCAATGTCCACCGAATAGCGGAGAGATTTCTCCAGCGTATGTGGCAGATTTATATTCTTATTCTATAAGTTATATTCGAAACATACTAGTCAACAACAAACTAGTCGAACAAGTGAAAAAGTTTAAGTATCTGGGCTGTTGGATACATGAAACCTTAGACCAAGAATAAGAGGTTAAATGTAGAATAGAACAGGCAAGAAACACCTTTTTAAAGATGCGACAGTTACTCACTACCCGTAATCTTGATTTGTCCCTACGATACCGCATGATAAAGTGTTATGTATATAGTGTAATATTACACGGTGTGGAAGCTTGGACGTTAACAGTCAGCTCGTTACGACGTTTAGAGAGCTTTGAGATGTGGGTATTTCGTCTTATGCTGAAAATTCCATGGACCAACCGCGTTAGAAATGAAGAAGTTTTAAGGCGTATGAATAGAGAACGTGAACTCACAGAAATTGTCAAGAAGCGTAAAACGTCTTATCTTGGACACATATTTAGACACGACAGTGTATAACTTCCTTCAGCTTATTATAGAAGGGAAAATAGAAGGCAGACGCGGCCCGGGTAGACCAAATGACCTGTCTGCGTAACATCAAAGATTGGACAGGTTTAGACTTTCAAAGTTTAATAAGGAAAGCCCAAAATAGGGAAGACTTTGCAGAGGTCATCGCCAACCTTCGCTAAGAAGGCGGCACCGATATTCGAAACTTGCCACTATCCTAGCAGCCTCACAACGAAACAGTTGTATCAGGACATAGTAACATCATAAATGAAATTAAAAAAATACCGTATAAATGATGACTTCTGATAATATGGTACTCATATACAGTCCTACAGAATCTTTCCAGATGGATGGAGCCGACGAAACACTCGACTCAGACTACAGGGTTATACCTGGAATGCAGATGGGCCTAAAACTGCAGACGGCTCGGTTGTAGGAATATACAGTAGTGGTAGAAACGTACGTATTACTATTTCACTGAGAGAATATACTTCTGTATTGCAAGCAGAGATGGCAATAGAAATGAACAGGAGGGTTTTCATATTTTAGCGGATCAATATATGCACATATAGTCAAGCTGCTACAGGGGCTCTTAGTGTGCGTTCATAACGAGGCGCCGACCCTCGATCGGACCATAGGATGGTATTATATTATCATCGGCACGTAAAATAAATGCATTATTTTAAATGCGAGCGTTCACTGTCAGTGCTATGCTCTAGGCGAGGATACCATGCCATGGTCTCCGTAATGAACGCACCCTTAGAAAGATGTGCAATAAGTCAATTTTCTGAAGTACGATCAGTTTATACTAGATAGCTTCCGTTCGGGCTAAAGTACTTTTCGAGAGGCAAAAAGTTGCGAGTCTTATTAAATGTGTTGAAAGAAAAGGAAGCTATGTTTATTCTAGGTCGGGTTTTCTTTTTAAAATATGGTTACGTTTTTCTGGCAAAGTATGACCTCATCAAATGAAATTAGAAGCTTCCAAGAGCAGATTTAAGATTAACTAATCGTCTTTTGGGTTTGGATCATCCGTATGTGGCATTATCTCAACGTTTCGTTACCTTTATAGGTAGCTTCTCCAGGAGCAAACGAAGGTGTTGGTCGCTGTAACTTAAGTACTCAATCTATTTCACCTTGAAATGTTGATTATTTGAGTAAGTGCGCGTGAATTCTTTCCCAGGCTTTTTCTTCCCTAGGTAGGTTGAACACTCAAGTTAACGAGACCAACAGCCTTCCCCTGCTCCTGAAGAAGCTAGCAAACGTTGAGGTGGATCTACATACGGGTTATAAAAAAAATATAAGGTCCAAACCCGGAAAAGAATTAGTTAATTATAACCTACCCAGTTTCTTAGGCTTCTCTTAATTAGTTCACTTTTTTTATTCATTTTTGATATTCCACAATTTCCTTTTTAATATTTATTATTAATATTACTAGCAGAAAATGCACAAAATATGCTTATTTTACTAAATCGAAAGCTTTAAATAAAAAAGGCACAAGCCTTTATGTCACAGTTATTATGATAGTAAAAGACATAATTTTGTACAATTATAAAAATATAAATTTAAACTCGCGGATTCACTTTGGATCCACTACTACATTTGAAAAATATCAGCTGGGGTGTGGCTCAAACCAAGTCCTAGCTAAACTACCTTGCAACACGCAGTGTTATAGAGCCGTCAAATGTAGTAGTATAATAATTAGATAATTTTCAATATTTTATTTTACCACTAGTCTACTAAATCTCTTAGTATGTTTGCCATCAGAAGTTTCCAAAATCCTTCAAACAAAGCAAGATCATCACAATATTAAAACCTGGGAAAGGCCACGCACTACCTGAAAGCTATAGACCAATATCTTTTTTATGCGTCTGCTTCAAGATATTTGAGAGTATAACCCAGACGAGACTATTTCACACTGCAAAGCTAAATATTCTTCAAGAACAAGCTGGATTTATACCAAGAAAGATTTGTGGCGATCAAGTCCTCTCTGTAACAACTTTTATTGAGAATGGATTTCAAAAGGATCTTAAAACAGGAAACAGCTTTCATAAATCCACGTCGTTTATTCTGTAATCTGATAAACCAAATGTTAAGTGACAGACTTTTCCAAATACAACATACAATTATTGACAAGTGACAATGGAGTTGTCATTCTTCAAATTTAACTTTACTTCTCTTGTATAAACTGATCGTGTTTTAGTCATTTCCAATCAAGTAGGCAGGCAACATAATCAAAATTTACTATCTTTAGTTTTGGAATAATTTTTTATGCTTTGTTATATTTTTTATGGAAATACGTGCTTGGCGGAGGAAGGCGATGGATAGGGACGACTGGAGAAAAATTCTTGGGGAGGCTAGGACCCACACAGGGTTGTAAAGCCAAAATGATGATGATTTGTTATATTTTATTAGACTGCACTGAATATTAGTGATCTATCCATGTTATTAATATGTTTTTTTTAAATAAAAAGGTTAAAAACATGTAACTAGGAGATATAGCAAAGAAAATATTTATCTTACTGGGAATTTCCGTTTTTAGTGTACCCTTTTCTATTTTTCATTTAATGGAACTTTTACTTTCTAAATTTTCAAAAAATCGATTTTTGTTTTTTTTTTTCGTAAAAACATTCCTTAGTATTATAGAAATACTGTACTAAAATTGTATTATATAAGAAATTAGAAATAGAAACGAAGTTATAGCTGTATGTATAATGGTACGAACCGCTTCACCGGTGCACCTGCAACTCGGCAATTGCTTTCTAAAATTTGTTTTATATTATTGAAATTTATCGAAAATTATTATTGTTTTAAAAATCGGAAAGAGATCTTTAAAAGGGAGTCGAAGTAAGGGGATGCATTGAAATAAGCATAATATGAAAAGAAAATTCAAAGGTAATCAGCTTATTGCAGAAAAAAATTCTAAATTACTCAGTTCCTCGGCAAAATTGGATAAAAATAAAAATTGGAGAATAGAATACAAGGAGCAGCGAGATGTCAAAAACGAGGAAATTTATAAAAAATGCATTCACCGCACATTTCCAGCTTTCATTAGACACATGAGGGCACGTAATATGCACCAAGAATCACTGATTAGAGTTAAAAAAAATCGGTTGCCTGTAAAGTCGGTTTTACGGGCGAAGATTTTACGTGACAACGTCTTTTTCTCGGTAGAATATTTATTGATATGAATATTATTAAATTGCACAATAGGAACAAGGAATTGAATGAAAATAAGAATTGCACAAATTTTAACTATAGAAATATATTTTGTTTACTAAAACATTGTACATGTAAACTTAAACTTAACTAATTTCTATTTGAGTGATTTTGTTGAGGATAGGACGATGATAGGAGAAATAGCATCGCACCAGCGGACCGATCATGTTTGAGTGGGAGAGAGACGCAAGTCATTCGCCGGTCCGGCGGGCCTCTCTCTCGTTCGGTGACTCATCGTAACAGACGTGAGCGGGCGTTACACTTTTTCATGAGTGACTCCGAGCCACAACCTAATTTAAGACGTTGTCACGTCAAAATAAATATGGCTATTTTATTCCATAAAATTACATTAAAAATACTTTAAACAAGTTTTTCTCGACTTTTTCATTTCAGATCAGATTTTTCAAAACTGGGAGACGTTTTTCTCAAAATCGACTATTATTTATTTATTAGTTTTGTCTCAAGAATTGAATCCTGTTGGAATTAAAAAAAAAATACGGGGGCACATAAAAGTGTCTCCCAAATTAAAATGTATCTTTTGGAAAATTGTTTTGGTATACCTTAAATCCTTCTTAACAACGAATTATGACCATAAATATAATAGTTTTATTTGTTTGATACTTAAAAATTGTCTTTTTTCCAGTTTAGAAAGTAAAAGTCCCCTTAAGTTTTTCATTTTCATTTCATTTCCATCAGTTCATTATTAACTTGTACAACATTTTCCCAAACTTCGACATGAATCTACCTTCGAGTGAAGAATATTCGGATGAAAAATTTAGAACTTAGCCAATCAATAAGAAATATTTCCTTCTGTATGTTTTACATTGAACACTATTTTTTTGGTACCGATACTAAAGTAAAAAAAAAGCTAATAAATAAAAACTAATAAAAGATCAAGATATATTTTTTAAAGTAATAAAGTAAATCAAGGAAATATTCTGTATGTTTGGCAATTGTAAAATAAATTCGCAGATTTGTCAATTTTAGGTACTTCGTACTTTTGAATAACATATTAAATCATTATCTATCATTAAAACTGTGACATGAATACATAAAACTACATAAATCAACATTGAAATTGGACAAAAATTCTTCCTATCACATAATAATACCTTAAAATATCACAAACATATAAACATCACAATTAAGTTTAATCAATTATTTCTTCCAATCCTTTTAATCTTCCAATTGTGTAATAAACTTTTAAAATATACATTTAATACTGTCTCTTAATTTACTTTACTTATTTTGGTGTTCCGTAAGAGTTTCTTTTTCAATGACTGAAGGACATTGTTCCATAAAAAACAACAAACACCAAACATTCAATTTTAAAAAACGATTATATACGATTTTCCTATCTACATTCGGATACTACATAAAACGCCTTATATCAAAGTAAATGTACTTACTTTACAAGATAAACCAATTACGAAATGTATAAATATCCAAAGAACAATTTTGCCACTATAAAAACTAAAATCCACTAATAATTTCTGTGTAAATAAGAAAAATTCTCCTGCTCTTTATTCCCCAGCTACAAAAAAGAGCTACCGTAAATAAGTAGTAAATACATTTATAGATATCAAAAGATGACCATGTTGCAATAAAATTATTTTACTGTAGGTACTATAAAAACAAGCTCATGGGAAATTTCTGATTTAATTGCAAAAAACCCTTTTGTGCTTTATGTTCTAGCTTAGATAATGTATTTTTAAAATTTAAATAATATTTTTAAAATTGAATAAAGTAACTTTATTATTCATTATTTTTTTAAAGATTTTTTATAAATTTTAATAAAATTGAAAACATTAAGATGTTATATAAGGGATCCCCCTCTTCGCGTAAATTGAATCTTCCAACTGCTTACTTCTATTTGGAGAAAAAGTAATACAACGCATACAGTAGGAATAATTATTATACATACTCAGCACACCGAAAAAGGGCAGCTATAAAAGGCTGTCGGAGACAAACTCATAACCTTTTTAGAGTTTTTTATGACATTTCACCTCAGGGAAAACAGTTCTAGTGATCAAGGCGACAGTTCCTGTTGTGTTCAGTCAAACGAGTATTTCATTGCGAAAAATCAGCCATGGCGGAACACACCATTACACAAGACACCACCAAATTTTATTCGAAGACGCATGTACTTAATAGAAATTATACTACTATCCACATATATTCATGCATCCTATCGAAATTCAAATTACCTGATTTATTTTAAGTAAAGAAGAGGGTCTGCATGTAAACAGGATGTGGCACTCAACACTATGCAAATAAACAGTTCTCCCTAGATGCACCGAATATTTCAATACCGATTCAGATTAACCGACAGATCCCGGAAAACATACGATGGAATACATACGGATCCGTGAAAGTGGAAGATCATCAGTTGCTGAGAGGAAAGATACGAGGTCACCTCTACGTCCGCATCCACATCGTCACGAATAAACAATTCCGAAACAAGGCCTAAAAACCCAGATAACAACGTATATAATGTTATAGAGGTTAAGTCAAAGCAGTACCCACGTTGTTTGTAATTTGGAAGCAGTCAATGTTCTATCTCGGCGTTTCTTGACCTCGGGTGGCGAGGGGTATTGGGATGAGTCCCGAATATTTTTAAACGACATTATGAGCGTCGTAAGGGCACTTGTTAAATAGTGCAACGGAGTGCTTTACTGCGCTCAAAGAAGGTAAGTATATTGTTCAATGTATATAGTCAATTGTCGAGTTGTTGTTAAAATTCAAGTTTACAATTTTTTGTCATGTTTTCTCGAATATTTTAATGGTAAAAAAGTAGTACAGTAGGCGGCACTGTAGACAATCGCAAATCTTGTTACTGTTTTCTGTATTTTTAAAATTCAAATAATATTTTTAAAATTCAATAAAGTTATTTTATTATTTTTTATAGATTTTAATAATATTGAAAAAGTTAACATGTATAAAACAGTCTTCGTCTCCGCATAAATGGACTCTTCCAACTATTTACTGTGACCAGGAACCGCTATTTCGTTTCGTGGCGCTACTTCCGTGGCGGTCGCCATGTATATTTTACTGTACAGAAAAAGAAATCCACCGCCCGTATAGAAGCTTGGCTTCAATATTGTTTATAACAAATAGGTAATAAATAATAATAAATTAATGTTGTTTCTAAAAATTAGTAGATAATAATAAATATTCAATGTTCGAGATGTTGAAAATTAATGTTTATATTTTGTCGTTTTGTTTCAGCGAATAGTTCAATTGGCTGTTTCTCACCATCCAGTCACGGCGAAACGGATGTTAACTTATAAAAAAAAATTTTTAGCATTGGGATTTATTGAAACAAAATATCCCTCTGGTGTCCGGCGTTCACAATGTGTGGTCTGAATGCAACTTTTTTTAAATGAACTGCTAAAACAAATTAAAGAAACACCTTAAAAAAGTCCATCCGAATTAAGTAAATAAATCGCTTTCATTTTGGAAAGAAAAAAAAAAACACAAGCAAAGCATTTGAAACTTAATGCACCATCAAATTCGGCAGTTTCCATAGAAAAAACTACCTATGCTCCTTTTCAAGTAGTTTTAAAAGTTGCTAAATATAAAAAATCATAGCATTTCTGGAAGGTCGATTAAATCAGCTGCAATAGCCTTTCGAACGATACCGTAAAAAAAGCATATATTTATGTCATTAGATATTTTAGGACAGTTACTAACTGATGAAAGCCAAACATCAGCTCACCGCGTCATTTATGAAGTAAAATTCAAAAGCCCTCATTCATTGAAGAGACCAAAGCAAGGGGACTCTCAATGCTAATAATTTCAACTAATCCATAGTACTAATACCAAACAAGATTGGCAATGTATGTGATTTCTGAAACGCATAAGACATCTAGAAGAAATGCTACAATCTCAGCAAATTCGATAGGAGAAGGTTGGAACAGGAGGATCCAAAAGAATAAGATTCTTCGCGTATTTTTACAAATATATTAATACCTTTTTATACGGGATTAAACCAAAATTCATTGAAATGAAAATTACATTACCACCCACCGGTTTTTATTTCAGGATTTTTAAAAACGATTACCATTTTGGAAATTGAAACGTCTAAACAAATATACAATGTAATTTTCATTATAATAAATTGTGGTTTAATCCCATATAAAATAATAGTTTATAAGAAAACAGTTTCAGAACCTTTATAGTACATTTTTAATTGAATATTATATAAGTAATTGGATTATCTTGGAAAAACTGGTTATAATTTAACAAAAACTATTACCACAAAGTTTTTATTAAGAGTAGAATATACTTTTTTCTTTGTTATTCTATTATGATGAAATTGTATATGAGGATTTTTAATCGAAAACGTTAGATTTTTAATCTTTGACTGACATCCACCTACTTTTATGTCAGATAAATTTCAATTCTATCATTACGGCTGTTTGAAGGCATCAGAAAATAATGAAACAAAGACGTAAAAAAGACATCTAGTTGAAAAGCGATATACTGTAGAAAATGATATTCAAGAAGTGTCGGAATTTGTAAGATTAAAGAGAAGTGATAAATCGGCCGTCGTTGTAGTGTTAAAGCGTATCAGAAATGGTATTTGCATGGAACGTAGCCGAGTTTCTACGCAAAATACGCGATCGTAAATTATTATTTACAGTTTAAAAAACACAGACATTTTAAAATGTCTTCATTTTAGATAAAGCACAGTGAATACACTAAAGTTTCCTTCAAAAATTGTGATCTGAGGCAGTATTAACTATGTGGAGCAACTTAATTGTCCATTATAAAGCGTACAATAAATAAATATCGCGACTACAGTATTTTAATTGAATTCTTGGTCCAAACGGCCCATACCGACATAATGAGGAGTGTTTGATTAATCTGATGTAATCCCAGATATAAGAAGAGCATCGCCTATATTTTGGGTCTTGGCAACACTTGCAATTTTATCAAATGCCTTCTTGACAGAATATTTTATTATTTGAGAGTGATTTGTGTTGTTCACAATAATTTCAAAATTGTTTATGCCAAAAAATGGAATTAACTAGTGAAAATTTTCGTAGAATGGTTTAATATAACCGTCAGGAGTATATCGGTTAATTTACTTAAAATTTTGCCGGTGAAGCCCCATCGTTTCCACTGAAAAACGATGATATAATGAATTTAAACGTGGTCGCATTACTTCAACAACGAAGATCGTGAAAGCCGTCTAAAATCAGTTGTGTAAAAAATCTAATAATGTAAAATTATCAAGTGACATATTGTGATATTAAGGCGATTCCATAATATTTAAAATATTGCATGATTATTTTCCGTGAAAATGGTTAGTTCTCGTTAAATCGCACATATTCTGACAAAAAAGATGCTCGTGTCGATTAACGCACACAAATACTATGAAATACAATAGCAGTATTTCAAAAGACTTTCATAAGATTTCAACAAGTGACCAATCATTGAACTACGCTTAGCAATATTTGTTAATTTCCACATAATTTCTAAAAATATTACATATTAATGTAATAACCTTTAACCAAATAAATCTTTTATCTTTTCTTTATTTATTGATAATCTTTAACTAGTTGGTAATAGTTCTTGTTAATGAAAAAAAGCAACTGCCCAAAATCCAATATTATACCTACTCAGTTAACCTAATTAACCGTTTGTTAGCATTAGTAGGTATTCGCGTGCACTTCATACAATAAAATTCCTGTATACTCATAGCAATTCCTATTCTTTATTGGTTAATTACCACTCCTAGGTTTTCGCCTGGTTTCCTGTACTGCTGCTACGAGGCTTTTTACAGCTTCTTCATGACCTATACATTAAAAAAAAATGAATATCGCAAAATACGTAAACAGAGAATATTAGATTATACCCCAAAAAATAATATCTATACTGTTAGAAAAGAATTTTTAAATATACATGGTATTTAAAAATAAGAACAAACAAAATGTTTTAATATATCTTGTATATCATTTTAGACTTAAATTCTTAACATGTTTCCGTTTCGATCGAAAAAATCGGAATGGATTAAATTAATTTAATGGATCATTAAATACTATTTTGTTCTGTAAAAAAAAAAACAATATAACACCAAAAAGACAACAATAATATATATACATATATAGTCATTAAAAAGAGGCCACCTAGAATTTTATAAGAATTTTTCAATAATTTTAAGTTTATGCAATTTATTTTATTGTAAATAAACTCCCACAATGCTGAAACACTTTTAGGCACCGCCACTGGGTGCCGACAGATCAATTAAGGATAATAAATTCTCAAATTGAAATCAGATTTACGACTTCGTAGAATGCACGTGTTGTTTGTACGTTGTTTTTCTTGGAATATGGCTGTTCTGTTTTTCAAAAATCTTTCATTATTGTACAGTTGTTCAAAGAGTGAACTTGTGCAATTTTTAAATTTAAAACTATGGCTGAGAGATCTGCTAGATCTGTTCAAATTGTTACTTTGATTGATAATAACATGTGTCAAAGAGAAGTGGCCAGGCAGCTTGGAGTTTATCGTTGTATGGTCCAAAAAACCTGCCAACAATTTGTAGAGACCTGGATCTTACGAACGACGATCAGGATCAGGCGCGAGACGAATCACGACGGCCAGAGAAGATCGTTCTTTACAACGCACTTCTTTGCAAAATCGGTTCTTAACGGCTTCTTCTTCACGTGCCATCTCCTCTAAGAAGGTTGGCAACCATCATGGCAATTCGCACTTTGGACACCGCTGCTCTAAAAAGGTCAGCAGAAGTGCAGTTAAACCAAACTCTCAATTATTCAACCAGGAGATGCGTCTTCTTCGGCGACTCCTTCTACCCTGTATTCTTCCTTGCATTATTAATTGCAACAAGTTATAACGCTCGCCCCTCATGACATGTCCCAGATATTGCAGTCTTCTGACTTTAATCGTATTTAAAACCTCTTTATCTTTTCCCATTCTTCGCAACATCTCGACATTCGTGACTCTATCCACCCAACTTATTCTTAATATCCTTCTGTAGGCCCATAACTCGAAGGCTTCCAATCTGTCCGAAACATCTTTCTTTAAAGTCCAAGCCTCCAACCCATAAAATAATACGGAGAACACGTAGGAAGACTGGTGAGTTTAATATTAATTTTTATAATAGTATTAATCTTAGCTCTAGGATTAATATATATATATATATATATATATATATATATATATATATATATATATATATATATATATATATATATATATATGTATGTATATAATGAATATAAAGACAACAAAATAATAATAGATATCGATGTGGAGATAAAAGATGAAGACGAGGAAACGTTCCCACTATAAGGAATTTATTGAAGTAGTGGAACAGCTAAAATTAGACGAATCAGCAGGACCGGATAAAATCAATAATGCGGTAATGAAACGTCTAAGGACAACTGATACGAAAGATTTACGAACTTGTCAAATATATTGAGTGGATAAAAAAATGAATTAAAAAATATAAGCCTCCAAATGCATATTTTGTACCCATTTAGGGATCACCTAACTCTAATAAATTCGGTCAAGTTTTAAGTTAGTTAGGTTAGAAACATGTTAATATGACAAATATACCGAAATTTAAAAACAGTGTTTGTGTAATATTCATATACCTTGGTTGTGAACTGATTTTGTTTACAACCCTGTAATTTTCAAAGTGTTCGTAAAATAGAATCCTTCTTTTTATTACATTCAGTCCACTCTGTACTTATGCCTATAGTTTATTTTTATGAACGAGAGAGTAATTAGCATAATTTTAACTGGTAGCTCCGACCACTCCATGGGCGTGCTCAAGATTAATTGAAAAATTACTTTGAATAATTGTAAAAAATAAATGAATTATTTCAGTGTTATAAAGTGTTATGTGTATGTAAACAAAAGTGACCTCTTTTATCACACACTATATTAGAACTGACTGGCCTACATTAAAAAGGGTTTTAAAAAATTCACATTTTTTTTAATTTTTAAAAATTACAAAAGAGAAAAAGAGTTTTTAAAACCGTCTAAGGTATGTTAAATAGATGAATAAAAATATTAATATAAAACTTACAGCTACTTGTTACAAATCCAAATCAGATTCAGAAGATGAACTTTCAGAACCAAGATTTATAATAACTGGCTCGATCATTTTATCAGTAATATTGTCCAGCTTCCACATTTTTTCTTCTTCTTTAATAGTGTGATTTACTGCCTTTTCCCAGTTTTCAGGTTTTACATTATTTACGGCCTCCAAAAACAACTGTTTAACATCATGAATTTTAAAAGTGGTATTTTTTCTTGAAACTTCACTCTTTGTCTGTGCCCATACCAGTTCAATCGGGTTTAATTCACAATAATATGGTGGGGATCTAAGTACTGTCATTCCACGATTTTTGGCAATTTCATCAATTTCGTATTTTTAAAATTTTTCTTTATGAAGGGCACACAACGAATAAAGTTCCTTTCTTATAGATCCGGGATGGTACGTAATATTTTTTGAACTCAGCCAATTCTGCAAGTCTTTTTTTAACCACTTGGTTGTGGGCAGTCCTTCTATAAGTCTGGAGTGATAACTTGCATTATCCATTACTATTACACAGTTCTTAGGAAGAAGATCTATCATTTGTTCGAACCATTCTTGAAAGACATCAGCGTTCATGTCTTCATGGTAGTCACCGGTACGAGTTGATTCAAAAGTTAATAAACCACCTTCAACAAAACCGTCTGAACTGCCAATGTGTACTATTATCAGCCTGCGTCCCTTTCCTGATGGTGGGTTTAAACCAGTAGATAAGTTATTTACAAAAGCGTGCCTTTGACTTTTAACAGTTTCATTCTGCCAAAATTTATTTGGTGTATGACCCTCGTTGATCCATGTTTCATCAAGATAAAATATTTTTCTTTTTTGGTTTCTCATTTTCTTTATGGTTCTTAGAAAATGTCTTCTCCATATGACAATATCGCTTCTTTCTAATAAAATAGACTTTCTAGGATTCTTTTTCCAGCGGAAGCCTATTTCTTTTAAAAGTTTCCATAACGTACTTCGACTCATTTCTGGGTAATCCTTATCATCTCGAACTGAGACAAGAACTTTATCCAATGTTGGAAATTCTTGTCTACAGAAGAATTCATGCACTTTCCGTCGAAGTCCTTCTTTAAAATGATATTCTATTTGAAATTTTGGTTTCCCTGGAGCATTACGTGGCATTTGAAAACTACCACATTTCTCTTCTTTAATAACTCTGTAAATCGTAGATTTTCCAACACCAAGTGTACTGCTAACTAACTCAACGGTCTCATCAACACTTTCACATAAACGTTTGTCTGTAAATGATTTAAAACAATTAAATATTAATGTTTTTTCATTAACTGTTAGAGGACCAATTTTTCGGCGTTTACACGGCACTTCCAAATTTTCCATAACACTAGTATACACAATAAACTGCACCTTGCAACTGAAGTACCTACTTTTAGTGAACTGTTAAGAATTTTGAATACGCCACTTGGACCTTCCTATATACAAAATGGAAAAACCCACTATCACATTTTCTGTGGAATAGGTTTAGAAGGTAATTATCTAGTCAATTACTGTCGTAGATTCCTGGAATTAAAGAATTAAATGTTTGATTGTTGAAACCCTTACTTCGTGGAATGCACTCATTTCAGATAAAATAAAACGTTTTATTTTATCTAAATAATTAAACTTTATTTTGCAAATAGGCAAAGACTTAAACTTTATTTTGCAAATAGATAAAATAAAACGTTTTATTTTATCTAAAGAATTAAAATTTATTTTGCAAATAGGTAGGTACTTATTAAACTTTTACTGGTTATATATAACCAATAAAATAAACATCTTACATTTCTTGCAAATTCATTAGTACCTGTTAACCTCCATCACTCCGACACTGGCAACCTTATTTAGGGATTAGTAACCCTCACAACTATTGTATTCTATTCTGCTCCAACCTTTATACTTGGAGGTCATACTCAATTTAAAATTGTTTTCCTATATACTTCTGTAAACTTGTTGACAAATATCTGTTTTTCATTGAGTCACCCGTATCAACAGTTTAGGGATTTGCATACATAATTTATTGTTTTATTACTCTCTCATACATAAAACTACACTATAGACGACTGAAATATTCCTTACAACAATAAAACACGATCGGTAATTAAAAGCCGTAAAGAAGACCAGTTTCTCTAGTTGACATCGGCGACCGTCCCAAACAAGCAGTCTGTTAGAAACTCTCGCTGAAAACGCATGGTGTTTAATAAGCAAATTTGTGATTTTTTTGTATTTGCGATTCTCAGAGTGTGTGTCTCTCTCTCTCAAGTGTTTAACAAGAAGACGAATTTTGTCACAGCGATTGCGAAACCAATAACTTTCTGTAACAACGTATATTATCAGTATCACATATTGTACCTGTTTCTATTACCTATAGTACGTAGAGGAATAAAAGCTTGTAGCAAGTTACTCGTATTATTTACGTACAACATAGATACACAAAATAATACAGTCCACTCAACAACCTCAGAGAATAAAGGCGGTATAAGTAAGTAGAAGATTAAAAGCACGCGGAATTATACATAATTCCATCTCAAACGCCAGCATTTCTCCATATCTTTTTAATAAATTTTCAATTTCTTTTTACTTTAAATTGAAATAATAATTTAAACAAGTTAATAAAATACTTTCTTACCTTCGAAACTATCCGCTTTTCGTATGGGCGCCATAGGAGTCGGTACTGACAGCTTCTGATGACAAACATGGTGTTTACGTTTCGGCGGAAACGTTTCCCAACTTCTTTGTTTCTGCGCCATCGTCATGTTTTTATTCCTTCTGTTTATAACCACCACTAACGTTTTGTCCGGTCCATCGAAACTCGATCGACGACTAGATGTACTTAAAGAGTCCGCCGAGTCATGCATGGAATAGAAAACATTATCCTCGCCGTCACTATAAGGATAAACCTACGAAAACTATACAGTAGTATCAGAAGTTATTAATTTTGTAGTTAAGGCAGAATATTAAATTAAATTTTTCTGTCATATAAATTTAGCCAGAATTAAAACATTAGATAGCGTGGCAACACTGTAAAGATGTAAATAAAGTTGAAGATAACGGGGTGCCATAATCCCTTTTATTGAATTAAATGGCTTCTCGGAGCATCCTTGGTTTATAAAAACGGATGAGATTACAGATTATATTCCTTAATCCTAGAATAAACCAAAAACAATTTTCATCCAGCATCGAAAGTCCACTGCTGAACATAGGCCTCTTCCTCGTGTTTCCAAACCCATCTATAATGCACCACACCCATCCAGCTTTTCTTCAGCCTTCTTAAATCGTGAGATCGTGTAAGGGGTCGATAGAAGCTTCCCGTGTCCTCCCTTCGTCTCCATTCCAATAATCTTTGTCTTAACCTATCGAAAATATCAACTGGCATATTCTAATTTTGTAAATCCATTTGAGATTTTAACTTATTGCTTGTTTTTCTAACCCAGACTCGAACTATGAAACCTCTACTACTCACATAGAAGTGAGTACGCTGGACTGTTCTGTTATCGAATCAATTCTTAAAGGGATCTACTATTTAAAATAAGGCATTAGTAGCAACATTTTTTGATCAATATTGAAATATTGAACAATGTGGACATTGTTCCTTGTATGTATAGTACACACAAACCGCGATAAAATTTTCTATTAGTTAATATTATAATACATACCTTCTTTTTTTGTGGTTTGCTAGCCAACAGTCCTTTATTTTTACATTTCGGACTACTAGGACTAGATCTACTTCCATGAACCAAACCTTTTAAATTCTGAGACGTAGCATCGGAAATCCTCTGATAATCAGATTCCGATCTAGACTTTCTAGTTTCGCTATCAGATTTGCTGCCAGTATTTATCTTATCACAGCTCTTATTTATTTTCTTGTACATTATTCTTTGTTTCGAATTTAATTTACCTGAAAAATATAATATGTTAGTCTTTTAACACATTTAAATCTTAAGACACAGGTTAGTAATAGCTAGGGAAGGAGGAAAATGCGCTTATTATTAATATAAAACAAAATGATTCACGAGACACTGACCACAGGAAGAAAAAGAAGAAAAGCGCAAGAGAGGAAGTAAAATAAATAAAAGTGACTAAAGAAATAAGAAGAGTTAACATATTGAAGTTGATGTGGGACCGATAGCTCAAACGCTAAATAGTTCGACTCTCACGCAGAAGGCTCGGCTTTGAAACCTGGCACCGGCAAAAATATATGCAGTAAACGTATCACTAGATATGTACCTTCCTTATATACCATATACTGTGTACGTAAATATCAGACTAACCTGTTATATGCCTAAACTGCAAGTATAATAGGAAACTTTCATTGAGGTTGAGAAATGTGCTCACACAACATCACAACCATATTTTTATAAAGCGTTTAATTATCAATGTAACTTGTACATCACTTTTCGTTGCATCACTTGATTTAATAACTTCTTCTACTTTTACTTATATTTTGTTGTTTTGGTAGATATTTTAGATTGTTTTGATTATTTCTACAGGTTTACAATAAGTGTATAACATGCTTTAATTTGACCCTGTCAAATGTCTTCTTAGGTCCAGGAAATGATTTCTCTTGCACTTGCCTCATTATAAATATAGCGGTGGTGCATGATCGTCCGGACCTAAATCCTTGTTGTTCTTCTGCTAGGGTTATAATTTCATTCCGTTTATTTGGTATCATTTTGGTTGTTATTTTAGTGTTGTGTTTAATAAACTAATTCCTCTGTAATCTTCCGGGTCCGATTTGTCTCACTTTTTCAAAAGAGACATTAGGATGCTTGATCTTCGTTCTTGTGGTATTCTGTTTTGTTCTATTATTTTTTGGATTAGTTTTAATATTTGTTTGGTCAGATTTGGTTCTCCCTACTTTAGGAGTTCATTCGGTATTCTGTTCTCTCCTGGAGATTTTCTATTTTTTAATTTCCTTATTGCTTCCTTTACTTCTTCCTCCTCAATATTTATTTCTTCGTTTGTCGTCACTTCTGGTGTTGGTGGTTCATTATCGTCACTTTTAGCGTATAGGGTTCCAAAGTAGTCTGCTCATGTTTCTAAAGTAATTACTATTTAAATGGGAATAAACC
The DNA here is from genome assembly GCF_040954645.1 of Diabrotica undecimpunctata. NCBI lineage: Eukaryota > Metazoa > Arthropoda > Insecta > Coleoptera > Chrysomelidae > Diabrotica > Diabrotica undecimpunctata. The sequence goes on along the minus strand of NC_092805.1, from coordinate 87,656,912 downwards.
ACAATTAAAGGTTAAAGTACGTTTATTGACGTTTCAATTTCCACTTCGGAAATCGTTCTCAAAATACAAACATTAGTAAATTAAACAAATCAGTTCAATACTATTTTAGAGACTTATCTATTTCTATCTATTTCAAAACTTCCCATTTCATAATTTTACACACAAAATGAATTTTTCTGTGTCTCGTGTAGTTTCGGCTGCACCCATTTTTGTACGGGCAGAAGGTTCGCAAACTAAGGATATCAGTAAACTTCAAACCAAGGATCGAATTTTCTTAATCTATATTTTGATCAACAAGTACATAAAATAAGAAATTATACAGGGTGTCCCGAAACTTTCCTGACAAACGAAGACCAGAGATTCCTTAGATAATTTTAAGACAATTTAACCCAATTCACCTAGTCCGAAAATGCTTCCTAAGGGAGCTAGATCTCTTTGAAGATGGCGCCTTGTAATTGGTTTTTGTTAAATACCTCCAGGACTCTTCTATTTAGAAAAACGAAAACTGGTACTATTATTTATCTTCCAGAGTTGAATCGATTTCATTAATTGTGAATTTCTAGTACCGATCATAGGCGTACGTTTTGGGTAGGTCAATGGTTATTTTAACGCACAACTTTTTGTCTTTATCTTTTAAGCATTTGTGATACTAGATTATTAAATTTTAATTTGTGATACTAGATTTTAAGTATTTTAGTACTAAAAGGTACTCTTATTCCAAGTCGATAAGACACACCGTTTTCTAGAAAAATAGATTCCAAAATTTTTCGTTTTTTCGTCATGAAAGTTAAATTAATATTTTTTGCACTAGTTGGCCGTGGACTTGCCAACATACGTATAACCTACGTTTTTCATTGTCAAATTTTGTTCAGTTCGAAGAGTTTATTTTTTTTTACTTTGTGCATTCAAATATAACAATTTCAATTCAACAAAAATGATTTTTACTAATGAGGAATAGGCTGATATGTTTTAGTTTATGGCGAAATTAGGTGTAACGCTTCAGCAGGACAACGTAGATACCCTGAAAAATTTCCCAATCGCGATTCCACTCACTCAACATTTACGGCTCTTCATCAACGATTAAGAGAAACAGGTTCAGTAGTCCCAAAAAATAATGAAACAGTGCGACATGATGATGTAACAGCAGAACATGAAGATATTATTTTAATGGAAGTTCGAAGACTACCTACCAGTATCGCATAATTTCAAAAACTTCCGTAGGAAATATTTTACACAACGAAAATTGATATCCTTTTTATTTTTCAAAGGACTGCTACTGTACAAGCACTGCTACAAGGAGATTTTCCTGCTCGTGAAGAATTCGCTAGATTGTTACAAAATCGAAAAATTCAAAATAAAGATTTTTTTCAGATACATTTTTTTGCGACAAAGTTAAACTCTCAAAAAATGAAATTTTTAATGTGCATAATGCACAATATTATTCGTACATTGGTGACAATCCCAACTTTGTTCAAGAATTTAAACATCAGCATAGGTTTAGCATAAGGTGCATAAGGTGCTGATTACTTACATTTTCTGCAAAATGTTTTACCTCATTCGTTAGGTAGATGATGTGCCTTTAAATGTTTGAAAAAAACTTATGGTTTCTACATGACAACTGTCCGACCCACTTTAGCAGGAATGTACGAGACTTTCTTGATAATAACTGCGAAGAGCACTGGATTGGAAGAGGCTGTCCAGTTGCTTGGCCAGCAAGGTCGCCGGATTTTAATACTTGCGATCATTGTGTTTATTCCGTTCCGATACCAAATCGTGCGCAACTCTGGCTAAACATACAAAGTGCTTGCAACTAATGAAAAAAAAAACACTTTGCACACTTGCAAACACTTTTTTTGCAAGAATTCGGCGTTCTCTAAGCAAAAGGACAAATTTATGCATAGAGACCAATCGTCATCAACATCGAGCATCTTTTGTAACTATCTACTTTTGATACTTGTTCTTTTGTGTTAGTTTCGTTCAATCGTAATAAATATTTTGTTTTTAAAATTCTTTAAATAAAATTTTGTTTCAAATTTATTTTTTGCTTCTTTTCCCAAACTTTTTTTACGAATTGTATGCTGCATTTATTGAAACAAAAGATAATTTATAAAATTAATTAAGGTACCTATTAATTAAACTACCTACTAATAAAATAGGAGCACCATTTACTACTAGAATACCTGAAAATTTAATAATCTAGTACAACGAATGCTTAAAAGATAAATACAAAAATGTTATGCGCTAAAATAACCGTTAACCTACCCAAAACGGACGCCTATGACCGATACTAGAAATTCGCATTTGATGAAATCGATTTAACTCTAGATGATAAATAATCGTACCAGTTTTCGTTTTTCTAACTAGAAGCGTTCTGGAGGTATTAAAAAACGAATTACAAGGCGTCATCTTCAAAGAGCTCTAGCTCCTTTAGGAAACATGTTCGGACTAGGTGAATTGAGTTAAATTGTCTTAAAATTATCATAGGAATCTCCGGTCTTCGTTTATCAGGAGAGGTTCTGGACACTATTATATATAGTATATTAAGAGAAGAAATTTGGATGGACCTAAAATAGCAACTGACATTCTTGGGATGCCCCACTAGACCAAAAAACAATGAAAAAATGACCACTTACTCTTTTCCCTTTGACCTAATTGTTTTGCATTGTATCCTCTAAATGAAGTACAAAAAAATTACCTATTGAGTCTGTGCTACTCATTTTTCTATCGTCTTTAGCCAATTTCCTTTCGGTCTCCGTATCCGATTTCGAAGACGGCTGACTCTGTCTTCTACTGAGTATATCCTGAATTTTCTCCTTGATTTGTGCTTCCAATCGATCAATGTTCATTTGTTGACTAAAATGTAAATTAATTTAAAATTGCTGCGTAGATCTTTGAAGAGCGTTTGGAAAATTTTTATTTTGGCCAGTTTAAAAGCTTAAGTGGAATATATAAGTTTAGTTAATTTCTTATTATCTATGGCTTTATTGTTTATTATTTTTTCCCAAACTAAACAATTTCCTCACGAGATTCTTCAAAGCCATACAGCATCTACGACAAAGTTTCGTTTTAATAGAAATATAAAATGTCCTTCGGCAATATTGAAATAGAAATCCTTTTATTTAAGAAACTAGAACTAACGTAATCAATATTATATTACCATCACCGCTGTTATTGGTTAAAAGTATCAATGGATACAGTAGGCACCGTAGACCTTAACTCGAGTATCATCAACACTATACAAAATATATACTTTTTATTAGTATCATTTTCTCCCAAATGTGAATATGAACACAAAATAGTTACCGTATGCTTTTAAGCAAATAAATTTATGGTTTTGATGAACGCTTACGTTCATCAAAATAAGATCATAAAAGCACTCCAGCATATTTAGTCAGGTTCGTGAATTTGACACTGGTTTAGCATAAGATCCCACTGCAGGATCACTACGTTCATAACGTAGTTAATCAAACTCACATTTATACATACATTTAAAATTAGGAGAATACATTGATAATAGGTTGACAGTCAATTTTTGACAAAATTGTATTTCGTTCACTTATTTTTTAAATAAAATACGCTGCTCATTACGTGTATGCATGTATTTGAAGCAAAGCTTCTACACTGGCGTTGTATTACTTTTTGTTCATTACAGTAAAATGCTGAGGCGAGCGTCACGGAACTAGCGCCACAAGGAGAAGGCGTCACAGGTAGCGGGACAGAATAGTGGTTCTTGACACCGATTAACTACTCTCGATCAATTCGTTTCTATTAGAGTCATCATTTATTGACTTTGAGCAGGTTTAAATTAAAAACTGCATGAAAATAACAAAATATAGACATTAACTGAGAAGTAAAAAATTAAAAGAATATCTGTCACTAAAAGATTCGATTCGTAACGATTGTCAAAATTTAATAAAAGTCATAAATGTTCCGATTAATAAAAACATTGAATCATCTGTTTAAATTTTTATAATAATTCTCGTTTCAAAATAATTTCCTATAAATATAATTATTATTTTTAAACATTATTTAGTTTATATAAAAATTAAATTTAGTATCAGATGATATTTATTTATATTTTATTATTAAATTCGGTCTGAATTTGACAAGTTTGTCATAAGTAAACAACGTATGCTTTGTTAATACGTTAACAGGTGGCGTTAGAAGCAAACATAATAATTTATTTAATTTATTTAAAATATAAAAAATAAATAAATAAAATGTTTTTAGATCAAATTAAAGCTAATATGATGATATAAGTTTGCCTGAAAAATATATAATAATATACATATTATCACTTGTCAAACCAGTTCGTTCTGCCCTAACTCTATTTGACTTTATCTTTGATACCTCGCGTTTTTAACAGCTGGCAATCCTAATTTGCGACGTTTTTTTCTTAGGCAACCTTATATCATCATATTATTAAAAAATAGGTTTATTTCACATAAAAAAACATGAATATACGTCATGAGCAGCGTATATTTGTTTAAAAAATGAATGAAAAAAAAAATGGCTAAAAACTAATAACTATTAATTGAATTAAAAATATTTGCGGCCACTTTTTGACTGGCGACCTATTATCAATGTATTCTCTGAATTTTAAATGTATGTAAAAATGTAAATTTATTGCTTTATTGGCACATTTTAATGTCAAACAGTTTAAGTACGATTTGTCGAAACATACTCCGCACAATAGAATCCAAAACAGAAAGTTAAATTTTCAAATGGTTTAAAGATTCCATCAAAATAGTTCATTATACCAGAAATTCTGTAAAAACTGTTTGTTATTACCATCACCATTCAGTTCCAATCGTCCACTGCTGAACATAGGCCCCCTCATTCGGCTTCCAATGCATTTGTCCGGCGAGGCTCTTCTCTAGTTTATGTTCATCATCATCATCATCATCCAGCCCCATTTTCACATCCATTGTTGGATATAGGCCTCCTCCAAACGTCTCCAGTTCTCTCTATCTCTAGCTGCTGCAATCCAGTTTGTTTCTCTTCTCCTTAGGTCGTCGGTCCATCGGGTGGGTGGTCTGCCTCGACTTCGCTTGTCGGCTCTTGGTCTCCACTCCAATAATCTCTTCGTCCATCTTCCGTCTTCCATTCTAGCAACATGTCCAGCCCACCTCCACTTTTGTTTATTGATTCGCAGTATAATATCGTCTACGCCAGTTCGTCGGCGTATCTCCTCATTTCTCACGCGATCTTTCAAGCTCAGGCCCAGCATTGATCTCTCCATTCGCCTTTGTGTTACCCTCAGTTTTTCGGCAGTAGCTTTCGTTAAAGTTAGGGTCTCTGCTCCGTAGGTCAAGACTGGTAAGATGCATTGATTAAATGCCTTCCTTTTCAGGTGAATTGGAGTATTTGTTTTAAAAATGTCTCTCATCCTTCCATATGCCGCCCATCCCAACGTGATTCGTCTATTTAACTCGCAGGTTTGGTTGTCTCTGGTTATTCTAATTTCATGACCCAAGTATGTGTATTTATCGATTAATTATACCTTGTTGTTATTGATCTGTATCTCTTCGCTGGGAACCATATTGGTCATCATTGGCCTTTCGGCAGGTCTTTTTCCTTGCACTCTCGCGTTTAATAATTACCTGGAATTGTGTTCTCATGCATCCGGATCACGTGTCTTGTCCACCGGATCGCTACAGCCTAGTGTTGTGCGATTGAAACGTCAAAAATATAAAAATGTAATTTTTATTGCAATTAATTGTTCTTGAATCCTACCTAAAAAAAATGTGTTTCTCAAACTCTTCTTTACTCAGATATACTTCTTTATTTGGAAAACATTTGTATTTTTTGTCAAAATTCTTGACTATTATTCCAAAGCCAAAATTTGGCTTGTAAGGTTGGACAGGATTTAATTTTATTTATGAAAATTGTTCGATTACTATGTGGTATAGTAAGGGGAATGCTTGTCGATAAGAAACATTTTAATTTTCACACACTTATTCCAACGATATTACTAGTTCCCAACACTTCCATTGCAAGTCGATGCATACAAGTTATATTTTAAGGTTTGGAAGTCAAAAAGTAATTCAAAAACTAACTCATGGATGTTGGCCACTCCTATCTTAGGATTCACCTCTCTTTTCTTTGGCTTTGTCAGTGAGTTGTAACAAATTAGCATAATACTCGAAATTTCTTATGTTTCCATTTCCTAAGTTTAACAATCGATCAAAATAATGCCACGAAAGTTATTCCATAATCTTTCCTGCTGACAAAATCCTATTTTCTCGTTTCGCAAAACTTTTATGTGTTTTTTTTAGACTGCTCTCTCGGTTTCACGGTATAATTGCGTACCGTGGTTAACGCGACAAGACATGGACGGTCCGGTTAAATACGGAAAAGTTCTTCGGACAATAATGAAAGCATGCGAAAAGGTTGCTAAAATTAAATTGTTTTTTATACCTCAGTGTGAGCTATTGCACCGAGTATTTTTTAATTTCCAATGTTTTAGTTAAATTAATACCTATTATCATTTTAAATAACAATTATGTACGCTTTTTCACGTAGAGCAAACGCCATGTATGATGAAGTTGTAGCGAATGACTTATTTTCGAATCAACTCACCGCACTTACCTTACGCACGAAACAATTGAAAGCTATACATTCACTCATATATGCAAGTGTTACTATTATATTGTTGAATATATGAGTATCACACGACAGAGAAACCCGCAATGATTTAAAAAACGCAATTAAAATTGCAATGGGTACTTTTAAAACCTACGGATTTAATTTAATCATAATTTTACTATCTGGTAGACTATTCAAATCATATTGGGGCACATGACAGTTTCTCTAGTCAACATCCACTACGTGGTTCATTTTATGGTCATGAGTTCCGCTTAAATTCGGAAATCCAGTTTTTAATTACTAAAAACGAAGGACCGGGTTATAATAGTGTTAAATCCAGATCTGTTTTGCGTTAGGATGCTGTCGATGAATGAAAAAACTTTATCAATGTCGACATAAAAGAGTCATCGGTTTATTTATTATAAAACTAAGTGCGACTTAAACTTGAGGAATGTGAAAAAATCGTATTTCTTTCATCAATCACTTTTTTATTTCAATTTAATAATAATGTTTGTTTCATTAGCATACTGATAATGTGTAGTTTCAGTACATATTGTCAACAATCCTTACATCTTTAATATCCAGTAGCAGTCTTTGAAGATATTATTAATGTAAATATTTTAGTCTCTAGAATTTCTTTTCATAATCCATGAAACATAGATGTTTCCTCTTTAATGGCACAGTTTTTGCAATACTTATATCCAGTTTTCCTATTGTTTTTATTATTATAGTCTATAACGGTTTAATCAATGTTTTTGAATTATTAAAAGTAACTAGTAATAATAATAATCACGAATTTTCTTTTGAATAGCAAATACATGTAGGGAGTTTACTTCCTTATATGGGAAGAATGAAAACTTCGAAAAATAACGGATTATTACTTACCTGGATATAAACGGTTTTTTGGGCGTCGCTTTTTGGGATGTTGTAGTTAGAGGCTTGTCTACTTGACCGGCAGACTTACTCCGTTCTCTTTCTTGAACATTAGGACGGACTTTCTCGAGTAATTGACCGAGTACTCTACTACGAGAACGTGGAATTTTTCCCATGGATGAATCAGACTGTTGTAATAAACCTAAAAAGAATATACAAATTTGCAATTCTAGATCTACAAAGTCAGATAAAAGTAAGCCAGAAAAAGCATTCCATGGCATTATCCATAATAATGCAAGGCACCCTCTTGTTATGAGAATGAGAAATCGTCCTCGAAGGCAGATGACTAAATTTGGAACAGATACATTAACGGCATGCAAAGCAAAAGGCAAATGAGAAACCATCGCTTTAATATTCCAAACAAGTTATTTCCTATAATTTTTCTTAGCACTCTCATCTCTGCCGTTTCCAGTAGCCTTTGTGTTGGGGCTGTGTCGGGTCTTGTTTCTGATGCATATTTCATTACACTGGCTTTATAAATTCTTGACTTATAATTCCACGTGTAATTGGCAGTTTAATTCCAAGATATTTTATTTCCATTACTTGTTCAATACTGATAGCATCAATTTCTATTTTACATCGGGTTGGTTCTTTGCCGATTACTATTGTTTTAGTTTTCTGAGATGATTACTATTGTTTTAGTTTTCTGAGATGAGATTGTCATATTAAATTCTTGTCGTCGTGTGCGTAACAGAGTATTTTTATTTCTATGTTTTCCATCCTGTATCCTCTTCCTTTGTTAACACTTTTGATGATTTCATTCATGATTAAATTGAAGAGCATGGGGCTCAATGAGTCTAAGAATTTCCGGGAAAATAATTAAGTCGTTACATGGAATATGAGAATTATTTATAGGTACGATAAATTGGAAAATGCTGAGAAGGAATGAGATGTATTGAGTATGAGTGAGGTAACATGGAAAGCAGAACAACCCACGTGGACCTTATCTACACTCATTAAGAGATGATGACAATCAATATGACGTTTGAATTCTTTTAAAATCTTAAATGGTACAATAAGTAAAAGGTTGTTTGGAAGTTAATGATCGACTAATTATTACTAAGTTAAACGGATCCCCAGCATATTTAAATATATCACAGGTTTATGCTCCAACTTCAGACAAACCAGATGATTAATTAGAAAAATTGTCCAATAATGTAGGAGGCTATTAAATTCACAAAAAAACGCAACTTCATTATGGAAGACTGAAAGCAAAAGGTGTATATTATAGTAAGATTCCACGTATTGAGTCAACAAAAATGAAAAAACACAAAAAATCAGTTCTGTAACAAAAAAATAATCATTACTAACACCTGGTTCAAACAGCCAAAAAGAAGGTCTTATACTTGGAAACCAAGATACTGAAGAATACGCAATAGGAAACCAACGAGATTATGTTTAGAATTAAAAAGGAGATTATATTATAATCAACAAAATATTTGGCAACCGGAAATGAGGTAATCAGCTCCAAAGCCTACCAAGGTAGTGACATTAATTTTGACCATTATCCCGTCGCAGCAAAAGTTAGATTAAAACTCAGAAAAATGCCAATAAAATGAAACCCCAAAGTAGAACAAACTGGGATGACGTAGATAATGACAGAAAAAAGATGATGAGCTTAAGGCGTTCCTAAGGCGTTTTATAAATAATAAGTTCCGTTTAAAAATGCTGCTAATTAAATTAAACACACGAAGCTTTAAGAAGGGTAATATATAGACCTTTATTATTCCACCAAAAATTTTATTGATTAATTATACGTTGAGTATCATTTTTTATAAACGCAACAGCTAGTGTTAGAGTGGGTGATCGTCAAACTCAGAAATTTCAGGTCAAAAGAACTTTTAAATTAGCTCTACCTTTCCTCGCTAGAAGGGGGATTGAAAATAAATATATCTAAAACCCAGATGATGAAAAATCTTGTAGTCAGCGAAGATATATGTGTAGGAACAAGATCCATAGACCAGACAATGGCCTATAAATCCCTAAGTCACGTAATTCGCATAGGAAAAGATAACCAAACGTTGAGCTTCTCCGTCGTATATGACTGACTTGGGCAGCCTTCGGCAAGTTGAACCACATTTTCAATTCGTCCGACATACCAATATGTCTTAAAAGAAAAATCTTTAATCAGTGTGTTTTGCCAGTGTTTAATTATGGAGTGGAAACGTTAACTATGACAGTGAAAACGATCCGTATTGCTCAAAGGGCCATGGAGCGTGTTATGTTGGGCATTTCATTGCGAGACAAGATCCCAAACCACCTGCGAAGACGACGATTTTGACGATTTTGAGTAACTAATGCTGTAGAGAGATTAGCAACACTGAAGTGGAACTGCATGGGCAAACCTCTGCAAGGGTGACATCCCAATGAAGTCAGTCAATACTTCACATGTGGCTCCAATGACAGATAACAGATGGGCAAAGCAGGTACTGGAAAGACCACGAGATGATGACTACCGAAGCAGAGGTCGTACACCAACACATTGGACTGACGATATAAAACGTTGCCATAGGAATCGGATGCAAGAGGCACAAGATCGAAACAGATGGAAAATTATGAGGGAATAGGTCCAGCAGTGGACAAGCGAAGATTAAATGATGATCATTTTTTACTGCGTCGCTGGAAAAATCGCTGTCATACCATAATTTTTTTAATTCGCATAGCCTGCTGATTAATTATTTTATAGCTTACCAATGTGTTCCAAAAGAGAAGCCAAATGTTGGGCCTGTTCAGCCTGACTAGCTTGAGTTTGTTCAGTTTGACCTTGTTGTTGTTGCTGCTGTTGTTGAGCTGGTGTTAGACTTCGTATGTAAGGTTCTAATTGTGTTGCTACCTAAAAATTATTTGTTTGTTTATCTAATACATATACACTTTTCATCTTGCTTTAAAGGAAAAGGAAAGGATAAAGGGCGAAATAACTAAGTGAAGGATACAAATTTTTGGCTTGTCTTTTATATTTATATGCAAAATATGGATGTTTTTTTTATATCAAATCAAAGTTAATTTTTTTCTTAATAACGATATGTTTGCCTGAGAAAAAAATTGTCGAAAATTAGGGTTGCAAGTTGTTAAAAACGCGATGTATCAAAGATAAAATAAGAGACAGCTAGTGCGCAACGCTACTGGTTTGAAGGGTCACTTGTGTGAGTTTTTAAAGCATGCGTCGATAGATATATAATAATATACATCTGATCACTTGTCAAACCAGTGCAGTTGCGCCCTAACTCTATTTTGCATTATAATAATAATAATAATACATCTACTCTACATACCGCGATTTATGCAGTTGATGACACAACACCGATAAACTGAGAGAACAAAAAATGCGCATAAACCATTTTACTAAGAACGAAAAAATGCGCATCTGGATGGGTAAACCTCTGCACGGGCGACATCCGAATGAAGTCAGTCAATACTATGTCGATAATATAGCGTCAAACTATATCAGGACATATGGGTGACATCAGGAAAGATGTTCCCTGAAACAGAAGGATCATTACTTGCCATTCAGGATCAGGTAATACCGACCAAAAATTACCTGAATATATAAACCTAATAACCTCAGGTTCAAAAAAGACAAATACCGATATAGATGTCAAGCCCAAGAAACCATCATCTTACCAGGGGCTGCCAGGCATTTGCTGCAACTGAATATAAAGAACGGCATGACTCAGTACGGAAAATCCTTCATCAAGAGATAGTTTTTAAGCTGGTACTTCTACAAACAAACCATCTCCCATATTATCAATACGTTCCTGAGAGTATGCTTGAGAATGACAACTACAAGTTGTACTGGGATCGCACTGTGCTCACAGACCAAACTAATAGACCATAATAGACCAGATCTCGTGCTAGTTAATAAACTAACGAGACAAACAACACTAATCGATATGACGATACCTAACAACGATAATCTGCGTTTTAATTACGAAAAGATCGCCCATTACAGAGATCTGGAAATACAAATAAGGAGACAATGGAGACTGGAAAGTACCCAGACGATATTTATTATTTTTTCTACCACTGGAGTCATTCCGAAGAACCTCCTAGAAAATATAAAAATTTGGGTCTAAATGAACATCTATATAAGATCATACAGAAAGCTATGCTACTCTGGACGTCTAGAAACGTGCGAAAATCTTTGGGAGATACACCGACGTACCAAGTCACCTAGGACTCGATAACACGGAAAGAGTCCCACCAGAGCTCAATCCTTTTGATACCGTAGGTATTTGGGACGAGTGAATTTTCTCCTTAGAGGGAGTTTAAGTCAACATAAAAACTCACTGAACTAGAGCTACTATAAAAGTAGCACCCTTTGCGCGCAAGACTTAAAAATATATATTCAAACAAAGAAATATTTAACAATTGTATAAATATAAATAGTAAGTTACATATGCACACTTATAAAAATACATTAATTTTAATCTAGCATGTAACACAAATGTGGGTACATGATATTAACTGCAGTAAATTCAAGAAATGTAGTTGGTAATCAAAGTCTATTTAGATAGGTATTATTTATTACTATTGTCTATTAACCGGTTCTTAATACAATTGTGTTGTTTTTTGTTTTCAATCCATTGTTTAATTTCACATTTATATCTTTGTTTTTTTTTTATAATTTCTAATTTGTTTTAAATCTCTAGTAGAAAATTGTATAATTTGGGCACTATGTAACCAACATATCTCTGGAGTATGGATATATATATATATATATATATATATATATATATATATATATATATATATATATATATATATATATATATATATATATATATATCCATACTCCAGAGATATGTATATATATATATTATATATATATATATATATATATATATATATATATATATATATATATATATATATATATATATATATATATATATATATATATATATATATATATATATATTATCTTTGATACCTCCCATTTTTAACAGATGGCAACCCTAATTTTCGACCATTTTTTCTCAGGAAACCTTATATCATCATATTAAGAAAAAAAATAGGTTTAATTTGATATAAAAAAAACATGCGTATACGTCATGAGCAGCGTATTTTGTTTAAAAAATAAAGAAACGAAATAAAATATTTGTCAAAAACTAATTACTATTAATTAAATTAAAAATATTTGCGGCCACTTTTTGACCGCAACCTTATGTTAACCACAACGTTATGAACGAAGTGATCCTGCAGTGGGATCTTGCACTATAATATTTAATAGGGTATAACAATATATAGAAAATTAAACATACAACCTGACTAATATGCTTCAATTCGTTTCTTAATGTATTGACGTCGGCTCTTTGACAGCTGAACACTTCCTGTTCAACGCGTAATCTCCAAAGTTGTTCTTCCCAAGAGGCATCAAACGCGGAAGCCATTCTATCCAACTCCTTTTGTTGTCTAAAAAATGTATACGATAAATATGTATATTTTGGTTTTCTGTTTTGCGAGACATGCCATTACATTTATATATATATATATATATATATATATATATATATATATATATTAAGATAAGATAAGATATTATTATAGAATGTGGAAATAAAGATTAAATAAACTAAGTGTTGGAACATTTTTACTGATAAATAAAGTTAATAAATTAGACTAATAACCTCAGTTCAATATATATATATATATATATATATATATATATATATATATATATATATACATACATATATATATATATATATATATATATATATATATATATATATATATATATATATAAATTTACCTTTCCAAACTTTGATCTAAATGTAAACACTCTCTTATGAGCATCTCATAACGTGTTGCTAAAGGTGGAGTTTGTGCCTTTCGCAAGGCACTAATGTCTTTGTGCAATTCACCAACTTTTTCTTTGATGGAATTAAACTGTTGATTGAGATCTCTAATTTGGGATTCAAATGATCGACAATGAGTCGAAAATGAACTATCTCCATCCAAGAGCTTGTTCTTAAGAGCAGTTTGTTGCTTCTTGGTAGCTGGCGGGACGCTGTCGTACATTCTGGAAGCTAGAAATAATATGACGATTAGACAAAAAATTAATCAGTTTTACGTTGAGAGGAATTAAAAGATTCTTTAAAAATATATAATACCGTATATGTTGGGAGAGGTTAGCAATATATGCAAGTGTCAAACCACAAGCACTTTTCATTTTTATATATACAGGGTGAATCAGAATAATAATAATAGGATATACAACTCACGTTTCGGGGTTACAGAGTGTTCTAATTATTGTAAATATTTTTAATTGGCCATTTTTACATATCTGCCTGAAAAATAGGGTATAGAGCTCTTTTTAATAACAATAAATAAGAAGCGCCACAAATCTAAGGATGTATCATATTGGGTTCATTAGAACTACCAACCGGACATTAAAATCCGCATTTGTCTGTACCGGCCCGCAACGGAATGCACCACAACAATCGGCAATTTAATATCTTTGTGCCGAAAACTCGAAATGGAATACTTTCCAGGACAGTAGTTTCCATGATATAGAGTTTCTAAATGTTGTATTTTTTTTGTGAGATCAATTTTTACAATAAAGAAGAGTTCTTGATATTTTCCGTAACTTTGAAATTTATTTATGAAATTTGAGAGACCTTTGCTAGATCACATCTGCGTTTTATTTCTTGCTGTAGTAACCCTGTGTTTATGATTAACGATCTCAGATATAAGTATCAGCTCACAACCTCAAACTGGTCTATCGTGGTTAGGTGGGGATGATTGTTACTATCATGATCTTTGTCTTTGATATGTTTAACTGTAGACCAAATATTTGACATTCGTTTTCAACCAGTCGCATGAGGTCAATTAATTGTTCTTGACTATTTACAAGAAGGGCTGAGCTGTATCATCTGCAAAACGTAGGTTATTCATTTTTAGGCCGTTTACTAAGATGATCTTTTCCTATCCTTCAAATCTCTTCTTATACTCGTAATATGCTGCCCATATATATTAAATAATTGTAGAGACAGTATACATCCTTGTCTGACACCTTGTTCTGGATAAAATTTATTTAAGATTGTGTCAAGCACTTTAATTGTTCTAGTAGTCTGTTTGTATAGGTCGAAAACTTAATTTCCATAGTGAAATTTAGTGTTAGTATCTGCTATAAGTGTTGCAATTTGACCCTGTCAAACGCGTTGCGATAATCTATGAAACAAGTGTATATTGGCAAGGTCCATTCGCTTAGTTCGGGCATTAATCCATTCTAAAGTACTGATACAATTTGTCTTGATAATCGATTAAACTAGGAAATAAAGTAGTAAATCCACTTTCCGTGTTTCGCTTTTTAGAATTTGCATGCATCCATTTATTATGCTTCCTTGTTTCGTTGTTGCTCTTCCTCGCACAAAAAACTAACAATAATACTTTTTAGATCAATCTTTTTCGCGCTTACCTTTACTTGTGTTTTATGTAAAATAGAGTTTCTTCACATTTTCTACGCGCTATACTCGGCTGTCTAAATAATCGTTCATCGTAGGATTGGTAGCTGCGGTGAATTTGAGTGGTCGCTTTGAAACCCCGAATTTAATCCAATCCCTTTTTATACGTGCTTACCATAAATCTATTATTTATTCTATACCTATAAATACACGAGACAGATTGTGGAGTATAAAAGAAAAGTATCGATGGTATATGACAACTAGAGTATTGACAGTAGAAATCAAGTTATCTAATATGGTAAAAATAAAAAATCTCTTTCAAATATAACATACCAAATGAATAAAGTACTTACTAGCAGCCAATTCTGACTGATGCTGACTTACAGCAGCAGGTCCAATCCAAGGTTCAAGACTCTGAGCGAATTCGCTTCTATAATTTGTCTTAATTTGAGACGATTGCAGAGATCTATAACAAATATATAATTTCCAAAAATCATACTCAACTTTTGATCTAAGGATTGATTTACCTAACAGGTTGGCTTAGATTTCCTACCGCAGAGAGTCTTTCTATAAGAGAGGGACACAGTTCTAGAAATTGGTACTTATTGGCAGCAGCTGTGAAGGTTGTGCAAAGAACCAAATGCAGTTGTAATACTGGCATAACGGTACCTAATAAGAAGATCAAACTGTTTTAAGCAATAAATTCAAGATATCTCTAATTTCTGTAAGATAATATTTTACTTACCCAATACAACCAGCTGGCTTCTGTAAATTCTTTCTTTACTTTCGTATTGTCGTTGGACTTCCATAATCATTGTTGCGTGAGTTTTCGCCATGGCTTCTTGCATGCCGTGGCAAAAAGTGTTGATGGTGTGTTTTTCGCTGTCCATGTTTCTTCGTAATTCGTCCATCAGGCCTTTCAGAGCGATTATGCCATCCCTCACAGATGTCTTAAAAAAATTATAAAAAATTTTTATTTAAAAAATCCTTTATAAGTATATTTATTTAAGAAAGAACCCTTTCGCGCTATATCACATAACGTTTTCGGAATGAGAATTCCATCATCAGTGCTGTTACTATATATACATGAGTGAAGCCACTAAATATCTGGGTAAAAACCCTTTACATGTTATTAAATTTGTTATATATTACATTGTTGCTGATAATTTTATATGAGGTTAAAGTTATTTGCAGATTTACTTGATGGCAATGTAAAATTCCCAACTGAAGTTGCTCGCCCTGACACGTCGTCTCTATACGGACCTTAGGTGGCAACTAACTGAAATAAATATGTTTAAAACTTTAACATCACATAAAATTATCAGCAAAAATGTAATATATAACAAATTTAATAACATGTAAAGGGTTTTTATCCAGACATTTAGTGGCTTCACTAGTGTATACCTGGTAACAGCACTAATTAATGTAATTCTCATTCCGAAAACGTTCTTTGATGTAGCCGGAAAGAGCTCTTTTTTAAATCAATACACCTTTTAAAAAAAGATTTTTTAAATAAAATTTTTGTGATTTATGGTAGGTATACAGCCTACTACAGGAAATTCATTTTCCTTGTGGAAAAAAATTATGTTGTTAACATGTGTTACAAAATAAAGACATAATATTATGGTCAAGTGAAAAGAAAAAACGGCTCTAATTATGAAAATTTTGTGAGTTAGGGCTACTTGTTAGGATAGTACATGATTTTTGGCAAATCACCAACAAATAACAATTTTTTAAATATTGGGATAATACAATCCAAATGTTGCCGTAATATATTTTTTAAATAATTATTGTTTAATATAAAATATTAAAAATATTCTATTCCTTCTTCTTCATACCTTGTAACGATACGATCGTTAATAATCTAACATTTTGAACGTTAGCAAACCGAATCCCTACATTAACTACTAATCTGCCGCCGTTGGAGTATGCAACCCACAATACGATCTCATATTTCATTATTATGATTTTCGAACATCGATATCGATGATAAGATAATCGATTCCCTTGTCAAAAGGGAAAAAGAATATTGTAATGGCCATTTTGTAACAGAACTTCCTGGAGATGAGTTGTTGAGTTTGCGGCAGGCAGAACTTGAAGGGAGTAAAAAAAGAATTTAAGTTATTTTATTGTTTTTTTTTTTGGGGAAAGGTGAAGAATATTTTTGTTGTTGTTTAAGAAGTATTTAGTTTTTGTGCATTAAGAAGTTACGTTGGTTTATGGAAAATAAAACTTCCAAATAAGTTCTGGTAAGTTATCACACATCTTCCATTTAAATTTGCCAGTTCTCAATCGTCTAAATCTTCTCAGCTTACTACAAATATCCAAATATCATTCCTATTTTTTTTATATATATATACAAATTATAATATATTCCAGAGCAGTAACACTATATTTTTGAGCCAAGGTCACCTAATGGCAAATATATTCTAGTTTTTGTTACTAGAACAAAACCTATAGATATTAAATACAAGAACACAGAATAAAAATTTTTTCTTTTCTTGTAGCCTGCCGGCTCCAACTTCCAAGTCTGGAATTTCATTTTATTTGGAAAGAAGTTTTTAATTTGGGGAAGAATCACATTTTTATTTGGGACAGAAGTTTTTTTTTTGAGTTGGGGAAGAAGTACATTTTATTTGGGAGAAGGAGATTATTTGATTTGGCAGAAAGAATTACAACACTTGGTTGGTCTACCAGTCCTTAAAGGGATACACGGAGCATAGACATGATCCATCTTAGAGCCCATCCACTACCTGAACACTGGACAGCAGATTAAGTAACTCCCTTTACAACAAAAGGGTTACTAAGAACCATTATATTTTTATCAACTTTATAATTTAAATTTCAAATTTTTTTTTATAATATATATCTTGGATACTTAGGCCTTCAGTCTAAGTGGGTTACAAACAGGTTTGTGCACAATCCCTGGGTAGTACCCTCAACTTGTTGAATCTTTTTACTTGTTTGAATTTTGTCATTCCCTATTTACTTGTACCTGTATTTATTTCTTTATTAATATTTTACATAACCCTTATGATAAGTGGTCAGGATACATTATCCCATTTTATGGTTACTAGTATGTACCTTTATTTTTTTAAATTGATGTATGTATTGTTCTAGTGTCTTAACTGACTAGTCTCAGATTTTTAAACTGCCCTTTTTGTAACTTATATAAGTATTTAATTATTTTCTAATATTTTAATTACTATTTACTCCAAGTGAGTTATCCTAAACAGTAATCCCAGATCATTTTATCTCATTGTTAGAGAACTGGGTAGACCAATTTTTGTTTATAATTATAATTTGGGGTTAGGTATATTTTTAGGTAACTTTTTTTTTGTAAATTTATATTTTGGGGATATATTTTAATAATTGGTTAGTGTATATAAGTATAGGGTTGGGATAGTACATAAAATTGGAATATAGTGTATAAAGCATTTCTGATTTTTATTTATTTCCTATCATCTTTTATTGTTCAGTTAATATATAACTACATATACCCCAAATTGGTGTGATATTCAAAATTCACCCTGGCGCCCATCTCAAGATCATCTTAGGATTGATCTAACTATCTTAGGTTACTACAGGCAAGCAAACGTGCCAACCTCCTCTCTGAGCACTACTCTCATTCTCTTGAGCTAAGCCTATTCTATTGTAGTACTTCAAGTAAATTTTATATTTTCTTTTGTATTGGTTACATTCCCTGTTATTTAACCATAAATCTTACATAATTTCTAATATTGGCTTCACCATCTCAGGCTTTTCCCTTTTAATTTTCAACAATCAGCTTTTCCCCTTTTTAATTCGTAACAACCTCCTTGAACGACTTGCTGTTCCATCTTAGAGTGGGTTCTTATTGGATATTCAACTTATCACTGCATCTTTTTCTTGGCATATCTCGTGTTATTTTTACTAATCCGTTCCCTCCCATTTCACTTATGTAGCTGTTCCACTCATTTTTTTTTCTTATGGTATACCTAACTTTCTTCATTTCACACGTTTCCATAAACCTTATTTTCTTAGTATCGGGTTTAGTCTCTTCAGTATGTCATAACCGACCTCACTGCCACCTTATAAATATTTTGCTGAATTAGTTTGCCATTCCCTTCTAGTTTGTATCTTATAGGATTTTTAAAGAATACCTTTTATTTTGTTTGTTGATATCATCTCTACAGATAATTTTCTCTTTCTGTAATAAATATGACATCATCTTCATAGATAGATTCAATAGATATATTTTCCTCGTCCAATTTATATCATCTTTATTTCGAACCTTGTTAATAGTTTTGTCGGTAATGGGGTTACATAGAAGGGAACTTAATGAGCTCCTTCACGTACGCCCCTCTCGACCGGTAGTTTGTTGAAAATTCTGGCCTGGATGTTGTTTCTACTATATATGTTTTCAATGGTTTTAATAACGAGTTTTCTGGTAACATCTATTATCCCATCTGAGAGCACAAGATGCCAGGACTAACACTTGGAAAGAGAAATCTATGCCTTTCTCAAACCTAAGGACCCCATCGGAAAGACTAGCTCATGGCCACAACACCGCCTGGACTACCTGGAGGTCTCTAAATAGACTGAGATCTGGAGGTACAAGATACAGATCAAATCTCCGGAAATGAGGATTCCCAACAGCAACAACCCGTTGTGACTGCGGAGAAGAACAGCCGATCTCCCACATGTGCCAGTGCAATCTATGCTCTAGGAAGTGCACGATATACGAAACAAGATTTTATGTTGCTATTGCCTAGTAGTTGTTATGTAATTTTAGTATATGTATATACATATATAGTATATGACTATTACTATAATTATTATTGCTACGATGCTATTGACACGAATAAATAAATAAATCCAGAGTTTAGATGGTAATTTTGTTCGTTATATGTAATTTTCGGTTATACTTTTCTGTACTCTTTTAAACATTAAAATATATTATCAATAATTGTCGAAATACCTTGTCATCATATAAAGTTATCTTAACGTTTACCAACGAATTTGTTGATTTTATTTAAAGGTTCATAACAGAACGAGAATTTCTTTGTGTAAATATATAAGTAATTAACAATGTGTTTACATTATATATTTCAACTCACCTATCATAAAACCATCATGATATTATTAACATGTATAGAATAGAAATAAATATAGCTTTATTAAAACTGATTCTAATTAAAATCTCTGAGTTTTACACTCACTTGTAAATCCATTATTGCATTTTGACCCCTTTCTAAGCGTTTTGCAGCTTGAGCATGAGCAGTATCGATGTCGACGCATTGGGTACGTATTTCATTGGGTAGGTCCCTGAAGCAGTTAACACACAACATAGTGTTTTGCAGCGGCGAAAACATTATATAGTGTTCTCCATGTTGGAGACACTGTAAAAGAAAGCATATGTTAATATTGTTATGAAATGTAATGAAAATGTACTATAATGTTAAGAAACGTAGTCGATCATGCAAAATAATTATAAAATGTCTTATTGATGACTGCTAGACATGCAACTTTGTAGTGTTTTTTTATTTATTTAGCGTATGGCATACAATATGAATACATAATTAAAAACAATAGAAAAAGTTAAATGGAGCATTACAAACGAACATCTACTGTATCAATTCGGTAGCATTCAGGAACTCATCAAAAACTCCAAGAAACCGCCTTTCGGGGCGTTCTTCAACAATGTGGCGGACAGTTTTGTCACTGTGCACCAGTCACACTCAGAAGTATTAATAATGAAGATACTGTGTAATGCCCTTTTGGTAGTCGACTTGCTTGTTTTTTATATCTTAATATATTCGCTATATCCGCTTTTTTATTTTCTGTGTAGCATGCTAGGATTCGATCAGTTGTTTATTTTGAACAAGGCCAGACGCCTTCTTTAAGTCAATAAATCAAAATTTGTCATAGAGTAAATCTATTTTTATCCATAGCGTCTTCTGATATCTTGTATGTCACTATATGTTCATTAATAACGGAGATAAGGTGTAGTGCCCTTTTGGAACTCGCCTTGTTTATTTTTTCTATATTAATATAATCGCTCCCTCTCCCCTTTCATTTAACGCATCACACACTCCAATCCTACCAATAACAACGTATATACGATGTAATGCCAGCGCTGGGGTTTTTGTTACGGATAGACAGACAGACAGAACAAGCAAATTATAAAATTATATGTATTGATACTGTCGTGTGATATCTCGTGTCGCTAAATGTTCAGTAATAACGAAGATAAGGTATACGCCTTTTTGGCAGTCGCCTTGTTCGTTTTTTCTTTCTTAATATAATCGTTATCCCCTCCCCTTTCATTTAACGCATGACACGCTCCAATTGACCCAATAACAACAGAGATATGATGTTATGCCGGCGTTGGGGTTCTCGTTACGAGCAGACAGAAAGACTAAACAAATTATATATATATATATATATATATATATATATATATATATATATATATATATATATATATGTATATATATATATATATATATATATATATATATATATATATATATATATATTTATGTTTATAACATATATTGATACTGTCATGTGATATCTCGTACATCACATAAGAGATAACGAAGATAAGGTGTAGTGCCCTTTTGATAGTCGCCTAGTTTGTTTTTTCTATCTTAATATAATCCTTTAATAATATAATTCTACTTTCATTTAACGTATCACACACTCAAATAAGACCAATAACAATGGAGATATGATGTAATGCCAGCGTTGGAGTTTTCATTACGGACAGACAGACATAATAAGCAAATTATATATGATTGTGTATACATTCAACAAACTTCTTAAGAACAGTAATTCTTTAACAATAAAGTATATTTACGTAGACTCAATAATAGACTTCTGTTGACAATAGGTTAGAGTTATAAGTAAAACGGTACACTACAAATAAGCTATAGTCTCGTGTTTGCCACTACTGATGATATTTGATTACTATATTATGGACAAAAGACTCATTTTTATTTTAGTCAATACATTTAAATCCCTATCTCCAAATGATTTTTTTTTATTTTAAATACCTATTTAATATTTATTTAATTTTATATAGAAAAACTAACAATTTTATTGCAGAACTTTGTCCGTTAGTTAGCCATTGTTTTAGGAGATTCAGTTTTTTGGAAACAAACATGCTAGGTTAGGTTAGTAATAGAAATAACAATAAAGTGCACGTGAACACATAATTGATAAAAAATACCAAATAAAGTCTAGTTATTGACAAAAAAAAGAAACACAAAAATAAAGAAAACAGTGCCAAAATTATTAGCAAATTAATTTTTTTTATCTAATATTATTATGATACCTGTACAAAAAGAAACAACGAAGCAGTGTCGTTATGTACTATGTAAGTATACACGTACTAAATCATTTAAAGACAATACATATTTTATAAATTTTCCAAAGCCTTTATTTCTTTATAAACAACGTTATTTCTTTATTAAATCAAAAATATTAATTTAATAAATATTTCTTTAGAATAAACCAGTGACATATGACGTATATTATACGTCATTTAACTGAAAATTATATATTGTCAATACATTTAAAACCCTAGGTATTTCCAAATGATCCTCAATTCTTTTATTATTTAAAATATTTAATATTTATTTAATTTTATATTGAAACACTAACAATTATATTGCAAAAGACGTGGCTGAATAATGAAAATTATAAAACCTGCTACGGAGATAGTAGTAGTTTTTGTGGATAGGTGGCGATGGAGTTTTCATTACGTAAAGACAGACAGAATAAGAAAATTATTAAATTCATACTTACTAATTGTAGAAATGGCAAATGAGTCAGCATAACAGTGCTTACTCGATCTTAAACTATCAAGTCAGCAAACCAAGATCAGAAACACGGTAATGTCCACGGAAAGCTAGATCCTGCCATCCTCAACCTTATTCTTAATGGATTTTATGTTAATGTTGTGAAGTAGTTTTTCTGTATCATTTTGATAAGAATGATAGTCTTTATTTTACCGTTTATGTAGTATTAGTTTCATATAAGATTAAAAAAACTGATTCACCGCAAATAAAAAACTCAAATATTATAGACTCTTTGATAATATTACTTTCGCATATAATATGTGACGACCAACAATTTACCTTTTTAGCTTCCTTGGCGCATTTGCTCATATGAACAACATCGTGGGTAGAAAACATCTTTGCTCTATGGGTATTCTCACGGCAGTGAAGACACAAGGCTTGTCCTATAATGTTTATGTGAATTTTAAACTTGTTATCTATATATAAAATAAATTAAAAATGAAATGAACAAATTAAGTAAATTAAAATTTACACAAAATAAGTTTAACTGAAATTAGGACAAAAAAAGCAATAACTAAAGTACACTGCGTATCTTTTGAAGTGGATATAATGATTATCCCTAAATATTTTGTATAAAATATTTAACTTTTTTATAGAACATTGGCAAATTTTAATCTTTTGTTACTACAATCTTTTGTTGCAGTGATAAGCAACAACGGGGATTTGAAGAGAAGAAATGAAGACATAGCGAGAGACCGTTTACATAAAGAAGAAAGGGAGGGCTCCATTATGGTGTGGCAAGAAGAATGGGACGAGATGATGAGGGTGGCGCAATGGACGAAGTCACTAATTCGTCTGATTCCTAATCTGAGATATGGATGGACTGCGGGCATCGCCGTTTGGATTACTCCCTGGCGGAGATGTTTACAGGACATGGTTGTTTGAGGGCATACCTTTACAGATTAGGAAAGGCAGAAAATGACACATTATTGTACTGTGAAATATCGCACATTGTCTCACACACTCTATTGATATGCAATAGATGGATAGCAGAGAGGAGCCTGCTTGAGAGAGAGCTAGGAAGTAGCGTGCAATCAGTCACGGAACTGGTGGAAAATATGCTTAGTTCGTCAGATCGGTGGAGAGCAATTCAGAGATATGTGAAAAGAACGTTGGAGGGAAAGAAACAAGAAGAAAGGCGGCCCGAAGAGAGGCAGGACGCTCGGGAGCAAGCAAGGAACATAAGGCAGAATGAGAGGTGGTGAGATTGAACATGAACATGGAGGAACAGAGGGGGACAAGGATTCAGTCGTGAGAAAGTGCTAGAATGCGTGAGAATTGTGCGTGAATGAGAAAATATATAAAACACCAAAACTTATAATGCAAGGTAAAATCATTAGCCAAAGAGATAGATGTAGGACATTGTATAGTAGGTACTGATATTTCTGGCTGCTGAATTGGCGGGACTAGTTTGTAATGTGCGTAGTGAAGTTATTCCGTGCGTCAGACAGTATATAAAGTTAATAGCCATGCTGATCGGCAACCTTCAAAGGAAAAGATGAACACAATCAGAAGTCTTTTAGGACGGCTTTTAAAATATAATTTTTAAAATTTTTCTAAAAAAATTGTATACCTTGTTTTACTTTGAATAATTTTAATCATCCATTTTAAAATACGCGCAGTGTAATATAATAAAAAATATATATACAGAAAAAAATGTAGACAAGAAATCCAACCCAACTAAATAATTATTTTTGTTTACATCGCCGAGTAAATGAAGGCAATTTTATCGGCAGTTCAGCTTCCCCTTTTATATGTTCTGAAGTTTTGACAGTTGTCCTGAATCATCTATTGTCTCTTTCTTGGTTGTGTTCTATTTCAACAGAATTGAAGGACAAATTAAAGAACAGCTCAAATGAATTACGTCTTCAGTGTCATTGTATTTGAATTTTAATTCAGCAACTATTTTTCGTGATACATGCATGGGGATAAGAATATATGGGATATATCCCACAGAGGCTAGAAGTATCCAACTTTCGTCGACAAGTCGGTAGTGCTTCCTTCTTCGTCATCCTACTAGCGGCAACTTCGAATTTTGTTTAAACAGGTCATACTTCAACTAATTGGCTTATTGTACATCTTCCATTTGTGCAACCTTCTGACTCAGGTTTTAATACTAACGACTGCTTACGTATTATTCGAAGCAAGGTGGCGGCTCAGTTAAAGTAAAACATTAAAAATTGCCACTGAGCTGCGGCGGCCATACTTTGTATTGTTAAAATTGCTATTTTGTTTTGGGATCATAACCGTAAACCCACGACTGTTGCCGGTAATGATCGTTTTATGCATATTTTCATGAAGCATTTTACCGACCATTTTTAAGTTATCCAGGACAACTAATAAGTGCATCATCTTCTGCTGGGAGTAATTTTCAAATGATTTTTTTATCTGTATTTTTCTCATACATTCATCTTTTTTTCATACATTAATGTTTCTGGACTTTTATTGAACATCTCTAAAGAACTTTTGAATCATTTAAATAATATACCGCCCATTTTTATTTTTCGAGTTCAAAGGGGGATAACAAAATACCATGAACTCAAAAAAACAATATAAATGAAGTATATTACGAACTAAAAACTTCTCGTTAGTAGAATAACTAAGTATAGAACGCTAGAACTTTTTATGATGAATAAAGATCAGATACTTTTGGGAATTAACTTTGTATGATTGAATATCTATACATGAATAAAGAGGTACTGGAAGATATTTAAAAGTTTATCTGGGGACAGAAAATGGTCTAGCTGTGTCTTTTATGAAGAATTTAGCTCACTTTATCTATGAAGTAATCAAGAAACGAAGAAAATGAAGTTGGTCCTTATTTTCTTTTGTGCCTTCCCAGTTTATTACTCTTCTCTGCACTTTTCGGAAATTCTTTTAATTTCATTAAAATAATTTTCTTTAAAATTAATTATAAACTAAATATAAACAAAATTATAAAAAAAACAAACCTAAAATAATAAAACTGGGATAATAACATAAAATTCAGTGCATTACCACAAGTATTGCAGTAATACATATTTGACCTATCCCTTTTATCACAATTGGAACATGGTGGATTTTCACTATTGGCAATGTCAATCAGCTGGCGCATTAAAGAATCCGGTGGAGGCAGTGTTGATCCATCTTTGAGAGTTGTGGGTTGCCTAAATGAAATAAAATTTATTAAATATTTGCCTAGTCCAATACATTTTATGGATACATCAAATTTTCTATAGTCAAAGTAAAATAAACATAATTATCACTCAAATTCAAGATATTAACAAACAACTATGTCAGAGGAACTCTTAAAAATTGAGACGAAAATGAATTATATGAACAGTTCCAAAATCCCAACCAACAACCCAATCCAAAGACCAAGAAAATGGATCAAGATTAATAAGTAGAAGGAAGAAAAAAGTAAAAATCAATAATGAAGTTGCATTTCAAGCTATTTCCTTGCTTTATATCAAGAACATCATAAAATAATACCTTATCACAGTAAAGCATTGTTTGTTCAAAATTTTAGTTTATTATAACATTCTAAAGCCACATTTTGCCAATATCTAATCTAATCTAATAATAAAAAGCAGTAACCAGAAGAATTTATTACAAATAAATGTCAGTTTATAACATTCTCCTCAGTTTTCTGATTTCCAATCGCCACTTAATCTGGTTGTTTCGAAGTTCCTCTTCTATGTTTCTTTTTCTCGCCTCTTTTTCTATTCCTTCTCTCCAACTTGTTCTCAGACTACCTTGTTTTATTTTGTCTTCTGGTTACAACTTTAGTATTTCCCTTGGTATTCGATGTTCATCCATTATTTGTGTATATCCGAACCAGATAAGTTGTTTTGTTGATAAGCCATCTATGATCGTTCATTTGATTTCCATTATTTCTCTAATGCATTCTTTTTAATCCTTTCTCATCCAGATCTTCCTATCGCTCTTTTCAAAAATCCATTTCCATTGCACTAAGCATTCATAATGTTCTTTCTTTCAGTAGCCATATCTCACCGCTATATAGAGTTTATACTTTTCACTATAGTCTGTACTTATATACTCTTTTTCTTTTCTTTGCTGATAAATTGGTCCCATAAAATACTGTTTAACATTGTAATGGCCTTTTTTATCTGAAGTACTCCTTTCTCTTATGGCTTTGTCTAGTGTTCCATTGTGTGAAATATTGATAGCTAAATATTTATAGTCGTTTCAGTATTTATCATGGTTCAATCGTCTAATATTAGATTTTTTAATAGTCTAATATTAGACTTTTAATTAATTTTATTTATAGTTTATAAGAAGAGAGTTTTAATTATATTAGTTGTAGATTTGTACATATTTAAATTAAAAACTTGAATCATAATATTTTTTCTAAAAAGATTCATTTATTAAAAATTAAAATATTTTATTTTCTTCAAAAATTTTTATAAAACGCAAAAATTAATGCTATTCTATGATCACACTGCATCTACATATAAAAATATCTAAAGTTGCCTTTGTTGCCCCACTCTTTCTTATTTTAGAAGCAATAATGGCACTGACATGACCTCTCCCTAGTGGTACAAATAAGGAACTAAAATTATGATCAACTTCTGATTGATTTGTGTATAACCTTTGCCGACACTAAAAAAATGACAGTGAAAGATTCTTCTATATGTGTCTATATTATTTGTTAGTACTTTCAAAAAGTACAAACATTCTAGATATCATGTTATACAATTTACTCAATAAGTATAATCTAATTTAACTAGTAGATATAACATATAGACACATATAGAATACATATAGGAGTATTTTGAAGTAGGTATACTAACAGTGAGCATTTCTTCCATTTAAAATGTGCTTCTATATTAATTGCTAGTAGGTTCCAAATCTTCTAGTCAACATATATGTATTCAGCTATAGTGTAAGATAATTTCAACTTGTGTATCACATTCAGTGCTGTTCTAATTTATTCATGGGTAACCTGCTGATAATTATACAAGGGAAAATCCAGGGCAAGAGAAGTGTAGGAAGGAGAAGAATCTCATGGTTACGTAACTTAAGGGGATTGTTTTGAAGCACATCAGTAGAACTATTCAGAGCGGCAGCATCTCAGATCAGAATAGCCATAATGATTGCCAACCTCCATTACGGAGATGGCACATAAAGAAGAAGAACCTGCTGATGTGTCAGATATATACCTGTATGTTGTTTTCATTGCCATACTTGACATGAGATATTTCTTTTCTTTTACCTTTATAGTACATATTTCTACAATTCCTATTTTATATATTATTGTTTGATTCAAGTTAAATCCCCTAATCTTAATATTTAAATATTTATGTTGTATGGCTAATATGGCTGGCTACATATCTTATATGGCTAACTTTTTTATACCCTGCTGTGGTGTTTGCATACATAGTATATCTTATATAACTTTTTGGTGTGTTATCCAATTCACAACCTATTATTCATTAACTTTAGTTGCCATTTACTCTCCACATTAGTTCATTCACTTCTGGGTTAGAGTAACCTAATATCTTGCAATAAATTAGCTATAAACAAAATTATATTGGAAAACATCACTTGAAAAGAAAAAATCCATGCCTCTTTTAATACCACCCCTTAATGTGACCTAATTTTACATAAAACTAATATTCTATATATTAACATACATAAGATTTAACTTCAATGAATAATGAATACATAAATCGACTTTATACTTTAAAATAGTAGTACTAAGAATGGGCAGTACCTGCAGAAAGGGCAAATTAAACGGCGATCTTGATCTCTTCCTCTTAAGCATCTCGCACAGAATGTGTGGTAACAATTAAGTATACACGGTTCCGTGAAATAATCATGGCAAATTGGACATAATAATGGATTTTTTGGAAACTCCAATCCACTGTCCATTCCTGGTGGTTCCATTTCGATGTTACAGGAGCTAAAAATGATAATGTCATTCGTGTTATGTAAAACTACATTGTTAATTTATAATTTACCTGGCAAAGTAAATAATACCGAAAAATAATACGGAATTTCTAAGAATGTAAAATTAGAAGAATTTATTTATTTAAAATGTCAACTCTCAGCTGCTTCATTTGGTTTGACAACTACTCTTCTTTTTTGTTGCCACTCCCCCTATGATTACAATACAAATATTGAATCGATTGAAGTTAGTAACAACTGAAAGGCAAGGTGAAAAACTCATAAGCGTAGTCTTTATATAACCAGCAGGGGGCACATTTACAAATTCATTCCATTAATTGTTTTCAACGATTGTATATTTCAAAGGAGAATCTTTTCTATATTCTCTACATCTATATTCAGTCTAACAGATCTAGGTTTCTAAAAAAGCTTATTATCCGTTAAGGACAGACATTTGTTACCTGGTCAAGCTCTAAAAACCTATTCTAGCTACTTAATGGCACAGAAAAAATAACAATCAGAATGCCCACTCTCAGTGGGCATTCTGATTGTTATTTTTTTCTGAATGTCTTCTCTCTTTGAGAAATTTCTGACAAGCTACGACAGAACTGTATTTTAAATTTTTAGAGATTAATAATTTAGTAAATTTGAAATAATTTAATCTAGTCTTCAACTAAAAGTACGAATAAAATAATGCATATTATGTCTGTGGTTGCCGTAAATAAATTAAACCGGGTTAATTTTTCTATGCACATGAGATAAAATTTCACTGAACAGCACTGGTTCCGTTTAAAACATGGCTGATTCCGTCTGCGCGTACTTACCTTGACAAGCAGGTCAAGCAGAGTGGGCATTCTGATTATTTCTTATTATGTGCTTATGGCGTTACCGAACTATTTCCCTGCAGTTTCTTATAATATGTTCGGTCCTTTCCTCTGCATTTTAGCGGAATCTACACGATGCTTTGTCTACTTTGCCATTTTACAGATATGATATCTAAGTGAACAATGTACTCATTGCAATAACCTTTTTGCTTGTCTTTCGCGTTGAATATTTTCCTTAGTAGACTAAACTAAGTTCCCTTTCTTATTTCCGGAGATTTTCCACTGTTCGGGTTTTTGGTACACCACGAATGGCTCTGCTGCGATAAAATGAGTATTTGCTCCTTCTTTAACAATACTATAACCAATTTCATTACCAGCAATTCCTTTATGTCCTGACACCCCCCAGCAAGGTTTCTTTGTTACACCATATCAGTTGCTTAAGGGATTTTTGCAATTCCAAGCTCTTATCGACTCATAAATTGTAAATTTTTGAGCCTTCAGTGCAGCTTGACTGTCTGAGGTAATATATATTTTGGCTGAATTGATGCGTTTTTCAGGCACTCTTGAACACAAATATCGATTGCTAGCAGTTCTGCTTGAAATATTGTAGGAGTTTTCCGAGAGCTGTTGGCAGTCAGGTGTTAGGTTGTTATTTATACTGTGTGTTAGGTTTAGGTTAGGTTAGGCTAGGTTATGCTCGTGTTTTTGACTCATCAGTATAAAACGTGAGTTTTGTGTTAAGACTCAGGCTCGTTTATCATAATATTTAGGTTGAGTTCGAAATCTTGTTTTGCAGACATAATGACATATTCATGGATTAAGTTGTTCCAACCTTTAAAATCTCTAAATGACCAGTCAGTCACCGGGTTTGAAATTCTGAGCACGTGTTAGCCTAAATACACTTTCTAGAGTGATCCTCCTTATATGCATGTGCAGAGGAGGAAAGTTCGGCATTACCTCTAGGCTGCAATGGGACACAATCGCATTTCACCCATTTCAGTCATACTTATGTGTGGAATTAATTCATGCTTAATTAATGGGTATTCATTAGATCACTCCAGTTTTTAACAGACGTCGACATTTTATATGTTATAACTACAAAAAAATATCACCTTAGAAATATTAGCAATTTTTAAACCACAATAAAAATAGGTTTGCCAAAATAACTCACGAAAAATAACCTAAACTAAGATACGTGTACATAAAATATTCATCGTGGCTATTCACTTGGAGTTGTTAAGTAGTGTATAATGGATATAGAAAATCTTCAGCGGAAATACGCTTCCCACAAAAGTACATAAACATCATCTTCGCAATATACTAAAATGAACGAGGCGATACATAGGGAGAAGTAGACTTATGGATATAGGTGAGCTATTAGAGGAATATACCAACTGCTAATTTAAAACTAATTTCCAAAAACAGAGTGGGGCGTCTATTTTTCATCGCGCGATTTGCGTAGGGACGATACAAAAACATTGAAACGAAGGAAAGAGATCTGCATACACTATCTACCTAAGGAACAAATTCTGTCAGCTTTTGCTGTACTAAAAGCCTCACAGAAAACATCGAACAACTGACTTTCGTGAACATTTTGATAAGACTATGCAAAAAGCGGTACTGCTTGTAACCTTCATATAGTTAGAAAATTTGTGGAAGATACTCTAGCATATCAGGCCACCTAGAGCTCGAAAAAATTTATTAATGTTTTGTATTTTGAGAACGATTTCCGAAGTAGAAATCGAAACGTAAAATAAACTTAATTCTAAAGTAACATTGTGACTTATTCCCAACAAAAATTGTAAATTGCATTAAGATACCACAAGAAAATAGCTTCACCACAGTATTTTTTAAATTTTATTCCTACAGATAGTAAAGAAACATTTTTTGGAATATGAAAATGATAAATGAAACTAAAAAAATTTCTTTCCAAGTTTCTATAAAACTACGAAATGATTCCCAAAATTATTTCAAATACGATTTTATCAACTTGTAACCTGTTTTGTTCACTCCACTAAGTCACGTATGGATTCTCATTTGTAAAAG
The DNA here is from genome assembly GCF_040954645.1 of Diabrotica undecimpunctata. Taxonomy (NCBI): domain Eukaryota; kingdom Metazoa; phylum Arthropoda; class Insecta; order Coleoptera; family Chrysomelidae; genus Diabrotica; species Diabrotica undecimpunctata. Next base: position 87,625,379 of record NC_092805.1, on the reverse strand, counting down.
ATACATATATTTGTTGTTGCTTTTTTAACGCCCTAGGTTAAAATGTATGCCATCGGGTTTCGTTGTATATCTTTAATAAAAACCAAATGGCGTCCAAGTAATCTTCTTTGCTACTTTTTTTTTATTTTTTCGGGTCCGTTTTATATATAGCTGGCACTATTATCCACGACAAATCTCGCCGCAAAAATTGGACGCTGTTTGCAGGTGGTTTCCACCAATTCGTAGTTCCAGTTACATACTAACATCCATCATATCGACGTTTTTGGCATTACACAAAATGGCGCGCAAAGTTTGAGACTTCATCACACTTAAGTTACGCCCAGCTAGTATCATAAACCGAGAATTGGACGTTACAATATATCAACTCTTGTTACCCATGTTAATCATAGTTAGCCAGAGTAGATGCCATTGGGCGTTTTTTCGCAATATACAAAACAAAGATACATAGAGATATTGTTGTCGCCTATTAAGCTTATGGATACACTAATTACAATGTGTTTTTCTGATAAAAAAGTTTTACTACTCTAAAGTTTGACTAAATCAGATCCTATTATATCACAAATTTTGTCCTTTTCTTTATATTGTTATAATCTTCGAGATTCAGATTAAATAATATAGCAAATAATATATACCAATTTCAATAAGCTTTTATGTGAACGCCATTTATGTGCTCACGAAACTACAGTGGCAGCAGAAAAAACTGTGCGCTCCTGTCTAACCGTGTTCATTTACCAAAATGTAGATTTGCTTATTTCGCATCGGTTGCTGCAATGAAACTTTCGCTTCGTTGTTAGGAATCTTTTAAAAAGGACCCAACACAGGTCGATATTGAAATCGTGTACATGTCCGTCCGTCTGCTTTCTCTCTGATAACTCTTGGAGAAAGAGTCTTAAAGTTTGAAACTTGTACATAGCTCCTATTTAACGAAAAATCCTATTGAATTTGGGGTCAATAAATCTTTTTCTTCTCATATTCTTACGACTTTTCTGTTTCTTGAAGGAAAAGTTTTAGAGTCTTGAAACTTGGTACATAAAATACTTTTGGTGTAAAAATCCCTAAATAATTTGAGGGCAAGAGATTGTCTTCTTCTTTCATATTATTGTCTCCTTTTTTTGAAGGAAAATACCTAGTCTTGAACCTTGGTACAAAGGTTCCTGTTGATGCAAGAAACAGGCCTATTGAATAGAATAAATTTTCTCATATATTTATACCTCTTCTTTTTCGGAAAGTTGTTGAGACTTGAAATTTGGATGTGCAGAAGAACACTATTAAATTTGGGATCAATAGATCGTCTTCTTCGTTTTATATTCCTATGGCTTTTCTTTTTCTTGAAGAAATATTCATATAGCCTTGAAACTTGGTACATATATACTAGGTGTAAAAAGAACCCTATTGAATTTAAGAGTCAATAGGTCGTATTTAACTTGTCATATTTTTATTCTTCTTCCTGAATAAAAAGAACTTGTCTTGAAGTCTTGAAACTTGGTACATAGGTTCCTATTAGTCTAAGGAAGAATTGTATTGGATTTGGGGTTAATACATCGTCTCCTTCGTCACATGTTCTTATGCTTCAACCTTTTATTGATGAAAAAATTCAAGAGTTTACATAAGTTTCTCTTGGTGTAAGCTGTAAGGAAGATTCCAATTGAATTTGAGGCAATTGATCTTTCATATTCTTACAAGTCTTTTCTTTCGCTTGAAAGAAGTCCTAGAGTCTTGAAAATTGTATTGGGTTAACATGCACTCGTACCCCCTTCACATTACCAAAGTGCCATGTCTGCCGTTGAGTCCTACTCTGCTGCAGTTTCTCTTATTGCGCCGTCCCCTTTCAAAGGTTGGCAATCCAAATGGCAATTGTAGTTTTGGAAACTGCTGCGCGAAAGATCTCTGCGGATGAGCATTCGAACCATCTCCTCAGGTCTTTCAGCCACGAGTTCTGGCGTCTTCCTACTGATCTTTTGCCGTGCACTTTTCCTTCCAGTATAACTTGAAGTAATTCATATCTTTCGCCTCTCAACACATGACCCAAGTATTGCATTTTCCTCTCTTTGATTATTCTTAGTAATTCTTTTTGTTTACACATGCGACGAAGTACCTCAACATTAGTAAATCTTTGTACCCATGGAATCCTCAACATTCGTCTGTATATATACATCTCAAAGGCATCTATTCTTTTTTCTATTTCAGAGTCCATTGTCCAACTTTCACAGCCATACAGTAAGACAGAAAAAACGTAACATCTGATCATTCGGATTCTAAGCTGTAGACTAAGGTCTGATCTTGTAAAAAATGTTTTCATGCTCATGAATGTTTTCCTTGCTTGTTCGATTCTTGATAGGATTTCATTTTTTGGATTACACTGACTATTGATATTTGTTCCCAAATATTTTATGGAATTTACCTGTTCTATTATTTGACCCTTGGCATACACCTCTACGTTTATTGGTGTCTTTGAAAATACTAAAGTTTTAGTTTTGGAAACGTTTAGATGTAAACCGAACATTTCGTTGTGGTGAACTACCGCATTTATTATATATTTTTGTAGTTCTTGTGCGTTGCTTGCTATTAAGACGGTATCATCAGCATATCTGATGTTGTCTATGCTGATTCCGTTAATCTTAATTCCACCTTGGACCTCGTCTAATGCTTCTCTGAATACAGACTCCGAATACAAATTAAAGAGTAGCGGTGATAAGACGCAACCCTGTCTCACTCCTCGTCGTATTTGTATGATATACATCTACATTCATGTCTCTGCATCGTTGCGTTAACACATTTAAAGCAAAAAGAGACTCTGGTGTTCCCAATCCGTTTCGAAATCCGAATTGAGTGTCACTCATCTGGAACTCGCACTTCTTGTAAAGTCGTGTATGGATAATTCTGAGACAAGTTTTAAGGACATGAGACATCAAGCTTAATATTCGATAATCATCGCATTGTGAGGAATTCGATTTTTTTGGTAATGCTACGAATTTGCTGCAGTTTACATTGCATTATATATAAAAAATCGATTTTCTGTCAAGAATGTCGTTTTCTAATGAAATAGTATAAAACCCCTACACATAAAACTAAAACTTATAGAATTCACTGGAAATATTCTTCCATCTAGAGAAGCAAAGGATTGAACAGGAAAGGACATTTCTGTGAACTAGGAAATGACATATTTGAAATCAATCTTATTAAAAATATTTTATTCAACAAAAATAAACTATATGGTAACAAATAACACAAATGGGTTTTTTAGTTAAGTTAAAAAACAAAGTTGCTCCTATTTTAGGGCGATTTTAACAACAGGTTTTTGCATAGAAAATTTCTGATAAAAATTAACGACCGATTTCCTAAAACTTAACCAATTCGATACTTTATTAACAGATCATTATATTTGAGGGTCATTTTAATTATTTTTAACGTACTATATATACTGTCAAAAATATCTTGGGATTTTATTCCTATTTTATATATCCATTCCATTGGGGTTATTTATTGTACAAATTTGCTACTATTGTAGATAAATAAGTACAGGATAATCCAAAAAGCATCTGACAATAATTATAAACCAACATTTTACAAATATTTAAGTAGCTTAGATTTACTCAATTTAACGGAGTTCTATGAAACCAGACATTAACGAATTTAAAAAGTTAATTTTCAAATGAGATTACATTAAAATTTGTATAAAAATAACTGTACCGAACAAATTTTTAAAGAATAAAAACTATCGGTACAATATAAAAAATTAAACTTTTCCTATATCAAACTAGTAGTCTTTTTTAACATGGCACATAATATTTTTTTGATATAAAATGCAAAAACCGCAAAGGATCATTTTGGAGTAGGAAAATAATATAAAGTTTAATATTATTAAACCATTATTTTTTTAGTTACCGTTGATTTATTCTTTCGCCAATGTTATGCACGTCCTGCTTGGAATATATACCTAAAACATAAAAGCAAATGATCAATTTTGAGTCACAATTTCTTACATGTGCAAGTTTATACATGCTTCTTGTACACCGAACTTGTAATAAGTTAATGAGGCTTAGTTTAAAGTGCAAGAACTGAACATAGGAATGATTTATCTCGGTACACAGCAAAAGTATGGAATAAATTCGATATTTCCTAAATGAAAAGCCTTTTTAAAAAAATCTAAAACATGTCGATTTTTAAATTTAATTTTCTACATTTTACAATAAAATTTCATTATACAAGGTGATACACATTACAGTGATGACGTCATCGGCTCTTTTTTTAAATGTAACACCCTGTATTTTAGGACATTTTTAGATCGATAAAAATGAGCTGATTTCAAAAAAGTATAATACTCGGGTCTAATGGATATAACTTGAAAGATATGCGCTTAGAAAATAAATTATTTATTATCAATTGCAAAAAAAGTAGCCTACTTCTAGTTTTTGGTAAACTATAATTATTTTTAGTAACGTTCAGTAACAATTAAGGCCGTTCCTCGCGATTCTGGGCATAGCTTAATTCCAATGTAAAAGTTTATATCAAATAACGCAAAAACTATAGCAGATATTGAGATGATTCTTTTTTTATATGAAAGGTCTTAAAAAGTTCTAGTGCACTATTTGGTTGTAAATTAATAAAATTGTTTAAACAATATTTTTTTTCAAATATTTTTGGTTAAAATAAACGTAATTTTTTTTTTTTTTGAAATAGGACACTACAGAATTTGACCCACTTTCCGAATCTGTTTTTATTTTTAACATAAAGTGTAACACAAAGCAGCTATTTGATATAAACTTTTTAAAAAATCTCAAAGTTCTGCTAAATGTTATTCTCTCTCGGTCAGTACAGGCTGTCTTTGTCGATATCTTCTGGATTCTCGCTGACAGGTAGGTAAGAAATATACACTCTCTCATAAATAATGATGAATAACATTATTAGGGCTTATTAAAGAGTAATACCCAAATATTTTGCAGTATTTGAATATGGAATTTGATTATTTATATTTATTGGACAATACCCAAATATTTTGCAGTATTTGAATATGGAATTTGATTATTTATAGTTATTGGAATATTTATTTTAAACGTTTTTATTAGTAAAGTTTACATAATATATGAAGTTTGTTTCGTCACTTGCTTGTCCAGTCATATTAGTCCAGGGTAATAAGGATTTTCTCGTGACACTCAATAATCCAGGTAGCTGATAACTTTTTTAGTTATTGTAGACCTATAAGAAGAAAACCTATGTTTCCTGCCTAAAGTTCGGAGCAGTTTTTTAATGATTAACAATTTAATGCAAAAAACGCGATTTTTTCTAAATGACGATTTTTGAAAGTTGAAAAGTCAATTTATTGCTTCGCAAACTTCAAGATAAGTGGCAATTGATATTTGTTAAAAACTTTTAGTAAACATAGCACTTAGTAAACTTAAACTTTAAACTTTAGAGTTCCACCCAAAGTAGGGTATTGGGGTACTAAACAAACCCTCAAAATTTGGGACCGATATATTAATTAGTTTAAAAGTTATTGTATTTGTTTATCTCAGAGACCTTTTTTTTACAATACCAACAGAGATAGAAAATAATAAAGATAGGGTAATTCTGTGGGTGACAAATGAAAGCAAAAGACTTATACTATCAATATGCATTAAAAAAAAATAAAAGAATAATTTATTATAGTGAAAAATCCTGATGTCAAATTTTTGAAATTATGTAGTTTATAAACATTTAGAATAACTTTAAAAGCATTGTCCCTAGAAAAAATCTTTTTTTACATTCGAAAAGCTAGTATTTTCACCCGAATTTTCAAATAAAAAAATTTGGCCTAGGTTAATTTGGGCCAAAGTTAGCCATGTTTTTTTGTTAATTCACAGCTAATTTGATTATAATAATTAAGGAACTTTATTGACGCCATGTTAAAGAATGGGATTTGTATTTTTTGTTAAAAAATTTGCACAAACATTGTACCTTTACACCCTCTACGAATTTTCAAAAATGTAGTTCAAATAGTGACTAGGAAGAACCCACAAATCCATGGCGTTTAAATACCGAACAAACAATTTAAAACTAATAAAATTTTCTATATCTCCGGATCTACTCAATGGATTTTGATCACTCTTTTTTTAATTTGTATGTTTCTACGTACATTACAAATATGTAATTTGTTTATATATTAATTAATTAATAAATGGTCTAGTTTGTTTAAACAATTCGTGAAAAAATAATTTTCTTTCAAAAATCTATTTTTTTAATACCTAGTATCATTAATAATCATAGAAAAAATCGCGTTTTTTGCATTAAATTGTTAATAATTAAAAAACGGCTCCAAATTCAAGGCAGGAAACAAGTAGGTTTTCTTCCTATAAGGTCTACAATAACTAAAAAAGTTGTCAGCGACCTGGATTATTGAGTGTCACGAACATGGTCTATTTTTTGCTTATTTCCCTGGAGTATATATTTGATTAACATCTGTGTAATTTTTCTGTCGCTTCCTCGCTGGTTTTGCATATTGCTATGATAGCAGTATCATCGGTAAATGTTGCAATTGTATTATTTTCTAGAACAATAATATAACACGTATACAAAAGGTAAAGACACTTCTTTGTGGCAGCTGTAATTTCTTTCAGTTCCGTGTATGTATCTTTCTGTTTAATTATGAAATATCTTTCCAAGTATTTGAGAGTATCGTTTTGGTAAATATAGTCTTAGTTTATAGTTAAGGCGTCTTTGCCATACTTTATCATATACCTGAGTCACATCCTAAATTGTCCATCATATTATCCTTCATGATCCATGTTTCACATCCATATAGTAATACAGTATATTTACATGTAACAAATTAAATCCTTAGTTGTAAATTTTTGAAATAATTACTCAGTATACATCCAAGTTTCATAAATGCTCCTCATAAATCTCATAAGACATGGTGTAGACTCATAAGACATTGCTCCGCAAGCCTTGTAAAACACTACACCATGTTTCTCATGGTTCTATTAAAAATAGTAACATTCATTCTAATATTTAATTTTCTGGTTGCCTTTTCCAAGGCAACATTAAAGAGGAGACACGCCAGAGCCTCCCCCTGTATTTGATCATCATTAACGTCAAAGCATGTAGAGTTTTCTCCTTCAATTCTAACGCACGAGCTTACGTTTTGCATTGTTAGTTGGGTCAACTTAACCAACTTCGGTGTGATCCCAAACAAAGTCTATTATTGCATTATATAATGCAGTTGTTTTAACACTGTCATAGGCTCCTTTGAAGTCGACGAAGAGATAGTGTGTATCTATGTTATATTCTAGTGACTTTTCTAGAATCTGCCCATGTGCTTGAATTTGATGTATAGTTGACTTTCCAGCTTTGATATTGACCAACAATATACTTTGTAAAAAGTCTTTCAAACAATACATTGCCGAAGATTTTACACGCAGATGCTAACAGAGTAATGCCTCTATAGTTCTTACAATCCAGTTGATCGCCATTTTTATGCAACGCATATTATTTCATTTAGCCACTTTTCTGGTACCAATCCATTCTGCTATATAAGTACTAGGTATTAGTTAATGGATTTACTGCAAAAAGTTGATCACCACCTTTTCATACATTTCCCAACAGATTTAATCGATTCCTGTGGCTTTATTGTCTTTGAGTTTTAGGACGGCATTTGACACTTCTATTATTGTTGGGTCTTCACTGTGTAGTTGACCATGTAGATTTTGTTGATTGTCTATGTTGTAACCTCCTTCAATATCGTGTATATAATATATTATATAAATATATATATATATATATATATATATATATAATATGATCTAATAATAATGTACCTATAATATGATATAATCCGTATAAAACGTCTTCCGACGTCCATTTTTCATTCAATTCGTTTGTTCCATTCTTCTTTAAGTTCTTTCGAGCTCATTGAGTTTTTTATTCCTTCCATCCGTGTTTTCTACGGTAGTCCTCTCTTCTGGATTCCTGTAGTTGTTCATACAGGTACTTGTTTCGGGAGTCTACTGTCTTTAATTCATTGGACATGTCCGTACCATTTGAGCACCACTAATAGACGTAAATCCTTTAATTTTAATTTCATGAATGTTTTTATTCGCCACATCTCAACATTTTCCATTTCAGAATATTTATCATCAAACTGTAATCTACGTTAAAGGCCAATTTGTCAGTAAAAAAAGTAACAAAAATAAACAAAAGAAAATATAAGACATAAAAAAATATATCTTGTTATACATTATTTTGTAATAAAATTTTATAAAAGTTTGTCTTCGATTTTATTGTTATGAATCATTTACAGGACGATTATTTGTTACCTGTATGTACCCTTGCTAAGTTGTGAATTAATTAATTAATAAATAATATTACTCTGGTATACTAGTATTATTCTAATTACCCCATAACCGCACTGAATAGAAGACCGCCTGATCGCTTTATTGTATAGACCCAAGACTTTTCACCACAGGGGGTTTTAAGTAGGTATAAATATAAAATCTAGTACAAGGGATGACGTTTAGAATATTCGTCGTAAATGGATTTGATTTATGTAAAGAAAGATATTTTTGAAATAGATATCTCACTGAATTTTACCGTTAGGATTTTCGAGGATAAGCCTTAAGTAGTACCATAATTGTATTAATTCGTGAATGTTCTGTATTATTGCTTAGAATTAATTTTAAGTAGAAATGAATTTGAGTGTAAAGCAAAGAATTGAAATACTCATGATGATTGGGTGTGGAGACAAATCGCGAACTCAGATGGAAGTGTGTAATTTATTTAATGATAAATATCCAGAAATACACATCACGCAGTCAACAGTAAGTAAGATTGAAAAGAAATTTCGAGAAACTGGTACGGTTGAAAATGCAGGCAAATCAGGTCTGTAAATTATGTTACATTAGATGTTCTACTTGCTTTTGAAGAAGATGCGCACTCTTTTGTTCGTAAGGTTAGTAGTGATCTCGATGTTTGCAAAACAACGGTACACAAAGTACGTAAAAGTAAGTAAAATGCACAGTTGTACAGGAATTAAACGAGGATGATCCAGATAAAAGAATACGATTTTGCGAAATAATGATGGATAACAACCACCGAAACCCTCTCTTGGTTCAAAATAGTATTTTTTCTGAATGAGGCTACATTCAAATTAAATGGCGAGATCAACCGTCAGAATTGTAGATACTGGGCAAAAGAAAACTCCATCTGGATGCGGGAACATCATACATAATACCCGCAAAAGGTAAACGTAGAGGCTGGCATTGTAAGAAATAAAACCATTGGACCCTACTATTTCGAAGGTAATTTAAACGGCCCAGCATACCTTCACTTTTTACGTGGTATCTCGTACCTACGGTTTTGATAAAAGTTTATGGTTTCAACAGGATGGTGCGCTTCCGCATTATGCTTTAGATGTTCGAAGGTACCTAAACGAAATTTTTCCGAACAGGCGGATTGGAAGACGTGGACATATTGAATGGCCAGCGAGGTCGCTAGACCTCAATCCTTTGGATTATTTTATGTGGGGTAATTTAAAGAATGTTGTTTATAAAATGAAACCTGTAAATATTGGAGACTTAAAAACAAGAATTCGTAAAGAAATAAACAATATTTCTCAAGAAAGCATAAACAAGGTTCTACAAGAATTTGTACAACGTTTGGGTTACTGTCAAATACAATAAGGGCTACAATTCGAACATTTAAGATTAAGTCATGTATTAATTACTGGATCAATTTCAAGTTATTTATTATACTTTATTAATATTATAAATCAATAAAAATTAATTTTCTAAGCGCATATCTTTCAAATTGTATCCGTTAGACCCCCAGTATTATACTTTTTTGAAATCAGCTCATTTTTATGGATCTAAAAATGTCCTAAAATACAGGGTGTTACATTTAAAAAAAGAGCCGATGACGTCATCACTGTAATGTGTATCACCTTTATTATGAAATTTTATTGTAAAATGTAGAACATTAAATTTTTAAATCGACGTGTTTTAGATTTTTTTAAAAAGGCTTTTCATTTAGGAAATATTGTATTTATTCCATAATTTACGGACACACTGTATATATATATATATATATATATATATATATATATATATATATATATATATATATATATATATATATATATATATATATATATATATATATATATATATAAAGGGGGGTTGAGGTTAATTGGGTATACAGCTGATTAAAAGCCAAGTGTACTCTGTTTAACAATTCATTATATTTCGCCAATTTTCATTGGCATCATCAGATATGAGTTACAATTATTTAAAACATGGCAAAATACAATTTAATAATAGTTTGTTGTTTATATACTTACTTAATTGAGGTTAATGGCAGTGCGATTTATTTTAATACCATCAAGTAAAAATTTTTTTGTTGGAATAATGTTGATTACAAATTAAAATATAGGAAACAAATACAATTTAAATTAAAAATAAAACAGACACAACGTTTAGTTCGGTAAATGTCATTAAGGTTAAGTACTAGAACTATCAAATATCGAATGTTATTAATTGACTTTTGTTCTAGTACTTAACCTTAATGACATTTACCGAACTAAACGTTGTGTCTGTTTTATTTTTAATTTAAATTGTATTTGTTTCCTATATTTTAATTTGTAATCAACATCAACTACAATCAACATTATTCCAACAAAAAAATTTTTACTTGATGGTATTAAAATAAATCGCACTGCCATTAACCTCAATTAAGTAAGTATATAAACAACAAACTATTATTAAATTGTATTTTACCATGTTTTAAATAATTGTAGCTCACATCTGATGATGCCAATGAAAATTGGCGAAATATAATGAATTGTTAAACAGAGTACACTTGGCTTTTAATCAGCTGTATACCCAATTAACCTCAACCCCCCTTTTTCATCTACCAGTTCAGCTGTTATTTTAGAGGATATATATATATATAAATATATATATATATATATATATATATATATATATATATATATATATATATATATATATATACATATATATATATTGAAATGAATTGTATTGGGTATTCGACCCCATCATGTATTTGTAATAATACCCCTGAAAATCTCTCTATTGATGCATCTGTTCTTAATATGAATGGCTGTGTGTAGTCAGGATAGTATATTTTTAAATTTGACAGAAAAATGTTTTTAATTTCTTGGAATGCTAGTTCTCTTCTCTGATCCCATCTCCATTTTACACCTTTCCTCAGCAGTTCAAGTAATGGAATTTCTTTTATACTTAGATCTGGTATCATCCTTTTATAATAATTAATTATTCCAATAAATCCTCTTAAAGTTCTTAAATTGTGTGGTGTTTTATATTCCTGAATGACCTGTGTCCGTTCTGGATCCATTTCGATTCCCTTAGTATTAAGTTTATAACCTAGATATATTACTTCTTTTTGAAAAAATGTACATTTTTCTTGATTTATTTTTAGTCCAACTTTGTCTAATCTGTTGATTATAATTTTTAGGTGTTTCTCATGATCTTCAGCAGTTTTAGAAAAAATTAATATATCATCAATGTAGTGAATTACAAAATGTTCATATTGATCCAAAATATCATGAAGACATCTACATAGAGCACTGCAAGATGATTGAAGTCCAAATGGTACTACTTTGAATTGATATACTACTCCATCTATCTGAAATCCTGTATACTATCTACTTTTTCTTTCTAAAGGTATTAACCAGAAACTATGCTGTAAATCGATTTTAGTGAAAAATGACATTCCTGTAATTCTTCCTAGTATTCCATCTATACTCATTGGTGCTTCAAATTGCTTTTCAGTAATCTTGTTAATATTCCTTGCATCCAAACATAACCTGATTTCACCTGATCTTTTACGTACTGCTACTATAGGGTTTATGAAACGTGTATCTGCCTTCTCAATGATTCCATCTTCTAACATATTATTAATCGTTCTGTTTACTTCTTCTCTGTATTTATATGGTATTGGGTATGATTTTGTTTTAAAATCTTTTTCTTCTTTAACTTTTATACTATGGATATAATTTTGTGCAATTCTATTTTCTTTATTGACAAGTCCCTTGTGTTGCTGCAATATGGAAACGACTATTGATTTATATTCTTCAGGGCAATTTAAAACTTTTATCATATCTTCTTCTTTACAAATAAAATTATTCTTCATTATGTACTCATTATTCCTTGCTTCCAATTTCCATTCCTTAAATATTCACTACAATTATTCTTTACATTCTCTTGGGACATTTCCCTATCATCAAAATACATTTCTTCTTCATAAACAACATTATTTTCTTTTAATAATATCCTATCAACTCTTATTCCTTCTTCCACCTCATCTTTCTGCATAAATTTAATTATTTGCCCTTCCGAAGTTACCATTTTTTCTTCAAAATCTATCTTTACTTTCTTCTTTTCCAATTCATCATTTCCCATTAATATATCAACACATAAATCCTTGACAATAAATCCTTGCATATTAATTTCTTTATTAAGAATATTAATTTGAAAATTGGCTAGTTTATCAATTTCACCCAACTTCTTATTATTTGCACCAACAATTTTAATTTTTGGAATCTTTATTATATCTGATAGTTTTAATGTATTAAAAATAAAATTCTCCGAGACTAAAGTACTTTCTGAACCAGTATCTATCATAATCTTAATCATTTTATTTTTGGCCAAAGCATTTATATAAATTAAATTAATAGATTCAATAATTTTATCTTCATCTAAAGAAATAAATTCAGAAGGTTTTTCATAATAGCAATGGCCTAACTTGTAATTCAGAAAGTTTACTGAACAAAATTTTGATTATTAGAATTGTCAGATTGTATCTGACCACTTGGATCTGATGTCCTATGTCTTTCCCTACTATGACTTCTATTCACATTTTCTTGCCTTGTACTATTTCGTTCCCTGTCTTCGCAGCTTCTATTCCTTCGTACACAATTTACCTGTCTGTTATAGTTAGGTCGCTCTGTATTTCTTCTATTGTTAAAATCTTGTCTATTATTATTAGTACTGTTATTAAAATGTTGTCTATTATAACTAGTATTGTTATTAAAATTCTGTCTATTTTGATTACTGTTATTATTATTAAAATTTTGTAAATTATTACCATATCTAGTATTATTGTATGATAGACTATATTGTTGATAATTATTCTTATTATATTGTAAGTTATTATTGTTTTTCTTGTTATTATTATTACTTGTCATATTACCTCTTTGTATTCTTTGAATAAAATTAATAAAACTCTCTATTGTTTGAATATTTTGTACAGTTACTGTTTGCGCAACATCAGCATCAAAATGTCTAGATACATTTAAGACTGTTTCATCCTCTCTAAGTGGTGGTTCTAAATATTTTGCAACTGTTATCAGTTTCAATGCATAATCTACCATATTTGATTTTAAATTGTGATTATACTTTCCAAAATATAGAATTTCTCTAAACTTTGCTTCCTCTAATTCACCCCAATAATATGAGTATTTTTAATAATATAGGGTTTTTATCGCGGTTCTCAAAGAATTAGTTTGTAAGTACTTTTTTAAAATTATCTTTATTATATCTATTATGAAACACACACATATATCTAACCTAGCCAATGTAAATTTAAAATAAACTATCTTTAAATTGAAATTCTTATGAAACTAATTAAATTCTATAGACAATGTAAAATTTAAACAAACTATCTTCAAAATTGAAATTGTTATGACACTAACTAAATTATATTAACAAAATTTTGTACCTTTCTGTCACTGAATGCCTAAATAAACTGTTTTCCACTATATAGATTCTAATCACCACTCAATGTCTTCGTGCTTCGGTTATACTTGTTTTTGTGAAATTACTTTTTTCAATTATCAGCTTCACCAATTTAAAATATATTTCTTCTTAAGCATTTATAAACCACCAAGGAAACCAGCAAACAGCATTTATATTTATTCTTCTTTTCAGTATACCAATATCCAATCACCAAATATATTATATAATTTTAATTTTCAATTAATACTTCTTGCATTATCCAATCACCATTTATATATTACATAATTTTTAATCTTCAATAATATTTTCTTTATACTGTTTCTTAATCTTCATTTAACTCACTATATTGAACAATTGGACCTTCTGTCTGACTATAATTGATCTGACTTCTATTTCATGCTAACTCTAATTAACTTTCATATTAAACTGGCCATCTTGAATCCAAATCACCGAGTATTTATACCTTTTCAATCTTCCAGAACCATCTGGTAAGAAATCCTATTCGATTTTGTTCTATTTCTTCTATATGGATGTTCTGGAAACAGTATATGTTCGATCCACAGACATAACCATTATTCCAGAATGTTCCACCATAAACAAAGGTCAAATTCTGCATTCTGGAGAATTCTTTAATTTTCTATTGATAATTTTGTTGACATTTAGGCTTTTCAGATCAGAATATACACTTAAATCAGTAACTAACACTCTAATTTAATAAACTACACATTTTAAACAACATATTATTATAACCCCACTTTATATTCGTAATTATTACTTAAACGTCACTTCAGAGTATGTATATCTGGTTGCCTAGTCACATGACTCACTTAAATATATCTACAACATCATAATTACTAAAACAAAACTTTTTTTACACTTATTACATGCTAATTTCTTAAAAATGCCCTCACATAAATAATTTTTATAAAATTCTCTAGTATATAACTTGTAAATTAACCTTTCAAACACTATTTTTCTTTCTCCTATATTCTATTCATTTCAATATATATATATATATATATATATATATATATATATATATATATATATATATATATATATATATATATATATATATATATATATATATATATATATATATATATATATATATTAAAATATTTTCCCAGATTTGATGCTTGCTGTGATTCTCGTAATATTGCGAGATAGAGAGAATGAGAGGGGGAGGAGGTAGAGCAGAAGCTTATATCACCAGAAGCTGACGATCTACGCTACACCTCATATTTCTACTTATATTTGTTTTCCCATCGCAATAGTTTTTCACCCTTTACACGACTATAATAAAATCCGAGTAAAATACGAGCACAATAAAGAATAATTAAGTATAAATAAATCTTTTTATTTATAATTATTTTTCTATCCAGATCTCAAGTTACTTTATATGTATACAGGCTAGTAGTGATTTTATCTGCGACAAACTCCAATATGTAGATTATTATAAAATACACGAAAAAAAAAGTTGTAGGCTCTTATAAGGTATTTTAACATTAGTCAAAAATATACAGGGTCTTCCACAGCATGGTGGCATATCAAAGTTATTTTTCTTAATGGGACACCTTGTATATTACATTCAATTTGAATTCTTCCTATATTTTCCATCATGTTAGTTCTTAAAAAAGGTTTTAAAAGTATAAGCATTTTTGATTGCGCAGAGGTGTGAAAAAATAAAACCGACTGTATTGGCTATAACGACAGATCGCTCGAGAACAAACTTCACGCGACCACACACTAAGTGGAGTAGTAAGCGTGTTTATTAATAAAATAAAATAGAATCGAATCGAATATCGAATACAATCGAATATCGCATCGATCGAATCGACTATCGAATTGAATACCGAATCAAATATCGAATCGAATATAGAATCGAATATCGAATCGAATCATATCGAATATCGAATCGAAATAAATTAAAATAAATTAAATTAAAAACCATCGCTCTCTGCTTAGACAATAAAAATGCTATGCTTCCCTCCTACGTCACTCCCAGAGTGCTACAAATTAAAAACAAAACGCTAAGAATTAATTGCTTATTGGAAAAGAATTTTTATATAATCTAGTTAAATGACAAATGAAACAAGTTTTCAGTTTTTTTATTTGGTGTACATCTAAGTATTATAGCTGTCCGTCACTCCCGGAGTGCTACAAATTAAAAACAAAACGCTAAGAATTAATTACTTATTGGAAAAGAATTTTTATATAATATAGTTAAATGACAAATGAAACAAGTTTTCAGTTTTTGTATTTGGTGTACATCTAAGTATTATAGCTGGTCTTACTGCTGTTTTATATAATTTTTCCTTTAATTTCATAGGAATCTTTCCGTCATACATATCACCACTCACTGCAACTTCATTCATCCCATCCTATGTCGATCTAGGTTCTTAAAACTATTACTTAATTAATTCGAAGCCTTGTGAAATTAAAAACAAAACGCTCAGAATTAATTGCTTATTGGAAAAGAATTTTTATATAATCTAGTTGAATGACAAATGAAACAAGTTTTCAATTTTTTTATTTGGTGTACATCTAAGTATTATAGCTGGTCTTATTGCATAATTTTTCCTTCAATTTCATAGGAATCTTTCCGTCATACATATCACCTCACTCACTGCAACTTCATTTATCCCACCCTATGCCGATCTAGGTTCTTAAAACTATTACTTTTCAAAACCATTTCACTATCCAAAGTTATCATTTTGTTTGTAGCAACTCCATCTTTAAACGAACATTCCAAATACTCTGTTTTTGTTCTACTAAGGTTTAAGCCTTTTTTGATGCCGGAATTTCTTTTTCACCACCAATGCAACCAAAGTGCACTATTAACCTACACCCGCTTACATTTTTCTGTACAAGCTATGATCCCTATTATAAGGACTAGCCTATAAGCAAATATGTTGCTCGTATACCGCCATTAGGAGGCACGTACTTTATATGAGATACATTTCTTTGTATTATTTTGAAGCTTAAGTTTAAATTGAAAACTTTAAATTATTAAGTTTATTTAAGTATTGTAGCCTTTCTCAAGCCTGCCCCGTTGCGTTTGTCAGCGAATGAAGTCGAGTAACCCCAGTGAAAGTGAGTGAAGTCCGCCAGTTTACAATGAATGGAATTGACAAGCAGGCATTATCACATCGACCAGTACGCGGGAAGACACGTTACAGACTAATTTTACGGCATTGTTTTCTATTATTTTTTAAGTGAAGCTTTTACACTGAAGTATTACTTTTTTTTCTATAGTAAAATTTAGAGCAGATCTTCACCAGATTGCCAATTTTTGTCATAAGTTTTAAATGATGTAGGTAATGAACCATTGTTTCACAATATGAAACATAAATTTAAAACAAGTTTAGTTTGTATTTTGCTTTTATTTTGACAAAATGACAGTGTTTTCTATTATTGATATAACAAATATTACACAAACGATGCGAAATTAATCTAATATTTGCAAAATGTTGGATTAATTAAACTGTAAAATTCGAAATTGTTAACGTTTATGTGCAGTCAAACAAAAAGACGGGCACAAATTAAACCATGGTTTTTGGTGCAGAAAATGTAAGATGTATCCAATATGCACCGGTACATTTTTTGAAGGACTGCGAGTACCTGTCAGAACTGTATTTTATATAATGCGGTTTTGGACAGATCAAATACCAGTAATTATATTTATTTGTATTTGGACTATTGTTAGGAATTTAGTATATTTATAATTACGTAAATTAACTTACGACATTATATTTCAAGTTTTATTTAAAATCACATGATTAAATGTAAGCAAAGAATGCATAAAATGGTTTTTAATACTGTCAAAAAATACAATGCGTTTTATCTAAAAAAAGAATATTTTGGGAGTGCATTTTGTGGAATCCTGTATACCAACTAAAAAAAACAGAAATTTGATCATTAAACTAAAAAATATTAGCAATTCTTTGCCAATAAATAATTAACTCTTTATTGGCGTTGTATTACTTTTTCTCTATAGTAAAATGATTAGACGAGCGTCACAGAAGTAGCGCCACGACACGACGTCACGGATGTAGCGCCGCGAGATAGCATATTAGTAGAATCATCTACTAAATTTATATGTACAATTATTTAATGATCTCTTTGTATATTCTGGTTGAGATAAAGAAAATCCTATAGATATATAAAAAGTATAATACCTGCACATAATTTCTTCTGCCAGCAAATCCTTCAGGGGTGGTTACAAAAGTTACTGATTTGTCGATCCTGTCGAAACCTCCAAAAGCTTTGTCGTCAGAACTCAAAACGATTTTGTAGTTTCCTTCTACTTCTACTCCGATTCTGTAGTCTGCAAAACTTTTGGTCGGATGGAAGTTGAACACGAATACCAATCCTGCTCTCTCGAAGACCACCACCTAAAATAAAACTATGTTAGAATATTTTGCTTTTAAATGGAATTAAAAACAGGTTGCGTATTAGTATTTTCTTCGTAAATTCGTCGCACGTAATCGAAGAACGCATCTGGACATCCAAAGCAATACCGCTTTCTGCACGGCCTTATAAAGATGTTCCCTAAAACCCAACTGTTTTGTTATCATTTTATGTTATGTTATCATGTATCATTTCTGTGTAGAACTTATTCGTTGGTAATTTGGTCTATGTATATAGTGATGCTTCAGTGAAGGCCCATGACTCCACTTCTTATCGAAGAACGGATAATACGTTAGTAAACCAACTTTTATTTGCAAATTTATAATGCGTCGGAAAGAATTTAAGGTAGACATGCACTTTCAATAGTAGGAAGTGAGAGAAACATATTTAAAACGACATACCGATGTTAGGTTTACGAAATACCTTGTTGAACATTGAATAGTCGGAATAATTCAAGACGAGAGGTTTTATCGTTTTTATTTATCGTTTTTATTTGACCTGTCGTATTTTTTAGAATTTAAAAAATGTGCTAAGATAATCAAATTTGGGCGAATTGATTGAAATGGCAGCTTTCCATTTTTATTGGGAATAAGTGGAAATCTAAACGTCAAAGAAAAAAATAATTTAAGTCAAATTATGGCCTATTCCCAATTAAAATAGTAAATTGTATTAAGATGCCGCAAGAAAAAGCTTCAGAAAAATATTAAATGGCATCTTCGCATCAATCTCGCCGCCAATGGGCCTTGTTTTGGTAGACGCGGCCGCAGGTCCTGGGACGACTTAATTATAAGATATTCGACTACATGAAATCAACTTTAACTTGAGGATATCCGTCAGAAAAATAATGGCATGTGATTCGTCTTCGTCTTCCATAGTATAACTTGAATAGATATAACTGCAACGTTCAAGGTCATTTCATCGATAAAGGCAGGAGCCAATAATCAGTTGTATCGTTGTTGTATGCAAGCACCCGAAGCGTAAACATTCAAATACTTAACATTGAACATAAATTTTAGTACGTTTGCTACGTTGTCAGATAACTTCGTAATTCGTGAAATAGTTATTGTTTGTTGAATTTTCATATTAAAAACTAACAAGTTCTAAGAGAATCTATTTTTATAAGCTTATTTCCACAACCGTTGGAAATAATTTATTTTAACTAAATATCGCAATTCTCAATATGAAACAAATTTAGCTTTCTAATTTAATAGACTTCCATTCATTCAGTTCATTTTAATGATTATGACTAATAACTTCAGCAAATAACATATTTTATCAATTACCTACAACATTTTAACTTTGATATTAGTGCTCTGATAATAAATATAATTATAAACTCATTACAGTAACTATGGAGTATTAATATTACAGTTCAATACCTCTAAAATAATATTCGATTAGGTAACACCGCATCAACCAACGTCTATCGTGTCAAATCTTCACCGTTGCAGTTAAATATGTTTAGCTGTAAATCATGAGAAAAAAACCTCATAATACTATCCCGACATGGTAAATCTTACATTTAGTTTTCTCTCAATAAACACCAAACTCTGATTTTATATGTATGTTATTTAAAAACATAAATGATGTATCCTCGATATGTTACTGACTTACTAATAGTGGTATTTTCCTTTTATTGACTTCCTCCTATATGGACAACCAGATCAGATATCCAAATTAGAAATCAAATAACAACATCAATATTAAAAAGGGAATCATTAAATCCTTATACGATAGAGCCAAAATTACTTGTTCTAACGAAAATTTGTTCTTAGAGGAGAGACATTTGTTAACATCTATTTTATTAAAAAATGATTATCCTTTATCATTTATAAATAAGGAATTTTCAACAATCGGTCGAATGGAACAGAACAACTTAAAACGATAGGAAATCAATTCAACATTTCAACAACAATCAAAACAACAGACACAATGAGATCTAAACTAAACTTATTTTATCTAAAACTAAACCTAAGAATGAACAAGAAAGAACAAAGAGTTGTATTTATAAAATACAACTGTGAACATCATCTTATACTAAAAATAGAGAATTTTATACTCAAATAAAATGTATAAACACGCATGGGAAAATGAACATAGGGTTAAATGGAACAATTCAGGCATAGTCCTAAAAAACAGATGGTAAAAAGCAAAAAATCAAAGAATCAACTCTAATTAAGCTAAATGAGACCAATTGCGTCGTAAATTCCTCGGCAGAATGCAGTAGGATCTGGTTACCCATATTACAAGAGGAAGTCAATAAAAGGAAAATACCACTATTAGTAAGTTAGTAACATATCGAGGATACATCATTTATGTTTTTAAATAACATACATATAAAATCAGAATTTGGTGTTTATTGAGAGTAAACTAATTGTAAGACGAAATACTTACATGTTGGGATAGTATTATTCTCCACTATCAGGAGAATTTTACTATCATCATTGCAGGTAGTTGTCCTTTTAAAGACATGCAGTGTTTTCTGACGGATATTCTTAAGTTAAAGTTGATTTCATGTAATCGAATGAACTATCTTACAATAAAGTCGTCATAGGAACGCAACTCGGCAATATTGGCAATATAATGTTAAAGTCGCCTACTTTAAAATGTATAATATATGTTTACATTGTCAATATGAATCAGTCAGATAAATTTAAATTATTAGAAGAATTTTTCACCAAATAACAAAATTTGTTTAATTTATTAATGTTTTGTATTAAATGTTATTTAATCATCAACCCAGTGTCTTAATAATTACAATGTTTATATATTTAATTATGTAATTTAAGGGTCATCTGACCTCATTATGTGGCTAGTTCCAATTACTTTATAGAAGTTTTTTACTGATGATGGTCCGATAGGATTGATAAATGCATTTTGGATCATCTTTAAAATTTTATACCATTTTCAGAAAAAAAAAATACTTCATTGTTAAGTTTTGTAAAACTATAGTATACAGCCAAAAAGTGGGAATTTCCTTTTTAATGTTTTTTTAAATTAACTACAATATTTAATACTATAATATTTACCAACGTATCATAAGAGCTATTAAAAAAATTATATTTATAGACAAAAGCGTAAAATTGAAATACATCTCCCCCTCGTGTCGCATATCATCCTAATAAGCAAAGGCCCCTCTCCCTCTTGTCTACGACGTAGTTTATGGATATTCCTCCTTCATGAATTCATAGGGGGGCTAAGTCGGATGACCGGGGGGCCGTTTTATTGCACCTTGTGTAGGTACTAATCACACATTTAAGAAGAATGAAAGCTAAATCGTTTCTAACGGTCTGTGCATTATGTGAAGGACAGCCGTCTTGTTGAAAAAAATTTCGTTTAAGTTGATTTAAATATGTTCAGGTGTAGGAATAATTTGATTTCTTAGTAATTAAAGATATTTTACTGCGTTTAGATTTCCTTCGATAAAAAAAGACCAATATGATCTTCCAAAATTCTATTTAACTTTTGTGGATACTGTGTATGCACAGACATACTCAAATGCCCATTTTCCTGAGACCAATAACGTACAATGGATGGATTATGTTTATTTTTTTATAAATTGCGAAGGAGAACTAGTCTGTAAATAAAATATTCTTCAAAAAAATCATTATTTTCATTGCAATTCTCCATCATAATTTCACATAATTCCACCCGTTTCAAGTAATCATCAGGAGATATGTCTTGAGTGGTCTGCACTTTCTAACAATGGTAGTTGTTTTTTTTTTCAAAATATTCCTCACTGTTTTTTCATTTAAGTTAACTTCATCGGCAATTTGTTTACTTGAACACAGCGCCGCTTCTGCCAATGCATAGACTTGGAGTTTCTCTAATTTATCGTTCTTGATTAATTTTCTTTTCCCGAGGTTGACCTGATGATAAGCAGTTTTTACATCTGCCATTAGTACCGGTTTCTCATTATATTTTGACCCCCACTTATTTTCCTTAATTTCGGGAATACAAAAAAAAGTTTCAAATAAAAGTTGTATTATTTTATCTGTACCGATCAACAATGTAGCAACAGACCAAATTTTGTATACAGGGAGTGCACAATAAAATGCATCTTCAATATTTCAAATGAGACACCCTGTATTTTTTTATAGTTTTGAGTAGCTCTGCATTTCCTGATTACCAATATATAACATTGTGTATCATTAGTTTTGTTCTATAATGGCATATGGTACTACAAAAGGGTAACCATAGGTGCCTATGCAACTGATATTTCCTAATGAAACAATTATTAATTTATTATAAACTGTCCTCATACCGAAATGGGTTATACTGCAGATGAAAAAGTAGATATATTCTCAATTTATGTAAAAAATAATAAAAACAAGCAAGCGGCAAGAAGAGAATATAGGCTGATTTATCCAGATCGACAGACTCCTTCTGCAAATACATTTTTATATAATTATGGTCATGTCATAAATGAAAAAAGGTTTGAACGGAATAAACGTACTATCGTAGGAAATGATGATGAAGGTCTAATACTTTGCTTTACTTTGAACGTAAAAATTAAATACTTAAATAATAGATTTAGGGCCGGTTGTTCGAACGCTAATCAAAACTCAAATATTTAATTAAAATCAAATACGTCACATTTTGAGGTTACGTTGACTGATTTATTTTATTCAGTTTTATTATTTTGCGTTTTAATTTAAAATAAACCATAATTAAACTCTTTCTGATGTTAATTTAATGTTTTTATTTACACATCAGTAATAATAATAAGCAATTTTTAATAATTTTGACAGCTGCTGTGACGTATTTGCTTGTAATTAAATATTTGATTACAATCAAGTTTTGATTAGCGTTCGAACAACCGGTCCTATATCCATAATAACATTTTTATTTTAGAAAATTCCAAAACTAGTCTAAACAATGCTACTGATGCATTGGAGAAAAGCCGTGCGACGATACATAGAGTTTTAAAAAAGCACAACTATAAGCCGTACAAAATATTACCGGTACAAGAACTTACCGATGTTCATAAGAGAAAGCGCTTACAGTGCTGTCAAGACATGCTTAGAAATTTGAACAATGATCCTAATTATTTTTATAACATTTTATGGACATATGAATCAAATTTTTCAACTTCAGGCATTTTTAATAGAAAAAATAGGTATTCGTGGTAACAGAAAAATAATAGAAAAAGAAAAATTAGGCAAATAAAAAAGTCAGGAAGAAAATCAATAAATGTGTGGTGCGGAATATTTCAAAACAAAATAGTTGGACCATTGTTTTATGATTATAAATTAACTGGGGAATCATATTTGGACAGTCATTACAGAAGTGGATGAGTTATTAAATCAAAATTATACACAAAATGAATTAAATAGTATGATACGGCAACAAGATGGAGCACCACCACATAATGTCGTAGTCCTTCAAGAACATTTAAATAATCAATTTAGTGTGTGGATCCGAATAAGGGTACCATTACATGGCCACCAAATAGTCCCGACTTAACACCATGTGATAGCTTTTTATGGGGGTTTTTAAAAGAAAAAGTGTATTTTGATTCAAATAAAAATATTAACACTATCACGGCAAAAGTTCTCGCAGAAATTGAAAATTTAAATGATCATAATAACACAATATCTGACAAGATATTACTTGTGCATAACAATGGAGGACACTTTGAGCATCTATTGTAATCTTAAATGTAGTATTGTATCTTAAATGTAGTATTGTAAGTCATTAATTTTTTGACTTTCTAAATATATTTTTTTCTTATCTTAGTATAGTATAGTAGTACCATACGACATTATAGAACAAAACTAATGCTACACTATGTTATATATTCGTAATCAGGAAATGCAGGGCTACTCAAAACTATAAAAAAATACAGGGTGTCCCATTTGAAATATTGAAGATGCATTTTATTGGACACTCCCTGTATACAAAATTTGGTCTGTTGCTACACTGTTGGTCGGTACAGATAAAATAATACAACTTTTATTTGAAACTTTTTTTTTGTATTCCCGAAATTAAGGAAAATAAGTGGGGGGTCAAACTATAATGAGAAACCCTGTAGGTATAGTCAAACTTTTTAAATTGATGAATAATGGTCAATACAGTATTTTCTACAGGTATTGGCCTATTTCCAAAAGCTGTAATAAATAAATTAATAGTTTCTTGTGCAGAAATGTCCCCAAAAAACTATTTGTATTCTTTCTGCAGTTGTGTAAACAGTCGGTCTTCTTCTTTAAGTTAAGTTCCATCTTCTATCGAAGGTTGCAAATCATCATGGCTATGCGGACTCTGTTGACTGCCGCTCTCGGTACAGAGGTATATTGAATTTTTATTGTCACACCTAGCTAGTTCTGAAATATATGAGAGATACTTTGAAGAGTGTTACTGGATCGGACACAATCGGTTTTATCGTTCGATGTAACGCTAGATAGGCATTCATGCACAATGTGGAGGGGAAACTAGGGGAAAATACGATTGTAATCTTTGTCTATTAAGCGAAAACATAATCTTCATTAGATATCTCGCTAATTTTGTAATACCCACCATAATTTTTTTCCGAATCTTCATAGTGACTGTTATAGATTTTATTCATTTTGTCGAAAACTGATCGTGTCTTCTCTATCCTTTCTTAATTTCCGTCGAGTGTTCTCACTGTTCATTCAAATTTGCACCTAAATAGTGACGGGATAATAGCTGGAAAAGAAATACAACAAGAGAGCACGAAAAGATATGTTTACGAAGGAAAAAAGAACGAAAAAACAGAGCTGATTGAAATTATTCTAAATAAAAATCATTTCTTGGTAAATATTTTCATATCTTGTAAGATTGTAGGAGACAAAAGAAAAACAAAGAAAAAAAACTACGGTTATTAAAAAGAAAAAGAGATTTCTTTGCATCTTGCTCGAAAAAAAATTCAAAAGAATAAACAAAAAAAATGCGTTGATCCAGTCAATGCTGAATCTTTCAAGAACTTTCGACTAAGAAACGCTAAGGAGTCCAATACCCCATTAAAAGAGTTGGACTTATAGGAAGAGGGAGAAAAGTAAAATTAACTATGTATGTTCATCTTAAACGTTGTTTAATATGTATCACCCACCTTATCATCCTGGTGTTTTGTACTGACGTATGCTGGATGAGCAGCCAACCACCCGTACTTATTCTCTGTGTGGTTCATAGCGGCGTCCCAGTTATTCAAAAACTTATATTTCAGCATCTCATCATCAACGAGATTCCATTGTCTCCTGGCGTAGTGATAGGAGCTGTTGTTACCCGCTCTTGGGAAATCTAACCATTCTGGATGACCAAATTCGTTACCAATGAAGTTTAAGTAAGCTTCTCCTCCTAGGCCGTGAGTTATGTAACGGATGAGTTTGTGCAAAGCAATGCCTCTATCAATTATGAGTGACTGGTCGGATAAGGTACTCATGTGCGTGTACATTTCTTTATCCATTAACCTAAAACATAAAGACGCTGATACTTTTGTCTATACGGGAAAGTAAGGCAAAATGGCGAGGCAACATTTCTTTTGGCTAAAATAAATAAGCAAATAATTAAGTACAGCTTTATCAAACAATAAGAGGGGTATAGCAGCATTTTGAAAAAATTATATCTAAGTATGCAGTTAAAATAAAAATAACATTATTTTTTAAAAGCTCTAATGGGACCGTTTTACACAATAGTTAGGGTAGTATGACCTCGCCCATGAGGTAAAATTACTCCTATAGCTCTTTTGTACAGAAAAGTAATAACTGGCAAAAATATACAATTTCTGCTTTCCAGTTACATCCGCATACAATAAATGAAACCATTTATTGTACAAATTGCACTTAATCCAAACCTTTGCATTCGCAGTTGCGTTTTACAGAAAGTTTGAAGTTCGCAGAGTTTTTCTAATAATTATCGCTGAGCGATCGCCGCTAAGCGATGATCGCGGTGTACCGCTTGTGTGGTTTGTTACGGCGCCCTTTTTACTGAAGCATCTGTCGCTGGAGCCGCTAGCGTCGATCGTTGGCGACTGGTCCGACAGCAGACACAGTCGCAAACGCTGAGCGACTATAGTGGCTTCTGTATGTAATTTTGAAAGTTTTTTATTTGAGAGATTACTTCTGGAGACACTGGATATGGAATACAGTTTGTAGACGACTTTTTCATATCCTCTTTTACCAAACTTAACACAAAATCAAACTGAAGTTCTTCTTTTTGTCCTCTTTTAAATATTGCATGTTTTTCTAATCTAGGAACACTTCACATTTCTTTGTCCTTTTTTTTTCTGCTAGCAGGTATTTTAACAATAATTGTTTTCTTTTTCATACGCTCATCGCTGCAACCAAACCACTTGTTCGCTAGACAACGGGCAACTAACTAAACAAATCATAGCTTCAGTAAAAACACTCCGCTTGCGATCATCGCTTAGCGATCATTGCTCAGCGACGATCGCCCAACGATGATCGCACCAGACGCCCCAGTAAAAACGTACCTAGAGTGCGGATTTTTAGTCAGCGCAAGCAATATGCTAACAGAAACTGTAAATTGTTAATCTTTTTGTTTGTGTTGGTTAATCGTAACAATCTGGTTAATTTTTGAAATCAAAAATTTTATTTTTATATACCCATTACGACAATTTCGTCTACAAAATAAAAGTTAACGTAAACTTTATAAAAATATACGTAACACTTTTTCTTGTATATACTTGTATAATAGAAAACCATAAGATAATTATTGGTTCTATATGCTATGTTTGTGTATTTTTTCGAGTTAGAAATTATAAGAAATGTCCGAAAAGTGTTTGCGGAGAGATGAAAGCTGTAAACTAATAATTAACCGCACTAGCGCACTACATTAATCCCTAATTGGCCGAAACTAGATAAAAACTAGTCAGGAACTATCTCCGTGAACAAAGCTAATAATTCATTCCCTCTTTGGCGGGGGAATATTATTGCTGAAGGAATGAATTAAACAGTTACACAGAAAACAACGGTGACATTTTGTTTTCCTTTCAGCGCTTGTTAGGAAACCAGCTTGTTTCAGTGCCTTCAATCTGTATGTGCTAAAATTTTAGCAACATGCTAGGGACCGTCGTCTGAATACCAGCCTCAGCCATATTATATGTTCTCATAGGATTGATGTTATTTTTATGTTGTATTTCATCAAAGAGGGAAAAAACTTCTGCGACTGTCACCAAGCACAACACCTGTACAAACTTTTACAGGGTACAAAATTCTAGACTGGGTGCAGGAAACAGCAATGGGCAGTAAACCCAATAAGCATCAGCTTCAGTGATAACGGAGATCGTTTGGATTAGACGGGCCCATTAAAGAAAAAAAAGCCTTTTTGTAGGTAAAAATAAAAAAAATAATGTAGTTATAGTTCATAACTGGAATTTACGCTCCATAAATTAAAGGTACATTGACGTACAGGGAATATCACGTAGCTGTAATACATGAATGCTCGTTATTGTTCACGTAAGTTTTGGAATATGAGCTTAGTTAGAAAAATTCTAAGCAATTCATTGTATGGTTACGACAGAAATCGAATTAATGATATGCAAAGGACTTAAGAAAAAATTGATAGAAGAGAATTGTTTTAGAAAAATATGTAGCTATTTCTTGTTTGAAAACATGCTTACTTGCAGAAAACAAAAACTAAATGTAGATTACAATTTATAGATTTTTTTGGCATTAAGTTGAATCTACGATGTGCAACTTAATTGTCTTGATATTATTGTATGAATCAGTACACCTGTCTAGTATATGCCAGATGTCAATCTAAATATAATTTGACATTTTTTACATGATATTCAATGTGTTTATTTTTATTACAGCTCATTTATTAACGTTTTCTCATTTAGATCATTGTCAAAATTCAGTTGATTAAAACTTTATTGACGTATCAACTTATCAATTACTTATTACTATCTACTAAATTAAGTTTTCCTGAAGTTTCCCAGCTGTTTTCGTCTTCGGTACATTCCATCGCCATTATTTTGCTCTTTTTAGACTTTCTAGTAGAAACTACTCCATCTTTCTGATCAATATGTTCAATATATTCTGACAAATATGTCTCGCATGATGATGCACTTTTTGTTATCTTTTTTTAAGTATATAAATTTAGGACACTACAATTTTATTTAAATTTAATGGTCAAATGTTTATTTTAAGACAAAAATCGGACTAAACTACATAAAAACAATAATCTACTTACCAAAACGCGATAGTTTTATCTCCGACTAAGGCTTGATCGTGAGATTCGGCATATGCTACGTTGCCTTCCATCCATCGCCTATTTGTTAATGTATGGATAATGTTGCCTATGTCCCACGAATCGTCCGACTTGTGTTTTAGCAGTTGTATCCATTTATCAGGTATAGCCATGGCCAATCTATAACGAAACAGTCTTACTTATATTCAAATATTTAAAATGTTTAGAATTCAAAAATCGTGGCAGAATATTTCTTTGTCTAAACGTAGTACATTTTACCAAAAAAAAAGAAATAGAAAAATTTAATCCATAAATTTATTTTTGATTTAAAAAGATGATATATAGTACGAGATTGCACTGCAAGATCACTACGTTCATAACGTAGTTAATCAAACTCTCATTTTTACATACATTTAGGAATAGGAGAATACATTGATAACAGGTTGCCAGTCAAAAACTGGCCTTAAATAGTTTTAATTCAATTAATGGTAATTAATTTTTGAACAAAGTGTTACGTAAAAATATGAGTCATAGTTTTAACCTGTAAACATGTTTTTATTCACATGCTTATGTTTTAGATTTTACGAGAGGCTTCTATTTACCTGAACTGACCTTCCAGAAAAAAGTCGAACCGATGCGAGAATACCCGTTTGCCTTTGCCGTTATAATTTCGCCGCTAGTCGAGAAGGCTGTTCGATGGTTCTAGCGTAACGGCAATGGCATATATTAACAGGACATTTTATTTGGAAGGCACAGTTAATTCTGAAGACGCGCTCGCGAATTTAATTGTTACGTACGGATATATATATATAAATTATTGTCAGATAAGTTAATATAAATAAAAAATAAATTAAATCCGTAAGTGTTATAAATATTGAACCTTTTAATTAATTCACAACAAAATGGTGTTATAAGTTGGATCGAACATAAATTAGACTTATAATAATAATACAAGTGAATATTTGTAAATTGTGAAAATGACGACGATTTATGAGCTGACAGTGAATAATTTAAGAAGACATCTCGAAGACAGAGAATTAGCTTCTACCGGAAAAAAGGCTGAGTTAGTCCAACGACTAAAGAACGCTTTGCTAGAAGAAGGACTAGATCCAGAGACTTATATATTTGACGATGCTGTCATCTCGTCGATT
This sequence comes from Diabrotica undecimpunctata, assembly GCF_040954645.1. Classification (NCBI taxonomy): domain Eukaryota; kingdom Metazoa; phylum Arthropoda; class Insecta; order Coleoptera; family Chrysomelidae; genus Diabrotica; species Diabrotica undecimpunctata. Next base: position 87,595,897 of record NC_092805.1, on the reverse strand, counting down.
TCGAAATTAGAGAACAAAGTTTCTGGCGATATTTCAAAAGTTTCCGGCGACATCGCTTCTTTAGAAAACAAAGTTTCTAACGAGATTTCTTCCCTGGAAAGCAAAGTTTCTGCTAACATCTCTTCAGAAATCTCTAAAGTCACTTCTGAGATGTCTGCCCTGGACGATAGAATATCTTCGTTAAAAAACCAAGTTGCTGCCGATAAGTTGGCCTTCGAAGAAAAGATTAAAGAGATGGAAAGGAAGATGAAAGAAACAGGGACAGCAGAGAGAGGTAACAATCCGATTACAGTGGAGATAAAAGAAGACGAGACGAAATGTAAGTTGGAAATACGGCCGAAATTTGAAGGAAGTGGAGGTTCTGTCCATGTGAAAGTCCCAACTTTCGACGGAAAATCGTCATGGAACAACTACATGAAACAGTTCGAATCAGCTGCAAGAGCGAATGGATGGTCTGAAAAAGAAAAGGCTGTAAACCTGACTATCGCTCTTCGAGGAGATGCCTTAGATGTGCTTCAGACCATAGCCGTAGAGGAGACGGATGATTTCGAACAACTGAAGAAGAGGTTAAATATGCGATATGGCCACGGACATTTGGAGCATGTATATCAGTCGCAGCTTAAAAATCGAAGACAAAAGAAAGATGAGGCTCTTCAAGAATATGAGGTAGATATTGCCAGATTAGTACGATATGCTTATCCAACAGCTCCCGAAGACATGATGGAAAAGTTGGCCGTTCAAACGTTTATTGATGGTCTTCATGATCATGAAATGCAGAGAACACTACGATTAGCTCGTCACAAGACGCTGGTTGATGTCTTATCCGCCGCCCTCGAATACGAGTCAGCTACGCAGGCCTCTGGAGGGTACAGTAAAGTTAGGACTGTAAAAGAGGAAGGAGATGAAGATAAACTTGACCAGCTCGTTAATATGATTAAGAGTATGACATACAAGAAAACGAAGACCATAAGATGCTGGAATTGTGGTGAAATAGGACACGTACGAAGTTCATGTAAGCACCCTAGGTACGACGCAAATCAAGAAACTCACCACCAGGAAAACAAGAACGGGTCAGCCTTAGGGGGGCAGCTTCGACCCAGAACTTTTCCAAAGACCCTCTCATACTAATAGCTTCTTTGAAATGTCGTGAAGATAGTGTATATGTAGATGGAGACATAAATGGTAAAAAGCATACGTTGTTGGTGGATACCGGAGCGACCAGAACCATTATACGCCCGACAGTTATAAACAGCCGAAAGAAACTGTTACCAACGAGGTTGCGACTTCGGACCGCTACAGGTGAAAATGCCAACATTCATGGAGAAATCTAGGTACAATTGGGAATTGGAGCAGAAAAGTTTGTCCATACTGTTATAGTTGCTGACATCGAAGAGGATGTTATATTAGGAATGGACGTAATGAATATGCATGGATTCCAATTGGATTTTAAGAATAAGGTAATCAAAGTTGGCAACGAGGAAGTATTTCTCCATCCACATAATGACAACACTGTGCAAGCAGCCATTAAAGAAGATACAGTCGTGCCTGCGAGAAGCGAAACGATCATAGTAGCGCGGCTACAGGGAATTGTGGACGAAGGGAGACCTGTTATGATGGAGCCTTGGAACCACGACGATGAGGTTGGACGTGGAATCATAATTGGAAAGGAATTGGTGACTTTGGCTAAGGAAATTCCTGTGAGGCTTATCAATGTCAATGACTACCCAGTGACCATAAAGAAAGAGACAAAAGTAGGAACTTGTGTACCTGTGACATCCATAATCCGTCAGGCGACAACATCTGATAATTCCAACGACAAATTCGACCAAATGGTTGCAGTTGCAGGACAGTCTCTAAACCAGATGGAGAAAAGGAAATTAAGGGAATTTCTTCGGCAGTATCGTGATATTTTCGTACCGAAAGGAGGAAAGACGGGAAGAACTACCGTTGTTAAGCATAAAATTGATACTGGTAATGCTAAGCCAATTCGTCAAACAGCTCGACGATTACCACAGGCGAAAAGAGAGGAAGCTGAAACGATTGTTCAGGAAATGAAGAAAGACGGGGTGATAGAACCTTCTACGAGCCCATGGGTCTCTCCGGTGGTCCTGGTTAAGAAGAAAGACGGAACGATGAGGTTCTGTGTGGATTACCGTTTGCTGAACAACGTTACCAAGAAGGATAGTTATCCTCTGCCTCGGATCGATGACACATTGGACACATTGGCTGGAAGTAAATTGTTTTCTACTTTGGATTTGAAGTCTGGATACTGGCAGGTAGAAATGGACCCAGTAGAGAAAGAAAAGATAGCCTTCACCACAGGATCTGGATTGTGGCAATTCAACGTTATGCCATTTGGACTCTGTAATGCTCCTGCGACATTAGAGAGGCTTATGGAAAATGTGTTGAGAGGGTTATCTTGGAAAACATGCCTGGTTTATTTAGATGACATAATCGTCTTGGGGGAGACATTCGAAGATCATTTGAGGAATTTAGAAAACGTTTTTAATCGACTTAAAGCTGCCCAATTAATGCTAAATCCCAAGAAGTGCCAGCTATTTCAAGGTAGAGTCAATTATCTGGGTCATATAGTCAGTAAAGAAGGAGTGCCCGTAGATAAGGGAAAAATCGATTCCATTAAGGAATGGCCAAAACCAACTGACAAACATCAAGTGAGAAGTTTTCTTGGACTATGTACTTACTACCGGAGGTTTATTAAGAAGTTTGCAGATATCGCTAAGCCATTAACGCGACTTACGGAGGAAGCAAGAGATTACCGCTGGGATACAGACTGCCAAAATGCCTTTGAGATCTTGAAAAAGCATTTAATAACAGCACCAATTTTAGGGTATCCACTGCCAGAAGGAGAGTTCATCTTAGATACAGATGCAAGTAATGTGGGAATTGGAGGAGTGCTGTCTCAGATTCAAGGAGGACAGGAACGAGTCCTCGGATATTTTAGTAAAGTTCTTTCAAAACCTGAGCGGAATTATTGTGTCACGAGAAGAGAACTTCTAGCAGTAGTAAAATCAGTAGAGCACTTCTATCAATACCTTTATGGTAGGAAGTTTCTAATCCGAACCGACCATGCCGCCCTTAAATGGTTGATGCAGTTTAAGAATCCAGAGGGTCAGATAGCCAGGTGGATCGAACGACTCCAAGAATACGATTTTAAGATTGAGCACCGGGCCGGAGTTAGCCACAGAAACGCTGATTCTCTTTCCAGAAGGCCATGCCCAGCAGAGTGTTTCCACTGCAACAAAACGGAATCCAATGAAGCAGCAGTGCTAAGAACAACGATGGTCAACGACGACTGGACGCCTACTAAGATCAGAGAAGAACAAGAAAGAGATCCAGTTATACAGAAAATTCGAAAGTGGAAAGAGGAAAATCGTCGACCACCTTGGCAAGAAATATCAAACCTATGCTCAGTAGTTAAGACGTATTGGGCCCAGTGGGACTCATTTATCATGGAAGATGGCTTGCTCAAACGAGTCCTGGAAAATGATGACGGTTCGGAGAAGAGAAGACAGTTGGTGATCCCAAAGAGCAGAATAGCCGAAGTACTTCGTCAGTTACACGACAGTCCATCGGGAGGGCATTTTGGTGTAAAGAAAACCCTTCAGCGAATTCGGGAACGGTTTTATTGGATGAACAGTTCCGACGACGTAAAAGACTGGTGTAAGAAATGTACTATTTGTGCCACGAGTAACGGGCCCTACCGAAAAAGGAGAGCTCCTATGAGACAATATAATGTTGGAAGCCCGTTTGAAAGAATAGCTTTGAATATCGCTGGGCCATTTCCAGAAAGTGAAAATGGAGGCAAGTACATGTTGGTAGTAATGGATTACTTTACTAAGTGGGTCGAGATTTACGCACTTCCAGACCAGAAGGCCGCCACCGTTGCAGATAAGTTGATCCAAGAATATATCAGCCGATTTGGAGTGCCTTTGGAGATACATAGTGACCAAGGCAGGAACTTCGAAAGCGATCTATTCCAAGGAATATGTGATAGACTAGGCATGAAGAAAACAAGAACTACAGCATATCATCCGCAATCTGATGGTATGGTAGAGCGGATAAATAGGACAGTCGGCAAGTATTTGACAAAGATGGTGTCCGATCATCAGCGAGACTGGGACCAATACCTTCCATTCTTCACCATGGCCTACAGATCTGCTGTTAACGAATCAACAGGCCAGACACCAGCCAGAGTCCTATTCGGACGCGAAATGCGACTACCTTGTAATCTAGAATTTGGGTGTCGACCTGGAGAAGATGTAGCAGGTGAAGATTATGTGATCGAATTACGAAGAAGAATGGACGATGTACATGAGTTGGTCCGCTCCAACCTTCAGATCGCTAGCGACCGAATGAAGAAACGGTACGATACACAAGCCGAAAAGGGTTGCTTTAAGAAGAACGACAAGGTCTGGCTCTATAATCCCAAGAAGCGAAAAGGTTGTTCTCCCAAATTGCAGCAGTTTTGGGAAGGCCCATACCTAATTATGGAGAAGATCAACGATGTCATCTACCGAATAAGCAAGATTCCGAGGGGAAAGCCGATGATAGTACACCATAACCGGTTGGCGTCTTTCGAAGGTGACCACGACGTAGATGAAGAAGTCGAAGTAAACCAAGTCCACGATGTGTCTGACCTCACGTTTGAGGAATTCATGGGTGCCTATGGAGGTACCGGTAAAGCGAGACATGGTGTTACCACTGAAGAAAAACAAGATCTACTCGCGCTCCCCGATGACTACTCGCTGGCCCTTACCATCCCGGCCAGTATCAAAGACGCACCAGGGTTGGCATCCGTCTTTCGAAGGAAGTTTGGTCGAGTTGCAGAACGTCAATGCCAGGTGCCAGCTCCCGGTAAAACCTTGAAACTCCAAGATGCATCACGTTACCTTTTCTACCTGGTAACAAAAGACACTGCCCGTGACCAACCTACCTACCGAGATGTATGGGAAGCCTTACTTCAATTGAGAGAGCACGTACTAGAGTCCGACGTGCAAAAGTAAGCCATGCCAAAGTTGGAGTGCCGCCAATTAGATTGGAGGGTTATCCGAAATATGGTGGAGGAGATCTTTAAAGACACCGAAGTCCAGGTGTTAGTCTGTTGCAATCCGCATAGTTACTGGTGCGGAGAGAAAACCGTCCCTTGTCATTTTTATACAACTGGAAGTTGTATAAGAGGGTCCAGTTGCCGATACCAGCATACCGTTCCAGTTCTAGTCCCGACAAGGTTCCAGGAGGAACCATCTTTTGAGAGGGGGGCAATGTTACGTAAAAATATGAGTCATAGTTTTAACCTGTAAACATGTTTTTATTCACATGCTTATGTTTTAGATTTTACGAGAGGCTTCTATTTACCTGAACTGACCTTCCAGAAAAAGGTCGAACCGATGCGAGAATACCCGTTTGCCTTTGCCGTTATAATTTCGCCGCTAGTCGAGAAGGCTGTTCGATGGTTCTAGCGTAACGGCAATGGCATATATTAACAGGACATTTTATTTGGAAGGCACAGTTAATTCTGAAGACGCGCTCGCGAATTTAATTGTTACGTACGGATATATATATATATATATATATATATATATATATATATATATATATATATATATATATATATATATATATATATATATATATATATATAAATTATTGTCAGATAAGTTAATATAAATAAAAAATAAATTAAATCCGTAAGTGTTATAAATATTGAACCTTTTAATAAATTCACAACAAAAGATTTTATTTCGTTCATTTATGTTTTAAATAAAATAAGCTGTTCATAACATCTATGTATATGTATGTTTTTATATCAAATTAAAGCTAATTTTTTTTAATATGATGATATAAGGTTGCCTGACAAAAAAATTGTCGCAAATTAGGGTTAAAAGCCAGCTGTTAAAAACGCGAGGTATCAAAGATAAAGTAAAATAGAAATTTTATCAATAGAAGTTTTAAGTGATAATATGTATATTATTAACACTATCTATCGACGCATGCTTTAAAAACTCACACAACTGAAAATAGCCATTTCAAACCAGTGGCGTTGCGCGCTAGCTCTCTTTTACTTAGCTATGCTTAGATCCTGGCGTACACATACACCTCACGTTCTAGCAAACAGCGGCTCAGAAGAACTGGGTAATCCGATGCACCGAAGACTGGGCTATCACTAAGGTCTAGGCCAGACGTTATAGGCGGATACAGTGGACCCATTCTAGGTGGTGTAAATACAGTAACCTATCTCCATGAACCCTAACCATCACATGTTCTAACACAAAGATGAATTTCGAACGAATCTTGTTTTTAATTCTGAAGAATCACTTGTAACAACTTAAATTTGACAATCAGTTTTCGATAGTACATCAACGTGTCTGATCTTGTAAACAATGGAACAATGAACAGAATTAGTACAATAGTTTCATTTAAAGGGATCATCAAATAAAAGTGTGTTTGATATAAGACATCGTGAGTATCTCAAACTACAAAAAATTCTGAAAATATTGTATGTCAAAAAAACACTGGGTGCGTTTGGTGTTACAGTGGCTCACACTACGGCAAAATCCTAATCTACATTAAATTTAGGCAATAAAGTTGATTTCAATATAAAAAAGATATAAATGTATTGTCATAAAAAAAATTGTACCTGTAATCAAATCCCATACAACCTTCTGTGACTGGACGGCATGTGCCTGGCATACCAGACACATCTTCAGCAATAGTAACTGCGTCACTGTGTAGTTTGTGAATCATATGGTTGGCCATCATCAGATAAACCAACCCCTCAGTATCTACACCTAAACTGAAATAATCATCATAGTGACCACCAAAACCTTGACCGATTCCTCTAGAATGGTACAACATTGAAGTGACACCGTCGAAACGGAAACCATCAAAGCGGTACTCTTCCATATACCATCTTATATTGGAAAGAAGAAAACGGAGTACTTCAAATTCTGAATAATTAAACAATCTAGAATCCCATAAAGAATGTTCGCCTCTTGGACCAGAGTGGAAGAAACCTTAAACAAACATACATTTCATTACTAATTTATTCATAAAATTTTATGGCTACTTACAGGAATCAGTTCCATCAAATTGATTAAGGCCATCCATTACGTTCTTACTGGCATGAGAATGTACAAGATCCAATAATACCATTAATCCCAACTCATGTGCTCTGTCAACCAAACGCTTAAGTTCTTCGGGATTGCCATATCTACTAGACGCCGCATAGAAACTGGTAACCTAATAAAAAGTAATATAAATTATGCGAAAACAAAAGTTTAACGAAGTGAAAAATAAAAGATGCTAAATCTAAAGTACCAAAGATGTGAATATACATGTATGCATACTAGCAAATTATTGGCCAAACTTATTATTTAACATTACCTGATATCCAAAACTAGCATAGTATGCATGTTCCATAATAGCCATTAATTGAATACAGTTGTACCCTTGTTTAACGATTCTAGGAAGAACATTATCAGTAAAGTTGTCATAAGTTCCAACCTTTGCTTCTTGAGTTGCTATTCCAACGTGGCATTCGTAAATCCTCAGGCTTTTAGGACGAGGTACTTTTTTGTGTCTAAATATGTATCTCTAAAAAGTTAAAAAAATATATAGCAAGACATGACATGTTTGTTGATAAGATCGTGGTGATAAAAAAGCAAGTTGATATGTTGTAAATATTAGTATAATAATAATTAATGATAAGATGATAAGATAATGGAATAATTAATAATAAGAACTTATTTTCAAGCACAGGCTGAGACATCTACTTTACATCGAGCAATTTGCGCAGGAGATGATACAACGCCGCTTAAACTGAGGGAAGGACAAGAAATGCGCATAAACCACCTGACTAAGCAAGAAAAAATGCGCACGCATGAGTAAACTTCTGCATGTGCGACATCTCAATGAGATTAGCCAAGAATGTGTCGACAATACAGCGTCATCAAACTATTGGTTGACATCAGAAAAGATGTTTCCTCAGAAGACTGAGGATTTCCTACTTGCCATTCAGGATCCGGTTAGTCAAACTAAAAATTACCTAAAATATATTGTTAAAGATCCTCAAGTCCAAAATTAAAAATGCCGATATGGATGCCAAGCTCAATAAAACATCCAACATCTTACCGGTGACTGCCAGGCATTTATCGGTACTAATAATAAACAACGCCATGACTCAATAGGAAAGATTATCCACCAAGAGCTAGCTGACAAACTGGGACTTCTCCAAACCGACCATCTTTCTTATTATCAATACGTACCTGACAGAATGCTTGAAAATGACATCATCATCATTCTGGCTTTACAACCCTGCGTGGGTCCTAACCTCCTCAAGAATTTCTCGTCGTCCCTATCCATCGCCTTTCTACGCCAAGCACGTATTCCCATATTTCTCATGTCTTCATCGATGATAACAAAGAACCTTGTTCTGTGTCTTCCTCTTCTTCTCTGACCAATGGGTCTATCAAGGAGCGTTTTTCTAGCTGAGTCATTTTGTTCCATCTGCTCTTTCAGACAGACTTCTAAGCGAATGTATCATAGAAACTGTATCCTGTAAGTTATCTGCGATTAATACAACATCATCTGCAAACCTTAGATGATGCCATCTATATTGATGCCCATATCTTGCCATTGAGTGTTCTTAAATAGTGACTCTAGAGCTGCCGTAAACAATTTTGGTGAAATGTTGTTTCTTTGTCTACCTCCTCGACCTAAGCTGAATTTTTCTGTGTCTTCGTATACTTGATGTAGCGTTCTCGTAGATGTTTTTGATTAGTGTCGTGTACCTGTAATCTATTCGGCTTTGATTTAGGGCTTCCAGTACTGTTTCAAACTCTACAGAATCAAAAGCCTTCTCGTAATCGACAAATGCAAGAACCAATGGTATGTTGTACTCGATGCACTTTTCTATTAAGATCTTTATGGTATGCAAATGGTCATTTGTGCCATATCCTGCCCTGAAGCCTGTCTGTTCCTTGGGCTGATAGAAATCAAGTTTAGGTGTTAGTCTCTTTGTTAAGATTTTCATAAAGAGTTTATACATATGTGTCAAGCGGCTGATGGGTCTATAATTTTCTAATTTAGTAATATCGCCTGTTTTGTGTAACAAGACTATCACTGCATTGTTCCAGTCTTTTGGAATCGTACCCGCATGTAAGCATTTATTAAACAGTTCGCTTACTGATTTTAATAGAATTTCTCCTCCTGCTTTTATTGCCTCAATAACGAGTCTCATCATCACCAGGCGATCGATAGTTCTTCATTTTCTTTAAAGCTACTCTTACTTCTGACACAGTAATGGGTAAAAGTATTTCCGATCCCTGATTTATAAGAACCTTTAATCGTGTCGGGAAATTGTCTTGTGGTCTTTGGCTGGTATAGAGGTCTTTATAAAACTATCTGGTTATTTTCAGAATGTTTTGTTTATCTGTTGTTGCCTTTCCGTCTTTATCTCTCAGCTTATATATTTCTTTTTACTTTGTGTGGTTTTCTTTTCATTATCTTTAAACCTTTGTTCTCTTCTACTGTTTGAGTAATTACATTAGTATTATGTCTTCTTACATCTTTTCTAATTTCCGCTGAAATTCTTTTATTTAGTTTTCTATATCCTTCTTCGTTTCCCTTTTCGTTCTCGCTTAGGTTTCGTCGTATTTCCATGAGAGCTTTTGTATCTTTGCTAATCTTTTCACTTTTGGTGTCATTTTTCTTGCAAAATTTGAGTTGTGCGTTTCTAACCGAGTCTGTTATTAATTTATTGTGATCGTCGATACTTAGAGGTTTGGGATTATTACTCTGTAAAGTTTCGGCTATATGTTTTATATATGCTTCTGGCTGATTTGGTGAATTCCAAACTATGCGCTTGCAACTGTTTATCATCTTTGCTCTTTCTTTTTGTAGGTTTATCATTACTCTAGTTCTTACTGGTCTGTGGTCGCTTCCTACTGATAGTTTATTGAGTACAGTGACATCTTGAATAATTTGACCTTGCCTGTTATTATATAATCATATTCGATCTTAGTTCTTCCGTCTGGACTAGCCCACGTCCATTTTCTATTCTGTTTCTTCTTAAAAAAGGTGTTCATTGCACATTATTAAAAAAGGTGTACAGTTTGTGTTGCAGTAGAAAGTTGGTAAGCATTTCGCCTCTTTCGTTTCTTACTCCGATTCCAAAATCTCCGATTGCCACTTCTTGTTCGTCCTTTTTCCTTTCGAGTTTCCCGTTAAAATCTCCCATTATTAGATTGTAATGAACCGGTTCCTGCTTTTTTACTCTTTCGATTTCCTCATAGAAGGCTTCAGCAATTTCATCTTCGTAATCGCTGGTGGGAGCGTATACCTGTATTATTTTCAGATTGTATCTCTTAATTAGTCTTAGATTTATATACATAACTTATGGAGATGCAATCAATGCTCTGTATATTTTTCTGTAATTTTTTGTGTACTAATAAACCTATTCCTCCAGTTGTCGATTCTGTTTGCCCTTTATAGTGGAATATATTGCCCGATTTTAGTTTGACCTGATCTTCACCTCTTCTTTTGACTTCACTAATTCCTATAATATCCCATTTCACATGTTTGAGTTCTTCCTCCAGTTCCGTCATTTTTTCATCCTTAGATAAGGTTATGTAATGAGTATCAATGCTATATTCCAGTATTTTTTTTTCCAAAATTTGTTTCAGGGTTGCAATCTCAGGAATTGTCGATTTACCACCTCTGAAACCAGCTTGGTATTTTTCTACTATCCGTATTGCATATGGTGCCATACAGTCACATAGGCCTGTGGAAAATATTTTATACGCTGAAAATGACAACTAGAAGCTATAAGAGGACCACACTGTGCTCACAGATCAACCAGTGGCACATAATAGACCGGATCTCATACTAGTTAATAAACTTACTAGGAAAACAACACTTATTGATGTGGCGATACCCAACACCAATAATTTACGTGTTAAATACAACGAAAAGATCGCCAAGTACCGAGATCTAGAAATACAAATCAGGAGACAATGGAGAAAGTAAAGTACCCAGACAGTATCTATTATTATATCTACTACTGGTGTAATTCCCAAAAACCTCCTAGAGAACATAAAACAGCTGGGTCTAAATAAACATCTCTATAAGGCCATGCAGAAAGCGATGGTGACGTTGTTTGGGTGGAGGTTGGCGTGGGGATTATCGTGAACATTTCTGACGGTGGGATATTGATTGGAGGGTGGAGCGGACGATACTTTCTTTATGAGAGGTTTCAATGTCGAAGACAATTTGGTCTTTTTTCAATTTCTATGGCTTCTCGGATAATTCTTGGTTTATAGAAGCAGATGGAGGCTATGGTTCTGCAGTTTTCAAAATCAATTTTATGACCTGTATCAAGATAGTGTTGACCTAGAGCTGAAATTGAATCGGAATTGACAACACAAATGGAATGTTCATAAATCCTATTTTGGATTCTACGATTTGTTTGGCCTATACTCAACTTGAGTTCATTAATGTCTGTGTCCCGTTATACGCTTTGAATCTTGACAAAGGCAAGGGTTTCCTGCGTTGATTGCAATGGAAATTAAAATCTAGTTCTACATGTAATATGTATTTTATTGAACCTTAACCCAAGAAATACTAAATTTATATTATATATATATATATATATATATATATATATATATATAAAAATAAAATAGACATCCAGATGTTCAAACAGAATGTATGGTGGGAAAGTATTGGCAATCCGTAGAACATTTCAGTAAGTTGTTAAATGATAAATAAACAGTATTAATTAATTGTATTTACTTATATACTTACTTGAGTCTGTGGAGGATTCCAAAATTTCTGTTTATAAATAGTTCCTTCATGCTTGGGAGGCTCTACTACATATGTTGCGTATGGTGATAGCCTATCCACTTTGTGGCCTTCCCATGTCTGAACTACAACCTAAAAGGTAATTTAAACTTAAAATTTTTTGCTTTGGTTAAATAGGGGTTAAACACCCCGTATAATTTTTCCCTAAATTATATTTAGTTTTTTCTAATTTGTACATTACCTTTAACTCTGATAAATGTTGTATTGCTGGTGAACCATCTTGATTGGGTGGCAATATTAACTCCCATTTTCCATATTCCAATTTTTTGTATGGGTGACTATCTCTATTCCAACCATCTATAAATAAAATAAAGAAATTAATTAAGAAGTAAATATACTCGCGATCATAAAATCCGGGTCACCTTGAAAATCACCGATATTTCATTTTTAACGAGCTTTATCGTAAATAATAATAACACAAATACAAACTAATGCATGTTTCTGAGAATTGTTGCGGTTTCCGTTGTAACAAAGAATTCCAATAGTGCCGATTTCGCTGTAAAGTGCACACTTCCCAAAATGAACGCTACCTGTAACTCCGCTTGTTTTAAATGTCTCGTTTGTACTTCGACTTTCTGCTCAAATGCAACGGACAAACGTTTATTATTGCCACCATTAGTGTTTATTAGTGCCATTATTAGTGTTTATTTTTTGACAAAAATGCCTTTGACTGTTGTTGAAACGGCACAAATTGTTGCACTTGTGGAAGACGGTCACACTCAACGGCAAGTCGCAAGAACTGTTGGCGTAAGCCTTTCTACGGTTCAACGAGTGCTTCAACGCTTTCAGGAGGCAAGTTTGCTAACCAGGCGACCTGGCCCTGGACGGCCCTAACCAAGGCACTAGATCACCGTTTCCTTGTGTTCAGGCTTTACGAAACCGGACCTCAACTGCCGTTATGCATCAAAATCGTCTAGAGGAAGTACGAAATCGCAATTTTAGTGTTGCAACAGTCAGAAGAAGACTTCGTTCTTCTTGACTATCTTCTCGGGTAATGGCTAGAGAACCGCCACTTCGCCGGGTGCCTCGAGTTGCACGACTAGCTTTTGCTCGACAATACGCGCATTGGGGAATTAACGATTGTAGCAAAGTGTTATTCTCAGATGAATCCCGTTTCTGCCTAACTGGATCCGATGGACGTGTAAGAGTTTTGAGGAGAACCGATGAACGATTTTCACAAGCTTGCATTGCTCCAAGAATGCCATTTGGTGGAGGCTCGGTCATGGCTTGGGGAGGTATATCTTCCGACTTCCACACAGAATTACCCTTCATCGAAAATGGGTCCCTAACTGCACGAAGGTACATTACGGAGATTCCGGAAGAACATGGTATGCCCAAAATGGCAGGGCTTGGAGAAAAAACCGTTTTTATGAAGGACAACGTGCGACCGCACGTTGCCAGGATCAGTATGTAATACTTGGACGAAGTTGGAATTACGAGCGTATCCTGGCCAGCTAGGTCTCCGGACCTGAATCCCATCAAACATCTCTAGGACGATTTGAAAAAACGTATTCAAACCTATACACATCCTCCTAACAACGCACAGGAGCTTAAGGATCTGTTAGTGAGAAAGTGGAATAACATACCACAACATGTAATCCGGAGAAAAATTGAGAGTATGCCCCGTCGTCTGCAAGAGGTTGTTAGAGCAAGGGGAGGCAATACACGATATTGGTCACTGAAATTTCACTGATTTTGACCATGTTCTGTATTTTCCATTTTTTTTTTTTTTCGTATGTCTGTTTTATCAACAATTTGATTTGTTTTCTGTTTTTTTCAATAAAAGCAATAAAAAACCATTTTTTTCTTTCAAAACAAACATTGATGACAAATAAAAAATACATTAGAAAAAAAAAGGTTATTACTGCACCAGGGGCAAAAATATTTAAGAAACTTGAAATTTTCAAGATGACTCGGATTTTATGATCGCAAGTGTAGGTTAAACTGTTAAATACTTGAATATCTTAATATCTATATAATATAATATCAACATATTTTTAGTACTCTAGCTATACAGCTAGGGTACGATACCCAGTTGCTGGTATGTACCCAGTTATTGGCATCAGTGCAATTATTTGTGATTTATAAGAATGTCTGTAATATTGATGCCATAACGTGTCCATTCGATAATAGATGGCACCATCTGATTCTTTATAGCGCCAAATTATCTAAATAATATTGTCAGCTGACAGTGTAACTTCTTCTTCAAGTGCCATCTCCGCGGCGGAGGTCGGCAATCATCATAGCTATTCGAACTTTTGAGACGGCTGCTCTGAAAAGTTCTTAGGTATGATAAAAATTGATTATATTATTTTTGTATCATTTAGTTAATGAATCTGTATAATTTAAGTATTATATTAACTATTGCAACATAAAAATTAAATATATTTGTAAAAAAACAAAATTTTGATAGTGTCAGTTACTGGGTTTTAAAATTTGTCTATATCTAATAATTGGCATCAAGGCCAATTTTTGATCTGAAGTAAATTTTAATTATGCTAGTAATTATAGCAGTTATCTTAATTTTGCAAAAATAGTTTTTCGATTTTGAAAAGTAGAAATCAGTACGCTAATATAGAGTCTTATCTAAATCAAAAATCATATTTCGAAATACTTAACGACCCATCAAGAATATTCAATGAAAATGAGACGTGCTTCTTATTTTGTCCAAAGGCAGACAAAGTTATTGTACCTCGAGGAACAAAAAATGTTTACCAAGTACACCAAAGAGATGCAAAAGCAAATTTAACCGTTTTATTTACTTTTTCGGCTTCTGGTTTAATAATTCCACTTAGGATTATTTATCCATATAAAATGCTACCAAGTAATATAGTCAATAGCGTTCCAGAAGATTGGGGAATCGGTGTTAGTGATAATGGCTGGATTAAGGCTGAACTTTTCTATGAGTATGTGTCTAATATTTTGAATAAGTTTTTGGCCCAAAACAATTTTAAAAAACCTATTATTTTATTTGTTGATGGGCACAAAACTCACCTCAATCATGAATTGAGTCAGCTGTATACCAATCTACAAATTATATTTCATTGTATCCTAACTCAACAAGGATTTTACAGCCTGCCGACGACGTATCATGTTTTAAACCATTAAAGAATAGTTGGAAGAAGGCTATTTTAGAATGACGAAGAGAAAAACCATTTGTACAATTAACAGAACAAGAGTTTGCGCTCATTTTAGAAGAGGCTATAAAGAAATTAAAAACTTCCACAATTTCTAGTGGATTCAAAGCATGCGACTTTTTCCATGGAGCAGTAATGCAATTAATTTTCTAAAGTTTTTAGGAAAACAACAAAGGGCAAAAAACAGACTTCAACGCTTAAAGAAGAGTGTGATTTATCTTATGCGGATTTTTGCGAAATAGTAGGGTCAGAAAAACTGCAAGAATTGAAAGATTATACTGATGCTAAAACTGATGAACATTTTCAACTATTCCTAAAAATATGGAAAAAATTTCTAATTGCGAACAAGGAAGAAAATAATTTGGATTCCGAAAACAATTTGGATTTTCTTGCAGATACCTCTATGATTACTATAGAGGAAATTGATTTACCTGACGTTCTAATATCTGACGATAATATTGTAATACCTGAGATCACAGACGAAATTGATATAGCCAGTACACCAATAATGATGGATGATGATATCGCTATTCCCGGAACTTCAGCTCAAGTTTACCCGTATGAAAGTTTACTTGATTGTAGTGATTTTGAAGATATTACTGATACAAATGAGACTGATTTTGTAGTAGAGCATCTAATAAGAATAATAATAATCAACCAAACTGTGTGTCAAATATTGGCTCGAGAATAGAATTTAAAGATTACTTGATGTGGCCAAAAACTCCCGAAAGAAGAGACAAGCTTCAGACTAAAAGACTTCCTTTTGTTATCACATCAAGTGGTTGAAAAAAAAAAAATAAATAAATGAAGAAAAGCAGAGGGTCCGAAGAAAACAAAAATTTTAACAATCAATTAAGCAAAAATGCAAATAACAATGATAAAACAAATGCCTTTTGTTAAGCAAATGCTTTTTGTTATACAAATAATGTTTAACAAAACCAAAATTATTGAGAAAGACGTTGTATATATACACTAGGTTTGGAATCTGGTTGATAAAGGCGCTGATTATGAAATTGTTTCTACAATTCATACAAACCTCTGATAATCACTGTAAAAACAGGATTTGATGGTTAAAAGATTGGATAAAGGATGCAGCTATTATTCTTATTAACCTGGGATCAAAATCCAGAGCAATTAATTTATTTATGATAGTTGTATATTTATGATAGTTGTATAACATTGCTCTTTCCATTGTTCTCTCTATTGTGGCTAGTTTATTCATGTTTGCCTTTGTTAGAGTCCAGGTTTGACATCCATATGTCATGATAGGAAGGATGCATTGGTTGAACACTTTGCTCAAGTATTGGGGTATTTTGAGGTTCTTAAGTAACCAACTAAGTTTTCCAAATCCTGCCCATGCTAGTCTTGCTCTTCTAGTAATTTCCGCACTTTGGTTCTCTTTGTCGAGTCTCAGGATTTGGCCTAGGTAGATATATTCCTGGGAGGGCCTGCGTAGCGCAAGCGGTAGGATGCTTGCCTCGCACGCCGGTGGTTTGGAGTTCGAATCCTACCGCCGGCAAGAACAACTAGACATTTTTAAAAATGTCTATAGGCCCCAGGTCGACTCAGCCTGAATAAAATGAGTACCTTGGGTAAAACCAGGGGTAATAATAGGCGGTTGAAGCGTAGCACTGGCCATGTTACCTTCCTTGTATACCGTAGGCCCTAGATATAGCAGACTACCCTGTTATACTCCCAAAGCCGCGAAGCGGTATAAAACGGGAGACTATTATTAGATATATTCCTGGACTTATTCTATCTCACTGCCATTTATAGTTATATGTCTGGGATCATCTGTGTTTGTCATTATTTTTGTTTTTTTCATATTCATTTTTAGGCCGACATATTGGGAGCTGGCTGCTAGTTCCCCCATCATAAATTTGCAGTTCCTCGAATATGCTCTCTATAATCACTATGTTGTCAGCGAATCGAAGGTGGTTTAACTTGTTGCCATTAACGTTAATGCCATAGGTTGACCAATTTGTAGTTTTGAAGATGTCTTCTAGGGCTAGGTTGAAAAGCTTTGGCGATATTACGTCTCCTTGTCTCACTCCTCTCTTAATGGGGATGGGATTTGTATTTTCGTCTAGCTGTACTATCATAGTTACATTTTCATATATATTATGTATTAGTTGCATAATGCAACTTAATCTATTATGGATTCCTTAATAACAAAGAAATATCATCAAAGACCAAGATGACAATATACAAAACAATATATAGACTTACAGTGACATATGGAGCAGAAAATTGGATATTAAACAAAAGACATCAGAGCAGAATTCAGGCAGCAGAGGTGAAATACCTTAGAAGAACGATCGGAGTAAAAAGAACTGATACAATTAGAAATGAAGAAATAAGAGGAAGATTCAAAATCAAACCAATACTCGACTCAATCAAGGAGAAAAAATTGGCATGGTTCGGACATCTAACCCAGATGGACTATAATAGACAAGTAAAAAGAGTGTGGGACGCCAAACCAATAGGAAAGAACATCCATTAAAGAATGGAACAGTGACATCTCGCAGATACTGCAGAGTAAGGGTAAGACTTGGCAGGAAGCAACACAGATGGCATCCAATAGGAAGCAATGGAGAAAGTTCGTTAAGAGCAAAGTGTTAAGGACACCTCAGAAGATTGTAAAATATTGTAATTTAATGAATTGTATTATAAACGGCCCAACACCGAAAGGTACAAATGGGTCTACTGATTAAGTAAGTAAGTAAAATAAAATTAAAAATAAAATAGAATAAAATGGAGTAAAATAAAGTAAAATAAAACAAAATAAAATAAAATGGAATAAAGTATAATAAAATAGAATAAATTAGATGAAAATAGAACAAAATTAAAACAAAATTAAATAAATTAGAATAAAATGGAGTAAAGTAAAACAAAATAGAATCAAATAGAATAAAATAAATTAAAATAGATTAAAATAGAGTAAAATAAAATTAAAATAAAACAGGATAAACAAGAATAAAATAGAATGCAATAAAATAAAATCTGAAATTTTATGAATATTAATAGACCCGCAGTATGAAAATTCAACTGTTTGGTCTGTCTTTTATTATTTTTTTTATTTTAGTTTATTATCTACACATTGTTTTTAATATAGCTTAGCTTAATATATCTTTCATCAAAGAAAATTTATAAGGCCCTATTAATAATTGACAGTAAATAAATATTAGTCATTTCCTTTGTGACTTTATGAAAGAGAACAATAGTTACAAAGAGACCAACAGTTCAACACTGAAGCATATTCCGAAATATTTGGTACAAATTTTCTACAATTGAATCAACAACAAAGGATTGTATACGATACTTTGATAGAGCTTCTGGTAAGGATCTGGTGGAATTTACTTCATTAATGCTCCGAGATGGACAGAAAAAACATTACTAATTTTATTGTTATTGGCAACGATCAGATGGCAACAGCCCTAGCGTTGGCTTCTTCTGGAATATCTGTAACTTTATTTGAAAGCGGATGAACTGCACCTTTTGCCTTGAAATTACCATTAGACATACAAAACAATGAAACACCAGATTGCAACATCGCCAAAAACAGCGCAATGGCAAAGATTTTACAGGTATGCAAATTAATCATTTAGGACGAATGTACATTGGCCCACAAGAGGTCATTACAGGCACTGGACAGAACTTTGAAATTGTTGGATATTGGAAATGGTAAAGTTACTTCACAAACTCGAAAAAGGAGCTTATTAAACTTTGACACATTATTTAAATTAAAACAGCCACTGCAATAAATAAACATACAGTTTATTTATGTAATATTCCTACAGTTTAATATGTTGTAATTTTTGTATAAGATAAAATTACACTTAATGCTAATGTGTCATGTGTTTCTCAAGAATTACCTATGAAATGAAGCAAAATGACTAATCTCCACCTAAAAAATATTAAATAAAAAAATTAATGATTTTCATCATCAGTTTTTGTAAAAATAAAAGTTGTCCTCATCTACATAACATAAAGCAATCTACTTACTAAAGTCCCCAGTTAAAAACAATTGCTGTGCTCCTGGTGCCCATTCCCTACATATAATTGTGTTGTCCTGTTGGATATTAATTCCATAATATTTATATCCTTGTGTGAATTTATCTAAGCCTCCTCCATTTTGTTCAATATTGTCTTCTATATCTTTAAAGCAAGCATATCTAAAAGTAAAATATTAATCAATATATAACTGAAATATAAACTAAAAAATTTTAACTACCAATGTAATAAAACACTGTAATACAGGTATGGGAGTTCCTATCAATCTTAATTTAAAAATAAAATGAAGATATTTTATAACAGCCATGGATTAATTTCTTTAATTTATATTAGATAGATAAATTCAAAGTATATTTTTAATAATTTCCACTGTATTTACATGTACATGGATGTTTCACTCACCACAATGTGGCTTCTTCAGTTGTTAAGATACAACTAACCAAGTTAGAACTGAATAGTTTTTATCATAACTGTTTATGAAAATGATTTTATAATAATTACAAAATTGTCATGATCATAATATACTGTAATGGTTTTATTATCTGTTATTCACAGTCCTTTAATTTATTATTTATTACACTATTTTATTTATTAAAAGTTCTATATCTATTTGGATCGAGACGATAGTCCATGTAAACAAAGAGGTGTGGTCTATTGTTTCAGGATTGGACTTGTTTTGTTCAGTATCAGCAGTGTGTATCTTTTTCTTAACGTTTCTTTCTGTATTAAGAAGGCATTTGTTTGCTAATTTAAAGTGTATGTAGTAGTTTTGTTAGTTTTATTAAGACTTTTTAAGGTTGTGCGTTCTAACTTGTAACTTAAAATAGTGATTTTTTAGCTTTTCAATAAGTGTTATTTATGATGTTTATACATCGACAATAGAATCGCATCTGAAAGCTTTGGTATCGGAAGTTGTGAAACAGACAGCTTTTTTTGTGGAGTAAGTGAAGCATGTGTGTACAGAATTTTTAGAAAGCAGAAGAATACCGGAACATTTAATTCTCCGAAAAAGACTAAACCCAGGAAAACTATAATTGATGATACTGGTAAATCTTCCATACAATGAATTGTGCACCAATTTTTTAAACAGAATATCCACTATACAGAAAGTTCTTTTAGCTATTAATTAGGATGAAAGATGCCGAATTTTAAAACAATACATTTTATAAACTTCTCAAATCACCTGATTTTAAATACATACAGAGGGGCAGAAATAGTGCTTTGTTGTTGAGACGAAATTCTTGAAATCCATAAAAAAAATTCAGGAACAAAGTAAAAAAATTATTATTTAAGTAGATGAAACATGGGTAAATTCAGGACACACAAAATCTAATGCATGGGTTGATTAAATGGACAAGTCTTCAGTTGTTTTTGTCTGGTCTTTCAACAGGTCTTAAAAATCCATCGGGCAAGGACAAAAGATTTTTAATTACACACATGGAGAGTAAAACAGGTTTTGTAGAAAATGAAGATGAAGGCTGAGAGTTTCCAAGGGTGGTTTGCAAGTACGTTGCCCCATCTAGGGACTACCACACAAGATAACTGCGTGATAGTTCTTGATAATGCCTCTTATCATTTCCAAAAAATTGGAAAAGTACCTACTACATCATGGAACAAACAGAAACTAAAACACTGGCTACACTCAAAAGATATTAATTTCGATGACAATATGTTAAAAGTGGAACTTTTGCAATAAGTGGCATCACTTAAAGATCTAAAAAAACCTCTTTAATGAAGCCCTAAATAACATCACCCTGGAAAAATGGAAAAACTGTGGAGCATGTAAAAAATACAGTAAAAAAAAAGTTCTGGCAACTCGATAATATTATGGATGTCATAGTGAAACCACTGATTATAGAAGTTGCTGCAGAACAACTATCAACATTGAAGAATTGACCATATACAGTAAGTACTTAAATAATTAGGATGACATTTTGATTTATTCTTCTGAAATTTGAGATCTTTAAGATCACTTAGTACTATTAGATGACTTTTTGGTTTAGCTTTGATAAATATATAACTTTAGAAACTTGTTTATGAATAATATTTTTAAATGTCAAAACTAAAATGTAAAAAGATTTTATTTATTTCACACACTCTTACACATTTTGTTAACTCTAAAATGGATAATATGATGCTCTTAATATAAAAAAGTTGTCTACATTATAATCAGCCTTGTTCAAAACTGACCACAATGTATTGATACAATTATTTTACTCTACAATACCAAATTTAATCTTTACATTAACCCATTTACGGCCAAAGGTGCGTAAACGCAACCTTTATTGTAAATTTTTTTTTGGCCCGAAAATAATTTTTTTAATGTTTTCTTTTTATTGAAGTAACATCTCAATAGATTGAGGTATATAGTATCATTTTTCTTTTGACAAAAATATTACTTTTTAAATATTTTAAGATTATTATAATTTTGCATAATTTAACGATTTATGCTCATCTTCATACAAAAAATTTTTCCGATACTAATTATAAACTTAATTCATATTTTGTATTCTATAATTATAAAAATATGTTGAAATTTTTATGTTCTAAAAACTTATTCATTCATACTTTAAAAATAAGGTCTATAATTGCATGTTTATACGATGGATTCGTATACGCACCTTTGGCCGAAACCATATTATATTTTTTTCGTAGACTAAACAATCTGAAATTACGATCTCGTCAATAGTCAATACACTTAAATCAGTTTGAAAGTTTCCTTGTGTTTATTTGTTTTATATTCCATATAAGTTGAAATGAGGTATGCTAAATTATTATCATATGAATGCGTGTATATAGAGGGCACTAACTACTAAAGAGTTAATGGCTTTGTTAGAAGAAGACTCAGACTGTGAAAATGCTGACTCACTTGATGTGGTTTATGTGCCACCGGAAACCGATGAAATTTCCGATGTAGAAGACATTGATGATAATATTATTGGTGAAGAAGGAATAAAAACAGATACTGCAGGTATATATGAAATACAAGTGAATGGGAATTCTGACGATTCTGATGATGATATTCCTCTGAACCACAGATCAAAACGTCCAAAGAAAGAACCAGGCAAAAATAATAAATCCAAATTTGTCCCAAGTTGGCTAAAAACAGATACTCATTCGTACTCGGCAGTAATTCAACATCAGTCTGATCGATATTTAGAAAATATAAAAGCCAACCATGGAGGCAAGTCACCTATTGAAGTTTTTTCACTCTTTTTTGATAAAGAAGTAAGTGAGAGCATTCGATATTTTACAAATATATATGCATCGCAGAATAACCGTCACGATTTTGAAATGAATGATACAGATTTAAAAAAATTTATTGGCATATGTATATTATCTGGTTATCACACTCTGCCTCAAGTTGATATGTATTGGTCGAAGCTCTGTTTGGACTATTGAAAGAAAAAGGATTCTTTGCAACAAGAACAGTAAGGGAAAATCGCACTGCTAAGTGTCCTCTAGAAGAAAACAAAATTATGAAAAAAAGGAAAGAGGTTCATATACATGTGCATTCGATTCCAATTTAGAAGTTTTGGTGACAAGATGGAACAATAATTCAGTAGTGACTGTAATGACAAATACATGTGACGTTTTACCCCTTATGCAAACTAAACGTTATAACCGTAAAGAACACAAATAAATTCTTATCCCTTAGCCTAATATAATTCACCAATATAACCAATACATGGGTGGAGTGGATCTGCATGATAATGGCATTGCGAATTACCGTATTCAAATAAGAGGGAAAAAGTGGTGGTGGCCGTTGTTTACTAACATGATTGATAGTATGGTGGTCAATAGTTGGAAAATTTTTAAAATTGCGAATGATTCTAAAATTTCCCAACTGGAGTTTCGTTCAAGATTGGTTCTTAACTTACTAAAATATATTGGACATGCAGAGAATAGTGAAGAAACCGCTACATCATTGTCAAACTCAGTATATGGACGTCCATCTAAATTTGCTTTACCAGATGAAACTAGATTCGACAATATTGGCCACATTATAAAAAGAGACGATAATAGTGCAAGAAGAAAATGTCGGATGTGCAAAAGTAATACTATTTATTTATGTAAAAAGTGTACAGTGCAGCTACACCCCGATTGTTTCGAAAATTTTCATCTTAAAATTTAATTTACAGTTAAGATACAATATGTTCCTTTTTTAAAAATTGTATGCGTATTCGGCCAAAGGTGCGTATACGCACCCACCTGTTTTTCCTTTCATGAGAAAAAAAAATTCTTTTTGGTTGTAAATTAGTCTTAATTTATGTGTTTTTAATCCAATCTAATAAATCAATTGTCAAATTTCTCTTTGTTTATTGTCTCGGCCCTTAATGGGTTAATATAACCCTTTTTATAATTACAGTGAATAATTTTACAATAGTATTCCAAAATTTATACATTTTATTACAGCAGCTTCAAATTATAACTTGATATATCCACAGAAATTTTATTAATATTCTGTAAAAATTTATATGACCTGAATTTACACTTTTCTTTTCTTTTGATCTGGATCCACTTCACACATATTTAACTGTATGATTTTAGATTATTCTCTGATTTTACAGTGATTTCTCCTTACTTGATTTTCTTTTGTATTTTAAAGCTTGTGTCACATAAATGTCACTCACCAAACATAATAAATTTATAAATTCATCTTTCATTTTCAACATGAAAGTTTCAAAGTCAATCACAATCAAAAATTGTATAATTTTCATACAATTAAAATGTTTAATCAACAAAATTTCACAGTATGTGAAATTTTTAGAATAACAATAAATTCAACATTAATAATTAAAACTTTAAAAAACTATGAAAAATCCATCTCAGTGCATTGCTTAAGCTAAAAATTTTAAGTAGTTTTAACTATTATTTTAAAAACATATTGGTTGCGTCTGAATACAACCCCTAATAGGGCAGATGAAGCAATAAGCGCAACCAGTTTAAGTAGCTGGATCTCTATACATACATTTATTTGTTTACATGTACTATCGCTTCTTGATAAAAACACTTTAAACAATTAGTCTTTATTATTTAATTTATAAACAGTTATTTCAACACTAATTTATTTACACCAAAATTAATTACAATTTATTATTAAGTTTATTATTCCTGACAACCTGTGTGTTACAATTCAAACTCAACTGACTCTACAATTTTAATTTAACTATTTACATATGAATTCAATAGTTCTGAAAGCTGGCTCCTGCTTCTAACCTGACCAGATATTTCCTCAGGCATAATAGCACCAAGTAGAGAAGTCTTGAACCCAAACACCGGCTGTAGAAGCCTGTTCATTGTGTAGTCAGGGCCAGTATTACAATCCCATATAAACATAATATTTAAAATAAAATTGTAATAAACCCTTAAGTCAGTCTGACCTGAAGTATACCTCCATTTGAAAAAGCCACAAAAGTTGGTGAAATTGTCATTTATATGTAAATAAAGTATAAAATGTTCAAAACTATGACTGAATTTAATTATTTCATACAATAATGGCATTAGGTGAAGCTCTGGGTAGCTACATATTTTGCATTTTACTAACTGTGAAAATACTATAAACAGATGTAAGGGATAACCTAAATAGTTGATCTGACAACTTAAAAAGAAGCATAATGAAATAATAATCAACAACTTTATGAAAAATTACAGAAAAAAGAAACACAAAGAATCTTGTGAAGAAGGGTCAATTGAACATTAAGGAATTAAAGAAATGTACAGTAAAGGGTAGTGAAATGCAATAAAAGAGAATATATGAAAATAAATAAAGAAATGTACAGTAAACGGTAGTGAAATACAATAAAAGAGAATATATGAAAAAATTTTTGAAATGAAATAGTGTGGAAAGATATATAAAAATGACATATTTTTTTATTGTGAGTGACTTTTACAACCTGATAAAGAATTAACATAAAATCACACATAAAATTGTATAAAGTTAAAAAACATGAAAAAGAAATAAACATATCAAAGCATGCAGTTTAAGCCAAAATCTCAAACTATTTATCAGACTGTTTTGTAAAAATGGTAAGGACAACATGTGTCTTGCCTAAAATGTATTTTGTTTTTATGCCAAGCTTTGAACATAAATAACGGCAAACATGTATAAAATTATAATTAACCAAGGTCATTTTTATATTTCTTTATATTATTTCGTAATTGATTACATAAATTATAGTATAATCTTAAACGAAATAACTTAATTTAAACACGGAAATTAGTATGGAATTATTTAAAAATAAAATTCTAAATTTAAAATTATGCACTGAACTTTAGTAAATGACCTTTACAATGTCACGGTTTCTTTAACTTACCTTCTTCTAATTTCTCTTTCATAAGGTCTCAAATAAGAATCTCTGTTTAGTAACGCATCTATTTCGGGAACTTCAACTTCCATAGGATCTAGTTTTGTATATTTTCCACCCATTTTTATTTAAACCAAAAGGAAACAAGGAAACAACACGCTTCTCTCTATGCCGAAATACATGTACTACTCCTACTGATGCTGAAATGAAAGGTTGAAGAAGGTTAAATTGATTAGAACCTTGAGTTTGATAATGAAAGTGTCAAAAAGTCGTTGTTTTTATTTTTTTTTATCGTATTTTGATAACTTGAACGGCAGAAACTTTATGTGAGGTTATATATATACAATCACATTTACTTGACATGACAACGACAGTATAGACAGACAACAACTGACAACATTGGAATTGGAAAAGGTTTGGCGTTTGGCCACCGGGTTGTTCGGTGGTTTGGCGTTGGCCTTTTTCGTGCTGGCAACCATGGATTAAAGGTAATCACACACGTACGGCAACTCTTCAAGATTTCAGAAATCTAACAGACTTCAAGCTTTTTTCTGAAGGTTATATTTTAATGTTAACCAATTAGGTTGTCATAAAAATTCTACTATAGGAAAAAACTGCCGGAAACAAGCTTCATTAAAAATGTACGAGTCAATGAATCACTGAATGCTTACAGATTATTATAAAAATACAATAAGTATAGGTTCATATAGTTTTAGTAATTTAGGATATTACATTCCTATTTTATTTAATATGTACGTATTTAAATTGTATTATTTCAAATAACAGTTTACCTACAGATGGTAAGTTTTGTAAAAAATATTTTAAATCATAATATTTCATTAACATTGACGAACACAATTTCGTCAATGAGGCATCTGGCATAGGACTCAGCAGTCATATCCTTAAGGGGAAACATCTCCGTCCATCTAGTAGAGGTGGACAATGATATCAACAATAAAAATCCACCTTTCTCCGTTTGGCGTATCTGGTAATGGACCAAAAAGGTCAATAGCAATAGTTTCAAAGCGCTAACTTTGAACTGGGATTTGAGTCCAGCGGGTTTCAGATTAGCTGCTTTGTATCTTTGACACTCAATACATTTTGACACATAATCGGTTACATCTTTGCGCATAACTATCCAAAAGTATCGTGGTATAATTTTCTGTAAGGTGCGCTCTACACCATAATGGCCTTGTAATTCATGTAATACTTCCTTTATGGAACATTTTGGCACAACTTGCTGAGCTTCCTCTCCATAATGGTCAGGGGAATAACGATATAGGATGCCATTCATCATAATATATCCTCTTTCACTCCATCCTTTTATTTTAACAGCACAACTCTCATGAGTCTGAAAAGGCAAGTTAACAATCACACAACAAATATTACATGAATCTTCCTTGGCAATTTGATGACAAATAGGGCGAGATAAAGTATCCGCTAGAAATTTTTCCTGGCACATATTCAATTTTTATATCATATGATTGTAACGACAAAGCCCATCTAGCAAGTCTTCCTGCTGGAGACTTTAATGACATAAGCGAACCTAAGGGCTGGTGATCACTCTTAACAATGACAGGGAATGGCTCTATGTATCCACAAAATTTCGAAAAAGCCCATACTACTGCTAGAGCCTCACGTTCTGTTGTATGGTAATTCTTCTGAGAAACAGTAAACAACTTGCATATTCTACTGGTCTTTCTTTGGGACCATCCCCCTGGAGTAAAGCTGCTCCTAATGCATATGAACTAGCGTCAGTCCTAATGATAAATGGTTTCGTAGGG
The DNA here is from genome assembly GCF_040954645.1 of Diabrotica undecimpunctata. Lineage (NCBI taxonomy): Eukaryota > Metazoa > Arthropoda > Insecta > Coleoptera > Chrysomelidae > Diabrotica > Diabrotica undecimpunctata. The sequence goes on along the minus strand of NC_092805.1, from coordinate 87,568,774 downwards.
TCAGCCTGACACAGTATAGGGGAAAGAGTCAAGAGCCGTTTCAATTCGGTAAAGGCATTTTCTTGGGAGTAACTTTATTCCCAAATAGATCTCTTGCGACTAAGTTGGCTTAAATGTCTGGATATTTCTGCAAAATTTGGCACAAATTTTTGGAACCAAGAGCAGGTTTGTAGGAAGCTAAGAACCTGTTTGACATTTTGAGGAGCACGTATGTTCTTAATTGCAGCTATATTGTGGGGGTGAAACCATTCTAATTAATAATATGTCCAAGATATTTTAAATTATCGGTGCTGAAAACACATTTAGCACGATTAATGTGAAGTTTAAAAATTTTTAGTCTTGTGAAAACCTTATCCAAATCCTTTCAAAAGATGGCTTTCCAAACCAAAAAGCAAATCTTTTATTGCATTTTTATTTGAAATGTTAACACAGCCTTTAAAAATCGTTATGGCACTTATAAATGCTTCCACATCTTCATTTTTATTGCCAGAATATCTGAAAGAACAATTTGAAAAGTTTCCACTTTTAGTAGGGCTTTGGGCCTGATTTAGGACAGCAACTTGTATCATGCTAGCAATTAAACTTTGAAATTGCTTATTGGTCATCATTCTAGGAGCACATGGAACAGCAGCTTCGTCTTGTTGCATGATTATAGATGATTCACTATGGGCAAAATAGTTTGTTGATTCTGAGCTAAGTTCTGAAATTTCTGTGAACTTAGTATCACTTCTGTGTTTGTACTTGCTCATTAGACTATACCCAAATCACGGGAGAGTCCAAACTAATATTCATACAGCACAATTAAACCAAAATGTTGGAATAGTAGCACAACAAGGCAATTTAAAAGGATATTCAATTGCAGAGAGTATACACACTATTGAATCTGGTAAGGGTAGGTTACTTTTATGCACTTAAATTCACAAAACAACAGCCTCACAAGTTTGAGAGTTCTTTTTCTTTCCTTCGCACAATAGGTACTAATTCTTGTTGAACAGGCCCCACGTTGGGCTCCAATTGTAGGATAATGGAATATAAACTTGGGAAATAACTTTTATTTTAATGTGAAAGTGTGATTAACAAAATGAGCACTGACTCCATTACAAAAAATACATAGTTATAAAAAAAGCCGACTAAGCAGTAAAATAAAATACAATTCATTGCCATGACCACACTGTTCTCGACTTCTTTTATTTACGTTAACTTAACTGTCGAACTGCCAATTGGTAGTTTAAGGAGTGTTCAAATATATTCTTCTTGCTACAATTTATAATATAACATTTATTGTAAAAGGGAATCAAAAGATGAGAGAAAGAGAAAGTACATAAAAAATATGCTCTTTGTTTTTGTGTTAACTAATTTTTAATAGTTTTTCATTAATTAATTTTTCAATCAATTTATACACTAGACAAGATAAAATAAACATGAATACAGAACGCAAGTATATTAAAATATATTAAGGATGTTTTAGAAAATAATGGAGTCGTATTTCAATTTATAAACAATGGTTATATTGCTACCTTACAATATAGCCCCATATAGCTATGTGATTTAGGCATGTAAGATTATAATTATTCTATTACATTTTTTAAATAATATATGTATTCCCTTTTAAAATTAAGATTTTATTATTTTAGAATACTAGATGGTACTAGACTTTTGCCAAAAATTGTATGCATTGGATTCGACTATCTTTTGAACTACAGGGCATACGGCCTTTATTATCTTATATTGCGGTTTAAACATTATGTTTATATTGCCATTGATAAAATAATAAAAACTTGTGAACATTGGTAAGATGTTGTTGTTGGTTGTAAATTGGTAATAGATGTTGGTAATACTACTACTACTTGTCGGTTTATAACGTTCTCCGCCGTTTTCCGACTTTCAATCGCCACTTAGACCGGTTGTTCCATAGATCTTCTTCTATGGCCCTCTCTCTCAGTTCTTTATTTATTCCTTCATTTATTGTATGTGTCCGAACCAGATAAGTTGTTTTGTTGTTAGGTCATCTGTGATTGTTCTTTTGATTCCCATTATTTCTCTAATGCGTTCGTTGGTAATCCTGTCTCTTCTAGATCTTCCTGCGGCTCTTCTCCAAAAATCCATTTCCGTCGCTTTCAGCGTTGACAGTGTTCTTTCTTTCAGTGGCCATACGTCACAGCTGTATAAAGTGATACTTTTTACTATAGTCTCATATATCCTCTTTTTATTTTCTTTGCTGATGGATTGGTCCCATAAAATGGTGTTTAACATTGTGATGGCTTTTCTCCCTGACGTATTTCTCTCTCTTATGGCTTTGTCTAATGTTCCATTTTGTGAAATAGTGATACCTAGGTATTTGTAGTCACAGCAGTGCTTTATCGTAGTGTTATCGTCTAATATGAGATCTTTTTGTTCTATTCCAATGCACAGGTATTCGGTTTTCTTTATATTTACTTCTAGACCCCATATATCATACTCTTCAATTAATTTTCGTGCCATATAGTTTAAATGGTCATAATCTTGAGCCATTATTACTTGATCGTCTGCAAAGTTAAGCGTATATACCATAGTATTGGTGAGCGGTATCCCCATTGTCCTGCATTTTTGTTTCCATCTTTTTAAAGCACTTTCGAGGTATATTTTAAATAAAGTGGGAGACAAGCAACATCCTTGCTTTAATCCTTTTGATGTTATAAATCCTGTTGTTATTTGTGTCCCTGCTTTTATCTTTATTATTGGTTGGTTGTATAGTACTTTGACGGCTTTTATTAATTCTATATTAATATTCGTGCTTTCCATTGATTGCCACAGCTTCTTCAGTGGAACGCTGTCGTAGGCTTTCCGTAGGTCGACGAACAACATATGAATCTCTTGATTCCTTGCCATCTTTTTTTCTATTATCTGGGTTAAGGAGAAAATGCGGTTAATAGTGGATCGACCAGTACGAAATCCTGCTGTTGGTAATAAGTTGTTTAATTTATTTTAAGAACCGCAATATTTATTTTATGTTATATTTTTTCCTAGAACTCACTTTTTACCCTGTAAATAGGACTTTTCATCAGCCACCATGTTTTTCGTACAGACAGATTTGACAACGACGCATAATACATGTTAACCGTCATACGTAAAAAGACGTATATATTAACTTATATTACGTATATATACTTATTTACTTATATATATATATATATATATATATATATATATATATATATATATATATATATATATATATATATATATATATATGTGATATTAAAAGTCTGAGGTGCTCCAAACAGTTAATTAGCTAATTAATTAATTAATTTATTTAAATGATGCAATTATGATTCTATCACAATATTTAATTTTCTTATCTCAGGGTTTTACTCGTGCTTCAATATCTATGCTTTACATATGATAGGTAAGGTCCAAAGAATACCGGAATAATAAAAAAATATATGATACAACATTATATATTGAAATAAAATTCACACTCAAATATCTTCAATAAAAAATATCTCATATAATGATTATTAAAATTTTGTTCTACGTACGTGAACCTTTAAAAATTAATGGTATATACAATATAAATTAAATTTTCAAATCAAAATTGTTGTTCTAAATCTCCTGATCAAAATTGTTCCTTGTAGCCTACACTATTTATTCTTAGCAGTCCCCTAGGTAATCAGTAATCTTACAACAAATTATATTTATATATTATATCTTCGGTTTCGCAGTGTTAGCATGTTTTTATAGTGCATATGTTTTATGCTTCAAATGTAAAGAGATAAACCTTTAAAAAGTACATTTTGATTAAACTTTTTTATGAATTCAGAAATTTTTAATTTATATGAAACAATAACGAGTAAATATTTGCCTCTTTCGAAAATAATTGCAAACATCTGTTGCAATCTGGCAACTGCTGATTTGACAGTTGCCAAATTTATCCCCTAATCTATCAAAGGGCAATTGCCAAAAAAAATTCCAATAATTAACTGCAATTAATCTCCAAAGAAACAAATATTTACTCATTCTTTTTTTATATAAATCAAAAATTGCTGAATTCATAATATAATATAAACAAAACGTACTTTTCTAAAGCTTTATCTTTTTATATTTGAAGCATATAGCATCTACATTATAAAAAAATGCCAACACTGCTAAACCTACATTTTTTGTTCCATGTTTGACATTTGCGACTATAATCAGCTTGTGTACTTTCGGTAAACTTAACCCTTTCTTTCGTATTTTTTATTTAATTTTTTATGGCTCCAGTACACGTTGGGCCAACTACTTGGCCAATGAGTTGGGCCAATAAGTTGGGCCAAGTAAGAACAGTGATTACACGTTGGTGGAATTGATCAGTCTGCATTAACCTTTCAGTGAGTAGAGTAAACTCTGATTATGGATCTGGATGTGGAGACTGTAGCAGCCTCCTCAATTAATTTGTATTGCGCTTTTAATTTGTATAGAAAAGTATATTAAACAAAGGTAATTAAAAAACAATAGCGCAAAAGACGGTGCTGGATGCTGAGTATTCATCGAAATAGGACAAGGTAATTATAAGAATACATCCAGTTTGCATACAGTATGGTGCAAAGTTGTAGCGCCATTCTAGCTCGTAAATAGACTTTTTACACCGCAAAAATATTAATATTAAAACCAAAACGTTAAAACTTATAAACAGTAGTACACGGGAAAACAAATATTTTAAACTCAACGATCAGCTGTCAATAACCAAAAACGACCTACAGCTGTTTGGCAGATCGCGCAAGCCCCAAAAATCGTTTGATTTGTGGACGAAAAACCGACAACATTCAGTTTGTAGACCAACGCTGGCCGCCAATCGCAAGTTTATGCCAAGTGGTCCTGTACACGTTGGCCCAACTGCCCGGCCCAACTGATCGGCCCAACGTGTACTGGGGCTATTAAATTGTGGCAGATTGACAGTTAACCTCCAGTCACATATGGGTTGACTGTGCTACCGAAGTGAAGGAACGTCGACGGAGAAAAGAAGAGGAGATCAGAGCAGCTGATGGCTCTCAGAACACGATCACACGACGAGGTGACAACGAAAAGAACTCTTACAGTTTTCTTACTTGTTTTTAGTATGTAGTTTATTGTTAATAAATCAATAAAACAGTTTAAAGTGTGCCCCGACTTACAGGCCACATTGGTAACCCCGAGAAAAAAAAACTGTAAGTACAACGTTTTATACACAACTATGACAAACACCGACCAAACAATGCCAAACAATATGAATATTACACCGTGCGAAGGCGATGATCACTCATTAATTGCACGGGTAGGCATTAAAGCGCCAGAGTTTTGGCGCATTGAACCAGAACTATGGTTTCTCCGGCTAGAAGCGCAGTTTCGACAAGCCAAAATCACAACTGACAACTGTAAATTCGATCATACTGTTGCTGGTTTAAACAGTGAAGTACTTATAGAAGTAGCAGACATAGTAAAGAATCACACTGCTGGCAATGCCTATATACAACTAAAAACTCGACTTCTCGACAGGTATGGCACCAGCTCAGATGAAAAGATCCACCAGTTCATGGAACTCACTCTGGGTGACTTAAAACCCACTTAACTACTCCATGGAATGCAAGCTTTGGCAATGGATAGCATTAGTACGCAAGTTCTCAAAAATTTTTGGTTGGACCGCCTACCACCTTCAGTTCGAAGCGTTATATCTATTCTTGATGGAGACCTAGAAGAACTTGCTAAGACAGCCGATACGTACTTCCGGTGTTCCAGTTTTCCAGTCATGGTTGTTGCCAAAAGCTCTACCTTAAACAAAACAGTGGCTGCATTGAGTGACCAAGTGAATAATTTATCCAACAGATTAACTGTAGCTGAAGAAGAGCAACGGATTCATGGTCAAGAGTACCAAGTCATCATCTGACAAACAGTGTTACTACCATCGAAGATTTGGTGCACAAGCAAAGAAATGTAGACCACCCTGCAATTTTACAAAAAACGATCAAAGGGCGCAGTAATGGCGGCAACCGCAGCTCCTCACATACCACGCCGCCTCTTCATTACCGATAGTGCTCTTCAACCTCAGTTTCTTATTGATACAGGGGCAGACCTAAGTGTGCTTCCACGTAAAATCTGCACTGCGACTCAGCCCAGCACTGTATGCCTGTATTCTGCCACCGGATCATATGGTCAGAAACAGCTCACACTAAACCTTGTTCTAGGCCAACCTGTAACATGGACATTTGTAGTCGCAGATGTCACCACACCCATACTAGGAGCCGATTTTCTGACGTACCATGGCATTAGTGTAGACATGAGAAACAAACGACTAGTAAGTCCAAGTATGTCAAACAGTATTACCTGTGTGTCTCGTCGTGTTAGGTTGCCAGAAGTAGGCTTATCCACTGCCCATCCTTATGATCGTCCAACTGTTGCTATAGCAGAGGATACTGAAAGAGTCCAGCACTATATTGAGATTCGAGGTACACCAGTTTTTTCTAAACCACGAAGACTTCCACCAGACCGTCTTCAAGCTGCACGAGCAGAATTCAACAAGCTGATGCAGGCAGGCATTATCCGACCATCAAAGTCATCCTGGGTCAGTCCGCTTCACTTAGTTCAGAAGTCCAATGGACGATGGCGTGCCTGTGGAGACTTCCGCCGTTTAAATGCTATGACGAAACCAGATCGCTACCCTATACCGCACATCCAGGATTTTGCTAACCAGCTACGTGGTAAGAAAATTTTCACTTGCATCGACTTGGTACGTGCTTTTTACCAAATTCCAGTCCACCCGAAGGTTGTCCAAAAGACTGCTGTAATAACCCCCTTTGGGCTGTACGAGTTCCTCCGAATGCCGTTCGGTTTGCGAAATGCTGCCCAGACGTTCCAGAGATACCTCGATCACCTTTTTCGAGAATGCTCATATGTGTATGTATACATTGACGATATTTTGGTTGCCTCGGAGACTGAGACTGAGCATGAGCAACACCTGGCATCAGTACTTCGGATTCTAAAGCAAATGGACTCCAAATCAACAAGGATAAATCAAAATTCCGTAAACGTGAAGTAAACTTCCTGGGTGCCACGGTATCCCCAACTGGCGTTCGTCCATTACCGGCTAAAGTTAGCGCGATTCGTAAGTTTCCACAACCTAAGACCTATCGACAGCTACGACGACTTATGGGTATGTTCCATTTCTACAGACGTTGGCTATATATTGCTGCAAATGAGCAGTTAGTTAGCAAAAGAAAAAGCAGCAAGAACTAACATTAACACCAGCAGCCGCAGCAGCATTCACCAAGGTAAAAGAACTCTTGGCCGCGTCGACTGAATTGGTCTTTCCAGCACTAAATGCTCAATTGAACGTGTCAGTTGATGCCTCAGATGCTGCCATCGGCGGTGATTTGCAACAGCTTATAGGTGAACACCTACAGCCCATCGTTTTCTTCTCTCGAAAGCTTTCTAGGACGGAGCGAAACTACAGCACTTATGACCGAGAGTTGCTTGCCATATTCAGTGGCATACATCACTTCCGCCATTTTCTTGAGGGTATGCCGTTACCATTAATACTGATCACAAGCCTTTAACGTTTGCCTTCCAACAGCGACATGAGCGGCAGTCTCCACGACAGATACGTCAACTAGAATTTATTGGCCAATTCTCGACCGATATTCGACATATACAGGGCGCAGCCAATATCGTTGCCGATTGTCTCTCACGACCTGAAGTAGACGCTATCACAACACCCATTACCATTGAATATGACCGGCTATCCGAAGCTCAGACTACAGATGAGGGTTTTCAACAGACCCTGAACGATCCTGCCAGTTCCTTAAAACTTCAACGCATAGTTCTACTAGATAGCCAGCGGACTATTTATTGTTCAGTCCAAGATGATCGTCCAGAGTTTATGTGCCAGCTGTGTTCCAAAGAAATGTTTTCCTGAAGTTCCACACGCAGCCCCACCAAGGGCATGCTGCTACATTACGAATGATTGCTGAACGTTTTGTGTGGCATAACATGAATCGCCAAGTCAAGCAGTGGTCACGAGAGTGCATCCAATGTCAACGTGCCAAAATCGGACGTCACACTGTTACACCTGTGACACCTCTAGGAATGCCAGACGATCAATTCGCACACATACATGTTGACATGTGGGTCCACTTCCAGCAAATCAGAACTTTCGATACCTGCTCACAATCATCGACCGTTTCACAAGATGGCCAGAGGCCATACCTATCTCGGAGATTACAACCGAAGTTGTCACGCAGAAGCTTCTTGAGGGATGGATATCCCGGTTTGGCGTGCCAGCAACCATAACAACGGACCGAGGTAGGCAATTTGAGAGCCAGTTGTTTCGCCAGCTCAATGGATTGCTAGCTGTACAACATATTAAAACCACTGCCTACCACCCATAGTCAAACGGATGTATTGAACGTTTCCACCGAACACTCAAGGCTGCTCTCATCGCCGCGGACACATAATCGTGGGTTGAAGCCCTCCCTCTGGTCATGCTAAGCCTTCGAAACACTTTCAAACAAGACATTACATGTACAGCCTCCGAGTTAGTGTATGATACCCCAGTGAGTCTCCCTGGACAGCTGCTTGTCCCTAGTGCTGTTACACCCGACGAGCATAGTTTTGTCCAACGACTACGTGAGACCATGGGAGCATTGCGTCCTGTACCGACGAGCAACCACTCAGCCCGCACTGCCTTTGTCCATCCGGATCTACAGACTACGAGTCATGTGTTTGTGCGGACCGATAAAGTGAAGCCTCCTCTTACACCTCCCTATACCGGTCCGTTTAGAGTGTTAGAACGAAGTGATAAGTTCTTAACTGTGGATATCCAAAATGTTCCTCAGCGAATATCCATGGACTGACTCAAACCAGCATATATTCCAGCCTCCCAACAGGTGCAGGAACAACATGCATATGCCAACCGTCTGATGAGCAACACAAGTCAACATAGCCGTTCGAAACCAGCAGGTTCCTCACTGGAGGGGAGCCCTGTGGCAGATTGACAGTTAACCTCCAGCCACACATGGGTTGACTGTGCTGCCGAAGTGAGGGAACGTCGACGGGGAAAAGAAGAGGAGATCAGAGCAGCTGATGACTGCCAGAACACGATCACACGACGAGATGACAACGAACAGAACTCTTACAGTTTTCTTACTTGTTTTTAGCATGTAGTTTATTGTTAATAAATCAATAAAACAGTTTAAAGTGTGCCCCGACTACTTTTGCTTCCCGCAAACAGGCCACAAAATTACTAACCTAACCTGTTTGTTTTTACAAAATGTCTGTTCGAAAAAAATGGCTGACATTATTTTTGATGAAAATTCCTATATACAGGTTTAAGGTGGATGTCAGAACCAGTCCAAATTGACAATAGGACTTTTCATCAGCCCACGGTTCGTAGACTTACTACGGTTGCCTCTTCAGCCTAACCAATGACAATGAACATTAAGCCCGAAACTGTACTCTCGTGACGTAATTCTTCCCCTTCAACCATAACACTGCAATCGACCTGCCCTCTACATTCAGTTTCAATCGCGAATAAATGGGTTTTGTATTCTTGTGTACTCTGGTGACGTAACTCAAGCATCCCCACCCCAGTCGGAAGAGGCAACCGTAGTAAGTCTACGAACCGTGTCATCAGCCGCCATTTTTTTCGTAGACGTATTGACAATTACGCATGATACTATAACAAACAAGGTATGCTCACTTACCTTTCTAATTTTAATCAACTTTGCGCATGACGTCATAGCGAGACAAAGCCAGGGGACTTGTGTGAATCTTATTTTAACGATGCATCATATGGCAACGTTGTTCCATTACTGTAATGAACAACTTCGAAACTTAAACTGTTAACGGTAAGTATACCTCGATGCCATATCTTGCACTAAGAAGTCATAACTAGTGACTTTCTGTGAAAACGTGGTTTGAAAATTAAGTAATTTGTAAAATTAATTAAAGAAATATATGAATCTTCAAATTGATTGTGTGTATTGCAAACGAAATAGATATTGCTACAAACATAAGGAAAAGTAGGTCATACTTCAAACTTTATGAATATCATTTAGACATTTATTTTACAATCTTAGTGATTTTTCTCTTGCGGATATTGTAATTATCTTTAATATTTTTAAGTAGAATTAGTATTTTAAAATACATTTTACATATAAAAAAAGTAATTTTATATCTTCGCTAACATTTACATATTTTGCTGCTTCTGTTGCAGCGTCTAAATAATTTTTAGTTATTTTTTATTTGTTGCCATTATAACTACGAAAAATATGTTCCAGTTCACTACATTTAGTTACAAATTCCAGTGTTGGTTTGAGTAAACCACCCTCAGAAACGTGGTTTACCTAAGTAAACGATTTATCGTTAGCGTCCGGAATACATCCAAGTATTTCTTTTTTTTTTGTAACTTAAATGCAATGAAACCTGCTAAATTTTCAAATCCATCCCATTCCAGTTCTTTTATATTCGAATTAATAAAATCTCGATGACTGTCAATTAAATCTTCAGGGTTAATTTTTGTATCGCCACTAGGAAGGTATAGCGAGGAAAAGATCTCTTTAGTGACAATTTCATAATTAATTATACTATTAGTAGTAATATTTTACTATAGTTTTACTTTTAAATAATAGTCAGCTTCTGTAAAATGTTTTGATCATATTCTCGCGGTTTCTACCTTAAATTTGTCTCGCTGAAAACACTTGAAGGCCCATACTTTACGCATTTGTTTGTCTCTAGGAAACACAAAATAACGACACTTCGAAAAAGATTTACTTTTTTTATTTTAATTGTTTAAACAACCCACCACTGCACAACACATTATGGCAACCAAATAATTAGTCTTCTTTATAAAGTAGCTACGTTGCGTACGATAAATAAATTAGGTGATATTAACACAGTAAACTGAATGTTTTCACCACAAAATTTATATAACAATATAGTATACAAAGTCTTTACTACATCAATGAATAAATAAAAATCTCATTCACTACGTTTTGAAGCACACAGGATAGCAACAGATATGATAGAGCATTTAACATGGCATCATTAAAGTTGTCTCGAGCTTACGTCACAGGTGTGCGAGAGAGATGCAAGAACACGCGCGTTGACTTATCTTGTTATGTTCTTCTTCCTATGCCGTCCCCATTAACGGAGGTTGGCGACCACATTTTTAAAAGCTTCTCTGTCTTTTGCAACGTGGAATAATTCGTCTACAGTCATGTTTGTCCAGTCTCGAATATTTCGTAGCCATGACTTCCTCTTTCTACCTATTCCCTTTTTGCCATCGACTCTACCCTGCATGATGACCTGCAGAAGACTATATTTATTATTTCTTAGTATGTGTCCAATGTATGCAGTCTTGCGTACTTTTATGGTTCTCAACAATTTTTTGTCTCGAATTGTTATGTTATAAACTCTAATTTCACTATTTGGGAGAGTGAGTCATCGTTTAAAGCGTAGAAGTGTGGAAAGCCATATGAAAATCCAGTGGCGTACACTCACTTTTATTTCAACGTTAATTATATTATATTGTTTAAATATTATTGTTCAAAATAGGCCACAATATATTTATCTGCAGGTTTTTCCTGAAGTTCCCATATCTATATCCAAAGACCGTTTTCAAAGATATAAATTATAGTTGTATTTATTTTATTTGTTTATTATTATATATTTATATATTCTTATATTATTTTCTTTTTTTTTTCTTAACTTTAAAAACGATCTCTGTAATAGAGATCGAAACGTCAGTAAAATAAATATTTAAATATATGTATTGTGGCTTATTTCCAACATTCTCCCTAAAAATACGGAATGCCACAAGCAAAAAGCCACAGAAAAATAAATATTGCTATCATTTGTATATTTGAAAACGATCTCTTTATATAGAGATCGAAACGTCAGTAAATTAAACATTTCAATTAAATATATTGTTACTTATTCCCAACATTATTTCTAAATATATAGAACGACAAACAAAAAGCCATAGAAAAATAAATATTACTATCACTTGTATATTTGAAAACGATGTCTTTATATAGAGATTGAAACAGCAGTAAATTAAACATATAAATAAATATTTTGTGGCTTATTCCATACAGTTTCCTAAAAATACAGAATGCCACAAACAAAAAGCTATAAAAAACAAGTAATTTTGCAGAAAGCTTACTGATGCCACCCGGCTGTCGCGGAAGTTACGCTAAAACGTCTTTTGACGTGACCCGCCCTTAAAGAGTTACACAATGAAATGTTTTTAAAACGAATTTAAAGACAGTTTCCACACCACCCGACAGGTATGTCTTGTGGCGTGTTATTTTTTTTTAAATGGGTGTTCGCCAAGAGCCATATTGTTCCATTAAATAAAATAAACAAAACACTTAAACAGTATAAAACAAAACAAAATAAAATCCTATAAAACAAAATAAACTTCTATAAAAACAAAATAAAAATAATTTTGGATGTAACATAACATTGTACTATTCTATTTAAACACAAACACTATACACACTTACTATGTTCTTCTCGTTTTTTTTTTGTTTTTGGTTTTTTTATGCTGATGTTCCTACTAAACTATTAGAAAATATTATTCGCTGTCTAAATCTGAAGATGCAGTGCTGCTATCGCTGTCATTATCTTCACCCTGGTGTAATTATAATTGGCTCTAGTAAAACTTCGACATGAGTGTCAAGTTCCCACATACGATATTCTTCTTTAATTATGTGGCCTATACATTTAGCCCATTTCTCTGGAGTTACATGGAGGATTGCTTGAATCAAAAGTTCCTTAACTTCGTTTAATTTGAACGTTTTGTTATTGCGTGCTACTTCTCCTTTCACTTGCGCCCAGATAAGTTCAATGGGATTAAGTTCGCAATGATAAGGTGGTAGACGCAGAACTTTGACACCATAATCTTTTGCAGTTTCATCCACAACATATTTAAGATATTCACTTTTCCTTGACCGTGCAATGTCAAGAAGTTGAATTTTGAACATTGATTCTTCGTATAAAATCCCCTTTTCTGTAAGCCGTTCTTGAATTCTCTCTTTCCGCCATGCCGTCGTCGGTAATTGTTCTAGTCTGCGGCTATGATATGGCGCATTGTCCATAACAACCACAGACCCAGATTCCAATTTTGGTAAGATTCTCTTAAACCAGCGCTCAAATACTTCAGAAGTCATTTCTTCATGATAATCACCTGTTTTTTTCGACTCAAATTGAAGCAAATCATCATCAAGGAACCCTGTATCACTTTCTATATGGGTGATGATTAAACGCCGTCCCTTTCCTGATGGAGCTTTTAATCCTGTAGACCAGCCTTCTATAAATGCTTCGCGTTTACTTTTTACATTTAAATCTTGCCAAACTTTTCCAACTGTATGACCTTCGTTAATCCAGGTTTCATCCAAATAATATATTTTGCGTCCAGTGCTGCGAATTTTTCGTATTTCTTCTAAATATTTTCTTCTCCACAGAATAATTTCATTTTTTTCTAATAGCATACTTTTTCTGTTGCGTTTTACATATCGAAAGTTCATTTCGCGTATGGTCCTGATTAAGACCCTACGAGATATCTTGGGTAAAGAGTCATCGTTTTCGAGCTCTTGAGAAATTTTTTTTAGTGTTGCAATTTCACTTCGTAAATAAAATGAATGAATTTTTCGACGTATATTCCTTGTCTCGTCATCCAAAACAATGCTTTTCCTACCTCTAGTTTTACCTTTTTCTTGCTTTTTATTTTCCGATGTATTTTTAAGTATACGATAAATACAGCTAACGGATACTTTTGTTAAACTGATATAAATGTCGACCGCTTGGCTAACGTTTAATGCCATTTTTCTGCCGACAATTCCTTCATAAACGTTTCGTCTCATTACCTTCTCTTCGGACGTTAACATTTTCCGTCTCTTTTGCGGCTTTTCATTTTTGGAATCAACATCAGAATTTTGCTGTCTTCTCTTGGAACAACTCGGTTTTTCGTCCATTATATTTCAATAATCTGTATATATACTATATACAATAATTTCAACAATTCTATATAAGAATATAACTAAAAATTTACTATAAAACGACAAACTATAACACTCTTATTATCAATAACACGTTTTATCAATACTACAATACAGTATTGATAAAACAGTATTGACAACAATAAGTTTACAAACTTATCACATAAAATATACTCACAAAAACATATGCACTACCCATAGAAACGCCAATGTAAATGAACCATTTCTTTGGCGAAAAAATAAAAACTAGTTTTACTGCATGTCTGGATCCGAATTGTAAAACGGAGTTTCCTCGCTAATTCCAACATTGCCAAACGATTGAAAAATAATGTTTTAAAATATCGATTTTTATTTTATAAATTTAAATATGTAACGAAACGGAACATATAAATAAAATTTATTTCATTACAATTTTGTGCTTAACTTTTACTATTGAAAAAATCATGTTCTTTGGTATTTTTATGACGGTAATAATCGCTGCGTGGAAGAATACAGGTTTTGTATGACCATAATTACTACTGAAAAACTATGAAATCACTCTTCTAAATTGAGGATTTCTACTGTAGTATCATGACAATTACGTATAATATTATTATCACAGTATTTATACGTGATACGTACTGGTTTATAAATTGTATAAAATATTTATTAAGTAAATATAAATAATTAATAAATAATTACATATTCCATAACAACATCGCTTCGTTGTTCCCATATAGGTATTATAATAATAAAAAAAATTATTTGCAAATTGTGCACTTTATTTTTTCCAATAACTAAACTTTCTTTGGTATTTTCTATATTTATTATCTGAGGAGCGTTCATTCAAAAGCGGGCAGATCCCTCTAACACAATTTCGAGAAAAACGCAATAAACTGATTATTCCTTGAATACTTATATTTTTCTATTGCAATTTCTACCATTTTGCGTGGGTTGAAATGACACTTTGAACTTTTTTCAAAGATACCACTTTTTAAAAAACTCAAATTAACAAATGGATATGTCTTGTTTTGTCTGAACGCATGTTGGATCTGTCTGTTTTTGTTTGATTGTGGACTGGATATTTTAAAGCATTCTAATAAACATCATTATTTATACAAAACAATAGCATAGAAATGATATTTTTATTGAATAATAATAACACAAGAAATTTGTTGCATTTAAACAAAAGCTTAAAAATAAGGGTTCAAATATTTTTATTGGTAACAGGAAATGAAAAACTGTATTAGCTTGACTTTTTTGTTTATACATGCATCTCATGGTCTTCTTCTATATAGTTGCAGTTTAAGTTAATTTCTTCCTCAACCCTTTCTGCTTCGACGTCAACATTACCGGACAATATGTCTTTATAATAATTGAGTTCTGGGAGTTCTTGCCACTGTAACTCCTCATGGTTAAACTGCTTTCCCAACAGTGAATTTACGTTTTTCTTTTTTTGACAGAAATGGGATTTCCAAGAGGTATAACATTGAAATTTATCTTTTGATCATTTCGACCTCTTTTAACCAGTAAAGTGTATGGTATGTTTTCGTCAAAGTTAAAAAATGCACTTCCCTTCATTTTTATTGAAACTCCTTCCAGAGAAATACTTTTTTCAGATAAATCTTCTTTAGATCTTTAATCCCATTAATCATGTATGTTTCACATAACTTTTTGATGTTGTAGAACTGCCAATGTTTGAGAACAAAGAACACGGCCAACTTTCTCATAATACATTTGATATTCTTCAGGGTTAAGAATGACAGTGTGTTTCTTTAAAATTTTCTCCACACAGCCGAAATCACGGTCTGCAGGCAGATAGGAGTGTCCTCGTACGGGAAAATGCAATACCATATCTTTCACTGAAGAAGGAGCTTAATTTTTAAACCAAAGTGTCAAAACATGTATAATATGTGCATTCTTGTTCTGCCCACTACAGCCATCGCAGAATAACCCGGTAGTTTCTATATCTTCCACATTGGTGGATCTTAGGTACGTCAACAAAGCCGAGCCAATCTCCATTGAGCCACGACCTGCTTGATTTTCGGTCCATGTATAGAAAATTGGATTTTTTGATTTAACACGCGTACCTACTTGTTACAAATCAAAGCAAAATGAATGGCTTTTTGGAGGAGTTGTCTTTAAATAATGGTAAAAAGATTTGCCCAAATTTTATGCATTCTATGCTGTGTTAGTAGCAAAGCTTTTTCACTTCCTTCTTTTTGTTAAATAAAATATTTTTTATGTTAAGGCATGTTCCGCTAACATCACATGCTGGGGATGAAAATCCAATATTAAATTCTCTATAAAAAACTCTTTTAAACATACTTAAAGAAGCCTTAAAACCAATATTTTTTAAGTTGTATAAATTATGTAGACTTGCTATATTTAGATCACATAAAAGATATACCCTGCACGACTTTTTCCTGTTGTAATGACTTTCGGTCGCTGGTAAATTTTGCAAAAAGACTCTTATTTTAGTTTTGACTGGCTCGGATCGTGCAGTATATCTATCCCCACCTCGTCCATCTTTTGAAACATTTCCTTCGTGTAAATTCTTTAAAATTGTAGCTAGCCTAGATTTTTTGATACCAAAAGAAGCCATAACAAATCCGCTACAAACAGGAACAATTGATTTTTTTCCACCAATTCGGAAAAAATAATTTGCATGCATTGTTTTTGGTTTTCTTCTTTGGTCTACAATATTAACCTTCTTTTGGCTTTCCTCTTCCTTTGGGGTCTTCTTCTTTTGGGCAGTGGCGGATCCAGAAATTTTTATTAGGGGGGGTCATGGGTCTTGAGGGTGATTTTGATACAGGATTTAGATTTTGATATAGGATTTATATTTTTGCTTCTTTACGATTGATATGATTTGTGCCTCATGTAAGGGAACCATTTTCTCAATAATTATTTTAAGCGATATGCTAAACTAATGAGAAGTTATTAAAACCCAAATACCCTACGGGTGCAAAGAAGGGTACAACATTAAGGGGTCTGAAACCTAAACAAAAAAAAATAATTTAAACCCACATACTCTATGACAGTAAAATCAAGTGTACAAGACTATTAAACCAAAGGAAAGTTATTAAAATATAAATACTGAAAACTCAAGGACTGTCAATTTAAGCTCGGTATTTTAAAGACAATTAATTCAAACCCACCTATCCTATAGCTACAAAATCAAGAACAAACCAAGGATAAATAAGTACAAACCAAAGTTAAGTAATTTAAATGCAATAACTCAATCTAAGTGTAAACATTAATGAATGTATTTAACATTCCTAATAAACTCTATCTTATCGTTTTATCCGATATCAATTTGTAAAAACAATCATTTATTCCTTATTGCTATACGGAGTGGAAACATGGACTCTCGGAATTACAAGTATGAAGCGTATATAGAGCGTTTCACGTTAAGAAAATAACATTGCGGAGATAGGGCCATGTATTTCTTATGGACGATAGAAGCGCAGCGATGCCACGATGAACGAACACAAGCACGATTCAAGGTTGTATATAATTTATATTTTCGTTTTCACAGACATGAATTATTAAATTAATGTTTTTTAACGTAACTGACCAAAAGTGCCCATTCGAAACAAGAGATGAAAAGTAGGGAAAATGATTTTAATTAAATAAATAGTATTGACAAATAATAATTTTATTTTATCTTATTTTAATTATAGTAACGACAGTTTATTTGTTTTTCGGTAAGAATATCATATACCATGAATCATAGAAATCAGTAGTAGATATTGCTTAGTTAAATCATCCACTTTGCCGGCTATTAAAGGTTTAAAAGCAAATAAATGGACCGCTTGGAATGCATATATCTAATTACTAATTGCAACTTAAAATAATACTGTGTACGTATGTCAGCGATTTTATGTCGTTCTCTGAGACTACATAATGACAATAAGGCTTTGTGGTTCTTCAGTTGTTATTCTGACTTTACAGTTAAATGTTAATTGAAAATGGAAATTCGAAAAATATATCGACAATCTAGTAAACTGCATGCCTGAAAGTTTTGGCAACACTGATCTCCATAAGCCTAATGTTATTTTCTTAACGTGAAACGCTGTATTATAGAAGCATTTGAAATGTGTTTTTCGAATAACGCTGAAGATTTCGTGGACAGAGCCCGTGACCAATAACGAGGTGCTGAGAAGAATGAGGACTGAGAGAGAAATCCTAAATATTGTAAACAACAGAAAAACGAGTTATCTAGGACATATTTACAGAGAAGAAAAATATGACTTTCTACGACTCATACTGGAAGAGAAAGTAGAAGAAAAAAAGAGGTCCAGGAAGAAAAAAAAAATACTCCTGGCTGAAGAATGTAAAAGACTGGATAGGCATCGACACACATTCGATATTAAGAACAGCTCAAGATAGAGATCAATTTGCTGTAGTTATAGCCACCCTTCCGTAATAAAGAAGAAACCTTAAGAATAAGTGTAAACAGCATTTTATTTAAATTAAATTATTCAACAAAAAACATAATTTAATTAAGGATGAGTTATTTCTATAATTAGGCATATTAGCTATAAGTGAGTGAAATATTTTTTTACTCGGTATTGAAATTTTTCTCAGGAATTGTCAGCAACAGCCGGCAACGAGTGGTAAATAAAAGTTCAGTGATTAAAAATACTATAAGCATAAGATAAGTAAATATTATATAATTTTATAAAAGGAAAGACAGTTAAGATTTGATTTCACGTATAATGCGTCTGTGTATCCGCTTATACGTATTTCACCCTAAAAGGGATCTCGGAGCGGCTATTCACAAACGCTCTGAACGTAAAAACAATATTTCCTGTTATAGTAGAAGCAACACTAAAATGACTTCGATCTGGACGCAATAGCGTCATCTGATAAATAAATCTGTAAACTAATTTTCGAAACCTAATTCAGATTTCTGCTTTAGAAGGCACAGATTACATAACGTATCAGACAGAGCTAATGCAACAACAATATTCACTTTGATATTTATTATAGATAAATTATAAAATGTGGCACACAGTTTCAACAATTATAATACATATTCAAATTATAAACAACCAATTCGTAGACAAAACTGAAGATAAGAAATACCTAATACAAAATAAAAAGGTGCTGATTTCGTGCGAAAAGTCATGTCATGTACATTGAATGAGCAATAATGTGTGGGCGGTAATTCTATCTCATCGATAATCCAACGATTATCTGGCACTCAAATGATGAATTGACAAAATTTGAAAATCGGGTAACTCTGAATTCGTGGGAGTCTTAGTCGAGGTATTACTGTATTTAGAATTGTTGATTTTTTTAAAGAGCAATTTAAAAAGGCTTGTGTATAATTCTACACTTACTCCTAGAATAAATGAGTCTGAATAATTTCAACTCTTGACTTCTTGCTCATAGGATTGATGGGTTTTAAATTATTTTTTTTTAGGATTATTTGATAGATATTTAATTTTGTTTGGGGGTGGTCATGATCCTTGTGACCCCCCCCCCCTTGGATCCGCTACTGCTTTTGGGTTCAATAACTGATATAAGATGACAGAGTTTTTGGTCTTGTATCATCGAGATATCTATAACAAAAATGCTATATTCATATCTCTGTATTCGATGCAGACAGACTGATTAAAAACTTATATGTGTTATTCGAGATAGAATCTAGTAAAACCTGTACCAAAATAACAAAAAAACGCCCATGATGCTACGTTAAAACCCCTGTATATGAGCGCCACTGTAAACAACATCCAATATAAGCCCATAACCCCATACAAATTAAAAAAAAAATCTGTCATAAAATTCAATAGCAGGTTAGTACATAGCCTAACCTTAGCTATTTCAATGCATCTCGTTCTCGTCGTTTAGGCTTTTTCTTTCTGGCACCCAAATTTATATCTGCTACTGCAGTAAAGCGAACCATGTGTATGTGGGCCGACCGCCGTTGGTATTTGTATAAGCAATTCTGCACTCTTCCTCCCAATCTTCTGATCGACATCAATCGAATTGAGACGAGAGAGCCGAAAGTAAAATGTACAACGTTTTCGAGTCGAAAGATTTGCCCGTATGATGTCTATGTTTGTCCTACTTTTAGATTTGACTATATTAAATATAATGGGATATGTCTGGTTTTGAATGATCCTCAAAAAGTCATAATCGACAGAGGATTTGTCCGGTTTTGACCGAACAAGAAAAAGTTTAAGTTCGGATTGGTACGGGATATATCGTTCGTCCCAAACCCTTCTTTCGGTGCGTCATAGTTGATCGAATTCTCTCTAACACATTAAGCTAGAAATGACAGAAAAAAACGTGAGTCTGTGATTATTATACATAGAACTTACAAAATTATTTATCGTAAAGCGAATTCTACTTACGGGTGTATAATTGGTTGGAGTTTAGAATACGCTAAAAATAGATATCCAATCAATGATGCGCATACATATAATTTGACGCAGATTGTCTCGATCGTGACAGTACTTTCACAATGTCAACTGATAAAAAAATGATAATTGTCATTCCATGTTAGTATTATCAGACATTTACAGTGAAAATTTAATTTTGTATTTATTGTCATAAAAATATTTTAAATATGTCGACATATATCGAGAAAGAACAAAGACTAATATTAAAATTATTAAATTATTTTCAATTAGAAAATTTGAAGAGCCGGCGTGGAAAGAGAACTCTTTGAATTAATTAAAAAACGCAAGATTGGTTACCTTGGGCACATATTGAGAGGAGCAAAATATGAAATACCACAGTTAATCCTACAAGGGAAGATCGAAGGTAGGAGAGGAGCCGGCCGCAAACAATTATCCTGGTTAAGGAATATTAAAGAATGGACAGGAATACACAATACAGGCGAGCTGTGTCACGCCGCCAAGAACAGAATTCTAGTAATGAGATAGTCGCCTACGCACTTTGGTGTATGGCATGTTAAGAAGAAGAAGAAAAATAGAGATTACGATCCTGCAACTGTCAAATTTAATTAAAATGTCATGCAATAATTCTCGACATTCTTAAAATCCTATATGACGTCAAAATTAGTGACCATAGATAAAATTACACCTATTGTAGATTGGTAACAGGGATAGCCAAGGTCAAATCATGTTCGGATTAGGCGCCCATTCGTTTGGTGGCGCTGCTAGTCTCGTTCCTGCGCGGAGGGAGTGTGCTGTGATCAAGTCAAAGTTGAGTTTAGACAAATACGGCGCCATATTTGTATTTGTTTTATTTCTTATAATTTATTTTATAATTCAAATTTTTTTATATAAATAGTGCAAAATCGTACAATTTTCGACGATTTTTTATTATGGAATCGAACACATTACATGGAATAACAATGTAGAGACGAAGAACTGAACAAAAAAAGATGTGTTCCAGATTGCATGGATACTACTGGCAAGCGATACCGTTTTTTAAGTCCAGGACATTATATGGATATGTTTGATAAATGGGTGAATGCTGTTAAGAGCCCTAATTAGAGAATGCTGCAAAAGAAACTATAACAAATTTCGTGTATGCGCTAGTCATTTTAAAGAGGAAGATATAGTCAATGTTGGAAATAGCGGTATTACGAGACCAGCCGTTCCGAGTTTGTTTTTACCAGGACCAGGTAAGAACTATTATACCACTGACCTATATTTTTATTCACATTATATCTGACCTTTTACAAATTAGTTTATAAATTTAACCTAAAATTATATATTATAAAACCAGTCTTACTTAGCTTAGTATTTGAATTATTTGTAGGTAGTGGTTCAACAACTATCTTAAAAAGCATCACCTTAGACAGGGTTCGGCATAAATTTCTACAGGTGTGCGCCTTTCAAAGTTGGATTAGATTAGCAGACCATGACTACACTATCATGGAGAGGTATATGAGCTTGCCTGCTTTAAGTGTGAGGAGGGATCTGTCCCTCTCTTGTGAGTGAGATTGGTCTTAGAGTACCATATTACCATGGTTTGCCTCATCTATGTACTTTTAATGTTTCATTTTGTAGAACAACCTATGGTGCTAATAGCCCACTGAATAGATACTTATCTTTGTTAAACAACCTAAATGTAAATATTTAATATGTCCCTCAATAAATATATAAATATTAGTAGAAGAGTTACTGGTACCATAGAGTTTGGAAACTTAACTGTGTAAAATACTTCATGTTTTTATTGTAACTAGGTAATACTTTACATATTTTTTTATTTTTGTTATGTTATTTTTCCACCTTTATTGTGCTGGATTTTAGAATCATAGAACTAACTGTTGGGTTTATAGGTTTTAAAATGTAATTACATGTTTAATTTTATATATATATATATATATATATATATATATATATATATATATATATATATATATATATATATATATATATATATATATATATGTGTGTGTGTGTGTGTGTACATGCATGTGTTTGTGTACATAATATATTTTTATTTCACATTATTTAATTTTATTATCGTAAAATACTGTGTACTTAACCACTATTTTGTATATTGTAAGTTGTAACATTTAATAGGCTTGTCCCATATATTAGCCTGCATCCACACAGACAGTGGTAAGGCGTTCAGAGTTATGAATAAATAAATTTGAATGTGTCGACAGGGATCTTTCCTATTCTGTTGATGATAGGGATGGGATGACTGATCTTAAGATGACATACTGGTGAAAAAATCTGTTGATTGTAATTGTGTTTGTCATTTCAGGCATAAAAACATTATTATCCTCTATTGTTTGGAGTTTATACTGAGCAAATAAAGTTACTATATCAGGTTTTAGCAAAGCTTACATTCTGGGTGAAAACTTTAAGCATACCTTAGAAATAAATTATTTACCTTATCCATTGTTCTTTTTTTTTTGTTCGTTTTTTCTATTTGCTATCATTCGGTTATTCCTCATTCTTGGGTTTTCTTTTTGCAAGAAGCAATATTTTGCTAATCTAATCAAAATCATAATTTTGTTGATAACCAGAATATTTTTCTGGAACTTATATTATGATTGTAAGGTAAATTTTCTGCCTCATCTGGTATTTATTTAGTAGTGGAATTCTCTAGTGTGTTATTTGGACCTTCATCATTATCTTGATTCAATAATATAACAATTCAACAGTAAACTTCGTATATAGTGCAGAGCACATGGTAAAGCAGTTTTCCATTAAGTGAATTCTAAATTTTTGGTTTTCTATGCTAGATTCACCAATTTCCATATAACTCATTGTATTTTTCGACTTAACCATTTCCTTCATGATTATATGGTGTTGTTCTACTTGAATATATTCCTTTAGAGTGTAGATAATTAATAAATTCTTGTTAAGTAAAGCTAGTTCTCCTTGTTAGATTTGATATATACCGTCATTCTATATAAACCAAATAGTGATTTAATCTGTAATTGGTTAGAATTGCTTTTCTACCAGATAATGTCTGCATTTTTTTAATACTTCAACTCATTTGCTTTTTTTCAATTGCATAATGTTTTCATTCAGAATCTGTGAGGGTATGTGTGAAAAAAGCAATTGGTTTTCCAGATTGATTGCTTCGCTTATGTAATCGTAGATTAATTTGTTAAAAGCATGTACTTATCTTTATCTTCTAGGGATTTATCTTTAGATTCATTGCTTTCTAAAAAATTCTTGAATGTTATATACTTACCAATGTTTGAATTCTTTGGTGGAAGTTTGACAGTTTGGATCAGCCTCTAGTTTATCTGGTGTAAAGTACTTCCCCATTGTAAATTTATGCGAATAAAATTGTAGTAAAATGTCTTTTGCAGAATTAGACTTTTATTCACATAAAACTTGATAAGAATGACAAAACAATTATTTAAATACTGACCAGTTCTTGTCACAACATTAAGAAAACTAAATTATACTACACGTGGCTTGTATTATTAATATTTCTTGTAACATTTTTATAAATAAAGATTTTATTCTATATTTTATTCTTTAATTTTTTTAACCACTTTGGCATTTTAATGTAATGGAAAATATAGTCCCAACATAACAAGAAAACCCAAAAAGTATACGAAAAATATTTATTATCGTATAGGATAAGGATTTTTCTTGTTATTTTAGGATTACAGTAAAACCTCCGTTAACCGAAATAATTGGGGGGGAGGCCGTTTCGGATAACAAGAATTTCGGTTAAAAATAACATTGTTTTTTATAATATTGATCAAAGTATTGGTATTAAAAAATACTATGAGTTGATTTCGTAATGTTTTCTAATAAGTAAATCCAAAATAAAGTAATAAAATTAAGGAAAATGAACAAGTTTAACATGCTTTTTTTAAAGAAATCTGCTATTTTCTTGCGTTTTCGTTTTACAACGCTGTTTCTCTCTCCCTCCATCGTTAATTTGCAGAACGTCATGAGTTTGCCTCATTCGATTGTTCGACGAAACGTAAAGAAATCTGAAAAGGACAAAACTTTATGTAATGACAACAAAAATTAAGAATCTAGTCGTGTCCCTAACTAATTAGGCCTACTGTATAAAATTCTTTCCTCTAAAGCACTGAAAATCTCGTCGACGGTCTTGTGCTGCCTGTTGCCTCTTGGGTCGTCATCTTCATCATCTGATATGCTCAGGTTGTCTTGATAAAGAACCATATCAATGATGTCCTGGTCGATGAATTCACGTTCTGAGTCATCCGCTGCTAACCAGTCACCTATCTCTTCTTAGTTAATTTCGTCATGTCCCGGCAAATTTTTAATGAAAGGTTTAATTTCTTCTGTCGTTTTCTTACCATTTTTTTCTTCAGGATCGTCAATCAAAATCTTATCAAAAAGTTTGTTCCAGCATTTTTCCAAAGTTGAAGATTTGATCTTGGCCCACGACTCAGCTCACCAATAAAAATGTTTTATTGTTAAAGATTTGAGAATTTCGGGAACACTTTTGGATTAATTCGTCTCCTGTAATAACAGATGTCTTAAGAATGCTTCTCTATAATGTCTCTTGAATGTCTCTATAACTCCCTGGTCTAACGGCTGGATTAAGCTTGTGACATTCGGTGGCAAAAATCTGACGATTGTCACCATTTTGTAGATTTTGAGGGTGAGGGCGCATTGTCAACAAGCAACAATGCTTTGATGAGAAGGTTTTTTGATTTTAAAAAGGATTTTACACTTGAGACGAATTCATTTTCAAACCATTCTAAAAATAAAGTGGTCGACATCCATGAACTTTTTTGGCTTCTATACCTTAAAATGCCTTTTCGGAAATATCTTTTAGAGCTCTTGGTTTTTGTGATTTCCCAACACACATATACATCAATTGGTGAGTGAAATTAACGGAATTGTTTACGTTTTGCGACAAACATTTACTTTTTATTGACGAAATTATTGAAACTGTCAGCCGTTTCGGTTAAACGATGTTTCGGTTAAAAAGGTTTCGGTTAAGGGAGGTTTTACTGTATATCGATTTTCCTTTACTTTAAAATGAGTTCACAATCCTAGGTAATATTACTAAACTTTTGAATTTAGCGCCATGTATATATAGTTACTCACCCGATCGCTAGGTGATGCGCCAATCATTGTTTTATTCCTTAACACGGAAGTTTCAATGCTAGGTGGTAGTGTGCTATGTTAGTGACGCACTGAAAGATGGGTTTGGGACAGACTGTATCTGGTTTAGAACGATTTTGAGGTAAGCAATCGACAGAAACCACGACGAAGATTCAAAAACGATAGTAAAAGAATCACTTAACTTGTTTGTTTACAAAAATGCTGACAGTATTTTTGACATTTTTGATGAAAAGTCGTATCAATGGACCGTGGAAGTGATGACGTAGATTTTATTGACATCTGTCAGTTTCACTTTCCAAACAAACCTTGTTTAGTGTGGATAATTTGTATTTTTCGTTATTTTTTCATTTTTTTTACAGAATCTTTCCGCTTTTTGCAATATCTAAGTATTCTAATAGTTACTACAACAATTTTACAAGGTTGTGTAAACAATAAAGCATGCTGTTTTATAAAAATAGAATAAAATGCATGTATCAATAAAGTAAGGTTAGAATGTCTTTAATTTAAACTTTTAAACTATATTTCATAGAAATAGAACACTGAATTATGATGGTATTATCTTAAAAACACTATACTTAAAAGAAAAAGCAGCAGAGGAAGCAAAATGTTAACTTTATAGAAATTAAAAAGGCTTGAGATTTGACATTTCAACTTTTGTTTGGATTTTGGAAAGTAATTGACAGTTGTGACGTCACACTTCCACGGTCCATTGTCTCAGATACGGAGATACGTGTTCTGTGCTCAGAACTACTCTGTATCTGTATGTCTCTGTCTTACAGCTGTCTTATTTTATTTATGTTATGTTTTATTTTATTTTATTCGGAATTCGGATGTTGGTGGTTGTGAGGGAATGATTGTTGTTGAGTATTTTTTTCCTATATGAAGCAAATGAAATTGTGTATTTAAATTACATTTTTTGTTATACAACAAATTTTTATGTAGGTTATAAATAAAAAACTACTGGTAATATTGCAAATTAGAATATTTGAAATTCTACTCTAGGAATCCATTCTAGCATCACGCTTTTTTGATTGTAAGTGAAAATATTTATGATTTTGAGAATAATAACCATTTTTTAGAATTATCGTGTGTTTTTTATGATTTGCTATGATTGTGAATGTTTTACATTATATTATTTAATATGTTCTTTTTTCAAACTTAGTTATGGATTACTCAATACTTCGCGGTTTATCTGATAAAAGATAACTAACTATATAACATTAGATAAACCTTTACACTAGGATTCAAAGAGCCGATTTTTTTATTACACAACAAATAAATTATTGTTTTTGAAATTAAAGAAGCTAGAACTAATTCCTGGCCTTGATATCTTTGTATTGAATAAAGAAAAGTATCAGAAGTATTAGATCCATAGATAACATAAATACTTTATTAATATCAGCTTTAACCTTATCCTTTTTATTTCGTTTTTAATTTCAGCTTTAACCATGTCTTTTCAATCTGATGTATTGTCTCCTGAGGACCAAAAATTTTTGTAGTAAGTATTAAGTCTCATTATTAAATTCATTATACAATTGTGTAAAAAACATTTTATAGAATAGTTTAAAATTTATGGATATATGGCCCAAGTTGTTGCTGAAAATGGGAGCAACAAGTGGTTCCAGTTGTGAGGTTTAAAATGAAAAACAATAAGTTATTAATTATATATTTTATATATTAAGTTATAGAATATTAATAATAGATACATTGTCAGATTACAGCCAGTCAATAAATTTTAATGCAATATGTCAATTAGTAACTAATGATTATTGTAGTCTTTAATCTATGTTAATTTTTTATAATAATGAAATGCCATCTGAAAGCAATGTTAAGGTCCATTTTCTTAAGTTGGGTATATTTTGACAGATTCATAGCTGGAATCCTACAACACAAAAGTTCCTAGCTCACAGTATCAACAGCTTAAATAAACTTTTATTACATACTTCTTTCATTGAAAACAGCAGAATTATTATAAATAATGTAAGTACAGTAGACTCCCTCTATAACGAGAACTGAAATGACAGACTAATTACCTCGTTATAAGCGGATCTCGTTATATCCAACAACAATAATACTGTGCATACATATGAATATGTAGTTTTCTAAAACATTAACTTTCTATAGTGAAACCATTCGGAGCAATATAAGATGCTAATAAATATTGTTTGAATGGCGTTTTTAAAACAAAGTTGTTTACTTTTATTGTCAATGAAATGCATTAAAACAAAAAAGAGTTATTTACTTTTACTGTCAATGATATATGTTAAAACAAAAAATCTGTATTCTGTAAATATGTATAAAGCGTATAAAGTTATTTTGTCATTTTTGACTGCTTTAAATTGTCCAGTATTCTATCTATCATATTTTCTAAAGATGTGAAACAGTTTTATGCTTCTTCATTTGCGTTTTGTCCTTGGATAAAGTTTCTGACAACCTTTAAAACACGTGTGAATGGTCAACCCAATACAATGACACTTGTGAATCATAAATTTTACATTTCCGACTAAGAATCATAAATTGTAAGAAGTTTATTGCGGGCGGCCCGCAGTTAAAAAGGGTATTTATTTATAGCTACGACCGGGCCAAAACGTAAAAAACACGTTTTTCAATCTTATTTTTTCTCGTTATAAGCAAATTTACCTCGCTATAACGGGTTATAGTTCAATAGAAATTTCACGGGACATCTAATGTACCTCGTTATAAGTGAAACCTCGTAATAACCGTGTTCGTTATAAAGGGAGTATACTGTATATACTAAACCCATAAAATTTTGGGTAGTATACATTTAAAAATATATTTCAGATGTTATAATTTGACATAACTATTTATTATATGGTGCAAATAAATAAATATTGATTGTTGGTAATCTGTAAAGTTCTATTTTATTTACTATTTAGTTTGTTTACTATTAGTATTGGGTATGAGTACATGTGCTTGGTTGTATAGTAATTTCCAGCCACTTCTAGTCTGTCAAAAAGTAACTAACTTCGCAAAAAAATAATTACTAAATTCACTAGACAGTTCGGACTGGGAATAGTTAACTGACTATAGTACTGTTTAATGCTATTACACTTTTTGCAATAAATCCAAATCTTTAGTTACACAATGCTTGTTTCATTATTTATCCTTTATATTTTTACTACTATTAATTTTCTTTCCCTTTTGTCACTATAATTTATTTTTACATTTTACGTTTTTAGTGCTTTTT
Organism: Diabrotica undecimpunctata; assembly: GCF_040954645.1. Classification (NCBI taxonomy): domain Eukaryota; kingdom Metazoa; phylum Arthropoda; class Insecta; order Coleoptera; family Chrysomelidae; genus Diabrotica; species Diabrotica undecimpunctata. The sequence continues at coordinate 87,540,083 of NC_092805.1, read as the reverse complement.
TTTTCTAATATATTTACTGTATAATATATTTGTAATTGCAGTTGGTATTAAAATGATAGAATACTTTTCTACAACATTTATAAGTCTGTGCAGTAGTACTGTTTTATGTAATTGGAGCTTGTCTTTTGCTGAAATTGTGTTTTAACAATTTTAACACTTTTCCTACAATAAGAGCTTTTATGTAACATTTTTTCATATTTAATGAAGCTACTTCATCTTCATTTACGAATCTGAAAACGCTTGTATCATCTTCAACTTTCTTCTGGTTCACCTCTGGTCTGGGACATTTAGTTGCAGTGACAGTCTAAAACTGTTGTACTCCTTGTTTCCAAAATATGTTCAAAGATTTCTGTATAACTTCGGGAACATGAAATGCCACTGCTACGATCATACTTTCATCATGGGGTATACTAGCCAAGTGCTCCTCCATTAACACAACAACGTCATCTGAAATGTTTCTGGGCCTATTAGAATGTTTTCCTATTTTTTCGTCAAATCAGTCACCTAACAAGATTTTTTTTGAATAATACATATGCGTTTTATTGAAATTTGAAACAAGTTCAAAATAAACTTGAGACACACTGAAACAGTGTTTCCTCTTACAAACAATAAGTCCAGGTATGATCTCTTGGTTTTTTTCGTTTAAGAGATTTCCTTCCAGTTTCTGGATCTTTAGCCAGGTCCATACAGCTGGATAACTGGCTATCTTGGAGACTTTTGTTCTGGCAGTTGTAGAAGTACCTAATCAAAAAGTTGTAATTGAAAATCAAAAGGCAGATTTTTGTGGCATTTGTTCTGACAGCAATCAGTAACTAAATTGAATGACTTTGAACTAACCTTCTTTGCTAACAGAGATACATATTCTTCACCTTGAACACGCTTGAATTTATTGGTTTCTTGTTTCTTATTTTTCTGTTTATGGGTCACTTTCCTTTTCCTCTTCCCATCAGAACTATTAACTTTTTGAACATCTTCGTAATCACTATATTCTTCACTTTGTGTCATGGTTCTTATCAGAATAACACTTGATATAATAATAATGTAATAGAATAAATCTTATCAGAATAACACTGATACTTTAACCTCACTATAATATATTAATATTATACGGGCATAATATGACAAGTGACAGAAACAAATGAGAAGTGATAAATAGCTCTCTATACAAAACACCTGCAAAAACCTTTTATAAACAATCACATGTCTCAAAAAACATTCTGCGCACTAATATTCAAACAGTTCCACCAACCTCATTTTTATAGATAAATACATGAAAGTTATACCATTGTAAAGGGGAAAACATGCTGGGCCTAAATAGCCATTCTGCGTAAAAGGGCACATAAACTATGTGCGCTTCTCACGTCGACCGCCTCAATTGTAACAGACAAAACCTGCTTTATTGCAAAATTCTGCGTCCACAATGATCAAATATTGGCCCTTGGAGATGGGTTTTTTAAGCTGCCTGTTCTTTCCATCAGTCCAACTATTACTGAAACTATGGCTTGAAAGTAAATACATTTCATTAGTAAACAAAATAAATCTTTTTTTTGTTTCTGAATTGTTTAAATAGTCTTAAATCCTGTAATCATAGGTGCCTTATATCATGTTTTTCCATTAAAAGTTTTTGATTATTTTCTGTTTATTTTCCTAGGAATCCAAGATTCCTATTTCCCAAATTCATATTCGCCTACTTTATAATCAAATTCTTCAATAAAAGTCATATGAATTTTATTTGCAGTGGATACTCGTTTTTCAGTTATATGAAAATTAATAATCTGTAGGTCTAACAGATCTTATGGTAAAACCAAATATATTTCCTGCAATATTTTTGATACTATACAGAAACTCCTGAAAATGTAAGCCAAAAAATCTCAAGATGATTTTTATTAGTTATTTATCAAATTACCTGTCAAAGTAGCATGCTCTTGCACTTTTTTAAAGCCAATAATAAAATATCAGCAGCTGCTTCTGTTGTGTGAATTTTAACATTGAGTGTATTATTTCACAAACTTGCACATTCAAAATTTTTCGCTTCACTTTATACTGTTGATCCATTTTTATATTAAACCAACAATTATAAGATTCAAAATCACTATTTTTAAAAGTTAGTAAAACTTGAGATTTTACACAAAACTTGTCAATGTCGTGGATCACTTCTCCAGTGAAACTGTCTATAAAACAGCTCAGCAGTTCTCAACCAACTGAGCGCTCTGTGCCATGATTTGAGAACTGCTAGTGTGTGCAGTGTGTCCAGGTCTATTTTTATTCTGGTTTTAAGAGTTGGTTTGTGTTCACCTAGATATGAACACATTATTTTGTATTAGTTAACTATAGCATAAAAGATTTTAAGCTGATTGTTAACTAAATCTGCCAAGTAAATCAAACAGTTCGTTTTTATTGGTAGGCAGGTATAGCATTCATTTGAATTCATTATTGCGGTGCTTTTATATACAGCATTTGATACATTTTCTATATTTTTGATATATTAAGCACTATATCACATTCTTCATTAAATTTATTAAACCAGATCTTATGAGCAATACTTTGCTTATTTCATTTATGCTCTTTAATGTATTTTCTAGAATACCTCTAGCAGCCTTTTTTTGTCTGCTAAGATGATGTATCTTGGGAAAACAAGAAAGACAAATAAAACAAACAAAAAAAGAATATGACAAGGAAAGTGATACATAAGACTTAACTATATTAGAGAAAAAAGTTAGGAAAATAATGTGAATTAATATTACCTGATTGATCTGTGGAAATATTAAATATTGAACCAGCTGCAGCAGAGGATTTGTAGAAATGATTCAGTCTAATCAAAATGTTTATGTCAAGCTGACATGGTTTGTCTCCCTAAATTATCATTTTCTCTAAAAATTAATGTTCATTTTTATTTCAGCGACGAAGTTGCCGGTGTACCACTTCAGTTATTTGATGATGAACCCACTATTCTGGTGAGTATTTTTTATTTTAGTATTAAAATATTAAAGTAAATACATTTTGCTGTTTGCTATATCATAGTATTTACAGTGTAAAACTATATCTGGAAAAATATCACACTTGAGAAAATTAAGAAAGTAAATATTTGACAATAGTTCGTTTTAGACCAGTAAAATAAACTATTGTTGAATACATGATTAACTATTTTAAAATTGCATTAATTTGTTGAAATCAGTTTTCAGACTGTTTTAATGTTAGTACTAGTCATAATTTATAGTGTGCTTGAATATTTCAGCACTTAAGATCAACATCGGAATAATTATTTGAATATTTAATGTCATGGGATTTATTATTACATTACGAATATGCAGTAATAAATCCATACCATTAAATATTCAAATAAATATTTCGATATTCAAAATTAAAATATTTCAGATAACATTCAATCCCTCTTTGTAGAGAGCAAGTCCTCTGTAGAAGTCTATGATTAAAGCATTTTTTTTATGGGAAAGTAAGAGGATAATAATATTCAAACCTATATAATTATTTATGTTTTTTATATATTAAAGACTCATTTGATAATAATGGTGAGGATGCAGTCATTCTCGTGGGCTTATTTAATTTTATTAGCTCTGCATCACACAGTTGGTCTACCTAAGTATAGCTGGATTTTGAAAATATTAATTTTTATGAGATTAGTAAGCATTTGAAATAAGCATTTCAATTTTTGACAAAAAAGGGGAAATCATTTGTTAATCTTAGAATTAACTTTTTAAAAATCCCGTATATTTTCTTTTTCAGAATGTTATTTTAACAATTTCGCTGCAGAAGCCGCCATCTGGCGTCCTTCTTATATCTCAGTATGTGCGTAAGGCGCCATTTGGCGTTATCTAACCATTGTATATGTTATCAAAAAATTCATGCCGCACAGGAGACGGTTCTGAAGTAAAGTTCCACAACCAAAGTGTTAATGTTTTGTAGTCGTCACATACTTCCTATTTTCTTAATTATGCACATTTTAAATTTGTTCATTACTATGAAATATTCAAATAAATATTGTAAAAGTGACTGTTCAACCAATTCAAATTTTTGCCATTGAGTATATTTTAGTTTTTGTTGTTCTCTTTTTATTTATTTTTGCTCTTGAACTTCTTTTTATAAAAAACGTGTTGTAAATAATTTTTAGCTGACTGATTTTCCAAAAAATGAGGAAATTCTGAAAATTCCAAAACCTGTAACAACGGTTCTGTCAAATGAGGAGTATGAAGGGCCTTTTAATTTTGAAGTGGACATAATTCCAAATGGGTCAAAAAATGGCTGGTTTGTAAGTATATCATTTGATAACTATTAAGTGAATCTAATATAAACATGGTATTTTATGTAAATAATATTAGTTTGTATACATCATTGAATAAATACCGGGCCTGAAATAAATAACGCCACTAACAATCACCATATTATTTAGAATATATTAAATTTCAAATGTCACTTGTAAATATTTCAGTTAAATCGGTCAATTAGTTTATAAGATAGTTACGCTGCTTTTACAATTTTCAAAACAATTAAAAAATCTGAATTTCCTTGTAAGCATTGTCCCTCTACGGAGGAACCCCATGAGACGGAAGAGATGGGGAAGACCCTGTCTTCGCAGGATAGATGGATCCGAGTAAGATCTAGAAAAGCTGTGAGTCGAAAGAGTGATTATGGGATAATAGTGAAGTTAAAAATAGCAGAAAGTAATTTATTCAACCTTTTGTTGATCAAAACAATGCATAATTGTTCAAAGGGTTGTTTGTAATTGTTTCAAACATAAACAGTAAAAATATGTACTTCTTCTCTTAGCACGATCGCAACGAAGACAAAACTACATGAATTGCACTTCAAGTTGCTTCTGCACACATTGTATTCTGCAAATTTGGCCCGCAGGGACTTCTGTCTCTTTGTTGAACTCAAAAAAGAATTCTCAATAGAAAGAGATTTTATTATGAAGACAAATCTTTAGATACCACCTTAGACAACACCTTTATGAAGCACAACAGAATAAAAACAACAGAAAAAAACATTTTTCTGAATCATAACGGAAGGTAGTACTTCTCTGCTCCAGCAAAAAACAAGACAGGTTGTTGTTTATTATTGATAAACTTTTTATTATTTACTGTAGATGAAACAAAAAACTGGGATTATATGTAAAAGTTGAACATATAAAAGAACAAACTGCGAATATCACTAAAACAATCCGGCAAACGAAAAAAAAATGCGTCTATGGGATTTAAAGAGACTATAAAGAAAACTGAAGAAAACGATGATGGAAGCATGATGATGAAACTAGCACTAAGATGGAAGGGAGAAGGAAGAAGGAAAAGAAAAATTGCACAATATTCTACTTGGGATAAAATAGCAATGGAAATAAAATGTTATAGAATTCAAAGCTATAAATTGACGAATGTCATATAAAAATAGAAAACAAACAAGCCAATATGACCATCATAAACATAATATATGCACCCACAGAAAATGTTTAAATTGATTATATGAAAGCAAGGGCGTGCGGTCCATGGGTGCACAGGAAAGTATTGCATCCCCTAAAATCTAAAATTTATTTTCAGTAGTTCAAACTGGAACCACGAAATACAACAATGCAGACCATGGTTAGGAAAGAGAAGCAGAGAAAGGCCACAAATGAGATGGACTGATGACATTAAGAAAATCTAAGGACACTGGAAAGAAGTGGCACAAAATAGAAAAAACTGAATTGATTTGTGGGAGGCCTATGTCCAAAGTTGGATTACTTAAGGCTGAAGAAGAAGAGAAAGTTCAAACTACATAATCATATTTCAAATGGATTTGTTTTAAATCAAATATTTAAAGATAAAATATCTTTTTCAAGAGATCATTAAATTATGTTACGAATGACAATTCCTGGCAACAGAGAACAGTGTATGTTTGGATGCAATTTCAGAAACCATTCTGCCCGCGCTACCATCCGTCAATTCGGTCACCTCTCGTCAATAGTCCTTAAATCTCGTACTCAATTTGTATGGGTTTGAGCCGGCATTTTAAGCACATCCAGGTGCAGTATTAGAATTGCTTGTCATAGACAAGGTCACTAATGGGCGTGTATAAAGAATGTGGAGGGGACACCAAGGGGAAATATGATTGTTTTCTTTGTCTATTCGCTGAAAATACGATTTTATATCTGTGTTAGATATCCTATATATATGTAATAATGTTTTTTATCTTCAAACTTTTGTAAATAAACTCAACTGCGTTTCTCTGTAAGAAAAGTGAACTTTATTATTTCCTGTACAATATTAATTATTAATAAATACATTACCTGTAAAAAAGAAACAATATTTAAAGCTTATATTCTAGTTATAAAAATTAGAGGCAACAAGTAATAATGGCCAGAAAATTGCCAATGGAAAAATTAATGAATTGTCACTGTCAACACCTCACAAGTATGTCATAATTGAACATAAAAACAAAACGAAGAACTTTTGACAGTGGCGTAACAAAATGAGAATATGAGAATATAAATATGTTATTTTTATTTTATACGAAATAGAAATACTATTAAAGAAAAACAAAACAATAGTTTTTCTTTACATCTCCCCCTCCCTTAGAGAAGAAATTTTAAAACAAAAATTGAACTCCACAAGGAAACTAAGTTCCTGTATTTGGCTGTATACCATATATTAAAAAAATTTTTTGAATAAAATCCTTTATAAAAGGTATATAAAAAACCCAGTTGGGCTATGTTAAATTGACAAAACGTTTTCGGAATAAGTATTCCATTATCAGTGTCTAGTTAATACATGGATGTAGCCACTAAATATGTGGGTAAAAACCCTTTAAAAATTATTAAATGAAATTTAGTTGACATTGTCTAATTTACAATTAGAGTCATATGTCGCCATGTTAGCAATCCAACGGTAACTTTACCATCTTAATTGTAAATTAGACATAATGTAAACTAAATTTTATTTAATAATTTTTAAAGGGTTTTTACCCACATATTTAGTGGCTACATCCATGTATTAACTAGACACTGATGATGGAATACTTATTCCGAAAACGTTTTGTCAATTTAACATAGCCCAACTGGGTTTTTTATATACCTTTTATAAAGGATTTTATTCAAAAAAATCGAACGTTCACTAAATATTTTTTTCAATACTGGAGTGAGTTTAGTGATATGAAAGAAGTTTGATTCTGTTTTCCTATGTCCAGTATCAATTTTATAAATTGAATTGGATTCTTCTTTAATATTTTGTATGGTCCAATCCTTAATTCGTCTAACTTCTTTCTATTTAGGCGATTACCGTTCTCCACGTATACTAAATCCCCAATGTTCAAATCAATTTCCTTCCTATGTAAGAACTGCTTTTTATTATAATCATGTGATTTTTTTTATATTTTCAAAGGCAATTGTTCTATCTATTCGAAATCAGCATGTGTGACTTTAGATGTTAGTTCATGTGGAAGGATGCTTATATTTTCTCCGTCTATTAAATATTTTGGTGTACATTTTGTGATGGTATGTTCAGTTTCATTATATTTCTCTACACATTTTGAGCAATTGTTGTCCATGCTGTTTTCCTACCTCCTTCATTTATTTTGCATCTAATTTTATTAACCAATGTTTGGTTTAATCTTCCATTGATACCGTTTGAAAATTGTTCATCAACAGCAGTAAATATCATTTTGATGTTATTGATCTGTAGGAAATCTTTGAATTCTTTTGAGTTGATGCCAGGATATTGATCTGTCATAACAGTTTTAATTTTGTGATCTTGTGTTACCATTTTAATTATCTTTATGAAGTCATCAGAGTTTTGTGTTTTTGATGTCAAACAATAGGCATATCGTCGTTGATTCTGCAATATCTCCTATGTGAAAAATGTAATTTTCTTCAGGAATTAAATAAAACGTGTTTTACGTTAAGTAGCAACATTTTATAGGTATTTGTTCTTACTAAACATAGGAATAAATGTATTAAAATAAGTGTAGTTAGTTATTAAAATAGTTTTTAAGTTAATTTGCTTAAAAACTGGAATTAATAGTTAATATGTCACATAACAGATATTTCATAGTCTGCTTTTTGACACATGGCAGTAATTTCATGTTAATTATAAATTAATAAACAAAACTGTATTAAAAAATATAAATTTATTACATAAAGGATAAATGTAGCAAAGTTAATTTACAATTTGTAAAACTCTGAAACATAAAGGAAATACGTATGTACCAATCCTTTAAATTTAGTTTTTTTATTCTGGTTTAAACTTTAGAGAATCATTAAAAAGCATGGTGATCTTTTTCTATGACGGATTTTAGCTCCTGAAGATGACGATATTTGGATTCTGCTATTGGAAGTTCTGAGCTGTACAATTTTTTTGGTATACTTGCGTCAGTTTTTCTTCTTTGAGGTAGTGGATTCCATTCACCTGTGTATCCTAGTTGAAAACAAATTTCTCCACTGGATAAATATCTCAGTTGGTGTATGTCTGTAACTTTAGGGTCGCCCGTTTCCTTTCCTGGTCTCAATGACTGTAAGTTTATACCTAGACTTTCGTACTTCAGGAAATAGTTGAAATCAACCACATTAACATTATAAGGCTGCTTAGGTCTGGCCAGCCTCATCCGAGCAATGTAGTCCGATGTTGAATTTATCGGTGGCTTAAAGTATTGTTCCAGGTTAGCATGGACACTATCTGCCTCCATCATTGTAGGACCTTTTTCTAAAAATAACTGCTCAATGAGGATTGATATTCCCTTAGATCAGCATTCCTTTAGCAAGATCACTTAAAACGCTGGCTAATACTTTATTCCTGTTCTGGTAATTGCAACTATCTGAAATCAGGACCACATGTTTACAAGTTCCGGATATCATTGTAGAAATGTAGTGAACTATGCATGAAGTGAATTCATTGCAGGAGACACCCCCATTTGCATCATGCCAAACATACAGATGAACGTCTCTTTTATTGAGCTCGTAAATTGTGAACTTGCAATTTTTGTTTGTAATACATTGCCGATGCTTCTGTTTTTGGGCAAAGGAGGACATTCTGCAAATCCATTGTTACGACCAACTTTTCCGAGTTAGCGCTATCCTTAGCAGATTGTTTAGCAGTGCGAGCATCATCTTTTCTTTTGATGTGATTGGTGTACTCCTCATTATTTACAGTACCAACTTTGAATCCACAGCATGTATCACACTGGTCTTTTCTGGGATGGTGAATCGCCATTTTATCTTTTTTTAAGAGACCTGTGAAATATTTTCGTCCAACTGGTGCCAGTTTAGATTTCGTGCACCATTTTTTGTAGACAGCATACATGTGAAGATAAGATCAAAAGTTGACTCGACATATAATTTTGTTGACGAAGTCCGGCAATAATGGCTTGGTACCTTAGGAATTAAATACATTTTTGCTCTATTAATTGTAAGTGTGTCGTTACCACTAACCGTTATAGTTTCTTCGTCATTATCACTGGACCTTGGGCTGGGAGAACGAGTATCCCTTTTTACCCATCTCATAAAGTGTCTCGTCCTGAGTCAATAGTATTTTAGAAGAATGTTCGACAAACTCTCACTTTTTCCCCTGTTCCATTTGGTAAAAATAAATCATGGCCGTCTTTAAAACGTTTTCCAGTTACTTCTTTTCTTCTTCTTTTAATACCTCTTGTGGCTACTAATCCCTTAATATACGCTTTCTTCTCAGGCCATGTTTTTAGTTTCTTCCAAAAATTGTCAAAAATATTTTTTCTGTCTTCATCAGTTATTTGAACACACATAAATGAACTCATCCCTTTTCTTTTTGGCAGGGAATTATGAAGACAGCTACCTTTGATAGCCCTAGCATCTCTGTCTTGGTTGTGGGTAATTACTCGTAAGGGCGTTTTTTTGTAGCCAATATAACTTTACTCTTTTTTTTAAACGTTTCTCTTCTTTTTGCCAAACAGTTTTCTTGTTTCTGTCGAAATTATCTATATATTCCGCTTTATCGGTACTTTCTATAACTACCTCATTAAAACTAAAGTTTGTCTCTGCAGAATTATTTTCGTATACGTGCCCCCCATTCGCTATTCTATGTTCTGTAATAGAATCTCCCGCTCCCTCCCCTATATGCATATTTTCTGTACATTCCTTCAGATGTTGTGTACCTTCATCAACGTTTCCAAGAGTGTTATTTAACACCAAAAGTAGATCTTCATCAGGAATCAATATTGTTTGAAAATCAGACTCATTTACTCCGCCTGTAATGCTTTCAGGAAGTGAAGGTTCTTGTAAAGTGATTGCAATAGCCAAATTAAATATTCTTTTAGTCCGAGATGACATCTGCAAAAAAACATTATAAGCTGGTACCTGAATTATATTAATTAACTTTTACTTATCCAACTTTTACATAAAATGTGCCGTACATGAATGTATTATAGACAACTAAAAACCTGATTTTATTAAGCGAACAATGTTTAAAAATATTTTTGGGACCAGTACTACAATAATAAAAGAGCACAGCTGATAAATTACTTACAATAACTTACAAATTGCTTAAGTTCCTACAGGTTTTGTTATGGGTGCTCAGCCCACAAGCAAAATCGCTATGGGTGCTCGGGCACCCAATGTTTATGTAATTTTAATGATTATTGAGTTTACTATTAAAACTACTTCAAAAACATTTTGTTCCTTTAATGCTTTTTTATTCATGCTCGTTTAAGTGCACTGCACTAAACACCATTATATTTTTAATCTGACCTGTAGTTTTTTTAGTCCTTCGTTTTGATTTATAGGTTAGGTATAAGTTAAAATAATTTTGTCAATATTATCGGTTTCAAATTAATTAATATGGGCCGTGATAAACATTGTGCATTCATACATGCAAACACAATTTTATACTTACTGTGGATATATTTTATGGGTAGGCACACTAGTTAAATCAGTAAAAAACACAAATACGCCTTATCACTAAACTTGATAAGCAACAACAAACTGTAATGCAAATCGTTTTGAAGCGACTACCTTCGCACGTATGTATGTACATAGCAGATTTTACAGGATATACTAACTGCTATGTGCAGAGTCACCTAAATAATATCTGCTATGTGTATCCCGATACACATAACAGGTTTTTATTATTTGATTTAAAAATTTAACGGACCTTTTTATCACATCAACAAAACATAAAAATCACCAAACAGTGCACATAGCAGGTATTGCAGAATCAACATCGATATCTTGAGAAATGGTCTACTAAGAGATGAAGATATTTTTTTTGTTGAATGAGATCCTCCAAAACCACCAATGGTGTCAATGGAGACAATTTCAAATGGATATGTAGCTGGTCCTAATTGTGACATTAAACCACAGTTAGGTTTCCTTTTTGTATTATTTTTAATGCAGATATCACAGTTATCACATAGTTTCTTAATCTTAGTAATCTTATTGTTGGCTGTATAAAATGGTGATATTTTATTTAACATCTGGTTTGTTCTAAATGACAGTAAGTATTGTGTACATTTTTTATCAGTGTTTTACTTAAAGCTTCAGATAAAATAATTTTGTCTTTTCTGTTTGACTTTTTATAATATATATCATTCTTGAAACTGTATTTAGTTTTATTATTTTGCAGATCAATATTTGAGAGTTGGTCAATTTTTATATCTTCCAGATTGATCAGGTTTACTACTTTTAATACTTCATCTGTATTTTCTTGAGATTCTAAAACTGGATTTCTGCTTAAACAGTCTGCTTCCTGGTTATATTTTCCTGGATTATACTTTACTTTAAAATTAGATTGAGATAAGTAAAATGTCAAGGCTCCCAATTCTTCATCTGTTCTAACTTTTATGTTTAAATTTTCTAAAGGTTTGTGATCTGAATATACTATAAACTCTTTTCCAATGAGCAGATGTTGCCAATATTTTATAGCTTCCTTTATCGCTAGACATTCTAAATATATTACCTTCTTTTTCTTTTGATTTTCCATTAATTTTTTTGAAAAATATGCCACTGGCTTGCTACATCCGTTTTCATCAATCATCAATTTGTTTTAATACAGCTCCTACTCCTTTTATGCTGGCATCTGTATATATATATATATATATATATATATATATATATATATATATATATATATATATATATATATATATATATAATTGGCAAATCAGGGTTGAAAATCCTTAATATTGGTTCTGAACAAAGTAATGACTTTATTTTATCGAAAGATTCTTGACACTAATTAGACCAAATAAAATCAACGTCTTTCTTAATAAGTTGTGCAGAGGGTCTAAAATGATTGCAATATCTTGGACAAACTTATGATAATAATTGATTTTTACCAAGAATTGACGTACATTCTTTCTAGTTTCTGGAACAGGGAAATTTTTCACAGCAATCAAGTAGTCTTTTAAAGGTTTTATGGAAATATTTTCTATTATGTGTCCTAAGTATTTTACTGATTGTTCTGCAAAGGTACATTTAGAAAATTTTAGTCTGAAATCTTCATTTAATATTGCATCAAATAACTTGGACAAGTGTAATATATGTTCATCAATGGTTTTTGAAAAAATTAGGATATCATCTATATAATTGACTGTAAAGTCTGAGAGTATATTTTCCTATAATGCTGCTTAAAATCCGTTGAAAAATTGCTGGAGCCGTCTTTAAACCAAATGGGAGGCAAGTCCATTGGAAATGGCCTTCTTGTGTCACAAATACTGTTTTTTCTTTATCTTGTACTCTCACTGGAATTGACCAGAATGCTGAATTTATGTCTAAAGTAGAAAATTATTTACAATTGTTAGTTTTTACATCGTCCTGCTTTACCAAATCCTCGATCGATGGAAAAGGTTGCGATTGAGGAACAACGATTTTATTTAGTTCCCTGAAATCTATGCACAGTCTTGTCTTTCTACCCTCTCCTTTTTTGTATGCTAGTGTCACTGGAGCCGCAAATGGACTATATGATTCTTAATTATTATTAATCAGTTGTTCAATTTCTGATTGCTGATTAAATCTAAATGAATAATTGCTATTTCAAAATTGTCAGTATTTATACTCTCATTAAAATTTATTTCATATTTGTATTATATCACTAACATTTTCTTTAGATGCATTTAAATATATGTTATCTGGAAACTCAGGAAATCTCACATTATCAATAATTGACAAATTTTCAAATTTTTTAGAGTTGTTTTATTGTGTGATCCTTAGATCTTCATTGTGAATTAATCTGAAATTTTTAATACAATCTAACCCAACTAAAAAATCATAATTGAAATTTTCATTATATACAATAAATACATACATTTCTTTTCCAATGTCATAGATTTTTATCTTAAGGTGGTATGTCACAATGTTAAAATTTATATACTTTTTAGGTACAGTTATCGTCACTATTTCAAAACAAATCTTCAACTTATGATTATGTACGTAAACTGTACACCTTCTATTTTAATGATATCTAGTTAAAATTTCCAAAGAAAGCAGTAATTTTTTTATAACTGTACTTAAATAAATCGATGTCATAACTTACGTGGTAACGTGCCTAAAAATTGGTATTGTGTAATAATTTTTGAACTTAGGTACAAAATAACTACGTTAAATGATTAACTATCCAAAAACCTTTATTTTAAGCAAATGTTCGTTATCCATACTGCCCTAATTTTTAAATTAACTGTACCTAAAGATAAAATTACAATTAAAAGCTGCAAACTAGGGATTTTGTTGATGTTACCATTATAAGTTGGTATTTTGATAGTGAGAAATTAGTTCGGCTATCACTTAATAGATGGGAAAATAAGTTCACGTGTCATTTAGTAGAAGGCAGCAGTGATGTATTACATAGCGACAAATGCGTGTTTGCCGAATTTAAGAAAAATCTGCAAAACATTGAAACCTAGTTTTGTGGTTATGCAAATTGTCTATTTGTTATGCAGTAACCATGGTAATACGAATCACGTGGTTTTGTTTAGCAAAGCGGCCCCTCCCAGTTAATATTTTGGCTTCGTTTGACTTTCAATTATCAAGAACTGAGTCATAATTAGAAATCAGATGAAAATCTGAAATTTTCTGAGGAAAAAACTTCCACTGTTAACATTTGATATGAAAAAAGTTATTATTGTAGTGACGCTGTTTTTCAACTGACTAACATATTTTAGATTTCTTAAAAATACTGTTCTTATAAATAAATGGTCTAATTATACCATAATTCCTTTTTTGATTATTATTTACCTGCTTTTCAAACAATTCCAAATTTCTTTATCAGTTTGGAATAAATATTTTTGGGCAGATAAAGAATTCAGAATTGTCATAAATATTTCCAAATGAATGAACGTTTTGTGTGTATGTAGTAGTATAAAAAATATCAAGTAATTAATATGTTTACTAAAAAAATTCCCAGTCAGCACATCCGGCTAAGTGCTGGTGTAAGATAATTAAATTTTACGACCTTTTTCGTCTGAGAATGTATTGAGTATCATGTATCATATCAATAACTGTTGATAATATGTATTAGAATTGCATACATATAGTTAGTCGATTTTTTACCACAAGAGCAAGCTGTAATAAAACCACACTTGTGTAATTTAATACAAAAGCAAGTTTTTTGTTTAAAATTTAATTTTGTATTATTTCGAACCCCGCATCTTTCGTGAAAAATAACTGCGGGACGTGACAGGACTTATATACGGGAAGTTAGTTGTTTTCGCTTATTTTAGTGCAAACTTTTTTTCTGGCAAATAATTTTGTTTTTGCCGTAAGGGTCGGCCAAAGTTAACCTCGGAAAATGAAATCAGATAGAAAAAGCAGAACGGTACTTCGTATAGTGCATTTACGAAAATTGTCAATGTTTTGGACAGTTTGTTACAATAGCTTTACTTGTAAGTTGTAAGCCTTACAAGTAAAGTACAATGAGCTTTGTGAAGTGGAAAGTGCGGAGAAGAAGTTTCCGAAGAAGAGATAATCAGTGAGATGGAGGCAACGGATAAATACAGTGCAAGGTACTTTGAGTCATGAATTGTAAAAGGTAAGCGCAAATTTAAATTACCTCCAATCGAGTTGAAAAATTATTAAGAGTTTGTAACCTAGGTTTGGCAGAGAGGATTTTCAGATTGAAGTTTACATTAGAGAGCTCTTAAAGATAATTTTCAGTCGAGTTTCTAGTAGTCCTTGTAAGATTTCTGCTCTTTATATGATTGAGAGTCAACTTCGTTCACTTGAGACCTTAGACAAAACCTGCTGACAAGTTTTCGGCGATATTGTATCCTCTTATTGAGTCAGGTTTGACAAAACATACCATTCGACTATAACATCTTGTTTGTTGTGGAGAAACTGCAGAAGTTACATCTTTAGAAACAAGATTGAGTGGGCTAATGAGCTTTTTACAGAGTGAATTTCAAAATAAAGAAGAAATTGATTTAGCAACGGAAGGTTTTGGTTTACCGACTGAAAATAAATATAAATTCAATAACCTTGTTGCCAAGAAAAATGTAAAATTACCTAAGCAAGGAACTGATCGGCCCTTAGCGACCGCTGCTGGGTTAATAAATTATGAGGTTTATGGAAAGTAGCGGGACGTTCCACACGTATCAATAAATACACTTTTTAGTGTTTACATCTAGTTTCAATACTTAGAAATGTTAAAAAAAACAAAGCATATCAGAAATTTAATGATTTTTATTCTGACATTTTTTGTTTCTATCGACCATTTTCGGTAAAAAACAGTTATAAAAAAAACTATTGAGTTTTTCTATCATTCGAGCCCAAAGTTCTTCATCTCGCTCAATCTTTTCAATAAATAGGGGCTCTGTATCATTAACATATACTACAAAGTAGCAATAATCTTTTCGAGCAATATTAAGTTGGCCTTGAATCTAAAAAAATAAATATTATATTTTCTAAAAATATGTAAAAAATTGTAAGTAGGTATGTACCTGATACATGTAATAATGGTTCTTTTTTAACTGTAATGTTCCATTTTTATTTTCCAATGGCATGTTTTTTAGCGTCTCTACTGCCTCCAACAGGGACTTGCCACTTTTATGCACCTTCGGAAGGCATTTAACTTCCAACAAACTATTATCATCTACAATTCCTGAAATAGTAACTAATGTAATTTGTTTCAAAATACAAATTCACGAAAACGTGTAATGTGTAATGAAATTGAATGTGTATATTACCATCTGGAGTAGCAGCAAGATGATTGTAAATATTATCAATAAATATTCCACACTTCTGTACTCTCTTTTCAGGATTTAATTCAATGAATCTTTGTCTTGCGACATCTTCCTTATCTTTCCCATAAAGGGTATATTCCTTACCTATCTATTTTCTTCAATATTAGGAAACAAGACTGGTGTACACTATTTAAAATGTTTATAAAACTAAAAAACAACACTCAAAATCAAAACAGCAACCTCAAAGGTAAATAAATAACAACAAAACACGATTCAAAATTAAAAAAATATATTTAATGATCCAATCCGAAAATAAAAATTTCTGAAACTTCTACTAATAGCTCATATCAACTTACATTGAACAAGACTGCCGCAGACTGCCGATTGAGAGCGAACTGTACCGATCGTATTATATTATAACTCCCAGTACTTGCCCTCACTGGCAACTATGTCGCTGTTCAGAGAAGTAAATTTCGGGAAAATTAAAAAATTAGAATATGATGCACGTGCTGCCATCTACTCAAAGAATTGTTAAACGTTAGTTTATTTGAATGCCACTCATTTTAACTGCGGCGTGAACATACCCCCTTAAGTGTTACTATACCATTTGTTTTTTTTACACCATTAATTGTTCTTAAGTTTACTATTTGAAGGTCA
Source organism: Diabrotica undecimpunctata (assembly GCF_040954645.1). NCBI lineage: Eukaryota > Metazoa > Arthropoda > Insecta > Coleoptera > Chrysomelidae > Diabrotica > Diabrotica undecimpunctata. Next base: position 87,523,307 of record NC_092805.1, on the reverse strand, counting down.
CCTCTATTATGTGCTTTTATCTCTAATAATTTTGCATTAATCAGTGACACATTTGCTCCTGAATCATATACTCCATAGATCTCTAAAGCGTTGTTTTGTCTAAAAAAAAACAAAACAATAGTTTTTCTTTACATATATATATATATATATATATATATATATATATATATATATATATACTATTTTTACCTAAATTTTAAAGAATTTTAAAATGTATTTTGTCCACTATTTTATATTTTATGTGTGTGTTATTAATGTTGAGTGTCTATGCTTTTATAAATAATCTCAACGACTAGTAAGTTGCACTGAAGATTTGTGATATTTTATAAATATTTACACTTTTTCTTATTACAGTGTCTTGAAAAAGGAATAAAACCATTCCGAAAGCTAGACAAAAAGTCATAAGAGTGTTTCATTAACATCCCGGCCAATTTTCTGACTGCAACCCTAATAAACTGTGTTGTTTGTTTATATTGACAGTCACTAATATCCAGTAATTCTTATATATATATATATATATATATATATATATATATATATATATATATATATATATATGTGACCTATGTGACCATCTTGCCTATATCAAACAACATATTAAATTTAAATGAGACAGACAATGGATTCAGTTTGGTGAAAGCAGGGGCACTAATTTATACAAATTACAACCAACAGTAGATGTAAAACAATTTTACAAAGATGTCACACTAAGCAGAAACACAGTGTCAACTGTCTTAAGATTAAAAGTAAATCATGGATGTTTTCCGAAACATCTACACAAAATAGGAGTTCTCCCAACAGACCGATGTGAGTGTGGAACTAGTATAGCTGATTTAAATCACATATTCTTCAACTGCCCACTACATCGTAATACAAGTACGTGGCTGCTAAAAGAATTGATAAAAGAGGGTTTAATTGATAAAAGATTAAACGTAAATCTTCAATTAAGTGAAGACAATATAAAAATCTTTAAAATAATTATGATATTTCTTGTAAAAATTAAATTAAAGGTATGAGTGTAAAATTGATCATATGCGTGAACATTTCCAAAATGATTAAGTAAAAACAGATACGCTTTCACATGAGTGTTCATCTTGTATTGATTGACTAATATGCTATTTGTATGTATTGTATGTATGTATTTGTTTGTATTTTATTATTTGTCTAGACATCCTACATAAATATTTCATTTGTTCATATACGATTTGTTGTAGTTTTCTCCAACCTTAAATAAAGTATATATGGATATCAAGGCTCCGTTTCCAATAGACTTTAAGGTTAAGCAGAGACCACTACATCCATTGTTCATCAGGGTTACACCAATGTACAGTTCACCTCAGTATGCTCAAGAGTGTGTTTCTAGATGTGTTAACCATGAATATGCTGAAGCAACCACGAGTCCAAGTGAGTACTTAAAATAAGTAATTATGTATTATATGAAATATATTGACAAACAGTCGGATATAATAAATAATCATTGAACATGTTGAGCGTTTAGACAAAAATCAAAATCCATATCAGTCATATGTTTGAAGTAAATTGACAGGGTAGCTAGAATTTTACCATAATATTCATAATTTAAAACTCTATTTTCGATATACCTATCTGCTAAACATACTCATGCAATTTTTACCGTAAATTGTTATATATTTTCAGTTCATTTATCAATTTGAACTTTGAACTAAAAGTAAATAATTACGAATTTGATTATAAAATATTCGTCTGTATCCTTTGACACTACATGTTTTGTCATTATTGTGACTTTATCGATCATTAGTCGAATTAAATACGCAAATATTGTCTGTGTGGCAGTTTCTTCTTCAGTGCGCAGTTTTTGCATCATAGTCTTTCATTCAAAGCTTCATCATTTTTCGAGACAGTGCATGCGTCCTTTATTAAGGACTATGGGTTTTTCATGAAATCGGTTCGTTGTCTATCCAAAATTTCTCTTGGTCCAAGGTCCATCTTCAACCTCTTGTTATCATAGTCTTGGGCTTTTTTTCTTGAAGGAAAAGTTCTAGAGTCGTCAAACTTGGTGCAAAGGTTCCTTTCGGAGTAAGGAAGAAACTATTGATGGGACCAATAGCTCAAAGATCACAGCAGTTACAGATAACCCCAGATATAGTATTGAAACTTGGTGTAGAGTAGAGTATTTATTTAACTACATAACAGATACAAATATTGTTTGTAGCAAGTCAAAAAAAACATAGTATTAAAAAAAGAATATAAAACGTAACTTGAATATACAGATAACGACATTGTTGTGTTGCCCATAGGAATTAAGATTTATTGCAATCCCATCTCTAGATTATATTTATTATAATGCTCTAAAACTAATTTTTTGGTTATTTTTTAGCCTTAATAGCAATACAAATAAATAAGTAAGTAAATAAGTAATATGCTTTATTGTCACTGAAAATTATATAAATTTTATGGACAAAGCTTATAACAATAAGACAAGAAAGAAGAAAAAAAATCAGAATAAGAATCGTTTGTACTTTTAAATAAAAAAAACAATAAAATTCTTCCAAACTTAAACATAAAAAATACTACCTAATTAAGAACTTGCAAACTTCGTAAAATGTACCTAACAAAAAATAAAAATTAGGAAAGCAGATTAATGAATTAAGGGCTGAAATATTCCAACTCCTTGTGCTAAACAGTAACAAAATCTGTCATACAGATTTCTCCTCATATTTTGGAGTAGGGCTGGTGTAATGCTTGCAGAGAAATGAAGTATGTTTGCCCTTAATTCGACTAGGTTTGTGGACCTTTCAAACTGATGCCTATAAATGTTTTCTTTCAGAAAACCCCAAAAAAAAAAATCGTTAGGCGCTAAGTCACAGGATCTAGCGGGTCATTTAATTGTACCACGTGTACTTATCAGTCGATCAGGAAACGTTTGATTGAGGAAGTCAATAGTTGCTCTAGAGTTGTGAGCCGAACACCCATCCTGTTGGAAATAAACCTCCTGAAAATTAACGGGAAGGCGTCGTACTGCCGGAATGATCTCATTCTGTAAAAGTTGTAAATATTTGGGCCCGTTTAGGTTTCCATCGACAAAAAATGGACCGACAATATGGTCGCCTAACATACCAGTCCAAACATTTAACTTTTGCGGATGCTGCGTTCGCACTGTAACACTGAGGTGCTTATTTTTCCGATAATAATACCTTGCAACGGATGGATTGTGTTTTTTATGTAATGAAAATGAAGATTCGTCAGAAAATAAAATATTTTTTAAAAAGTGTACATTTTCATTCTGTTTATCTAACATAATTTCACAAAACTCCATCCGCCTAAAGTTATCTTCTGGAAACAGTTCTTGTGTTGGCTGTATCTTAAAACAGTGATACCCATTCCTTTTGAGAACTCGCTGGACAGTTCGAGCATTCACGTTAATTTCCCTAGCAATTTGTACACTATTGCAGGGTTCACTAGCTTCCACAAAAGCACAAATATCAATATCCCTGTTTTGACGCTCCTCATCGGCAGGTCTAACACGTGGTTCATTACCTTCATGACACTTTTACAACTGTTTACACATCCCCAAGTTTGAAAATGTTTAATGGTATTTTTAACACTTGGTGGGGGTCTATTTTCGAAGGCAACAATAAAAACGTAATAGGCATTTTATTAATTATTTGTTTATTCTTCCAGAACTTCGTTTTAAATTTTTAATGTCAATGTGACAATTACGACAATTCGTACCTACTGTGAAATGAATATAGAGGTGGAAACGTGTAATATGTCACAGCGATTGTCATTGTGTTGTATGGTCAATAAAACAATGTCGTGATATGTATACAAACAAGAACACATATTAAACAGAAAAACATTTATGGCAAAGTTACGGTAAGCAGTTCAGTGGATGTTCTGCAATGAGTCATATATTCTTCTGAGCAGTAAAAACAATGTTTTAGAAGATATTTTTTATAACTTTATCGAAACTATTACAGCTTAACTGTTTAATACTTTTTGGTAAAATATTGTACTAGTTATAATTAAGACAATTTTTTTCTGAAAGACTTAATCTACAGCGATTTTTTCGTATGTAGTGACAGTTTCGCTTATTGTGGACATGGACATCAGACTGCTTTATTAAATGGACACGTTTTCTGTAAATTTCAGCTATAACTTGAAATATCAACAGTCTAGGTAGCGGCATAATTTTGAATTTGATAAAGAAAGATCGGCAGTGTTCTAGATAACTAAGCCCTGCTAAAATCCTTACAGCTTTCTTTTACATTCGTACAATAAAAATTTGAAGTGCATTTGAGAGCAATGAGTTAAGTTTTAGTTTGTTTGCAGCAAACCATGAGGTAGATTTAGTAGAAATTTTCTCGAGACATTTTTAAATCATCATTATTTTTTCCTGATATAACGTATGTCGTATCATCTGCGAATTGTATGGTTTTGTAAGGAGATAGGAATTTAGGTAAATCGTTGACATAAATAATAAACGAAAGAGGTCCTAAGATCGAACCTTGTTTCATGTTTTACAAATAGAAAATCAAAGAGATGACCTTTAGACACTACCGTCTGGTGTCTGCCACTTAGATAAGAAGTTATAAGTTTAAAAGAGCTACTTCTGATTCCATAGTTTTAACTTGTGGAACAAAATGTCGTGTGAAACGCAATCAAAAACCTTCGACAAGTCGTAAAGAGAAATTGCTGTGCGATAGCCGCGTTCAAGCCCCTCAATTACCTCGCTCACAACATTAAAAAACGCGTTCATAGTAGAACAAGCACTTCTGAATCTATATTGTGATTTGCTAAAGTAATTATTTGATTCAAAATAGGAATAAAATTGTTGTTTGATAACCTTTTCAATAACTTTCCCAAAAGTAGAAACAATGCTTATGGGTCTGTAATTGTCAGTTTTTGAGGATTCATCATTGTAGGTTGGTAGTACTTTTGAGTATTTTAGTTCTTCTGGAAATACTCCAGTTGTTAATAAGATGAGTGGAAGTTGTTAAAACTATTTGGTAAGTTTCTTTTAAAATTGTGCTATTAATTTCGTGAACGTCCCTTCAATTAGAATTACTAAGAGACTTTATTATTTGAGAGACCTCTTCTTCCACAACGGGACGAAAAAAAAAGGATTTGCTTGGAGAACGATAATTTCTATAATTGAAGAGAACATCGACATTAATAGTGGGAAGAGATGTAATTATATTCTCTGCAATTGTAGTAAAAAATTGATTTGTTTCGTCTGGAGGTAGATCAGGTTGTACTCAACTGGATTTTTGGGTTGTTTCTTTCGAAATTTACTATTTTCCAGCAGTCTCTAGGTTTATTATTGGAATTGGTAATAAAATTACAGTAAGCTGACTTTTTAGCAATTTGTAATTGCCGATTATATTCAAATTTTTGTTGTTTATATATTTTAAACAAATCGGGATCCTTAGTGGCATCTGTAATGTGTTTAATAAGAGAAAGATTTGATCTGTAAGACCTTAATTCATTATTAAACCATTGCACGGGTGTTTTTTCAGTTGTTTGTCGTACTTTTTTTTAGTGGAAAATGCTTTAATATTAAATTGTAAGTTTCGGTAAGAAATACTGTTAAAAAATCAGGATCATTATTAATATCATAGAAAGTCCATATTTGTACTAGCTAGCGTACGTTTAAGCTTCTGTAAACCAGAAGAAGTAAAAACCGTTGAAATGTTTGATTAGTGTCAACAACTTTATACTCAGAGTCAATAAATAAAAATTGAGCTCGATGGTCAGAAAAACAAGGTTCAAATACGCCCACTCTGTAGATATTTTCAGAAAAATTTGTCATAATGTTGTTGATGCAACTACTGGACTGGGATGTGATTCTAGTATAATCGTTTATAGTTACTTTTAGACCAAAAGATGTTAATAGATTTTAAATATCAAAAAAGGGTCAGATTCAATTTTAAAATTTATATTAAAATCACCAAGTATGATCATTTTGTCTACTTTACTAAGCAAGGACGTTATGACATTTTCAAAATTCACCAAAAATAAGTCCAAAGTCACCCGTACCCGAATTTTTTTATTTGGATAAAAGTTTGTAGAAGGTTTCTTCCTAAGTCTTCTTTATGTGCTGAAAATTTCTTTTGAAGTTCTCCTAACGGCAGCTCCTTTGGGCCAAATATTAAGACTGTAGACTTCGTCAATGTTATCGAAAGGGAAAGATACCTTATAGATAGAGTTCCTTTAGGACACAAAGGCACGATTTTTTAAATTTGGGATCAAAAATGTAATCATTCTACTCTCCAGGCATGTAAATTGTTAGTTTATGTATGTTATAACAATTTGGTTCGCGCTTAATTCGTTGCCAGGTCCACCGATTATCCGTTTTAACGGTTTATTTATTCATCTATTTCGTTACAGTATTTATGGTTAAAGCCAACGAGAGAATAATATCGGCAACTAATAAAATAAAGGAGTCTGTGTGTATTTTTTATTTCAGTGAATAGTACATTTTTCTTTCCTAACCTATCACAAATATTGTAATTGAAATCGTTCAACTACTTTTAGATATAATGGCACATATCAGACCACACATTATAAGATGCCAGAATCAATCAGCTTTTTATATTGGAGATAAAACCAATAACGAACGCTTAAGCATAATCATTCCACTCTCGTTTCCACAAATGGGAACTAACAGTATTCGAGAAATGTTCGAATTTACTTGCAAGAATTCTTGTCCTGTTCCTGGCATGAATCGAAGATCTATTGAAGTCATATTTACTTTGGAAGATAGTGAGTAAGTATATCAAAAATTTTCTAATTTATAAGACAGTAAGTTATAAGAAGATATAGTAGGTAAGTTGTTGATCTCTATTTAGATATCATTGTTATAAAAACACACATCAGGTGGGTCGTTCAAAATAAGCTTTGTAATAGGGATGGTTGGAACAGGGGTTTTTCAACAACTGTTACAACCTGTTTCAGTTCCAAAAATTATCTGTTTCAAAAAAACTGCTTCAGTTCCAAACTGTTCCAACACTAACACTGACACTGTGTTACGTACGGGTTGCTTCAGTACCGGTTCGGTTTGTTCCAGAAAGGTTGTTGCGTTAACAATAGACCATTGTATTTGTGGTTGTATGTTTTGAAAGTTTGAAGTCTTGTCGCGAGTCGCAGTAGAATTAAATTTTAGATAGTTTTATTGCCGGTTTAATACCTACGTGTTATTTTCATTTTAAGTAAAATATTCTTTTATGATGAGTTGAATTCTTTATTGAAAATGGAAAGTGTATCAAGGCATAATAAAAGTAGGCCAGTTTGGAACTTTGTTACCATAGTTGACAACACGATTGCGAAGTGTAATCTGTGTCAGTTACAAATCACAAGTTACAAGTCGTATAAATCATCAATAACAAACTTAAAAAAACATATTGAAAGAAAGCATCCAACTGTGAACATTCCACAAAAATCTGTTATGTGTGTAAGTAGTGACATTGGAATAGAAAACGTTGTGGACAGCGCCAGTGTTGTCATCACTACCACTACTAGCTGCAATTCACAGCAGTTAAGTATACATTGGTCTCCTGGTCTGTTGTGTGATAAAAACTGTTATATTGGAACAGGAAAACTTATTGATCAATATCTGTTCCAACCTGTTCCATATAAAAACCTGTTTCGAAAAGAACAGATCCTGTTCCAAAGTGGCATCTCTACTTTGTAAACGGCATTCTCGATAATTCTGCAGTGACGAAATTTTCTGCGTCCCATTACATAGTTTTAATTGAAATTCCATTCGTCGACAGGAATACGGCCATTACCGATAGCCAGCAATTGCTTGGAGAACCCTTCGACAGAAAGATCGTTTAGCAATGCAACTTTCTTATTTGTCGTCAGTTAGTTCTATTAGCTCATCGTGCACTTCCTTCTATTGTGGGCTCAATATTGGTACATTCGTTAGAACTAAATGGTTCAATGCATCTAGATCATGTTCACTTTTACCTTCCAATTCTCGATTACAACTGTAGTTCAATTCACGATTTGGCCGTGGCATTACTAAGTTGACTAACAAACTGCTGCACATGACGTAATAAATGCCTTCGATCAAAATCAAAGCTTGGTTATGTATCTCTTCATTCACCTATAGATTGGAAGTTCTTGAACTGACAGGTAAATGTGCAATGTAAATTGAAATCTGACATGTCATCCGTGTAATTGTTCCACAGTTCAAGTGGATTCAAAGAATTCAAAGAGATACATAATAATCGCAAACAATGAGCTTTTAGGATTTGGAGATGCAGAAACAATTCAGTGATTGTAATGTCCCAATGATTATCGTTTTCAAGCAAATTGCGCTCTGACATACAGCACTAAATGATGGGCACACTACACCTTTGACCTCTTCGCCTTGATTTCTACATTGAAATTTTTTTGACAAAATAATTGTAAGTCTAATAACCAATTCCAAATGGGATCTCAGAGTAGTTCGTGCAAATGGTTTGCTTAGGTAACGACGAAATTAATAAACTTGTTGTCTGCCTCCAGGTGCATGGCTAAATGTACAACATTGGAATTTTGTATTTGCTATATTGTATGATGAGGTACAAATCGTATCATTGTAGCTCACGTATCGACCAACTTGATAGTGCTTGATTTCATCATTGGTATAGGGATTTTGAACGCCAAAAACCGCCATATCACTACCTTTTGTGATATATTTACAGATGTATTTGATGGATTTCACTTAATTGCAAAATTCCACGTTACAGTGAGCCTGAAAATCCATGTGTTGTCGACCACACAATCGTTTGCTTTCACTTTCGTTGTGGTAGTTCTACCGTTATCATTTGGTTATCGAAGCTGATACAGTGGTTAATCATGGTTACCAGTGATAAAAACTATTAATAAAACATTTAACATTCAACCATCATCTGAAAAAAAAAACATTATCATCATTTATTGGTTATCGATTTAGCGTCGTCTAATCATCAACCAATTATATATCCATAAGTAGAAGTCGCTTAAATATTCAACTATCCGTCAACGCTACATAATTTTCTAAATTATATGTATAATGTGATCGTGATGATCGCCAACATCCGGAACGAATAGGCACTTTAAGAAGAAGAAGATATGTATAATAATCACGGACGTACCTGTTTTTCTGTCGCTTTCAACTTAATGCGTTAGAGAGAATTCGATAAACTATGACGCCTGGAAGAATGGTTTAGTTTGAACTGTAATCATTGACCTATAGCGCTCGCCGTTGACAGTGATGGTCTGGCCAACGTCGTTCTTAAAGAAATATGAACCAATGACTCCGCCAACTCAAAATCCACACCAGTGACTTTTTCGGCATGCATGGGACGCTCTTGGATCTCGTCTGGATTTGTATCGTCCCAATCGAGTTTCCTGACATACCCATCCATCCAGAAATAGGTCTCTTCGCTGAAGATGATTTTTCGATGAAAATTAGGGCCACTTTCCAAATCTTCCATTTAGAACATACGTAGTTGTCTATGATCGTTTATCTTTAGCTCCGCATCAGTTGAATTTTTCTGCGGCGATGTTTTCTGCAAATCTTGCGGTTCATCGATTTACGGGTGTTGGTTGATTGTTTACTGAACCAGTGACACAAGTTTAACCACCATACTGCGAATGGTCCTCCCGGAAACAACAATTATGGCTACTGTAAAATGTGAGAAGCACGCGGAATGTTGTCCAAACAACATTCATTTTGATAAAACAATTTTATCATTTGTATGTATTGTTGTGGGATATGGCAACGTGGTAGTGACTAGTTAAATACCGTATTATTTTTCGTCTGTGATAATCCCGATTTTTCGTGAATTGCAACGAAAAATAATTATTGAGGTAAGTCGATGTGTAAATTAAAATAATACGATAACGGCAGTGATAAGGACTGACCGTAAAACATTAAAAACCATTTAAAGGTTAAAGTGACTTAAAAACAAATAAACAAGGTTAACTTTTAATAATTAGTGAAGTGCAAAACTGGATAAACTGAGACATAATGAACAACCTGGCAAGTGATATTAAAGAAATAATAAAAACAGAGCTATATCAAGCCTTTATTGATTTAGAAAAAGCATTTAACAGTACTCCAAGAAAGGTGATAGACATATACTTAAAAAAGACAGGTGTAAATACCAAAGTCAGGGAAGCCATTATGAGTGTATGCAGACATACAAAGAACAGTGTCAGAACTGATAAATTGGAATCCGAAGAGTTTACAGTAAATGAGTATTTACGTCAAGGGGAGTCCTAGGTCACATACTATTTAACATCGTCTGGATGACATAATTAAAGGAACTAGAATAGAAACACTGAAATTATATGCCGGACATAGAAATCTAGAAGCGGTATGGGTCTCAGAGTGCGCATACGCAGACAATCTTGTGATATTTGGAATAAACGAAGAAACATTTAATCGAAATTTACAAGTATGGAACGCTGCACTAATGAAACAAAATTTGATAATTAATGAGGAGAAAACGAAAGCAATGGTATGCGGAAAAAATAGAAAACAAACAAAGATAAAAATTAACGGAAATTCACTCAAACAATTCGAAATCTATAAATACTTGGAAGTGCAAATAGAGAACAGAGGGACTGAAGAAACTGAAAAAAGTTCGAGAATAGAAAGTGTTATTCGGATGTACCACGCAATCAAAAGTACGTTTTTATCCAAAAAACAAGTATTCCCAAAATCTAGCCATCTATGAGAGGGTGTTTATGCCGATTTTAACTTTTGGCAGAAAGCTAGACGCTTACTGGTAAATTAAGATCAAAAATACAGAGCATAGAAATGAATTTTCTTAAAAGAATAGTGGCCATAATCAGATTGGACAGGATTAGAAATGAGACAGTTAGAGAACATCTTAAGGTCCTACCAATTATTAAGAAAATTGAAGAGTCCCAACTAAGATGGTATGAACATATGCTTAGAATGAATCAAGAAAGATCAGTTAAATAAGTGTGGGAAGCGAGAAGACAAATTAAGAGACCAAGTGGCAGGCCAATGAAGAGATGGGATAATGTAACTTCAATCCTAGAAACCAGAGGAATTAGCAAAGAACAAGCAAGAATCCAAGCAAAGAATAAGAGGAATATTAAGATTATTATATTATAATAAGAATATATATATATATATATATATATATATATATATATATATATATATATATATATATATATATATATATATATGAGAACAGTGAGAACAATAAATCTAAAAGAGAGTTCATTGAAATGTCTTATATTTTCCTTAACGATTTCTCCATTAATGTTAAGAGTGACATTAAGAATCTAAGCGATATATACCACTTCTTACTTAAATCAGATACCAAGAACAATACAACATCACAGATAACTAACTTGACTGATATATCCATTAACAACTAACCTACCTTTATAATTAATTTTCATTAACTAAAAAAACATTCCCTTGCTTTTCTTAGATACATCTTAATAAGATATAATAATACATGAACAATAGAATATAATTAAATAAAGAAAATCAAAATAATATTTCCCTATACCGGGATTTAATTTCATTCGTTTTTACCAATGAACCTTAACGACAGAAAGATTTATAAGAACTACTGAATTTGTCAGCGCTTGCGTTCTGGCTAAAACAGAACCTCACTTTTAAACTTTCTAAAAATCAAAAATTTAGTTATTGCCGACAATTCAAAGAATTACCTCCTTTTAAATGTAGTTACATTGGGTTTTTCGATTAACCTTGGGTAAACCTTTGCGTGTTAAGTTCAAAGCTACCATACATTTCAAACCTTAATTAAAAAAAACTTTTTTTGCACATAGTAACAAAAAACACCACTATGTTACTAGCAAAGTTTTTTAATATTCAAACTCTACAATTTACAAAGTTACGGTAAGATCAATAATGTTTTAATAGATAATATATGGTAGCTAATTATAATTTATTCTCTTTCAGCCCTGAAGAAGCCAAATTAATTCTCTTTGGCGAAAACGTTCGGCGAAACAATTGATACTCATTAGAGTCTTTCTTGCAGATTTCCCCAATATTTAAGAGTTTACTATATATATATATATATATATATATATATATATATATATATATATATATATATATATATATATATATATATATATATATATATATATATATATATATACATATTGTTGAATGCTATACCAATGCATGGTGATTTTAACAAAACAGACGGAATAAGTGACTCCCAAGTTGAAGATGTAGCTTCAACAATATGGCCGCTACTAGCTGTCAAAGTTCGGAAGTTCCTATTGAAAGACCTTGTTATGTTTTTGCTAAACATAAATACAGGCTCTTCTTTTTCTCTAAATGTAAACTGGCATCTTTGTTTTATATTCTTCTTTAGAAATGTTCATATTTTGCGATATATAGCTCTTTATATTTTGGCATGTCTCCCAATTTTTCCTTGCATGTCTTCGTTATTTAATTTTTAAATCATTGTGTTTTGTTACTTCTTTGCTTTAATGTGTCATTTGGTTATCTTAGTTTTGCCATCTATATCGGCGTTTATAGTATAATCTTCATAAAACAGTGCAAAAAGAATTATAGATGCATGATGTAATTTTTTTTATAGATCTCAAATATATGGACGGAAGACATTGAATGTGAGAATATGCTCTTGTCCCAAACGTGATAAGGAAAAGGAGGAAGCAGACGATTCGGGCAAGACGCAACCGCCAAAGGGCAAAAAGAGAAAACTGGATAAATCCGCCAAAAAAATTGTTAGTAATAATCAAGATTTGAGAGAATTCACTATACAGGTAAGTTTTCTCACTAAATTTAAATTTGTATAACCTTTCATCTTCAAGCTAACAGTATGAATACTTTTCTTTTGACCTATAAGTTTTAATCATTTTCATTCAGAAACAATTCTATTACTTCGTTCTCTCCTGTAATTAATTTTTACCTACAGTATTTCCTACAAAAATCGCATTCATTATCAGCACATATTGAACATTAAGAAATGTCTTCTTGGATCATCTTTATATTTACTTCCTATAATCTTATTTGTACATGGAATATTAAGTCTATACATGGAATGTGGCTTTATTTGCTTTACCTTTACTGTATTCTATCATATGTATCGGATACTTTTTTAATTTTTTAATATTTTTACAACTACAGTACCTCCCGCGTATTTAACATTATTAAAGTTTTCTTAAAACCAACTGTATTTAATCGATGAAATCAAAAGCCTTAAAATATAAATAGGATCTACCTAAAATATAAATAGGATAAAAAATGTTTAATTTTTATAGAAATAAAATTATCAATAACAAATAATAATTAATATTTCAAATATGAAATTTATTAAATTTTGATTATATTTATAATAGTGAAAATATTTATAATAGAGGTGTTTTTCGAGATTTCTGGTTGGCAAAGATATCTATAATTTTCGAAAAATCATACAAAAATCATCAAAATTTACCCAATCATGCTCAATGCACAAAGTTGCTAAGCCAGTTAACCGATCCTGCTTCATTGTAGACCTCATAGCATTTTTATGCTAGAAAGACAATTAAAGGATCTTTCCGCTGTGAGACTCTCACCCGTAATGTGCAAAATATTCTTAACGCAATAACGATGTAAAGAAATAATTATTCCGATTTGAATGAATTCCAATTCTTCACTGATGTCTTCTTTATAAAACTCGCGCAATGTATCAATTTTTTCTTAATATTGTCGTCATCTTCACCTCGGAATGTCCATAAAATGTTAAATAGTGAATGAATTTCATTTGCCGTATTAAATCTTCTGGTTAAATTGCTTGTTATACAATATATGAGAATATTAAATATTTCACAGTGAAATATTGGGTCGGGCTCAAAATTATCAGTCGCGTCACTACTATAATATAGGTCCCAGGCAAATTATCAAAAAATCTCGCAGGCTTTTATCTTCTAGAAGCCCTAATATAGTATTAATATCCATATCTATAGTTATCTGACTGCACTGTAATATTTGACTTCTGCGATTTATTGCTGTTAAAATTTTAAACCAAATCTATGACATTAGTAGTACACATTCAAATTTGTTGATGTATTTTTTTTTATTTAGTTTAAATTAATTTTTAATTCCTCTGTTATATTTAAATTTATAATTTCTATAGCTTTATGAATTCCAGATAATTTCTGTGCTAGTTGTTAAATGCTTTCAACCCTAGCAGACTAACGAGTGGAAATCATTAAATGTAGAGAAACACCTACATTTTAAATAGTAACTTTTGTGGTTTGCACTACTTTCGTGCTCTGGAATTCTATTATATAATTTTCTATAACCAATTTTTGACGTGACAACGTCTTAAATTAGGTTGTGGCTCGGAGTCATTCATGAAAAAGTGTAACGCCCGCTCACGTCTGTTACAGTGAGTCACCGAACGAGAGAGAGGCCCGTCGGACCGGCGAATGCCTTGCGTCTCTCTCCCACTCAAACATGATCGGTCCGCTGCGCGCGCAGCACTAGAGAATTAGGCGCGTTGAATCGGTGCGTGCTTCCGTGCTTGTGTCTCTGTCTTTCTCGAGCGTTCTTGGCGTTCAAGACACATTACAGCAGAAACACTTCCTTTCATTTCATATTTCTCCTATCATCGTCCTATCCTCAACAAAATCACTCAAATAGAAATTAGTTAAGTTTAAGTTTACATGTACAATGTTTTAGTAAACAAAATATATTTCTATAGTTAAAATTTGTGCAATTCTTATTTTCATTCAATTCCTTGTTCCTATTGTGCAATTTAATAATATTCATATCAATAAATATTCTACCGAGAAAAAGACGTTGTCACGTAAAATTTTCGCCCGTAAAACCGACTTTACAGGCAACCGATTTTTTGTCCTCAACCAATAGCTGTACATATGAAGATGTTGTTGAAAGGGGGATTGTCGTAAATAGACAACATGGAAAACAAAAAAGATTTTTTGCTATGACCCTATGAATTTCCATACATTGGGAATACATTGGGATTATTTTTATGTCCTTATTCAACTACATTTTTAATTTGATGGTCATTAATATTGATAGGTAAAGATCCTATATCTATTGGTAAAAATGTTTCAATATTTACATACAATTTAGCTCCTCTTCAGGTGGCACTGTGTTATCTCGTATATTTATTTCAGTTTGTGCAGCGGACTCTGGTTCAATTTTTTCTTCATTTTTAGAACATGAAGTTACAAATCCCATATTTTCTAAGGATTGCCTTCCAACGGCTGCACTTTTTTTTCTGTTTTTTTCCGTATCTTTAGTTTTAGAGCACCCGATTTATGATTTTAAGACATTTTTATGAATAAACAAAATTTCTAAAAAAAATTAATCCAAATTCTAAATTTTGACCTGAAATTTAAAGTATAAAATTTACAGTTGTAAACACTTACCTGTATAAAAACAAAATGAACATAAAGCCCGCTACTCACGTTCTAACGCCACAGCACGATTTTGTCGAATGCTACAAAGTTGAACGTAATTTGATCGTGTATTTGCACCATTCGACCAAATCGGCGCGATTTGTTGGTTGGGTCGTAAATTTGATCGTGTATATTGTGACAACGACAAAATCGTACAACTGCAAAAAAATCATTTGCTGGTAAATTTAGAAAACGGCTTATAGCTAGAAGTTTTTAAGAGATTTCTTTGACATTTATAAAGAACAAGAGTGTCTTTGGAAAATAAAATAGACATCATATCATGATAAAAGAGAAAAAAGCTGTAAATATTTTGGTTGCTAAATTTCAAGAAGTGAAAGCGGATACTAATGAAGAGTTAGTAAAAAAGAAAATTAATAATTTTCGAACATGTTCTAATAAATGTACGTGACAGTATGTATGTCTTTTCAGCAACCAATCTTTACACCAACAACCAACGAAGTTGACATAGTTGCCAAAGTATAAAAACATTCTGAATCCATTTTAAATCAAGTCGGTCACATAACTATTGCAAAAGTGGATTATACAACAAAACAAATTAATATTTAATGTAAATAAATAGAAACAAAACAAGAGTTAAAAAATAATCTTGTTAAAAACAATTTGAGCCGCTTGTATGCGTCGTATAAAGATGTAAAATGGAATACTTAAACAAAAACAACACTTTTTTCATTAAATTATTAACATTAGTCAACACCGCAACTGTCAAATAAGTGTTAAAAATTTATGCGAAAATATCACCTTCGTTCGATTACAGTTACAGTGTGTTCCGAACAAATGTTCTTCATAAAAATGATTTTTAATGCATGTATACAAATTAAATGAAATATATTGTGTATTTCTTTAAGTTAACATTAATAGGAAACTTTAAATATTATTTCTACGCGTATATAATAAAATATGTCTAGTGGCTTTAATGCCAGTGTACTCGGTAAAGTGATTCTAAAAAAGAATACATCTACCGCCTAAATATTTCGTGTTGGTATCATGTAACCTCACGGACTATGACGCGGATGACGTGCAACGGTAAGTAAATTAGATCAAGTATACCTATTAATTGAATATACATTTTGAATGTAACTTGATTTGCACTTCGAATGTGCCGCTGGTAAATAATCAAACTCCGTGTGAAAAAGGACTTTATTTGAATTAACACAATACATGAATATATGACCGCTAATAAGTATTATGTTCGCTCGCTATCCGCCGGCTTCGATTCTCGTTCGTATTTTGTGCGCTGTCGCCTGGAGATTCTTTTGGTGACTCTTCTTATAATCTTCTCATATATGACACACATCTGTATCTGCCTAGACTGCTTCGTTGCCGCATCGGAAAAATACATGAATTAATGGCGTGAACATGATAGTGGCGTGAACATGGCCCCCACCTTGGCAAACACTGAAAACAAAATCGACTGCTAACGCTAAATGTTCGAATGTATGAAATACACTTAGTCCGAAACGGACAATGGACACACCTTGGACAAAGAACGAGTAATGATATCATTCTGTCTTATTTTAAAAACTCTGGCTACACCATCACTGCCGTGTATAAGTTCGATCACACGACCCAACTTCCACATTAATGGAGGTAAATTGTCCTCTTGTATGAGCGCTAACGTGTTTTCCGCAACTAGTAGTAGTCCATTTCGTGCGTTTTTGTAGTTCGGAGATGTATTCTTTGTTCCATCGTTCCCATATATGCTGAGAAAGCTGCTGAATCTGCTGGAATTTTGAGAGCCGATTAACTGAAATATGACGCAAATCTGGATCTGGATTGGTAATAAGTGGACTTACGATGAGCAAATGTGCAGGAGTTAATGGGGAGAGATCATTTGGATCACAGGATAAAGGATGAATCGGTCGGGAATTTATTATAGCTTCTCTACAAAACTCTATGTAAATGATGCTTAACTGTTCTTACTCCGTTTTCCCACAGTCCGCTAAAATGTGGATAATATGGAGGTATAAAAGACCACGAAATATTATTCTTTAGCAACGATTCTCTTATCGCGGGAGTGTGCTGCTCTAAAAATTCTCTTAAGGCTTTTAACTCCGAACTAGCTTCTGTAAAATTGTTTCCATTATCGGAAACCATCTTTTGAGGCTTGCGTATTCGCGCAATAAATCTTTTAAAGGGAAACAGAAATGATTCCTTAGACAGTTCCGTAACTAATTTTAAATGTATGGCCTTCGTACAAAAGCAAATGGAAAGACACTTTGTGACTCTTTGAACTGAATCAAAAACATTTCCAGCTTTGAACACGAAATTTCTTAAGCCATGGAGAATCAGAGTGAAAAAATTTCGACGATTACTGCGTTGTTTCTGGGCCGTAGAAATATACAGGGTATTTCATTGAGAAAGTAACATACGTTAACTGTAAAAAGGGACACTTGGCGATCTCAAAAATCTCATACTTAATGGGTCTTACTTCATTAATAACAAATATACTGGTTGTTTTATCTATTTTGCCAACTTCTTCATTTGGTTCATTACTTTTTAACCAAACTGTATATTTTCTTTATATTTGGCACGCGAATACTCTTTAAGGTATCCAATCGATTAATTTATTTATAATTATAAGAAATCCAGGTCCTGATTGAAAAATATTGGAAAAATATTCCGACCCAAAAATAAAACCCTGTACATTAGATTTTTAAAAATGGATTCTGCACTTGAAAAGAGGATGCAAAACTAAATTAAGTGGTATACTTTGAATTTTCAGCAAAATGTTTTTTCTGGTAACATTTTGAAGTTGCGTTGTGAAACTATGTGAATTGCGAGAGCTCGAAGTAGAAAAAAATTACTGCATTTTAATTTTAATTAATACTATTATTTTTTATTATGCGCGAAAAATAATTTATAACAAATATTCATCCTTAATTAATAAATAGATAAATAATATAGAGTCAACAAAAAATACATAACTTTAAGCAACGAAGTATCTTAAAATTAAAAAAAAAATTTGCAGAAAAATAACTATTATCAAAACTAAAGTAATTCATCAAATTGACCACCGCCTTGTTGAAAGCAAATTCTTGCTCTTTTTGTAATATGTCTGACTGACTTCCTAATCTCGTATGGGTTATTATGTCTTAAAACGCGTCTTGAATTCGTTCAAGAATTTCTTCCCTACTATGTATTTCACATTATAAACTTTGGATTTTAACTATCCCCAAAACATACATAATCGATAGGATTTAAATCACACGATAGTGAAGGCCGACTTGAGGACCGCCTTTATCAATCGATCTATTGGGAAAGTTGTCGGTTAAAAAATCTGTGTTGATACTTTCATCATCTAGCAGTAAGGATATAAAGAAAATATACAGTGTGGTTAAAAAGTTATAAACCAAATAAGAAGTTGGAAAAATAGAGAAAACATCCAGTATCTTTGTTATTGATGAAGTAAGAACCATTAAGTATGGGGATTTTGAGATCGTCTAAGTGTCCTTTGTTTTTCAGTTAACGTATGTTACTCGCCCAAATAAACATCATCATCATTTTGGCTTTACAACCCTGTGTGGGTCTTAGCCTCCCCAAGAATTTTTTTCCAGTCGTCCCTATCCATCGCCTTCCTCCGCCAAACACGTATTTCCTTATTTCTCATATCTTGATCTATGCGCCCAAATAAACACATGTCATGAACTGCATACATTTTTACGGGAGTGGACATAGAAACTGGCTTTCCTAATCGTCTTCATGTTCAAAAGGCTCAAAGATGATAAGCATGTCTTCATATATCTTTTTACCTCGTAACCCTCCCAAATACAAGTAGTTTATATGTAATCCTCCTAAATACAAGATTTATTCATTGTTATGGTGACTCAATATTTTCTTTATCCACGGAACTAAACTACCTAAAGTTTATTCGTTTACCAAATTCCCATCAGTAAACATGAGCACGTGTTGATATTCGCCGTCTCATTCGTCAAGAGGCTATTAAATATAATTTATTAGACAGATTCTCATGTTACAGATCCCAACTTGCCATCATTTTAAATTCAGATTGTATCGTGTTGATTTTTAAGTTAATATATTGTGTTATATTTATGTTATAGTTATAGGTAAGTTATTTACTGGTCGTGTTATTTTTTAGAGTTTAGTTTAATTGTGATATAATGATTAATTTTCAAGAAATTCTTACACTAACAGTTTCAAAAGTAAATATTTTTAAAAATCATACGATACATAGGTCGTACATCAGTACGACCCTGTTTGGCTTACACGTGGTTCTATTGACGATTGGGAATTTGTAGAATGAATAGGGTTTAGTTGTAAATACATCCTCGTATTTACTGAAATAAACGTTGACATGTTCACAACACACTTATGTAGTTTGTAATGTTTGTGGAAAATGTGATCATGAACAAAAAACTTTTCTAATATCTTTAATTTATTCAGTCAGTACTGGAATTACTTAGAAATTAGTTTGAAAATGATTAGATTTTTAAACTGGTATTGATAAGTTAATTTGTTTTACGTGAACTGCGCACTGCGAATGTTTATGATTTACTACATTATCAATATAATAATATTTTCATATTAATGGTGATATTCTTACATCTTACTAGATCCCCATCGCTGGAAAACATAATATTGGACATGTCCTTAAATATTGTCATGACCTCATGGCTGGAGAGGTTGCCCGCCATTCTGGTAATGGAGTGGAAACAACAGCGCCATACACTAATGTCTTGTCTAAAATCAGTACAATGATTAGTAAGTATTTGTAATAATTGTTTCTAAGGGGAAATTCAATAATTACGTGAGTTAAATTAAGGGAAAAGTTTTTTTTTTGTATACGGTGAAACTATTATCTGCACAATTATGTTATATGTTTCATTTTTGACCTCTTTCATTCATAATATTGTATTCGTTCTTTTTATTGCTATCATCTTTTACGTGGATGTGAACAAATCCAAAAAATACTCCCGTAATTAATGGGGACTCCCTTATACTCTAAATACTTAAAACTTTTACATTTTATTTTTTGTTTCAGAGGACCTAAACGAATAACATTCCATGTTATTTCTATACTTTATATTTTTTGTATTTCCTTTTTTTTTACACAATTACCTTTTTGTAAACTTGTTATACTACGTATTTTTATGTTATCACTTGTTTTTACGAGCATTTGTGTAAGTAGGTGTGTTTTATCAGTTTAGGGTGGTTTCTCTCTTTAGTTTTTCATTAGCTTACAGTTATTAAATCGTTTTGTTAAACATATTCTTCAGATACATGCTGAGGTTTAAAAATAGCTTTTTTTAAAAATTTTTAACAACATATTTTTGTATATAACTGGAATCGTCCTTTGATATAGATTTGACTATTTTACCACGGGGTTGTTCTGATTCAAAACTTTATTTAAACTAAAGATTTGCAAGTAACAAACTATTCATGAAAATACTAAATATGCGTGAGTAGTATTCTCTGGTGACTGCATTGGCAAAAAGAAATTGCCGGCATAAGCAAGTTATTGACCAACCTACGAACGGATGAGGTTGTAAGTGGTAGGGCACTCTTTTGTCCTGGGGTTGAGAAGTTTTGAGAAGAATATATAATGAAATTTACATTATATATATATATATATATATATATATATATATATATATATATATATATTATGTAAATTTCATCTTATATTGTATCCCCAAATAAGATCCAAAAAAATATCAAATCTAAAATACATTAATATACTTTATCGATTTATAATCTATATATCTGCTATATAAAATGAATAAAATTTTCTAACAGATCAAAATTAAGACATCTAACTTGTAAAAATCCAAACATACAGATCATGTGGTCCTAACATGTTCTTTAATTCTAGGAATCAAATAAGAAAAACTGTTTCTATTCACAAAACCAATAACTTTTCAAAACACCTATCTCCCTATGAGTCTCTTCTGAAAATTTTAAATCAAAATTTAATCTGCAAATTGACAGGGCTTCCTCTACTTAAAATTTTGCTTCTCGTTGTTCAAAGTACTTTGACAATCATTGACAATCAAATGTCGCTTAAAACTCTCCAAATCTGATGGCCTCCCAAAAGACATCGACAGCCTCGCCTCAGGTAATTTGTTGTATTTAAAAAAAAACCTGCAATTGTTTGAAAATATCTGCTTTGCACTGCTTGGCTGCTACCACAAAAACTTCACGACGTTTTCCACTATTCACTTTTTATCCAACCAGCAAAAACGCCAAAATTTATTTTTCTTTAATAATTTTACGAAGAAACTCATAACGACCTTTCTTTTTCAAATCTCGTACAGATAATGACACAACTGCAGTCCTATGTCATGTTCTCAGTTGATCCGTGGGTGTTTATTTGGTTATATATTATTCTTACCAGTCCTATGGCTTTATATACCTATAAGACCTTCCTATAGGTGTATTAACTATTGGGACACGTCATGTTGAGAATGATGAGTGTTTTACTTTTCCCATTAAGTTTTACCACAGTGATGGCGTGAGGCGACCTCAGATTCAGGCATGGAAAAAGTAAACGTGAGTGTCGCATCCAACTTGTAGTCGTTTCTTGCCACGTTAGTGGGCGTGAGTCAAGGTTGAAGTGGCCCGAAGTAACTTATTATCTATTCTTGTGCACAGGTGCTAAGATGATGCTTATCAATTCTTCTGTCATGTGTGACAATTGCACAGTTCTATTAAACAAACGTGTTGCCCAGCTTGGTCCTATTTATCCGAAGGTTGTCGGTACTTCCTCAGGGTTATCATCTAGTTCAACTGTTTTACCGTTCTTTATTGTTTTTACTGGTTATTTTTAAAAATCTTTATTGAATCAGCCATCAAAGTATTTATTCCGCCTTATTTTTGCATACTTTTCGTTCACTAGTATTTAATTATTTTCATCTCGGGCTCCTTATGTAATTTGATTAATATTCGTTTTTCTTCCTTTTCTCTGTGTACTGAATTAGGTGTATATCTCCTCAATTTTATAAATTGTGGATATTAATGTCTACATAGTTCCTAAATACTGATTATTATGAACTGATTTTGACGTGACAACGTCTTAAATTAGGTTGTGGCTCGGAATCACTCATGAAAAAGTGTAACGCCCGCTCACGTCTGTTACGATGAGTCACCGAACCAGAGAGAGGCCCGCCGGACCGGCGAATGCCTTGCGTCTCTCTCCCACTCAAACATGATCGGTCCGCTGCGCGCGCAGCACTAGAGAATTAGGCGCGTTGAATCGGTGCGTGCTTGTGTCTCTGTCTTTCTCGAGCGTTCTTGGCGTTGGGAAACCGAGAAAGCGTCATAATACAAGTTCACACGTGTGGTCAGGTGTCTGTAGTGAAAATGTGGAGTGCTTAGATTCGTCATTTACAACAACTACAACAATAAAGGTAAATAATTGTACGCTAATATTTCATTATCGTAAACTATGATTGATTGATTAATTGTTAGATTGACACAAAAGTTGAGAAACTGAGTTTATAGGTTATGTCATACTATTGACAAATGTTGATAGTGTTAAGTAAATTATTAGTTTAAATCACTCTGCAATCAATCGTAATTCAGTCGATTGAGAAGAAACAGCGCGTTTCAACTGCAAACAACTATTGTGCAATTTAATAATATTCATATCAATAAATATTCTACCGAGAAAAAGACGTTGTCACGTAAAATCTTCGCCCGTAAAACCGACTTTACAGGCAACCAATTTTTTTATCTTAAATGTTTATTGTGCACCACCAATTTTTATCCTTTTTATTAGTTCCCGAAATGACCTGAAAATATTTGGCGAAAGGCATTGTCGATCGAAAGTATCCGTCTCTTATACCTCTTCTTCTTCTTAGAGTGCCTTATCCCTACGGAACGTCGGCGACTACCATGCTTATAATATTTGTATACTGATCTCGGTCTTGCGCTACGTGTAGCAATTGGTCCGCTGTCAAACCTGTCCACTGCCGCAAATTCCTCAACCAAGAGAGTTTCTTCCGTCCTCTTACAATCGATATATTTTACTCCATTATCTATAAGTACATTATTGTCCTAAAATGTTTGCTCAACATTATGGAATTTGCTTGTTGTGGTTTTTAAATAAACTAACGTTATAATACACTGAAAGTAAGAATATGTTTAATACTACTATTTACTTTATTTGCATTCTTTATAGAATTAATGTTTTTAAACATAACTTTTTAGTTTCTACTAGAAAATACTAAATTTTTAGATTTATATTATATTCTACCTCAATATAAAGGTGCGCATTATTTTTAAATGCGTCCTGTATTAAAACAGTGCTCATGCTATTTTTAATTTTACATTAAAATGAAAAATAAAGTGCTCAAGTACAAATATATTAAACACTAATTAATATTACATAGATTATATATAACGATGGAGAAACCATTTTGAAAGGGGAATGTTGCAAAGACTAAATCTGGTTAATAAAATGTTTAGAGAAGTATCTCTAGCGCATTTTAACCAATATTTATTGGTATTTCGTAATTGATTCACTAATTCATTGTAAAATCTCTCCAGTAAATAACAAAATATATACAAATTTATGTTATCCGAATATTCAAGTGTTATAAGCTTAAAAAACTATGACCCAAAAGTCGAGCCATATTTTTTATCAAAGTTAGCTTCCACAGGCAAAGTCAGATTTAATAAATAGTTTCTTGAATTTGAACCGTGTTAACTTCTTCTCAAGCGTCGGGCCAGGACTATCTCCTCTTTTTTATCCGTAGTTTGCATGTTTTATTCATCTGGTCATAATTAATTTCTGTTAACAATATGCTTGTGCATTTCTGCATTTTATTTTTTTCCACTTCTTCCAGGACCTTGCCACTCAGCTATTGGTATTGTGATTATTTCGGTTTTGGTGATGCCATATCTATTTTAATCTATATTATGCCATACCTAAACTTCCTCTCAATATATTCATTTTTAACTTTACCATTTTTTGTTGCTCGGTTTTGAAGCATCGGTTATATAATCTCAAAATCATTTTACCTCTCACTTTATATTAGAAAATCTTACAACTTCTTGTGTGGCATCTAAATTGACATTTAAAAACATAAGTTTTTCCACTTTACTTGTTAACCCTGTTCTTCTTTTATTTAAAATTAAACCAGATTTTACAATATTTTATAAATATAGTGGTTAAGTTAGGATATACATGGCGATGGTTTTTCGACCACTATAATGGACAGTTCCAATCTCCGTTCGATTTTTTCTGGTTAATATGTCATTAGACAAATACATGTCGACTTCTTTTATAGCTCCCGATGCAGGTGTACGTTTAGATAAGTCATGTCCAATTAATTCATCAAAAATACACCATGGACTTGAGTCATCTTTATCGGCTTCTTTTTCTTGTACTGGTTGATTTTCAATAGTACAATCTTCTTTTTCTTTAATTATAGAAGTAACCAGCTTGTTAACTCTTTCTTTTGTTTTTTTTTAGCTTCATTTATATATATATATATATATATATATATATATATATATATATATATATATATATATATATATATATGTATATATATATATACATATATATATATATATATATATATATATATATATATATATATATATATCATTGGTGCTACAGCCCTATAAAAGAGCCTCGACCTTCTCAAATCTATTACGCCAGTCAGTTCTATCCATTGCAAACTGTTGCCAGTTTGCTGCGCCTATTTGTATACCATCCTCATCTACACCATCCCTCTATCTGAGTTTTGGCCTGAGTTTGAGATGTGTTCTGTGTTGTGTGAAAGCGAACTCAGGCTCGCACTCTCTGACAGTAACAGTAATACAACACGATAATATTATAATAATATGTAAAGTTCCTTGTTAGAACTAAATAAAATTTGTACTCCATGACAAAATGTTTGTATAAAACAGCATTTAATATTTTTTTTTACACATATCAAATATCCCATTAAATCCTAATTTTTGCTTATCGCTGCAGAGAATAATCAAGATATCTGTTTCAAAAGACGCGCATTGTATAGAGGATTTAATTAAGAATGTCTTAAAACCACTCGGTGCATAATTTTGTAAGTATTTTTCAGAAATTTTATTAAACAAACTGGTTGAGATTGTTGTTTTATATTGTGAATATAAACAGAGAGAGAGAGAGAGAACAAAGCTGGCGTGGTGATATCGTTAATTTGCTCTATTTGCTTTAGAAAATATATTTGAAAGATTATTTCAAATTTTAGTTTTAATATGATCGTTCCATTTATATAATTCCTTTTTTTTATATTGTAAGTTAGTAATAATTTTCCGGTTTACTTATTTTTTTTTTAATTTAGGAAGGGCATATGTTACACATGCTAATGTGGTTTTGCTATTGTGCTTTATTAATTTCAAATTATATACAATAGACCGTAAGCAAAATTGGATGCAATAAGGTTGCAATATTTTTTTACCGATTGTTAGGTTACTCTTTATTAATTTTGTAATAATAAAATTTACAAAAATGTTTTATTGCATTTTCTTTAATTTCCTATAAAAACTTTAGTCAAAAGGTGAAGCTGTAGATGTTACATGAAACAAATTCTACATATGGTATATAAAAAATGGACGAAAACGACGATGAAATCAGAAATTTTTAAGAAAAAGAAATACAATAAAAACACAGACATGAACAAAAATTTTCTTCTTTAGATGTCTTCCACATTTTGTGAAGTTGTTACTAGTGACTGTCAATCTATACTTGTCTAATTGCTTACATTAAGCTATGGGTTTTTAGAGCAGTGAGCGAAGCATAACTCACAGTCAGTCGAACGCCGCGCACGTTCGTCAAAATCGAAGGAACGGATCTCTATAATAACGGTTTGTTAGGTTCTGCTTAGTTGGGCGCGCTGCAGAGCTATAGCAGTGTACGTTGACGGTGTGCGCTGGAATCAATTGCGATTTGATGTGGACGCACACGTTCACCTAAAGCTACGGTTTGTTAGAACAGTGCGCAGCGCACAGCATACACGTACAGCAGAATCTGTTATACTCGACTCATGGCAGTTTTGGTTGAGTCGGTTTGTTAGATTAATTCGCATAAATATTCTGTCGCTCTGAAAACACGTTTAAAAATTAGTTTTAAGTTTATTCTCTCAAAGGTTGTACGTTTAGAAAAATTAATTCTCGAAAAACTTAACGCAATAATTTTATTACTCCAAGAAGAGGAGGAAGAAGAAGAGTTGATAACGTTAAATCTAAATAAAAGAAATAAAAATGTAAACGAAATGTTTTCATGTCTTAATACAGAAGGTGCTTTTAAATTAACAGTCGAAGAAAGATTGTTTCAAAACGAGGAAAAATTTCGTGAATATTTTAGACTTTCCAGGGATTTATTTGGAACTGTCTTAAAATTTGTACTAGATCCACTAGTCTTTTATCTTCCTCGGGAGAACATTTAGTAGGCATCACTTAATTATTACAATAATAATAACTATATAAAAATACAATTATAATTTCGGTATAGATGTGTACGCTGTGAGCTCAGCTGAACGTTTGCGTCCAAATCAAATTGCAGTTGATTCCAGCGCACACCGTCGATGTACACGGCTATCACGCAGCTCAGCAGAACCTAACAAACTGTTATCATAGAGAACCATCTCTTTGATTTTGACGAACGTACGCGGCGTTCGAATGACTGTGAGTTATGCATCGCTCACTGTTCTAACAAACCATAGCTTGAGCTCACAGCGTACACATTTATACCGAAGTTATAATTGTGTTTTTATATAGTTATTCTTATTGTAATAATTAGGTGATGTCTTCTGTTGTAGGGTTTTTAGTAATATCATCCCTTATAAATTGTAAGAAATAAATCCCTGGAAAGTCTAAAGTATTCTCGAATTTTTTCCTCCTTTTGAAACAATCTTTCGACTGTTAATTTAAAAGCACCTTCTGTATTACGAGATGAAAAAAAATCGTTTACATTTTTATTTCTTTTATTTAGATTTGACATTATCATCTGTTTTTCTTAGAATAATAAAATTATTGCGTTAAGTTTGCGAGAATTCATTTTTCTAGACGTACAACCTTTAAGAGGATCTAAGAGGATCATCTCATGGACTATACCAACACCACAATTCTCCACCGTGAGAACAATAAGTCTAAAAGAGAGTTCATTGAAATGTCTTATATTTTTCTTAACGATTTCTCCATTAATGTTAAGAGTGACATCAAGAATCTAAGCGATATATATCACCTGTTACTTAAATCAGATACCAAGAACAATACTATATCACAGATTACTAACTTGACTGATATATCCATTAACAACTAACATACCTTTATAATTAATTTTCATTAACAAAAAATATATAACATTCCCTTGCTTTTCTTAGATACGTCTCAATAAGATTCAATAATACATGAACAATATAATTAAATAAAGAAAATCAAAATAATATTTCCCTTTACTGGGATTTAAATTCATTCGTTTTTTACCAATGAACCTTAACGACATAAAGATTCATACCAACTATAATGAAGTTGTCAGCGCTTGCGTTCTGGCTTAAACAGAACCTCACTTTTAACTATCTAAAAATCAAAAATTTAGTTATTGCCGACATTTCAAAGAATTACCTCCTTTTAAATGTAGTTGCATTGGGTTTTTCGATTAACCTTGGGTAAGCCTTTACGTGTCAAGTTCGAAGCTACCATACATTTCAATTCTTATAAAAAACTTTTTTTGCACATAGTAACAAAAAACACCACTATGTTACTAGCAAAGTTTTTTAATATTCTTACTCTACAATTCTAAGTTACGGTAAGATCAATAATGTTTTAATAGATAATATATGGTAGCTAATTATAATTTATTCTCTTTCAGCCCTGAAGAAGCCAAATTAATTCTCTTTGGCGAAAACGTTCGGCGAAACAATTGATACACATTAGAGTATTTCTTGCAGATTTCCCCAATATTTAAGAGTTTACTATATATATATATATATATATATATATATATATATATATATATATATATATATATATATATATATATATATATATATATATGTATATATATATATATATATATATATATATATATATATATATATAAGGAAAAATATCCCTAAAATAAAAACACATAAAAGGGTTAGGAGATTATTCTAAAATAAAGCAAACAAAGTAGTTCAGACAAATGGAATAAACATTTATTTCTGTCTCAAACAAACAGTCATCAAACATATAAGTGGCATAAAAAATATACTATATAAATAGTTGCCAAATACAGAATAAAAAAAAACTTACATGTGTCCGTTTACAAACTCCGTTTACAAAGGGGTTGGAGATACTAAAAAAACTTACAAATGTTACCGCACAAAGATTAACCTTTTTTTAAAATAAACAAAACAAATAAATATCGAAACAAATAAAGCTAGCTGTCATATGTTAACATTAAATTAAAAAAAAAACAATTAAAATGACAGCTAAGTTAAACCTTAAATATTACAATTCCTTTAAATTTTAATGAAAGCAATTAGGTATTAATAATTATCAAAAAAAAAGAGTCTGTCTTTACTTTAAAATTTAATATGTTAATTGTTACCTTAATTTCACTTGTTTTCACTTAACTTCAAAAAAAACTTGCTACTTTCTCTGGGATTGGAGCTGAAAAGGATAAAACTCTTAACTCGAACAAAAATAAACCATTTCCATACGCAGGCAGGAACGATTGAAACAGGAACTTGGTGGAGGAAATCAAGCTGACGACGGGGACATCCTATATACTCATTTTACAAAATTTCTTCAGTGCCGGTGCACAAATCTTATAGTGATTACTCTGTTTTAAACTGCCATATTGCAAAGAGTATTATCACCTTAACCGGTCTTAAAACATAACACAAATAAATTCGACTCGCGATTCCTAATTACTCAAAAATCTTTTCTGTCTCAGATCTATCGCTTGACTCCTCGATGCCTTACATTTTACAAATTTCAACGCAAAATAAATTCCCCTCTCGCCTCAAAGCTAGTTTTTGTGGTCTATCAACCTAAACAAGCAAAATATTCTCTTTTGACCTCGTTCTTAGCAACGAACCGACAAAAAACACATTGAAATATTCCCAGTTTATTACGTATTAGAAAAATTGTATTACCTGACTTGCAATATTATATTAGGGGACTCGAATGTAAACAAATGACAAAAACAAGTTTTTAAATATTCCAGTTTATTGCGTTTTAACGACGAAAGACAAAAAACAGATTTTATGGCAATCTTCATGCGTACTGACGAGATAAACGAACAGGGACGTATTATAAAATTTAAAACGCTACAGTGTTTTATTGATTTTATACTGTCGTCTTGCTAAATTCTTTTAATTCCAACCTTTGCAAATATTCATGTCTCATTTTAAGTACACGAATGTTTTATTTTCAGGTTTAAGTCTAGTATATTCTCTCAAAAATTGAATTCTTTTGTGAACCACTACTTTCCAAAGACTAGTCCTCTTAATTTCAGAAATTTATCTTTCTCTTATTTTGGCCAGTAAATTGACATGTTGATTGTTTTCACGCATTCGATACAAAATATTGCGAATTTCAAAGTTTTTTTCTCCATTAGGTAAGTCAATGCTCCTAG
The DNA here is from genome assembly GCF_040954645.1 of Diabrotica undecimpunctata. NCBI lineage: Eukaryota > Metazoa > Arthropoda > Insecta > Coleoptera > Chrysomelidae > Diabrotica > Diabrotica undecimpunctata. The sequence goes on along the minus strand of NC_092805.1, from coordinate 87,493,306 downwards.
AATGCTTATGAGTTGTTTTCTTGCCTTCATGATACTCAGTCACAGTAAGATCTTTTTGATAATCTCTGACAGTCTTCATTACAGTTTTTAGCTTACTTTTACTTATCCCGTATGCGTCACAAACGCGTTGATTTATACATAATAATGACTTTAAATGTCTCTTTAAATTTGTCTCTTTCCATGGCAAAGTATTTATGCACATTTGTAATTAATTCGTCAATATCCAACTTACGTCTAGGCATGACGGTCACTTGAAACTACACGTTTGAATTAATTTGTAATTTAATTATGTTTGATAAAAAGTTTAGAAATGGTTGGAAACCGTACATAAACAAATTGAAATGTTTCCCACAATTATTTTATTTTTAGTATTTTCATTTGAAAATAAAAAGTTCAATATATTTACCAAAACCTAACTTTAACCCCTAATCGCAGATGTCTCAAAAACGGTACACTATAACAGACATATGGTCAATCTAACCACCACTATTTAAATTGACAAAATGTTCTAGTTTACTTCGAAGTATTTTTTAACAAAAATTAAAAGTGACATTTTAGTATTTTGTATATCTACTTTGAATATAAATTTTCCTTACCACGATAGTATTTGTTTCAGAAAAAAATTATTAAACAAGTAGGTGAAAGAAATTTACGTTAAATAACATTATGCAAATGTAACAAAATATGCAAAACTGAACAACGGGTTAATGACACATATATTTATTTTATACCTAGAATAGAGCAAAGTGTTTAACATTATGGAGAACACCAGTGCAGTTTACCGTGCCTTTTACTACAACAAAAGGTTTTCGGCGAATTGCGTTAATCGTTTAGAGGTGTAAGTTGGTTGAATGTACTGTAGTTGACAGTTTATTTTTTCTAATCATGTTTTTAAAGTATTACCATATAATTAGTTACAATAGTATAGATTCAATAAGCGACACAAAACAAAATATACTTACTCTAACAGAACTAATTAATAATAAAAAGTGTTTATTTTGTGGGCAACTAAATATTGGTACATAACAAATATTTATTTTTAAAACGGAGTAACATCGACCTTAAACTTTATGACCGCTCAAATTCGGTTGGGCATTTGCTTGACTAAGGATCTCACTGTTCAGAGGTAAATTCATTGCAAATCAGCTCTATTTTGGCTTCAAGTTTGTGTAATGTCCATTGTGGGTTATTCGTTAGTGTATGTTTAATTTTAGCTATACTGTTTCAATGACATTTAGGTCAGGACTGTTAGACGGCCAAGAAGGGACATTTATAATGTATTTCCAAACCAGTTGTTTGTGGTTCTGGCCGTATGACAAGCCGCTTCGTCCAGTTGAAAATTATAATTTAATTTCACAATACTTGGTGGTAGGCTATTTTTAGGCATTTGTTGATATTTCGCAGCGTTCCTGGTACCCTCAATAAATTAAAAACATTCTAACCCTGAAACTGCCATACAACTCCAAATCATCCCTCATTTAGGAAAATTTACGGTGCGTTTCAATCTTTGTGAAAAGCCTCATGCTTACTGCGAATAACTCGTTTGCCGTAATCATCAACACGTATGTCGAATTTTGATTCTTCACTAATTTTCCTTATAATACCCTGTAATTTTACGTGTCACCATCCAATTGCATGAAAATTTTAATTTTTGTTCTATTTACCCTCCACTTCACTTTTGGACTTGTGCCGTTGGTTGCTCTTTATTTTTAGGGGTGAAAACTATCCCTATTAGAAAAAAATCGTATAATTGTAAATTAAAGCGGCTAATTGATTCAAGTCATATTTCATCATATAATGAAGTGAATGAATGTCAATTAACATTAAACAATAATTTATGAATTTATCAGTTTCACACAATTAAAACAATGTCATTGAATACCTTGTCTTCACTGATTTGCATGGACAATTTGGATTTAGATTATACTTACCCTCCACTTCAAAATTAGATTTGTGCCCTTTGTTCCTTTTTATTTTTTAGTGGTGAAAACGACCCATATTATGAAAAAATCATATGATTGTAAATTTAAGCAATTTCGAATTATTTAACCCATTGGCGAATATGATTTTAAGAATTAATATATTTTGCATTAGATATTCGCATTTTATGATTACAACTTTATAGGAAAAGAAGAAAATGGGTTCACGATATCAACCTAGAAAGAAGAGAATATGGCGAATTTCGTACAGTAATGTCAGAATTACTAAGAGATGAAAAAAGATTTTATATTTATTTTAGAATGCCAATAAATTGTTTCGATGAACTTTTGCATCTTATAGAAAGTGATATAGGAAAATCAGACACAAATTATCGAGAAGCGATTTCCTCTGAAGAGCGATTGGCCATTACATTGAGGTGAAAACAAGAAAAATAATAAACTATTTTAAATAATAAATGTAATTTAATCAACATATAATAATAAAATTCGTTTCTCCTCAAAACATTGGGTCATAGCATCAGTCCTTGTATTTACATAGTAGTATTTACATTTACATTGTATTTACATAGTAGCTAACATAATCTTCCTTGTTGGTAGAAGCAGAGGACGGATCCTGCAGTGACGCTGATTGGTTTCATTTCGTTTCATTCATGACGCATTTTTGTTTCTATTTGTCTTTAGAGCATTCCACGTTAAGAAAATAACATTGCGGAGATAGGGCCATGTATTTCTTATGGACGATAGAAGTGCGGCGATGTCACGACAAACACAAGCACGATTGAGGGTTGTATTATTTGTATTTTCGTTTCCACAGACATGAATTAAAATTAATGTTTTTTAACATGATTGACCAAAAGTGCCCATTCGAAACACGAGATGAAAAGTAGGGAAATGATTTGAATTAAATAAATAGTATTTACAAAAGATAATTTTATTTTATATTATTTTAATTATAGTAACGACAGTTTATTTGTTTTGTGTGAAAATACCACATGTCATGAATTATGGAAATCAGCAGAAAATATTGCTTAGCTAAATCATGCATTTTGCCGGCTATTAAAGATAAGCAATTAAACGGACCGCTTTGTGTAGCGCGGTTGTCCAGCTATCCGTTGGAATGCATATATCTAATTACTAATTGCAACTTAAAATAATACGGTGTGCGTATGCCAGCGATTTTATGTCGTTCTCTGACTACATAATGATAAGGCTTTGTGGTTCTGTAGTAGTTATTCTGACTTTACAGTTAAATGTTAATTGAAAATGGAAATTCAAAAATTAAGCCAAGGGAATATCCTGGACATCCGTGCAAAACAAATTGTTTTAAATGTATTTAGTTATCATCTAAATTTAAGAAGTGGTGAAAGTGTTAGAAGTTTAAGCAATAAAGTAAGTTCTATGACGGGAGTAAGTTTTAGTACTATTTCTAAAATACGCAAAGAAGCTACGGAAGAAGGACTAGGGCCCATAAAAAAAACAAGAAAACGTACCAAAAGTAGAGTGAACAGCAGAAAGTTCATTTACGATGCAGTAGTTCATACGCGGCTAAGTGCCATCGTGCATGGTTTTTTCATCAGTATTTGCGTGAGATAAAAAAATTTCGTTCTTAGGGATACACCATCGTTTATTTGGACGAAACTTGGGTGAATGTTGGACATAGTGTTTCCAAAGAATGGAAGGACCTCTCAGTGACTTCAACCAAGGATATGTTTGTTAAGGGGTTGTTGTAATCTTCCGTTCCGTTAGTGGTGATTCACCATGTATACAAGGAAAAAAATTTTATGTATGTAATTGTTATTATTTACATGAAAATAAAATTAAAGCTGCACTTGTTTTTTTAGTTACATCTTATCTAAAGCGTTAGTAAATTATTAATGTTAAACAATAGTAAAACTTAACTATTTTTATTAGACCTATAATAATTACATACATGTATCTGTCAATTAAAGAAACAAGTATTTATAATGCATTATTTTGTATTCAACGATACATATCCTTTTATTAGTGAAATTAATTAACTACAACTACACAGTGCTGAATACAGCTCTGATTAGAATGAATCATATCGACAATCTAATAGCAACACGAGCCTGAGAGTTTTGGCAACACTGATCTCCAAAAGCGCAGTATTATTTTCTTAACTTGAAACAAAGTATAGGAGAGAAAGTTTATATCGCACATGCATGAGCCAAAAAAAAATTGTCGATTGCATCAAAAGTGACTTTTATTGCCTTCAAAATAAGTTATCACTTCTTTCACAGATCTGGATGGTTCAGAATGGCGTTTTCTGTTTGCTTTGATGGTAATGGGAGTTTTACGCTGAGAAGTAACTCTAGGATCACCACTTGATCTAGGTGTAACTGCTGAGGCTTGAACCTGAATGATATTGGTGTTCGATGTTCCTGAATTGTTTGATTGAATGTTTTGTGAACTAGATGATTGTGCTCTGCCAATTTCATTCTCAAAAGACTCTACATTTGTCAATTCTGGTACTGGGACATCGCTAACGGTACATGTAGTTTTTGCAAAACTTTGGTTTGAATCAGGGATCCTCACTAGGATTTCTTTGGGAGCCTAATAGTTTGAATGAAATTTTCCTCAGAGCCGCAAGTACACGTGGTGGTATGAAATAACTTTAAAACTATATGACTATAACATAATTTTATTACAAGTTACGTAAAAACAATATAATTATGAATTATATGGACTGTTTTGCATGTAAAAAGTAGGAAAATGTCTTTTACTTGACTCCAGGAATGTCAAGTTCTGAATTTGTTAATTCTTTAAAGTTGCATTTCAGTAAACATTTCATCCTTTAGGTCTGCTAACAGCTTCAGTAGGTCAGAAATCTCTTGACTTTCATCTGAATTTTCATCAAACAGTGCTTTAACGGAAGGAAAGCTGGAATAATCTTCATTTGACAATTCTTCAATATACATATTCAGCTTTTGCTCCAGTGAAAACACAATACTCATCATTTTCGTTACAATGTTTTGTAGTCTCCTTGCAATTTGGTCAATGTTTCATTAATAATACTCATTGTATCACTGAGAAACGCTACTTTAAGCCACCAACTAAAATTATGAATATCAGGAAACTCTTTATTCTTTGTAGCCAAAAAAGAGTAATCTCATGTCGAATGCTGAAGAAACGTTCCAAAACTTTACCCTTACTTAGCCATCTCACTTCTGTGTGGTAAAAAATGTCCCCATATTGCGACATAAGTTCTTTCAAAAATTCTTGAAACTCTCTGTAGTTTAGTTCATTTGATCTTATGACATTCACAATCTTTACAAGTGTTTTCATAACACAGCTGAAATTTTCACCAAATTTAGCAGCTAAGCTATCTTGATGAATGATACAATGGAAACTCAATAAATTATCATTTCCCAAATGTTTTTTTCAACAGCTGAACAAACCCTATATTTCGCCCCAACAGTGATGGGCAACCATCAGTACATACAGAAAAAACCTTCTACAAGGTTTTGAAACATCTTTACTGGCCGGCCAGTGCCACTGTGGTGGGGGTAAAGATGACTAATGCGAAATGCGGTACAATGCATTACGCCGCTCTACACTACTGTAATCTGATTAAATACTTAAATAGAAACATAATTATATTATAACTCGCAAATTTTATTTTACTGCCTAGCAGTCTGAGGGCCGCGTAGTGAGTATGGCTGGTTTGAATGCTTCCATCTGATCTGCCCATATACATTTTTTCGTAGAATTTGCCGCCTGTATAGTTTTAGTTTTGCTGGTTCTGATATACTTGGCATAAGTATCTCACAAATTTTCCCATTTCTTCTTTATCTCATCCCCAAAAAAAAATGTTTTTAGATATCTGGCAACTGGAGATTCATTCTATACAATTGACCATAGTTTTAGAGTTGGTTTTTCGACTGTAAGTGCCATAGTTGTAGAAGTTTGTGAAGCAATATGCAGAAATTTGCAATTAACATATTTACCGGAACCAACTACAGAAATATGGAAAAAATCTGAAGAAGGCTTTAGAAATATGTGGCAATTTCCAAATTGCGTTGATAGCATCGATGGCAAGCATATTACTATAAAATGTCCACACAAATCTGGAGCTAATCACTGGTGTTATTTAAAAAAAATTTCAATAGTATTATTGGTTATTGTTTGTGCAAGTTGAACCTTCTCCTCATGTCATAATCCGAGACGAAGCATTTGCTCTAAAATCATATTTGTTGAAGCCCTTTCCATACAGACAAAGTAAAACATATTTTCAAGGAAAATTATAATGTACGGCTCTGTAGAGCGAGAAGAGTTGTAGAAAATGCTTTCGGTATGTTAGCACAAAAATGGCGTATATTCTACAGAGCAATCGAAACAAAAGTTGACACTACTGACACTGATTTATCCAACGTTAAGAGCCAGCAGAACCTGAAGTTAGAGCGTTTCTAGATTTTGATAATGACCCAAGGAGAGCTACGAGACTAGCATTCTCGGTCCGAGACAGATTTGCCACTTTTTTGATTCAGGACTATGAATTAAAATTTTTGTATTTTACTATATGTAATAAAATTCAATATACATACCATTTTCGCCTATTTCTTCTAATATTTTACTCCAAACCTTATCCTTTTTTCGAATATTATTGTAATCTTTATGGGAAAGATAATAAATAATGAGATATTGTTGAACTAAATCAGTCAGTTTCTCCATTTCGTTATAATAAATTACTACCGCACTAAGAATCCGGACAAAAACGCAGTCGATGGTGAAATAAAATTTCAGACGAATATTTACGCAAACAAATCGCACTTACAACGGCACAATTCGTGCGAGTCTGAACTTGTCAATTTAGCATAGTTGAAATAATTGATGCGAATGGCAAGCGGAGCGATTTTCCGCAAATAAATAGAATACAATAAAATACAATCAAATCTTAAATTTGACGAATATTAACAGACCCGCAACTTATCCTGTGCCCGCAGTATGCTAATTCAATTGTTTGGTCTGTCTTTTTCTTATTTTAGTTTATTATCAAGGCTTAGTTTTTTTTATGTAGCTTAAGATATCTTTCAATAAGCTTTATGACGCACCATTAATATTTGACAGTAAATAAATGTTATTCATTTCCTTTGTGACTTTATGAAAAGAACAACAGTTACATAATATGTATATTATAAAACAACAGTTCAACACTGAAGCATTTGTCGAAATAGTTCATACAAATTTTCCAAAATGGAATTAACAACAATGGATCGCGTACGATATTTTGATAGAAGCTGTAAACATTGAATCTGGTGGAATTTAATTTCTTGCTGCTGGGGATGAAAAAGAGAGAAAAAAATTACTAATTTTATTGTTATTGGCAAGGATCAGATCGCAGTAACCTTAGCGTTTTCTTCATCTGGAATATATGCAACTTTATTGGAAGGCAAACGAATTGCAAATTTTGCCTTGAAATTATCATTAAACATGCAAATTAATGGAACACCAGATTGCAATATCGTCAAAAATAGAACATTTACAGGTATGCAAATCAATCGTTGGGGATTAATGTTACAGCCCACAAGAGGTCATTACAGGGACTTTACAGAACTTTGAAAGATATTCCTGAAAATGAAAAACATTTTTGTTGGAGCTATTATTCTATTGTCAGACTTTTTCTTTGCAACAAGATCAAAGTGCAATTATGTTTTCGAAGCAGTTCGAGTCTCGACAGAATTCATTTAATTACCCAGAGATTTCTATTACTTAACAGGTTCGAAAGAGGAGCTTATTGGACTTTGATACATTATTTAATATTAAGGCAATACGAAGTACGGCGGGTCAGCTAGTTTTTAATATTTAATTCAAAATCGTGGACGAAACGCTACAGAATATTAAGAGGTGGTAATTTATCTCCCTTGCATTAACGTTGATCTGTTGTTCTTCTTTCCTACTTGTCAAAAGAATCACCTAGTAAGCCATTTTGTCTTATATGACTTTTACGGCAATATAATCGTACTTTCAATAAATGTTAATGGTATTGAATAGCTTAAGGAATAGGTCTGTTATTTTATGACTGTGTTGCCGCATCTGAAAGATTAAAAAATAGTCCAGTCGGGTTAGACGAAAAACGCCATAATCTTGCATGGCGAGGGGGGTCAATAGTGGTGTAAATTTAAAATCGCGACTGAATGCAAACGTTGCATTTGCCGCGTGCATTTGTATCATGAATTTAAAGGAAAACTGTTTTTGCTCAATATCTCAATAACTTTACGACAAAAATGGTAATGACTGAAATTTTTGCAAATGCGATTTCTTACAATTTCTTTTTTACAATTTTTTTCTAATTTCTCCCTTAACTCGGAAAATATGAACCACACGAAAAAAATTGTAAAAAAGAAATTGTAGGAAATCGAATTTGCAACAACTTCGATTCTTACCCTTATTGTCTAATTGTAAATGGTGGAGATATTGAGCAAACACGGTTCTCCGTTAAAATCAAGATGGCGGAATTCAATCGCGATTTTAAATTTACGCTACTATTGAGCTCCCTAAAGTATAGAATAATAATTGGGGCAGCTCACCATGGAAAGTCAAATGCTATCCGACTGGACTAATTTAAATCTATTTATCTATTTTAATCTATTTGAAACTATATTTACAATACCATTTCAACCTATTAAATAAGTAAAACACAAATTATTTAACAAGTTTATTGCTAATTTTAAAATAGTATAAAAAAAGGTTTAAATTTTGTGTTAATTTAAATTACAAGGTTTATAACCGGAATATACGAAAACTGTAAAAACTGATATACTTATGAAATTTTTGTTAGTTATCAATTGTTATTTAAATAGTTAACCAGCAGCACACAGTACGAGTACTAGATAACAAGGTTATGTATGGATAATATTTAAAATTTTATCAATATCCAGAGTTGAAATGGAAACATCTGTAGGAACCTCTCTGCAACAGCTGTCATATAACTGGTCGTTCGGGTCGTCGATATTGTGACCCTTGGGGTGGTGATCGTTGCCGGCTAAGACGATTAGTTAAACCTGTACAATCTGTATGAAAATAATTACCATCAAGTAACCTACACGTGGCTTGACATATTTTCCCTTTCCGTCTATTAATTTCCCTGATTAAAACATCGAAATACACCCTGCCTAACATGAAACTAGATTTTGAGGAATAACTATTTAAAACAATAACTGAATGGTTAGTGAAACTTGACACCACACAGAAAACCATAAATTAAAGCCGAGAAGACTGTAGATAAATATCGCTAATAAAAAAATGAAAAAAACGCCACTGAAGTACAATAAATGCCAGTTAAGTTCAATAAAAGTTTCTCGCACAGATTTTAAAAAGATCCATACTATGTAACACTTACCATGAAAACTTCTTAAGATACGCCACTGAATGAATGCCATGCTTTCGCTCGTTTCGCCGGCAACTTAAGCCGAAAACGCTTAATTTCTTTACTTTAAAATAGGACATTTATCTTAAGTTGGGAAGTGATGCCAGAAAATATTCTAAAATAAGTACTGGAGACGTTATTTCAGAATATCCCATTGTGATTTGCATGCAGCACTGTAGAATGAAATACGCATTGCATAATTTGTGACGCATTGAAAACGGTATGTGGTTACAAATTATATAAAGAAAATTGGAAACTAGTGAGGAAAGCATATGTTTAGTAGTGGACGTAACTGGCTCAGTCCTGATGATTATGTAACGTGACTAATTTTGATATATTTCAAATAGTCGATTCGATAACACAGCAGACTGGCAGATTCGCTTCGATATGAGAAGTTTAGTAAGTTCATGGTTTGAGCGACACTCCAACCTGAATATTTTCAAATGTCATGACGTAAAATCCAAAATTGATGCGGTTTTGCATTGAAATTTGTGTGTGACTCGAGTTGGCCGTTGGATGAGTAATATGGTCAAGATAGGACCTCACGACTCGGTGACACTCAATCATGGATCTCATGGAAGGCGTTAAGACGCTAGAAAACCGGAAGATATATGTTAAAAGTGACCTCCAAAGCGTTTAACATTACCAAATTTGACCCAAAAAGTATTAGCATTAGCACATATTCATTAATACTACTGTCTTTTCTAAACGATTTACCAATTGAATAAAATGTAGGTGAGTTGGGAGTTCCCCCAATACTTTCATTCTGACGTAACAAGCTACCGATTAAAAAATAAAGTCAACGTTTGTTGGTGCTTTTTGGATCCATGTCAACTCACGGACATTTCAAAAGTGAAAGACTCCAAAACTGCATATTCCATCTTGTGGGTGAGGCTTCTGACATCAGAGTGGAAGTAAAAAGGTCTGCAAATGTCTATTACCCTACTATAATGTACATTAATAGTGAATGGGTTAAAAAGATGAATGTGGGTAATGGGCTCAACTAACAGACAGAAGGCTAATATTTGGAAATTTGGCACTTTCGGAGACTAACGAAAACATTTTGGACGGAATATAGAATAAATTAAGCTTTAATACAAGAGATGAATTTACGGATGATATAAATACATATTCATTATTACGCAGTACAAAATAGACGGCAACAGTGGAACAGGTTGTAGAAATTGTCCATTAATGAAAAATTGAAGTAAACCAATATTGAGATGTTTGTACTATAAAAAAAAACAGTATAAAACAAAACAAATCAAGCACTATAGAAGAAAAAGATCTCAGTAGAGCGGATTTAAAAAATGATTCCTTCTATGTGCTTTTTATACATAATTATTTAAAAATGCGTTTAATTGGTATTTTATAAACAATTTTAAATTCTAAACAGTCTATTTTTAATCATACTAAATTTAGTTTTAGTTTCATCGAGATTACATCTTCATCCGAAAGGTTCTTTAATGGCGCTCTGCAGATACCCAAGTTAAAAGGTACTATCAAATTCATGCATGCTTTCATTGTAGAAACCCAAAAACCTAAAATATATAAAGAAATTAGAATTATAATAATTAAATATTATAAAAAGTAATATAACAAAAACAAATAATAAAACTATAATATGTTAAATGAATGATATAAATATTTCATCATCTAGTTCAGCGTTTCTCAACCGTTTACCATTTGCCACTCAATTTTTCATAATTATTTTCACCTTGCCCCCTCTCGTACAATAACAGCATATGTATGCAATAATAATGTACCTTGAGTATTTTGACGCTAAACTTAGAGTAAAGCATTCTTCTTCTTCAAGTGCCCTGTCCGTTGCGAACGTTGGCTATTAACATGGCAATTCTGATCTTGTTTGCGGCGCCTCTGAATAGTTCAACCGATGTGAGCCCGAACCACTTCCTCAGATTTTGAAGCCACGAGTGTCTTCTCCTGCCTGGCCCTCGCTTACTGTCTATTTTTCCCTGGACAATCAATTGCAGTAGACGGTACTTATCGTGTCTCAATATGTGGCCTAGATATTCAAGCTTTCTTTGTTTAATTGTATTCACGATTTCTTTCTCCTTTCCGATTCTTTGGATTACCTCTATGTTGGTGACATGTTCGGTCCAGGATATACGAAGAATACGTCGGTACACCCACATTTCGAATGCTTCTAGTTTTCTCGTGAGCGTTTCCGTCAGCGTCCAGGCCTCCACACCATACAGTAAGATCGGAAAAATGTAGCATTTAACTAGACGTAGTTTTAGGGGAAGAGACAAATCCCTGCTTATGAGGAGCTTTTTCATATTGCTAAATGCTGCTCTAGCTCGTTCTATTCTCGCCTTAATTTCTGTGGCCTGTTCCCATTTTACATTTACGTTGGTGCCAAGGTACACATAAGATTCTACATGGTCAATTAGTATGTTACTTATCCGTAACTGTCGAGCAGGCTGTTGCTTCCTGCTTATCAGCATCCACTTTGTCTTCTTGAAGTTGAGGCTCAGGCCGTATTCCTCACTAACTGAATAAACTCTTTCCATTACCTGCTGTAATTCGTCTATGGTACTGGCAAGGATCACCGTGTCGTTGGCATATCTTATATTGTTCGTTAACTCGCCGTTTATTTTTATGCCCTCATTTGCATTTTCCATACATTTGTTAAATATTTCTTCGGAATAAATATTGAATAGGAGTGGGGATAATATACACCCCTGACAGACACCTCTTGTGATCTGCACACTTTCAGTGAGTTCGTTGCCAATTTTTGCTCTTGCTGTCTGACCCCAATATAGGTTTGCCACAATTCGAATGTCCTTGTCGTCAATACCTGTCTTTCGCAGAATATCTATCAATTGTTCATGATTGACATTGTCAAATGCTTTTCTAAAATCCACAAAGCACAAATACACGTCCTTATCAACGTCTCTACACCGCTGTATAAGCACCTGGAAAGCGAAAATTGCTTCTCTAGTTCCAAGTGCTTTCCGAAAGCCAAACTGCGATCTATCAATATTTGACTCACATTTATCATATATTCTTCTATGAATGATCTTAGTGAACGCTTTAGTGACATGATTGATCAAGCTTATAAGCCGGTAGTCATCACAGATCTGGGCATTTGGTTTCTTCGGGATTGTAATAAATGTTGACTGCAGCCAGTTCTCCGGGATTTTACCGCTATTATATATGTTGTTAAAAAGTTCAACTAGATTATCAAGGAACTGTTTGTCTGATTTACATAGGATCTTTACTATTTCGAAGGGTACATTGTCCGGACCTGCTGACTTATTGTTTTTTAGTGCTGCAATGGCGTCTTCTATCTCCGATTTAAGGATTGAAGGTCCTGTTTCTCCTTCTCCATATAGGTGATCATCATTCCTGTCAGATACAAATAATTTTTCTATGTATGATTTCCATGTTTCTAAAATCGTTGATGGCTCCGAGATAAGATTTCCATCGCCATCTTTTATGCTGTTGGGTGACTTATTGGATTTCCTCTTGTTTGTCATTGATTTTATTTTTTTGTGCATATTGTAACTGTCGTATTTTCGTTCGTATTGTTCTATTTCCCTGCATTCGTTGGAGAACCATTTTTCTTTGGCTTCTCGAATTTTCGTTCTTATGATTTTGTGGATCTGCTGGTATTTTTCTTCATTTTTATTCTTGAATTTGCGTCTTTCATCCATCATATCCATTATCTCATCGGACATCCATTCTTTCTTCTCATTAATAATAACCAAATTACCGAGAATGAGTAAATTTATTGATATGTGGCAACACCGATCTGGAACCGATATCTCTCTTCGCGAGAAGTTCCAAGTTATTTCAAACATTCTCGACCATCTGCATCTTCTCAGTTCTGACCAGTCTTAATCGAGTCAGTCCTTCTGTACCTACTAAATTTATTGTGAATGTGTATGTTGTAGTTTTCGTGTTAATTTGAGGTCACGGTATTAAAATATACCAAGCAATAAATTTAAATTTATACAAAACCACGAATAAATTTTTAACTGGGCGTAAGCGGGCATTCGATACTAGTGAAGCATCAACAAGTGCACAGGCAAGAGTGGTTCCAAAATAAAATCAAGAAAATATTGTCAAGAATACTTAAATTTTGGGTTTACCTTTACTGAAGTAAATAAAGAAGAACGGCATCTATGTATCCTCTGCCCAAAAATTTTAGCAGCCGAGAGCATGAAACCTAATGAATTGGAGACATTTGAGAAACGCTTCATAGTGAGTACATTAACAAACTCAGACAATTCTGTGAGTTAAAATCACATGAAAGGAAGGATCATTTAAACAAATCTTTGACTGTGAATGAAAAAGCTTTACCTGTGTCTTATAAAGTCTCATATCAAATAGCCAGATATAAAAAGCCTTACACTATTAGTGAAGAGCTTATTTTGCCAGCCGCAATTGAAATTGTCGAAACTATGTTTGGAGATAATTTTGCCAAAAAAATTGGAGTCTATACCTCTATCAAATGATACTGTTGCCCGTCGAATCGGTGATATAGCTGAAGATGTACATGATTAGCTATTCGGGAAGTTGAGCGACAAGCTGTTTTTAATTCAGCTTGATCAGGCAACATATAGCAATAAAGATGATCATTTTATTGTCTACGTTCGATTTTGTGATGGCATACCAGTAGTAGAACTGCTTTTCTGCAAACCATTACAACTGAAAGCAACATTGCTCGCATTATTTGCTATCTTAAAAGATTATATAAACGAATCAAAAATAGAGTGAAAGAATTGCGTCGGAATATGCACGGATGGTGCTCGTGCAATGTCCGGAAAATTTAAGAGTCTACAAGCGTTTGTGAAACAAAAGTCTCCAAAATGTATATATGGACACACTGTATAATCTACAGAGAAGCTCTGGCTTCCAAAGAAATGTCTCCTGGCCTGAATATTGTGCTAACCACGGTTGTAACAGTAGTTAATTACATAAAAAGGAGACATTTGAAAACTAGAATCGTTTCTGCACTGTGTAATTCTCAAAAATATTTAATAATTTTAAGAACCAAACAATTTTTATATTAAAAAAAAAGTATTAATTGCTGAGCTATTAGCGGAGGGACATACGTAACAGAATATAGAGTTTACGCAACAAAAAATATAAAGTTCACAGTTTGGTTGCCTTGAGAAAAATCAACAATTTATTTAAATCAGATGTTAAAATAGTTTTAAGATTGTCACTAAGCGAATTTGTAATTCAATAGTTGCTGGTATAATGGGCACTGTAGGACGACGTATTTGTTTAGCTGACAGTAAATATTTATAATTAAAGCATATTGGTATAGCTTCTTCTTTCTTGAAGGTATGCCCATGTGTAAATGTACTCGTAGTATGTCCTATTCCGAGACGGTTAATGATGACTTGGTCTTTCCTGTTATTTTGCATAACGAGTTTAGTTCCTACTTGTTCTAATCATTCCTTTAATTTACTGATATTGTTACTTCACGTGTCTTTCAACTGATTTACATGTCTTCTGACGTTTGGTTTGTGATCATTCCAGGATAATTTGTTCACTGAGAAAGCGCTTTTATTAGTTGATGTAACTTATACCAGGGAATCATTTATTGCCACATGTGAAGGCAACCCTATAAACGACACGCTTTTATCTTGTGATTATGGGTTAGATAGTTCTTATTAAATCGTAAGAAGTAAATTTAAAGTAAAAGTATTTTAAAAGTTAAATGACCACACGACGGTGGTCTATTAGGACAAAATGATCTGTATTTCAAAATTAAAAGCATATAAAAAATCCGTAAACTAATTTTCGAAAGCAAATTCAGATTTTTGCTTTAATCTAAGCCTTCTAAGAATTGCAAGGCAAAACAGACGTTGATAAAGATGTTAATAGAGACATGGGGAATCTAAAAATTGCATTCCACGATATGTCTCCTCTGTTTTGCCTTGCAATTCTTAGAAGGCACAGATTAAAGCAAAAATCTGAATTTGGTTTCGAAAATTAGTTTACGGATTTTAATATCAGATGTCGCTATTTGCGTCTATACGAAGCCATGTTAGAGTTGCTTCCTAAGACAGAAAATATTTATTTTCACTTTCAGAGCGACTGTGAATAGCCGTTCTGAAGAGCCCTTTTAGGGCGAAATACGTATGAGCGGATACACAGACACACTGTACGTGAAATCAAATCTTAACTGTGTTTTTTCTTTTAAAAGCATATACTTGTGTAAGATATTTAGATAAGTACATTTTTTTTGGGTGTCTGACTGAAAAAAACCAATATATATATATATATATATATATATATATATATATATATAATTATTTTTTATCTAGGAAATAGCATTTTGAGCATAAACCCCGTTCTGATAGATTACCGACGTGCATCGGAGTGTTCATCCTAAACAACTCAACGGAAGTGGCTCAGGTGGCCGAAGATCGATTTTAACACGTAAATTTGTTTTTTAATGCCGCCTTGGAATGGAGATTTTCTTCGATAAAATAATTTTTATTTTCTAAAAAGAATGCTGTGTAAAATGGCAGCACAAGTGTTTTAAAAGAAAAAATAAGACGAGGACTCTTTTTATAGACCGTGGCTTGTCATTGGTTTATTTTCTTTTGCTTTGCTAGATTGTGCAAAATTGGGTAACTAATTTTATGCAGGATGCGAAAATTACGCATCAACAACTAAATTATGTGCAAATAGCATAATTATATGCCGATTGGAACACTGCTGTAGCGCCAATGTATGGTCGGCATCACCAGTATTGGCGCAAATCCCTTTGATGGTACACAAAAACCGACAGTCACAACACAACAAATTTAGATGAGAGATATATGCACTTATGCAGCTGCGGCCGTTTGTGATTCTAGATACCCAGATATCATTTTTTGGATGGATTATGGATCCAATAGCATTAAAATAATCGCGATTATGATTCCTTCTACAGTGGAGCGTATGATTTCCTGATCTTTTTAAAGATGTTTGAAGGTATTAACTGGTTGGGAGTATGGTAAATATGATGTACTACGTAAAAACAGTGAGATTCCACCAGAATACTCTTCACTCATCTTCCCATATACTATTCACATAGTTTGGGGCAAATTAGCGGAGCCGGCTCTGGATACTTCATGTTTTCGTGCAAAAAGTATATATATATATATATATATATATATATATATATATATATATATATATATATATACATATTTGTTCATAATTTTATTGTAGTGTTATTTGCTGTTATTAATAAAATAAATGTACTCACAGATTCTACTATTAAATGCACTAATACTTTTAATTTTAAGTTGTAGAAATGTTAAACTTGTTAATTTGTTTTGATTATTACTAATAACTAATTAGTCAGGACCGATTTACAACGTGGGGTGTGTAGAGATGCGTTCTCTCACTATTTCTGTTTAATTTATAAGACGACCTCGTCAGAATCTTGCATATAAAAATAGTCAATCATGATAAGGAAGCTCTGGATGGTCAAGTATGTGACGTAAGTAAACATGGAACTGATCAATAATAAATAAGTATGCAGATGACACAGTAATTTTATGGAATAAAATGTTGAACTGTGTCAGCGAAGTATGAAAAAAAGGGGTTGAATATAAATGTGAATAAGACCAAATAATGAGTAAATAAATCCCGAAATAAAAATGAAATCCCTTTTGCTGCAATAATATCAATCTGAAGCTACGACAGATGATAAAATGTTACATGTGGTCAACGTTCTTGGCTAACACTGAAAGTAGTAAGTATAAATCGTCTAGAGGTTCTAGAGATGTGGATTCACAGAAGAATTCTAGACTTTTACTCGTAGAAGATTCTACGGATAATACGGGTGGAAAAACTACCAAACAAAAAACTCCTACAATATGCTAACACTATTCGGGAACTCGTAACAGCCATAAAATGACGAAAAATTTCCTATCTAGGTCACATTCTTCGATTTAAGCAGTATTGTATCTTACCACTATTAATAAAGGACTAGATAAAAAGACGAAGTGGAATTATTAGAAAACAAGCATCATGGCTGAATAATACTCGCAACTGAACAGATATCCTTAGTGTTGACCAACTCGTTGAAGTTGCGCAGGATCGATAAAAAGCGGAGCTGCGGTCCGCTGTTGATACCTGCGAAAAATAAATACTAGCGGTATTCGAATGGGTAAGGCAAAAGACGATATTTTGGTTATGCCCAAAAAACCGCGGAAGACTAATCAATACTTAGTCTAGGTTAGAGGTGGCCGGTGGATCACTACGCCATACGGACAAGGAACGGAAGCGATCGATCAATACTTGATCGCAGACGAGAAATGGAAAGGACGGTTAGCCTTTGATCAATACGCAGACCCGGGGTCGGAGTCCTTATCAGATCAGTACTTCGGATCGAACTCAGGTCTTGGTTTACGGCGTCCTATATTTTTGGCGGTGTTCCATCTCCTGCGCACAGCGATAGTAGTGGTGGGCCGCAGGTAGGGGTGCAAGCAGAGAGAAAGACAGTCTGCAGCAAGCACTATTAGCTCATAATGGGGGCATGCCATCGTTATATTTAATAACACTATATGGATAAACCGACATATTAACAGTAAGATGGTATCGACAATTTATAAAGACAGTATAAGATTAATAAATCTGTATGCATCAGAAACAAGACCCGACACAGTCACCACACATAGGCTACTGGAAACGGCGGAGATAAGAGAAGAATTACAGGAAATACGCTGAGAGATCGAATAATAAGTGAAGAAATAAAAAGGATATATGTGTGGTCGGCGGACAAAAGCAGACAAGTCAATTTTTGAGAAAATTGTGTTATTTATTAAAATAACTTAAAAAAAAATTATCTACCGCTGGAATAAAACAGACAAGTCAAATGTTATACCTGTGGTTCCATATCAGATGGTGATCTTTTCCATACTCACAATTTTATCCATTTTAGAGATAAACTTAACCAATCAAGTCCTTTTATCTGGTTTAGATCGGCGTATACCTAACCAAAAGTTTGACTTAACTGATTAGGTACAGTTATCAGTGAAATTGCTGGCTAGCGAAAAAACTGAGGGAGTCATGAAACAGGATATTATGTGAATGATTTATTTAATTTGTAATTTGGGTATTGATTGCATTGCGTTTCTCACGTTGCTTATCTCTTTCAATGTTTTCGTTAATCGTACACCGTGTGAAATGTGTAAGTATGCACATCTCATCAAAATCTTTTATCAAAGCAAAATACATACATAAAATCAATAGCTATTCTGAGTTTGAAAGTGGGTGATTTAAAAATGAAGCCAGGCAGAGGTAAACTATGTGTAGAACTTTCAACAAAAACGCTTTTAGATAAAGGTGAGTGATATTTTTTATTTTAATAAATGTAGATAATGCTTTGTATTGTAAATTAAATACTATTTGAATCATTCTTTAGAGTAAGAAAAATATTTTGCAATATGAATAATGTCATATTATTACATATGTATTACTGTATTAGTAATAACGGTATTATGTTCTACTAAACCACTGCATACCTAATAGTTGCTCATACATACATAATAGTGAAATAGGTAAGAATATTTTTTTAAATTATTTAAAGTTTTTGTTTTATTTCAGCTGGTCCATCACGTGTCCAACAAGGAGCACCTAAAAATGTTATCCTCAATCCTGAATACCCACTTGAATCGAAGTCCACTGTACGAAAGTCACTATTCACGAAAGCACACTTCGAAAAAGTACTTAACATGTCACCTAACTTTACAAAAAATGTACGAATTGTTCAAACAGTCCACAACTGCCCCCAAATCTATCAAAATTTATTCACAGGAATTTAAAAAGCTCAACCTTGGATTTAAAAAGCCAAAACTTGATACATGTTTTACCTGCGACAAATTTATTATGCAATTAAAAATTTGTACAGACGACCAGAAGGAAAAACTCTCTTCAGACCACAAATCCCACCAAATGGAAGCTGATAAAGCATATGATGAAAAAAGGAAAGATACAGAAACTGCCAAAACTGTTCCACATTTAAGGACATACACTTTCGATCTACAACAGTGTTTACCAACTCCAGATTTAAAGTCATCGGTTGCATTTTATAAGAGACAGTTGTGGACGTTTAATTTGACGGTTCATGATAACAGTACAGGAAAAGCTGTTTGTTACATGTGGTATGAATCTGTTGCAGGCAGAGGAGCAAATCAGATAGCATCTTGTCTGTACAAACACCTGCAAACGATTGTACCACCTGAGACAGAACATGTAATTTATTATTCAGACACATGTGGGGGACAAAACCGTAATTCTCATGTATCAGCCATGTTTACGTGGGTTCTGCATAGATCCTCATCTAATATTAAGCTAATAGATCATAAGTTCATGGTACCAGGCCACAGTCACTTGGAAGTAGATACTGATCATAGTATAATTGAGAAAAAAAAGAAGAAAACTGAAATTCAAATATTTCACCCTCATGATTGGATGCAACTTGTACGTTCAAGCAGCTCTAAATTCACTGTTATGGAAATGTCACAAACAGACTTCTTTGATTTCTCATCTTTACTTAAAGGTTGCATGGTAATAAGGAATAAAGACACTGATGGTTGTCAGTTCCGATGGCTGGACAAAAGATGGCTTCGATATACGAAAGACTTGGCAATCGTTCAATTCAAAGACAGCCTTAATAGAGAAGACCCATTTAAGATTATTGATTTCAACAGAAGAGGGGGCCAACTACCGTCGGAAGTTGCAATTATAACAAATCAACCAGTCCCTATTTCTAGAGAGAAAAAAGCAGACATTATCTCGCTACTACCTCTAATTCCTACCTTATTTCACAGTTTTTATCAAGGCTTGCATACTAATGCTACAACTTAAAATACGCACCCTGATATTGTAAGTAGTGATGATGAAGAAATAAATTAAATTCAAAGTTGATGCTTTTGTTCTTTTAATATTGTATTTTTAATGTTTATTTCGTAACAGGTAATATTTATGTTCTTTTTTTATTTTAAAATTAGCACTTTATTTGTACCTTATAAGATAAGTCAATAAAGAGAGACGTGCCTAACTGGACAAGTCAATCAAAATCCAAAATATTTAACATTTTTGTTATTTTTAATTTGTACTGTAATACATGTATGTTATATACATCATTTTAACCAATAAAAGCTACATTTATTTATGCGTTTAATTTTAAAACAGTTTTTTTCGCTTCCTGAAAAAACTCAAATTTTGACTTGTCTGCTTTTGTCCGCCGACCACACATATAACGTAGAACCTATAAACGAATGGATATTAAACAGAAAAAAATGGAATAATCACATAAGTAGAAGAGACCAAAATGATAAAAATAACAATAAATAAATCACCAAATGATAGAAGTATTAGACAACTGCGTAAAAGATGGAGTGACAATCTTCTATAGAGGTATCAATTCGGTAATGAACAAGCAGCATGGTTAAAGAGGGGAAGAAGAATAAAAATATTTTTAAAACGGCGACATTACATCAGTACTTTTTACCAAGTACTTATACGGATATGCATCAGAATTATATAATTGCTTTTTATTTGTCACTTTTTGACGTTCGTTTTTTCTCTACTACTAGTCACAATACAATTTAAAACTATTTTCTTACCAAAATTGTATATGGCCGTACAGCTTGTAGTAAGTTTCTTTTGTAACCTTCTAACTTCGATTGTTTTTGTATTCTTTGTTGATTTTAGAATACTACTTACTTGCTGAGGAAACAAATTTGCAACTGGTAGTATCCCACTATCAAAACCAATAGAAACGGCAGCGGCTAGTTGCTACAAAATAGACAATATATAAAAGTTAAAATTTTGAAATCAAACCAATTTTTTAAAAATAACCTCCGAAATCCATCAACACGCATCGATTTTGATGAAATTTTGCAATTAACCTCTATTTACTCTTAACTTCAAAATATACTCTATGCCGAAGTGTGATTTTACCTAGGGGTAGAATCCGCCCTTAGTGTGAGATTGGAACCTTGATATTGAAAATAACAATAAGAATCAATAAAAAACTTTTCGAAACATTTTATCGAAAAAATTGTTTATAGTCTAAGATCCGAATCTAGATCGACCTTCACTCATTTGTTTACCGAATAAAACATTTTTTATCACATTTCATACATAGACAAATACGTCCTGCACGTATTGCCTATCAAAATATCTTCATAGCTATCCTTAATAAAAAAAATCACTCCTAATCACTACACGTTGAACACGTGTTACGGGTTTTTGACAGGAACACTCAAACTCTGCCCGACAAAGGTGGGTCCTCAATCATAGTATGAGAACAAAAATATTAGCGTAATTATAGTTTATTCGTCTTCCGGGTTTGGACCGTGTCATTTGTGAGTGACCCAAAAGTGGGTTCATCTCGACGTTTCGCTACAATTGTATGTAGCTTCTTCAGGAGAACAAAAAAAGGAAAAGAAAAACAAAAGACAGGAAGATGGGTAGTTAGCAACGGTAACTCAGTTACTCAACGCAACCAGAGGCGAATACTAACTACCAAGATGGGCATTTGGTCACAGTAACTCAACTACTCAACGCAGCCAGAGGTGAAAACCAAATGCCAGGACAGGGATTCACGTCCAACAGCTCAGAACACTAACGCGTCGAGAGGCGGGGAGTGAATCCGCGGGGAGTGAATTTGGTATACATTTAAATCAGTAACTTATATAAATTAAACATTTTAATTTAATAAATTACACATTTTAAACAACATATTATCATTATAACCCCACTTTATATTCGTAATTATTCATAAACGTTACTTCAGAGTATGTATATCTGGTTGCCTAGTCACATGGCTCACTTAAATATATCTACAACATCATAATTACTAAAAAAATACTTTTTATATGCTAATTTCTTAAAAATGCCCTCACATAAATATATTTTTATTAAATTCTCTAGTATATAACTTCTTAAAATAACCAAATACTTGTTATATCTAAAATTATCTAGTATATAACTTATAAATTATTTTCTTTAAACACCAATCATATCAATACCCCAAAATAATATTTAAAATAAATAATTTACTTATTATTTTTTTAAATATTAATTTTCTTATCTACATACCTTAGTAAATTAATAATTCAATTTTTTTTTATTTAAAATGTGTTCTATTAGATACATCCCTGTTCACTGTCTATGTCAAACTATCATGTCAAATGGAAGTTTTTGTGTTTATATTTTTGTGTTTACTACATTTTACCATGGATGTTAGGATACAAATCTAGGAATTATTTCCATTCAAAAAGGCTTTCATCCATATAAATTGGTAAGTTTTACACTTTATTATATTAGAAAGACATTTATAAAATCAATTTTGTATCTAACCCCAAATTATGATTTTTAGGGTACAAAATAATTTCCATATGTACAAGACTACAAGTATGACGTCAAATTGATTCACAATAATGAAATCTACCATTTATTTAACAAATCAAGTCTATTGAATAAAATGGATATATCAGTAACAGTTGTTATTATTAATGTTAAAAGTATAGAAAACATTATTCATTCTCTTCATAATACTTAAAAATGTCGTTGATATGGAACATGCCTCGTAGTCTGTTCTCTGCATCTATTAACACATAACTATTTAGTCCATTCTGATTTTCAATTCTGTATGGACCTTCAAACATTGGTTGTAATTTCTTACAACGATTTTCTTTAACATTACTTTTTCTAAGTAAACGAATTAACACTTTATCTCCCTTTTGAAATGTGATTGGTTTTTTTATTTTTCGATTTTGTCTTCTGATATATTTTTCAGCTTTCCTCCTAATTCGGTTATTCACTTTCTGCATTACTTGTTCTAACATATCCTGATTATATTCACTAATCCATTTTCTGTTTCCTATATGGCCAAACATTAAATATTCTGGTACTTCCTCTGTATTTAAATTATGTGTATTATTTAAAAAATATTCTACTTGTGGTATATGTTGCTGCCACGTTTCATGTTGATCTTGGCACACTATTCTTAAATATTTTATAACTTCTTTAATATATCTTTCTGCAGGATTTGCCTGAGGATGTCTGATACTTGTAAAATGAATGTTCATTCCCTTTTTCTCACAAAATGCTCGAAATTTTTGGTTGTTAAAATATGTAGCATTATCTATTATGCAATTTCTAAATGGTCCTATTTCTTCGAAAAATTGATTAATATATAATTTCAATGTTTTAACATTTGTTCTTGAGCAGGGATATAGTTTAATAAATTTTGTATATACATCAACTATCACTAGTATATGCTTTTTTTCTGTTGGACTTGGAACTAAATTTGAAATAAAATCCATGGACACTGTATTTAGTTTTTCATATACAACATTAGATCTATATGTGTTCTGGTTTTGAAATTCTTTTCTTTGTTTATTTGACATATTTGGCATTGGGTAGTAATTTCTTTTGCTATACTTATGTCATTCTTTGCAAAATAATTGTTCCTAAATAGCATCCATAGCTTTCTTGAACCAATATGCATGTAATTATTATGTAAATTTTTCAATATTTTCCTTGCTAAAGTTCCAGTTATTACATATACTTCTATGCCATTTATTATTTTATAATAAATTCCATCTTTCTTAAGGACTTTTTGTTTTTCACTCAAATTGATCTGATCTCTTATAATTTCTTCTTTAGAATATAATCCTGTACTTTCTACTAATTGATTTAATCCAATTTTTATTGTTCGCTGCCCTTTTTGTGATATATTTTCTAACCTTGATAAAGCATCTGCCACTATATTGGATTTTCCCTCAATATTAGACTCCACCGATGTATTCTACTGTTTCCATATTTGTTATTTAATATAGATGTTAAAGCTTGGTGATCTGTTTCTATTGTAAATTCATTACCCAACAAATAAAATCTTAATTTTGTGACACAATGTATAATACTTGCTAGTTCTAATTCTGAAACTGAGTAACCCTTTTCATGTGGCTTTGTAATTCTTGAAATGAATTGTATTGGGTATTCGAACCCATCATGTATTTGTAATAATACCCCTGATAATCTCTCTATGGATGCATCTGTTCTTAATATGAATGGCTGTGTGTAGTCAGGATAATATATTTTTAAATTTGACAGAAAAATGTTTTTAATTTCTTGGAATGCTAGTTCTCTTCTCTGATCCCATCTCCATTTTACACCTTTTCTCAGTAGTTCAAGTAATGGAATTTCTTTTATACTTAGATCTGGTATCATCCTTTTATAATAATTAATTATTCTAATAAATCCTCTTAAAGTTCTTAAATTGTGTGGTGTTTTATATTCCTGAATGACTTGTGCCCGTTCTGGATCCATTTCGATTCCCTGAGTGTTAAGTTTATAACCTAGATATATTACTTCTTTTTGAAAAAATGTACATTTTTCTTGATTTATTCTTAGTCCAACTTTGTCTAATCTATTTATTATAATTTTTAGGTGTTTCTCATTCTCTTCAGCCGTTTTAGAAAAAATTAAGATATCATCAATGTAGTGAATTACAAAATGTTCATATTGATCCAAAATATCATGAAGACATCTACATAGAGCACTGCAAGATGATTGAAGTCCAAATAGTACTACTTTGAATTGATATACTACTCCATCTATCTGAAATCCTGTATACTGTCTACTTTTTCTTTCTAGAGGTATTAACCAAAAACTATGCTGTAAATCAATTTTAGTGAAAAATGACATTCCTGTAATTCTTCCTAGTATTTCATCTATACTCATTGGTGCTTCAAATTGCTTTTCAGTGATCTTGTTAATATTCCTTGCATCCAAACATAACCTGATTTCACCTGATCTTTTACGTACTACTACTATTGGGTTTATGAAACGTGTATCTGCCTTCTCAATGATTCCATCTTCTAACATATTATTAATCGTTCTGTTTACTTCTTCTCTGTATTTATATGGTATTGGGTATGATTTTGTTTTAAAATCTTTTTCTTCTTTAACTTTTATACTATGGATATAATTTTGTGCAATTCTATTTTCTTTATTGACAAGTCCCTTGTGTTGCTGCAATATGGAAACGACTATTGATTTATATTCTTCAGGGCAATTAACTTTTATCACATCTTCTTCTTTACAAATAAAATTATTCTTCATTATGTACTCATTATTCCTTGCTTCCAATTTTACGCACTCCACCTCGTAGGCATCCATCTGCTTAAAATTTCCATTCCTTAAATATTCACTACAATAATTATTCTTTACATTCTTTTGGGACATTTCCCTATCATCAAAATACATTTCTTCTTCATAAACATCATTATTTTCTTTTAATAATATCCTATCAACTCTTATTCCTTCTTCCACCTCATCTTTCTGCATAAATTTAATTATTTGCCCTTCCAAAGTTACCATTTTTTCTTCAAAATCTATCTTTACTTTCTTCTTTTCCAATTCATCATTTCCCATTAATATATCAACACATAAATCCTTGACAATAAATCCTTGCATATTAATTTCTTTATTAAGAATATTCATTTTAAAATTGGCTAGTTTATCAATTTCACCCAACTTCTTATTATTTGCACCAACAATTTTAATTTTTGGAATCTTTATTATATCTGATAGTTTTAATGTATTAAAAATAAAATTCTCCGAGACTAAAGTACTTTCTGAACCAGTATCTATCATAATTTTAATCATTTTATTGTTGGCAACGCATTTATATAAATTAAATTAATAGATTCAATAATTTTATCTTCATCTAGAGAAATAAATTCAGAAGGTTTTTCATAATAGCAATGGCCTAACTTGTAATTCAGAAAGTTTACTGAACAAAATTTTGATTATTAGAATTGTCAGATTGTATCTGACCACTTGGATCTGATGTCCTATGTCTTTCCCTACTATGACTTCTACTCACATTTTCCTGCCTTGTACTACTTCGTTCCCTGTCTTCGCAGCTTCTATTCCTTCGAACACAATTTACCTGTCTGTTATAGTTAGGTCGCTCTGTATTTCTTCTATTGTTAAAATCTTGTCTATTATTATTAGTACTGTTATTAAAATGTTGTCTATTATAATTAGTATTATTATTAAAATTTTGTCTATTATAACTAGTATTGTTATTAAAGTTCTGTCTATTTTGATTACTGTTATTATTATTAAAATTTTGTAAACTATCACCATACCTAGTATTATTGTTATATGATTGTCTATATTGTTGATTATCATTTTTATTATATTGAAAGTTATTATTGTTTATTTTGTTGTTGTTATTATTACTTGTCATATTACCTCTTTGTATTCTTTGAATAAAATTAATAAAACTCTCTATTGTTTGAATATTTTGTACAGTTACTGTTTGCACAACATCAGCATCAAAATGTCTAGATACATTTAAGTCCGTTTCATCCTCTCTAAGCGGTGGTTCTAAATATTTTGCAACTGTTATCAGTTTCAATGCATAATCTACCATATTTGATTTTAAATTTTGATTATACTTTCCAAAATATAGAATTTCTCTAAACTTAGCTTGCTCTAGTTCACCCCAATAATAATTTAAAAATTTATTTTCAAATGTTTGAAAATTATCTAAATCATTTTCAATACTAGCAAACCAAGTTGCTGCATTGTCATTTAATGTCATTCTAATATAATCTTTAATATCATTAATATTATTCACAAATCTTAATTTATGTTTTAAACTATTTATGTATACTCTAGGATGCAAATTTTTTATATTACCAGAGAATTTAAGCCCAGTCTCATTTGTTAAATTTAAGTAAGGTCTCCCTATGTCTCTCATTTGTGAAATATCATCTATTCTCTGTTCCACATTTCTTATTTGATTACTATTTATTTGGATATTTTGTTGTATATCCTCTAATTTTTCTTCTGCGTTTCTCCTGTCTTCGTTAATTTTTACTTCTAAGTTACATTTCTGCAACTCTATTTTCTGTTCTATATCTATCTTATTATCTTGAATAATCCTCTTTACTTCTGTCCTCTCATTGTCTATCCTTTTCTTGTAGTCATTCCGTATACTTTTTATTTCATTTGCTACTTTTTTTTCTGCAGCTTCAAGTTTTTTATCCATTTGTTTTTCCATTTGTTTTACAATTTTATTATTATTATCTTCTATTTTCTTTTCTAATTTTCTATGATTCTCTTCCAATTTCTGTTCCATTTTTTTCATGTCTTCTTTGACTTCTTTTGAAATCTGTTCCATTTTTTGTTCTATTTTTCTCATGTCTTCTTTGATTTCTTTTGAATTCTCTTCCATTGTCTTGTTCATCTGCATCATTAATGACATCAAAGCTGCCATATTGACATTTTCCTCTCTTTCTGGATTCATTTCTGCAGTATCTTGTGGAACTTGAACTAAACTCTCCTCTTGTATAGGTTGTGTTTCTACTTCCACATCTTCTTCATTCTTTTTGCTTCTTGTACCTTTCTTTCCTTGAGACATTTTGAGACTTTACTTGTTCAAATATAATTAAAAATAAAATCTATAATTTTTTCTTTCTACTGATAATTAATTTAATTATATGAGAGCACTTATCTTCCCAAACTAATTCTTTTAAATAGAATGCCCCACGTTGGGCGCCAAATTGTTATGATGTATTGTTTGTTTGAATGATGAGCAATGAGTATTTTTAATAATATAATATATAGGGTTTTTATCGCGGTTCTCAAAGAATTAGTTTGTAAGTACTTTTTTAAATTATCTTTATTAGATCTACTATGAAACATACATATATATCTAAACTAGCTAATGTAAATTTAAAATAAACTATGTTTAAATTGAAATTCTTATGAAACTAATTAAATTCTATAGACAATGTAAAATTTAAACAAAATATCTTCAAAATTGAAATTGTTATGACACTAACTAAATTATATTAACAAAATTTTGTACCTTTCTGTCACTGAATGCCTAAATGAACTGTTTTCCACTATATAGATTATAATCACCACTCAAATGTCTTCTTCTCAGCTTCGGTTATCCCTGTTTTTGTGAAATTACTTTTTCCAATTATCAGCTTCCACCAATTTAAGATATTTTCTTCACAGCATTTATAAACCACCAAGCAAACCAGCAACAGCATTTATTTTTATTCTTCTTTTCAATATATCAATATCCAATCACCAAAATATCATTTAATTTTAATATTCAATTAATACTTCTTCCATTATCATCATTTATACATAACATAATTTTTAATCTTCAATATTATTTTCTTTATACTGTTTCTTAATATTGATTTAACTCACTATATTGAACAATTGTGACTGATTGACTGCCTCTAACTAATTTTCATACTAAAAAAACTCATAACTAACTGAATCGACTTTCTTACTAAACTTTCTGACTGCTTGACTTAAACTTTCTGACTGCTTTGAATCCAAATCACCGGGTATTTATATCTTTTTGGATGTTCCAGAACCATCTGGTAAGAAATCATGTTTCATTTGTTCTATTAAATACATGTCTGAATTTTCTGGAACAAACCATTTCGCAAACAAAGCCATCTCCGGCGATCTAGAGAATTCCTTACTTATCTATCGAGAATTTTGTTGGCATTTAGGCTTTTCAGATCAGAGTATACATTTAAATCAGTAACTTATATAAATTAAACATTTTAATTTAATAAATTACACATTTTAAACAACATATTATCATTATAACCCCACTTTATATTCGTAATTATTCATAAACGTTACTTCAGAGTATGTATATCTGGTTGCCTAGTCACATGGCTCACTTAAATATATCTACAACATCATAATTACTAAAAAAATACTTTTTATATGCTAATTTCTTAAAAATGCCCTCACATAAATATATTTTTATTAAATTCTCTAGTATATAACTTATAAATTATTTTCTTTAAACACCAATCATATCAATATATATATATATATATATATATAATATAATATTAAATATATATACAAAAGGAACATTTTTATTCTCGAGAGGGGAAGAGAGAGAAAATATATCTTCTGTCTCTCTCTTACTCATTATCTTACATATGTAATGGTTTCACAGATTCACTCTAATGCAAATTTCCAACGCCGACCGTGCGTATAGAAGTATAACTTCAAAATATTTTGTGCAGCAAAGCAGCTACTGAAAATGTTGCTACTTTCTTTCTTAACATTAAATAGGAAGCTTATAATATTATATTATATTATATTTTATTTCGGAATACAGCTCAATACCTGGCAGATTCGAAAAACTAATATCACGGAACAAAATCTTAAATTTAGCTTCAGAGTGCATCAACAAAGTTTTGATGAACAAAGACAAAAACAAGCAGGTATTATTAAGGTTGGAACGGGGAATTTTTGGAAGATTACTACTTATTAGTATTAAGAAGAAAATAAATATTGAGTATTTTTTAACTTTTCCGCTGGCACCAATGCCTCCTGCTCTCTTTTCGTGTGCTGGTACAATGTATAAAACAGAGAAGTCAACGTTAACAAAATCGTTAAAATCACAAATTTAAATAGGTCAACCAGTGTTTAAGATGGGGCAGGATGATTGTGCTTAGGATCAAGAATAGCTTCATCTCCAGGATCTTTTGCTTCTTAGATAGCTCGTGGACTGTATATTTATTTCTTCTATAAATTTAGTTGAAGGTAACTGCAGGCTCAATCCTCTAATTGGCTTACCTTCAAGAGCTGCTAAGTATTGTTTGTTTAATAAAACTCACCGCATCCCAAAGACCATATATTGACACTACCGGACTACAAAATCAGTTCAAAATTAGTTACTAGTACATGATTTATTTAAAAGTCTCTTTCTCAACGTTCCGCTGCTAAATTTATGTCTTTCTTTTTGAGGTCATCCTACACGCGTTGATATATATTGTTAATATCTAAACACTCTCGTGTCTTATAGTAGGCCAAACGTGGACAAATATTATATTATAACAAATTAATATACCGCTAAAGACACGAGACCCTTTACAAATATCTGGTTAATATTTTGATATAAAACAACCAACGTATATTGATGTTGAGATTATTGATGGTGTTTATTATTTGCATTCATCCTCAAGGCTTCAGATTTTCAAAAAACATGCAGAGTCTATACTTATTAAACTTTTAACAAATGCAGCAGATATATTTAGTTTTTGACCAGTATTTAATAACATCAATAAAATATTCTGAACGCCAAAACTGTCAATAGTTTGATGTTGCCTGTAATATTTCTGGACCTCAACAAACTAGGCTAACAGACTTCTTAAAAAGTTTAAAGAATTATAGATTCAAAGAGATATTGGTTCAATTCTCATCAACTTACTGGGAAAATGACAATTTGGTACAAATAATTAAAAACAAAAAAATATTTTTAAATGTTAAAAATAACTGTTACTCCTATCAAATGCAGCAAGATCGAGTCATAAAACTGAAGTTGAATAAAATTGTCAACACGAAGAGGCAGACACCAGGATGGTTTTCCACACTTCCAAAATTACACCAGGATCAAAGATATTAATCAAATCAATATATTTTTCTATCCATTCTTGGGGTTATTTTTAATATAAAGGTTCCAAAATTCCAAAACTACACTGCTCAACAATTGATAAGGATCATAAGTATTATTTCAAATATTTTAAAAGTTTCTTGAAATCGTAGTATTATATATTGGTTATAGTTAGAAAATATATATTTGAAATATAAATAATCAAAAGCAAAAATAAAATATTTTAAAAAGAAAAACAATTAACATAAAATTGTGTTCTACAAAATCCAAAATAACGAGATAATTGGCCTCTAATATTTTGGTGGTACTCCTCGTGAACAAATTAAACTTCTTATTCTATTACGCATACTCTCAATTAATGCATTCAAAAAATTTTGATCTTCAGTTCTCCATACATGCTTCACAGCCTCACTTAACTGTTGAAGCGTATTTACAGGAGTTTGTAACACATTTAGTTGTCGTGTTATAGCGGCTCAGACATTTTTTATGCAGTTAATATCTGGTAACTGGGCTGGCCACTCCATTCTGTCCAAATACCACTCCAAATACCAACTCCAAACGCAAATAGAGCCTTCCCAAAAGCAGTTATAGGTACCCTTTAATGTTCATTATAACTCTCTCTTTTTTCCCTCCAAACTAAAATACGATCATCGGAATTTTTTATACGAAATCTAGACTTATCTGTAAATAAACCGTTTCCCCATTCGTTGATTATCCAGTTGCGGTGTTATTCAGCACATAGTTTGCTCAATCCGCGATGTTACCGGGTTAGTACTGGATGACATGAACGTCTTCTTGCTCTTAAGTCAGTCATATGCAACCTTCTTCTAGGTTTGGTTTAAAACTATTCTTCCAGTGGCGTTACGCAATGTTCTGTTGATGTGAGAAGCAGTATATGTTGGGTTTCCTTCTAGCAATAATTCGCATATATCAGTCATCAACAGGGTTGGTACTCCGTTGTCGCCCTCCACCATGAACATATGAGACTATACCATTTGTGACATAACGTAATGTGTGATGTGTAACATAATCCAAGCTGTATATATAACACTTCGTGAAAACCCCAAATGTTGAGCCACTTCACATTGCGTTACCCCTTCGGTGGTCCACCTCACAATCTGTTGCATTTGGTCAATATTTAAACGTCTTCGAGCCATTGTTTATAACTAATTAATAAATATACTCCACAATTTAAAACAACTGAATCCAAACTGTCAAGATCACAGCAGAACAACCCTCCTAGAAGAATCCTTATGTCACAACCTGTGGGAAGTAGAAGTAGGGGTAGGCCAAAACTCAGATGGAGGGATGGTGTTGATGAGGATGGTAAACAAGTAGGCGCAGCAAACTAGCAACAGTTGGCAATGGATAGAACTGACTGGCGTAATAGACTTGGGAAGGTCGAGGCTCTTTTATAGGACCGTAGCACCAATGATGATGATGATGAATCCAAACTGTTAATATCAAATGAAAATATACGACACTAATATTCAACTTTTGTTGACGATAGTAAAACAACCCGGATGGCCACAATAACAAAAATTTAGTTTATTTCTTTTACAATTGATAACAAAGTCGAGATATTAATATTATTTTAATTGTACCTATTACATTTTTACAAACTACTATTACAAACTATTTCTGGCGTAAAATATTACTTTAATCCTTATCAATTGTTAACAGTGTTGCACTGTATTTATTCCAACAATTAAAGAGTTTTTATATTTTACTTTTAATTTTTGTATGAGTACATAGTTAATACAAGTTTATTTTTGACTTACCGACTCTGTTCCATAGAAAATTTTGTATTTTTCATGGCTAGCTTCTAAAATAGACTCGGCTTCACTCAGATCATTTGAAACATATTCTATACCGCAAAACGTAGGAATAACAAGTCCGTATGTGTTTAAAAAGTCTACCATATTTACTAAAAAATAGTATTATACATTATTAAATCAGTGAAGATGAAGAAGAGTCTTGGTGGCGCAGTGGTACTGAGCGTAAAAACTCACGAATCATGGGTTGGAATTTTTATTAAAATAAAAATCTCTCCTTTGTAAATACTGAAATTGCCTACTTGCTAACAAGGGTTTTACTCAACACAAACACTATAAATTAACCTTATATTATACATACACACATACATACACATATACACACATATATATATATATATATATATATATATATATATATATATATATATATATATATATATATATATATATACAGTATACTCCCTCTATAACGAACACGGTTATTACGAGATTTCGCGTATAACGAGGTACATCAGATGTCCCGTCAAATTTGTATTCAACTATAACCCTCTATAGCGATGCAAATATGGTTATAACGAGAGAAAATAAGATCAAAAAACGTGTATTTTACGTTTTTGGCCCGGCGGTAGCTATAAATAAATACCCTTTTAAATGCCGCCCGCAATAAATTCTTCGGAAATTTACAATTTATGATTCACAAGTTTCATTGTAGGGGGTTGACCATTCACACTTAATAATAAGAAGGTCCTAATAGACAACATGTGGAAAGTGCTTTGAATGTTGTAAGAAACTACCCAAAGACAAAACGCAAATGAAAAAGCATACAACTATTTCACATCTTTAGAAAATATAAGAGATAGAATACTGGACAATTTAACGCAGTCAAAAATGACAGACATCTTCCAATTGCAGAAGCAATAGTTTATGTTATCCTTGAAAATACGCTTTATACAGATTTACAGAATACATATTTTTTGTTTTAACTTATATCATTGACAATAAAAGTAAACAACTCTTTTTTGTTTTAATGTATTTCATTGACAATAAAAGTAAACAACTTTTTTTCAAACGCCATTCAAACAATATTTAGCATCTTATATTGCTCCGAATAGCTTCACCATAGGAAGTTAATGTTTTAGAAAACTACATATTCATATGTATGCACAGTATTATTGTTATTTGATATAACGAGACCGGCTTATAACGAGGTAATTAGTCTGTCATTTCAGTTCTTGTTATAGAGGGAGTCTACTGTATATATATATATATATATATATATATATATATATATATATATATATATATATATATATATACACTCGCGATCATAAAATCCTGGTCACCTTGAAAATCACCGATATTTCATTTTTAACGAGCTTTATCGTAAATAATAATAACACAAATACAAACTAATGCATGTTTCTGAGAATTGTTGTCGGCTTAGCGGTTTCCTTTGCAACAAAGAATTTCAATAGTGCCGATTTCGCGTAAAAGTAAAAGTAAAAGAAAACATCAAAATTTTAAAAACCGAGTCGAACAAAAAGAATAGGGTAATATACGAATCAATAGAAATAAAAAAATACTAACACAATCAATGACAAGAAAGATACACAGAATCTAAATAAAATCTATTTCAATCTGATTTAAATAATAATAACTGTAACACCATACACAACTCTTAAAGTTATAACATATCTCCACTTTACAGTTTTCGAAAACACCAACGATACGCCCATGTAAAAATAATTATATATTAATGACAGCGTCTCGCTTTACGTTTTGATAAATTTATAAATTATTATACATTTTAAAATGACGTTTTGTTCTAATCTTGTACATTTTAGAATCTTTATAAAGGCAAGGATTACCTGCTGAAACGTTGATTTTAGTGGCACAATAAAAGCTAGTTCCAAATTTAATATTACTTATTGAACCTACACCCAAGAAATACTAATTATATATATATATATATATATATATATATATATATATATATATATATATATATATATATATATATATATTAAGAAGAAAAGAGCAGCAGAAAAGAACAAGAGGAAGACCGAAACTGAGATACTGAACAAATAGAAAATGATATAACAACCTTAAAAATAAAAAACTGGAGAAAAAAAGCACGAAACAGATCAGAATGGAGAAGAATCCTGGAACAGGCCAAGACGCAAAAAGGGTTGTCGAGCCAGTGATGATGATGAAAGAGCAGCATTGACTAACACAAAAAATTTAATTTACCACATAAACGGACTTAAACAATTTTAAGTCCAATCTTCTACTTAAACAGGCGTAGATCAAGAAACTCGGGTCGTTCGAGACGTACTGCTACAGACAAATATTAAGAATTTCTTAGATAGACACAGCTACCAATGAAAGTGTTTTGATAATAAGGAAATCTCGCGAAATAAGCACAATTACAAAATGGCGCAAACTATAAGTTTTGCGAAAAAAAAGTTCAGAAAGAAAGATATCCTGGCTGCACAATCAACAAAAATGGTTGAACCTAACATGTTTTTTGAAGTAGCAGTTGAGAAAGTCAGAATAGCTATGTTATTATATAAAATTCAACATCCGTAACGGATAAACACTACAATAAAAAGAAAGTTTTAACAAATTTTAGTTTAAGAAATTTACCTTATCTGCGTAAATTAAAATGTTTATTATTTACATACATATGCATTCACCAACAAACGCAGAAGAGAGAGAGAGAGAGAGAGAGAGAGATATTTACAAATAAAAATTTAAAAAACTTACAATTAATCCCCGACATTTCGGGATTGTGGCTATAAAACAAAGGCGTCTTTGGAGCAGCTTCGCTGACGATTTTTAAATAATCGGCTAGAGCTTCGTTGGATGTCGGCCTAAAATATAACTCTGGTATACAAAGAATCGATTCGGCATTATACGATTCTGCATGTTTTGCTAACTCCAATACATCAGGTAACGCACAACCACCTATTTGTACCATAACTTGCATTTTTAACGGCCTTGTAACTTCAATCCATTTTTCTGTCACTAATTTCCTTTCACTAATATTCATCGACGTCCCTTCTCCAGTATAGCTATTTACTAAAAATATATGCATTAAAATAAATAAAATACAGACGAACTTTATAGAATTCTTCAGGCAATAAAATCTATAGCTCCGCCAGATCATCGTGTCGTTGTATGTGCCGACTCACTAGTATCCATCGACTCAATAAAGTCAGTATACACTTCACATCCGATCATACAAGAAATAGGTGATTCATACCTACAACTCCTACTTCCAGATATCAGAGTTAAAATTATATGGGTACCCTTTCACGTTAGTATCAAGGGTAATGAGAAGGCTGATTTTTTCGCAAAGAAGCTGCATCACGCAACACAGTTTCTGATAAAGTTCAAATTTGGAGCGACCTAAAGTTATTCTTAAAGAAAACCAAGTATTTTATACTTAGGAAGAAGATATTGAGAAAATATGCAAAAATCCAGTTCTCAAAAAGAAAGAGTCAAATGTTGTACCTAGCAGTAGTAATCCTCTTTTCCCGGCATCTCTATCAAGAAAAGAAAAAGTTATAATGCGAAGATTAAAAATATAACATACACGCACGACTCATGGTTATCTCATGTCCTCCGAAGATCCGCCGTTATGTATTCACTGCAATGATGTCCAACTCATTGTCAAACACATCCCAATTGCTCACTGACAAGCACATCTTTATTGCTTAATGGTATATCATTGGTCACATTTTCAATTACAATGGTAGAAAATTACTTAATTCATTAGATGTTAATTTTGTACTATTTTGTGTTAAATTGATTGACAATAGTCCATGTGCTCTTGTTTGTATTGCTGGTGTTGAAGACACGATCATAAACATTGGACTTTGTCACTTTTATTGCTTTCCTATAATTATTTTTCTTATTATATTCTCTTTTTACTACCTTATTTCTTGATATTAAACAGATTTTTCTTTTTTCATTTACTTAATCTCTCATTTTTTTGAGAATTTCATGTGTATAGTTGTGTATAAATTGCTATCTCATCTGCATAACTTTTCTGATATAGAAACTTACCATTTTATAATTGTCACGAATTAACTGAATAATAAGGTGACTTGTAAGCCAAGTTTCACTTATATACACAATATGGTACAAATTGTATTTATTGGTGACAGTGCATTAATATAGGGGAGGGGGGATGAAACAGAGAAGAAAAAAAACTAAATTGACAGAAATACGGTATGGCTTCTACTACCCCATATCTTTAAATCAGCCAAGTAGACAGAGAGAGGAAATCTATTTGTTTTCATTGTATAACAATAGGAAGGTATTTAGTATAATTTCATCTTTTTTTGGTTCATACTACTAACTGTCACACACGTTAAAATATTGCCGAATCTGTATACGTATCAAACATATTTTAGTAAAAATAGGCGAACATGAGTAAAAAATATCGTAATCTACGTGAATGGTTCGGGTGTAGTTCGATTGAACTTTTTAGGCGCGCTGCTAACAAAGTCGCAGTGGCCATGATGATTTCCAATCTCCGCTAGGAGTGGCACGAGAAGAAGAAGAAGAAGTAAAAAATGAGTATAATTGACTACAAAATTGCTGTCGTGTCGAAATATATAATTTGGAAGCCTTTGATACCCACGAACACATGGTATAGACAGTTCATTAATATCAAATTATCAGTTGATCAGTAGATCAGTCTGGATCTAGTATAACGTTTGAAATAATCTAGGTATAATCTGAAAGAAGCTGGATCAGCAATAATTTTAGGTGATAAACGCAAATTTGAATACTAAAGGAGAAAGTGGAGTGCGGAAGAGGACTATATAAAATATATGATAATGATAATAATATAAATAAAATGCTTACCTACTACACCATTAACTCCAAAACTAGATAAATATTCAGCATATTCTGAAATGGGTCCAATATTTACTGATCTAAAAATAAATAGAATCATATTTGCCAGATCAGGACATTAAAACTAAACTGTATGTATTAGTGAATAATGACTCTGATACAGGATTGACCACTCAAAAGAGTCCACCTTGGTATTTGGCAATATTCATTAGATTTTATTGGCAATGGGACATTTTTTTAGATATATGTATATATATATGTCTTTTGCCAACCCCCTCCCTTCCAGTGCGATAAACCAGATATATATATATATATATATATATATATATATATATATATATATATAACTCCAGGTATTTCTCTGGAGAATTTTATAAAATTACTTAAATTGGGAATCTTCCGGCATTCTGTATTTTTGCTGTTTTATTTAGTAAATTAATTTTTGATGTGTCTTCACCATAATATCTTAATGCTACAGATCTTTTAAAGGTAAGATCGTTTACTTAATTGTTTTTTATATTAGATGTATCGCTAATGCCATTCTTTTAGATGAACTGATGATGCCCATTGAACAGTGGGCGAAACGTATTCAATAAAAAGATAAAGTAGCACAACTCTTTTCTTTTTTTATCTCCAAATTGACCGAAAATATCCTATTCCCTTACGAGTGCACATTTTATATATATATATATATATATATATATATATATATATATATATATATATATATATATATATATATATATATATATATATATGTATATATATATATATATATATATGTATATATATATATATATATATATATATTATATATATATATATATATATATATATATATATATATATATATATATATATCCCTATCTGTTAAAAAATAGGCGCTTTTTTAATTACTTTAGTGTCTCTAACAATAAAGTTAACTTTCCATGCTTTTTTCAATAAAAATATATTTTTTTTTCTAATTGTTTCACTACGCTCAATTAAAACAAGTTACTTTTTCTCCTGGCTTCATGTTTCGATATATTGTACACCAGCGATAGAATAGAATTATTGTATTATATTATACTGTTCTTATTAATATATTGTGACATTTTTGTGACTTTTTAATGTTTGTATAAATTTAAAAAACTCTGAATGTGTTTTTTTTAACTGTAACTTTTATTGTATTTATTAAATGTAGTTTGTAACACCTCAACATATGCATTTGACATTGTTTGACTTCTATAATATGACTTTACAATCATTAAAATTGAAGAAGTGCAGAAATACTGCACGAAACGTTTTCTATTAAAATATTGAAATAGTTTTTTCATTTTTTCATTTTTTATTTCTCCTTGACCGATATCCTCATTTCAGTGAGATTTTAATCTCACTCACATTGTATATATATATATATATATATATATACATATATATATGTATATATATATATATAAAATATATATATATATATATATGTATGTATATATATATATATATATATATATATATATATATATATATATATATATAAAAGTAAAAAATAATGGCATGTCTCGCAAAACAGAAAACCCAAAATGGTATATCGATGGAAGGCAACCGTATATACGTATTTCTGACTATTGGTCGTCTTCAGTACGGTGCAGTCAAGTTAGAAAAGGAGCATATTAACTTTGGAAAGGGTTACTACAGGAGCAATGCAACCAAGCTTCCTCCGTGGTTGGTGTTAGTTGTTGCCCTGGAAACCATCAGGGTCTTCAAACTCTAATGCCACAAATTGGTTGCATTGCTCCTGTAGTTAATATGCTCCTTTTCTAACTTGGCTGCACCGTACTGAAGACGAACAATAGTCAGAAATACGTATATACCATTTTGGGTTTTCTGTTTTGCGAGACATGCCATTACTTTTTACTTCCACCGTCACAGTAAGTTACAAAATAATATGACCTAAAATTTAACACGTTTATCACACTTCTTTTTTTCAGCTACTGATTCCGTTTCATGAAATTTTTTAACTAGTTTTAATACGAATGAGGGATGAAGTGGCTTATCTTATAATGAAGTTGATTAAAAAATTTCGCTGTTCTCCGTGTATAGTACATCCACTAATAATTTTCCAACATAAACATGTCTTATTCTGGTATCAAAGAGACCGCCTTTCAAATCCAGGTTGTCAGACATATTTCCTAAAATTCCTAAGGTTATATTTAAAAAATATTCTCTATTCTCTATTCGTTATTATTCAATTGCTAGTCAACGAACGACACTCTTAAAAAATAATATGAACTTATTCTCAAAAATATATATATAAATTAATTAACTAGGTACTAATATTTACATGGACTCTTCACTAATGAATTAAAGCAACCGTGAACTTTGTATATATTACTTATATTCAAAGTAATTTTCGAATATTGGCAACATTGTAGTCTGGAGAGAATTTGAACGTTCGACGTTGCCCTGTTGGTGAATTTAGCGGTAATACTTTTATAGATATAATGATCGACTTTTAAGAAATCAGACAACTTTTAAGAATCCAAGTTCTCAAAAACGGTTTCAAGAATTGTATTATTTTTTTCCAAATTTCATTGATTTTATACCTTACCTGGAAACATGAAAAATTGCAGATATATTAATAATGGTATTAAGGTTATATTCACTAATTTTAAACTCATGCATTATGGCAACAGCGCGAAGCGCAAAGCCATAAATTCTAATGAACACCTGTTGTCTGGCTATGCGATACCCTAAAATATTTCCTATTGCAGAGGCGGAGGCTTATAAGGTATAGGTAATATAAGTTATAAGTAATATTATATTTTTCTAGGATGGCATTTTTTAAGATGCATCAACTTCTGTGTTATCAATAAATAATGACAATTATATTAATGACAGCTCTGAATTAAAAAATAAAGATTTGCACGTACAATCCCAAAGAATAGTTTTAAATATGTATGAGTGTTTGAAAAAAGAAAATATTGGGATGGCTGATAATGCAATTGTTTCGAGAATTCATGTATTAAAAAAATCGGGTATAAGACGATATATACAATTATTAAATTAGGCACAGTTACAGATCATTCCTTAAAACGAAAGCGACCAAATAAAAAATTGGGTAGGATTGACACTGCTGCAAAAGACGTTATTCAGCGAACAGTTTACAATTTTACAGGCACACTGACGATTCTTTTCAGTCCTTCTAATTAATTTCTTTACAGCTATCGCGATGCATCTTGAACACTAGTATTCATTATTATACAGTGTGTCGCATTTAAGATGAAGACAACTCTATATATCAGCTACTAAAATACATACAGATTTGACATTTTGCACAGTCATACATGTTGTTAGTGCACATTTTTTTAAGATAGTCATCTGAAATTTAAATTTTAAACGCGGCTTACTGCGAATCCACAAACAGGGTAAATTTTCGATATTTTGCTTCGCGTTAGAGAAATCGGAAAAACTTATTTGGAAAAGTTGTTCCACTTATTGTAAACGCACATACCAAATTTCATGACAAAATTCGCAATTTTAGTTTTTCAGTATTATTTGTAATCTCGATCCTAAATCTACAATTGGCTGTCTAAAGATGCATCTCGGGACAGCCAACTGTCCGTTTTAGAATCCTGACTACAATTGAAGAGCTTATTTCCAAAGTGTCTTACATCCATATAATGAAATCCATGAAATTACAGATTTTCATACAAATTTAACATACAAATTATACAATTTTACAATTTTCATATGCACTTTTAAATGGTAAATAAGAAGTTGTTTTGGTACATATAACTTTATTCTAGACTTGAAGAAATGTATAAAGTTTAAAAAAAGAAAATTTAAAAAATCGAAATTTTGGATTTAAGACACTGGAAATAAGCTCTTCAATTAATGAAAAAAGTAAAAGTGCGAATTTTGACATAAAACTTTGTTATGTGGGGTTAAAATAATATTTGGAACATCTTTTCCAAATAACTTTTTCAGATATCTCTAACTCGAAGCAAAATATTGAAGATTCACCCTGTTTGTGCATTAACAGTAGGCCGTGTTTAAAAATTAAATTTCAGTTGACTATCTTAATTGCTGGATAGACAATGTTTTAAAATTTTCTGACAGAATGAGCCATTATTTACAGATAATTGTAAAAAAATATTATGGTTTATGTAAAAACTAAATAATAAGTCCAATATTCTTATAAATCACTAAAATTAACAAGCTTTAATTTGAAAGAATTAATTTGTTATTTATTCGGTGTTGTGAGCCCGCTCCCATTTGAAAAAAAAAACTGATTCTGTCCTTTGAAGAGTCCTATTCAAAAATGCCCCGTTTAAACAAATCGAAGGTTGAAGGGTGCCGGACATTTTTGCCGGAAACAATTCAAATTCAAAAGATCACCTTTTTCTGCTACGGAAAATATTGCTCCGATTTCTCACCAAAATCAATGTTGATACTTTAGTTTAGATACTCTTGAATCTCAAAAATACTCATTTACATATTTTTCAAGCCTCGAAAATGCATATTAGGTATCGCATTTTTCGGATTTTAAATCGCTTATATCTCCAAAACTATTAACTTTTGAGAAAAATGACATAGATCTTATTTAGAGTCACCCAA
Organism: Diabrotica undecimpunctata; assembly: GCF_040954645.1. Taxonomy (NCBI): domain Eukaryota; kingdom Metazoa; phylum Arthropoda; class Insecta; order Coleoptera; family Chrysomelidae; genus Diabrotica; species Diabrotica undecimpunctata. Next base: position 87,451,273 of record NC_092805.1, on the reverse strand, counting down.
AAACCTAAAAAATATTTTTTGGAGCACAAAAGGTGATATTTTGAATTTGTTTAAAAAATTGTTTAAACAATTTCTGCCCAAAAATTGAGAAATTTTCCTGAATATAATTATGTAAAAATTAATAAAAATTATATGATTTTTCTTGAAATATGCGTTTGATAACTGATCCCTTTTCTTAATTTCCACGCCAATGGTCGGCATCGACATCAAAGAACCTCAAAAGCCGACGCTTGGCAAATTGACAATGGAAAAAGTATACACTTGTCATTTTCAAAAAATATGGAAATACTAGTGTATAGAAGATAAGTCAATCCTCACAATTTTAGGTAAGTTGTTTATTGTAGTAGAATTTCTAGGCTACCGGTTTCGAGGCTTGCAATATACTTCTCATCATCAGGCCACAATACATAGATCTTTGTTTTAACAAAAACTAAAGATGGAAATAATTTCAACGCGTTCTAAGATAGAATAGACCATTTCGAGCGAATTAAAAAAATACATTTAATATCGCTGTTAAATATTACCAACATTCAAATATCTAAACTTTTTGCAAATTTTTTTCAATGAAGTTTTTGACGTGACGAAAAAGATTTGTCAATAACTCTAGCAAAAAATAGGCCTTAACTACCTAAATATTAATAATTGGAATACTTACGAATCGTCACTAAAAATATTAAAAACAGGTACAAATACTCCTTTCGCTGAAAATTTTAACTGAAAAAAAAAATTATAACTACATCGCTTGTTAAAATTTTATACAAAATAAACCTACTTTTTTCTCTGGTCCAAGGTCTTCATCTGGATCTATATAAACTTCAATATATACTGATGCCTAAAAAATAAATAAATAGAAGGCACTAATGCAAAAAAAAATACATGTTACCATATGAGACATAAGTTGGGAGAAAGGATATAACTGTTACATTTTAACAGATATAACCTATGAAATTTTATTAAACAATTAAAGTTAGTCATTTAAACTTTCCTAATTAACTGATTAACTTTGTTCTTATATCATTTCTATCCGTTGTCATAAATTATTAATCATTACAATTACCAATTTTTTTATTTATCCGACCTTGTAGACAATACCATGATCTCAATAACAATTTTCATTATCATGCAGCTAATAGAAAAATATAGAAATAATAAAACGAACAGTCATATGGTAGGTATTTTCATTGATCTTGAGAGAGCATATGATAGGTTACCGGGTAGAGAGGATATGCGGTAAGATTGTGAGATATACACTCGCGATCATAAAATCCGGGTCACCTTAAAAATTTCAAGTTTATTGAATATTTTTGCCTCTGGTGCAGTAATAACCTTTTTTTAGGCTAATGTATTTTTTATTTGTCATTATTGTTTGTTTTGAAAGAAAAAAACAACGGTTTTTTATTGTTTTTATTGAAAAAGCAGAAAACAAACCAAATTGTTGATAAAACAGACATACGAAAAAAAATTGAAAATACAGAACGTGGTGAAACATCAGTGAAATTTCAGTGACTAATATCGTGTATTGCCTCCCCTTGCTCTAATAACCTCTTGCAGACGACGGGGCATACTCTCAATTTTTCTCCGGATTACATGTTGTGGTAAGTTATTCCACTCTCTCTCTAACAGATCTTTAAGCTCCTTTTCGTTGTTAGGAGGTGGTGTATGGGTTTGAATACGTTTTTTCAAATCGTCCCAGAGATGTTCGATGGGATTCAGGTCCGGAGACGTAGCTGGCCGGGGTAACCTCGCAATTCCAACTCGTCTAAGTATTGCATGCTGATCCTGGCAACGTGCGGTCGCGCATTGTCCTGCATAAAAACGGCGTCTTCTCCAAGTCTCGCCATGGTGGGCATAACATGTTCTTCTACAATCTCCGTAATGTACCTTCGTGCAGTTAAGGACCCATTTTCAATGAAGGGTAATTCTGTGCGGAAGTCGGAAGATACACCTCGCCAAGCCATGGACGAGCCTCCACCAAATCACATTCTTGAAGCAATGCAAGCTTGTGAAAATCGTTCACCAGTTCTCCTCCAAACTCTTACACGTCCATCGGATCCAGTTAGGCAGAAACAGGATTCATCTGAGAATAACACTTTGCTCCAATCATTAATTCTCCAATGCGCGTATTGTCGAGCAAAAGCTAGTCGTGCAACTCGATGAGCCCGGCGAAGTGGCGGTCCTGTAGCCATTACCCGAGAAGATAGTCCAGAAGAACAAAGTGTTCTCCTGACTGTTGCAACGCTAACATTGCAATTTCGTACTTCCTGTAGACGATTTCGATGCACAACCGCAGTTGAGATCCGGTTTCGTAAAGCCTGAAACATAAGTAAACGGTCATCTCGTGCCGTGGTCGTTCTTCTTCGTCCAGATCCAGGTCGTCTGGTTAGCAAACCCGTTTCCTGAAAGCGTTGAAGCACTCGTTGAACCGTAGAAAGGCTTACGCCAACAGTTCTTGCGACTTGCCGTTGAGTATGACCGTCTTCCACAAGCGCAACAATACGTGCCGTTTCAACAACAGTCAAAGGCATTTTTGGCAAAAAATAAACAATAATAAACACTAATAATGGCACTAATACACACTAATGGTTGCAATAATAAACGTTTGTTTGTTGCGTTTGAAAAGAAAGTCGAAGCACAAATGAGACATTTAAAATAAGCGGCAGTTACAGGTACCGTTCATTTTAGGAAGTGTATAGTTTTCCGCGAAATTGGCATTATTGGAATTCTTTGTTACAAAGGAAACCACTAAGGCGACAACAATTCTCAGAAACATGCATTAGTTTGTATTTGTGTTATTATTATTTACGATAAAGCTCGTTAAAAATGAAATAAAGGTGATTTTCAAGGTGACCCGGATTTTATGATCGCGAGTGTATTATTTCAAATAAGGTTTTTTGGATGGTGAAACGATTAAAAAAAAAAGAAATAAGTAGGTTTTATGTATCTAGGATCGATCTTGCAGAATAATGGGAAAATAGGTAGAGATGTATGCAGTAGAGTTAGTAAGTACTGTATGTATTGTGTAACAGAAAAATTCCAACGAAACAAAACGACATACTGTACTGAAACTGCCTTAAGACCAGCTGTGATATACGGTACTGAATGTTAGGTAGTTAAAAAGAAAGAATAACAACGAAACCATGTAGCGGAAATGCAAATGCTTAGATGGAAAAGGAGAGTGCCACAAAAAAAGAGTATTAAAAAAAAAATAATGAGTATATGTATTAGTCTAAGAGAAGTCTAGATATGGCACCAATTGATCCCAAAATGAGACAGCACTGGTTAAGACGGTTTGGACATGTTCAATGTCGATATCCAAATCACCCAATATGAAGAAATACTAATTTACAAGTTCCTGGAAAGAATAGGAGAGAAAGATAGACCTGGTGGGAGACGCTTAGGCAGTGCATATCGGTAAAGAGGATTGATACTGGTATGACCCAAGGTAGATTTGTGAAGAAATGTAATTAGAGAAGCCAAGCCCGCATAGGAATAAAGGCAAAGAAAATGATAACAATGATGTTAAGACTTCCTTCTATGTTACAACTAATCTGTTCTACTACTTTTTCTACATTCGGGATAGTAGTACAGTACTAAAAATCGTTACTATTTCTTATCTGAACAGCACAAAAGCTTATGTCGCAAGATTTAATTTGTAGCATATCAAATAATAAATCCGTATGGCCAAAGATATCATTAAAAATGACCATCAAGAGGACAGACTTAAAATTTTCCAATTTACTCAAAAAGCCATCGCTTTGGCTTACTGATGCTTGATCTGATGAAGCCCTTCTAGAATTCATTCTAGTATCATTCTAAATATTTTAGAATTAGACGTCCATCGTGTTACGACGAAGGTAAGAATTCTTCTCCCAACAATAACGTCAAAAACCTGAGTTCACTTAGCCGAATTGCGAAAGAAGGAAGGCAATCCATTAACCGCTGCTAAACAAATTGGTACTTAGAAATACAATCGCAACATTGTTGAATCACCAAATTCAAGCGATGTACTAAGCAGTACACGAAAACTGCTTGTGGCGCATCTTCTTTTACTTTCGCCTGAAGACTATTAAGATGCCATGACATTACACTTGTTCCATCAAAGCACTGGTCAATGAGTTTAGATTTATACCCAAATCTCTAGGGACAATTCGACATTAGATTAAAAAAATTTTTTGCACTCCAACTTGAACTAACGTCGAAAAACCCTAAAAATCAAATTCTACTAGTTTTCGAAAGGAATTACCATATCTAATAATGCTGCATTGTTGTTTCTGGCATGAATTAACAATATATATTATGAACAATTTGCAACAATCATGGCAGATGGCAAATGACAGAAGCAATAGAAATAAAGAGAGGGGTTCAGCAGGGTACTGTCTCCAATACTCAATACTCTATAACGTATATTCTATGTAATTTGAAGAAAAGCAGTTAGAAAACATAGAATGGCTAAGAAATCAAAACGAAACTCGAAATTTCTACAGAAATGTAAACAAAATGAGTAAAGAGTTTAAATCAAGAATAGTGATCTGTAAGAATTGCGTTAAAATTGTGATTTTTGAATCAAACATTTAGGCAACTAATAAAAGTGCAGTAAACAATTTGTTTACCTGCATTATAGTAAGTAGATCAGACAGAAGACTCAAGCAGAAATTTCGGAGCAACCTTTTTCTCAAAATGTACATCCCATGCGTTATTTTTAAAGTAATGACCACTTTTATACAAACCTCCAAATCATCTGCTGTTTCATCATTATCCTCATCCTCACTTTTGATTTCCCTTTTTATCTTATCTTTTTTCCGTTTCTGTTCCTTAATAGGTTCCTTAAAATAACAATAAATAATAACAAGGTAAAAGTAAATATAACAAAAAGTGGAAGTATACGAAGTCCGTTTTTATGTTTATAGTAATGATTTCTCAGCTTTAAAGTTTGAGTATTTATAAGAATAGGGTAACGTCTTCTCATGTATTTAACAAAGTTAGAAAAATATAAAACAAACATAAAATCATTCAGGCTACTCACAGATTATTAGGGCACAACTGGAAACCCCAAAACCTGTACAAACCTGTTTGCGCGGTCAGGATCTCTGCAATAATAGCTAAATTTTGTTGTTGTTTGTAAACCGAGTTTGAATATTCTCCAGCTAAAAAAAATCAGGAAAATTTCTAAAATGAATAATGGAGACACCTATTGTTCATCATTTTTCCTGAATATCTCGGAAAATATCATATCTAAGAAAAAAAAATACCTACAAGTAAAATCGTTGACAATTAAATTTACTTCAAAAGTTACTTGTGCCATTAGTGAAATAAATTTCAAGGCTTAAAAATTAAAATTCGCGAAAAAAGTTGTAAAGATAAAGTTTTGGAAATTTTCTTATGGGGAATTGGAAAACTTTGTTTCGGAAGTCGGCAAGTTTTTGAAAATTTGGTATATAAATTTGAAGATATGTCTAAAACTATAGTGTAAAGCAAAAAGCAGGTTTGCTGGATGGAAAATTATTCATTAGATAAATCATTTTTTTACGTATAGAACAAACAAGTTTTTAAACTCATTTTACAAGTAATATTGTTTCTTTATTCAAATGTATTTCTAGGATCAATTACAATATAAAGGTTATTCCACAAATATACGACTGTTTTGGATTATTGTGACAACGAATATTTTACTGTGCAAGTAGAAGTATGAAAGTAAATTGGTCTAATCATTATTCCAATAAAACGGATCTACCGTTAGTATGACATCTAAACTAAAATTATTTCAGTTAATAGATGTTCAGATAGACGCAAAATTTATTGTGAAATTTAATCCGAAAATAACAAAAAAATTTACGCAAACGCTCCTACAAATAAATATAATGACGTCTATGAAGCCAAATGTGTTCATCAGACATTTGAGTTGGGTTTCGGTGAAATGTAAACACCAAAGAGGCGTGCCGAGTTTCTTTGATATTAAACTATTTTATTGCTTTATTAGGTACTACAACTTTAATAAAAATAAATATACTATTTTTAATATAAATGAAAAGAAATTGGCAGAACGATGGTTCAGAAACCAGAAAAAGAATCTAATATTTCACTTTGTTAGTTTTAAATATTTGTTTGCTTTGAGTGGATATACTCTTAAAAGTTCCGAAAGTAACGGGCATAACATACCGGCTATTGATAGTTTAAGTACCGAGTCGTTACAGATATTAAAAAGTAATGAAAATTTACATACAGTTTCATATATCGTCGACTGATTTTAGTTTTAAAAACCGTCCGTATAGAGGTGTCCGGTGAAGAGAGGTGTCCGTTAAGAGAGAGTTTAGAGTAGTGTATTTGTTTATTGAAGCCAATAATACCGAGACGTGTTTTATATGTAGACAACTTTATATTTAATGTACTTTCTTATTTTACTGCTGAGAAAACCAACGAGGGCTCTTTGCGACCAGTTTAGTCTGTACATAAAAAACTAAAGTCGGTTTTGCAAAAAGCAAAAAAAAAGTGGACAAAGTGAACAAAATGTCGCACAATATAAATCTCGCCGACAACCAAAGACTATAGATCTTCCCGAAGGTTGCAAATTTGAAATCAGTGAGACAATATATATAAAATGCGCGAAAAGAAAAAACATGTTTCTTTAGATTCAGTGCTACAAAAATTAAAAGACAGAAATATATTTGAAATTTCCAGAACAATATGAAAGAGCTAGTGTCTTTCACAAAAGAATAGAATTTTTAAGAAATTATAATAAATTTAAAAAAGAATGTTCTTCTTTCGTTTATTTAGACGAAACATGGATTTTTGCTAAGGGCTGTATCAAACGAATTTGACAGAACGAGAGTATAAAATCCATAAAACACATTGATAACGAGGGAAAGATATATATTATACTGCATGCAGCTGGAAAACATGGTTTTATTGAAGGAGCAGATCTTGTGTTTTCATCAAAATCAAAATCAGCCGATTATCATGACAATATGAATACGGAGATGTTCGTGAAAGGGTTGAAAGAAAAACTGTTGCCAAGTTTACATGAATCATCCGTTATAGTACTGGATAATGCTGCGTACCATTCGGAAATTTTAAATAAGCAACCAACAAACAACTGGACCGTAAATAAAATAAAAGAATGGTTAACGAATAAAAATATTACATTTCTTCAATTAATTTTTTTTCCTCATTTCCTCAAACTGCTTTAAGCCTCAATTACTAACGTTAGCTAAAGGTCATGCACAACCAAACATTATATATATATATATATATATATATATATATATATATATATATATATATATATATATATATATATATATACAGATTGAACGAATTTAAAACGGAACATACGAAATCAATGTATTTCGGCTCAACTCCGCTCTAGGTGGTTGGCCAACAAAAGGTTTTCAAATAATTATATTATAAAAATCCAATACTTCAGCGGGCTACTGGATTCGGAACTCATTCAAGAACAAGTCAAAACTCCACCCAAATAGGTTGCCTAGAATCACTGAAAAAACTAACTAAACAAGCAGTTATTATGCTGTCAAACCACTTATCGCTTCCTTATAGTCCAAGAGATAGAGCCGAATTTATAATGTTAACTATTAAATATTTTTGGTATAACAAATAGTAATTTTACTTATTTTTTATTACAATAAAAAGGTTTTTAAATTTATATTGCATAAATAATGATTGTTCAGATATAAGAAAAATTTGATTTATTATTACATTAATAATCAAATACAAAATATATTATTTCTATTTATCAATAGGTAAAATTCAATTTGTAGAATTCCTTTAACATTTTACAAATAATTATTAATAAAAATCAATTTAATAGTGGAATTATCAATTTTTTAAGTTTTGAAATTTAATTTGTGATATTTTCAATATTTTTTTTAAGTTTCAAATTGATTGAATTTTTTTTCATTAGTTAATTATAATTTTACAAATGCTGTTTGGACATTAATTTTGCATCATTATTATTTTAAAATATTAAAATAATAATGATGCGCGTTCATTTAGATCAGTAATTCTAGACGCATGCGCTAAATGTAATAAGTATCAAGATGCTTTTATTCAACTTGGTGAAACTGACTTCGATTGTAATGAAGTTTTTAAAACCTTAGTCACTTATATGGAACAGGACTGACGAGAACAATTCCAAAAAGAAAAGTAAACGATGTCAGATTTTTACTATTTAACCGGCAGTATAAGTTGCATGATGTGAACGAGCCTTAAAAAAAAAACTAAAAAATTTCGATGCTTCAAGCTTACCACCATGTCAAGATGAATTACACCAACATCTACTGCGAGCTCATTATATTTCAAATATTTGGACAAATGCTCATAAAAAAGTACCAACAGAATTGACTGTTGAAGAACATGGTTGGGAGTTTGAAGATGAAACATATAAATTCAAATGGTTTAGTGGACCTCAGATGCCAGAATCAGTTCGAGAAGTAGTGATTGAAAATGAAGCAGATAATGAATGTGATATTATTGAAAGTGAAAGTGACGAAGATGATGAATGTGATAACATCAATGAGAGTGAGAAAAATGACGAAGTTTTTCTAAATTTTTTTTTCTTATCGGAAAAATTGTTTGAAAATTTTTGGAAAAAAATCATGGTATAACTTACAGAAAATTGAAAGGATTCTACAAATTAGATTTTACCTCAAAAAATTACGAAAATTTTCATTTACGGAAATTTTTTTGGAAAATTTTGAGGAAAACTCTACTTGACGCTTCTCAGAATAGTAACAGAAGTGAGCATACAAATTTTCAAATCAATCGGTATAAAAATATCATAATAAAATCAGTTTGAAAATTGTTACCGAGACCTAAAATGCGCAGGCAAGTGGTACATTTGACCCCGTTTTGTGGCTCTCTGTACCAGTCCAGCTGTCCGCCCTTTTGGATTTAGAGTTTTTAGGGGCTAAATAATAAGCCATGAAAATGGCGGACATATTACTTATCGTTAATTTTTCCCCAAAAAATTGCAACTTCACCCCTGTCCGCCACCCCTTATGTATCCACTCTCGCGACCGCCCTTTGGGATTTCGTCTAGTTATACCAAGATCTTACTCTGGGCAAATTTTCAGCCATATTATCGATCGTTAATTTTTCCCAAAAAAATTTCAACTTAATCCCTGTATAGCCACCCCCTGTACCACGAGGGACGTCCGCCTGTAAGGCAAAGTCTTAACCCAGTTACAATGAATATATTCCAATAGAGAAATGTCATATTACTGATCAGTTCAAAATTTCGGCTCTATCTCTCCGACTATTAGGCAAGCTCCTCTTCCTTTAAAGGAGACAGATAGTTGAACGATATTTTATACAATGTCTATCACCGGGTATGTATTTATTTTTGTCTAAGTTTTATATTGGTCCACTATTTCAAATGCAGTTCAAACAGACATATATTAAATTGTATGTTCCGTTTTAAATTGGTTCAATCTGTATATAGTAGACGACATTGGATGTTTGTATTTTGAGAACGATTTCCGAAGTGGAAATTGAAACGTCAATAAACGTACTTTAACCTTTAATTGTGGCTTATTCCCATTTAAATAGTAATTACTTTAAAATGCCACAAGAAAGTAGCTTCAGAACAACAGTTAGACGAAGACTAAAAGAAGCAAACTTTAAGGTCAGACGCCCTGCCAAAGTTCCACATCTTCTCCAAAAAAATCATAAAGCTCGTTGTTTAGAATTTGCAAAAATACATATTTATTGGAATATCGACAACTGCATAAATGTTCTTTTCACTGATAAGATCAGTATCCTATTATGGAAGCCAGATGGTCTAAACTACATTAACAGACCGTTAGTTTTGGAGATGGTGGCATAATTCCTTGAAAAGGTATTAGTTGGAAGGTACGTACTGCACTTGTGAAAGTTATTGGACGGATGACTGGTGACTCTTACGTTTAAAACATCCTGCAAGATCATATTTTCTCTGCGTTTTCAAAAACGCAGAAAACGCAGAGATTAAGCGGAGAATGGGAGTGCAATCAGACATAATCGACTATATAGAGGAGAAGAGACTATCCTGGTACGGCCACGTCAGAAGAGCGGACAGAGGACGCTGGATAAACAAAATCACAGAATGGAGCCCGATTGGAAGAAGAAAGAGAGGAAGACCCCGAAGGTCATTCAGAGATGAAATCGACGAGGCTATGGAGAAAAGAACCCTGCGAGATGGAGACTGGAATGACAGGGAAAATTGGAGAAAACGGTTGAGTGAAGGAAGACAGTGAAAACTGTGGAAATCCTTAGTAGTAGTAGTAAGATCATATTTTGCCATATGTTGGTTACATTGGATATGACAGATTCAGATTAATGCACGATAATGCTCGATCACATGCCGCTGCCGAGTAATTATCTTGGTAAGGTACAAATTCGAAGATTGGATTGGCCATCGTTTAGCTCAGATTTAAATCCAATAGAGCACATGTGGGATCAGCTAAAACGCCACATATGACAAAGAAATCCCGTTCCAAATACGATAGAGCAGCTTCGGCTTGCTGTACAGGATGAATGAAATGCAATTTCCCAAGGGTATATCAAAAATTTACTTGCAAGCATGCCGAGAAAGATGCGAGCAGTAATAAGAACTAGAGTGGGAATATTTGTTACTGATCATGCACTTCTTTCAGTTAAAAGACTTGTTTAAGCAATTTAAATTAGCATTTAAGTTTAGAGTAAAATAACCTTATTTACCTAATATTAAGCATTATTTTTTTCGAAATTTTCTCCGCATAAAAACTTAAAATTGATCACTAAACATTGTTAAAATAAACTCTTCTTCACAATAAACGACTTGATTGACCAGAATTTATTTTGAAAAAACAAAAATTAGAAAATTTCAAAATATTCAATATTTTTGTTGTTTTTGAAAAATTTAAAACAAAGCTATTAACAAAGCTGACTTTTATTATTTTGTAACGAACAAAAAGTTATTTATAGGAGAATTGCATCATCTTGGAAAAGAATAAACATTCCCTGTTTAGATATTAAATTACAAATGAGAAATACTTGAAAATAAAATCATATTTTACCCTAAATTTCGAAATTCGTTCACATAAAAAAAATCTATAATATAGAAGATATTTATGTATTACCATTGATTATAAAACACCCCCTAGATAGCTCACCTCGTGGTAACCGAAAGACGTATCAACAACTAGATGGGGCCATTCGAAAACCGTATCGAGATTTCTCATTCTCTCTCGGACTTGCGAGGAGATAGGAGTAGTGTCAGGGCCGAACTTACCCTATAGGTGTATTATCTGTGATTAGTGTTGTGAGAAGTTATAGCGGAATTTTATCAAAAAAAGGATTTTAAATAAAATGGCCTCTGTAACGCATAAGTGTGTTTACGCGGGATGTTTTGAAAGAAACGATGGAACAAATAATAATATATCTTTCTTTAAATTTCCCCTGAAAGACGTAGAGCGCACAAAAATTTGGCAAAGAAATTGCGGGAATATTGATATTTTATTGATGGATATCAGTGACCTGAAACAGAGGGTAATTTGCCAGCATCATTTTGCAGTGGAACATATTTACCAAAGTGGCCAAAGAAAATTATTAAGGAAAAATGCAGTTCCTCTAAAATTTATACAGTTAGCAACTGATTTAGGTGAGTACTCAACTTTGGAAATATTTTTATGTTTGCCTAATCCGCTTTGTCAATGAGAATAATACTGTTAAAATATATTTTATATAAAATCAGTTGATATTGAGTGATTTATATATTTTTTATACAATTAAATCAAAAGAGATTTTTTTAATATGAATGCGTTGTTAGTATCATCATCATCATCATCATCACTGGCTCGACAACCCTTTTTGTGTCCTGGGCTGTTCCAGGATTCTTCTCCATTCTGATCTGTTTCGTGCTTTTTTTCTCCAGTTTTTTATTTTTAAGGTTGTTAAATCATTTTCTATTTGTTCTTAGTATCTCAGCTTCGGTCTTCCTCTTGTTCTTTTTCCTACTGGCATCTGTTTGAATATTTTGTTTGGTATTTCGCCTTCTTCCATTCTTTCTACATGTCCTATCCAATGCAGCCGTCATATTTCCTTATCTCTACACATCGTTGTTCTCGGTTTGAAGTCCTTTCTGCTTTTGTTTAGTCTCTGATAAAATTTTCTCGTCTCTGTTGATTTACTTAGTTCTTGTAGTTCTTGAAGTTCTTTGTTCATATATTCTCTCTTTTTTCTTCGGTGAGTTTTCTTTTTTTCTTTGCGTAGTCGTTGATATTCTTCCTCTGCTTGTCGGGTTTTGTGCGCCTGTTGCATCAGTAAATATGCTCTGTTTTTTTTGTCTGTTATGATCTGACATTTCTCGTCAAACCAGTCATTCGTTCTTCTTCTTCTTTTTCTACCTTCTCTGCCTTCTGCGTTGTTAGTATCAGTCCAGAAATAATGGAGATGCTTGTTTTGCTTTAATTAAAATTACACATACATTTCAATGATTACCTATTTTAGGTGATACCCCACCAGTATGCTCTACATACGTTTATTGCGGTACGAAACGTAAAAGATCTACAAGTGGCGATTGTATGGTTAGGTCAACTCCATCGCCTAAGAGATCAAGTAGTAGTCTCAGTGATATTTCCAGTTTTGAAATTAATTTGCCCACAAAACTTGAAGCTGAATTGACGTAATTGAAGGTAAAAAAATTGGAGTATCAAGTAAATGTTTTAAAGAAGAAGTGCCGTCAGAAGTACAGTCAGCGTTGTAGAAGAACAACAAAAAACAGAAAATCGGCAACCAAATTCATGTTACAGGTACTGTTAGAAAATAAAAGCAAATACGTGCACAATTTTGTTAATATGCAGTTTTCACACAAAACTCGTTCACAATGGAGTCACAATGAAAAGGATTTAGCTCTGGCTATTTATTATAAGTCTCCTAGTTGTTACAAATTTTTAATTAGATCTCTTAACTTTGTATTACCTTCAGTAAAAACAATTCAAACTTGGTTGCGTGTCATAAAATTAAGAACTGGTTTAAACACTTCCTTAATTGACAAGTTGAAGAAAAAAGCAGAGACAATGGATGAGTGGGAAAAAATTTGTGTGTTAATGTTTGATGAAATTTCTTTGAAAAAACAATTGGAGTACAATAAATTAGATGACATTATAGAAGGGTTTCAAGATTTAGGTGCTTAAGGAAGAACAAACAAACTTGCCAACACAGGTCTGGTTTTCATGATGCGCGGCTTGCTACATAACTGGAAGATTCCTATTTGTTATTTTGTTACAGGTGGTCCAATACATAGCGACAACTTAAAAAACATTGTAGTTGAAGTTGTTTTAAAATTACAAAATATTGGGTATATACCAAAAGTGTTAGTGTGTGATCAAGCATCTAATAATAGAGCTTTATTTAATTGTTAGGCGCATGTAAGGATCAGCTTGCAATAGAAATAGGAAATCAGAGGATTTTCACTGTATTTGATACACCCCACTTATTAAAAAGTCTAAGAAATAATTTTCTTAACAAAAAGTTGACGTTTTTTGCCGATTCTAAACAAATATCGTGGCAAGATATTGAATACACATACAATATCGATAGAACCAATGTGAGAGCACGATGCATGGTGAAAATAACAGACGTTCATATAAACCCTAATAATTATCAAAAAATGCGTGTAAAATTAGCAGCACAAATTTTTTCCAACTCAGTTGCCTCAGCAATATCAACAGCTATAGCTCTAGGGCAGTTACACACCAAAACGGCTCCTCATACTGCTGAATTTTTGAAAATTATAAATAATATTTTTGATGGTCTGAACAGCAAATATTGTAGTGATAGTAATCCAAACAGAAAGCCAATGTCAACTTTAAGCAAGTCAACTCAAAACTTAAAAGCAGGTTTAGAATATTTTTAAAAAATTAAAGTTTTTGAAAATCAGAAAGAGAGAAATAATATTCACTGTCTACACGGCTTTCAGTGGACAATTTTGTCAGTTTTATGTTTGTGGGAGAAACTTCAAAAATATAATGTGTCATATCTTTTAACATCTTTTCTGAACCAAGATCCTCTAGAAAATTTTTTCTCGATTGTCCGCAATAGGGGTGGTTACAATCCAACACCTAGTGTTAGTCAGTTAAGAATTGCCATTAAGCATAACACAAATATTAAACTAAAAATTGCTTTAGACAATGGAAATTGTGAAAGAGAACAAACTGATAATTTAGATTTAACCCACGAAGTAACCAGCGTCGAAATGTCTGACAAGTCCATTGAAACCCAAACAGTTTATGTAGAAAAATCTTTAGACAAGCAAAAGGAAAATAATGACAACCAAATTTTAAGCACGGCAAATTCCAGCAAATCTAGCATAACAAATTTAGAAACGTGTGATGTTACATATGTCGCTGGTTATATTTACTATAAGATTATAAAGAATTTGAATTGTATTAAATGCCAGGAAGATGTGCTAAAAGACAATAAAATTCTATTACAGAAACACGAACTAATGTTACTTTTCAGAGATTATGGCGCAAACGAAGAAATAAAGTTTCTTCAGAGGCCATCAGATTTGTTTGTTACTATTACTACAATATTGTTACAAAAGTTTGACGAGGCTTTTGATTTATTTAAAGTAGATAATACAGTTTTTAAAAAAATTGAAACCTATGTGACTAAGCATATTTTATTAACTACTAATTGGCTTGAAAGCTGTGAAGATCATAAAAGAAAAATTATAAAATTCTTGGTAAAAATCAAACTTTTAAAAAATGTCAGTGGTATAACGTTAATGAAAGTAAACAAAAAACTAAAAGGGAAAAGATTCACAGAAAATTACTTATTTTCGATAAAAGTAAAGGTAAATAAACTTCAAAATGTAAAAATATGACAAATAAACATAAAAAAATCCAACAGACTGACAGCCACAAAAGTAAACAAACCAGAAACATCACAAATTGTACTTAAAATAAATATGAAAACGCCTTTTTTCTAACTATATCTTTGATACATGTAAATCTAAACTATATCAATGTACTGAGTCTAGGGCGTTCATAAAAATAACATGTGTTTTTACTTAATTATAGCTGATTTTTCTTTAGTTTCATGCGTGGAAGAGAATGATGCTAGATCAAAAGTATGTGTTTTATCTACAATAAGATATTAACAAGATATAATATAAGATATTAACAAGTATTTTATAATATCAGTATATCTTAAAACCTTGGAATCATATGGAAAACTTTTTTATTCAGTTTAGGGAAAAATGTATTATTGATAAAAACTTGCATGTCCTAAAACTCAAAATGAAAGAATCAGATGTCAAATATTATGAGTCGTATACCAAGTTTGTTAAAGAATATTAATTCTTCTCAAGAGTAATATACCTTTATTTTTATAGCACTTTCATAGAAATATGAACGTGGTTTTTAATTGTTCTCGACTTTTAATAATAAATTGTTTCGATATTGTCAATAATGAAAGTACTTCTTGAGAACAAGAAATAATAAATATTTTTTTTCCTAAAATTTTATTTTACAATCTTAGTTTGAAAAGAATTGACATTCAAATATATTTATTTACTTTGTTTTGAAATATGAACTAATTATTGATGCTTTAAACTTTCTAATCCTGTCCGTTTATCAGCTTTTACCTATTGTTCCTAGGCAGATGGCCCTCAACTATTTATATGTTGGAAAATCCCTGTCATTTAATCAAGATAAGCACTTGCATTATTCATTTTTAACGTTGGTATTTTGTGGTATTTTGTCAAAGTTAAAATTGCATTTGGTACTCAATACTACTTGCTTTTAAAACCTCGATGACGTAATTCCAGATAGTCCTCAGAAAATTTTTAAATGTAAAAAGTATTCGATCGAACAGTAAA
This sequence comes from Diabrotica undecimpunctata, assembly GCF_040954645.1. NCBI lineage: Eukaryota > Metazoa > Arthropoda > Insecta > Coleoptera > Chrysomelidae > Diabrotica > Diabrotica undecimpunctata. Next base: position 87,435,417 of record NC_092805.1, on the reverse strand, counting down.
TCATATTTATTTTAGTTCACCTCTATACAATTTCTTATTTTGTACAGAATATAATTGACTTCTATATTGCCATTTCTAGATAAATTGTCAATTTTTTATAGTACAATGTTACTATCAGAACAAAATTTATATCCTCTTCTTCTTGTCGAAGTTCTTTCTCCTATCGAAGGTTGGCCATCGCCACAGCTATCCGTACTTTATTGGCGGCTGCTCTGAAAAGATCTATTGAGCTGCAACTATATCACTCTCTTAAGTTTTTCAGCCAGGAAATTCTTCTTCTACCTATGGATCTTTTACCCTTAATTTTACCTTGTATTATGAGCCTAATATCTCATATTTCGCACCTTCGGTAATGTGACCTAAATATTCCAGCTTTCTTGTGTTGATGTTCTTTATCACCTCGCAATCCTTTTGTAACATTGTATACCTTCTTAACACTTTTGCATTTGTAACTCGTTAGATCCGTTAGATCTCGTTAAATCGTGAATAGACTAAATATTTAAATAAATTCTGTATATTAGCTTGAAATATTTTAATTTGCATCAATTCTAGAAATTAATTTGTTTGAAAAGTTACAAAAAAGTAATTTACATGAGATGTAATTTATCACTGCTAATTGTATTATGTATTTTATATTTTGTTATTTTTTTTTGTAGTGAATTGATAAATAAATAATTTTTAGAAAACCTCTACTGTTTTCATTAATCAATTTTTAGCGTTTTTTCTGAAGTAAAATCGGAATTCAATAATATAGATTACAAGCACGTTAAAATTATTTGTGAAAATGATGAATGCCATCCTTATATTGTCATCTATTGCACTAGACAATGGCCGGAGCAGGTAACTCAAATTTATTTTTCAATCATGGCAAAGATTTGAATTAATGTCGCCACCATACAGTCTGGTAGTAGGTACTTAGGCGTGAGGGGCAAAGAGGTGTAAGTGGGTGGAGTTTAACACTGAATTCGTTTTTACCTTAGAGTGAGGTATCTATGTGTGGTTTATAATCAATGGTATTACATATATAGATATTTATGTAATTAAAAGACCAATAATCACTGTTATTTAGTTCATAGATAATCTTCACTGTTCAATAAAAAAATATAAAATTGGTACAGCCTGAATTATCCAAACGCTTGTGTGGCTTGTAGAAAGGATACCTATAATTTTTACCAACTAGGTACTCTGGGTAGGCTGGCATTTAAGAACGTTGAATATATCGGCAGCAGAATCTTAATATCCACCATAAAAATCTATAGGATGGGGGTGGCCAAGTAAACGGGATATTCCACAAAGGGCACTTATACCAAATAACGGTAATTCTGCGAACTGTTGAGCTTGTCATGTAATTGCGGCCAACTATACATTCTGTCCTTAAAACACATCATATCACAAATCCACAACTACTAAGGTAACATCGGGCCAATAAACATAGTTCTGGCAGCTATTAGTGCTCACGATAAGGTTCTTCTGGAAACCCACACAAAACATGCGTCCTTATTGATGGACTACAAAAAAAAAGAAGGAATGAAATGATGTTTAGTGGGCGGTCTCCAGCACTCGGGGCCAAAATCGGAACTACTAGGAACTGCAGTTGGATTGTTGAGAGGTAATTTAGATGTTTCCGTACTCGGCGGATAGGCGGCAGGATTAATAATAATATAAATGTTTATTAAGAATTATTTTTAAATGAATTTTTGAAACTTTGAAAAATAATTTGAATAATAATAACTTGAAACGGTTCCAATGTATTAACAATAGCTTTGTTCGCGGAGTCAATCCATGACTGGTTTCTGACTGATTCGCATTCGCAGTTGCGTTTTCAGCATCCGCGGTGTTAAAAATCCGGGACTTAAACAGAAAGTTTGATGTTCGCAGAGTTTTTCTAACTGGTTCATGATCAGTTAGAAACCTGTCCATAAGGTTCGTAGATTATACTACGGATTTCTAGTCAGCGCAAGCGCTATGCTTAAAGACACCGTAAATTGTAAAGTTTTTTGTTTGTTGTTGGTTAATCCTAACCAACTAGTTAATTTTCGAAATCACTAACATACTTAGTTTTATTTTTAAAATACCCATTTAATCTAAAAAATAAAATTTAACGTAAACTTTATGAAAATATAGGTAACTATACTTTTTCTTGTATATATAATAGAAAACTATAAGATAATGTTTGTTAATGTTAGAAATTTTTGTGTATTTTGGTATTATAAATAGTAAGAAATGTCCGAAAATCGTTCGCGGAGAATTGAAACATGTAAACTAATAAAAAAAAACCGCGTAAGTGCACGACATTAATAGCTAATTGGTCCGAAACTTGTCGAAACTAGTCAGGGACTATCTACGCGAACAAAGCTATAGATACAAAGGACCTCTGCACTTTTCGGTAACGGCAATAATACCACAAGTAAATTTTGAAGTAAATTTAATTTTAATTAATTTGACATGTATTCATTTTTATTTGAGATATGATATTTTCCTAGATATTCAGGAGATAAGGTTGAAAAGTAGTCTCTCTAACATTAATTTTTTGTTCTAAATTTTTTCAGCTGGAGTATGTTCAAATTGTAGAATCTTCAACACGATCTCGATCGGTTGAGTGTGTGGTGTGTGTTGAATGCCATGGCCCTGAACGCATCTAAGTGTCATGCCGTTTCTTTTGGACAATCAAGAGACCCAATGGATTATAATTATAATATAAAGAACATTCTTGTTGACTGGGTTACCGAAATTCGTGATCTGGGAATTAATTTAGACTCTAAACTTTTATTTGAATCGCATTATGTCAATAATTTCCAAGTCTTTACAAATGCTTGGTTTTATAAAAAATTCACTAGAGAGTTTCAGAATATTGAAGCGATTAAATTACTACATTGTTCTTTAGTCAGACCCCATCTAGAGTATTGTTCTTGTGTATGGTCTCCATCTTATAATATTTACATATTAAAAATAAAAACAGGGTATACCTTTTGAATTAAATCAAGTAATTTTTTTATGTTCCTCTTCATTGAACCAACTACGCATATAATTTTTTATCTCGAGCACTAAGATGGGCAAATATTCACCCAGATCTAGATTTTTTTGCACCGAAGGCCGAATTCATTTCTGATCTCAGGCATGTATTTATTTAAGTGGCTGTGGAATAGGTAATCATCATTTTGATGTTTAAAACTAAATTACGTTATTAAGTTTGTGATATTTATACTTTATTTTGTTTTATTGTATACATTGTTAATTTTATTGGGCAGCAGCCAGTTGAAAATAAATAAATAAATTTTTTTATTGCCAGACAACCCAAAAATTCTCTTAAATTAAATGTTTTTCCTAACTTTTGGAAGATCAGTTACTTGAAACCAATTTATAAGTCTGGGTAAAAGAGCTGATAAATGTAACTATACACCCATATATCTATAGTGGTATTGCAATAGTCAGTAACTATAGACCCATATGTCTGTACTGGTATGGCAATCGGCAATAGTTGACATGTCAATCTAGTCAAATTAGTAGAGTATGACGAAAGTTTGAAAGATCACTAACTCCTTGAAATTTTCAAAGTAAATAGCCAATGTTTTTTCTTAACTTATTGCATTATATTTGCAACAAAATTTATTAACTGGTCTTAGCTAATTGTTTAGTGAATGGTTTTCTTCAGAATGGTAGACATGTAGTATTTTGTTAACCCAAAAACGAGAAATAAATGGACATCAATCAATGTATAAAAATAAGAAATTAGTTACAGCATGAATTCGACCAGCATGTACTTGAAGCAGACATGGTGTACAACCAAAAGAAGGAAGATAAAATTGTGCACAAAATGAATCCAATGACTGATGTACTGGTGTTTGATTTGGAAAAGCTATTAGACACTTCGGCACTTACAACAAATATAGCACTTTATAAAATACTGCTGTCAACATACAATCTAACCATAAGGGAGTGCAGTGAGAAGTGGCCTCATGAGCTTTTAAATATATTAAAACCCTTCCTGAAGAAGTGACTAATATCACTTACTTTGATATGCGCAGTGGCCAAAATCACAATATTAATATGGCTGCTATGTTCACTTGTGCTTAAAGCCAGAAAATAATTTATTGATCAACCAGAGATTTCTTATCCCTGGACACACTCATCTTGAATGTGACGCTGATCACTCTAGTGAAAGAGCAAAAAAACCACTAATATATTAATTATTGTGCCCAGGGACTGGTACCAGTTCGGCAGAACTGTTAAGGGGAAAAACCAAATGTTTTATAAATTGGCTGAGATATACTCAGCCGTTTGGCAAAATTCTCTTTAACCCCCCAAAACCTGACCCCCTTAAAACATATTCAAAAATGTTTTTCCTTTTAATTTAGCTATAAAATGGGTTAAGATACAATATACTTCAAGCATTTTTATTTCAAATATAGCTAAGTTGCTGTAAATAGCTGTCTAAATATTCATACGCTAGGTTTTCACGAAACCATGTTTTTTTATCTCAGGTGGTACAATCTAAAGTAGGTAATGTGAAGTTCAACGTTACATTTGCTGAAAATAAAAGTTACGCATTTATGGCATCTTGCACAACGCCTGTTTTTTGATCGGCCAGTGATTAAGTCTGTTACATCGAACTTCATTAAGGACATTTGAGGTTCTTTGAGGTGTAAGAGTACGAGGATTAGGTGTTGATAATATATCATCGTCACTATTGTATACCCTATTAGCTCATCGATAGTAAATGATCTTCTAAAAAAAACCACAGATAAAACTACAAATATAAGAAAACCTAATATGTGAATTTTCATACGCTTAATTTTAGATTATCCTCGGTGACACATAGTGATTCTGCATACATCTAAATACAAACAGTGGTATAATATAATATCTAAATAATAAAATAAATAAAGAATCTTACTAAAATCGTAGCAACTTATCAATATTTTTGTATAAAGACTTCCTCCTCCTCTCCCACTTTTGATGGAATTTACTTGTAGCGCCACTTTGTTTTGCTTTAGAAGCGATATTTTTAACTAAATCCACAAAATAATCGGTAAAATGTAAAAACCACAAGTTGTTTAATTGATATTAGACATAATAAACAGAAAACAGCATCGTCTTTTCGCTGCACGGTTAAACTAAAATGGCATGTTTTGCGTATCAATATTTAGATGGTAGGTTTTGAGGGGTTAAATACACTCTGGATGTCAGCGAGCCTTTTAGAGTGATGGACTTGAGTAGATTAAAAAGAGGAAGATGTTCAGCAGCAACATTAGAGCTGGAATATCATGGACCATTGCTAATTAACTCCTTTAAGAAAGACAGTCTATTGTCATTATTTAGTTTAATCCCTGTCGAGTGCCATAGGTTCTACAATTCCCTTGATACAAGTCAGATTGTGCTGGAAATTCAAAACAGTGATAACAATGACAGTTCTTAATAAAAAAAAGTAGTATTTGTTCATTTAAAAGAAAACTTTTTTAGGTTTTATCATAAAATAAACTAGTTTCTTATTATATTGATTGATATGTCTATTTATTTTTCGTTTTTTGGTTGGCAAAACATGATATGTCTACTATTCTCGAGAAAATCATTAAAAAAGGTATACACTGAACAATTAGCTAATACCAGTTAAAAATTCTATTGCAATATAATGTGAAAGTTGAAAAAAACATGGTCAATTAGCTTTAAAAATTTCAAGAATTTAGGAAGTCTTTCAAACTTTCAAAATACTCTCCTGAAAAATTAGGCTAGACTGACATATCAACTATTGCTATACCTCTACAAAGTTGTTTTCCCAAGCTTTATTTTCAAATGACTGGAGTGGCTAAACATGATATGTGATATATCACCATATTTCTACACATATTCAGAGATTCTCAACCTAAGGTATGGGATTAAGCAGGACTTGATATGTAACATATCAAGTTCTGCTGTATTTAATAAGTACCAGAGCTGCCATAGCACACATGTATTTCATTCTCATTTTTAACGGTTTTACCTTCACCACAAACATATCGTGAAGACGTTCTAAGACGCAAATTGCCTAAGTCCATTTGTGATCTAAACAACGGTATTAGTGCCATCCGGTGAGAAATGTACAAACTATGACTTGACAGAGGCCTAAATCTTTTAAACGAAATTTGCCGAAGTCCGCTGTCGTTAAAAATAAATATGCATTTTGCCTAAGTTCCACATTTGTAGTGAAACTGTAATCATAGTTTGTAAACAAAACGTGGTTCTTATTTTAGTGCTTTTTTAAATTGAAAAGGTAGGTAAAAACATTTTTGAAATATTGAAATCAGCAGAAAAACTTTAATAGTTTTAGTATGTAATTAGCCTAAAGTTTTTATGGATTCTTGTAATTTTACGAAGTTTTAATATCGGCGTGAAGTTAAGCAAATTTCTACATCAAGTGATATAGTAACAAATGCACGTAGGCAAATTTCTAATATAGTTTTACTTGGCGTTTTGCTTTTTATGTAGTATTGTATTTCTTTTAAGTATTGTGAGTGCTTTTTTTATCACTATTACATTATTTTTACCACTTGAAAGTAAACTTTGCATTGAACTCGGAATATTTTGGAGTGAAAAACACATTGGTTTTGAAATACTTATACCTTTTTAACAGGCTATGCTTTATGTGTATTCTTCTTTTTCTTCACGTGCCATCTCCGCGACGGAGGTTGGCAATCATCATGGCTATTCTGATCTTAGATGCTGCTGCTCTGAATAGTTCAGTTGATGTGCATTTGTACCATTCCCTCAAGTTACGGAACCATGAGATTCGTCTCCTTCCTACACTTCTCTTGCCCTGGATTTTCCCCTTATGTGTATTGCACCTGTACAATAATAGTTTCTGATTCTTGTAATTATTTATATTTTGGATATCAATTTTAGATTTTTTTTGCAGGATGGATCCACAATTTTATCCCTTGCTGGAGTTAATAATAACGATTTGCTTAAAATGGCTGATGAAGCCATCAAAAACTTATAAAACAGTTACGAAAATTTGCAGGACTTAACAATGGATTTGTTTGAGCAACTTCCTAACTCTGGAGATGAATCTTGTAGTCCAATAAGACTATTTAATACCTCTTTGCCAGAGGTATATCATTATATGATGCCCTCCCCCAACTTTACGATGCACCTTTACCAATTCAGAAGAAAAAGTTTAAACATTTAATTGATTTAAAACGGTCATTAAAGGAAGACTATCATGCATTCTATGATAATTTGTCCAGATTATAAATTTTTTAAGTTGTAAAAATGTTGATTAATTTTTCTAATATCTAAATAATAATATTTATTTTTTTTAGTTGTAAAAATGTTGATTACAATGTTTCTGTTCAGATACCTTACTCTTGGTTACTAATAAAGTTAATTATAAATGCGGTTTTTTGAAGTGATTTGTTGAACGAAGATTTTAATTTTCATTAACTAAAAAAGATTTTAGATACATCTCAATAAGATATTATTATAATAATACATGAACAATATAATATAATTAAAAAAAGAAAATCTAAAATAATATTTCCCTATACTGGGATTAAACTTTATTCGGTTTTACCAATGAACCTTAACAACATAAAGATTCAAAAGAACTACTTGAATTGTCAGCACATGTGTTCTGATAAAACAGAACCTCACATTTAAACTTTCTAACAATCAAAAATTTAGTTATTACTGACAATTCAAAGAATTACCTCCTTTTAAATGTAGTTACATTGGGTTTTTCGATTAACCTTGGGTAAACCTTTGCGTTTTAAGTTCAAAGCTACCATACATTTCCAACGTTAAAAAAACTTTTTTTTGCACATAGTAACAAAAAACACCACTATGTTGTTACTAGCTAAGTTTTTTAACTTCCTAACTCTACAATTCTAAGTTACGGTAAGATCAATAATGTTTTTAATAAGTAGATAATATATGGTACCTAATTATAATTTATTCTCTTTCAGCCCTGAAGAAGCCAAATTAATTCTCTTTGGAGAAAACGTTTGGTGAAACAATTGATACTCATTAGAGTCTTTTTTGCAGATTTCCCCAATATTTAAGAGTTTACTATATATATATATATATATATATATATATATATATATATATATATATATATATATATATATATATATATATATATATATATATATATATATATATATATATATATATATATATATATATATATATATATATATATATATATATATATATATATATATATATATATATATATATATATATATATATATATATATATATATATATATATATATATATATATATATATATATATATATATATATATATATATATATATATATATATATATATATATATATATATATATATATATATATATATATATATATATATATATATATATATATATATATATATATATATATATATATATATATATATATATATATATATATATATATATATATATATATATATATATATATATATATATATATATATATATATATATATATATATATATATATATATATATATATATATATATATATATATATATATATATATATATATATATATATATATATATATATATATATATATATATATATATATATATATATATATATATATATATATATATATATATATATATATATATATATATATATATATATATATATATATATATATATATATATATATATATATATATATATATATATATATATATATATATATATATATATATATATATATATATATATATATATATATATATATATATATATATATATATATATATATATATATATATATATATATATATATATATATATATATATATATATATATATATATATATATATATATATATATATATATATATATATATATATATATATATATATATATATATATATATATATATATATATATATATATATATATATATATGTATACCACTAGTAAAAGAGTTAGATTATGTAATAATACACACTTACCTCTATTTTTTCACAAACATGATTATGCTTTGTATTCATTGCTACAATTTGTAAAGCAACTCCTGAGTTAATTAATTTGATTCTGAAATATGCTGGACATTCTGTTTTTGGGCTAAAACAATAAGAATCAATTATCAATCAATAATTAATTACTTAACAAATCCCAGAAAGTTCCTTTTACATATGACTACTATAATATGAAAAAAATATCATAATCATATCAAAAAAATATGAAACTGGAAGATCAGAAATGAAAAAATCTGATGTTAAAATTCAGTTTTGTCACCTTTTGCATTCTTTCTTTCTACTTTTTTAACATAACTAAATCATCTTCATAAAACTTTACTAACAATTTTAATACTACTCATTACTATTATTCTTTTTATCATTACAACCTTAAGTGTAAAAAATAGGAAATTTTTTTCTTTGATATAGTTTTTATCGATTTTAATATTTGTATACTTCTCTTACTGTTCATTTTAATATTCCATGTTTTTTATTGTAAATTTTAAGCTTTTGTTTCAAACAACCAAAACAGAACATGAATATTCTTTTCACACAAGAAATTTCTATATATTCATTATAACTACTATAACTACTAAATATAAATACTAAATTGCCTTCATTTGGTATATATCCTTCACTCTATTCAATTGTGTATTTGAGTTTTAGTGTAAACATTATCTTCATCTATATTTTGCTTGTTTTCCTATTACTAATTTGAAAATATTTTACATAAATTATTGCTTTGTCTATTTATATTTTAAATTTGCTTCAATGTTTTTCCTTGACTTGATGTTTTTGTATATATTCTGGTATTTATTCTACAGTTTTCTCATTAATTACTTATATCTGCAGTCTTTCCTTTTTCATATATATTTTTTAATTCGTTTCCACCTTCTTTATAAAGGTTCATATTTTGTATGAGTTCTTGAAAACTATTGGTTCAAGGCATACTTTAATGAAAAGGTATTGTGTGAGGTTACGAAGTAAATATATATAATGGGTATAAAAACAATGGAAACAAAGGTTGTAATTTGTCAGAGTAATGATAGTGATTAGTTAATTACAAAGGAAATATAATCTTATTTTTACTAATAGGTAAGTAAAGTCCTACATTTTCATTGTTCTCATTTTTCTCTTACGGGGTTGTTCTTTATATCTATATTTACTTGAACGGCCATATATGCAGATAAGCTTCAATTCTGAATAAACAAAACTTTCTTTGGCGGTTGCAAATTCATCTGTAATTAGCCTAGAATCTTTTGTGGTAAATTTGGTGTTGGTTGCTTCACAATATTCACTGAGTTTTTCCATTAATTCATTATAACTTTTAAAACATGATCCGATTTCAAAAGCATCCATACTTTTTTATTAAAATGATAAATTATAATTACACAGATTATCAACACAAAGTGTTTAAATTGAAAGGTTTACAAACAACAAACATAGGTTATGTAATTTCTTCTTCTGTATATTTTAATCCTATTGTACTTTCAAATGTAATAACCAGAGATATGTAGTCTTAAGTCTTACATATATCTGGTAATAACATAAAATATGTTGATCATGATCATAGCATTATGTACCTCAAAGGTGCCATATTATTATATAAATAAATAAAACAGCACGTGTACATTTTACTTATGCTATTTTTCTCCTTTCTCTACTGTCTTATTGGAGATTGAAAATTTATATACTTGTATAAATAGCTACATAATAAAAAATCCGCCCTCTGACGCTATAAACAAGAAGAAGATTTTAACCTTTTTTAAGTGTCTGTCGGATATTTATAAAATAAATGTTTAGTTTCTATTAAAGTTGCAATAATATAATGTTGATTTTTTTTATACAAAACAATAATGTCTATCAATCTGTTTCGGTTCTTTTTAATGTTTAGTTTAGCTATATGTTTGGCTAAAGGAAATGTTCAACCAAAAGACAATAAACCATCTAACAATGCAGATACAGACCAGGAAAAACATAAAAATCCAGCCGTTTCGTTACAACCTATCTCAGCTTCTTCATCAAGTGTCAAAAAAGATAGTGTAAAGCAAACTCCACTTAATCAAACTATTTCAACCACTAAAGCAGAAAAGGTCTTAAATGGAAATAATGACGTCCCAGAAAGTAATTCTGCACAAGTTGAATCTGGAGCTGTGATAAGAGGAGTTTTAGTTTTTGGTGGATTAAGCTTGATATTTTTAATATACGTAGCTGTTAGAACATACAGGTCAGTTATGATTTAAATTATTTGAAGGAATTTAAACCTAAAATAACCCATCCTGTTATAATTCAAGTAATAAGCAAATCTCTTACATGAATCACTATGAGTCATTTATAGTTCACAAGCCTTTATAACCAGTCTCAGTGCTAAGGAATAAGGTGCCCACCTGCAAAACTAACATAGGTCCCCTTCGGTTTTTTTTTAATTTAATTATATTTATTCAATCTTTTGGTAATCATACACAATTTAGTATTTAACTAAATACAAATAATAACTTTAAAACCTCAATATCATGCTTGTGCAGTAATGTGAAACTGCAATGAATACAAGTACATTCTATTTATCAACTATAATTTTACATTAATTTAATGCAACACTAGATAATGTTCTTTTTCCTGCACAGTAAACTGACATACTATTCTGTATTATTAAGCATATATAAAACAAGATTGTCAAAGCTCCTGATAAACTAAATTTTATGTAAAATGTTTATTTTACTACAAATCATTCATTTACACTCCTAACTGCTGATACAAAACATTTAAACAACTTCAAAGATATTTGAAGAAAATAAACGAAGTATTTCAAATTAGTGTGAAGTTGTTTGTTTTTTGAAACATAATATATTTACTAATACATTATATTACAACAGGTTAGAAATTATATGCTTTTTCTGTGGGATGCAAAAATAACAAACACAGATTAGCGTAGTGAAGCTATTTTCTTGTTGTATATTAAAGTAATTACTATTTAAATGTAAAAAAAAAAATTGTTTCATTTAATAATGTTTGTATTTTGAGAACGATTTCCAAAGTGGCAATTGAAACGTCAATAAACATACTTTAACCTTTAATTGTGGCTTATTCCCATTTAAATAGTAATTACAGATTAGCGTATTATGAATAGAATTGAAATAACTTTTAAAAAATTAATTTTTCAACTTTACTATTTTGTATAATACTAGAAGAAAAAAAGCTCATTTTCTGGTCATCATGGGCCCTATGTACCTATAGCAGTTCACATAAATTTGTTGATTCTTTATTGCCTGAAATTTCTCTAGTGCTATTAAGATTTCATCGTTGTCATCGATTGTCATCAATATATAAGATGTTTAGTTGAAATGTTTAGTATGTTTGTGTTTCTCTGCTTTCATGTGCATATACTGTGTGTTCACAGAGAGATATGATGAGAAAGACTTTTATTTTTAGCACAAAATTACAAATGCAAATTTTTCACAATCTAGTTTATCTTATACTCGATTGTATGTACACCCCTATTAATTTTTGCACTGTATTAGTAAGTGTAAATTTAGTGGCATTTAGAATGTACCTAAGCAACTATCAACTCCAGTAGGTAAATAATTTTAAAAAATTTATTCTTTTCAAACAATGCTAACTCTTCAACAAAAAATGTATCTTTTAACATGCTAATAAAATATTTAATAAAAAATATCCAGATGTATATATTACGTGGAATGGATTGAAAATTTTTGAATCTGTTGAAGAAAAAAAAATCAAAAAATATGTCTAATAAGCATATAGATGCAGTTACTGCCCTAGTTATGCATTCAGTAAGGAAAATACAAAGTTAATACAAAAAATAGCAAAGAGAAAACAGAATCAAAAAAGTAAACAGAAGTTAGTACATACTAGCAAAAGCCACTAAAATATATAAAATAGTTATCACAAATCGTTTGATCTCCTTTCTTATTAATAGGTACAAGTATAGCTACATTCTAGTTTTCTGCTAGTTTTACCTGGTTCGAAATCAGTTCAACTACTTATACAACAGGTCAGATTTTTTGCACCATATTTTAAAAGCTCAGAAGGAATGCAATCTGCTCCAGGAGCTTTTTTCATTCAATTTTTGTAATGCTTTAATGACTTCCTCTGTTGGGATGCTATCTTTCTCTATTTTGTCTTCCATGCATTCGAGCTGCATTTCTGCTTCTTGCAACCTCATCTCACTTCTTATATTTAATCTCTCCTCAAAACTGTTTGCCCTTCTTTCTAGTATCTGGTCCCGATCACCAATGATCTCACCTCTTCTGTTTCTAACTATTGATAATCTAGGTTTTAATTCCATTCTGTTCTGGTTAACCAACTTTTAAAATTTTCGTTTACATTTGTGTGTTATACTTCTCTAGTTCTTTCAGTTGGTTTACTATTCTTTCTATTTATTTCGTTTTTCGTCTCGTCTCAGCTGCCTATGCTCCTCCTCTACTTGTTTAGTTCTTCAAGTTGGAGCATTGTATATGATTCCTCATCTTACCAGTCCGATCTTATTTTTTTACGCTTTTGTTTTCGAATCACGTCAGTTGCTACCTCTTCCAATATACTTCTGAGTCTGATATATGTAGAGGCGCGGGTGAATCGTACAGAAGAAACCTCGTTACCATAAGCCGCATCCTAGAGTCAGATAAGGTAGAGCCAATCGAGCGCTCCAGGTGAGCCTTGACAGGGTGGAATCCTGTGGGCAACCCTAATAAGTTTCCTACAGCATCACTGAACTTAAGGGACTCGTTCACTGTAGATTGCCGCATCGTGCACTTTACGGACAATAATCCGTCGGAGTCTATCCTCCTCAACCCCTCGAGAAAGCAAGCCTCCAGCAGTCCCGACATCGGTTTGGTGCGTGACTTCTTGGGCTGTCGCTCTCGGTATTCTGGAGTTCTTCCGAGAGACTGTAGGCTAATTCTTCATTGAAGAGGTTTTACTCCCCTCGGAGGTATGGGGGGAATATTGCTGAGCCCAGCTCTAACATAGATTGGAGCAGGACGGAACGACGGGGATGCGAAGATCCCCGTAGGTGAGCCATTTGTTGGCAGTAGGACAAGGGGGAGGTCTCTGATGATACATATGGGACCGGAGGCCCCCATGGAGAGCTCTCTGATGGTAATAAGGAGGAGATTCGGGGAGCCACTCACCTGAGAGGAATGATTTAGTTTTGGTTTTTGGGCCCTTATCATTTTAGGTCCTACGAGTAGCTAGGGACATAAGGTTATATCGTGAAGTAATAAAGTAATATAAATTATTGTAATTTTAGTGAATTAGAATAAGTGTAGAAGACTAATAAAAGTGTACATAAATTAAAAACTAAATAAATTAATAAAAGAAAATAAAAACATTACAATAGTTTAAAAACTTACAATAAAGTAAACAACTTCTAAGGTATATACCATTTTTAATAATGGTGTATATTTTTATAAAATTTAAATTATCCAAACGGATTAAAAACTTTCAGAATATTTTTGGTCTTATTAGAGTATCGTCAGTGAAAACCTAAAATGTTGATTGTTAAACTAAAAATGTGATAAATACTTACATACTAATAGTAATTGAAACTATCCATATAGTAAGGTCTAATAATGCTTAGATTACATATTGAAATTCTTAAATTTTAAAATTGATGTGACACAAGGTCGATGTTAAAAGATTTCACTTTAAGGGAACATACTAATCCCTACTCGAAACAGAGAAGTTAGTGTCCGAAGAAAGATACCAGCCAACTGACTAGATCAGGAAGTGAAATTAATTACATTTGACAAGGAATGGAGGAGGAATGATTACCTTAAAACTTTTGCCAATTCAATCCTTCTTACTCCCACATCCTTTCTTTTATATCCTCCCATCTTTCCACAGTTTTTGATCAAGTTCAAACTTCCACATGTACCTTAAATAATCTTCTTTACTTCTATGACTATTTGTGATATCTTCTAATTTAATTTTCTCCCCTCACTTCGGTTTCAAAATTAATTGTCACATCTCAAATACCTTCCCTCCCTCCATTTTTCTCTGATAGTTTACAAATTTTTTCTTTCATTACTTTCAGTCTAACCTCTCATTTACCAATATAATACTTAAACTCTTCAAAGCAAAGAATGTGCAGAGAGACATAGACAATATGATAGGGTATAACAGATCAACGGAAGCATGGAATAATATAAAAAACATCAGAAGTAATAAACGAAGTAAAAATATTATACAGATAATTACATCAAATTAGTAGACAAAGCATTACACAAAATTATTGCAGGAGGATAGACCGGAATATATCTCACAAGACCATGTGACAATAATAACAGAGGAAGCCGAAATCATAGACGATTATATAACTAAAGCACTAAGAAAGCCAAAAACAACAAAGCACTAGAACCAGGGAACATAAAAATGGAACTGCTGAAATCTGGAGGTGCAAGGATCGTATCATTCATTCAAATATTATTCAATCAAATTAAAACAGGAGAGGAGATTCCATAGGAGTGCAATCAATCGTAAAAGGTCACCACATAACAATAGAAGGATCAGTGTAATACCTTCAATAGCAAGAACCTTTTCCACAGTAATAAAAGAAAAAATAGAAGAACACACCATTATGGCAAAGAACAAGCCGGATTCCGAAAAGCCAGATCGTGTCTAGATAATACATTCATCATGAGGCAGGTGATAGAAAAGAACAAAGAGAAAAATATTGAAACACATATGACCTTTATCGACTTGGAGAAGCATATTATGATAACGTGCTCAGGAAACAACTATGGGAGACAATGAAAAAAATACATGTTAGAAAGAAATGAGTGAATATAAGACAAATACTAGATATATGAGGCGCAAGTAAAGTTAGGCAATGATTTAGCAAAAACAATCACCGCTCACCGCAACAATAGGTCTTAAACAGGAATGTGGTCTATCATATATACACTTTTTAAAATATATATAGATCAGACTTTGAAGAGATGGTATAGAAAATGCGAAACAATGGGGTACCTGTAGAAGAGAATATATTACATTCACTACTTTTCGCAGATGACCAAGTCATTTTTGCACAAGACAGGGAGGATATGGAATATATGATAAGGAAATTAAAGAAAGAATATGAGTTATGAGGACTCAAGATAAATAATGTGTAAGACTGAATGTATTTGATCCGAGGTTGCAGATTTGAACTTAAGTTTAGAAGAAGAGACTATTAAGAGTTGTAAGTTGTTAAGTATTTAGGGTCAATGACGAAGCCGAGATGATACTTATATGAAAAATATATAAATAAAAATAGCACGGGGAAAACAAGCCACGAAAGCACTCCATGGAGTGATATGGGACAACACTCTAACCAAAGAAAACAAAAAAAAGGATCTTTAAGAGCATAGTGATGGATATTACCCTATATGGAGCAGAAGTATGGCCAATGACAACATCAATACGCAATAAAATAAGAATGGTTGAAGTGGACTGGAAGAAGATGTCTACAAATCACCAGAGCGGATGGAATAAGAACAGAGGAAATATGGATCAGAATGGAAGTAGAATGCCCAATTACAAAAAGGTTGGCAAACAGAGCCTTGCAGTGGTACGGGCATGTACAAAGAATGCCAAAGCATAGGTGTCCGAAAATAATATTGGACTGGGAACCGCCGGGAAGAAGACGGAGACGAAGACCTGCTACAAGGTGGAAAATATACATAGGAAATGGTAACTGGGAAAATAGAGTGCTGTGGAGGACCCAAATGGCGAACTCATAATGGGAAAAAGCCAAAGAATAAGAGGAACTCTTCAAGTTTGTCATTAATTTAACATGTAGAGATCACTTTCATCTTTTATTCTGTCAATAATCTACGACTATATTCATTGCCCACATCCAGGATTTTATTTTAATCATCAACTTATCAATAACACCATACATTTCTTATCACGACGATAGCCATTTACAATTATAGCCATATTACCCAAACAACTTCTAAGTTCACTTTAAAAACAATAATTTTGTTCATTTTAATATATATAATTTCAAACAATAATATATGTAATTTAAAACATAACAATAATATAATTTACACCTAAATTTGGTTCAATACAAAACTCTTAGCGGGCTTTAGTATTTTATCAACAACTAAAAATTAACTACCACCTGACTTGAATGCTTTGTTAATTGTAATTAATTTCACTTCCTTATCCAGTCAGTTGGTTGGTATCATGCTTTGGACACTAACGTCCTTGTTTCGAGTAAGGATCAGTATGTTTCCTTAAAGTGAAATCTTTTAACATCGTCCTCGTGTCACACCAATTTTAAAATTTAAGAATTTCAGTATGTAATCTAAGGATTATTAGACCTTACTATATATCTAGTTTCAATTAGTATTAAGATGTAAGTACTTACCACATTTTTTCAGTTTAATCATAAACATTTTACCTCTTTGTATTAATTATACTAACGTGGAAATACTTACTTTTAGGCTTTCACTGATAATGGTCTGAAAAGACCGAAAACGTTCTGAAATTTTTTAATCCGTTTGGATAATTTAAATTTTAATAATAAATATATACCATTATACATTAGAAGTTGTTTACTTCATTGTAAGATTTTAAATATTATTGCTTACGTAATGACGTAAATGTGAACCGTTAGTGTTAAAACTTTTAAATGAAACGAGCCAGTAGAGTATACAGTTAAGACTGACTTTATTTTGTATTTGTTCAAAAGTAAATACCAGTTTACATTGTACCAACCTTCACTTACTGTAAATGACATATAGCCCTAATATTTAAATTTTGTTTAGTTGATATCAATATTTCAACACCCCCATTTATCAATAAAACAAAATTTATAGCCTAACAGTTTCAATATTCTGTGTATTTTTTCAGTAACTAAACCTTTACTCAACACATCAGCTGGCATAACATCAATAGGCATATATTTTACATTAATGATCTGTCAGATGATATCTTAAATCAATACGCTTACTTCTTTTATGATAAATAGGCTTTGCAGATAAGTTTAGTGCACTTTTATTATCATTAAATAAAGTAATACATTTAGTTTTCTTCAATTAAATCACTTAGCAAACCCCTACGAAAAACAGCCTCTGCCAAAGCCATACAGGGTGTCCCATAATTAATTGGACATTAGCTAATGGATGATAGCTGACATCAAAATAAAACGTTTGAGCTCAAATTGCTTAGACAAAATGTTGCTAGTTTTCGTTCTACAAGGTGATTCATTAATATTTTTTTATATTATGTTTTGGGATATACCTATTAAAAACTATTCAACCGATTTAAGTGAAATTGGGTATCTTGCTATTATTTAGTATGCTTAATATGAAAATGATATTAGTTTTACCATTGACACTAGGTGGCGCCACCTATCATAACATTGGTTCATTAATGTGGCCATCATTTTTATGTACGCCCTGTATAAACATTCTAGGAAAGAAACATGAAATAACGTTCAATTCTACACAAAAAAGGTATTATTGTTTCAAATAAAAAAAGTACACCGTTTTCGAAATAAACGTATTTTTTAGAGACGTGCATAAAATGAAAAATATTTGCAAAAACTTATGTAAATTCAAACATTATTCAAAAGATCTTAAATACCAGTGAATATTAAATGTATTAGTAGTAGATAATTTTTGCAAGCAAAATGCATATGATTGAAACAATTATTTTTATTAAACCTTTTACACAGTAACAAATTTTAATAAAATCAGAAATTAAATTAAACAATGAAGTGAATATAAAACAATTGACAAAGTGAATAATTTAAAACGAAACGAAAAAAAATTACAATAAGTGTTCAAAATATTCACCATTAGATAAACTACATAATCTAAATATTTTATGATTACACAATGAACAATGATTAACTCCACAAATGATTAAATTCAGGAGTTCAAAATGAGAATAAAAAAGGCTAGAGCAAATTTCAACAAAATGAGAAGAATGCTATGTACAAGGGATTTAAAATTGGAACTAAGAGTTAAGTTAGTGAGGTGCTATAATTTTTCGACTTTGTTTTATGGAATGGAATCTTGGACCTTGAATGCGAGTTCAATGAAAAAACTGGAATCATTCGAGCTGTGGGTGT
The DNA here is from genome assembly GCF_040954645.1 of Diabrotica undecimpunctata. NCBI lineage: Eukaryota > Metazoa > Arthropoda > Insecta > Coleoptera > Chrysomelidae > Diabrotica > Diabrotica undecimpunctata. Next base: position 87,416,364 of record NC_092805.1, on the reverse strand, counting down.
ATAGAAGAATTCTGAAAATATCGTGGACAGAACACGTCACAAACAAAGAGGTTCTGAGAAGGATGAATTAAGAAATAGAAATTTTAAATACAATTAAAACAAGAAAATTGAAATATCTCCGACATATTACATGTGGAGAGAAATACACCTTGCTCCAACCGATTATGCAGGGAAAGATCCTAAGAAAGAGAAGCATAGGGAGGCGTTTAATGTCATGGTTGCTCAACCTGAGAGAGTGGTACGGATGTACATCAAATGAACTTTTCAGAGCAGCCGTCTCAAAAGTCCGAATAGCTATGATGAATGCCGACCTCCGCCGCGGAGATGGCACGAAGAATGCATCAGTGTGTATAATCTCCAATAAACTACTAGCTCTGTGACCTTGCTTTGGAAATGGTAATCGTATTTGTTTGCCCTCAAAACAAACTATACAGTTTTGTTTTTTAATGTCAATTTCTCCAGTCACATTCAGTCCATCTACTATTCCATCTTTCATTTTATTTAAATAAACACTGTTTATATGGCCAAATCTTCTATGCCAAGTTTCGCCATTGACAAATAAACAATTATCAAAATCTTTATTAACCTTAATGTCCTTAATATTCAATTTGTACCATCGAGCAAAAAGACAAAAGAGGGAATGTAAAGGTAGTGGGGGCAAAAATATTGTTAGACAGTAAGTGCCATCTTGAGAGGCCACATTAAACAAGGAAAGAGAGACTCTTTCCTTGTTCAAGAAATCAAATTTAGTTGGGTTATGTTATTGCTGATGTTATTGTTTATCCCAACTGTCACATGAAAGATTATTTGTATTTTCTATTGAAGTTTTTTAACAATTGTTTCACATTTTAGACTATTATTGTTACTATTTAATTAAAACTTTATTATGTTCTAGTGTTAAAAAAAGTGTATTATGCATTAATATTATGTAATACTACTATTATGTAATATAACAAATAAATAGATAAATTAGAACCCCTACACCTTTGTATGATTATTATGAAGTGTCATGAAATTTAAATTTGGCGCATTCGCATTTCCGGATATGTCCGCCATCAGAGGCCACTTTTTTGGTCTCCTTTTCATAACGATTAGATTCCCTCTTTTGTCTTTTTGCTCGATGATTTGTACACACCATTCATCAAGTCGGCTTTTGCGATTAGTTCAGAATTTTTGTTAAATATTTTGCAACAATGATTTTCAAATTTAATTGAATTTCTATGCTGTATGCATTTGCTGACAAATAAAAGGTTAGTTGTAAGTTCTGGAACACAAAGAGCATTTTGAACTACAATATTAAAATTATTCTCACCAACAACCGTTGTTAAATCCAAATCACCTGATCACTTTACTTTAGCTATGTTCTTGTTAGCAACTATAATATCACATGTATCATTTACTCTTTTATTATTAATCAAGTCTTCATTTGGCGTTAAATGAACACTAGCTCCCGAGTCCACATACCACTCAGTTTTCTTAAAGTCTCCATTGAGAAACGCTGCACCAAACGCATGTTTTTCGGATGTTTTCAATTTTTATCAAACATCTGATTTTTGACAGATCTCTATCTTTTATCTCTTGTCATTTACGCCGTCATCACTTCTTCTGTGATTGGTGCTATTTTCAAACCGTCTGTTGTGATTGGTTCTGGTTTTGTTACTACTACCACTTGCAAACGCACTACCAGTATTACCAACATCACTTTCCATGTCCAACAGTTTTGTTTTAATTGAATCGGTAGAAATCACTATTCCCGAATGTTTGATCGCCATTATCATTGGTGAAAAATGCTCAGGTAATCCCGCCAAAAGCAGCGAATCAATTTTAAAACCAGTTCCACTTAATTCTTGTCCTTTTTTAACTATTTGTATTACATAACTTGCCATTGAACTGCAGTCTTCCAATCGCATTGAAATTAGACTTCTCAATAAACTAATTTTTCTCACGTACCCCGAGTCATCAAACAACTTTTTTAAAGCGTCCCAAATTTCTTTTGCCGTTTTTGCTTGTTTTATATGTATATATAACGACGGAAATAGACGGAAATACGTCGGAAATTGACGAAATACTCAACACTATAAAGAAAAGAAACATGAGCTACTTTGGTCACATACTAAGAAACGAGAAATACGAATTGATGCGGCTGGTCATACAAGGGAAGGTGGAAGGCAAAAGAGGACCGGGGAGAAGACTCACGTCCTGGCTGAAGAATCTAAGACAATGGAGTGGGAAAATAGAACTTTTCAGAACGGCTGCAGATAGAGTCAAATGGGCCATGATGATTGCCAATGTCCTTAGGGATGGGGCACGTTAAGAAAAAGATAACGACGGATCAAGCAAATAACCAACTTGGCTTTAGCTTTTTCTTGTTTGTCTACTTCGGTTTCACTTCCGTCTAAACACGTGGACAAACCTTCTAGAACAAAATAATTTTGCACTGCGAAAGCCCAATCATCTTAATTTTCACGACCTAACAACTTTGGCACTGTAGACATGTAATTCACTTCCATTTTGAACCTTCACTAGTATACAACGTTTATCTATTTACCAAAGGTAAAATTAGTCTGGGCCACCATAACCTGTTAAAACTCTTAAATGAAACGAACCAGTAGAGTATACAGTTAAGACTTTATTTTGTTCCAAAAGTAAATACAATTGACAGTTTACATTGTACCAACCTTAACTTACTATAGCCCTAATATTTAAATTGTGTTTAGTTGATATCAATATTTCAATAATTAGAACACTAGATTGTTGACATAAACATCGCTCGCTAGATTATTATTGCTTTAAATTTGTTTCATTTTATGTAATTTTAGAACAAACAAAACTTTGTATCAAGAATGACTTTTTTCGCTAAAATTAAAAAAAGTTTCTCCCTTGGATACCAAATCTGCTTTTTTTTCAGAAGCCGTTTATTGTTATAACCATATATGCCTTGTGAAGCACGGTGGTGGCCCAGTTAAATTAGAACTTCCTGGTATCTAACAGGCATCAAACCAGGGCCGTCTAGCTTGCAAAGATATTACTATGGCCACCTATGTCCATCCGTGGACACACTCATATGTTTTATAATGATTTTTTACAATACAGAATACTTTCCTTCCTAATGGAGTTCATCTAATAATTTTTATAACCAATTCATTTAAGACTGAATCCCAAAAAAAAAGGTTTCCCCTTTTTTATATAGTAGAAGGGTGGTGTTTTAACATTGTGCAATTGAGAAAAAGGTCATTTATCCACAGATTACCATTTTGGAGACTCAGCAATTTCTAGACCTAGAAAAAATTATATTTTTAAGTACATAACAATGATGTACAATAAACCAATTTGCTGCAGTACGACAGATGGCTTCTGACATAAAAGGGCATATCACTGACTAAAATAAATATTTTTTACTTTATAATCTTTTTTAGAGATCAGACAGTATTTCTCAAATCAAAAAATGTTACTTGCAATACTTATATTATCCACATCTCATATTTCAAATTGGTTAACTTATTTTTTAGGAGAAGAAAACTGCCCATCATTAGAAAATATGGTGTAAGAGGAAGAAGATCTGATGTTGAAATGAGACCTCTACCACTAGATGATGATGAAGAAGATGAAACCGTTTTTGATTTATCACACCTTAATAAACCCTAGCACTGGTTCAAATTGTTTTAAGTCAATGTTTATATGTAACAAATATGTAGAATATTACTATTTTTGGGTACTTATTTAATAGTTTGTATTCTGCAACATCATTGATAAATTATTTTTTATTCAAGTTTCTTCAATCCAGAAATCGTTACTATTTCTATTGAATATATATGTGGTTGAAATAACCCACAAAGGGTGATCAGCATTCTTGTTGCCGTTGTTAATACATTAATGCCATATTATTTTTACTAACAGCAAGATTTTTATTACATCTTTATCTACAATGCTTTTAAATAACATACAATATTTATTCTTCCGTGGTAATTACTGGCAAATAAAACATTTTTATTTCTAAGATCAATAATGACCAAAGATAGTATGTATGCATATATGTGGCAATACGGGTTGGTTCATTGCAATTTACTTCATTGTTGCTGAGGTAACAATACCGCTTGAGTTGGAAAGTCTCTATTTGTTTTGCATTAGTATAACTAATGATAATGGCTATAGGAAAGTTTCCAATATTTTCTATAAACCAGGAATTAATTAACCAATACTTAAAAGGCTATTGCCTGTACTATTCTTTTATGCACAAATCATATTTTATAGTTGTGTAACAGCATAGGAAGCTTTTGTTTCTTTCTCAGAATTTGATAGGTTGCAGCAAGTTTCTTCATGACTAGAGTCTTGAAGTATTGACATTCATACTTCATAAATATCCCAAAATTTCAATCATATATTTCGAAATGTTTCGGTTTTTTGACAGTTTATTGTAATATCTCATTTGTAAAATTTTGGAGAAAAGATCTGCAGCTATGGGAGCTTTTTATGTGACCCAATTATGCAGTCCTACTTGACTGAACAGTTGTTGATTCTTTCTGTTGTGTTCATTTCCAGTCAGCAATTGTTATTAAAAAATGTAATGATTTGATCCAACCTGATACCTTATAAGATATATTTTCATACTAAGGTCTTGACACATAAGAAGTGAATGTCAGGAATGTCAGACAGTGGTTTACATTAGTAAAACCAGGTACTGGAGCCATTACAAGTTTATATTTCTTAATATTTATTGTATGAGTATTTTTCCATATATAACTGCTGCTCTAAAGATATAATAACAAAGTTTTTTGCTTCTCAGATACCTATTAGACTCAAAACTTTAAATTTATCTGCAGTATGATTAGTTATTGGAACATTTGGTAAAATATTTATGCAATGTTTCAAATATTTGCTGGGGAAATCATTTACTTTAAGCACTAATGGACATATTGGTACTTATTTTTAAATATATGATAAAGTTGAAGACTGTTTCCTGTTGTGAATGGAATATATTTTTAATAAAGCTTGTATATATGTCATTAAATGTAAATAAACACATTTGTTAAGAAAATGATGTTTTTATTTTAATCAATGGAATGTAAACATTAATTTATCTTTATGTATTAATATGCAAGTTGACTTATGTCACAAATATTTAACAGCAGATAACATTGTTTACTGTGTAGTTACAATAGAAAAGTAAAATTATTTAATGAAAAGCTACACAATAAAAATATAAATTATTAATCCCAGAAATTGGCACAATATCAATTTCAAAAGCCCTTATGTTAATTTCTCTTGCACTATGTAATTTTGCTAAAATATCATTCTTGAATACAAAGGTATATTCTCCTAGTAGAATAGAAATGTTTACATTTCCACCAATGTTTTAGATTGTTTCATCCGAACCTTCTTCAATTTTAGAATCGTTTTTGTACCAGATATAACCATGTAGCCTGGTTTGTCTGTTTCCTTTGTCCCATATATCTAGTGAGCAGATGTCCACCTGGAAAGGTACTTTATCCTTTATTTAAGGGGTACTTTATTTAGTGGTATCCCTAATTTTATGAATTTATGTTACATGTCCATTACCTTATTCAGGTTTTATCGCAGTCTACAATATCCCTTCTCGCCTCACCTTTATAACTATGTGCAGAAAAGGGAGGTCCGTTAGAGGCTCCATAGCTGCTATAGGTTTGCCCTTCAGAGCCTCTGTAATTCCTAATCAAGTAAGTGGCACTTTTTTGCGGCACCATTGGCCACCATACCACTGATTCATATGTTATTGTTAGTTTTACCACCATCTTATAAATCCAATATCCCATGTCTTGTTTTAAATCTCACAATCATTATTCCAGGAGTGTGTCTGACTATGACTAAGGTAGTCCCCTCTCTTGGTTATTTGTTCCATTTGCTGATTATAAGTAAGCCTCGATTCAAATATTACCCTAAGGTACTTGACCTTCCCCGTATGGAGGCAGCTCGCACGTTAAATAACTCCACAATTTCTGCTTGTCGTAAAAGATGATTAATTGGAGTAGCTGTCCTCTATTCCTAACCCTTCCTCGTGTGAGTGCATGCTCCCAACTATCATAAGTCATCCACGCCTACCCACTCACGTGCTGATACAAAACTATACGAGGAGACTGTAGCCAGACGTTGTACAGGCGCACAGCCCCACTGGACCGAAGAACCATCCGAACTCGTGGGAAGAAAAATGGATAGGTAAATATGTAATAAAAAAAGGCAATTATAGGGATGGGTTAGGAGAGCCTATGGGGTGATTAAAAGAAAAAACAGTGATACGGACGAAACAATGGAGAAGAAAAATTAATTTATAAGGAAGAAAAAAAGAGAAGACAGGGTGCCAAAAATCAGGGGATCAATCGATGAGTTACTAAATCTAACAAAGACGATAGCAAATACGAAGAACAAGATTAAACAGAGCTAGAAGATTTGTTGCGATATCAAACAAAACATGAATTAATCTGTAGTACTATAAAGGAAACAGAAAAGAAGATGCGTGACAACAAGAACGAAAACAAGGATGAAGATTTGGATGTCCCATGTAACGTGAAGCTGACAAAAGGCTATAGATTCTAAGCACATGTCCATATAGTTAAAAAAATTCGAGAGATAAGCAGTGGAGTGCGGTAATGTACAATCTTAAGAGCCAGAGCAACACGATAAAATGCTTTAAAACGAAACAACGAAAATTGACGGAAACGAGGAAACGGTAAAAAACCCTGAACTATCAAGCAAACAGCATGGACACTACCGAGAAAACTAGGAAGTGGGACTCCCATAAAAAGGAACACCAGAATAATTATTGCCAATACCATCGCATCACATCTGGTATCGACATTTAGAGCGCCAAAAGATAAGTAAGTTACATACAATCAAAGTAAAACGAGAGCTGAAAACCCTAAAATTCACAGAAACCGAATAAGTACTCTCGCCCCTTCACAAACGAAGAAGTCACAATAGTTCTTATTGATAAAAAACCAGGTAGGGCCCCAGATTTTTGATAATACCTTCTCTGAGTTTTTAATAAACAGCAGAAAATATGCAAGGGAATGGAAGGCTCACTTTTTCAAACAAATAAATAAATAGAATGACTAAGCCGACCAAAGAGAAGTTGCACAAATCAAGTTCTTTCAGTTACCATCTTTATTGATCCAGGCAGAGAATGGTTAAAACAACAGCTGCGTTCATAGATCTAACATCGGCCTACAATATAGTTTGGAGAGAGGGTATGGTTTGCAAAATTCTCTGAACATTTCCTTGTGAATCCACTGCTCAAATAATAATCGACAGTATGCTGAGCAACTGAACGACCTAAGTGGTAATGGTAACCAACATTAGCACTTCTAGAAAACCAAAGACTGGGCTGCCTCAGGGATCAGTACTAGCTCCTCTGCTCTTTAGCCTCTACATTGCGGGCATACCAAGAAAGTTGCAACAAAGAGTAAATCATTTGAAAAATTGAGGTAACCCTTATGACAGATTTAGACAGTGAGAAAGTTCTTCCATAACTGGAGACTCCAAGCAAACGGCACGAAAACATACTTTTCCATCTAAATAATAAACTTGCAGGAAGAATAATTAACATACAATTTGAAAACATCACACATGTTTATAACAAAATGCCAAAGTAGCTAGCCTCAATAGAACGTTAATATTCAAAGAGCATCTGACAAAAATAGCGGAGAAACCAAAAACCAGAAGCTGTTCGGTAAACATGGTGGACATGAGCATTCACTCTGTGATCATCTGCACTGGCTCAAGTCTTCTTGTCAGTGGAATACTGTTCCTCAATCTGGCTTAACAACCCACATATAACAACACAATAAGAATTATTGCTGGGTATTGTCAAATCCACTCACACAAAATAGATTCCAGCCCCTAGCCACATTCCACCACCCAAATTACAATGCTTACACTCTCTTACAAATGAGGACCAAAAGATCATTTACAACTGTAACCCACCAAGACACAGATACTGCTAACCATAACTGACTTCATTCTAGACAACCTCCAATAAAATCAGCAAAGTCAGCTATAGAAGAAGAGTTTTGGCACGCAACACATGATCTATGCTGAATAGAATTAAAACCCAATACAGTGGATGTAACTACATGATGCACAAATGGGACAAACACCCATTCCTACTTTTTGATTGCAGACAACTCCAAACCATCAGATACATCACAGAACAGTGTCCCACAAAATTATATGATGGCAGGTCAGAGGAATTGCTAACAACGACTCCAGAGTCAAGTGTGTGTGTCAAGAGCCGTATGATAAATAAATAAATAAGAAGTGAAGAATGCTTTTGGATTGATAATTAATAATCTTGATTTTATATTCCCTTAGTAATGCCGACCATATTAACATCATTATCATAGCCTTTGCGTCTCTATGAACATTTAAATGTTGTAAGTGATAGTAAAATTCGCTTGTTAGGGATCCCATTGTGAATCATGAGGAAAAACCAGGAAATAATTTGTGATACTATCCTAACATGGTAAGTATTTGGTCTTAGTTGGCTCTCATTATTAACATCAAACTCTAATTTTATATGTGTTTTAAAATATAAATGATGTATCCTTGATATGTTATTGACTTATTAATACTGATATTTCGCTACTAGAAGAAGAACAATTTGTGACATAATTTCACTAACATTTAATTGTTAAATCAAACCAATTGCATATGTTCATTACCATTGTTTAAATAGGACTAGTTAGACAATCCTTATGGAACAAAAGTTTGATTTTCATTCTGCCGTCATGTGGTGGCCTCTAGTCATAAATTTAAAAAACTGTTAACAGAAACTTAATTCTTTGCAGGATTCTATTCGAGTATATTTTTACCTGTCTATTAACTAATGCAAACCTATACACGGGTGCCAGATTGTGAAGAAAATATAAGACTTTAATAAAATGCTTATTGTTATTATCGTTGTATGCGTCTTGTGGACGATAACTTGACTATTTCGAGCGAATATTTCAAATTGTTTTTCTACTTTGAGACTTGCTAAATCTAAATCGGTTAGTAATCTATTTAAATGAAGTAGGTAAATGCTACTTTTTTTTTTAATTTTTATTAGTTTACCAGATATTCAATTTGGTTACTTATATGATTTGTTAGAAAAGGATTAAATATTTAATTGAAATAGACTCGATTGATATCGTCTTAGAACACTCATGCGGAGGTTTATTTTTTAGTCAAGACAAGTTTTAAGTTTTATCATTGTTTAAAAAAAATTCTTTTTAAACAATGGTTTTATGTATGTTTTGAGAAAATTAAATTTTAATCTTTTAATCTTTAAAATGACGTTTGAAAATATAGTAAATTTATGGTTATGGTTTTTTGATAATGGTTTGGAAGCAAATAAACAGGCCGATAGGCCACAACAAGAGGCAACACATATTAAGGGACAAATTAATCTATGTGTTGGGATAAAAGGAATAATAATTAACAAGACTTTAATAAATAGTACCCTTTATTTTATTTATTTATGTACTTTATAATATACACACCATTTTTGTATTTCTGTTTACATAAATGAGAATGTTTTTTTCAATCAACTCGCCCGATCTGAAAAGTTTATTAATGAAATAATTTTAAATTACAAAGTGATATATATTGCAAAAATTAAATTCGCATTATTTTAATAGTTATATAACACTTATCAAAATTCTAATATCTACACCATAGACAATATTAACAAAATAATAATTCAAGGTAAAAAAAAACAAAACAAAATTGTTTACATTAATAGTTATAGAAATTGATTGTAACATTGTTTTCATGAACTAAAATAAGCAATGTATGAGTTGGATATATGTATGAACCAGCAAGACTAGTTTAAAAATATTAGATCGATGTTTAACTACAATGGTACCAAGTCCAACAAACGTTATGCTAGCAAAGTGTTCAAGAAAAACTGCAGCAGAAAACTGAGTTTGTGGCTTTGATGCAGTTTGTACAGATTTTGTCCTAATCTTAACCAGTCTCTTTTTTAGTGCTGTTATGCGAGTTTTCATAAGATTAATCCGTATTCGAGATGCATGTAATCTCCTTTAAAGTGTGTGATAATTATGAAATCTTTTTTTCTTGACCAATGGTGATAACGGCATATCTATAAGCTCATCAACAAAATCGCCAAGTTCAGAATTATCACTGTGCGAAACAGTATTGGCACTGGTTGATGGTTGTTTCGGGTAGCTTCAGACTTTCCAATGCAGCATTACCTACAACAATATTATCATTAACACAACTGAAAAAAAAGCAACTTTCTGCACAATAAAGTAAAAAAACAATTTAAGTTCTGTATTCAAAATATAGATAACTTGGCAGTTATGCCAATATATTTTTATATCTATATATCTATATATATATATATATATATATATATATATATATATATATATATATATATATATATATATATATATATATATATATATATATTATAACAGTATGAAAAAAGAAATTTTTTAGATAGGAAAAAAAAGATCCCATAGGACTACCAAAAACAAATTTTGCACTTTTTTCATTCCTTTTATTAAAAGATATGTAGATGATTTAGTGTTGGCACTTCCTAAATACAAAATTAATGAAATAGTCAACATTTTCAACAATCATAATCAATACATATACAATTTACTTTTGAGGCAGAGGTAGATAATTCTCTAGTTCCTTAGAGTAGGTATAAAGTCCAGTGCTTTATACAGGTTGGTGAATTGTTTGCAGTCGGTAAGTTTGGTATGGTTGATTCTGAGTCTTCTAATAGTCGATGCTTCTCTTCTAGTTATGAAGTCTAGGGAGAGATGACCAATAAAAGATTGAAGTTTATGAAAAGTTGTTTTGCTCTTTTGCTATAAGTTTTGTCAAGTATCCTCGACTGACATTTTAAAAACGAATTTCGAGATTCGTTAGCTAGTTGAATTGGGGTGACTTCAGTCACCCCATGGTTGGTAGCTTCTTTGGCAAAATTATCTGCTGTTTTATTACCAGTAATTCCGGTGTGAGAAGGCAGCCATATGAGACAGACTTACATCGTAAGCAGAGAGATTTTGGTATATGTCATGAATGTTTTGAACTAATAGGTGGTCAGTGAAAATTGTATTGACTAAATGGATATATGAAAGTTAATCTGGACAAATGGCAATATGTTTGTTTTGATCGGAGATGCATTTAAAAGCCAACAGAATACTATATAGTTCACCTGTGAAAACGTTGCATATTAAGGGTAACCGAGATGATCTTACAAGTTCACGTTTAGTGGTCACTGCACAACCAATACCACTGGTAGTTTTAGAAGGATCTGTATAGAGAATTAAATTCTAAAAATGCTTTCTTTATAAGAAGGTTAGAAGATTCAAGTTTGTTAAAAATGGTGAGTGAGGTATATATTGAAGGGAGATCTTTAGCCCAGAGGGGAAGTAAAGTTAGAGGAAATGAACTAGTCAGAAAAAGGTCAATATTTTTAAGTAGTGGACAAATTAATTGAGGTATAGATTTTATGATAAGGTGTTGGATTTTATGATAAATGGATTTGCGGATGTTGATGCAGCATACGAAAGTAGAAGTGATTATCGTCTTAGGGTACGAGAAAGTTAATTAGATTCACGGTATACACTCTCAATAGGACTAAAGCGAATGTTTAACCTTTTAAAACAATTGATTTTAGGTTCAGAGATTTGATTCTTTCAATTTAATTTGGAGTCAAACATAAAACCGAGAATTTTACATTAATTAACAACAGAAAGTAGAGAATTGTTAAATAAAATTTGGGGTAAGGGAGTGGAAATCCTTCTGGAAAATTTTACTAATTTGGTTTTGCTCTCAGTGAGTGATAATCCTAGTTCGTTAGATCTCTCTTGAAGTAGTTTTAGTACACTTTGTATAAGTTTATATGAGGTTGGGACAGATTTAACATGACAGTAAATGATTAGGTCATCAGCGTATTAAACATATTTGATGGGAGGCAAATTTCGTTGATTGCAAGAATGAATAGAGTTAAACTTAATGCAGATTCTAAAGGGACACATTAATTTCGAGGAAGAGATTGAAAAAGTTTACCCTTGGCAAGGACTTTAAAGATTCTTACAATTAGATAGTTTTTTACAAATGAGAAAATATTACCATTTAAATTAAAGTGGGAGATTTTGTCAATGAGTGCTTTTCTGGAGATTGAATAAAATGCCTCTTCAACGTTAAATATAGTTGCTACGACATCTTGTTGATTATAAATTGCTCAAAAAATGTGTGTTTGAAAAATAAAAAGGTTATCAATAGTAGACCGATTACGTCGGAAACCGGATTGAGCGTCGGGAATAATATTATACTGTTTAACGAACCAAGTGAGTATTTTATTGATCATTGTTTCAAGAAGTTTGCAGGTAATACAAGTAAGAGAAATCAGACGAAAGATATTGGAATTATAGAGGGTTGGTCAGGTTTTTTAATTGGAATGATTATAGAATTGCGCCAAACATCTGGGAATTTTTGTGTGTTTCAGATAAGGTTATAAATTTCGAGAAGTTTGGAGAGAGATGTATTAGAGAGATTTTTAAAAAATATATAAGGGATATCATCGGGATCATTAGCAGATTTTGTACATGAAAACAAGGTAAATTTTAGTTTATTTAGGGTAAACGAGGCGTTCATAAACGTGACATCGTGTGGAGTTGACGAGATGGTGGAGAAAGATTGAGCGCGTAAAGAACTGGGAGTAAAAGCGATATTACTTTTATTGAATCTGTCTTCAACCCAATTAGCGAGTGTGTCGAAAATGAATTGAATGTCAGAGATAACTGTGTTGTTGAAGATGATAGGAGAAATAGTTAGGACATAGGAATGAAGGATGAATAAATTCATAGGATGAAGGTTAGTTATATTGCCTTGGATTTGTGAAACAGTTTTTTTATAAATGAGTGGAGTTTGCATTGTGTGTTAGGGTGGAAGTGTAATTTTGCCAAGAAGATGTTTTGCTTTGCTTAATACGGAATTTGGCTTTAGCTTTAACTTGTTTATGTATTAGAAGATTTTCCTGGGTTTTGTTTCACCGATATTTATTTAAAGCAATCTTGGATAAACGGATGGCATTATTTCAATCATAGTTCCACCATAGTACCATTTTGTGAGTAGCAGAGATGGTTTTTTTTACCGATATGTGATTTGGCAGCAGTAAGTAAGCATTCGTATAACAAATTTAGAATAATGTTAATATCCTCTGAAATAGCTAAGCAAGATAATAATATTCCAATTTAAGAAATAAATTTTAACCAATCAGTGTTTTTAAAGTTCCAGAAACTTCTAGTAGTGGTTTGCTTATTGGAGGAGCTGGATATGATGATAGTGAAAAGTGGTTGCTATCATGTAGGCCATCAAAAACTTCTTAGGAGAGGGAAGATGAAATTTTGGAGTCACAAAGGATTCACAAAGGATAAGATCAATGGCTGAAAATGATCCTGAGGAGACGTTAAACTGGTTATAAGTCCAGTAGTTAACAGAAATGTGTCTGAACAATTTAAGATGTTTTTAATAACTTTTCCTTTACCAAAGATACGGAATGAGTCCCAAATTCTGTTATGGGCATTAAAGTCACCAACAAGAATATACGGGACGGGAAGTTGAAATATTAAATCGACTATCTCTTCTACATTGAGGGTATGGTTAGGAGGAATCTATATGGTGTCTTAACAAATGGGAAGTTTGTTAGAACACCAAGCAGTAACCGCTAATGTATCGCAGTACTGTATAGCAGTAACCGTATCCTCTGAAGTTTTTAAGTTTGGCTTAATGGTTGATTTTAAAATTTGTTTCCTGAAGACAAAAGATATTGGAATTATGAGAAGAAATAATCTTTTGAATTATTTCTAGGCGATGATAAATTCCATCGCAAATCGATTGTATCAAACTGAAAGTTATTAAATTTTAAAGATGATATGGGAGAAAAGAGAGAAAAACTATTGAGAAGGAACAGAGGAGTCACTTGTGTAACCATCGTTAGTGAGCAGTTGTTCTGTGAGATCTTTTTGATCAGGATAAAGAATTTTATTTACTAGACGTGTTATACGATTTTGTAATGATACACAAGAAAACTAAGTTCCTGTAGCTGGCTGTATACCATATATCACAAAAAAATTTTGTTAAAATCCTTTATAAAAGGTATATAAATTAAAAACCCAAACGGGCTATGTCATGAAGAGAAAACATTTTCGGAATCCATATTCCATCATCAGTGTCTAGGTCTACATGTTTTGAGCCACTAAATATGTGGGTAAAATCCCGTTAAAAGTTATATGTTACAATTTAGTTTACATTATTTAGTCTTATATATTAGGATGTTAAAGTTACCAGTGGATATGATATGATAGAATTGCCATGTTATCATATCCACTGGTAACTTTAACATCCTAATATATAAGACTAAATAATGTAAACTAAATTGTAACATATAACTTTTAACGGGTTTTTACTAAGATATTTAGTGGCTCAAAATATGTTCACCTAGACACTGATGATGGAATATGGATTCCGAAAACCTTTTGTCTTCATGACGTAGTCCGTTTGGGTATTTTAATTTATATACCTTTTATAAAGGATTTTAACCAAAATTTTTTTTTTGTAATGATCTTTCTTTTATCTTAGTATAGATTAGGGCAAGATCTTTCATTAATGATTATCAGCGGTATCTCAGTGGTAAATTTACTGGCTTAATTTAGAGGGTCGTTGGTGCCTAAGGAATTTTCGAGAAATTTTTCAAGATAATTCTAGAAAACATTAAATTATTGTGTTTTTATAGGATTTGAGTGCAGCTTTTAGTTGGAAATAGTTTATAGGAGAGTTCGGATAATTGATATCTTGTGAAACTGAGGATGAATAAGGAAAGGGTGAAGGAAAAAAAAGAGTATATATGGTTAAGTCCAGATTTGTTGTAAAACTTTTGTTTTATCAAGTATAACCATTTGATTAAAAAAGGGAATGGATATTTTAAGGTTATTTTTTATTAACAATTTTTTTTTCAAACTAGACTTGGGCTAGTATTTGAAGTACATAAAGTTTTCTTACTTAATTCAATATCGTGTCTAAATTTGGCAAAAGATGAAGTAAAAATATACATAGAGCAGAAAAAATGAATAAATGCGAGAGAAAGAGAGAAATTCTATTCATCATGTATGCTGTGATTAGATTTGACATCAGAAGATTTATCAGAGCATGCGCTTATATATACTCTTGTAAGTCGGTGGTAGGCTGTTCTTTTAACTTTTTTAAGATAAACTTTTTTATTTTTAAAAGCTAATTTTTTAAAAAAATACGGTTTTTATTGATCTTTTCCTTGTACCTATGTAGAGCTACAATAAGTTCTTTTGAATGCCATCTATGTTGGAGGATAGTGGAGTAGTAGTAGTAGTAGTAGTAGAGGAGTAGTGGGGTGATACATATAAAAGAGTTCTCAGGAAATGCAATAAGTTGCGTGGAATTGAGTGTAAAATTAGTCTGATTATCTTTGTAAATCGTTTCTATAGCGGAAATATAATTAGGTTTCATCGAGTAATCCAATCAAAGATTAGATTTGGACATTTTTTGGCTGGTTTGGGTGGCATTGACAATGTCGAAGGAGGAAAAGAACTTAATAGAGCAAGAATACCGGATGAAGATAGAATGGTAGGAGTATCAGGAGGACTGTCACTGAAGTGTCCTCTTTTTTGTCCTACTGTCAACATGGGCTTTGAATTAGTACGACGAGGGATGGATAAATCCATAACGGCAGCCAGGATGGGTGTGTAGTTAACGGAGATGGACTCAATTTCCGAAGATAGAAGTTCTTTTGATAAAGTTAAGGATTCAAGATTAAGGACTCCTTAGAGTCAGCTGAAAATGAAGAAGAGGGAGGATCATTAGCTGCAATGAGTGTGAATATGTGATCTGGTCAACTGGAGACTTTGCGATCAAAGTCCACGGTACGACTCGTAAGCTTACAAAGAAAACACTATAGTCTGTCAGAGAATAAAAATATGTTAAAGGATGTATTTTCATGGTTAATTAAGAGAGAAGATTGCACTTCGAAGTCCTTCTTGTCAGGGATTACAAATGTTACCCTAGAAAAACTCATGATATATGCCTATTGATCATCTGATGTTCCGGATTTTTTAGGGACTGTTCGATTAGTGAATGCGGGATGGAAGGAGATACATTTGAAATAAGGATTCTTTTGGTCGCAGAAAGAAGTCTGCAGATAAAGATGACGGTGGAATTAATTATGACGTTCGGTGTATTAGTTGATCAACGATGTCGGTAGAAGTGAGGAAAATGCAGATTCGATTATTCGAAATGCGAGTTGTAAAAGTAATATTTTTTGGATAAACTATTTCACCAATTTCTTTAATATATTCAAATAAAACAGTATTCAAAATGGAGTGCATGACAATAACTTGTTCCCTTTTAGAAAACGAACGGGAAGGAGGTCTAGAGACTGCGGCAACGACATATGATTTTGGGTTGGAACTGGAGTTGTTTTGTGTTAATGTAAATATTTAATTGCTATTCATGATGTGTAGTCCTGGTTACCCAGACCGTAACACAATGCCTAAACGTGAGTACCTAATGGACCCTCTCCCAAACTGGAAAGAAAGAAAAAAGGATCTCACCTATTTCTTGGGATTTTCATTGGTTTTCTTTAATTACACCAATATAGCCACAATTAAATTCGACTATTGAAATAGTTATAAAACCAAATTTGATACTAGTTTTCTTATCACATTGTGATTAAAGAACTTCGCTTCGTATTGTTAACTCGTCGATGAATAAAATTAATTTATCTGTTTAACACTGTTTAAATCTTTAAAATCCATGAGGAACTTTAAAAAGGGTGTTTAACCTTTGACAGTTATTTGATGTTTTTGAATCGATTATTTGAAGCTTTATTTATAAACTTATTTTATTAAACTTATTATTAAATATTTTATTAAACTTATTATTAAAAAAACAGTTTGCAAAAGTGCTTTTTAGCTTCTAAACATTTATACTACTTTTGATATTTTTCATGTCATACGGCTGTACGTAGGCTCAATGAGAAGCTGATGTAAAAGCACAATTAAAAAAAAACAGAACTTTCCATAACCAATAACAAGAAACAAGCTGAGATATTGCAGCGGACAGATCTCCCTTGCATTTTTCTGTGGCGAAATTTTACGAGTACCATTATTTTAATGTTTCAAAACTAATTTACTTCTTCACTGTGTATGCCATTTATAAATCGAATTATAAAATTTAGGTATTCTTTTACAATGTGTTCATTGCAAAATATTTGCAATTTCTTAAACAAGAAAAAAAATGCTATTTGATTTCCTCTGGGCCATAGAAGGTTTTGGTTTTTTTAAATGTTTTTTTATTAGCTTTATATTGAGCCTACATACAAGTGTATGACAAAAAAGTCAAAGTTATTAGAAATTTTTATATGCTAAAAATTTGTTATTCTTCATACTGATTTTTAAAAACAAATTTAATATAATCTTGATGTTTTTTTTTTAATTTAAAACGAAGCCATAAAAAATCGATTGCTATTTACAAAATATCCCTAGAGTGACTGTTTGGACAAGTACAGTTGTTTAAATAATCGTTCTCCTAGATAAACAAATTGAATAACTCATAAACTGTATGGTCGTTCTGTATGACATTTAGCAAACTTTAAAAACTCATTAACTGTCATAATTTTAAATAGTTGTATTACATATCGTTATGCAAAAAGAAAGTTATTAACATTTATAAACTATACTTTAAAAATAAGGGTTTTTAAATTATCTCGGTCAATTCTTTATGTATTTTAATTATAAAAATCTCAATATAAGAGAACATTTTATGATCTATAACTTTTATTTTAACCATATATCTCTAACATGTATAAGAAACGTTTTATGCGCATAAACTTTTTTCACTTTTTAAGATTGTTTAATAAAAATGCAAAGCAAAATTAGCTGAAGTCTTCAGATAATCGTCATCAGCTACCCCTCATATACCTTTTAGAGACTTTAAATATCTGTTTAAGATTTTTTCAGCTTTTTTAGAATTGTAGATAATAAAAAGTTATGTAACTTTTGAGAGTATCCAAATTAAAATACATGAAACTATTAATCGAAATAGTTGCAAAAAAACCTTATTTTTGCAGTTATTTATAAATTAAAATAACTCTTTTTTGCGCAAAGACATGTACCATAGGTCCTTGAAATTATGGAAATTAATAAGTTATTAAAGTGCGCTAAATATCAATCAGAGCAAATAGTTTATAGGTTATTTAATCTGTTTATAAACATTTATATTAACTTTGATATCGTTTATGCCGCAAACTTATATAGAGGCTTAATGAGAAAAACTGAGCATTTTATATTTAAAACCAAAGCATTTTATTCTTAAAATCATACTTCCATTGTCTATTAACAGTAGGAGCTGAAAATTGAAGGGATTCTAAATGAAGATCTGAATTGTGCGATCCAACTTACAGATGGCACATGCGGTAAAGAAATAAAAATTGATAACCCGTTAAAATGATGGTATTCGTAAAATACCGCTTCGGAAAAGTAGAATGGAGAACCATCTGAGCTCCGTTTTTTTTTACATTTGAACTTTTTTAAAATGAATCGCGCTTGCAAAATTTGCAATATCTTGCAACAAAACATAATTTTTTTTTAACTGGGCTCAACAAAAAGTTGTTTAAATAATCGCTTTCCATGATAAACAAATCGTCACTATTTTTATTAGTTACATTACATACCATTATGCAAAAACAAAGTTCTTAAAATTTATAAAGTTCTGCAAAATCCAAGGGTTTTTTACAACTATTTTGGTGAATTCTTTATATATTTTAATTTAAAAACTCACAAATGGAAGAATTTTTGGAGATCTACAATTTTTATTTTAACTATTTTTCTCTAAACTGGATAAAAAACGTTTTATATGCAAAAGAATGACCTCTCACTTTTTAAAATTGTTTAAACAAAAACAAACCAAAATCACCTGTATGTCTTCACAGATTTATTATTAACTAAACCTAATATATCTTTTAGAACCTTCAAATATCTTTATAAGATTTTTACATGAAATCAATGATTTTTAAGTTAATTACGTAACGGAAACGGTGTAAAATAAAAGAATATAAAAAAAGTTTCTATTTACTTACCAGAGTGTAATATCCATGTTTGACAAGCCGAAGGATTTTTTGTCGGAAATCTGAACATTCTTAATCCATGAATTTTGTATGGTGATAAACCACATTTGTAATAACAACAAATATTTCTAGTCATCTGTAAAAAACCATTTATTTATTATGGAAGTAACATTACTTTAATTTAAAATCACTTTTTTCAAATATTATCGAATGTATGTATTATCCGGTAAAAGTTATTTCTAAATACCTAATTTGTTCATTTCTCATACAAATGTTTTTTGTTTTAAACACATAGAATTAAAATGTTCTACTTACCTCGGACAAAATTTTTGTAATACACTTCCAAATAAAATATTTAAATTCTTTAAACTTTTTAGATATAGGAAAATTTAGAAGCCACAGCACGTTTATGTAGGTACAATTTTAGTTGACACGATATTTACTATGTAGTTGATAGTAATAACTCTATTTTAAATGAATACCTGTGATTCATGTTCTGTTTTTTGTAAACATTTTTATTTGTAAGCAAACCTGTTGTTACTATGTCAGTGAAATATTGCAACGCTGGTGAATTTAATTCAGTGGATCAAAAATGGACGTTTAGTTTAGTCGTTAACTTTTTCACATAGCACCATCTAGTATAACGTATATCAAACAAACAATAGTATATTAAAATCTATTGAGACAGAAAGAGTGGTGACATCTAGTGACTGTCTCAATTAGAATCAAACAAATTTATACATTGCGTTGGCTAACTAGTCCTATTTAAACAATGTCATTACATTCTTCATACAACAGCCAATTGGCTTATATCTTCCAATAACTATTATACAAATCTGTATCTATACAAATCTTCAGCAGATAAGCTTTCCATTCCACACATTTTATTTGTCCAGGGCTCTAATATCAAGGATATGTCCTTCTTTCGGCAGAACTTACTGTGCTAGAGATTCGCCTGTATGATCCTCATTGGACTTATTCATCATATACAGAGTACACAACCTGGGTTGCCTCTCTACTCATTTTCTTTATATTTTTATTTGTGAACTCCAAAAAGTTTCTTCAGACTAATTTCTGGATCCTCTGATGGACCATCTTTTTTTGTGTCTGTGTCCATTTTGTTCGAGTTGGATAAGGTAGGTAGTTTAATACTCATATTTCATTAAATTAATTTATATATAAAACAGAATCATACATTTTCTTTATCAACTCAGAATAACAACTATATATTTACAAGGTAAAACTATTGACTATTTTCTTGAGAGCCTTGATAGACAATTTCTAAAGCAGTTGTAATAGTACGAACATCCCCTTCAATGGCCTTTGCCCAATTTTCCACATCACCTAATTCTTTGAGAGCACTACTAAAATGTTCAACTAAGTTTAACCATTGTTGAGTCTGTTTGGAGAAATTCGTCGCACTCATATGCAGTTGTTTAGCTTCCGCATCCAATTTTTTTTGATTTAGATAAGCTTGAGCTACACCAACATTTAAATGGTCTACCAGTGCCTGTGTTAAATCATTTGCAGCCGAACATGCCTCTTTTCTTTTTGCTTCTTGTAGTTCTTTCTTTAATACCTGTTTTGCTTGATGCTCCTTTACCATAGATGATAACATTTTTATTTAAAAACAACTTGTATTCTTGTTAGAAAGGATAGTAATTTTATTTACTATTTATTAAAAAATGTTAGTAAACATATGATTTTTGTCAATGTCAATTTTATTAATAGAAGTGGAAGTGACTATACAACCGTGAGTTGTCTCCGCAATTGTAATAATAGTTGTTCTAAACATAGGCCATCAGTCTTGATTAGATAAAGCTATAATACCACAAACCATACATACAGAGTATGTATGGTTTGTGTATAATACCATAATTACTTTTGCCAACTGAAATGAACAAAAATCAAATCTAAATTAATATCGAATATTCTGGTACAAATCTAATTCAATCTTAAGTGTCTAGATCTTATTTTGTTTGTTTAACTTTTATTATTGTTGTAATTGATTTTTTCATTTCTTGTGATTCTTTATGTACCTAGTTATCTTAAAATTGCATTTCATTTATTAAATTCATATGTTTACTTACATCTCAGCGGTTAAAAGGTACTTAAAATGATAAGTATATACTTATCAGACATATATTTTTATTTCCATACATAATTGTCCAGAATATATGAGCAATAGGTAATTGGTTTTAATTGCCCAGTCAACATTTCCGGTAATCTAGTTTAGGAGTTTAGTGAGGTAATCCAGCAGTTTTTCTTCTTGTTAGATGAGCAATTATATCAAACACGCTTTGTTGACCATCTTTGCTTTATTTAATTTTACATCCATTCAATTTTTTATTACATACGATACTTTAATATTTTTAGGTCAGACTTTGAATAAAAAGATTTTATCGGTTTCTAATTCCTACATTTTCATTGAAAGCCTGTAGCTTTTGTTAATTGCTTTTCTTCTAATTTTTATATATCTTCTCCGTTGAGTTCCTTTGTATATTGGTTTTTAGTTAATTAAGTTATAATTATTTCTTCAGTCAAAATTTTTATTATTTCGTATTGCTTACTTTGGTCGTTTCTTTTTTTTGTATATAAATATTAATTGAAATCATATAGATTCATTAATTCAATTAATAATTAATTAAATCATTAATTCATTGCTGTACCACTTGATTAAAACTTCTATACCAAGGCTTGAAATGGAAAAAAATGAGATACAAATATTTGGGCTATTGGTTGAATGAAAAGTGGGACTTATCTCGGGAAATCAAAAGCAGAATGGAGTAAGCCAGAACATCATTTAAAAAGATGTAAAAATTATTAACCAACAGAGCGCCAAAAAGTCTCTTAAAAACGCGGTTATTATGTTGTATGTCTTCAGCATTCTGCTATATGGAAACATAGACTCTCACTGGAACAATATGTAAAAGAATTGAGGCTTTAGAGGGGTGGGCGTACCGTCGATTGTTGAGGATATCGTGAATGGACAGAGTGACTAGTGAAGCAGTTTAACAGCGTCTAAACAAAGAAAAAGAGATTCTAAATAGTACAAAAAGGAGAAAATTGGAGTACTTTGCCCACGTGATGAAAATTGCTACAGTAATTATTCAGTTTCCCTTCTTTTCAAAAATAGAAGGGAAACATGATCCTGGACGACGAAGAACATCCTGGCTCAAAAACCTCCGCCAGTGGAATGGACTCAGTATCACGACACTATTTAGGTCTGTTGCGGACGAAGTAAAGATCATGCGACTGGTCGCCAATATTTTTTGAGGACAAGGCACTCAAAGAAAAGATTACTCAAATGCAAAGATATACGTAGCTCTATAATAGAACAAATCGAGCAAGTCAAGTAGTTAAATACTTGGGTTGTCTGTAAAACGATTTTTGGGACCTAAGACCGAAATAAATAGTAGAACAAGACACAGGTGCTTTCTACGAATTTCTTAAGCTTCCATCTGAAAATACAAGATGCTTAAGTGTTACACTTGGCCCGTTCTGTTGTACGGGATGAAAGTAAAAGGCCTGATTCTTTAACAAACTTAAAGCTTTTGAAATGTGGTGCCAGATCGAAAGCTTAGAATACCATAGAGGACAGTCAGAAATGAGAAAGTATTGTGTAGAATATGCCAAGAGATGTCGAGTACATAAAATATGTTAAGGCAGCGTAACATCAGTCCGCGGGGTGGGAAAGCAAACAGTCGTCCCTACTGGTGGACGGAGAGGATTGGAGAAACAAGAAAAGGCTACATCGAGCTAAGAAGAAAAGTTACGAGAGACAGAGGAAGTCGCGCGGTGGAAGAGAAGGTAGAAAGACTAAAAGCCATAAAGCTGGCGCAGAAATAAACGGCGAAAAAAGATGTTGGAAAGAACTTTGTGAAAATCTTTGAAAGGATATCTGTGGAGACGCCTACCGAATAGTTGTCAAGAATTTTAAAGGGACGTGATGCTTCTTTAAGATCGAGGAGACTTGGAGAGAGTAACTGGCAAAGGCTCTTTTTCCATAGAAGGAGGAAGTAAGCTTTACGCCACTCTACGTGGAGACACCCGTGACTGAATTTACAAGTGACGGAATCTCGCAGAACGCTCAAAGCAGAAAAAGCGCCTGGACCTGATAAGATAGCATCTAAGATAATAAAAATCATCATAGAGGACAAAGTGAAATGGACACAGGATATTATGAATAGTCTACTAAGAAGGTAGGAGTAGAACGGCAAATCTCATACTTCCGAAACCGCGAAAGGAATTAGAGGAGCCTGGGGCGTACAGGTCTATATGACTGTTAAATACCTTAGGCAAGGTCTTTGAGATTCGTGTGAAGACAAGGCCGGAGAGGGAGATAATGGAGAAAGGTGGCATATCTGACTGCCAGTATGAGTCCAGGAAAGGAAAATCTGCGGTAGACGGCATATGCAGAAACAAGAGGGAGATATCCATATGTAGGAGCAGATGGATGGTGGCTTTATTTCTCGATATAAGAAATGCTTTTTATAGTGCAAGCTGAAAAATTATCGTCAGACTACTGGGCGACTTGGGGATATCTCCCTATCTCTAGAACTTGGTCAGAAACTACTTCACAGGTAAGTGCACCAATATTTCGAGGGGTAACTATATAAAGACCACGGCGGGAGTGCCGCAGGACTCTGTCCCCGGTGGCATTGCTTTGGAATATTCTATAAAACGAGATTTTGGAGGCCGATTTGGGCATTGGTGTACAGGCACTAGTGTATGTCTTGGTGGAGCACAACGAAAACTGGTCAATCATGCATACAGCAAACTGAGCCCTCAACAAAGTGAAGAAGTGAGTGGGAAACAGGGACCTCATACTGGCGACCGAGAAGACTAGAGTTATGATCCTCAAGAGTCCGAGAGCCAGAGACCATATAGTTTTTGTACTGGAGGGAGAAAGGATCGTACCTGCCAAAAAAGTAAAGTGTGAAGTACTTGGGGGTATTCCTAGATAGGAGGCGAACCTTTGGTGAGTACGTCATTCGCAAAACAGAGGAGAGAATTTCGGCGCTGACAAGGATTATGCCCAATGTCGAAGGACCAGGAACTACCAAAAAGAGTTTTATTAGAAGTGGTCCGCTATACTGTACTCTATGCGGCACCGGTATGGCAACAAGTGCTTAACATAAAGAAATATAGGAGAAATCCAGAAAAAGCAAAAATAAAAGCACGGCTAAGGATAGCACGTGCATAAAGAACAACATCAACGGTAGCCATAAAAGTGATTGCGGCTGTGTTACTCATCTACCTGATGGTGAAAAAAAGGGCGGAAATATACGGGAAGGGTACAGGAGAAAATAGTAGCTAGGAATAGCAGCATAACGGAGTGGCAGAAAGAATGGACAAACGAGCATAGGGCGGCCTGGACGAGGGTATTAATTCCAAATATTGTAGACTGGATGAAATGCGGAGACGGACACTAACTTCTTCTAAATGTGCACAGTAGCTCGAAATAGATAAGTTGACGTTAGACCAGCCCACTTCCTAAGATTAGCTAGCCAGGATATACGTCTACGCCCAGGGCCTCTCTTACCCTCAATCTTGCCTTGTAAAATCAACTGTAGAAGTCGGTATTTATTACTACGCATGATGTGGTCGAAGTAAGCCAATTTTCTGTTCTTTACGGTGTTAATAATTTCTTTGTCTTTTCTTAGCCTCTCGAGAATAGTTATGTTACTTGTGTGGTGTATATATGAGACCCTCAACATACGTCGGTAGCACCACATTTCAAATGCCTCTAATCGTTTTATGGCATCTTCTGTAAGGCTCCATCTTTCTACTCCATAGCGGAGGACACTAAAGACGTAACATCTAAGAATTCTTATGCGTGTATTAATACTTAAAGATAAGTATCAATATACGGCTTTTTCAATACGAGTTTTTATTTCGTAGCTGTGATCCCAAGTATCGTTAATATTGCAGCCCAAACAGCATATTTTTTCCACTCTTTCTAACGGTGTATCGCCTATTGTAATTTGGGCGCTTATGTTGGTGTTTTTACTAATGATCATTATTTTTGTTTTGCAATTTAGTTTTAGGCCGTATTTGTTACATGTTTCTACAACGTTATCCATCATCCTTTGGAGCCCCTGCGCACTATCTGCCAGCAACACTTTATCATCTGCATATCTAATATTGTTTATAAGTTGTCCATTTACAGCAATCCCATCTGATTCGTCCAAGGCCCATCTAAAGATGTTTTCAGAGTATATGTTAAATAATGCCGGTGACAATATGCAACCCTGTCTAACTCCTTTCTCGGCTGTGAAGATGTCGGACATTTTCTAATCGCACTGTAGCTTTTTGTTGGAGATAAAGTTTGAGATCAGTCTTATATCTTTACCATCGAGTTCTGATGTTTTTAGGATGTCGATTAGTTTCCCATGTGGAACTTTATCAAATGCCTTCTCGAAATCAATGAAATATCCATACACATCGCAGTTGACATCCCTGGCTCTCTGTATTAGAATTTGAAAACTAAAAAGTGCTTCCCTCGTTCCGAGTCCTGCTCTGAATCCAAATTGAACTTCACTCAGGTGTTCTTCTAATTTGGTGTATATCGCGAGTGAATGATAGTAAGGAGGACTTTAAGTACATGGCTCATCAAACTAATTAATCTATGTTCTTCACATTTTCTAGCGTTGGCATTTTTAGGAAGTGGAATGAATGTTGATAGTAGCCAGTCTTTTGGTAAGTAACCAGTCTCGTAGATGTTGTTGAATAGCTTCATAAGAGCTGTATTTAGTGTGCCTCTAATAGCTTTAAAATTTCACCAAGCACCTCATCAGGTCCTGGTGATTTCCCATCTTTAATCCGCTTAATGGCCATAGTTACTTCTTCGTTTGATATTTCTGGGCCGTAGGGATTGTTTATTTCAGTCAGACTTCGTGCTGCATCTTCGAATAATTCTTGCTATATTCTTTCCATCTTCGTAATTTATCTTCAATGGTAGTCAAAATGTGGTCTTCAAAGTCTACAACTTTGCCTGTATTGCGTTGTTTTTTGGTGTTCTGTACCTCTTTAATTTTTTTTGCATATGGAAATCGTTGTTTACGTTGTAGTGTTTCAATTTCCGTACATTTCTCTGTCAGCCATGCTTCTTTTGCTCCTTTTATCTCCTCCATGCAGAATGTGGAGTGTCTGATACGGACGAGCACTGTGTATTAGAGTGCAGAATATTCAATAATGACAGAAATGAGTTACACAGGAAGGTAGGTAGGGTTAGCGCAAATACAATAATGCAGATATCAATGAGTGGAAAGGCCGAATACAAGGCGATACTGGAGGTAGTAACTCAAAATTGTCAAAAGAAGGAAATACTAGAGAGGAATCTGCAGCAACGGTAAGAGAGAGAGAGAAAAAAAACGGCTATTCATGTGATGCATCGGTCTGGAGAGGACCTACCGCATGAGTAGTCTGGTTGAGGGGGTGTACTTTAGTTGGTAGACAGGGAGCTGCCATACCGCGCCATCCTTAACGGGACACGGCTTGGTACGGTCTTTAGAAGATTTACCACCTCCTTCCCATAAAAAAGGCTGAGTAACATTAGCCAAAAGAGAATTGAATGATTTGGAAATGCTTTGCAATACAGTTAAAAATAGGACAATTTAATTTTGGCTGCCTAACAATGACGGAAGAACCCTAAGTAAAAATGCACAGTACCTTACCAAGAACAAGTCAGGTTATCCGTACCTCTGCCAATTTGATTCTTATTTTTTCTTTGTCATACTCCTTGTTCTTGAATTGTTTTTCTTTCATCTAAATAACTGATCTTTACTCTTCCCTCTAAGGGTTCAAGTTTCGACCCTACAGAGTGGTTGAATTTCTTCAGTATCAGCGTCACTTATTACATGCTGTTCACCTATATGTTCCTACCAATTCCTTTGAGATCATTCTCCTCGTATTAATTAAAGAGTTCTTTAAAATATTGTGCCCTTCTTTGCACCAACTCTGTTCTTCCACTGATCAAACAGCCTTCCCTATCTTTGGTTTAGAAACCCTTCTTTACTATTTTTATTCTATCATAAAAGGACTTTATTTTTTCACATTGTCCATATTATTTTAACTCTTTAAAACATGTTCAGTCAGTATCGTTCAAGAAATCACATACGTATAACTATTTTAAATATATTTTGAGATTCACTAAAATTAAATATTTTTCTCAATCAATATTTTTAGTAGATCTGTGCATTTTTTGACTTTTTAAATCTATCGTTTATACTTTTTTGGACTGCTTTTCCTTCATTAGTGATATTATCATCAAAACTTCATTTCACGAATCTAAATTAATATAAGTTAAATTTGATTAAAAGGATATTAAAAAAATATATAAAATATATCATATATTTTACTTTCCATATGAAATTCTATACAATATATGAGCGGCAATATAATTTGTTTTAAAATATAACAAAACAAAGTAAATATTTTATAAAATATTAATCCAAAACGTATAGACAGAGTAAAATAATAAATATATAAGATTATCATTTAAGTTTTATATATAAAACATTATAGTGGAACAAATATTTAATAAAAAGTGTATCTTAGAACATATATAGCAAAGTTAGCAATACACTTACAATTTGCTGATTAAAACTACCGAAACATTTGAATAAAATATGTTTCAAAACTTAATATCTCTACTTATGTGAGTTGAATGGGCAATACAGAAACCACTCAAACTGGGGCTTAAAAACCCATCTTCGTGCCGAATTTCCTGCCTAAGGAATGAACTCAAGATGTAGAAGTGTTGATATATCTAGTTTAATTTTTTCCGCGTCATTTTGTATTAGTAATATCTGCATTTGTCATTGGAAGTCTTTCTTTCGAAAATTCAGAAAATTTCTTTATCTTTCTCTGTAGCGTGAATTATTTTTTAGCATATTATAGGAACTAGAAGTTTTGAATATGCATAAGGTTGCAGTGCACAAAAAAGAAGAATTAATTTGGATAATCTTGTAATTGTTATGTTTCTCTTTTAGATATAAATATCTTTATTTTGAGTAGGTTTTGCAAAGACACGAATATTCCAACTTTGCTATATTTTTCCTCAAATGAAAAATAATACTCTCAATACTACTTTCCTACAATATTAAAATTACACATGTTTAATATTAGTTGAATAAACAGTTCTAGAATATAATATTTATTTGGAATAATTGAGCCTATCTGTGTTTGCAATTGTAAATATACTATACATAAAAGATAACCAATAATATTCAGCTTAAACAGATTAGATGGAGAAGAAGAGGTATATAAATCATTACATTTTCTATTGTTTACAGCAAAGATGGAAAACCAGTGACAAGTAAATGTAATGGCAATTAAAAACTGCCACGAACTTTCATTGGTATAACTGTCACTTCAATAGATATTTTGTTTAATAGATAATAACTTTTTATAAAATACTTCAATCATATAATTTATCATAATTACACCCAATCGACCGCAAAATTAGACACTATATTTTCTTTACAAATTGTATATCATCCTTTAAGGTATCCACGTACCTACGTTTCGGTCTTCTAGCTCGTCATCCAACTGGTCCTCTTTGAATCGTCTATCATCAATTATTAGTCTAGGTTTTTTTTATTTATTTTTAATAAAATTTTCAGTGTATGCTTGTGGTGGCCGTAGCTCAGCGGCTATGTTACTGGCTTAAGCTGGAAGGCCGATTTTTCGGTACCGACACCAAGACAATTTTTCAATTGCTAATTTAACTGGGCCGCCACCTTTCTTCGGAGTGCACGTAAATCTATCGGTCCCGGCTCACTTTAGGGGCGCTTGTGCGACCTAAAAAATCCTAACACTAGACCTAAGCCCGAAGTTTATAGGAACTTTACATTATTAATGCACCCTTAACGACCTAAAAGGTTTAGGAACTCTACGATGATATCGATAACATCCAAATATCCGAACACTTGTAAATATTTATTAAAATGTATGTATGGTGTCTTTACGCATGGGTATATGTATTTTACACACAGATGTAAATTCAACTGATCTAAACCCCCTTTACATTCAAAAACAACCGTTTCCTTACATAGACAACTAACCATACAACACATAGACAATAACTGAAAAATCTCTTCAACAAATTTATTTATTTCTCCATAATTCAATAACTATATAATTTAGTTTATATGTTCCAAACTAATTTGCTGACATATTTGTATTATTTTAATTTATCTGACAACATGACGCCATTACTTCCATATATAATCTTATCTTAACCATTAATTTGTTTATATAACTGTGGATTTCTTACAACCATACTCCAAAAATAACTTTCTAGTTCATTTTAAAGATAATCACTTTATTTACTTTAATTTAAATTTGATACAATCCATAACCCATATTTTATTGCTGAACTTTAATTATTAACTAAAATAAACTTGTATTGAAGACCTTATCAATTTAAATGAATTTCACTTCGTGATCCACCACTTCAGCCTTCAGCTGGCTGGTATCTTTCCTAAGAACACATGTTCTCCTTTGTAGGTATGTTGGCTTAAAGTTAAATCTTTTAACATCGACTTCATGTCGCTTCAATTTTAATGTCATTCAAAATGTAATCAAACGGTCATTACACCTTTATAAGTGGCTAATTTCAATTGCTAACTATTTAAGTATTTACAACATGTTTTTTCAGATCAACAGTTAACATTTAATCACTTTTTATTTAGGTGTTAACTGATGACGTTTGATGACCGAAAACATTCTGATAAATTGTAACCCAATTGGAAAATTTCATTTTTTATTAAATTTTAAATACATATATACCATTTTACATTAGAAGTTTTTCATTTCGCTGTAAGCGTCTCATCAAGACGAGAACAACTACATACTTCTAGTTTTTATATCACTTCGAAAAGTCAAGCTCGAATATTTAGTTCCGGTTTTCATGTCATTTCCTTCAGGTTAAAAAGTTATGACCGGAAGTTTGGCAAAAATGACTCAAAATGAATGTCCACGTTGGGTGGACGTACGAAGTCCAATTGCTTGTTTAGGTATTATTTCCTCAACCAATTTTAAAAAATGTTAATTTAAATTTTACTAATATTAAGAATTCTTTCTGTGGATTATAGTACCTATATCATTAAAAAAATCGTAAGAATTATCAGTATATTACAGTTCTGTTGTGAATTTTATACAATGCTTAACATTGTACTCAATTTCATGATTTATTTTTTACAAATGACAATAGGTTCTCCACCTCTGGTTTATACTATTCCTTAAATCTTCACTTGGATATTACTAAATAACTAGCATATAATTTCAACAGATTCAACAATCTGTTTTACAACTATCAGATATTGTTGTTAAATTGCTTGTTTATATATTTACAATTCTAGGAAGTTACTGCATGAAAAAAAAGTCAACTTTCATAAATATGTATCTTTGTTGATTATATGCTAGTATAATCACATCATTTGCTTACATACTTAGGACGATACTGCCCACCAAATACATGACACATAAATGTCGACTATATGTACACTAACATTTACAGGAAACATAGAAATGCACTAAAGCTTTGGTAAAAATATTGGTTTTCATGAAAATGCATTGTTTAATGTTGCAATCCTCATAAAAAATCTTATAAATAAATAAATAATCTTTTTTCATTTTGACATGATTGAATTTTATTTATATGTGTCAACAAGTTTAATAAATACAGATAACAGAGGAGACTACAGTTTATATATAAATTACCGAGACATCAATTTACTGAATATATCATGTGACATCTAAGGCATTTTAAAATACAGGGAAAATAAATTAGGAACATTAAAAAACTGAAGAAATACATTCTGAAGGAGTATAAAACAGTGAAATAAAAAGGAATGGGGTAAAAATAGCAGAATTTAGGTCACTATTACACCATTAGTAAAATCTATAAAAAAAAATAATTATGAATACTAACACTTTAAGACTGAGGAACAAATAAAATTTTTGAAACGAGCTGATCAAGTATTGTCCACCTTTCTGTGTAATTCAAATAATTGAAAGGAGACTGGATTCAGATTACAATAAAATTCTTTAAAAATATACCTGAAGTTTCTTGGATGAAGTATTTTAATTTTAAATTTCAAGAGATAAGCTGCAAATATTGCTACAATCAATAGGTAACAAATCATTCTTTAAATATAACTGAAATATCTCTATTATTTTCATAATAAACAAGGAAGTATGATCTTTAAGCATACATTTAGACATTATATCATCAACGTTCCAATAATTTTGGAATTCCAACTGCATTTATATGTTCTAAAAGCAGATGATTACCCAAAAAGTAATGATTTAACTTTTTCGTAAGTTATTTGTTAGTGATAGGTTAGTTATCACAAGTGTATTTAAATAAAGTCAGACTTAAGTTGGTGTAAAATAATAACAACATTAATATTTTTAATATTTGTTACTTTAACATAATCAATTATTAAAATCTCACCCCACGTAAGAGAATGTGGACATTTCCAAACAAATATCTGACTTAGCTAAAAAGCCATAACATATTTTTTGAGCTTATGCAACTATAGAATAATTTTCAGATATTGAGAATAAAAACGTTCATTTAATCATGAGTACACTTTTAAAGTCAGATGATCTGGACATTAGATAAGGTCAAAATAAAATCAGAAATCCAATATCTTTCGTTTACCCTATATTAATACCATTAATACTTTCAGGTGGAATACCATAATTGGGTTTTTTAATATGGTTGGTATTTATGTAAAATTACCTAAATTTCAAAATTTTAATTGTAACAATATTGATAATACTGCAAACTAATCTCAAAATATGTATCTCTAAAAGCTTAAAATAACTTACTTTGCATTAAAATATTATTTTAATGAAAGGTTAAATAATAGTATACAGTATGATGCAAATGTATGGAATAAATTCATTATTTCAGAAACAGTCGACTTTAAAAAAAAATCTTAAAACACGTCAATTTTAATTTTTGAATGTCCATCAACTGCTATATATGTGTTGGACATTACGTCATCAGTGTCGGCGTAATGACGTAATCGACGATTTTTTTAAATACAAACCGAGGTCACGCGACAGCTCATTTGAAAGGTCTCCTTATCGCCTTTGCAACGATATAAAAATTTAAATATTTATTTCTACAGGGTTAACCAAAACTGTTGGTTTATTAATACAATTAACTTACAATAAATGTTTACTTAAATACAATTAAATTAATTCTTTCCTAACGTTTTCGATGACTTCAGGTGCTATTTGTGCAATTTCCGTTCTGATGCGCTCCTTCAACCCTTCTACATTATTCGGTCGATTTTGATACACTCTGCTTAAATATCCTCACAAAAAAGTCTAACGGAGTCTAATCTGGAGACCTTGGTGGCCATTTGATGGGCCCCCTTCTACCTATCCACCTACCTGGGAAAACGTTATTAAGGTAATTTCGTACCTCAACGCCGTAGTGTGAAGGGGCTCCATCATGTTGGTACCACAAATCATTTCTATTTGGTAATAGCTGATTCAGCTGTGGCAACAGATAATTCTGAAGAAATTCTAGATAACGAGAAGCAGTTAAGTTTTCCTCAAAAAAATATGGCCCTACAATTTGATTGTTTATAATGCCGACCCAAAACATTCACCTTCTCGGGATATTGTGTCCTATACTTTTTCATTCAATGTGGATTTTCACTTGTAAGAAGTGGAAAAAAGGAAAAAGGAAAAAAGTACCTTTTGTATGAAACCCTAATCTCTGTTACATTTTTCCATAACGGTTTCGCAGAATTCGATTTTTCTATATAAGTCATCTTTTAATAGCTCCTAGACCAGATGTAATTTGTATGGATGCCACTTCTTCTTTTTTTAGCACTTTTACAACAGTTGATTGGTAGACATTCTTATCTGTGCGACCTGCCTAGAACTGGTATGGGGATTTTCTTGAAACGCCTCTACAACGTCCAGTTTCTTGGCTTCGTATATTGATTTTCTACCACTTCTGGGAAGATCATTAACATGGCCCGTTTTTCTATTTTTTTTTTATTTTACTTACTGTTGATCAAGTAATTGGTTCGCGATTGGGGTATTTACCATTAAATAAATTACGAACTTCTGCTCGAGTCCTCGCTCTATCTCCATAACCAATCATGATTAAAATCTCGATTCGTTATGTTTCTGTTAGTTTCATTTTTGTAAATGCTGTTATTAATGTCGGCAAAAAACTTGAAGAGTAAAAATTTGACGTCTATTATTTGACAGATTCACAGATCATTGACAAAACAAAGACGAGTCAATGACAATATTAATTTAAATATTTTTGAAAAATTACTTGGAATACTTACTACAATAATTAATTTCAGATTATAATGTAGCATTGTTTATTATCAATGCATTGTCTTTTCGGAACCTGCAAAAAACACTATTGTTTTAATCCCAGTGGCGTTCCTTAGTGTATTTTAGTTCAGTGAATAAATATTTACTGTAATTCCATGTTACTTAACAAAGTTCATAATTTTGGTGAACCCTGTAGAAATAAATATTCAAGTAATTACATCGTTGTAAAGACGATAAGGAGACCTTTCAAATGAGCGGTCGCGTGACCTCGGTTTGTATTTAAAAAAATCGTGGATTACGTCATTACGCCGACACCGATGACGTAATGTCCAACACATATATGTCAGTTGATGGTCATTCAAAAATTAAAATTGACGTGTTTTAAGACTTTTTTTAAAAGTCGTCTGTTTCTGAAATAATGAATTTATTCCATACATTTGCATCATACTGTATGTGTATAGAAGTCATTATTTGCACATTTGTAAATTTAGAAATAAGGCTGAAATTAAGAATTTTTATGAGCTAGTTAGAGTAGGTTTGGAAAGGTCCAATGTTCCATTCTCCTAGTATGATTTCCCAACATTAGTAACCCATTTTAAGGTATTCTTATATTAATCTTTTATACTGACATAAAACTGTCTAGTGCACTTCTGAAGCATCACATGAAACCATCACAAATGGGATAACTCGAATCTTTACACCTTCTCTCAGAAAAGATCACTTTCCAATCCCATCTCTTCAAGAAAAAACCCCATAGGCGTTGTTCGAAGTCCCAAGTTTTCTACTTTGTTAACAATCTTGTTTTTTAAGTTTCTCAATCTCAAAGAAGCATGGACAAAGATTGCTAAAAAATTAAAAAATATTTAATTTATGCCAGACATTTTTCTGGTATCTCTATAGTTTGATAACATCTTAGAAATTGAATGTTAAGTATTTTTTCATAAAATTCAAATTAATATTACCTGCAACTGGTAGGAGAACTCCAAGAAGGAAAACCAGAAGAGACTGAAGCATATATGCTATAAAATAGGCTCCAGCAAAAACAATAATGATAGAAATAATTGGGTGTTTCCTTTTGAATTGAGCTGCTGTTACTTTCTCATTGGTAACATATAAGAATATCATAAAAAGTACAGCAGTTGCTAATAATCCACAAGCCATTTTAATGGGGTGTATAACTCTAAAAAACAATATATTTCTTTATGACCCCATCTCAAGTAACAAATAGATCTGTAGATGGTTCTGTGGTCACAGGGTAAAATCTTAAGTCAAGTTGGCCAGGATAGGTGACCACCTATATTTAGGGAAAAAAGAACCTGAGTCCTATACAAAGATTAATGTATACAAAATAATTGTAGGAAATAATTACCTAAGTCAAATCTTTCTATTCATATTTGGGACAAATAACATCAGTGATATAAGAACTTATTCTCTTATGAAATCCCGAGCAAAAGTTCCTATGTCAGTTTCCGAAGCTAAAATAGCTGGTAACATTGTA
Organism: Diabrotica undecimpunctata; assembly: GCF_040954645.1. Classification (NCBI taxonomy): domain Eukaryota; kingdom Metazoa; phylum Arthropoda; class Insecta; order Coleoptera; family Chrysomelidae; genus Diabrotica; species Diabrotica undecimpunctata. Next base: position 87,381,394 of record NC_092805.1, on the reverse strand, counting down.
TTAGTATAGCCCAGTAATAAAATAGCTGGTAACATTGAATTAGTATTACATAACAATTTATTTTCATACAGTGACACATGTTCTGTTTAGAAGTTTGTCGTACTCGTATTTTATCTAAACTTGTTTATAACGCAATGGATAGTTTTTCAAGAAAAAAAAAACTAGCCTCACTGAGCTTATCTACACATTATAGTTGTAAGTATTACAGATACTTATTACTATGTAAAATACTAGTGAGGTTATGTTTTATATTTTATTAGTATACAAAAATTACAATCTTCTTAATGTGCAAATTATTTTTAATTTAATACTAATAAAGTTATTATTTGCATTGGTTTTCTTCAAATGGAATTTACTTTTGGACTTTTTTGTTTTATTTATCAGATAAAACCAGGCAACAACATGTACATAAAGTGAAAACCAAGCAAAAACCAGTACATGTGATGATGATACACAGATTGTCTCAAACTCAAAATATAAATTAAAGTAGTAACTGAGTTTGACAAAGGTATTTTATGATGTGTAGTTTGTTTTTTTATGTTTTATTTTAATACCTCTCCATATTTTTTTCAGAATAAACTGTAACTGAGTTTAATGATCCTTTCCATAATGGCCAGATTACATTCCAGATTTAGACCAATTAAATTTAGACATTTCAATTGACAATTTGGATAGCAGTGTTGCAGGACAGAAGAAAATTGATAGCTTACCACATCACTAAACACTAGTGCCTCAAATTGAGACACATGAGAAGCTGGTGCGAGAGTAAAAACAAAAAAAACTGCAAATACAGTTCCACACACACAAATAGTTCCTTCTAAACCATTAAGGAATGTTAGAAAAACAATCCTTGATCATTTAGAAGCAGACAGAAGATTTGCAAAAATACTGGTCAATCACTTATATGTTACAGAAAGTGGTAAAGAAGTAAAGGGTAAAATTTGTCAAAATTTATTGATTGAATTGTAGTACTAGATTTGAGATTTTGGTCTTTAGGAAGTCACAATTGTTGAGCAATCTACATTGTAGGCTTGAGTATTTCAAAGCCTAACGCAATAATAACTCATATATTCTAAAGTACAAACAACCAGAAAAGAGAGTTAGTCTATATCTACCATATTAAAATTGATGATTCTGTAAAATATGTAAGGTATGTTTTGTGAAAACTTTTGATATCACAGAAGGGTTTGTAAAAGTGCAATTCAATAAAATGCTCAAGCATTGAGGTCAAACAAATATAACCACTGACAATCGAGGTAGACATTAACTGGTAACAAAAACTACACAGGAGAGAAAAGATAAAATGTTCAATCATATAAATTGTTTTCCAAGATCTGAGAGTCATTATAGCAGAAGACATAATGAAAAAGTATCTTCCACATGATTGAAATATTTCAGTAATATATTTACTTTACAAAGAATCACCCAGTGTCCTATAACGCATTAAGTACATATTTTTAAAGAAATGAATGTAAGTTCCAAGATGCCTCATAATGATACGTTCAAGTTAAAATGGATTCTGAATTCTTACAAACTCTGTATATACATTCATCCATAATAGTTTATATATAAAGGTCAATTGGCTGTATATAATTTAACAGTCCATGAAGGTGACACAGAACTAGCTTGGAATTTTCTGCGGAATAAGAATAGCAGGAAGAGGTAGCAAACAGACTGGTTTGTCCTTATATAAATATATTTCACAACTTTCACCAGATGTAACTCATTTGATCATAAATTCTGACATATGTACAGGTCAAAACAGAAACTCAATTATATATACTACTACAAAGATGTCAGCATGTTTTTCAGCATTACAAAACTCTTCTACTTTGTTGTATATTGATTGAATACAAATTTATGATAAGTGAATATTCACATTATGGACATGGAGTGCAATACAGTACATGAAAATAGAAAAGCATAAAAAGAATACATTCATGGATGTTCATCATCTATGTGACCGATCTTAGTTTTTGATCAATGGGACCAAAATATATTGTGGTAGGTATGGGCCAACCTCATATCTACCACATCTCACATCTCTATAGATTTCCTAGACTTTAAACAATTATAAGCCAAAGAATTGCACTTAAAAAACCAAAGATGAAACACTAATAAATTTATGTGGCATGATAATTATACAATAGATACATTTGTAAAAGAAAAAAATATGTCCATTCTGTTGCATAAAATGTCTCTAGAATTAGATAAACCTTTTCAAAAAATATCTTTTCTAGAAACAGGACAAAATCATTCCTATTTAAAGCCTCCAATTTAGTACACATAGTCTTTACCAATAAGAAAAGAGAAAGTTTTCCACCGAATAAAAATCATTGTACAATCATGTAAGTGAAGCAGAATTCATTGATATAAATTTCATCTCTGTAGACATCGTTCCGGCTTATTACGCTATAGATTGCCTCAATGTGACTAGTCTGTACAGGGTAAATGCACAACATTGATGCCATACTTCTTTGCAAACTTGTATTAAAATAAATGTCACTTCTTACTACTTAGCCTAATCCATCTTTTGTGTTGAGGGTAGCTTAAGTACTAATGCCCATTAACGACCCTGCCTGACTTCCTTCTCTCAGTGGTTCTCAAATATAAATAATATTCGCTACAACATACTTGGGTTAAATTAAAATAAAATAGAAATTAAGAAATGCCTTTTATGTCACACAAGCAGTTTGTTTTTTATTCTATAGTATGTGCTAGCGATACAAACTATTTGTTTATAGATTTAAATAAAATAAAACTAAAATATAAAGAAACATTTTATTTATGTATTGTTCCGTTCAAAAGTTACGGGGAGAAGGACTTTTAAAAACCGCACTGTGTATGTTGGCAGTAACAAAATGTAGAAATATCCGAAACTAAAACTAATAAATAAGTCGAAAATAAAAGAAGTCATTGTATTTAATTCCGTGTGTAAGTAAGCGTAATTGTACACCATTATATTTAGTTCCTTTTTCTGTCAATCGCTGTCACGTTTAGTTTCAGCTTTACTATCATCATCATCATTGTTATCGTCACTGTTATCACTATCTCCGTTATTTATATTTATAATAATTGGTTCGATATCATCCAACAAATTGTCAATTTCCCACAGTTTTTTTCTGTTGCTGTTACGTGGTGTACATAGTTTTTCCATTTCTCTGGCGTAATGACCTGGTACGCTGCTGTAATTAAATTTCGCATTTCAGCTTCTTTAAAATTCGCGTTGCGTCCAGCTATTTACCGTTTCACTTCACTCCAAACCATTTCGATGGGATTGAGTTCACAGTGATAGGGTGACAGAAGCCACTCCATATATTTTGTTAGTGTTGAACTGTTGGGAATTTGTTCTGAATTTTTGCTGTGATAGGAGGTATTGTCCATTACCATAACAGTTTTAGCAAACAGTTTTAGTGGCAAATTTAGCATTAAGTTATTTTCAAACCAATCTTCGAAGGTCGGTCCATCCATTTCGTCGTGGTAGTCCTAAGTATTTTTTTTTGCCAAAAACATGAGCTCTGCTCCATCAACAAATCCACTGGTAGATCCTGCGTGCAATAAAATGAATAGTGCACCACGAGCTGTTGGATCTTTTAATCCTATTGTCAGACCACAAACAAAAGCATCGCAATGAGATGTAATTGTTTTATCAATCCATTCTTTTTTCACACTGTGTCCGATATTTACCCATGATTCATCCAAATACACTATGTTGTATCCTTCTGCACGGTATTTACGAATTGCGCGTAAATAACGATGACGAGACGAGATGATTTCTGGTTTTTCAATCAAAATTGAATTTTTGTCATGTTTTATAAATACTTTCTTCCACATTTACAACAGATATTATGTTGTTTATTGTCGGTGGTATGTTGTCACGAAAAAATTGATTTATTTTTTTATTAACGGGATACCACCCAATTTAATATATACACAAAATATTACAAGTATTATCTAGTGATACAATAATTATAAAGATATAGTAAATATGTATGAAAAGAATTGGCGATGCAGCTATATAGAAAAAAAAAAACAAATATTAAAATTATATAAAGCACATAGCAAATATAAATCACATAAAATTACAAAATTTTTTTTAAACACATTCTACAGACATTTTCCGAAGCGCACAGCAACAAATCAAAGTCTATTCTATTTCCATTTAGAATGATTCTACTCAGTGGAGAATGCCTACCAAAGTTAGAGCGATGAAATTTAATTGCAAAATTATGAGATGTTCTAGTAACTGTAGGGGGAACATTAAAGTCGATTAGAGACAGAAGATCATTGCAATTAATTTTTGAATTCAGTAGTTTATGAAGAAACAAAACATCAGCATACATCCGTCTGGAAGATAGCCTAGGAAGGTTTAATGTATTTCTAATTTCTGAGTAGGAATGGTCGCTTAAAGGTTTGTGTAATTTAAAACTTAAGTACCTAATGAATTTATTTTGGACTTTTTCAAGCTTGGCTACATGGACTTCATAAGTGGGTGACCAAACGACTGAGCAATACTCAAGAACAGATCTTACTAGGGAAATGTAAATCAGTCTGATGGAATTAATGTTATGCAAACATCTAGAGGTTCTAATAATGACCAACAGCAAATCGCAACAACAGCTACCAACAAATAATCATCATCATTTTGGCTTTACAACCCTGTGTGGGTCCTAGCCTCCCCAAGAATTTTTCTCCAGTCGTCCCTATCCATCGCCTTCCTCTGCCAAGCACGTATTTCCATATTTCTCATGTCTTCATCGATGTTATCTAGGAATCTTGTTCTGGGTCTTCCTCTTCTTCTTTGACCAATAGGTCTATCAAGGAGCGTTTTTCTAGCTGGGTCGATTTGCTCCATCCGCATTACATGGCCTACCCACCTCAGACGTCCTATCTTTATGTGTTTTACGATATCTGGTTCCTGGTATATCCTATAGAGTTCGAAGTTGTATCGTCTTCTCCAGACACCATTTTCATTTACCGCTCCATAGATGCGCCTTAGTATTTTTCGTTCGAAACATCCTAACATGTTCTCATTGCTTTTTGTTAAAGTCCAGGTTTCTGAACCATATGTTAGGACTGGGCGTATTATTGTTTTGTAGAGTTTTACTTTTGTATTTCTTGATATAACTGTAGATTTAAAAAGGAGATTAAGCCCAAAATAGCATCTATTAGCCGTGCAAATTCTGCGGTTTATCTCTGCGGTAGTGTCATTTTCAGTATTGACGAGCGTTCCCAGGTATACAAATTCGTTAACTGCTTCGATGACGTCATTTTCTATAACAAGTGGCCGTAGTGTTTGTGGTTGCGTACCTATTTTCATGTATTTTGTTTTATTGGTGTTTATTATTAAACCCATTTTTGTAGCCGCTTCCTTTAATGCTACGTACGCCTCTCGTGCTGCGTTTTCCGTTCTCCCAACAATATTGATATCATCAGCATATGCTAAGATTTGCACAGATTTGTTATATATTGAACCGGTAGTTGTGATTTGTGACGTACGTATTACTTTTTTCAGAGCTAGATTAAATAGTATACAGGAGAGTGGGTCTCCCTGACGTAGCCCGTTATTTGTTTTAAAAGGTTCAGAGAGTTCCCCCTGGATTCGTACTTTGCATTCAACTTTTTCAAGGGTTAGTTTGGTTAAACTTACCAACTGATTTGGTACTCCTAGGTCTATCATTGCTCTAAACAATTCTCTTCTATTTACAGAGTTGTAGGCTGCCTTGTAGTCTATAAATATGTGGTGCGTGTCTACACCGTATTCCAGTGTTTTCTCTAGAATTTGTCTTAGGGTTGAAATCTGATGAATTGTTGATTTACCACCTCTGAAACCAGCCTGGTATTGTCCTATTATTCGCTCTGCATATGGTGCCATACGATGGCATAGTATATTGGAGAATATTTTATACGCTGCATTTAGGAGCGTAATTCCTCGATGGTTAGAGCATTCAAAGATATCTCCCTTTTTGTGTATGGTGCAAAGTATTCCAATATTCCAATCATTGGGAAGGGACTTCTGTATCCATATTTCTTTTATAAGCTGCTGTAGCGCTATTATGATATCGTGGCCACCTTCTTTATATAATTCCGCTGGGAGATTATCTATTCCGGGTGATTTGTTTCTGGCTAGTTTGTTTACAGCGTCTTTAACTTCCAGGATCGTTGGTGGATCCTCCTCCCTCTCGTCTGCTCCGCTTACCTCGCAGCTTTCGTCTTCCGGGTTTTCTTCTTCTTCCTCTATATTAAGTATCTGGTTAAAATATTCCGTCCATCGGTTTAGTACGTCTGTTCTTGTTGTTAAGAGATCGCCATTTAAACTTCTACATTGATTTGTGTTTGCCTTAAATTCTTTTCTGTTGATGTTAACTTTCTTATAGAATGTTCTGAATTCTTTCTCTCTGTTGAGGTTTTCTATATATTGAATATATATACCAACAAATAATAGCAATAACAAAACAGTAACAGTACATCCAAGATGGTACAAATAATCGGAACTCGAATATGTTTACGTGCTCCAAAGAACAAATGAAGACTAATTAAGGCCCTGAATGTATCAAGCTTTTAAACATATTCTGTACAAGAATTACTTTAATTGCTTCTTAATTACTGATTAACTCAGTAATTAGCACCGTAGGGACATAAATAACATGTTAAATTTGGCAGTTAGTACAAATTACCGGAATTATTTTAAACTTTGAAACAAATGTTTATTTGATTTTATTATACTACTGCTACTAATAAAAGATAAAAGTTGATAAGTTACTATTAGAAACAAATAATGTACAGTATTATGTAAAATTATTGTAAATTAGATAAAATTGTATGTGAGGACTTGTTGAGAACTCCTGGTTTATTCCGTTTATTTTGAAAGATAGACAATAGAGAATGCCATCGCTCACTGCATAAAACTGGCAACGTCTTGGCGAAATTTCCATAAGGTTAGCATTGCATATCTTACCCTGTACAGACTAGTCACTTTGAGACGATGTATAGTACCATGCTATTTTTTCATAATGCATGTATTGAGATATCAGTAATTTGTAAAACTTAAGTCATACAATCAGTTGGGGCATAATTACTTAAGTCATTTTTTATGTATTTCAAAGAATTTTGAACTACTTAGCTATATGAGGTTTCTAGATGAATAATATACCAAAACTGATATACACAATGAAACTTTAATTTACTTAATAATGATTTTTAAGATATGATTCTGGAAAATTATCTAAATATTAACCACACATTTATCAATACAATGATCCCTGAGTTAAGAACTTTTACACTACGACCACAGAGTTATTGAACAAATATTTATTTAAACAGTACAATATTTAACATTTCATTAATAGTTTTTAAGTTATACAGAATATTGTGAGAATTGATTCTATGAATGCAGTTTCTCTAAATTACATTTAAAAGTTTTTACATGGTGGTATATATAAAAATAAAATATGGTGAACTCAGATCAAGAGGGTAAAAATTGAAAAGTGAAATCACAGGCATTAATTTCTAAATTATAAACCAAAAGAAGATAGCTAAGCTATACAGTCCAAGAAAACACAAGTGATAATTTATAGATTTGAACATAAATTGTGATTAAGGGATTTTCCCTTCTGCAACAAAATTTTACTGACTCTTCACCTATTAGTTGATCCACAAATAAGTAAATTTTAAGAATTACTTACCCCACGATGATGAAGATTAGTATGGACATCAAAAAGTAGTTGGTTTGATAGTAGAGTAAATTTTGAGTGACCCTATTGCCCCATTTTTCTAAATCTTTCACATTTGGAATCTGAAAACGAGCGGCTTCTAAAAGAAAATCATCTAAAGATCGTAAGGGAGCGATTTCAAAATCAGACGATGCTTGTTTCTTGTGCATTTTAGACCCCTATTTAAAATATATCCCAAAATTACTGCTTACAAGTAATAAAATTTTGTCTTATTCGTATCGATAAATTATACAAGTTTGGTAGTGTGGTATGCACTTTTACTGTTGTATTTATAATAATGACATCACCACGACGCACGACTTCACTGACATTTCTATATCATGATGACATACATGTCAATAAATAACATTTTAATCAGGAAGTGTATACGAGTACGTCGGTTGGAAGTTTTATTATTATTTTTTATATAACTAAAATAGATGAAACCTTCCAAATAATACCCACAACGGCAACAATAATAGGGAAGGCAGAAGGCACCTATACCTAACAGAATTGCACCGGAAATAATAAAGACAATTATTGGTAAGAAAACGGCGGAATGCTCTAAAAACATAATGGATCTTAGAAGATAGAAATTCATCACGGTATGGAAAACGGCAAACTTCACCTTCATCCCTAAACCTGGGAAAGAAATGGAAGAACCGGGTGCTTTCAGGTCAATATAAATATAATAACGGATTTATTACGGCTGTCGCCGCTTCTCCGCCCCCAATTTCCATCTTTTTCTGTCATATGCAGTTGCCTCTTCTAATTCCCTTGCCGCCATTGCTTCATCAATATCGTCGCGCCAACTTCTCCGTGGTCGTCCTCTCTTTCTTCTTTCAGGAGGGATCCATTCCAGTATTCTTCTAGGCCATCTGTACTCTGGCATTCTTTTAACATGTCCGAACCAGATTAATTGTTTTCTTTCTATGTCATCATTGATATTTCTCTCCATTTTCATTTCGTTTCTTATTTGTTCGTTTCTAACTCTCTCCAGTTTCGATCTACCGCAGCTTCGTCTCAGATAATCCATTTCTGTCGTCATAAGTTTGTTTCTATTAGCTTTGGTGAGGTCCCATACTTCCGAACCGTAAAGTGTAATACTTTGGACTATACTACCGTAAATGTGTTTTTTGGTTTCCCGTCGAATTGTTTTTTGCCAGAGAAGAGAGTTTAAGGCACGGGTCGCTGCTCTGCCCTTGTTTATTGTTTCCCTGATTTCATCTGCGCTATTTCCCTTCTTGTTGAAAATCACCCCCAAATATTTGCAGGATTGCACGCCTTTGATTTTGTCGTCTTCCAAGACTAGGTCACATATTTCATCTGTTCCCACTGAGAGATATTCACATTTTGTCATATTCATGTTTAGACCTGCCACCTCATATTCTTCTTGCAGTTTTCTTACCATATAGCTAAGATCGTAGCTGTCTTCGGCAATAATTGCCGTGGTCTGGATTGCCTAATACGGAACTATTTTGTTTATTTTTTGAGTTTTATAACTAACTATACTTGCTCAACCTTTTAAATGTGTTGTCTCCTTGTTTTAGGTACAGATTCAAGTCATGACGAAAATATAAATGATAATAATGACCAGCAAAATCTTCAAGCAGACCCTGTACCAGCTAAGGCTAGAAAAAGATCACTCAATAAAGAAAATTGGGCAGTCAACAAAAGAAAAATGTTAAGAAATAGCGGTAAAGAGTATTTAACTAAAAGAGGTATAATAAAAAATCAGAAAAAATTTGAAAATATTGATTGTGGATGTCCAAAGAAATGTTTAACGCTGTTGACAGAGGATGAAAGAAAAGAAATATTTGACTCTTTTTGGAATTTAAAAAATTATGATCTTCAAAATTAATATCTGTATGCATTGGTACAAAAATCAGCAGTCAAAAGAAAACGTCCACTAAATAGTTCACGAGCAGGAAAAAATTTTCATTTCAAATATTTTGTTGTCAAGTAATGAAACCCGATCTGTGTGTAAGAAATATTTTTTAAAAACATTTCAAATCAGTGATGGCAGACTGTATCGTTGCCTTTCAAAGGATGATGTGTTCCAATGTACTGATAAACGAGGCACAACAAGTTCCAGAAAACTTGATGATTCTGACATTGTAGCTCACATCGAAAGTTTTCCTTCCTATCAAAGCCATTACACGAGGAAAAATAACCCCTGTAGAAAGTATTTAAATCCAGGACTAACAATACGAAAAATGTATGATCTTTACAAAGAAAAATGTGATATTAATATGACAGAACCTAAGAAATTAAAATATTATAATAAAGTTTTCAACACAAAATTTAATTTACATTTTAAAATGCCACACCAAGACACTTACAAAACTTGTGATGACCTTAATTTAAAGATACAAGGAGCTGGCGATGAAAATGCTAGGAAGGGATTTGAAATACAAAGAGAAGTTCACCAACGAAAGGCAGAAGCAGCAGGAGCAAGTCTGAAAAATGATTCAAAAAGAACTAATGAAGCATACATTCTAACTTTTGATCTACAGAAAGCCTTACCCTTCCCCAAACTTAGTACTTCTGTAGCATACTATAAAAGAAATCTTTATGTTTATAACTTCGGTATACATTGTTTCAATGACGATGTAGGCTACATGTTTGTCTGGGATGAAATTGAAGGCGGAAGGGGCTCTCAAGACATTTCATCATGTCTTGTAAAGCTTTTAAAAACTCATGCAGCTACACAAAACCATGTCATAATGTACTCTGATTCTTGTACCGGACAGAATAGAAACATCAAGATGGCCCTTTTTCTTTTAAAGCTTGTACAAGAACCTATTCTCAGTATAAACACAATAGACCATAAATTTTTAGTGTCAGGGCATTCGTTTTTACCCAACGATGGGGAATTTGGAGTCATTGAAACCGCTAGTCGTCATCAACAACACATTTTCAGTGCAGATCAATGGATAGACATCATAAAAAACGCAAAACGCAAACAGCCACATTTTTGCGTGACGAAAATGAAAAACTGTGATTTTTTTAGTACAGTTACCTTGGAAAATTCCATTACAAATAGAAAGAAAACGACGTGTGGTTATGAGTTCAGCTGGCTTAATATTAGATGGATAAGATTTGAAACAAATCATCCATTACAGTTTAAATTTAAAGAAACCCTTACTCCTGACACCCCATTTTACGTTGTAGATTTAACTAAAAAGAAGCAAGGACCTGAGGTTCAGTTAAACAATATTATACAAATGCCACTGTATACCTCAAAACGTCCCATAACCAGCGCAAAAAAGAAAGATATGAAAGACCTCTTACCGTATATTCCACCGATTTATCACTCGTATTATAAAAATCTTCCTACCGATATACCAACGCGTTCAAACAGCGGTAATTCTAGTGAACGTTCATCTGATGATGAAATTATGTACGATTAGCTCACAATAACAGTGAAGTAACTCCAAAAAAATTTTTTTTTTCCTATTTTTATCACAGAATTCAATATATTTTTTTCGTTTTATACTTATGATTAGAAACTTGGTCTTGTAGTGAACAATAAATAATGTAAATAACTCAATAACGACTTTTATTTTTTTTCCTGTACATCAATTTGCAAATGTCAAAATATCTACAAATTCAATTTGATGGAGTTACACCACTTTTACAATGAACGACACAATTACTACCTGGTCATCAGGTCAATATGTTTTCAAAATACACTAGGCAAGCTATTCGAAATCCTCATAAAGTCAAGGCTCGAAAAAGAAATAGAAGAAAAGGGAGACAGAAAGGTAAAGGATAGTAAGTGGGAAATTAGGGAAAAGCATGCAGGGGTAGGTGGATGACGGCGGTGGTAATCAAGAACGCATTTAACAACGCGTGCTGAGGAATAATAATCAGACTATCAGAAGAAATAGAAATATTCCCATAGCTGCATTTGGTAAGGGATTATTTCACAGACAGAAGCATTCATACAACTAAAGACTACACAACGAAGACATCTGCGGGAATGCCACAAGTTCTACGACTGCTGTTCTGGAAAGTATCCTATAATGACATACTAGAGATAAATCTAGGAGAAAGAATACAGGCAATCGCCTACGCAGACGATCTGGTCATCCTAGTGGAGCACTTCGAGAATTGTCTCATTATCGATAGGCCAAATACAGCCTTGAACTAGTAAAGAATGAAAATAACACCAAAACATTTTCTACAGGAAATCACGGAGGAAAAATTCACTGTAGAATCATTGTGAGATCACTGTAAGATCAAATTAAAGAGAGCCAGTACATATTTCAGAGAATACTTTTAGTAAAAATTAGAGCGAACAGCAAAATTATTAACATAATAGGGATATATGCACCAGAAGACTGCAAACCTGACAGCGATAAAGAAGAATTCTATGATGAGCTACAAACATTAGTGGAAAGAGAAGTGAAGCAAAATGAGTTACTTATATTATTGGGAGATTTCAATGCCAGAATAGGAGACGAAGTGATACCAGGAATAAAAGAAAGGTTTAATGAAAGAGTTATTAATGAAAACGGAAAAAGAATGGTGGAATTCTGCATATCAAACGAACTAAGTATCTGTAGAAACAAATACCTCACAACGGAAACGAAAACCAGGATATATAAATCAACAATAAGACCGATAATGACGTACACAGCGGAAACAAGAGCAGATACGGCGAAAACACAAAGACTACTGGAAACAACAGAAATGAAAGTCTTACGAAAGATAACAAACCAAACTCTAAGAGACAGAGTAAGAAGTGAGGAAATACGAGCGAGATGTGGTATAGAGGAAAAAAACGCGTGGACCAAAAGAAGAAAACTGGAATGGAATCAACACATCGAAAGAATGACAGAAAATAGAATAGTACGAATAGCAAGAGACAAATCACCAAATGGAAGAAGATCATTGGGACGACCGAGGAAAAGATGGTCAAACAACGTCAATTGAGGCTAAAAACCGAAGTAGAACAGGCATTAAGCCTAGTTATAAAGTAGGAAGAAGAAGAATCACTGTGGAACGACTCTACAAGAGAAATGTACCAAAGGAGGCTAGCACCGAAGATACAGCTGAAGCAAATAGACGACATCGAAGATATAAACGCGAGCTGGGAGAAAATTGAAAACAATATTGAAGAAGTAGCAACAGAAGCTCTAGGAAAACACAAAGTCATACTGAACAAAAGAAACAACAATACATAATGGTTCAGAAAAGAAATAAAAGAGAAATGTAAAGAGAAACGAGAGGCCTACACGAAGTATAAAACATCAAATACTCCAGAATCCCGAGACACCTATATAAGAATACGAAATGAAACAAAGCAGTTGGTAAGAAGAACAAAAAATGAATACTGGAAACAGTTTACAAAAATGACGAAAAGCGACTTCTACGGTACACAAAAAATATGGAGATTCATAAGAAACCAACGGAAAGAAATTGCAGAATTAAAGGAATACAATAACATACCAGCAAACGAATGGGAAAGATACCTGACGGAACTGTTTAAAGCAAAGGAAAATAATAATCAACACAATAACGTACCTGAATTAAGACACGAAATAGAAATCAGTTTTCAGGAAGTAGAAATAGCCATAAATTCACACAAAAATAGAAAGTCACCAGGACCAGACGAAATAACCAACGAGCTTCTAAAACACGGAGGAGAAAGTATAACCCTTCTTCTTTGAGTGCCTCTCCTATCGGAGATTGCATATCATTAGGGCGATTCTAATTTTATTTATTGCTGTTTTAAATAATTCGTTAGTGGTACAGCCACAATACTCTCTTAAATTTCTCATCCAGGACATTTTTCTACGGCCTGGATTTCCGCGTCCTTGGATTTTTCCTTGCATTATATTTTGTAGGAATGTGTACTTTTGTCCTCTTATCAGGTGGCCTAAGTATTCAAGTTTTCTCTTTTTTATATTCAGTATAACTTCTGGATCGTTATTTATTCTGCGTATTACCTCTTCGGTTGTAATTTTATCCACCCAACTTATTTTCAGTATACGGTGGTAGCACCACATCTCAAAGGTTTCAAGATTTTTAACATTTTTCTGTTTAAGAGTCCATGCCTCAACACCGTAAAGCAAAGTACTGAATACATAGAATTTTAACATTCTAGTTCGTAGCTGAATACTAATATCACGATTACAAAATAATTTTTTCATTTTTATAAAGGTAGACCTGGCAATTTCAATACGTCTTTTTATCTCGTGATTTTGGTCACCTGTTCCATTGATGAGGGTTCCCAAGCATTTGTATTCGTTTACTTTTTCGAGTTGGGTACCGTTTATTGCAATACTAGTGTCACGTATTGGATTCTTACTGAAGGTCATATATTTGGTTTTTTTTTGACGTTCATCCTTATGCCGTAGTTATTACATATCTCATTCATACTTTCAACTAGATGTTGTAGATCTTCTGCTGTTCTTGCCATTATCACAGTATAGTCAGCATATCGAATGTTATTGATAACTTCTCCATTGATTATTATCCCTTCGTTTGCATGTGAGAGAGCTTCTTGCCATATTTGTTCGCTGTAGATATTAAACAAGAGCGGTGACAATATAAAACCCTGTCGTACTCCTCTACGTATTTCTATTTCGTCCGATGTTTGGTCTTCTATTTTTATATTAGCTCGCTGATTCCAGTACAGATTTAATACTATTTGTATGTCTCTGGTGTCGATGTTCTTACCCTCCAGGATTTCTTTGAGTTTATTGTGGCGTACTTTGTCAAAGGCCTTTTCAAAGTCTATAAAGCAGGCGTGTACCTCTTGGTTAATATCTAGACATCTCTGTGTTAGGACGTTCAAGGCAAAGAGAGCTTCTCTTGTACCTAATCCTTTTCTGAATCCCATCTGTGTATCGTTAATATCGATATCTAACTTTTGATAGATTCGGCTGTGGATGACTCTAAGAAATATTTTAAGCAGATAACTCATCAAGAGGATTTTTCGATGATCTGAACATTGCGTTGCCTTAGTTTTCTTCGGTATGGTGACAAACGTAGACAGCAACCATTCTTAAGCTATTATACCAGTACTGTATATTGTATTGAATAGATGTAATATTATGGTTACGGATTTATCATTCAAAAGCTTCAACAGTTCTGTAGGAATGTCATCTGGTCCATTTGCTTTTCCATTTTTAGCTTTTCTTATTGCGTATTCTACTTCTTCTTTCAATATGTCTGGCCCAGTTGCATTGATTATTTGAGTTAAGTTGTTTCTATCGTCTTCAAATAATTCATTCAGGTATTCTGTCCATTTTTTTATTTTATTCTCTAGATCTACAATAAGATTTCCATCTTTGTCTTTAAGTTTACCTATTTGGCATTTCTTTATGTTTCCTGTTATCTCTTTCACTTTTTTGTGCATATTGAACGCATCGTACTTTTTCTCATAGGTTTCAATTTCTTTACACTGTTCTTTAATCCACGCCTCATTGGCTTCTTTTATTCTCTTTTTTATGTGTTTGTTTATTTCTTTGTATTTGTTTAGGTAATTCTTTATCTTTCTTCTTTGTTCCATCAAGTCTAGTATGTATATCTTGTGTCATCCACCCCTTATTCTTTGTTGTTGTTTTTGCAAGATGTTTCTTTCCTGCTGTTTGTATAGCTGTATTTATGTACTTTAATTTTTGGTTAACGTTATTTGTATCGTTAATTTGTTGCTGCACTGAAAGGAGGTTTTCATTTATTTCTTCTCCTCTTTCTTGTCGTATATTTTTGTTTGTAAGTTTATTTAAATCTAGTGCCTTTCTGTGTGGTCTTTTAATCTTTTTTGGTTTCTCCTCTATCACAGTAACTACCGGATTATGATCTGAGCCTATAGGAGCTTCTGGGTACGTCTTAGTACATTTAACAGCATTACGATACCTCCTTGCTATCATAATGTAGTCTATTTGATTCCTCACTATTTTTTCTTTGATGTTGTAGCAGTCACAACTGCTAACATATAATTAATTAATATAATTTATTATTGAAATCCTAAAACCCCTCAGAATCCCGTTTATGAAACGTTCATGGGCAATAGACGGTACGATGCGCAAACTACAGGTCAAGAGGCGCTCGCTAAAGTCAGTTTTGGCCAACAACTCACGCAGAGAGGTGTATTTCTCCAAGCCTTAACCGGCATTTTTTTGTCTTTAAATCGGGTAGAAAATCTGGGATTGGATTTAATAGTTTCCCCGAACATCAAGGGAGAAATTAGAACAGATGATAAAGAATCTTGATTGAAAAACCGACTTCCAAATCTATAGAAATGAATATTTAAGACCCGGCTTCCAAATCTACTGAAATAATTATTTAAAAACCCAGATTTCACCCGATTAGGATAACGTTTAATACTAGAATTAGTTTAACCAAACACCTAATTCAACCCATTGGTAACCAGGAACCGATTGTCTCCAGAACCACAACGTTCTTCTTCATTCGTTTTTTTCGGAGCCTCAAGGATCGTCAGAGTCTTAAGGGGACTTATCCAGGACCGCTGTAGTGTTGTGACAGACAGTAACAACTAGTTTCTCAGGGTTAAGGTTTTTCTTGTAATTTACAACTTTGTATATGCATATACCAAGGTTAGTACTTATTACAGTTTTTGTAACATCTATAAAAAGTTAGGTAAATAGTTATTAATTAATTAAATTAGATTCATTGTTAGGGAAGGGAAGAAATTTATGTATCAGGGTTTTTAAAAATTATATATATATATATATCTTTCCGAGTCTGTTGACCATACTTTTGTTCCACCATCAGTTTTGTTAGTTGTTAATATTATAAATATATTTGTTACAAGTAGTTTTGCTTTTATTTCAGTTCCTGCTTACAATTATAATATAGCAGAACAAGGTCAATAGTGTCTTTTCGGTTTTTAAACATTATTACAGGGTATTAAATCAATAGTACTTTATTCCTTGTTGTTCATAACTTCATTTATTTTTTTTGTTAATTTCCTTCAGAAATTAGCTGGCGCCCATTTTAGTATTTTCCTAGGCATCTCCGTATATTCTCTTATCTTACCCCTTTTATAGTTCCAGATTTTCTGGTGCATTATTATATTGTATTCTTTTGGTTAAAAGATCTCTTTTCCCCTTATCTCAAAGCCAAATTCTAGTGTAGTGAGGCTAGCCCGAATTCGTGCTTGAGGTTTTGTGTCTCTGTGTTCTTTTGAGCTAAGCCATTCTTTTTATTATAACTTCTTTGCTAGTTCTTCTCTAATTGATCATCTCCTTCTCCATATACCACCCCTAAATTTTATTTAGGTTTCAATTGGCGCTTTTGCGTTTGCAATTTGGTTAGGTTTCAATTGGCGCTTTTGCGTTTACAACTTGAGTTGTTTCAATTAGAGTAGAGTAGAGATGTCCATGTATATAACCGTCGAGGAGGTAATTTGAAAAAGGTTTGTTATTACGAAGTCTTCGCTTTGGCAAAATTGAATCAATCGATCTCCCCTGTCATTTCTGTTTCCAAGTCCATAGTTTCCTACTTGTTCTCCTACCTTACCTTGACCCACCTTGGCATTAAGATCGTCCATTATTATGTTACTGTGTTGCGTTTTTATTGTTTTCAGCATTTCTTCTAAATCGTTGTAGAATTGTTCTATTTCATTGTCATCTTTATCTGCTGAAGTACCAATCTGATTCTCGAAGCGTGAACATGTACCGTCATTCAAAGCGCCAGAGAACTTCCTTATCGTAAAACTACCTAATTAACTAGTAATTATCAGCATCAAAAAAATTATTAAAGTGAAAAGTAACAAAAACTAAGTGATTAGTCAAACAAACAAAAGAAATATGTTCCCTTCGGGGAATTTATTAGGATTTGATAATAATGGCCAACCAATTTATCAACAAATGAATACTATACAGGATGTCCCAACAATAAATAACCAGAACCAGTCAAACCAAACAGCAGTAAAACCGCAAGTACCATTTTTGTATTGTAATCAAACACCATCTAACCAGACAATAAATCATATGTCATGCCTAAACCAAATACCTATTCCAACCCAAATAGCTATACCAAACCAAGTACAATTTCCTAGTCAATCAACTGCACAAAATATTCAAAACACTCAAAACCCTATTCAGTTCCAATACACAACAGTATCCACAAACCTTCAATGCTCACTCTCATCATCACAAAACACCAATAATTACACGGATAGCGATAGCGACGTAGAACTTAACGAAACAGAAAACGAAAATAAACATCCTTGGCATGAAGTTGGCAATAAGAGAAAAAGGGTGAAAAGACAAACAACTTCAGAAATTCCCAACCAAATCCAAACACAAAACAGATTTGATTCCCTCTCAAAAGAAAATCTAGATGAACAAACAGACAATTTATCAAATACACAAACCACAAATATAACCAAAAAAGATCCCTCACGGCCACCAATCTATATTTATGGAGTTACTGACTATAGTGCTATGATAGCAAATCTTTTAACTGCAACTGCGGCCGAAACCTATTACACCAAAACCATTTCAAATAATACAGTAAAAATTAACCCTACAAACTCAGACACCTACAGGACATTCATACAGCACCTTAGAAAATAAAACATTGTACATCACACTTACCAACCGAAATAAGACAGGGTCTATAGAGTTGTCAGAAGAGGATTACACCATTCAACACCCACAGGAGATATCTCGCATGAATTAAATAATAAAGGTTTCAAAGTTCGCAACATAATTAATGTTAGACATAGAGTTACCAAAGAACCATTGCCCTTATACTTTACCGATATAGAGCCAAATGAAAACAACAAAAACATATTTAACCTGCAAGTCCTACGAAACTTCATAATAACAGTAGAACCACCTAGAATAAAAAATACAATAGTACAATGCACATGGTGTCAAAAATACGGGCACTCAAAAAGTTACTGCTTGAGGACATTCGCCTGTGTTAAATGCGGTGGATCACATGACACAAAAACCTGCAAAAAAGCACGCGAAACACCAGCAACATGTGCCTTATGTAATGGCAATCATCCAGCAAACTATAAAGGATGTGCTATATATAAAGACCTAGTAAATTCGAAAAACAAAAATATAACAAGCAGCATTCCTATACCTAGAGTTGCAAGCCTAAATAATATTAACACTAATGCTCGCCACATACCCCAATCACATGTAACATATGCTCAAGTTGCAGCAACAAATACTTCTCCACAAGACAACAACAATAATTCAGACATTCAGACAGAATTCCTCAACGAATTTAAAAATATGTTTGCACAATTGATAAACCAAAACAGCATGATACTAAGCATGCTTACAACAGTAATAAATAGAACGTCGTAATGGCTAACTCACTTAGAATAGCAGAATGGAACGTAAATGGTCTAACAAACCATGTGCAAGAAATTATACTATTTCTAAAATTAAACAAAATAGACATCCTACTTATATTTGAGAGTCACACAACTGAGAGGTCTTTTATAAAAATTCTACACTACTCAGTCTATTACGCAAACCATCCAGATGGAACAGCCCATGCTGGTTCAGTTGTAATAATCCGTACAGCTATAAAACACTACGAACTTGCTCTATATAACACAAACAAAATTCAGAGTACTATCATAAAAGTACAAGCGCTCACCTTTCCATTAACAATAGCTTCTATCTACAGCCCACCACACCATACCATCAATCTGGAGGAATACAGAGAGTTTTTTGAACAACTTGGCTCACATTTCCTAGTGGCAGAGGACTGGAATGAAAAAACATACAACCTGGGGAGCAAGACTGATATCTCCAAAAGGCAGAAATCTATTAAAGATCATACAAGATAATAACCTGAAATACCTAACAACTGGTACCCTCACATACTGGCCCACTGATAACAACAAAATTTCTGATCCGCCAGACTTTGCTATAACTAAGAGAATACCTGAAATACACAGCGACATCACCCCCAGTTTTGATCTACATTCGGACCACAGTCCCATCTTGATTACCTTAAGTACCAATATAATTTGGAAAACTCTTACACCACGGCTATGTTCCAGTAACACGAATTGGGTTCAATTCAAAGAAGAAATCAATGAAAAAATATCTCTTGACATTCAACTCAAACACAAAATGATATTGAAGAAGCTGTAAAATATCTAACGGAACAAATACAACAGACCGCTTGGAAAGCTACTCCTGAAAAGGAAAAAAACCATTGATGAAAGGTATAGTATACCCCTCCACACTAAAACACTAGTAGAAGAGAGCAGAAGAGCCCGTCGAAAATGGCAAAGAACAAGACACGCGATAGATAAAACAAATCTAAACAGGCTCACACACAGACTTCATTCCGCTATCCAAACAGCCAAAAACGAATCTTTTGAAAGATATGTCACAAACCTTTCTCTTGACGACAACTCTCTTTGGAAAGCCACAAAGAAATTCAAAAAGCCGGTAGTACTGAAATTACCAATTCGGAAAAATGATGGAACCTGGGTTCGATCAGATATAGAAAAATCTAACAGATTTGCAGAACATCTATCAACCGTCTTCTCCACCCCACAGGCCAACGATATTAACGACGAGAAAATTAGAGACTTCCTTAATGCACCCTGAAAGCTATCATTACCACTAAAATACTTCTCACCAAACGAAGTCCGTAACGACATCAACCTGCTTAACCCTCATAAAGCTCCAGGATTTGACCTTATAACTGGCAAAATCTTAAAAAAACTTCCAAGAAAAGGTGTCGTCTTAATAACCATTATTTTTAATAGCCTTCTGACACTATGCTATTTTCCAGTGCAATGGAAGTATGCACACATTATCTTCTTCTTAAAGTGCCTATCCGTTCCGGATGTTGGCAATCATCACGGCTATCTTTACTTTGTTTATTGCAGCGCGGAACAGTTCAGTGGTAGTCGTGTTATACCACTTTCGTAAATTTTGAAGCCAGGAAATGCGTCTTCTTCCCGGTACTCTCCTACCATTTACTTTCCCTTGGAGAATCAGCTGGAGAAGGCCGTAACGTTCTTGATTTCTCATTACATGTCCTAGATATTCCAACTTTTTAGTTTTGACGGTCATGAGAATTTCACATTCTTTCCCCATTCTACGCAGGACCTCCACATTAGTAACTCTGTCAACCCAGGATATACGTAAGATGCGCCTATAACACCACATTTCGAAAGCTTCGAGCCGATTCATAGATGCAACAGTCAGTGTCCATGCTTCCATTCCGTAGAGCAGAACTGTGAATATGTAGCAGTTCAATAGACGGCATTTTGTTTTTAATGATATGTCTCGACTGTTGAAAATGGTTCTCATTCGGCAGCCATGAACAACGACTCCATCATCATGTAAACGTCGAGGCTATCCAGCTCCTCGACAATACGAACCTAGAGAGAAGGCTCAAAAGAACAAAGCCTTTTGAATTGGTATGAGTGAGTGAAAAGCAGAGTAAAGTGTTGTGCGAGTATGCATGCTAAATTTAATGCTAGTTATTAGAAATAATAGGAAAGATACTAGTGAGTAGACACCTAATTTTAAGATCTCATTAGTAATTTAAGTTGGTGGACAAATTGATAATTGGTCTTACTGACCAGATTTTAATGTAAGTACACTTCTGTGTCTTTAGTAAAAAAAAAAAAAAAAATCTAATGAATGCTGCTTTTGCTTTTATTATTCGCTGTTTAATTTCTTCTGAGTGGTCCCATTGGCTATTTAAATTGGTGCCTAGATATGTATATTGCTCGACTCTTTCGATATTCTGTTGGTTGATTGTAAGTTGAGCGTTTAGTATTGGTTTTTTATTAATTGTCATAAATTTGGTTTTCTTTATGTTAAGAGCTAGTCCTTATCTGTTGCTGACTTCTGTTATGCGATTTGTTAATATCTGTAAGTCATTCAGATTATCGGCAAAATCTATAGTGTCATCTGCATATCTAATGTTATTTAACCATTCACCGTTTATTAGTATTCCTTTCGCACAACCGTCTAAAGCTTCCTTAAATACCCATTCAGAATAAATATTGAACAACAATGGAGACAAAATACAGCCCTGTCGTACTCCATGTTCTATTGCAATTTTATCAGTTAACTGGTCTTCTATTTTGATTTTGGCCGTTTGATTGTAGTAAATGTTTCTGATAATTCTAAGATCTTTGTTGTCAATTCCAATTTCTTGCATTAAAGTCATTAATTTGTCATGTTTTACTCTGTCAAATGCCTTCTGGTAATCTATAAAGCATACGTATATGTCACAATTCACATCCCTGCATCTCTGAAATAGCACCTGTACAGCAAAAAGGGCCTCCCGTGTTCCCAGGGCATCACGAAATCCGAATTGTGTTCTTGTTAGTTGTTCCTCACATTTTGTATATATTCTTTTGTGGATGACCTTTAGAAATGTTTTAAGTAAATGGCTCATAAGGCTTATAATTCTATAGTCTTCGCACTTTCTCGCATTGGGTTTTTTGGAAGATTTATAAAAGTTGACACTAACCACTCTTGGGGAACCACGCCCGTATCAAATATACTGTTAAATATATTTGTCAACCATTTTATGCCAGCATAGTCCATAAGTTTTAAGAATTCTGAGTGAAAATTATCAGGGCCTACTGCTTTACCATCTTTGGTGCTTTTGATGGCATATTTTACTTCTTCGACTGTAAATGGTGGTCCAGATTCGCAATTGGTGTTTGTTGTAATACCAGTGTTACTTCGTATATCTTCAAAAGTTTTTTCCACGTATTTAATCCAAATATCTCTTTTATGCTCTATTTCCAGTACTATGTTTCCCTGATTATCTGTCAGGAATCCAGTGTTCTTGTGTTTATATAAGCCTGCCGCTTCTTTAATCTTTTTATGGAGGTTAAATGAATCATGTTTTTGTTGTAATGACTCTATCTCTGTACACTTCGAGCTAAACCAATTTTCTTTTGCTATTTTAATAGCCCTTTTTATTTCGTTATTTATGTTGTTGTAGTAATCCTTATTATCTTTAGCGTTTCTTCTGTCTTCCATCATACATAGAATCTCCTCCGTCATCCATTCCTTTTTATTTGTTCTTTCAGGTTTTAAGTATTTCTCTGTTATTTCTTGACTTACTTTGTGCAAATTTTCTAGTTCTATATCTGTGTTATCTGTTTCTGTACGGGCCCATGGTTTTTCTGTACGAGCCCACGTTTTTTCTTTTAGGTTTTTTTGTACCTTTTCCTTTACTGTTTTATTTTTCAGTTGGTTAACATCGTACTTCATAATTTTTGGTCTTTGAACTTTCTTTACACTAAGTTTCATTTTGGCGATAAGTGGATTGTGGTCCGAATTTATGTCGGATCCCGGGTACGCTTTAACAGATGTTATAGAGTTTCTAAATTGTTTGTTAATAAGAATATAGTGTATTTGATTTCGTACTGTGTGATCTGGAGTATCCTGGGGAGATTTCCACGTATATAGTCGTCTTGGAGGAAGATCATAAAAGGTGTTTGTCACTACGAGCTGTTGTTCAGTTGCAAATTCAATCAAACGGTCTCCGCGTTCATTACGTTCCCCTAGACCAACGTACTAGTTTCTGGTACAGGTACAAAGTGACTGACACAGTTGGCGATTTTATTATTCATAATTAGGCCCACTCCATTTATATGTTCGTTCTTAAGATTTCCTGAGTAAAATATTTTGTGGTCTTTGATAACTCGGTATCCCGTTTCTGTCCAGCGCATTTCGCTTATTCCCATAATATTAATCGAGAGTCTTTCCATTTCTTGAATGGCATTATAGATTTTTCCCGCCTCGTACATTGTTCTAACGTTCCATGTACCTATCTTTATGGCTGTTCACAATACTCTTAGAGATCCATCATCTAGAATGATGGAATGATGGAATGTTCGTGAGGATTTCTCTTGATAACGACCTGGAAGGCCTCACGGTTTGAGCTAGATTTACCTTCCCTGCCGGATCTTGAATTCCGATTTTCATGATCAGTAGTCGGAATCTTAAAGTTTTTTATCACCATGATAATTGTACTAGAGATACTTACAAGAAGTCTTTAATGCAGTGGTTTCTCCTTGCCTTCTGTATCCCTATGCCGTTCACTAAAAGTCTTAGTTCCTCCGCCTTCGAAGCCGATTTCTCAAACTCCAGGACAAAAGAGTGCCCTAAGATCGCAGTATCACAGCCGCTTAACTCATAATGTGAGTGTCGCCTGTGAGTATCTGGAATTAAGCCTACAGGATTTTTACTTCCCACAGCCTTAATCCAGTAATGACATTACTGCTGCCTAATGTCATATCCTCAGTTGATCCGCGGGTACTTATTTGGCAATGCCTTATTCGTACCTGTCCTGCATATCTGCAGGAACTTTCCCTATCAGCCATATGGGACGTGCCGTGTCGAGGTTGAGGATATCCCCCGCCCAGTCTGTCTTCCGTGAAGTACAGAAGAGCCCCTACTCAGTTCGGAGCTCCTCCTCCACGAAAGCGGAGACCGGCCACCGGGCACAAATTATAACGATACCTAAAACTGGTAAAGCTCTAACCGAAGCCAGTTCGTACAGACCAATAAGTCTCCTTCGGACTTTATCAAAAGTCTTCGAAATGTTAATCCTTAACAGAATAGAAACAATAATACCTATAGAAAACCTTATCCCAGATCATCAGTTGGGTTTTCGGTCAAATCACTCAACCATACAACAGTGCCATAGATTAGTCAACAAAATAAAAGAGAGCCTAGAAGGGAAACAAATCTGTCTATCAGCATTCCTCGATATACAGCAAGCATTTGATAGAGTGTGGCACGAGGGTCTTCTCTTTAAAATAAAAGCTCAGCTAACTGACCAAATCTACCTCCTACTTAAATCATACTTGTCCGACACATACTTCCAAGTTAAATACGAAGGTGCTCTATTCAACTACCACCAAATAAAATCCGGAGTACCTCAAGGCAGTGTACTTGGCCCATTCCTTTATCAAATCTTCACTGCTGATATTCCTATTAACGAAAATACACTAATGGCAACATTTGCGGATGACACTGGTATACTAGCATTAGACATCAACGAAATATTAGCATTTAACAAATTGCAAAATCATCTCAATGAGCTAGAAGACTGGCTTAAATGCTGAAAAATAAACATCAACACAAACAGGTCTTGTCAAGTAAATTTCACAAATCGAAGAATTAGATGTCCACAACTATACCTAAATAATTCACCTATACCAATAAAAACAGCAGTAAAGTACCTGGGCCTTCATCTAGATGAAAAACTTACTTCGAAATCACATATTGCAGCCAAACGACGACACCTCGACCTAAAAGTTAAAAATATGAGCTGGCTAATCAACAGAAGATCGCAACTTTCATTAGAAAACAAACTGACCATCTATAAAACAATACTCAAACCAGTGTGGACATACGGAATTGAGCTGTGGGGCTGTAGCAAACTATCCATCACCAAAATACTACAGACATTCCAGTCAAAAACTATTCGAATGTTAGCTAAATTCCCATGGTATGTGTCAAACCAAACCCTTCATGCAGACCTCAACATCCCCTTCATCAATGATGTGATTGCTGACTTAGAGAAACAGGACATTTGACGACCATGAGTTTATTTATCGTTGCGGCAGCAATTTTTATTAGTTTGTTAACTATATAGACGACTTCTCGCTGAGACAGCACAGAGAAAGGTGGTGAGCGGCCAGACGCCGGTTACCTAGTTCCCGGGACTGATCAGACTGACATGCTAGATCTATAGACCCACGTCTGAAAGCTCGCCGTTGTACCTGGATTTTCGTTTTTCTATACCCAGCCATGTCTAACGTTTGTTACAATACACACTAGAAGCAGGTGACAAAATAATGCAGCGTGAAGAAAATTTTAACTACTTATGAATACTAATGCGAAAATGGCGAAAAAAAAACCGAAATTGTCCAGCAGAGAAGTAAGGCCAATATAATAGAGGGATCTCTTAAATAAGCAATCTGATGCAATATTCTTAAACGAACAATCACAAGTGCAGTGTTTAAAATTCATAAGGCGGCAGTGAGTCTGGAGACCTAACCTAACCTAACCTATTGCAGAGATAATTTCAAATACCAAGAAAACAAGAAAATTAATGAAACCTTATGAAATAAATATGGTAAGAAATATCACAGGAGAAACATTACGAGACAGACAACTTAATCTCAGTCAGAGGTGTAACTTAAAGAACTAAACGACTGGATACTAAACAGAAAAAATGAGGGGAAAAGCCACCTAAGTAGAATGGGAGAGCACATATTAGTTAAAATGACAATGGATAAATGACCAAACTGTCAAAGAAGTACAAGGAAGCCAAGAAAAAGATGAAATGATAACCTGGATATTAAATAAGAAGGCATCCAAAAATTAAACAGGCACAAGCTTTCAAGGAAGGAGAAAGAATACGCTTAGATATATAGGATAGAAAACTAGGTAAGATTAATAGAAAACAATGTATTGTAATATTTTTAATTATATTTTATAATAGTCAAATATCAATGATAATAAATGCGAAAACATATAACTAATTCATGCCCTACGCTGCATGGAAATCTTAAATCCATCTTTTGGTCTTAGTACTAAGTGTGCTTTGAGTTTAATGTCTTTTACTCTTTGATATGATGTAGATATTCTATATTTTCTAACAACAGTAGCGATTAAGGTTTTCATTGCCATTGTAGCGTATTGTAGACCTGAAAACAATAGTATATATTATATATTTACCAAATTAAATTAAATATATTTTTTTATTTATTCATTTAATGTCGTCCGAACCACTGAGGTTAGAGAAGACAACAATGGAAAATACATAAAAAAACAAAGAAAGGTTATATATAATATTAATTACATTCTAACATGAAAGAAGATTCATTTAGATAATTTGTGATACAAACTAGATTTTAATTTAAATATCTTTTATGCCTGAACTGTTTTTATAAATTTACTTTATTTATTTTATTTATTTACTTTATTTATTATAAAACATTCTACACTTTACAACACTTTACGAGTTTATTTACATACATTTATTTAATCTACATAGAAACAATTAACTGTTAATTTATTTACACTTATATAATTTATTTAAGACATTCACACCTGTTACAATTTAAATAGCCACGCGAACAATTTATTAATCGACATTTGTTTCCGACTGTCTCTTTAAATCTCAAATCGCCCATTTTATACCTGATTTGTTTATCCAGAAATTTCTGCCCGCTTCTTTGACTTTCGGTCAGAACGCCAACGATATTATTCGATCCTCATCTGGAAAGTTCCAATCGCAGGTATAAGAGGGGGACCCGTGGGTATGAGTCACATTTATCGTAACATGCCTATAGCCGTTAAAAACTTTATAATTGTTACGAACATGCATTCGACGTAGCCCATATAACGGTTGCTCTCGAGACGACGATGAACTGTCCTTCTAGAAGCGTCCGGAAGTATCGACCGCGGGAGAGATCGACTCGTCAAACAAACGAAATAGAGGTAAGCTCCTCCAGATTATTCTAGTACATAATAACTTGTATATATAACCACGCTTTTATGAGTTAAAGTTAGTCGATAAGATATTTTCGTGATACGCTACATAATGTTGTTTAGATGATTACCGTCTTTACGAAGCTCGCCTATGTCGCTGGGAAGGTTGAGTTTACTTCTCGTTTCCTGGAAAATTTGACATTGGGTTAAAATATGTTTTACTGTACTGTTGGTGTGACACTGGTTGCAGTATGGGGGGTTGTCTCTCGCGATTCGATAAAGATGTGTATAGCGGGTGTGAGCAAGTCGGAGTCGAGTAAAATGACTTTCTAGGTAACAAAAAAGCTTGTTTTTGTAAAGCATTGTCTTTAATTTGACTTAGTTTTTCGGTACACTGCGACCATTTGTTTTGCCACGCACAACTATGTTTTTTAAATATTGAATCATGCCAACGCATTTACTAAATTGTTGGTTTTAAATCTTAAACATAAACTGGTTCTTGACTTACCAATACATTTTCTAGGTCCATATGAAAAGGGAACGTATGCGCAAGGATGTCGTTTGGCTACTTCTTCAGGTAAAAATCTATCAGGATCAAATTTGTAGGGA
Organism: Diabrotica undecimpunctata; assembly: GCF_040954645.1. Classification (NCBI taxonomy): domain Eukaryota; kingdom Metazoa; phylum Arthropoda; class Insecta; order Coleoptera; family Chrysomelidae; genus Diabrotica; species Diabrotica undecimpunctata. The sequence goes on along the minus strand of NC_092805.1, from coordinate 87,353,616 downwards.
TCTGGCCAATATGTTTCGTTGGTGTGAGCTCTTAATATCCCCAATGCTACTGACACTCCAGCAGGAATAATACAATCACCTAGAAAATGCCGATACGTAATAATTGGTGAATATATTTTATCATGTTAAAAATAAAAAAGACATAGCTGAAATGAATATTAGTCGGACCATGTTAACGGGGAAATACAAATTCATGCGTTCAAAAATGTTAATGATCTACAAAATACTGTAAGTCCTTTCATCTCCGGTTCTAGTTTATTGATTTTAATCTTTTTTTTTAATTTCTATGTACTTATTGTGTACGTAATATATTTTTCCCAAAAATTCTAATTTTTTATTCTATTCTAATTAATCTTCTATAATATACTAAAACTTTAAGACTTTATATTTAAAATGAAACTAATGACTTTTTTTAAATTATTATAAACAAATTAGCTGGGACTTAAAAAAATAATTCCTACTTTTTATCTAATCATCCTAGATTAGCTGTCTATTATAATTACAATAGCTTAAAAATTATTCTAAATGTTTATAAATCAAGAGTAACCGTAACTTCGCAGAAGGGTTTTACGTAATAAAATATTTTTTATTCACTTTTTTTGATAGGTACATATTGATAAACTTTCATTTGGCATGCGTAGAATTATCGCATCTTCATTATTTTCTGACTAATCTTGTTGAAAAAAAGGTCTCTGGTATAAACAAATAGAATAACTTTTAAACTAATTGATGGACCAATCTAAAATTTTAAGAGATTTATTAAGCGCCACAATGTACAAATTTTGGTGCAATAGGAAATATATATAATCATCAATAATCTAATCTAATATGGCAAATATCTATATATTATACGTTTGATTTCTTACAATAGTTATAAACAATTAACGATTTTGCCTTAATTTGCAGTATGCGAAGCAACAAATTAATTTTACAACTTTTAGCAATGTTATTTTAAACCTTTTTTATGTTTGAAAAGATAAAGTTTTGTAATTTTACCTCAAATATACTTTTTAATGATAAGCAAAAAAATTAAAAAAAATAAATCTCTAGAGAAAACGTATGTTTTTTTATATAGGCTAATAACTAAAAAAATTCAGAAATTCAGATTCAAAAATTCAAATAGATAGCTCTTAATAGGTACGAATAATGAATATACACTTTCATTATTCATGATTATTCTTCCTTTTTTTCAATGAAAGAAGTCTGCAAGAGGAAGTTTATTTGAACTATTAATACTGAGAAGTAGGAATTTTTGTATCGTATGTTTCCAACAAAGAATCTGTTTAAATATTTCCAAGCTAATTGAACGGACTATAAGCTCGATAAACTCTATTACCTATTACATGGATCTTACCGAGATCAATATCCTCGTCAACTGCTCTCGCTAAAATACCTCCAGCAGGAAATAATCTTAAAGTTTCTTTGATAAATCTGTCCAAAAATTTTAATTTTGGTAAATCAGATCCTTCAATTCTTCCATGAGGTCCAACTACTTCCATTATTTCATCGTAAACTTTATCCTATAAAATTAATGACATTAATAAAATAAATTTACCTAGGTCTGTATATTTACAAACTATGGAATTCCATTACCATATATAAACAGTTTAGTGGATTTACTCAACAATTACATATATAGTGTTAATTTTTATAATATATATATATATATATATATATATATATATATATATATATATATATATATGATTTTGAAATATTATTTTTTACGAATATCTAGTGATCAGAACATAACGTTCTAATGTATAAGAGTGCTCATATATCCAGGTCCACAAATCTTATTTCTCTTCTTCTTACATTAGGTCTTATGCCTATTCCTATCTGACCTTAAGACTGAAATCCCATTTATGTTGTTGATTACTATTCCTCTCGTTCTAAGTATTCTTCTTGCTTTTTGTTTCTGCTATCACTAATGCTCGTGCCTATCGTATATGTCATGATTGGTCTTACAAATGATATCTATATATATATATATATATATATATATATATATATATATATATATATATATATATATATATATATATATTGACATCCTCTTCGATGTCTTCTTCAGGGCTTCCGAGCTCTCAGTCTCCCGAGTCCCCAGAAACTACTACACTGATCACTAACCAATGCGTTACTGTTACTGCGCGGGGGTTGGCGCGAACATTTCTGAGAGTAACATTTTGGTTGACGGGAGGAGCGGATGGTTTTTTTATGAGAGGTCCCGAAGTCGAAGGTAACCGCATCTCTTTTATTGAGACAATTTGGCCTTTTTTCTATTTCTATGGCTTCTCAGATAATTCTTGGTTTATAGAACCGGATGTGGGCTATGGTTGTGGAGTTTTCAAAATCAATTTTGTGACCTGTATGAAGATGGTGTTGACCTAGAGCTGAAATTAAGTCGGTTTGGCAAACAGAAATGGATTCTACTATTTTGGATTCTACGACTTGTTTGGCCTATATAGGATCGGGGGCAGTCTGCATAAGGAATTTCATAAACTCCGTGCTGTTCATTTGGAATGTTGTCTTTGATTGATCAGACAAGAGATGAAAGTTTTTAATCAATCAATCAATCAATCAATCAATAATGTCTTTTTATTTCCCATTAAAAAAAATACAATTTTCTCTTTTAGTGACATTTGTTCTCCCTGGCACATGCCATCAGGAGGGTTGGCAAACTAATATTATTCCCTAATTAATATACAAAAAATTACACTAAGGCTCATTACATCTAACAAGTTCATTAAAATTAATAAAAAATAAATTAAGTAAATATTCATATAAATGTTAGTAATAAACTAAATGTGTATATCCTACTAAGTAGCACTTCGCACTAGACTAAACAGTAATAACGAAGTATAACAGTAAGGTATATATTGTATTTAAAATGATTGAATGTGTCCTTTAGAGGGGGTGAAAGCTGTTGATATAATAATAATAATAACAAGATAGTCAAGATAGACAAGACAGATAAAAAGATAATAGCTATTCGCAAACAAATTATTAATACTAATTTTAATATTTTAATCCTATTGAAATAACACCATGCTAATAGATTTAGTAATTAAATAGGCTCACTAACTCATACCTATAAGCCCATGCTTCCCTACAATAGCCTGCTAACTCAGCCTTTCCCTGTCTCATCATAGTAACTACTTTCACTCTACTAAGTTCATGTCTACCCAACCACTTTAACCTAATATGTCTCAACACCGAACATTTTCCCAAAAAATGTATCACATCTTCCCTTTCCTTTGTGTTACACATTGAGCAAAACCTTCTTTCATCATTTCTGCCAGGTCGATCATTCAAATATAGAACTCCACATCTTAATTTGAAAAGCCATCGAATGTCCCCAAAATTTTCCATTTCCAGTAGATAATGCATGTTTACTCCTTCTTCTCGCAGTTCTTTGTAGTGTCCACAAAAATTTGATTTGAGTGCCCTATTCTCAGCCTGACACTGTATCTCCTTCTTTTTTTCTATCTTATTCTCAGTCATACTAGGCCAGCTTTCTCTCCATTCCCATTCGCACCTTACCTCAATTCCAAATTTTTCTCCCATGCTCATCCAATCTTTCCACCAGCCACACCTTGCTCTTATCATTTCTTTCAAAAGAAATTTTGGCAACCTATCACTCGAATATCCTAGTATTTTTTTAACATATTTTTGATGTAAATTCATTGTATATAGGCTGACCCTAGCAATACCTGTCTCCAAATCTAACATAATGTTAGGACAATACCTTGGACAAGAGAACATTTTTTTATATAAAATCTTCTGATTATTTCCACCTTATCGTACTCAAAAAGACCCCATACCTGAGACCCATAAGTCAAAATTGATCTTATCACCGACTCATACATTGTTACTTTAGCCAAAAAGGGTATATCAGCCTTAGACACTAACCTACTCCAAGCCGTGTGAATCGCTACTTTTGCCAAACTCTGGCGCTTTTTTAGATGAGCTTTAAACGACAACTTGGGTGTTAGTATCATTCCCAAATAATTATAGTTATTCACTACCTCTAATACTCGATTATTTAGCTTCCAAGATTCCCTGATCACACCACCTCCTCTTCTGAATACAAGAATTTTGGATTTATCTAAATTGATTTTTAGATTCCACATCCTGCAGTATTTTTCCAGTTCATTAATCATCCGCTGTAGCACCTTCGGATTGATTGCCATCAAAACCAAATCATCTGCATATAATAAAACTCTTATAATTAAACCATTTATCTCCAAACCGCCTCCCAATGCTTCATGCAGGTCATTCACAAAAAGCGCAAACAGTAATGGACTTAAAAGACATCCCTGTCTCACTCCTACATTACAGTCAAACCATTCAGATAGACCTTCCCTTGACCAGACTGCCGATTTTGTACATGCGAACATACTTTTTAACAAATTCAGCACTTTAGTAGATAATCCTAAGCGACTCAACTTGTAAAAAAGGGCCCGCCGATCAACTGTATCAAAGGCAGCACTAAAGTCCACAAAAAATATATAAACAATTTTTACTCCCCGTGCAGGTTGGATGTTTACTATACTCGTAAGATTAAAAATGTTGTCTATAGTTGAATAGCCAGTTCTATATCCTGCCTGGAACTCATTTAAAATGTTATTATTTTGTACCCACGATGTAAGTCTGGTTAAAGTCAATGCCGCAATGAGTTTGGTTACTGCATTTAAGAAGCTAATACCTCGATAACTTCCTGCACTTTCCATATTTCCTTTCTTATAAAGAGGAAAGTTTTTATTGGGAGGTAAATATTGTCTTTATTCCTCTTGATTTTAGAAATTTGTCTTTGGAAGGAAGAAAAGCTTCCATATGATAAGGGTCTGAGTCTTTGGGTTGAGATTCAGTTAGAGATTGATGTCTGTGGATGCTTCTATTGATGTGATTTTCGCGGTAACCGTTTTGGATGAGGGCTTGTTTTAAACTAGAGCGGGTCTACTTGCATCATCGCAAAGGCGTGTTGAACTGGAGACAAGCGTATTAATAACTGAATTAATTTGTGAAGGGGGATGATGAGAGTTGGGATGCAAGTAACGATTGGTATGGGTCGATTTTTCCATAAATAGATTGATGAAAATCTTGGGATTGGTTTTTCTTTATGATAACGTCGAGAATCAGTAGGGATTAATCAGCTTCCACCTCAATTCCTCTACGTCCCATTGTCAGTCCATACAACTGCCCTACACAACCATTGGCCAAGTAATTGCCAAAACTCTACAACCTCTCGCCGAAAATGCTTCATCCTTTGTCAAAAATTCTTTTCATTTCATCGAACCTCTTAAACAATACCTTATCTCACCGACAGACATTCTAGTAAGTTTTGATATCGTTTCACTCTTTACAAACATTCCCATAGACGAAACTCTAAACATTCTGAAAACTAAGTACAGTATCCAGCAAGACAACTTATCTCTCATTAAACATTGTATGTCCAACACTTTTTATCTTTCAATTAATTCTACAGACAAATAAATGGTGCCCCAATGGGCTCCCCACTATTTCCTGTTATTGCCAATATCTTTATGGAAGACTTCGAGACCCAAGCACTATCCACATCAATGCTCAAACCCACATGTTGGTTACGATATGTTGACGATATATTCGTCATTTGGCCCCATAGCATGGATGCTTTGGTATCTTTTCAAACCCATCTAAATGATATACATCCTAGTATCCAGTTCACGATGGAGGTGGAAACTGCAAGCAAAAATGCAGTGTTCTGCGTCATCTATGACGCTGCGATTTGTAGTGAAGTATAACGCTAGTAAACTTTAAGGACCAGCAAGAGGCGCTACTACATGACATTGAAGTGTGACCTTGCCGAAACGTCGTCAAACTAATGGTTTTTATCAAAACCAAAATTATTCAACGCAGAGTCAAACCCGGACAACCACCGCCGCTCAGTTGAAAGACCTGTTTGCCAACCTGAATTCTGATGAGTCACCCACGATTCGAAATTTCCAGAAGCAGGCCGAATAAAACCAGTATGAGTGACCTTCTCGGCTCTTCGATGGGGAATCGCCGCAATTCTCGAATAACGGTATTTTATATTGAAAGAGAAATTTTGTTGTAAACAGTTAGTTAGTTTTTGAATATCGAGTTAGTTTGAGTCCGAAAGTATAATTGTACGTGGAAATAAATATAAATAAATATTGTGAAATAAATTAGTAATAAATTTGTGTTATAAATAGAACCTTTGATAATAAATAAAGACAATAAATTAGATTAACAAAAACATAACAATATATATGGATATTTTGGGTCTTATCGTCAATATTGGCCTTTAAGTAAAACTCTTTAGGGTTTGCTAAGCTTTCGAGTTTATTTAACTCTTTTTCAAAACATACTAAAAATTAAAACAAAAAACTACGTTAGAACAATGAAGTTGTTATATCTTCAATATATTTATATATATATATATATATATATATATATATATATATATATATATATATATATATATATATATATATATATATATATATATATGTATATTAATCAAAGAATAAAAGAGAAGATTTTTAAAGTGTGTAAACATTTATTTTCTAGCTAAGCCCTTTATGCTTAAAAAGCGATCCTCAGTGCTATGGCCAAGTTTTAAAAAGTACCACTACTTAGGAGAGATCCCATTTTGGTGGACAAATTCACAATTTTTCTTTAAGGTATTTTATGTGTGGAGTTGACTGTACAGTCTTTTATGTGTTGTTTATGGATTTTCCACCAAAATGGGATCTATCCCAAGTAGTGGTACTTTTTAAAACTACACCATACCTCTGAGGATGGCTTTGTAAACCTAAAGCACTCAGCTAGGAAATAATATTTACACACTTAAAAAATACTTTTCTTTTCCATTCTTTGATTTGTCATAAGCACTCAAGTATGTACAAAAACGTATCAGTCTTTTCATAGATTTTAATGTTGATTGTCTTAGCCGCTGTTTTGAATGTTTGTACCATTCACTGTAGATCTTCGTTATCTGATTTCAGGGATGCGTTGTCTGCATAATAAAAGAATTTTTTATTTGTTTTCTACCCATCTTGTATCTTTGTTCTGCCTTTTTAATACCTTCTTTAATTTTATTCAATACTAAGTTAAAGAGTAGATACCTTAGCCTTAGTCCGTTTTCTCCCTGCTGGATTTTCGAATTAATATCTAGTTCGGATGATAGTTCATTCTCGACATTCGTTTTCATTTTATTGTTAGTATTAATGCTATTAATTATCTTTCTAATATAACCATTCTGTTTCTGTTTGACTGACTTTTTTCTTTTAGTAATTGTAATACATCTTCTAATCTAAGGCAGCTAAAGACTTAAGTCAAATTTACAAAGCACTTATAGCTGGTTTATTATATTCCAATGTTTTTTACTATTTTGTCTGACTATGAATATGGCATCTGCAATTGATCTATTTTATCGAAGCCGTATTGCTTCTTCAATAATTATATATTTTTCATTAATGTGGTTGCATCATATTGTTCCAAACATCCTTGTTAACGGTTGGATTAAAGTGTTTATACGATAATTGGTAGGACTATTGCTTTTTTGTTATTGGTATGGTAATGCCACTCTGGTACATGCTTGCTATTTAAAATTTCATGAAAAAGTACTTCTGTTTTTCCAATGTATCTTAAGAGTTGATTTGGGAGGTAATCGAGCCCTGAAGCGTTTCTGTTTTTTAAATAAAAATAGACTTCCTGATTCCTACTTTTATGATTTCTAGATTGTCATTATCTTCACTTTCTTTTTATTCTGTTTCTCTAGGTTTAATACTATCTCCATTTTAAAGTTTTTTTATATAAATTATCCATTGTTCTGTTGTTATTTTGTTTGGATTTTTTTATTCGTTACTGGTTTTTTATCTACCATTAATGAATTTTCAAACTTTCTTTGCACTCCATATAGGTAGTGTATGTCTTTGATGAATTATGGCCCATGGTTTCTTTTTGTGATTCTTTTGTTAGGATTGATGTGGTTTCTTGTTTCTTTGTATTACTGATAGGTGCTAACTATTTTATTGCTACCATATTGTATATACATTTCCCTTTTTTTCTTATGCCAAATCTCTGACTTCGGTTTTGAACTATCGTTTTGATATTTTTGTTATGTTAAGTTACGCAGTCCTAAGGATATTTTGGTATTTGATATTCTTTTTCCATTCTTTCTACTTTCCGAGAGTAGCATTCACCGATTTTGTGTGTCGTCTTTTCGATCATTATCACTTGATGGTCTATGTGCCTTTTTCTTTTTTACCGAGGGTGCTAGCTTCCGCTTCGAACCCTCTTTTTTAATTCAGGCTTAGGATCGGCTGTTTTGTTGTTAAGCTATACCATTTATCTAACAAGAGCACAAGCAGGTTTACAAATCATCTGAAATAAAACTCCAAATCAAAAATTAACAGAAGAATACATATAGCAAATATATATATTTTAGATTAAAAAACCACCTCTGTAATAAACCTCACTTTATCCGAACTATCAAATTAAACAAGCTACAATAGCTAGATCATGTGGAGAAAATGAATCATGGCATCATAAAATAGCTATAAAAGTAAAGGAAAACTTAAGGACATTGAAAATAAGAAACTGAAAAACAAAGGCAAATAAAAAGAGATGTAAACCGATTCTGGCATAGGCCAAGACCTATAATCGGTTGTAGAACCAATGATGATGGTTTTTAGGTCCACCTTTGGGAGGAAGTTCAAGAATATATCAACTTTTTTCCAATTTTGTATTTATATTGATAATGGGGATACAAGAGTCGAACAATTTGGTTCGAAGGTTTTGTGGTATCTTTTTGTGTTTCAGTATGTATGAGATTTTTCCAATGCGGCCCATCCCACTCTTACTCGTCTATTTATTTCAGTAGTTTGGTTTTCTTTGTTTACCTTATATTTTGACCCAGATATATGTATTCTTCTACATGCTCTACTTTTTTTCCTTGAATGGTTATCGTCGGTTGATAATCTTTGTTCGACAGTAGTTTGGTTATGCTCAAATTTAGTTTCAGCACCTTTTTAAGGATTGTGTATGAAGCTCATCGATCATCATCTTCAGTTTTTTCCATCTGTTGTCTTATTAGTACTACGTCATCTGCGTATCTTAGGTGGTTTAAATATTTTATATTTATCGAGAGTCCCTTCGTTTCAAATTTTAGCGATTTAAAGATGTCTTCAAGTGTGGCTGTAAATAGTTTTGAAGCTATGGCGTCTCCCTGTCTTACTCCTCGGTTGATTCTTACTACTCGTTTTATTCCGTTATCCAACGTGACTACCATTTCCGCATGTTCATATCTATCTATCTATATATATATATATATATATATATATATATATATATATATATATATATATATATATATATATATTATGAATTAATATCCTATATCTAGAATCTATTCTGCTGTTAACCAGTGTTTTCTCAATAGCCCATAATTCTATGCTGTCAAAATCTTTTTCGTAGTCTATAAATGCTACACAGGTTGGTAATTTATATTCGTTAACTTTTTCTATTAGAACTTTTAGTGTGTGAAGATGGTTATATGTGCTAACATCTCACAACAACAATAAAAACATAGGCACATGATGTTGTTAATACCGAACCATAATATGCAACAATTAGTTTGTAGTTTAGAAAACTTTACCTGTAAATTTGAATGCAGCCCCAGCATGATAAAGGCATAACAACTGGTAGATGCGCTGGTATCGGAGCCCTAAAAAAAAATAAACGTGCATAAATATAAACCACAACTAATGGTCAAATATAAATGATATAGGTAATGCAATAAAAAATTCACACTTTTTACTTTTTGCTGATTACCTTAATATTTTTTTTTGTATATACAAAAATTCAGATAGCTCTTACTAGGAAACAGAACAGGTCTGCAGATAGGAAAAAAGGATAGTTCTTTTGCTGGTAAGAGCAAACAATTAAAATCTCCCGTAAATGCCTAACTGATAGTGGGTAACAGCTGATCTAAAAAGTCAGCCAGCTCTGCCAACGGATCCTACCTCCTACGTCCACGAAGACATAAGTTGCATAATCACCGGCAATATATGGCGTATTATGGGAGTACTTTATATAAAGGAGGAGGATGAAAGGCGGGAAATGAAAGTAAGTAGCAACATAAAGAGAATACAATACACAAAACTTTGTAAGTCAATAGGAAAAGTATTAAGGAAGACATATGAAAATACAATGAAAAACTGGTAGAAAATTCAATATAAAATCCAATCAAAACAACTATAAGAAAACACGAAAAGCATTAATCATTGGGAAGAAGCAAATCATATCATCATTGAAATAATACAACTCGTGACTAAATTCAGCGAACTATATAAACCACCTGAAACACTTGAAGAAGCAATCAGTAACCGAGAAAATGTACCAGAAGGCCTTTCGGAAGAAGTAGAATCGAAAATTACAAAAATGAAAATCGGTAAAGCAGCTGGAATAGATGGCATAACAGTGAAACTGCTAAAATACGCTGGCAAATAAACCTGGAAAATCATAGCAGGCATATTTACGAACTACCTAAGATCAAGATGCATACGAGACCACTTGAATAAAGCCGCTAGTATTAACTTCCATAAATTTTGAGAAGACTTTCAATTCTATATATTCCAAGGAAGTAATAGAAGCTTTGACCAACCAAGGCATTGTCAAATCGTACATAGAGATTTTAGCAAATATATACAGACAAGCAAAAGCTAAGGTAAAAATTTATGAAAACATTTCAGAATTTACTACTACCAGAGGCGGCCGACAAGGAGACGCAATATCACTAAAGCTCTTCACTGAACTCTGGAAAATATATTTAGCAAAATGAACTGACAGCACAAAGGCCTATCAATTGATTTATAACACCTCAGCCATCTAAGATTTGCAGAGGACATTTTTATGATTGCTAATAATTCTGCAGACTTACAATAACTTATCAGCGACCTAAATGCAGCTAGCAATGAAGTTGGCCCAAAAATGAACTTGACAAAAATAAAAATCATGTACAACGATCTAGTAAATGTCCAAGCTGTAATAATAAACAACACTGCACTTGAGACAGTAGATGTGAAACTTGGACACTAAAGAAAGAGACAATAGCGAAACTCAAAGTCACTCAAAGGTCAATGGAGCGATGCATGCTAGGTATAACAAACAAAGATCGAAAAAAATAGAATAGATGAGACAGAAAACCAAGGTCACTGATGTAAATCTACAGAATTACATCTTTTAAATGGTAGTGGGCGGGACATTTAGCGAGAAGAACTGACAATAGATGGTCCACTAGAATTACACTGTGGTATCTAAGAGACGTCAAGAAACCAAGAAGACGTCCAAATTTAAGATGGGACTATAACATAAGGAAACAAGTCGATACAACATGGTACAGAAAAGCAAATATTTCGACATATTGTTCTGAAGCTATTTTCTTGTGGCATTTTAAATTAATTACTATTTAACTGGGAATAAGCCACAATTAAAGGTTAAAATACGTTTATTGACGTTTCAATTTCCACTTCGGAAATCGTTCTCAAAATACAAACATTAATGTTTTTATTAAAATGAATTTACTAATGTTTGTATTTTGAGAACGATTTCCGAAGTGGAAATTGAAACGTCAATAAACGTATTTTAACCTTTAATTGTGGCTTATTCCCAGTTAAATAGTAATTAAATATTTCGACAATCATGGGCAGAAATGAAGAACGACTATATAAGGGAGGCTCCACAATCAGTAGAATACTCTGAGAATAATGATGATCAAAGAAAAAATTTAATTGTGTTCTTCATTGTGTGATGTTTTATGCTATCAAAAGCTTTGTGAAGGTCCGTAAATAATTTAAAGATGTCTTCCCGTAGATAATAACGAATAATTTTTAGGAATATTTTCAAGGCATAACTTATAAGGTTTCGATTCGATATGTTGTTACATGGTTGTTACTATATCGTTTCTATATTTTACGGTTATAATACTCTTTTAAAAATAACTGAATTAAATTTCTTTAACTGTTTGGGGATAATGAAAATTAGATTAGAATAGATCCACCATACTTACCGCAATAATAAAGGTGGTGACTTCATCTTGTAGTTCTTGGTCGGTAAAAGCTACGTTTTCGTCATTGGTTACTTCCATCAAATAGTCTAAAAACGCTTTTCTCTTTAATGGCACTAAGGAAAATATATAATATAAATAATTTAGATATAATAATAAATAATAAACAATATGGTATAATTCTGATATAGTCATTTATTCTTGGTTTATTGTTAAAAATTATTAATATAATACATCTACAGAAATTTACCTTCGTCGGTATCTGATCGGTTTTTTCTCTCCTCGTATGCCTTTTTCTTTTCTCTTACAACCTACAACAGAATATGGAATAGTGGATAAATATAATAAAAAGAAACCGGCTTTATATTTTATTAAATAAAACACACACATACAAACACACACACACACACACACACACACACACACACACATATATATATATATATATATATATATATATATATATATATATATATATATATATATATATATATGTAAACGGTGAGCTTCATAGCCCCAATCACTACAGCAATGGTCACTATTAACTTCACTACAGTAGTGAAGCGAATAGTGATCAGTGCAGTAGTGTCTGCTCGGGAGACTGAGACCTCGGAAGCCCTGAAGAAGACACCAGAGAGGATGTCGAAAGCTCGGCGCAATGAAAATCAACGCGGTTCAACCCGGAAGACTGGTGAGTTTAATATTAATTTTTATAATAGTATAAACTAGCAGACCAATTCGCCATCGAGTTTTTTAAATGAAATTTTTATTTTGCGAGAAAAATTAAAAGATCAATACAAACAATATAAGCAAGAATATACATAACATTCATCAATAATAATGCAAGTAAAAAAAAAGCGATTATGGAAGTCGACCTAAAAACCGGAAGGCAATTTTTAGTTCATGAAATGTCGACATGGATATTATTTAGCAGTTAATTTTGCATGCTGATCACGAATCCGGTGTCAGATTTGCTCTATCTTGACGTTTTATGCGCGTTTCGGGTCACTTCCGGTGTCGGATCGCAACCGGAAGTACATATTTAGATTCGTCTCGACGAGACCTTTCGATCCATATATACATTGTGGGGTCTAAAACTTAAAGTAAATTTTAACTTCCGGTCATCTCAAAACCGGAAGTGAATTTTTGTACCAAAAGTATATCTTGACAATCTCATACGTAATACTAATAATATTCCGAAAAAATATTTTAATTATCTAATATGGTTTTTGAGTAAAGTGGTGGACAAGAAAAGGGCTCAGCGTTTTAGTATATAAGATCTTAGCTCTAGGTTTAATATATATGTATATATATATATATATATATATATATATATATATATATATATATATATATATATATATATATATATATATATATATATATATATATCTGAATATTGTAACAAACGCATAATTTTCTACTTGGTAGAAATCACATATTTTTTTAGTCTAATCTCAATGAACTATATTATGTAGGGCTATTATAAATAATACAGGGTGAAATTAAAAAAAAAAAGAAAAGTGCAAATCATTTATGGAATAAGCTTGTTTGTGTCCTTATTTTAAAAAAATATGAAAAACACTGAGACAAGTCAACTGTTAAATTCAAATGTACGCTTTTTAAACATAAATTTAATTGTACAGGGTTATTCACGTAAGTCTAGCATAGTCCATCATCTTTATTTTTAATGAAACGCCCTGTATATTTTTAGGTTTTCAGAAGCTACCTAACAAACTCATCTCAAAAAAGTATGTTATGTAGGGTCTAAAACTTTGAAATTAATAATTTATCATACTTTAAATCTTGGTACTTTTGTTTAAATTAGATAAATACAGACATCAATTTTCTAAACTAAATAGCAATATATCAGGTTTTGTATTTAATTTCTTGACGAAAATTATATATAATTTCAAAATTTCACCTTGTGTTATATATAATAATAGAGTTTGTTAAGATCGGGTTGTTAAGAAAATTTTAAAAATATACAGGTTGTTCCATTAAAAATAAAGATGATGGACTATGCTAGACTCTCGTGAATCACCCTGTATATTTAAATTTTTGTTTAAAAAGCTCACATTTGGATTTATAAGCTGACGTGTCACAGCGTTTTTTTACAATTTTCTAAAATAAAGACACAAATATTTTATTCCATAAGTGGTTTCCTCACTGTATACTTTAAAAGTTTCACAATGTATTATTCATAATAGATCCTACATGATATAATTCATTGAGATCAGGTTGTAAAGGAGATTTTAAATATGAACATATACATTGTGTTTCATTAGAAATAAAGCTTTTGGACTATGCTGGCTTGCGTGAGTCACTCTGTACGTTTAAATTTATGTTTATAAAGAGCATAATTATAAAGAAGTCGACGGGACCCAGCGTTTTTTTATAGTTTTTTAAAACAAGGATAAAAATAATTTTATTCCATAAGTGATTTCCACCCTATATAAGGAATGCGATCTGCATTCACTAATCCGACAGTTTGTAATTACTTTTATGTTTTTAACGTACTTCAAAAAACTTTTTATGTTACAGTATGTTTTAAATATACTTCAAAAAACTAATAAAACAAAGAACATATCAGACTAACCAAAAAATTACTTACTCTGCCAGTAAAATCTCTCATTCCTTTTACAATGTTGCGACTTTCTTTTCCAAGTGGAGATAAATTAAAAATAAAATCATTTTGGTACCATAAAACAAAAATTCGGAGAAACACTATTTCCATTACCCTGAAATATGAAAGTTTATAGCGATATTTTGATGAAATAAATGCAATAGAGCAGACAATACTCTATGAAAGATATTTCTGTTATATCTGGTTATGTGAACAAAGAAATTATAAATCTTGGTTTAAAATTAAAAATTGTTGCGATATTTGTTATGTAAATTTTTGCCACCTAATTAAAATTTTTTCTCACGTGATCTGAAAAATATTTTTTTTATCTAAGTAAACACATATCACTGGTAAATCCATTGGTAATATTTGATATGCAGATGATAGCGTGCAATTTCCTCTATCTGTGTATCCGCAGTATTCGTGATTGGCAAGGTTACCAACCTACACATCGAAAAAACTAATACTGCTCAAAGCAAGCGTGTGAAACCTCGGAACCGGATTTATAATGTGAAGATAACTGCGTCAAGAAATAAAAACAAGAGAACAATATTTAAAACCCAGATTGGAGCTACCACATGGAATATTAGATCGCTAAACACAAGAGACCAAGAAATAACCCAAGTGCTGAAAGAGAAACAACTTGACATATGCACTCTACAGGAAACAAAAAAGAAAGGAAAAAACGATCAAAATTAGGTAAATATATACTAATCTACAGTGGAGTACCAGAAGAAAACAGGACCAAAGAAGGTGTAGCCTTACTAATACACCGAAGATACCAAAATCATATCAAAGAGTGTCAATATGTATCAAAAATAATTGAAACAACAAGATAAGAATGGAGAAGGAGACCTAAAGATCATCGTAGTATACGGTCCAGAAAATAGCAAGCCTCAAACAATAAGGTAAACATTTTATGACGAATTACAAGCATTAACACATTTAACAGAAAAGTGTCGAAGGACTAAATACGGAATCCATGGAATAATTATACAGAAAAATAATCTCAGAAAATATTACTAAATGAAGTATTAAACCAAGATAATATGGAGGAAAGCTTGGAAAACTCAGAATTTAAATTACAATTCATTATAAATAACGTTATCACAAATTTTAACAGAATACATTTTCCAACACTAGATAGTGAATTGAATTGAATCACTACCTTGGCAAGACCAGATCAATTAAATGGATATTTAAATAAAATACAAAACGAAAAAAGGTCATCATTTCAAAAAAGGTGTATTTTATAATAAACATACTTCTTCTCTTCTTTTAGTACTCTGTCCGATTATTAGTATCGAACGTTGGCGATCATATTGGCAATAATAACTTTGTTTACGGCAATACATTATATACACGCATACATAATCGTTCCTCTTCTACCGTTAGGTGTCGAGGGAAGTGATTTTAGCTTTTGATGAATTTTTCCATGCTTTTCTATTTTTCGCCAATTGTGTTGCTTCTTGCCAAGATTTGCCTTTATTTTGTAATATCTCTGCTATGTCGCTGTTCCACTCTTTTATTGGTCTGCCTCTTCTGTTTTTCCCTATTCGTTTATTTTCTGACACTCTTTTCACTTGTCTGCTATTGTCCATTCGTGTTATGTTATTGTTGTCATGTTAATTTTTTCTCCTTTATTGTGTCAAGTAATGGTTTAATTTTGAGTCGGTTTCTTATTTCTTCAATTTTGAGTGTGTCTGTCCTTGCCCCTATCGTTCTTCTAAGGTATTTCTCTGCTGCTTGTATCACTGGTGTATCTATACCCTGGTGTCTTCTGTTTAAGATTCAGCTCTTTGCTCTGTATGTCAGCGTTGGCCTATATATTGTTTTATATATTGCCATCTTCGTTTTCTTTGATATTTCTTTGTTGTTGAGAAATCCTATTTAGAGCCTGAAATAGTTTTTCTGTACCTACTCTCTAGTCTATTGTTGAAATCGTCCTCGATGCTTGCTTTGTTATTTATTACTGTTCCCAGGTATTTGCATATGTTTTTTATTTTTTATTTATATATGACCACTTCGATTTAGTCATCCGTGTCGTTGTTTCTTCTTATTTTCGTTATCTGTGTCTTCTCTTTATTTATATATATATATATATATATATATATATATATATATAATATATATATATATATATATATATATATATATATATATATATATATATATATATATATATATATATATATACGGTGTAGGTAAAATAAAAGTTTATGGTCGGTATGGTAGAATTTAACAGGATATCTAACACAGATATAAAATCATATTTTCAGCGAATAGACAAAGAAAACAATCATATTTCCCCTTGGTCTCCCCTCCACATTCTTTATACACGCCCATTAGGGAACGACAGACAATTATTTCCGTTCCAGCTTATACGTACGAAACGGCAGCAGGGTTGCCCTATTACATATTTGAATTAAAACATTGAATTGATTTAAAAAATTGGTGATCAGTGGCGCGGTTATATTGCCATTCAAAACTGGATGATGATATTAAAAATGAAACATTACTTGACAGAAATACTGGTACAAAATTTCTTAAATCCATGAAAAATTTAGATTCGCATTTTTATTTGACGAAATTGTAACCCAATTTTGAATAAAACAAGATAATTTTGGCAACATCGCCATTCGTCCTTTCTCTTGAATGGTAAATTGCATACGAGGCAGGTCGAACGCTATGCTATGTATTTCTTTTTAGAGGTAACTTTGTAAGTGTGAAGATAAGAATTAAATATGCCGACTGTTTATACAACAGAAGAACGGGTACAAATAATAAAATGGTACTTTGGGGGCAATTCAGTACAAGAAATTATCTATTTATTTATTATTGCTTTGAAAATAGGCCAATATCTATAGAAAAAATTGTATTGGCCATTATTTATCAATTTGAAAGTTTGTCTGTACTAATGGCAGATGTAAAAAATGCTGCTTATCAGATCAATCTCGCAAAAAGAAAATTTCTCAAGAACGAGAAATTAGAGAAATTCAAGTTTGTGCATTGGCTGAAGCGACGTCGTGTTCAAGTAAACAAATTGCCGATGAAGTTGATTTGAATGTCAAAACAGTGAGGAATATTTTTAAAAAGAAACAACTACCATTGTTATAAAGTGCAGACAACTCAAAAAATATTTCCTGATGATCAATTTAAACGGATGAAATTTTGTGAAATTATGATAGAGAGATGCCATGCAAATAATAATTTTTAAATAAATATTTTGTCTACAGATGAGTCCTTCTTCACAATTCACAAGAAACATAATCCATCCGTTGTACGTTGTACGTTATTGGTCTCAGGAGAATAAGCATTTGAGTGTGTCTGTGCATACGCAGTATCCACAAAAATTGAATGTTTGGACTGGAATTTTGGGAGACCATATTATTGGTCCTTTTTTTATTGAAGGCAATTTAAACGCTGTTAAATATCTCCAATTACTGCAGAATCAAATTATTCCTGCACTTCATCGTCTTCAAATTAACTTCAACGAAATTTGGTTTCAACAAGACGTCTGTCCTGCACATAATGCAAAAGCCGTTAGAGACTATGTAGCGTTAATTTTTGCTGAACGTGTCATTAGTAGAGTCGGTACAATAAAATGGCCCCCTCACTCACCCGACTTAGCTCCTCTAGATTTTTATTTTTGGGTGATGCCAAAAACAAAATTGTACAGGCATAAGTTCAAGCGAGCCACCAACTTGGAGAAACTAAAGGAAAAGATAATCCAAC
Source organism: Diabrotica undecimpunctata (assembly GCF_040954645.1). Classification (NCBI taxonomy): domain Eukaryota; kingdom Metazoa; phylum Arthropoda; class Insecta; order Coleoptera; family Chrysomelidae; genus Diabrotica; species Diabrotica undecimpunctata. The sequence continues at coordinate 87,335,182 of NC_092805.1, read as the reverse complement.
TTAGCCAAAACATATCGGCAGATGAACTCAACGCCATGAGAAATGCTTTGTATAATAGATTTGGTTCCTGTTCGTTACAATTTGGTGGTCTGTTTGAACATTTAATTACCTAAGAATTTGGTTTAGAATTTCTAGTTGTTTGGAATTATTTTTAATTTAAACAGTAGTGTTGGAATTATTTTTTATTTGATTTCATTTTTATAGAACAAATTGTATACTAATTTTATCTTTTTTTTTTTATTTCATTTTTATAGAACTAATTTTTATTTTCACACCTACTACCTCCAAAAAATCTAAATGAAAATATGGTTTCAAAGATATTATTTGGAAAATACCAAATATCTTATTTTTAATTAAAAGACGTAATTTTTCGTCCAGTTTAAATTTAATATAATACACCTGCTCCTTTTCGAACTGTTTTATTCAACCGTTTATTTCTCGTTAACGAATCTACGGTTTCCCACTGGGAAGCCAACTAGTTGATGGCTGATTCAGAGATCTATGGTATGGGTATCACCTAGACGCAAGCAACCATCTCTTGTCCTACTTCTCATCTATTAGTCGATCCGATACCCCAGCTTTTTCTAGTCTACGTACCAGATAAGCAGATTCATTAAAATTTTTAAAGTACTAACATTAGCCTTTTTGTTTTCTAGCCAGGGTTTGAATCATCGATCCACTAGATTATTTACAGTGAAGTGAAGCGATTCGTCCGCCCAGTCGGTTGGCTGTCTGACCGACTGAAGTTTATTACAAGCGTAAATAAAAAATGGAGATCAGCTTTTTACGAATAGCAAAACCTCTCAAAAACTCCATCTAATCATTTGGTTTTAGATATCGATTCAAAATTGTTTATATTTATTCCATATTATTAGTATTTATTATTGTATGAGGATGAAGACATGGTACCCCACACATTGTGTAAATATTTCTAAATCACCTTTTGTTATTTTAGAATCTCCTGAAACTTTTGTCAAAATGCATTTATCATTGGTTTGCATACTACTTTTTGCAGAATTTTCTTATATCAATTGTCTAGTTTCGGTTTAACCAATAATGGTGCCTCTTTTATTGTTATGCTCTTTCGTTCAATGATTAGATTATAAATAGTTAACAAAAATGAACTTACCTGTCTGTCCATTTAGTAAAATCTGCATCAGTAGTTTGTGCATTAACTTTAATACCCATTGCAGTTTCTATAACAAATAAATATTTATATACATTTTTTATAATTATATATTATTCTAATAAATAATAAATTATAATAAATAAAATATAAGAAGTCCATGACATAACAAGAGAAAGAAAATACCGTATAAACGGTGGCGAAGTATGAAGAGATCTTTAAAATTAAGATTCCTCCGATAGGGGCTGCACGACCTTGACGTAGGTTTGGAGGCTTAAGCTGACTGTTTAGATAGGGCTGTAGTCTGGCGTAGGAAGTGGAACAAGTGTGTGTGTGTGTAAATGAATGGGATCTCCCTAATAAGGAGCTCTCCGTTGAATGAAGGTACTCCTATAAACGGGCTAGGCCTGGTGAATGGTAACAGCTAAAACAGTTCCTGTCGCTACATAGCTCTCTGGGGTATCTGGGAATCTTTCCCAGGTATTCGAGAGACTAGGAATGGAAAAACTGCTTCAGCGACCAAGAAGCAGCCTACCCAAGCTAAGGTGTGAGGTAATCGTGCCGATGGCTGTATGACCACAGAGTTTTATGTGGTCGTGAACGATCCCCTTGGGAAACCAGGCAAATACCATTGTATAAAGCCTTCCCATGGTAATACGGGGCTCTGCCAGGGACAACCAACCTTTCCCTAGCTACTCGTGGGAACAACATGAATACACAAAACAAAAAAAAAAACAAAACCAAATTACGAGGTTGGACCAAAACGTTCACCTCAGTCTGAAGCCGCAGTTAACGATGGACAGCAATGTTCACCTCTAATCTCGGCCCAACCGGAGGCTGGACCAAAACGTTCACCTCATTCTGAAGCCCGAGCTAAGGATGAACAGCAATGTTTACCTCAAACTTCGGCCCAAGCGGAGGATGGACAAGGACCACCTCAGGAAAATTGGCCAAAACGCCGTAGAATTAGCGGCGTCGAGGCAAAAAGAAGAAAGAAGGCCAGAGAGGCGATGGAAAAAGCACCCACGCGAGCAGCTCATCCCTCTCCAGCCCCTCCCAAAACAAAGGTGAAGACGCCCACATCGGAGGCTGACGACGGTTCCACCTCCAAAAGAGGACAGGAACCAACAGCCCCCTGTGTGAAGCGCCTTCACCCAAGTATCTCCACGGAGGGCACGTCGAGGAAGCATAAGAAGTCACGCAGTGGTGGAAACACCGCTGCACCTTCCCAAAGCTTCGCGGAAGCCGCCTTAAGACATCTCAAGGTTGCTATTATAGATAAGGTAAACCCGTATGGAAAGGTCACTGCCGACCGGGCAAACCTTATTAAACACAGCCTAATCGAGGAATTGGACAAAACAATCTTGTCCACCTCCAGCACCCACGTTCAAATCGTGGACTTACTCGGGTGAGATCATCAGAGTAGTCTGTGATGACGATGAGGCTCTTGCATGGCTGGAACAGGCTACAGCTGATCTCAAACCGTGGGAGGAAGCATCACTGGCTGTTGTCAGTCAGGATAAGCTCCCAAAACTTACCAAAGCCTCTCTATGGATCCCGGAGGATGCTGTTAGCACCTCTGATGACTCAGAAAGAGTGCTGCGGAGGTTAGCGGCGCAAAATCCAGACATGGAAGTTCCGAGATGGTGCACCTTCCACTATGAGTAAAAAACGATCCTAAAGGACACCTGTTTGTCTTCGGAATCGAAGACGATGACATGGCCGTCCTTAGGAAAAGGGCAATGAGCCACTCTACCACCAACGAAGGAAATGGAAGATCTGGTATACCATTGTCTCAGTCAAAAGGTAGAACTTATTATCGGCTGTGATTCGAACTCTCACCACTTAGGCTGGGACAGCAGAGATAACAACGCTCGAGGTAAGTCTGTTTATGACTATATTATTAGAAAAGATTTGTATATCTTAAATAGGGGCACCGAACCTACCTTTATTAATATTCGTAGCCAAACAGTCATAGATATCACGCTGGCAACAGCTGAAATATCGAATAACATTCAGAACTGGCAGGTATCGGAGGATACCTCTATGTCTGACCACCGCTGGCTAACCTATAATATTAGTCTGGAAAAAAGCCTTATCAAATCGCGCGATAGGAGGACGGATGTAGAACTCTACAACCGACTCTTAGAAGATGCTCTGCGGAATGAAAAGGTTTCAACTCTAGGAATTAATACAGAATTCGAAAGGGAACACGGTATCTACCCAAAACAAAATAAGCTATGCTTATAAAAAATCCTGTCTAATAAAGATAATTCAAGAAAGTCGCAAAACCAACTCTTGGCGGTGCACTGAATTGGAACACCGTAGGAAGATAGCAAGAATAGCTTTTAATATAGCAAAACGCACCAAACTCAAAGAGGATTGGGATTCTTATCAATCAAATCTCAGAGAGTTTAAAAAAGTCTGCAGACAAAGACAAAGAGCTGCTTGGAGAACCTTCTGTGAGGAAATCGAAGATTTCCCGAAGGAAGATGGAAACAAAACTTCCAACCTTCGCGAAAGTGCTGATGTCCTAATATAAACACACTTTCCCGGTTTAAGTGTCTCAACAGCACCAAACTGGATGGAAGAAGCAATCATACCCTCAATAAACGACTGGCATCTCGCCAGAACAATGATTAATGAGGAAAAGTTAAAATGGGTCATATTGTGCTCTTTCAAATCACCAGGGCCTGACGGCATATATCCAGCCCTACTACGGTTTGGACTGGATATCCTTCTGCCGCACCTCGTGGAAATATTCAGAGCCTCCTTGGTTCTGAGATATATTCCTAGGAAGTGGATAGAGGTACGTGTGGTCTTCATACCAAAACTATGTAGGATGGACTACACCCTACCAAAGGCTTTCCGACCAATTAGCCTATCATCCTTTCTGTTGAAAACGATGGAAAGACTATGCGGGAGGTACATAAGGGATGAAGTTCTGGTCCATAACCCACTTCACCCAAATCAGCATGAATATACTTCGGGAAGATCTACCGATTTTGCACTGCATCATGTAGTGGGAAGAATTGAAAGATCGCTGGATAATAAAGAATCCACCCTAGGTATATACATAGACATTGAGGGAGCGTTTGATAAAACCACATTCCCAACCATCACCCAACAGCTCAACGTCAGGAATGTTCCCCTGGCCGTAAGCGAATGGATATTCAGTATGCTCTCTAATAGAGCAATAAGCAGAAATGTAGAATTTCTGTTAGAGGCATGGTTACGAGGGGGTGTCCACAGGGAGGGGTGCTATCACCACTACTAGGGAACATAGTTCTAGATACCCTGGTTGACCAACTCAGCAGCAACGGTTTCTACACAATAGCCTATGTAGACGATATTGCTGTCCTGCAAAGCGGTAAGTTTGAGAACACACTATGTGAGAGATCACAAGTTGATCTCCGACTAATAGAAACATGGTGCAAGGAACACTCACTATCTATAAATCCTAAGAAAACAGAGATGGTCCTCTTTACCAGGAAAAGAAGAATCACGGGCTTAATACCCCCAAGGATTCAAAACTACGGTCTAAATTTTTCTGACGAGGTGAAGTACCTTGGTATTACCCTTGACAGGAAGTTAACATGGAACTCACACTTAGATGGTAGAGCTAAAAGGGCATATATTGCCTATGATCAGTGTCGACGAACCGTCGGACGCATCTGGGGCCTTACGTCCAGGGTGATCACCTGGGTCTACACTGCTGTCATTAGGCCAATGCTAACTTACGGAGCTATTGCTTGGGTACCAAAAGTGCTACAGGCAACATACAAGCGCTACTAACCTTGAATAGACCACGTGTCACATCAGGTTTAGTAATGGAGTGTCACGAATCACTAACTCAAGCTTCGGATGGTAATACCATCATCCTGATGTGGGTTAAAGGACACAATAGGAATAAAGGCAACCGCATTGCTGACCAATTATCTAGGAAGGCGACAGGCCTAAGACTCTTAGGACCTGGGGATCTTTTTGGTTGGTTAACTACAACAATCGCAGACATTGTCAAATGTCACTCCCATACGCAAACCGTAAAAAGATGGGAAGAAGGGCAAGGATGTAAACTTGCCAGGGTAACACTAAGTAACCTTGAAGAGTTAACATCAAAGAAGTACTTGGGAATGACCTGGAAAAACCTACGTTTGGCAGTGGGTTTTTTAACTGGTCATTGTCAACAAAGCAAACACCTCCACATACTGGGGCTAGCAGACACATCTCTATGTAGGAAGTGTGAACGAGAAGATGAAACTGTAGAGCATGTCCTATGTGAATGCCCGGAGTTATCGTTAATACGAGAGTACGCGTTCGGCGAGTCCTGGCCCACACCTGCCCACATAAGAGAGATGTCTCCTGGTGACTTGTCCACCTTCCTAGAAATGGCAGGATGGACAATGAGCTAAGGGTGACAGCTCCCTGGGAGCATGCACAATGGGTCAATTGTGACCTAAGTGCTGTGAAACTTAACTCACCCTCCCTACTCTACAGATACAGATAAAATTAGGATTGTCTAAAAGGAGAAACGTATAAATTGAGGCAGAAACGTATACTAAAAGAATGGAAAAGAAAAGTATTTTTGAAGTTTGTAAAAATTTTTAATTCCTAGCTGAGAGCTTTCGGCTTACAAAGTCATCCTCAGAGCTATGGTCAAGTTTTAAAAAGTACCACTACTAGAGAGGGATTTCATTTTGGTGGAAAAATTCACAATTTTCCTTTTTTTGATTTCTCTCTCTTCAATGGCGGTACAGCCCAAATCGAACCTTGGCCTCCTCCAATCTATGCCTTCATCCTTGCCGGTTCCATAACTATCTTCTCCCGGTTCTCACGTCTAGCAAATTTTGAGTATCCGCTGCCACTTCATCCTTCCACCTTTTCCGTGGCCTTTCTTTTGGTCTTGCGCCCTGCATTTTACTATCTAGTGCTCTTTCTGTCAATATTTTGGTCTCTATTCTCGCTACATGGCAAGCCCATCGAAGTCTCTGAAGTTTAACAAATTCTAAAATCGGTGCCTCTTCGAACAGTTGGTAGAGTTCATGGTTGTACCTGGATCTCCGAACTCCGTTTTCGTTAATAGATCCAAATATCTTTCTTAGCACTTTTCGTTCGAAGACTTCCAGCTTTCGTTTTGTGTCTTCTGTCATCACCCATGTCTCGCATCTATAACATACCATTGGTCTGATAATAGTTTTGTAGACCCTGATTTTCGATCTCCAGTGTGTGTTTTTGGAGCGGAACACATGAGCGAGTGAAAGTAAGCTTTGTTTCACTTTACTATTCTTCTTTGAATTTCTGGTTCTTTTGTTCCATCTGTCTTTAATGTAACTCTCAGACATGTGAAGCTTTCTACAGTTTTAATATCGTCCTTTAATTCAACTGTGCGTCTATTTTCCCTAGCTCTTGTCAGTGTTAGTTCTTTGTCTTTTGAATATTTATTTCTAGTCCGGTCTCTTTTGACCCTCTTTTTAAATGTGAATATATTTCCGCCGCCCCTTCTGTTCTGCGAGACATGATGCTAATGTTATCGGCATAGGTAATATGTATTGATTTATTTGTTAGAAGATTACCTCTTCCTATACTGAATAGTGTCAGTATTGGACAATAAAAAAATTACCGGTGAGTACGTGAAGATTATGAGATAATAGTATGATCGAGTAGGATTGGGTCGTAACTAGTGTTACGATAGCTGTAGAATAGACTAATAAGTTTCATTTAATAATGGAAATGCATCAAGACTTAGTTTAAGTCTATCTTATTCTCAGATGAATGAATTCAATTTGAACATAACGCACATATATCATTGATAGAATGTCCCACAAATGTGATTTGATCTTGGATGGAGTAAGTTCTTCATGTGTACTTTTTGGGGAAATGTCCAAAAAATTCGAATTTTCTTACATGTTCTGAAATTTCCAAAAATCAAAATGTCACACATATATTATCATTTTCAACATTTTGGTACTTACTTTTTAATAAATGTATTTTAAAATTCATAATACAATTTAAATGCTTGGCCCACATGACCCTCCTCCCGCCTAAATTAGATCATAAATTAGGTTGTTTCGTATTCGCATCAACTGCCGAATACGTGTAAGATGTCAACAAAAGTCTTAATAAGTACGAAATACAAGTTCGGGGAAGTACAGCTTTTGTCTAGACGCTAGACGTACTCTACAACTGTTTAGTCTTTATCTGATCGAGTTCGAGTGCCTGTTTCTGATTTATTTTATATATAATATGCCAAAATTTTTAGGGCAAAGGCAGCTAGAGCTGGCCTTAGAGGGGGTGGTACGTGAGTTGAGTGATGAAAATGGTATGTAGGTACATCTTTATTCTTGGAGGTTTGTGCAAGTTTGACATATTATTTTTTTTTGTAAAGTATTACTCAGCAAATTTTTCGTTCTTTTTAGAGCAAATTGATGCTGTCGATATTCAACCCGAGGTAGATCAACTGACAGATGGGAAAGATTTCACAGAGGATCTTGTGAATAATGGCCAGAATATTGACATAACAGGGACTTTCGAGATTCATTCCACCCCAGAAAAACTAGATGAGGGATCTGATAATCACGATTTAGCAACACAACGTCAAGCAGACTTAGCAGCAACGACAGGAAATGGCAAACCGATTTGGAGAGCTGAACAATTCCTAATATATACACCAAAATCTACCTATATCCAAAGAAGAGGAATAAATTCAAGAATTAAAAGGTCAATTAGAGGGCCTATCAGCATTGCATATTTTTTCAAGTTTATCGATGGGGATCTAATGGATTTGATTATTCAGTTTTCGAAAGAATACGTACGGAAGAATAACAGACATGACTTCCATCTATCACGAGAAGAACTGCTGAATTTTCTCAGAATTATACTTTTGTCAGACTACCTTACATTACCGAAGATTGATATGTATTGGTCTTTAGATGAGATTAAAACTGTGGATATTGTCAGAAAATGTATGAGCCGAAATAAGTTCAGATCAATAAAACGGAATCTACATTTGAGTGATAACGACAACCTGGATGTAACTGACAAATTTACAAAACTGCGTCCCTTTTTTTACTCACTCAACCACAAATTTTTAGTTTGGAATTTTTTCGTGTGAGTTGTCTTTTGAAGAAAAGAAAAGAGAAAATGGTTCCTTATTTTGGCAACATTCTTGCAAGATGTACATCAAAGGCAAGCCTGTCCGTTTTTGATTTAAGATTTGGTGCATGTGTTCTTTAAGTGGATACCTTTATCAGTTCATTCCTTACACGGGAGCTGCGGAAAAGAAAACTGTTCTTGGTAATAACTTTTTCGCGTCTTACAAACTGTTGTCTCATTTAAAAACATAAGGATTCTTCGCCACACTGACTATTCGAGAGAACTGAACAAGTAATTGTCCTTTAATACCAAGTAAATTGCTCTCAAAACAGGAAAGTGGCTCCTCTTGAGGAAGAGATGATTTACAGTTTGAGGAATCAACTTATAGTTCTTTCGTGAAATGGAACGATAATTCCATTGTGACAGCAATTAGTGCACATTATAATATAAGACCCCTCAGCTCTGTCAAAAGGTATAATAGAAAACTAAAAAAAGAGACGTCAGTCTCACAACCAGCCATAATTTCTGTATATAATAAATCCATGGGAGGGGTAGATTTGCATGAAAATGGTGTATTACTACGTAAAACTATAGATCCACTATGGTGGTGGCCATTATTTATAAATGCAATCGACAGTGCTCTTGTAAATGCTTGGAAAATGTACAATACTGTGCATGATAGTAAAATGCCACAACTAAATTTCAAATTTTATTTTTTTTGTCTCTGTTCGACTTCTGAAAACGAAGAACTTCGTCCCAAGGGTACTTCCTTCAGAACCACTCAATGAAGAAAAGATTAATCAAAATGGGCATATTATCATTAGAACTGATTCTCGTAGAAGATATCGTGTGTGTAAAAGTCAAACAATTTATATTTGTGAACTTTGCACAATTTATTTACACGCCAACTGTTTTCGGAAATATTACTTAACGCTTTAACCATACATATGTGTTACTTTATTTTTTTTTTATTATATTATTTTTCTTCTTGGCTGCAAATGGGTGAATTATTCTCATTAGTGTTGAATTATATTACTAGCCCGTTACACAAAACGGGGAACCAACTAGAATGTAATCATTACACCGTAATAACTCTCCTAAATACGGCATATAAGATATTGTCAAACATACTTCATGAGAGATTGAAGCCTTATAACAAAGCGTTTCTAGGAGAATATCAGGCAGGTTTCAAGCGTGGACGTTTAACTATTAACCAAAACACATTCTCAAAAAAGTTTAATATAGATATGTACCATATTTTTGTCGGTTTTAAAGCGGCATATGACAGTGTCATAAGGCCAAGTCTTTACAACGATATGAATGAGTTAGGAATTAAAAAATACTCATATGCACGAAAGAAGTGACAATGGCCAAGATGCTATCAGCAATAAAAATTCAGAACGACGTATCAACCAACTTTAAAACCTAGGGGGTTAACCATGAGAGAAATAAAAAGGCAGATCATAATTATTTCAAATAGGTATTATCATGGTCCGTCAAAGTACTTAGCTAATAAACGCCTGTCTGAAAAACTCGTGTAAGACTGTATAGAATACTGATAGTCCCCATTCTCACATATGGATCAAAGGCATGGACCCTAACCAAAACAGATGACTTATCTCTATTGATTTTTGAAAGAAAGCTACTACACAAGATATTCAAAGCGGGCTCTATGAACGTAATATGGAGGAGTAGATATAACTTTGAACTGCACATTATCTACAAGCTTAAGTTTGGTGGAAAACATATTTCCACTATAATCAAGCACAACCGTCTACAGTGGGCAGGACATGAAGTCCAGATATCGGAATCGAACATGATAAAAAAATTCTAAGAGCGCAACCGGTGGGAATGAGAAGACGGGGTAGACCAAAGTTCAAATGGATAGACGGGGTAACACAGATGGCAACAAATATGGAGTCGTCACTTGTTAACCTAGCCAGCCGAACGGCGACATTGCCGGATTGTGAGAGAAATCCACCGTATCCTAAAATTAAAAATTAAAAAAAGTTGAAATTAACGTAAGAACTCAAAGGGAAACAAACCTTTCGAAATAACGTATGTCAAGAATAATAAATTTTAAGATATTAAAGCAAGAGCAAGTGTGTCAAAAACGAATTACTGATTAGGAAAGTTACCAGATGGAGGCCAAAACCTGAAAAACTAAGGGAAAGACCTAGAGAGATAAGGGGAACCAGGTTATGAGAGATATTAAAATCCTGAAAGTAAGAAACTGGAGGGAATTATACACAGATCGAAATGAGTGGAAGAAAATTATAAGGAAAGCCAAGTCATACAACAAACTTTGACAATACACAAGAACAATGAGGAGTGATTTACCGCAATAAGCGAATCAGAGAACTCTAAGTAAGAGCGGCAAACATTCCATCAAGAATGAAAGGCCTTGATGATGATGATTATGATCACCACACCTGGAAAACCGACAACAGAAGTTAACTTTTACACACCGATTCTGCTATTCAAGTCCACTACTAACGATGTCAAAAATATGGGAAAGACTTTTATTAAACAGAATAAAAGAAGCATTGCAGTTTGACAGTTTGGTCCTATCTCATCTATTCGGATTATGAGAAAATCGCTCTATAATTCAATAATGTCACAGAACCGTCAGTGAAATAAAAAAAAGCCTGAAAAGAAAACTGTGTACCTTAGTATTTCTTGACATACAACAAGCTTTTGACAAAGTTTGACATACAGGAATATTGTACAAATTGAAACATTAAAACATTATTTCTTATCTTAAAATGACATTTTTATGAACGCTACTTCCAAGTCAATGTCGATGACGAATTATCTGATTACCATAAAATAATGACTGGAGTACTACAGTGCTTGGACTTCATCATTATGATGGTGGTACAGCCCTTAAATTGCTTTGACCTTCTCATACTTTCTGCGCCATTCTTTCCACTTGGTAACAACTGTTGTGTTTAAGACCAGTTCTTAAACACAACAGTTTTATTCTCCGACAATTATCAGACTCCGACTCCGACAAAAACTTCAGAATCATCTTAAGCTACTACATCATAGGGTAGAGAAATGAAAAATAGAAATAAACCCAGCCAAGTCAGCGTATGTAACATTTACAACAAGAAGAAGTAATTGTCAACCAGTAAGCATAGATGATACCTAAATTTTCATTAAAACAGAAGTGAAATATCTGGGACTTCATCTTAATGAAAAATTAACGTGGAAAACACATATAAAAGCTAACGACAACTTTAGCTAAACAATAAATAGCTGGATAATAAATAAAAAATCTCAGCTATCCATAAAAAATAAAAGAAAAATACAAACCAATCTCGACATATATTATGACATATAATTATTGGGGTGCAGTATACCATCAAATACAAAGCTCTTTACAATATTTCAATCAAAAATACTCCCCTGGTAAATATCGACACTGCATTACCGACTAGGCCAATAACATTATAATAGGGGAACTCTTTAACTCACCAGTAAAAAAAAAAGACTTAAAGGACTGCGGCCGGAAGACTTAAGTGATTTAAAATGAACCATTGATGGGTGGTACATTGAAGGTGAGTCAAGCCCTTCTTACATCATATTGACTTATTCTATGTATTTGTTAAGTAGTTTGTAAGTTGCAATAAATAAATGAATATAAAAATGAATTGGTTTTTAAATAAATAACAGAGTTCAGTTTTCTCCCTAGACAAAATTACTTTCTTTGTCTCCTCCTATCTCCCTCCCTTTCAATCGCTGTCTATCTAACACTTGTGAAGCAATTATAATTAATACGTTATTTTTTACTTATGCATGTTATTTAATCTTACTATCTTACCACAAATAATATCCAGAGTATATTTAGAAATAACGTTAAAAACGTCAAATTCTCCTTTTCCCGCGTAGTTATCTAAAATACCGATCAAAACCTCTCCTTGTTCCGAAAATACTTGTACAAAAGTGTCCAGAATTTGTGGGTTGAATGTCGGCGCTATCATTTTTCGATGCATTTTCCATGTCGAAACTGAAAAATATAGTTCTTACCTGTTAATAATTTAGAATCACAAATATAAATAAAGTTTTCTCTAATCTTTGGTATTGATAACTATAAAGTAATGCCAACAGGCAATCTCTTAGGCGTACCTGTTTATAGACATACACTTTTATAAATGTATATTAGTTTTTACTAATTCATATAATATAGACTATAACTGCAGAACTACATAATAAACTGACTACCTATTTCGGAATAAAAGTGCCGAAATAAAATATTTATTGCAAAAAATGATCAAAATTTCTCTGAAATAACCTAAAGATACTAGACAAATATTTGCAGAATATGTTGGCAATTATCTTCATTTGGTACTCAAATCGAAGGATTCGAAGATTAAAAGTATGAAATAAAAACTATTGTATACTAGCTCACTCAACAGACGTTGTCCTGCCCTAGCTACATGAGTCAAAAAATGAATAGAATTTGGCTTATTTTTGGAAACTTAATTGTTTTGCAATGTGGACACAACGTTCATTTGTCCAATAGCAACGATTTGCTAAGAATAATTATAAAAATATCGTGGACAGAACACGCCATAAGCAGAGAGGTTCTGAGAAGGATGAATAAAGAGATGAGAATTTTAAACACAATCAAAACAAGAAAATTTGAATGCATCGGATACATTACACGTGGAGAAAGATACACTTTGTTCCAAGTGATTATAAAGGGAAAGATCCAAGGAAAGAGAGGCATATGAAGACGTAGAATATCATGACTGCGCAACCTAAGAGACATGTACATTTGTACATAAAATATACTTTCCAGAGCAGCCATCTCTAAAGTCCGAATTGCTATGATGACTGCTGACTTCCCTCGCAAAGATTGCACTTAAAGAAGAAGAACGACGTGCTGTAAACTGTATTCGATTGCCACCTTGTACAAAACTGTTCGAATTAATTGGAACAAACGAAAAAAAAAACAATTTTTTTCTAAAATCTTAGCTTTTAATCATTACATACCATATCATAAGTAAAAAAATGAAAAATCTTTATATTAGTACGAAGTATGTCCTCCTTTAGCAGAAATGACCTCCCCAACACGTCTTGAAATTTACCTGAAAAACCTCAAAACCTGAAAATTACCTTTTTTTCAGTCATCAACAGTTCACGATCGATATTTTTTTGGCCAATGTTAAGCGGTTTTTCCCCTTTTTCTGTGTTTCAAATTGTTTTTTCTTCACTTTTCTTGCCTTTTGGCCAACTTCCAGAAGCTTTTTTCATATAATTGAGATACTCACTTTATCACATAATCCAATAAATCTCTTTGAAGGTCCAAACTTGTCTTTCTAGGATTTAGTTTTCTATTTCTTATTAGAATTTTATCAGGTCTTGAAGTTGTTTTCCGTTTGCGCCTACATTTTCCTTTTATTTTTTGGAGATGATGATGCGGAATATTAAGATATCTTAAAATTCTTGAAACACTTGATTTTCCCAAACCAACTGCCGTAGCTATATCTCTCACAGTCATAGATACATATTCAGTAAGAGCGATTACTTTAGAACGTTTCATAAGTGTAATACCCATTTTTGAACAAGCAAAAGTAACACGTATTACTCGGAATACAACATTGCAACCACCGGATGCCATGCTGAAAGGCTAACAATTGAACTACTCACACTCTAAAACCAGTCAAACGAGACGAGTAAACTAGAGTCAAGGTCAATCCGTCACACTGCCTCTAGGCAGATATAACCAGTTTCAGGCGGTTGGGGACTTCACCAGCTATCACATACTAACACTATGGACGGCCGTACCTTAACGGCAAGATTCTAAGCCAGAGCGCACGAATTAGATCATAGACACCAACAACAACATTTTCATTTCTAAAAACGATATGAGCCGTTCACCGTGCTTCGGAGAACACGTAAAGCCGTCAGTCCCTCTGGGCATACTATATTATTATTATACATACTATCAGATCAGAAATACATGTTTGTCCCAATTAATTCAGAAAGTATGATAATTGAATGCCGCTCAATGGGGCTTAAACGCGACATTTCTATGTTGTTAATTTAGATTCCATTTAACTTCATTTCGCTTCTTAGCGTTGCTCGTCAAAAAAAAATGACTTGTTAGTGTTTATGTATAAACACGTATACCACGGGTTAGTCTATCAAAACTTACCAAAAATCGATATTAAATGCTTACTGTTTAACAAGGAAAAGATTATTTAAATCAAAATAATTCAGCAAATTGGGAAACTATTGATAAATCTATATTGCCAAGACTGAACTGCGTTTGCTACTTTTTCAATACGTGTTATACCATTAATATTTAAAAATTTTGGAAAAATGCCATATTTAAGACATGAATTTATAAAATGCAATCAAATACAACAATATGACTTTATAATTTTACCGTTCAGTACATAGTTTAGAACCTTTATTTGCATCTAATTCCTGAACTTATTTATTTTATACATTAAAAGAAAAATAAAATTAAATTGTTAACCTAAAATAAGTAAAATGATCAATAGTAACATCAAAATCTACTAACACAACTGTTACAGAGATATTCCGCGGTCATAGTATCCGTTGGTTTCATCGAGCAAAAAGACAAAAGAGGGAATCTAATCGTTATGAAAAGGCGACCAAAAAAGTGGCCTCTGATGGCGGACATATCCGGAAATGCGAATGCGCCAAATTTAAATTTTCCGACACTTATTAACAGTAGCTATAAAATAGATTTCAAAATGTGTCTTAGACGAGAAAATTTTAATTAAATATTAACGATAACAGTCTAAAAGGTGAAACAATTGTTAAAAAACTTCAATATAAATAAGATTTCATGTGACAGTTGGGACAAATAATAACATAACCCAACTAAATTTGATTTCTTAAACAAGGAAAGACTCTCTTTCCTTGTTTAATTTGGCCTCTCAAGATGGCACTTCCTGTCCAACAATATTTTTGCCCCCACTACCTTTACATTCCCTCTTTTGTCTTTTTGCTCGATGGTTGGTTTCTAGCCTCATACAAAATATTGATATACATATTTTATAAATTAGCTTGAAATAAAAACGTTGTGCTCACAATGATTAATTACACGGTACTGCAAAGATTTTGATGTCCAAGAACAAAAATATTTTTCTTTTTTGACGCTGAATCCAAAACCGGTGAGATTTTTTCCTATCAAGTACAGTTTTTTTGCTACACAGATTGTATAAGTAGGCATTACATTTAGAAATGTGACCGAAGATTTTATCATCTGGTGATGAAATTGTTGTGACTTATTCAAAAATGTAAATGTAAATTAGTGTAAAAAAGTAATTATTTCGAAGTATTGATAAAGTACCTATTTGACGGTTAAGTTTATTTATACATTTGGCAACCCTCCTAATTATGGCGGGAAGTATTAGCCCCCTGACGATAGGCTTGGCTGTGATTGGCGATACAGAAAGAGCGTCAGTTTCAATTCTACTGTCGTGTTGTATGATGAGATAAATATTTTTTTATTATTTGTTCTAAAATAAATCAATCTCGGAGAGCGTGTATTAATATCTCTGAAGTATTTTGTTATAGTTGTGGGTGTTTCGTGGTTGTAAAACAAAGACAACATATTACCAAATTTGTAAAAAATGTGTATTTTTCATATTTTGGTGTAAAATTTGGCGATCAAGACTATTATTAACAGGTAAAAAGAAAGGTATGTCCCTTGGAATACCGATGGTCTGGAGAGAACCATCAAATCGTGTGGATGATTGTTACTTTTTTCTGACTAATATATGTGATTACCTAGTTAAGAACAAGAAATCTATTTTTTATCCTAATACATTCTGCTATTAGACCAGTAGCTCATATCGACACTATACCTGTTCCTGCCCCTCCTACTGTTCTAAAAGATGTTAGTGATGACTCTGACTGTAAAAGTAGTGAAAATGAGAACAGCGTATGTGATGATGCATATGAACCTGATGAAGATTGCTCACCTAAACTTTTTACTCAAGAAGAATTAAATGATTTAGATAGAACTTCTGCAGATGCTGATAAAAGCATCCAGATTAAAATAAAACAATCTCCTTACAAAGAGTGCCACTTTTTCTTGGTATAGTCATCGTAAACGAGAATTTGCTCCTTACTTTCAAGAAAGAGATGTAATGGTTTTCTGTAATAGCATTCAATCAATGATGTATTATTTTTGAATTTAAAATTTAAATTTTAAAAGAAATATACAAAAATATGAAAATTCTCTTGGAAAAAATTTGAATACGAGGAAAATAACTGTGTAATTGTGGAGATTTTAAAATCATCGGTATTCTCCTAAGTTTGCAAAGTGGATTTACTAAATTCCCTTGTTTTCTTCGTGAACGGTATAGCAGAGATAAGTCCAATCAGTATAGACCAGAAATCTTGGAAAACAAGAACTTAGTTGGCACCAAGGTCAAAGAATGTCATAAACAGTTTATTATTAAACCACCCCAAACATGTTCTGCTTGCACCTCTACATATAAAACTGGGATAAATGAACCATTTCTTAAAAGCGTGAAATAAGGAAAAACCATGTTTCTAGTATTTTGTTAAGATGTTTCCTAAGATAAGTTCTGAGAAAATAAAAGCTGGAAGTTTTATAGGTTCTCAAATTCGTCAAACTTGTAAGCAATTTGCGAACACACCAATCATGTAATAGACCTTTTAATACGAAAAAATATAAAAAAATAACTAAATAAAAAAAAATATTTAAAACAAATTATTATAAAAGATGACCAAAACAAAATAAAAAATATATATACATATTACATACAATATCAAAAAGTGATATAAGGAAATATTAAAAAAATAATAAAAACAAAATAATAAATAAAAATAAAAATAAAAAAAATAAAAATCACAAAAAAAAGCACAGTCAAAACAAGTCAATTCCTTAATTTACTTTTAACTTACATTTAATACTAACTCGAACTCTGATTGTTGTTCTGTGTCAGGTCAACAAAATAGTCTGGTCAATTGGCTATGCCAAGGCCATTAAAAAAAAAAACAAATTCGTCAACTAATGATTTACACTGACTTTGAAAAATGCATGGATACTAACGGAAAAAAATAGATAGAAGAGCTTCTTGAAAACCAAAAAATCCCAATTACAAAGAAGAAGTAACTGACTTGTTAGTTTCCATAACCTAGGTTGTCTTATGAGTGTAAAACTTCATTTTCTTCACTCACAATTAAACTATTTCTCCAATAATTTGGTAGACGACAGCGAAGAACAGGGTGGGAGATTTCATCAAGATACTAAATTAATGAAACAACATTATCAGGGCAGGTGAAATACTACTAATACTACTATGGGTACCTCGGGAACCTCAAGAGAGACTAATCCAGAAGAATCTACATCTAGAAACTTAAGAGAGATAAAGTTTCTTTTGACTGAATGGCAAGTAAACATTATATTAATTTACGTAATGGTTATAGAAAATTAAAATAGAGTCAGCTTTTAACTTGTAACCAATGATGCTTTAATTTTCTTCATCTTAATATTTTCATTTATTCAGCATCGCCACTATAGCAGACCTGTCTTTTCGTACAAAAGTTAGATGGCGATTTGTGAAAAATCTGTACGTGATAGGGAAAATTCGATGGCAGATTGAGAACGAACACGCAAACGAGTTCTAAAACACCTTTCACTTCACAGTCACCGATCATTTTTTTTTTAATTGCAGCACTGTGTTATTTTTAAATTTTATTTAATTGTAATTATTACATAATTTATTATTAAATCAATTTAAATTAATATATTGTTAAATAAATTGAAAAAAAAAGAATAATTATATATTTCATTTTGGATTTGGTTGAATTCTTTCATGCGTATCCACATCAATCCACATTATTCCATACTTACGTTCGGCAGTAAACAGCCCTTTTCCAACTACAAAATCTGCCTTGTAGTTCAGTCGTTCCTTTGCCAGACATTTGTTGAATAATATTTCAAAATATTTTGGGTCTGAAACGGCGTAGAACAGTCTGGGCCCGAGCCATACTCTAAATACTCCTGGGTAAGTCTCAAACAGTTTGGAGATATTTTGAAATATTTCTGAAAAATAACATTTAAGAGAGACCATTATATAAATCGACATCAAATTCTTACCATAACTGTCTCCCAGGAAGTACATAAACGATCCAAAGATTGGTAAACCTGGTGGTCCAGGCATTTCCATTGAGCATTTATAAAGTCTTCTTCTGCTCCAAATAATTTGCAGAAACCATATTAAAGATGTACATATGGTTATTACTAAGAGCACGTCAAAAGCTGCCCAGTTATATTTGGCTGGAATTACGGTTGTCAATCTGGTGTAACTGGAGAATATTTCTTCCATTTTAATAGATGTTTTCTAAAATATATAAGTATATAACAACAAAATGCATCATTCATAGCCTGTATAGAGTATATGAATTTAATTATATGCATTATGAACAGAAAAACTAACACGTTGCTTTGGTATTAGAACGTATAGGGCTTCACAGGTCGCTATCAAGCGAAATATATGTGATTCAATTTGAAAATCACTTCTGGTTATCAGTACCAGGTCGGGTACTTGACCATGCTAAGAGGAGAGATCCTTCTTATAGAAATAATTTGAAGACAATTTTCAGAAAAGAGAACAAAAATATAATATCGATGTCCTCTTGAGACAGATCATAATCATAATAAAGAAAATAATAAAAAATATCAAAATGATTAATAAACGTAAATAACAATGAGTTATCCACAAAATATTAAGAGTAAGGGACAGAAGACGAAAACAGAAAAACAAAAATTTCGGTAATACAACAAGATCAATAAAGAAGTCAAAATGTAAGTACATATAGTAAAAAAGTTGTATAAAAATAAATACCTAAAAACAGAAGAGCTGCAGATTAAAAACGATATGTTAAATATGTACAAAAAGACGATCGAAATAAACAGATTGACTTTAGACGTAAATATTAAGGAAACGAAATAATGGACAAAATGGATTTAAAGTATATTTAATAGCTTGATGTTAGCTTATCAAAATAATTAATAAAAAGATAAAAAATGTGTTTTTTATTTGCCAAAAAAAATTGTTTTCACTAAAATGCAAAAAACTTTAATTTCGGACTATGTTGAAAAATTAGTGGTAATTCCGGACTAATGGTGTTTTAAGTCCCGCCTGTATATTAAAAGGATTATCTTTTTTTTGTTTTAAACTGTATTCACAATTTTTTGTAAATATCTATTTTAACATTTTCAAAGTAGGTATAAAAAATACAGAAGCATAAAAACATAATTTTTGTATAGAAGAGGCATAGAAAAACTAAATACAATAAAAAGATGTACATACGTAATACATTTTGAAAGAAAAAAAAACAACAAAAAATACTTTCATAAAATACTTAGCAACAGTATTTTTTTTTTCATTTATTGCATGAGCGCATAGAGAGCTATGAAAGACCTACAAATTATTTATATCAGGTACAGAAAAAAGACCCCTTTTATTAAAGTACTGAGGCGATGTTGCAATTAAACAAACAATTTCCTCTGAATCATACCAAATATTATAATCTGTCTCTGGTCATCTACAGTGATATCCTATTTTTTTCATAGCTTGATTTTGAATTTATCTTCTGTTATTTCTTCTACTACGCCTGGAAAATGTTTCTACTCGTAAACTACAATGACGTAGTGACCTAGCTCGTAGTGGCCTACCTCTAAAGGTAGTGGCATATTATCATGCACGTTGCGTTTCCAGCACATAGCGTTTAGTTTCCGAAAAATATAATTTAAATGGTTTTAAATATGAACAACTCACACTGTCCGGAACGTAGCGTTTCGGACACTTAACGTTTCCGTTCAGTATATTCGAAAACAATATTTTACTAATTCCGAAGGCTACGTAACGAGTCGTAACCGGTTGGTAAGAATTAGATATCCGTCGTTTTCCCCTTGTTGTTTATTTAGGTATCTGTTCGCGATTTTGATACAGAATATTTAAAAAAATAATTTTCGAGGCTATTTTGTCATTTATGCATGTTTTTTTATTGCTTTGTGACAATTAATTACGGAAGTGATAAACAATTAGGACTTTTGTACGGAAGTGATACCTCTTCTTTTTAAAAATACTTTTTGGTTTGATATGTATGGCTTCGTTAAATGTAGTATTTTGTTTTTTAACTGAAGGTGTAATTAAATTTAAAACATATTTAAACTGATTCCTATTCAGTCTAAAATATCCATAATATTTTTCATCGTCATCAATTAATTCTCTGTATAAAGTCCAGTATTCACCTTCCTTCTTCCTTTCTCTTAGCATTGGATGTACTTCAAACCTTCTTTTTAACAAAGTTTTTCATTCTTCATCGTTAAGTAGACGAGCAATTGCACATAATTTTTGTCGAGAAAAGCGAGATCATATCTTCACCGAACCAAACTGAAACCTTCTATGTATGAAAATGTGAACGAGCAGTCTGATTGCTGGAGTGGAAACGCTACGTGCCGGAAACTATACGTGCACGATAATATGTCGCGACCTTATAATCCCTAGAATTGTTAGTTTTCGGCTTTCTAGTTCTTTCACCTGTTTTTCTGCCAGAACCAACATTTTTGTTTAAAATTTCATTTCATTAAGGTTTTGGTTTTTCCTTGCTTCCTTTTTATTTTTTTCAACTTCTACTCTCCTCTCGTACTACATGAAATCATCAAAAATCGTTACTACAGGTGTTAATTTTTTTGTAGCCTTTCTTTTGAACGTTTGAGCTATTTTTCTGGGGAAATAAAATGCATTTTTAAATGGCATTAGAAATTTTGGAGGAGTGACAAAATAGGGTTCAGCAGAATTTATGGGATATTGATTTTCAAAATAGGTTCAGAAATCATGAACTGTTTTGCATTCACATTTTTCAATGTAGTTTTTGGTATACCATACATTTTGGATGCTTTATAGGCAGACATGCCACTTTTCATATGTGAATATTTTTTTGCATTGGCTTAGGCGTTTTAGTTCTGACCATGATTCTAGAAAAAAAAATCAAATGTGAATAATTGTAAACACACACACAGTTGTAAACTTCCTTTTTTGGTTTACAGAAAAAAAGAAGGGGCGGAATTTGATAGTACGTTTTTGGTAATGTTTTTTTTTTAAGAATATATTACATTTTTAATAATTTTTGATATTAAAGAACAAAAAGTTGAATTAAAAAAAACACGCTTACATTCTTAATTACGACCCATTGGGGGCTATTAGCTACTAAAATTGTGTCCTAATACCGGCCTAATCTATTTCTGTAAATTCTACTTTGTTTTGGCCCAAAAACTAAACTATTAACCATTTCTAATGAACAAAATACTGCATGTAGCTGAAAAAATATTTTCTGTAATAATTTGCAAGCAAATATTGTAAACAATGAATTTCTCAATGCTTACCTAAAACACTAAGGATTGACGACCACTCTCCAACTGATTGCGTCGCTTGATTAAAACAAAAGCTAGAACATGGCACCCCACCATTTATACATAAAAAATGGCCTAATAAATTTCTTGCTAGGATGCACACGCACCGCAGTATTAAGTTTTACCAACTTAAGCGTATTTACAAAATATTTTAAATTTTTTTAATAAGCCAGATTTACGTCACGAATTTGTATAGCCCATTAATAAGTAGTTTTACCTTATAGGGCATTAAGACAACGCAACGAACTGAGAAAAAATATTATATAGACTTGTATGTCCAAGAGAATAACATGTAACCACATGTCTGTGATAGACCAGTAAGCACCATGGGCAGTCTTGTCTATACATTGTTGCCGTAAGTTGATTACAAGATTTAAAAGCAGGTTCCTATCTTATATTAAACCAACAGTTTTTTAATATCAATTCATAAAAAATAACATAATAGATTCTTAACGGAATAAATTAAAACAATTATTTATTCTAAAAAATAACAATTTTATAATTTTAATTAAAACTATTTAAAATTCAATTTTCAAAAAGTTCACCATGTTTGGCAAATCATTAGCCCAATCTACTACTAGCCTGTATAATTGCCTTCGGGTGTTCGACAACATTTCGGGTGTTATGCTTTCTTCTTTACGTGCCATCTCCGCGACGAAGGTTGGCAATCATCACTGCTATTCTAACTTTTGACACTACAGCCCGAAAGAGTTTAGTTGACCTGCATCCAACCCATTCTCTGAGGTTTCTCAGCCAGGACATTCTTCTTCTACCTATGCTACGCTTTGTTTGAATCTTTCCCTGCATTATTAGTTTTAGGAATTAATATCTGTCACGTGTTATATGACCCAGATATTGTGGCTTTCTTATTTTGATGGTATCCAGTATATCCCTGCTGTTCTCTATTCTTCTTAGTACTTCTTCATTGATTATTTTGTCTGTACAGGAAATTCTCAGCATTCTTCGATATGCCCACATTTTAAATGCTTCCAATTTATTGAGACTGTTATGTTTTGAAACGACTTAATGATTTTTTGACTTAATTCGTCTAAATTTCCGGCACGTTCATGCCATGTCGGTAAATTTGTTGTTTCACATAACTCAATACGATAAAGTCCAAAGGTGTAAGATCCGGAGAGCGAGGTGGCATTTTTATGGTACCTACCTGTTGTACTAATTACTCTATCTGGAAACGTATTGTTTAAAAAATCTAGCACCAACCGTGCATTGTGAGCTGGACAAGTATGATACTTTAATATTTGACAATAGCTCTCAACATGGCTTTGTAAGCCTAAAGCGCTCAGCTAGGAATTAAAATTGTTTACATAGTTCAAAAATACTTTTGTCTCCATCTTTTGACTCAATTATGTTGTCACTTAAAATACCAGCCCAGACATTGACTTTTTGACGGTATTGTGTTTTGTAAGGAACACTTATGTGCTTATTTTCTATAGAGTACCCTACGGTAACAGATGGATTGTGATGGCCAGTTAAAGAAAAAGAAGACATCTGTAAAAAGATTTTTTTCATGAAATCTTCGTCATGTCCTCACAAAGCGATTACTTGTTTTTTTTTTTAAATATTTCGTACAGTTCTAGCACTAATACCAGTTTGTCTTGACATTAGGGCGCTGTTACAAGGAAAATTGATTTCAGCTAGACTAAATACGGCAGTTTCATGCCGTTCCCGTTCTTCATTAATTGCACAAGCTGGTTGATTTTCATCTTCATCACTATCCGTGCATTTTCTACAATTCTTGACACAACCAATTTTTTCAAATTTAAAAATAATGAGAGTTTTTACAATTTGCGACAGGCCAGAGGACAGAAAACAATTTATTTAATTGTTTAGTTCTTCGCCCCCAAAGCACTGTGCTCGCCACTGTGATCGAACCACTGAAAGGGGAAAGATTTCTGAGACATTAGTTAAACTTTTTGGTTTGAATCGGAATCAGCTCGAACTGCTGACGAAGTAGAAATACTAAAATAACTGTTACATCGTTCAATTGATTCTGATTCAGACGTGAAAAGTTTGACTAATTTGTTTCAGTTGCTGTTTAAATCATCTATTCGAAAGTTTCTGTCCTCAGCTAGCCGGAAAATGGACCCAGAATCTTCTACATCACACCAGTTTCATATATTTCTAAGCCAGAAATGTAATTTTCTTCTGGGACTTTTTCTACCCTCAATCTTGTCGGTGAGTCTAAGTTTTAAGAGGGAGTACCTTGATTCAAGCAAGACGTGTCCCAAATAAGAAACCTTCCATTGTTTCATCACACTTAACAGTTCTCGGCCTACTTTAGCCCGTCGCAATACCTCCTTATTGGTAACTCAATTCATCCACGGTATTTTAATTAGTCTTCTCAAAATCCAAATTTCGCATACTTCAATTCTATTTATTAATTTTAATTTTATTAACCAAATTTCTGCACCGTATTTCAAGCCGTATTTATTTCCTGTATATACTTGTAACCAGCGCTTGCAGGTCTTATCTGCTAGAATAGCTGTGTCGTCCGCGTAATGAAAACTGTTAGTTATAGTCCCATTTACTCTAATTCCATGCTGTATGTTTCCTAGAGCAATTTGAATCTTGTTTCACGTATATATTAAAAAGCATTGGTCAAAATATACAGCCATGTCTAACAGCTTTCAGTATTTGTTCATACCCAGTGGATAACGAATTATTGATTTTAAGTTCGACCATCTGGTTCCAATAGAGGGATTTAATAATACCATTGACTTTTTCGTCGACACATGTGCCATATAGAATGGGCATAAGAAGACTATGGCCTACACTATTGAAAGCCTTTTTGTAGTCAATAAAACAAACTTATATATCTTTTCTCTGATCGTTGCACTTTTGCATCAGGAGTTGCATATAACATAGAGTGCATTTCTGGTACCAATCCCACCCTTAAAATCAAACTGCGATTGTTCACTCTCTTCGCATATTTTATATATATTCTGATGTTAAGAAATGCTTTAAGAATGTGATCCATGAGACTAATAAATCTGTGTTCTTCGCAACTCTTGGTATTTGGTTTCTTAGGAATAGCAACAAATGTTGACTTAAGCTAATCCCTAGGGATGTGCACGCTGTTATTAAAGTTCACACAAGATTTTCTTATCCATTAGTTTCGTTACTTCAACATATATATGTTGTCGTGGTTAAGTGTTTTGCCATTTTTAATATGTATTTGCCATATGCGAAGACGAACTTCCTGACTGCGATACCTGTGAGAGAGCCATCACAAGACATCCGCTGATCTATTCCAAGCTGCTACAAAGATAACTATTATGGCTAACGTTCATTATTACATTATAGATCAAAAAGAAGAAGATATATATATATATATATATATATATATATATATATATATATATATCGGAATATTACTATCGAATACTACTAACGAGTTACAACTTACCATTATGCGAAGAGATCGAAGATCGGAGCCTCAGTTTAGCCTAAGATAAACTAAAACAAGCATTAAAAGGTATATAAAATAAGAAAGTACCTAGCCCTGAAAGTTTACTTATAGAGTCTCTTAAAAACTCACCACAAGTGGTAATAAAAATCCTATGTGATATAATCAACAACTGCTTAAAAGGGAGAAAGATTCCGGAAGAATTGAAAATAGCATTGAAAAAAATGCGAAAATTATATAAGATTAAGTGTGACGTCATCTATTGGTAGACTTTAAAGAAATCGTCTAGAAGAAACAATTTCAGATGTAGAGTGAATTTAGAGCTGATGAAACCAAAATAAACTTGTTTGGGTCCGATGGAAAAATATCGGTGTGGAGAAAGCCGAATGAAGAATTAAAATTAAAAAATATAAAGGCTGCGGTAAAGCACGGTGGAGGTGAAGTGATGATGTGGTGGTATATGTCATCTGCAGAAGTAGGTAAAATGCATTTTATTGAAGGGAAGATGAACCAATACATGTACTTGGATATACTAAGGCAACATTTCGCCGGTAGTGCTCAAAAATTAGGTATTAATAACAATTACCGGTTTTATCAGGACAGCGATCAAAAACACACGTCATATCGGGTTCGTACTTGGTTGCTTTATAATTAAAGAAATGACAGTAAAACACCATCCCAGTCACCAGATTTGAATGTTATTGAAAATTTGTGGTTGATATTAAAAAATAAAGTAAATAGTGTCGCAATATCAAATAGAAATAAATTAAAAGTAAAAATTACTGAAGTTGGGAAACAATTTCCCCAGAGTTTACTAGAAAATTGGTCGAATCAATACCTAGACGAATTTTAACCGACAAAAACTAAATGTATTTTAGTCACACGAAAACATAACACTCTAACTCCACATCTGAAGCTATATAATCAAACCCTCCGTTTTACAAATAATATCAGATTTTTAGGTATGGTTTTCGACCAAAAGCTCTCCTAGAAAAAACATACAAAAGAACTTAAAAAGTCATGCCAAGCAGGATTAAATTTTATGAAAACTATTTCCAACAAAAACTGGGGAGCAGATCAAAATACACTATTACATGTATATAAATCTTTAGTTAGATCCAAACTCGACTATGGTGCGATAGTTTATTCATCAAGCAAAGTATCAGTATTGAAAACCTTAGAAACTGTTCAAAATACAGCTTTACGAATAGCTACAGGTGCGTTTCGAACAAGACCAGTTGAAAGTTTACAATGCTTAACAGGAGAACCACGCCTAAGTTTACGATGCAAGTATCTTTCTCTCTCATATACTTCTTAAATAGCTAGTAATAAAGAACAACCTACTTATATGAATACGTTCACAGATCGATTTTAAGACACTTTCTCTACAACAAGACTAGATCCACCATTTTAGAAAGAGTTAGAAGAAACCTTCATGACCTACATCTTGAATTTCCTGAAATTCTCCCAACAAATTTCTCAACATCTCCATCTTGGTTAATACAAATTCCCAAGATTAGTACTAACCTTAGTATATATAAAAAAGTGAGACTATAACAGACCTGATCAAACAATCATTCTTAATAGAAATGGAAACATAAAAATCGCTATAAGATAGGTATACACTGACGCATCCAAATCTTCAGATGGTGTTGGTGCAGCCATCCTCACACCCAATACATCCTTAAAATTTAAATTCAATCCCATTACTTTGCCATACACTGCAGAGTTGTTTGCAATATTACAAGCACTTATCCACATAAAAGAGTCGAAACAGTCCCCGTCTCTCATAATAACCGATTCACTAAGCTCACTTCACACTATCAAACGTTTATATACTAATAATCCAATTGCCTCACATATCCAATCAGAAATAGAGATTTTAAATAATAATAAGGGAATAATAACATTTAGGATGTGACATCAAAATCATACATAAAATAATTAAATATTTATTGTTATTTAAGTATGATATATTTGAAACCCAAAAAATATACTATCATATATTTTTAGCATATACCTAGTATTTTAAAAGACTTATACCTAGTAATTTAATTTCAGTATATAATTTTTTTCTAATAAATATTGAGCCACTGACACAAGCTTAATTTTAACTTTAACTTTAAATTTAACTAATAATATACTGTTGGAAGTGCATCGTATGATCTTTTTGGTTCTCTGTAAATTAATGTTTTTTACCTAAGTTTTTTTACATATTTTTTATATACATGTACAATTACCACATGTCTTTTGCTGTGCTAAGTTTGAGTTAATTTGTAAACTGTATTCAGTTCCAATTAATTGTTTACACAACTTAATCTTATAATGTCCATTATCATAATCTTCTTTACACATTTAATCTCTTTGACTGCTACATATCTTTTTAAGGTAACACACTTTTATAATAACTTTTCCATGGATGTTTGGTTTTTCATATTGTTCTTTTTAGATGAACTGATGATGCTTTCTGAATAGAAAGCGAAACGTCTTCAATAAATAGATGAAGTAGCCACCTTCTTTGTCTTTTATTTCTCCACTTTGACCGAAAAACCCACCACTCTTAATTCATTAAGACACTTTTATAATAACTTTTCCATGGATGTTTGGTTTTTCATATTGTTCTTTTTAGATGAACTGATGATGCTTTCTGAATAGAAGGCGAAACGTCTTCAATAAATAGATGAAGTAGCCACCTTCTTTGTCTTTTATTTCTCCACTTTGACCGAAAAACCCACCACTCTTAATTTATATTGGATTGACGGTCGTACTCCTTTTCTCGATATATATATATATATATATATATATATATATATATATATATATATATATATATATATATATATATAAATATATAAATATATAAATATATATATATATATATATATATATATATATATATATATATATATATATATATATATCGTTGATACTAAAAAGTCGTATTCGAACTGGTTTCAAAATGATATATTTATAAAGAAAAAGTAAAAACAAAATTATTACTATTACAACGGTGGTGATTTGCTTTAGGTTTGAAAGTACTTAGTCTCAAACGAACTCATCCAGTTGTTTTCAAGTACTTTTTAAGTTGGTATTATATACTACTCGAAAAGAAAAGACATTACAGCCGCAGAATACTTATATCCTTAAAAAGGACTTTATATAAAATAAAATATCAGGGATTCGAAGTAATGATTAGTTGTTATCGAATCCGTTCATAAACTCGAGCTTCTACCAAAAATTAATTTCCTATATTTCCCATTCTTTTATATTCTTAATGAAACGAATCGATTGAGAATTTTTTTCTTTTTTCTCCGTTCAATGTCACAGCGACCTTATTCTTGCGATTGATTATTATTGAGTAACTTAAATTAGTATAATGCAATAGATTTAATTTACTTAATTCTAGTCTATATTTTTATGTAGATAAAAATGTTTTTTAAATGAAATTAAAGAGCGACAATTGTCTTTAATTTTACGATGTTGTGAGGGTAATAATGATAAAACTAGAGTATTTAGAATATTTTTTATTTCAAGATGGAGTTACTACAACAAACAAGATGGTAAATTTGGATTATAAAATGATTGTAAAAATTTATAGTTGTAGTTATTTAGGATCGGTATCATGGATTAATGAAATAGAACGATGCGAGTAGTAAGTTTTCTGATAAAATTTTAACGAATACATTAGAAAAATAACTAATACATTATGACGTAATAATTCTTAGATGGATGAATGAAATGACAAATAAGTTAGGTGTGGCACCAAGTGTTTCGAAAATTAGAGAGAAAATAGGTGCTTTTCGTATAAAACATAAAGAATTGTACTCGGAACTGAAGCAAATCAGAACTGGGTACCTGTGAGTACACAAGCCAGTGTTTGGGAGCCAGTTTTATATCGGATCATCATCATCATCAACCTATATGCGTCCACTGCTGGATATAGGTCTCCCCCAGCTCTTTCCATCTGTCTCTGTCTTATGCGGCTTGCATCCAGTTATTGCTAACACGCTTCAGGTCGTCAGTTCATCTAGTTGGTGGGTGTTCTCTGCTCCGTATTGCTTCTTGTATTGGTCTCTACTCGACAATACGTTTTGTCGTTATCTGATAATCCGACGTGTCCTGCCCAATTCTATTTTAGAGACGCGATTTTTTTGATGAAGTCTGTTGTTTTTGTTCTACGACGTATTTCTTCGTTTGGGATTCGGTTTCTAAGAGAGACACCCAAAATCTGGCGCTCCATAGCCCTCTGAGTCACGCGAATCTTAATCACTATCTTTTTTGTGAGTGTTAATGATTCCATTCCGCTCCATAAGTGAGTACCGGTAACACACATTGGTTAAAGATTTTCCTTTTGAGGCATATGGGTAGATCCGATTTAAATACATAGTTTAATTTATCAAACGCTGCCCAGGCTAATCCTATGCGACGTGGGAGCTCACATGTCTGGTTATCTCTGCCCAACCGAATTTCATGTCCTAAGTGCTTATATGTAGTATAATATACGATGTATTCTGGACGTAATCCCTTCCATCAACAGCAATATTTCGATTTAGCACCAGATTAGTGATTATTTGCGTCTTGTTCATATTATCTTTAGTGCAACCTCCAAAGAAGCGTGTTATAATTTTTCAAACATTATTATTGCATCATCCATACGATCGGCTATAAGGACGATGTCATCTGCAAATCTCAAATGACTGAGCTTCTCTCCATTTATGTTAATACCATGCTAGTTCAGGTGTGCCTTCTTACAAGTATGTTCTAAAAGCGTCGTGAATAGCTTTGGAGAGACGGTGTCTCCTTGCCGTACTACTCGCTGTATACAGAATTTATTTGTGTCTTGTTCAGATAGTCTTACGCTAGCTGTGGCATTTTAGTAGATATATTTGATTATGTTAGTGCAGCGATGGTCTATTCGGCATTCTGTCAATGCTTTTAACATTTTCTGATGGCCTATTCTTATTCCAACAACATTGTACAGCAAATAGCCACTTTTGGTCACCATATGACGATCATGGCTGTGGGATCCGGTAAAAGCTTAACCAAAAAATTCCAATCTGCTATTAATAATAGTTATTTAAGCACCAAGGGTGTTATTAAGATGATTACGCTCAGAGAGCAATATAGTCTAGCCAGAGGGACTCTGGCCCGGGGGATGGATGTTGCTCGCGTAATCATCGGGTAGCACCGGTGGTACATACAAGCTTTTATTTTTTACTTTACATAATATAAAAACTAAAATTGAGACGTTTTTTTCTTGTTTGAAGTAGTCTATGACAGTTGTCAATATTTTGTCTTTGTTGATTATATTATGTAGTTGTCAATTGGATTTATAGTCAGTTATGACAGCCGTAGCTCAGTGGCTATGCTACTGGCTTAACAAGCTGGAGGGCCCGGGTTCGAATCCCGGCACCGACAAAATTTTCAATTTCTAATTTAACTCAGCTGCCACCGTGTTTCGAGGGCACGTAAAGCCGTCGGTCCCGGCTACGAAAGTAGTCGTTAAGTCACGTTAGGGGCGCTTGCGCGACCTGAAAACCCTAACACTAGACCTTAGCCAGAAGGTTACAAAAACTTTACTTTATAGTCAGTTATGGATTTATGTCATTTATTGATATTCAGTTATTAAAAAAAATGTACTTTCAATATTTATAACGATTGTTAAGGTTAAAAAATGTTAGTTCTATAATATTTACTCCTTTCAAAATTGTTAAAAATTCCGTTCTACAACATTTGCTTTTTTTTTCGTATGCAACAGTGCGTTATAGGCCATAACGCCCGCTTATTATGCCCTAGGATATAACAAGTGTGTTTATGGTAACCGTATCCAAGCTAAAATAGACAAATAATATGCAAGTGAAAAATAATAGTTATTTTTATGCACCAAGGGTACCAATGAGTATCTTTGCAGCTGAACATGACTTAATCGTGCAAAATACATTTTACAAATTACCACACAGACGCCTATATACGTGGAAATCACCTAGAGACATCGAAGAAGACGTTATTATAAGAAACCAAATAGACTATATACTTGTTAACAAAAGATATCCAAATAGTTTCAACAGCGTTAAAACCTACCCAGGCGGTAATATTCAATCTGACCGCAATCCTTTAGCGGGCGTCCAAGTTAAAGAAAACACGCGGAAAAACTGTAAAAAACATGACATAAGAAAACTGAAATGTAGCGAAGTAAAAGAAATAGTCAGCAAAACAATAAATAGTAAATTCAAAGAAATCGATAATATAACGGAATGCACAGAAGAGAGGATAGAATTCCTTAATAAAACGATAGCCGACATTAAAGACAATTTTATGAAGAACGAAGAAGGCAAGAATAAGACATGGATGACGACAGAGATTCTGCAGCTGATGGAAGAAAGTAGAAAAAACAAAAACAATAACTCTATGTATAAAACATTACAACGAGATATACAGAGAAAGATCAGAGAAGCCAAACAGAAAGAACTAGAGAAAAAATGTATGTCATTAACAAGCAAACTTGTTAATGACAACGGAGAGGTAATCGTGGACAAATAGAGTATTGATGATATCTGGAAAAATTACATACGAAATTTATTTTTTGATGAGAGGGAGAACCAGTCCGCAATACCTACGGAAACAGGACCGCCTATACTAGTGGCAGAACTAAGAGCAGCAATAATATCACTAAAAGAAGGGAGAGCTCCAGGACCAGAGGGAGTCTGAATTTCTTAAACTTCTTGATAATGAATCCTTAAGAATACTATGTAAAATCTTCAATAATATCTATGACACAGGCGATATTCCAAAAGATTGGCTAGTTTCAGAATTTATTACGTTACCAAAGAAACAGGGAGCTAAAAAGTTCGGAGAATATAGGCTAATAAGTCTAATCAGCCATAACACTAAAAATTGTTCTTAAAATTATACGTCGCGAATATACAAGTTATGCGAAGAGAGAATACAAGACACACAGTTTGGATTCATGAAAGGCGTAGGTACGAGAGATGCACTGTTTAGTCTACAGGTATTCCAAAGATGCAGAGATATGACTTGCGATCTCTACACCTGGTTTTTGGACTACCAAAAAGCATTTGACACAGTTCAACACCGAAAAATGATAAATGTTCTAACAAAAGCCCAAATAGATGATAAAGACCGGCGTATAATACAAAATTTATACTGGAACCAATCAGCTATAATAAGAACACATCTTTGAGATGAACCGACGGAAGCGATTCAGATTCTACGAGGCGTTAGACAAGGATGTATACTTTCACCTATATTATTCAACCTATATTCAGAGGAAGTGCTTAGTGAAGGCTTGGAAAATTGCGAACATGGAATCTTTTTAAATGGAGAATGCCTAAACAACATCCGTTATGCAGATGACACCGTTATTTTTCAGACAGTTTAAACAGTTTACAGCAACTAATAAACAAAGTAAATGAAGTAAGTGAAAGATTTGGACTACGAGTAAACATATCAAAAACTAAATTTATGGTCATCAGCAAAAATAAAATTAGAGACGTCCAACTGCTTATCAAGAATACACCAGTGGACCGAGTAAAACCGTTTATGTATATTAGAACAATAGTAAACGAACAATGGGATCACTTGCAAGAAGTAAAATGCATTCAACAGCATGATCAAATTTCTTAAAAGCCACGACTTTATTCTGGAGATAAAAGTAAGGCTCCTACGATGTTATATCTTCTCGATATTATACTACGGAGTTGAATCCTTGACACTCACTGAAACGATGGAGAAAAAACTTGATAGCCTTCGAGATGTGGCTATACAGAAGAATTCTAAGGATATCATGGACGGACAAGATAACGAACGAGACTGTCCTACGAAGAATGGGAAAAGAAAGAGAAGTGATGTATACGATTAAAAGGAGAAAGTTAGAATATCTCGGACACATAATGAGAAACGGCACTAAATACAGATTACTGAAAATAATCCTTCAAGGCAAAGTTTTCAGAAAGCGAGGAATTGTGAGAAGAAGAATATCATGGTTAAAAAACCTGAGGAAATGGTTATCCACAACAACAACTAATCTATTTAAAGCATCAGTTAATAAAATAATTATAGCCAGAATGATCGCCAATATTCAAAACGAATAGGCACAAAAAGAAGAAGATACACCAAGGGTGTTATTAAGATGATTACTCCCGAAGAGCAATATAATCCAGCAAGAGGGCCTCTGGCCGGGGGAATGGATGTTGCTCGATGGGCGTAATCATCCGGTAACACCAGTACATACCATACCACCCATTACATTCATGGATGTAATAATAATAATAACTTGTTATGACTTCAATGAAAACAGTGTATTAAAGAAAAAACGTGATGAATTCAACAATCAAGTTCAGAAAAATGTATTGGTTACGAGGTCGTAATTCTACGTAGACTTTGTGAAAAGCTCAAATCTACTATTAACAAAATTTGTATCTGGACAAGGAAATGGCGCATTAAACTTAACGAATTAATTTTTGCAGACAAAACTACATTAAATCAAGCTATCCCAGAACTCAAGACCTTACTAAATACTAATGAAAACAAAAAAATTCAAAACTGCCTTAGGAACTTAACAGCTGTACCTCGGCTAAAGCCAATGTTTTTGCCGAGCAATTAGAAAAAGTCTTCTAACCATATACCGCTGAAAATACTTCGAGCATTTTTCCAAACTCCATATTAACTTGAATTACCTATTCAAAATTTTATCCTTAATCAAGTCACAAGATCTATACATATTTGAATCCAAGAAAATCTGCATGATATGACTTAACTGATGCAAAAATTCTGAAAGAACTTTCTTGCAAGGGACTCAGGTGTTTGACAGACATATACAATGCTGTTTTAAGGACGGGATACTTTCCGCTTTCGTGGAAGGTAGCCCAAATTATACTAATCCCTAAGCCAGGAAAACCTGCTGAGCAAACATCCTACACACCTATTAGACTACTCCCTGCTATAGCAAAATTACTATAAAAATTATTTGTAGATAAAGTAGAACCAATTCTGAAAGCAAATCAATTAATTCCCAATCATAAATTTGGATTTAGAGCGAAACATGTCCCCATCGAACAAGTCTACCTAGTTATAAAAAAATTATATAAATCATTTGAAGAACAAAAATACTGCTCTGCTGCCTTTTTAGACATCGCCCAAGCTTTCGACAATGATATCAAGACAAAACCACAACTCTATACCCAATAAGGTCTGGCGTGCCTCAGGGGAGTGTACTTGGTCCGATCCTCTATATCCTCTACACAGCTGATCTTCCCAGTAGTAAAAATATAACCATTGCAACATATGCAGACGGCACCGCTGTTATGGCATTTCAGAAAGATCCAGTCATTGCTTCTCAAATCTTGCAGACTCACTTGGATGTTATTTCCTCTTGACTAAAAATCTGCCGAAGTAAAGCGAATGAAATTAAATCTTTCCATGTCACTTACACCCTACGAAGAGGTACCTGTCCAACTGTGGCATTAAATGGTCAGTTCTTACAACAACAAAAAGATGTAACAAAATATCTGGGAATCCATCTAGATCGACGATTAACTTGGGGAACATCTATATTTGCTAAGAGAAAGCAACTGTGCTTAAAACTTAGCAAATTGTACTGGATGTTAGGTCGTAAATCACAGTTAACAGCCACCAACAAATTCTTAATTTACAAAGTCACCGTAAAACCGATATGGAGCTACGGAATTAATTTAATTGTGGGGGACATAATCTCAAATAAAAATCGAAATCCTACAAAGATTCCAGTCAAAAGTACTTAGGATTATCATAAACTCTACATAGTAAGTAACTAAGTGTTATTGCTCGTGATCTTAAAATGAAATCTGTCAAAGAAGAAATATCCTAATTCTCCCAGAAGTATGACGAACGTAAAGAAAATCATCCCAACGCATTATCTCAATCACTAATGAGACGTTTTCCACAAGGCATATTCCATGTGATCTGCCTGTCAGATTTTTCTAACCTTAGTACTGTTCTATAGTGCAGTGTTGTGTAGTAGTTTAGTTTTCCAAACCCAACCTTATATAAGTTAAGGGAAACTGTCACTAGACAGTTTTCCTAAATGTTTTGTTACTGTCATTAACATTTGCCTATTGTAAAATTTTACAGATTGCAAGTTAAATGGGATATTTAATAAAAAAAAATATTATCTTCATCAATAATAGGATCACAACAACCAGTGTACATAGTACAAAAATAATGTATGCTAACACAACAAAAAAAGTTGGTAAGACTCTTGAAGCCAAGCTTTGGAGGAAAGAACATACTAATAATAAACGTGATGATCAAGTTCAGAAAAATGTATTAGTTACGTGGTCGGAATTTTGAAATATCAATAAATAACTTATTCCTTATAAACAAGTACTGCATTTAGTGTGAAGTTATTGTGTCCAGTTATAGGGATTTCTATAAAGTTTTCAAAACAAAGTTCTAAAGTCTATAGTGAATGTACCTTGGTAGGTGCAAAACAGTAATCTTCATCGTGACCTAAACATATAGTCATAGATCACACCAAGACCGAAACTTTCGAAACTGAAACCGAAACAACCAGATTCTTGAACGTACGGAGTATTAATAGAAGACTCAAACGAATACAAGTATTTGACTCTAACATGATAAAACATTAAGTGATTTAATGAAAAATACCTTAGCCTTAACTACCTTTGATAGATTAGAAGGAAACAAAATTAATCGTTAGTTAAGTAAAACCAACTGCAGTTAGGCTAATAATAGCTTTTATATATAAACCTGGAAAACTATTATAGGTACATTAGAGATGGTATATTGGTTGAAAATCCGATACATGCGTATTTTACGAGATTGTAGTACGTTCTGAAATACCAAGAAGTGATGCTGGATGCATTTATACTTATAGAGAGAGCATTCGACAATACCTCATACGAAGCAATTACAAGAGCAATTCGTGTATGCAAGACCATGCTGAGTAGCCATGTGGTAATAGCAATGTTACTGTGCGGATACAGTGTCAGCATAGGTAGCCAGAGGATATCCGCAGGGAGTCTTATCTCCCCTCTTGTGGAATCTGGTCATGGATGGACTAATAGCTAGACTCAGCAACGACAGTCGTCATGACCTGGGTTATAAAAGTGACCTGGTCATCTTAGCCTACGCCAAATTTACTCACACAGTCAGTTATATAATGCAAAACAAGTAGGAATAAACAGAAGTACCCAGAAGTCCAAAATTATGAAATTTACCAAAAGAAGAAATTTAGAGGGATTAGATGTACTAAACGTGTACAGTACAAATCTGGTGAATGAAGGGGGGTAATATTAGACTTAAGGCTTACTTGAAATCAGCGGATAGAACAAATAAGCAAGAGGGGTATTAGTATGTAGATGGTTGCCAGACGCAGTCATGGACAAATGTTTGGTTTAAAATCAAAAATTAAATACTGAATTTATAACATGGTGGTAAAACTAACAATGATATATGCGTCAGTCGTATGGTGGCCAAATGTATATTAAAAAAGTGCAATCCTCAAAATACGCAGTATACAAAGATGTGCTTGCCTTCTAAACACAGGGGTTTTGAGGAGCACGCCAACAGCCACTATGGCAGCCCTACTGGACACATCGTTATATGGGGAGAACCGAGAATGGGATATTTTAGACTGCGAGAAAACCTGTTAAACGTAATGTACAGAACTACGGAATGGATGATGATTTGCCAACAAGAGGGATGGGGCAGAGAAAATACATAACTCAGACTGCAGGTTTATACCTGGTACATAGACGTGTCTAAAACTTCAGAAAAGTCGGGTGCGGGAATATTCAGTAGGGATAAAAATTTAAATATATCTATTGTACTAGAAGAATATACCTCCGTATTCCAGGTAGATATTTTAGAAATATTGCATTGTTCAAGAGAAATTAACATGAGAGCTTTCTAACTGAACTGTATCAATATACGTACAGATAGTCAAGCAGCCTTGAGGCCTCTTATAAGCTCTAAGGGGGAATCTAGATTAGTGATTGAATGCCTAGTATAACTTGGCAGACTGGCAGAACAGGTATGGTTTACACTGATATGGTTTACAGGTCACTGGGAAATAAACGGCAATCAAAAATATGATGAACTTGCTAGAAGAGGATCAGATACAAAATACTTAGGTCTTAATCCGGTCGCAGAAGTGCCAAATAGCACCATCCGTGAACAGAAACAAGCTTGGATCCGAACATAACACAACTTTCACTGGAAAATATACCCGATCAAGCATATGATAAAATGTGTATGTGCGGATATGCGCTAAGAGGGCTGAAGTACTGCGGAAAATAAGCAGAAATCAGCTTAGTCCTAACAGGCTTCCTTATTGGATATGCTCAATCAAGAAACACCTGCACAAAATGTGGCTGTTTAGTAGAGGCTGCAGAGTCTGTAGCAGAAACCAGCACTTTGAAGATATATGTTATCAATCTACAGTATCTGTATAAGCTGGTACAGGATTCCAAAATTCCAGAATGAGTATCATGAATAAATGGAAGATATACAATAAGTCAATTGGCTTCAGTACGAACGGTTTATAATAGACGGCTTGTAGCGATATCATCGCCATCAGTTTGCCTACACTCTGGCAGTGTTGGCTGTGCCGTTTACTTATAAAATGTAAGGTAGGTATATAGCTTTTTTCCTGTAGGTATTTGGATTGAATAATTAGTCGCTCATAGATTTATTGACAAAAGACGCTATAGCAGTGGTTCTAGATTATCAGGTCTTATAAAAATAGGATATAATAGAATCGTAAAAGACAAGTTTCAGATATGATTGGGAAATTGAGTGGTTCCCCTTATCTAACTGCTTAATAACATGTCTTATAACATATACACTACTGTTGCATCTACTGGATTACCTGAACGGAGTTATGGTTCTAGGAAAAGGTATATCATATACGTTAGGTATTAATGAATACTATACAAAACGAAACACTGAAAAATATCCATATGTCCATAACCTTAAGTATTAGATGTTAAATGTTACAATATAAATTTTATCAAGATTTACTAGAAACTACTTCAAAAGATAAAGTTGCTCTCCTTAATGAGCAGTCAAAATACTATCAGGTGCACTTTATAGAATTTTTTCAAATCTGCCAAATGCAAACTATAACAGCCTTTAACTTTTTTATAAATTTTTAAGCTGTGTGCATGTTATTTTATGAACATAGGTAATTAGGCTGTTATCCTTCTTATGGTTTCCAATTTTGTGTATTAACCGCTGCCTGTTTTGTTTGTCTTTAGAAAAGTAAGGATAGGCAACTTAGCGTAAAGAGAATTCCAGTATATATCCTTATTTGTCTTGACTATTTGTTTTAAGTGGTGTATATAATATTTAATTTTCTTATTCCTTTCATCCATCATGTCTTTCTCTCATCTATCTTTTTATAGGTGTCCATGCGAGTACTCGTTTCTAGAGTTTATTGTTTTCCATTTGCTGTACATGTTGGTACCAGATAAGCTAATTTTGTTGTATATAACCATTATTGTAGCTTCTCTTTCCACGCGTTCCCTGATCTCTTTATTTCTTATCCTCTCCCCAGAGTTTCATAGATATTAAACTTTCTTTTTTTTGTTATATTCTTGTTATAGAGAATTCCGTTAAGGCATCCTATAGCTTTTCTGTGTTTCCCAAAGTTTTGTTATTGGCACTGTATCGACGGCCTTTTGCAGATCAATAAAAGTTATGTGTACTTAATTTTTTGGCATTTTCTTTTCTATGATCTGCCTTAAGCAAAACACATCATCATTACAAGACCTGAATCTACTTTGTTCTTCCTCCTGGTAATTGTAGCATTCTTCTTCTCTAAGGTTCCTAATATCCTTCCATATAAACGACTAAGTCTACTAGTTACTAAGATTCCACGATAATCATTGGGGTCTTTCTTAGAACCTTGTGTATTGAGGAGATGTATGCCTCTTTTCATTTGTTAGGAACGGGATATACATTTATGCATATTAATAACTTAAGTGACCAAATAAAATAGTTTTCACACATTTTCTACATTTGAGAAGTTCAGCATCTATTGCTTCAGGACCACTTGCTCTGTTATTTTTTTATGAGATTACGGTTTTCCTTATTATGTTTTATTACTATGTATTATACTTATTTATAATACTATGTATTAATAAGTTGTTATAGTGTTGCATCCATTGTTTTCCTGTTGTTACCTTGGCATCCATCGTCTTTTGTTTCTGTTACTGGTGACTTTATAAATTTACACGATTCTGTTTCTTCGTGCCTCTATGTAGGTATTGATTTCTTGATATTTTCTATCCCACAATTAATTTTTCGGTTGTAATTGGTCTTCTGACAACGTTTTTCTTTGCGACATATTTCAGTCTGTTTTCTAATTTTGAGTTGAGCCTTGTCAAGTACAATGTCTTATTTTTCGACTATCTGTTCTATATAGTCTGTCTACCATTGATCTTGGCGTTCCAAGAATCCAAGAACTAGAATAAAAGATTCAGTTCCTACTGAAACTTTTATTCTAGTAAAAAACATTTTAGACCATAATATTACAAATACAATTATTCAATCGGAAATTTTACAATTTCTGTGCAGGACTTATCGTGGGTAATCCTCTAAGCAAAATGCTATCAGATATGTTTATATATCAACTAGAAACAAATATTTTAAAACATCCTGTATTCAAACAGTTTGTATATTGGTGAAGAAACTAATACATAGTACGTGGACGATATACTGGTATGCTTTACAGGAACTAACAAGCAACTTACCAATTGTTATCTTACATTAATTCACTTCATACTCATGTTGAATTTACAATAGAAATAGAACTATAAATCCATAAATTTTCTAGATTTAAAAATTATGAGACTTGAAA
Organism: Diabrotica undecimpunctata; assembly: GCF_040954645.1. Lineage (NCBI taxonomy): Eukaryota > Metazoa > Arthropoda > Insecta > Coleoptera > Chrysomelidae > Diabrotica > Diabrotica undecimpunctata. Next base: position 87,295,215 of record NC_092805.1, on the reverse strand, counting down.
ACAAACATGAGTTCTCCGTATTTCATAAACCTACCCATACTGACAAAACTATACAAAATTCATCATCCATGTTACATACATTAAAAGACATTCCCATGTCAAAAATAACTTCGTGATAGAATAAAATATCATTAAGCAAAAAAAAACAATAAATAAAATTTTAAACCAAAAACTGCATAAGATAGCTCTAAACTTAGTCTTTTCGCCACCCGAGAAGAAACCCAATACCTTTTGCTCGATTACATATTCAGGCAAGATATCAACAAAAATAGCCAAACACATAAAAAAGAAAAAAATAACACCAGCTTTGACCAAAAACTTACATCGGTCAAATTGGTAGAAGCTTTAAAAACGTATAGCAGAACACAGAAGGTCTTTCAATAATAGAAAAATAGATTCAGTAAGATAATAGCAACAGAGATGGAATGCCTGCGAAGATGCTGCAGAGTAACAAGAATGGATAGGAGAAGTAATGACGAAATAAAGCAAAGAACATCAATAGAAACAGACATACTAACATATATAGAACAAAAAAGACTAAAGTGGTATGGACATGTAAGAAGAGCTAGCGACAGCAGATGGATAAAAAGAATAACCGAATGGAGCCCCATAGGAAGGAGGAAAAGAGGACGACCCCGAAAATCCTGGAGGAACGAAGTAGACGACGCCATGAGTAAGAGAGGACTAAACGATGGAGAATGGAACAACAGAGAGAGATGGAAACGGTTGAGCGAGGGAAGGCAGTGAATACTGTAGAATCCTTAAATATATATATATATATATATATATATATATATATATATATATATATATATATATATATATATATATATATAAAAATAGATTCAACGTACGCACTTCAGCTTCTAGAGCATTTTCATTCTTTTAATGGCCAATTTCAAATTATCACTATCCCCAAAAATTAAAAGCCTTCAAAAATTAATAAATAATATTAATTGACATAGGTACATAATAATTATTATATACATAAGGATGGTTGTAGATAGTTGATAAGAAGAATATAACTGCTTGTAAGAAATACATTGATAATAAATAGGAAAATAGGGTAAAACGCCAGTTATTGGACACGAGACAGTTATTGGACATTACAGTGTTAACTTACGAGAATAAGATTTCTGCAAGTGCCAACAAGAGTATATTTCACTAGGTGGCACTACTCGTTTCTATATTACGTTCATTCTTATGTCTATGTTCTGCCTTTAACGGGTTCTGTGATTTTGGCGGTAAATATTTTTAGGTTATGTGAGTGAAGTGACATTTAAGCATTGTGTTAAGCATCTGCTCTGACTTTTTTTTTTAAACTACGTGTTATTTTTAAGGTAAGATTGTATTTTTATTTAAAAGGGTGTAGTAAAGGCACTTATAGTCCCTAAGGTAGATCTGGTACAGTAATAGGGATTTTAATTCGGATTTAATTACATCTGTCCAATAACTAAACTAGAAAACTTGCTTAATTCTATTATGGGACACCTGTCCAATCGCTAGAGAACTACACTTACCACATATTTCTACAATTTTCAACGGATTTACGTATAATTAACTGGAGATAGCAGTAAAATTAATTTAGTAATCGATTTGACAGTTATTGGACAGCTGTCCAATAACTAAATTTGACCGTCCAATCACTAAAAATGGATTTTTTAGGATTGTAGTAAAATGCCTAAACTTAGAAAATATGATAAGATGAAACTTATAGAAGCTGTTAAGGATGTCCAAAATGGCACTGAATCATATAGAACAGCTGAAAAAAAATATGGAATTCCGAAGTCCACTATAGAATTTAAATTAAAACATCCGGAACATAAAGATACACTTGGACCGTCACCTATTTTAACTTGCGAGGAGGAGAATACTCTGGTTAGGTAAATTCATTTAATTTATCTTAACCCATAGCATTATTTTATTTTACATTCAATATTCCAGATGGATACAAGAAACTGCTTCAAAAGGTTTCCCCAAAAAGGCTAACGATTTAAAAAGCAGCGTGCAAAAATTTTTAATCGAAAATCCGCGCCCCAATAACTTTAAAGATAATCGACCTGGAGATGGATGGTTAAAAGTAAGTCACCAAAAAAATGTATTTTAATCTGTATTCATCGTTTGATTTTTTTTAGGGATTTTTGAAGCGACGTCCAGGGGTTTCTAGAAGAACAAGTGAAGGTGTGGCGGCAGCTAGCGCTTGTGTATCTGAACGAGACATCAAAAACTGGTTTAAAAATATTGAAACCTATGTTAAAAAAAAACATTTAGAAGAAGTTCTAACTGATCCATCAAGAATTTTTAATGGAGATGAGTCAGGATTTCAAATATGTCCATCTACTGGAAAAGTATTTGCTATGAAAGGTTTCAAAAATGTTTATAACGTTGAAAAAAGCTCTTCAAAAAAAAACGTCACTGTGATGTTTACGTTTTCAGCAGACGGTAAAATTTGCGTGCCTATGGTTATTTATCCTTATCAACGTATTCCTGAAAAGGTTGCTAAAGGTATTAATCCTAAATGGGGTGTGGGCAGAAGCGATAATGGTTGGATGACGGCAGAGACATTCTATCAGTATATTTCGAATGTTTTTTACCCACACTTAATTGAAAATAATATTAAGCTTCCAGTTATTCTTTTTGTAGATGGGCACAAGAGTCACTTAAGTTACCAATTAAGTCTATTGTGTAATGAACTGCAGATTGAAGTGATTGCACTTTATCCTAACGCCACAAGGATTTTACAACCCTGTGACGTTTCTATTTTCCGTCCATTAAAAGAAGCTTGGCGGCAATCAGTGAGAGAATGGGAAGAACAGCATCCAGGAGGGGTAGTGAATAAGGTTGTATTTGCTTCTATATTGGAGCAAGCTATAAAAAAAGCTGTAAAACTGAAACAGTAGTAAATGGTTTCAAGGCTTGCGGATTGTTTCCATTTAATGCAGATGCTATTGACTACACAAAATGTTTAGGCAAAGAAGTAGTAAAAAATTTAATCATTTCAGATCATCAAAAGAAACCCAAGATGGACTATAATACTTTTGTAAATATCTTAGGTCCTGAAAAAGTTCATAGCTTATTTAAAAGAAAATCCAAAGAATAATCTACCTAGCGATGATAATTTGAATTTGTTGTTCAAAATTTGGAATTTTTTTGAACATGATCCAAAACATTCGGATAACCCAATGGTTCTAAAAAATAGAGACACAAACATTAATATTATTCAAAATGTGGTTATCACATCTCCCGTTAAAAATACTGAAATAAAAACATCAGAACAGAGTGGTATTGAAAATGTAAATATTTCTGAGAGTAGCAGTACCAATGATATCCATTTTCAACAATATAAAACTAATGTTTATGACTTACCCTCTACAAGTAAAATTATTGTTAAACACGAATTGTTGGGTAACATTTTAACTTCTCCTACTGTACCGGAAAGTAAAAATAAACGTAACACGGAACGACTTCCTTTTGCTATTACATCTGCACGATATCAAGAAATGTTACGGAAAAAGGAGGAGATAAAAGAAGAGCAGGAAAAATAAAAACAAGAAAGGAAACGGAAAAGAGAAGAAAAATTAACCATAAACCAGTGTAGCAAGAAAAAGAATTCAAAAAAAGTCAAATGTTTTATTTGTTCAAATGATATTCAATTGAACAAATTAAAATGCGATGACTGTAATCTTTATTATCACGAATCTTGTATTCCTGTTAATCATAGACAGCATATACCTAACGATGGTGATCTATTTATATGTCACAACTGCTTCAATCTCCAGGATAGTGATTCTGATGCTAATAACAGTAACCAAGACAGTGAGGATGAAGACATTGACGAACTTTTCACTCAATACAAAGAAGCACAAAAGCATTTATAAAATTTAATTGTGTCAACTGTATATAGGTACCCCATACCGCACAGAAATCTTAGGTTTTTCCTGTAATTTTCATTTGTTTCTTGTTTTTTATTGTGTTAAAGCAGTCGTCCAATAACTAATTTTGAGTGTCCTGTAACTAAATAAACTGTCCAATAACTATAATTTTTGTAACTATTTTTAATAAATATATATTGACAAAAAATATTTAACACCTTCTTTAAATCCTTGAGTTGAAATTTTCTTAAGTGTCCAATAACTGTATGGTTTACCCTATAACTTAATTCCGCTTGATTAATATAAAAAAAAATTAAATAGATATTTAAACAATTGAATTACAATTATTTCTACATAAACGCTTTCAAATTTTCTTAATTATTCTACTAAACTATCGAAAATTCAAGATCAGGTACAACGTGACATTTTTTTGTTCGTTTTTTCATTAGTAAAAAATTTACAGTGGGTTTAATTCGCGGTTATTGTTTAAAAAAAATCAATTTATAGTAATATTAAGAAAAACCCTGCTATAATATATAATGTATATATATATATATATATATATATATATATATATATATATATATATATATATATATTTTATTATATTATTATATTATTTTCAAAAGCTGCTAAAAAATACAAAATATCTTACAAAGTGGAACTAGAAAAAAAAATTATATTAACTCACCAAATAAAATTAGTTTTGTTAATATATTGCTGCTAAACATATTTAAAAAAAAACTATTCTAACAATTTTCTTATCTAATAAATGTTTCTTAAATTTTGTAATATAATTTATAAAAACTTTTTTAACACAAAAAAAACAATTGAATTTATAAATAAGTTAGAATAGCGACCAATTACAAATAAGCCTCAATGTCATAAATGCCAACTTAAAATTTTTATTCTTGACAATTATATTATATAAATTATTATTATATCATTAGATTATATTATAAAACTAAAATTTTGTTTAAACATTCTTTTTTATTTACTAATAAAAAAGAAGATTTATTCATCATTGATAGATGTCTGAAAAAATGTAACAAGTATATGGAAAATTAAATCAAAATGTGATATTTTACTGATTTTATAATAAACTATAAAGAAATAATATAATTATAAGTTTTGCTTAGATTTTGAATTCCTGATCTTTTGTTTAAATTATTATCACTTCTGCTAATACAAACCATTTCTAAAAAAGTCCTTTTGAATTTATTAGTTTCACTACACAAAATTTTAATGTTATCAAAATCCATAATATGGTCTTTGTCAATTACATGCTCTGCTAAAGCACAAGATGGTTTTTTAATTCTACAAAGACCATATTATGGATTTTGATAACATTAAAATTTTGTGTAGTCAAAGTAATAAATTCAAAAGGACTTTTTTAGAAATGGTTTGTAAATTGAAAAACTTTTTTATTTAAATTAAAACAATATATAAATTAAAAAAGTTCTTGTACTTACCTACTTCTTGAAAATTATTATTTTCACGTTGACACGGATTGATGTAACAGAGCAAGGTTGCTCCTTATAAGGCGCTTTTAATCTTGTACTAGAAAAAGCCACTTTTAAAGGTAGATGTCAACTAGATACTTATCGTCTTGTTCTGTAAAATAATATAATGTATTGTTTGGATTTTTATTCCCCTTCTTACGAACTGTACTACTTTGCTGTTATACTATTTTTAGACCGTCCTTGCTCGGCTTAGTAAAATAATAAAAATTTTGTGGTTTAACAAAAAAATATTATGTACAACTACATATATCTATATAGAAAAATGTTTTTTTTGGGGCTGTAGTCATTAATAATAAGAGCAGGGGATAAGTAAAACTCTTTACTTGATATACTTTTTACTTGATTTACCTGATGAAGCAAATAAAAATTTATTTGCTACATCAAGATATGCTAAAAGAAATTTAAATTAATTTTTCAGTAATACAATGAAAAACGCAAGAATATTGTATAAGAAGCATAAAAACTTACAACAGGAAGTTAGTCCATAAAAATTTTTACATTACCACAAAACATTATTTTTAAAGTTATTAAACTATTAACAATTACAATGTTTTAATTTTTGTAGATTTATAAAGTCCATGGTTAAATAAAACATTTTGAATTCAATTTATGTCAGAAAGACACTCGTCTGTGTTTATTATATTGTAAAGATTCTTTGATTGGAAGACACTTTTAAGATTCTTTGTTTAATTTTTAAGAGAGAAAGCAAAGCATTGGTTGTTTAAATGAAAAACAGTTAAATAAGATACTCAAATTGAGATCTTCCCACTTCTTAGCAATAATCCAGGGCTTTGTTTAAATTCACGCAGAATGTTTTTAAAGTGGATCATCGACGACGAACTGAAAGTGAAGTTTTATGTTACCTCGCTATAGCATACTACGAAATTACAAAAAAAAATCGGAAACGCCCTAGACGTTGGGTATTTAAAAGTTTAACATATGCGGTAAGTCGAGTTGTTTTGTTTTTGTATTCTGGCGATGTACATTTCCATAAACAGACACAGTCTCGTAAACAATATATGTATAAATTCTAATAAAAAGTCGTGGCTAAGAGTTCGCATATCCATGATTAAAAACTGATCTTTTCACTTCAAAGGTCGCTGAAAACTACCGGTTTTGCTCGCCAGTATTGATACACGCGCGTTTTTACATGACGAGCCAAGTAAAAAATAAAACAAACTGACGAGCCACAAGCCAGGCTCGTCGGTATATAAAACCGCGGTATTGCAGTTATACACTGGCGAGCTTTACCGACGAGCCACAAAACCGCGGTTTTACTCGCCTGTCGATCAGGGCCTTTAGAGTTTCAGATCGAATGACATCGATATCAGTACGAATTCTTTCTTTCAGTTTTGTTCAAATAATTACAATCGTTCGCATCATAATGGATATCCGCTTCATTTGGGATATTCAGGTTGATATCATTTGCAAATAGCGCGATTAATTTTATACTATTTGCTGTATCAAGTCTAAAAATTTTGCACCAGTGAGATTTCCGTCTACAAAAATTGGGCCGATAATTTTTTTGCCAATAATTCCTGCTTATATATTAACCTTTTAAGAGAATTAGGTATGGTCTTCCGTTATCCAGTGAAATTTTTTCGTACCCAGTATCGTCAGTTTTGTTATTTACGTTGTCGTTTAGAATAAAAGAGGATGCATCTGAAAAAATGATGCAGTTACCAAAAACCGGATTTCTATAACATCACTCTATTATTTCTTCCGAAAATTCTAATCTTCTATCATCTTCGTTTAATTATTGTACTAATAGAGCTAACATAAATACAAACATTCATGAAAACCAATATTTAAAAAAAAATTATTTATTTTTTAGTCTGCATTTATATCACGATATTTTTAATTTGAATTCATAACTTCTTTTATCCATGGCAAGTATTTGGCAACATCTGTGAAAATTACGTATTGTGAAGTATCACAAATCCCTTCAGTTTGTAGCGCTACGCCTACTGAAACAATACCTCTAATTTGCCACACCGGGTTTTGTCCACTTAAACTTTTTTTAGGGAACACCATAGATCCTCCAGAGTCTCCATTGCACACAGAGGTTCCTAAAAATTAAAATTGACAATTGATTTAAAGATTTTTAAGTAGATGCATTTACATTAGTAATTCTAAAACCTGTTAGAGAAAGCTGTTATAGTAATACCACACCGTTCTTTTCTCTTCATTCGATTCACTTAATGCCTTATTAAATATATTATATAAATAATATATATTGTCACACTGTTGCTAAATCTTATTAGCTAAATTCTCTTAAGTTCAAGATGTATTCTCATAGAGATATCATCATCATTATCTTTGTCTTTATACGGAGTCGCATCGTGAATTAAATTCCCCATAAATTCTATCTTGGGTCAGACCACAATATTAATCCCCTTTAGAGACATATCCTGCCTGAGGGTCTCTCCCAGGTCGTCTTTGGCCCTTCTGTCCTACTCCTTCCAGGAACTTGATTCATTCTTCGTAGTGAGCGATTAACATCTCGACATTGAACCCTATTAAAGTGAGCGTTGGAAACTGGAAATAAAAGTTCGTTTACTAAAATGCTACGTATTCTCCGTTCTTTTATATGGCGTGGAGTCATGGACCTTAACTGAAGCATCACTGAAGAGACTCGAAGCATTTGAGATGTGGTGCTATAGACGCATGTTGAGGATTTCTTGAATAGACAGAGTTACCAACGAAGAAGTACTATATAGAATGGGTAAAGAGCGCGAACTAGTCATAACCATAAAACGTCGCAAACTAGAATACCTGGGCCATATAATGCGCAATGAACAACGATACAACCTAATTCGGACCATACTTCAAGGTAAAGTGCATGGGAAAAGAGGTCCAGGACGAAGAAGAATATCCTGGCTGCATAACCTGCGAAAATGGTTTAACTTAACCACTACCGGACTTTTCAGGGCAGCAGTCAACAAAGTCAGAATAGCCATGTTAGTGTCCAACATCCTTAACGGATAGGAACCATAAGAAGAAAGAAAAGTGAGCGTGCCCTAACCATCTTAACCTATGCTGTGTCATGCTTGCATCAATTGATGCCAAACCTAGACTTCCCCTAATATATTCATTTTTAATTTTTTTTTGTCACTCCACTTAACTATCTAAGCATTCTGATTTACCAAATGCATTCGTTGTCCCTTTTTCTTTTTAACTACCTACAATTCAGTTTAGTACATCATAGCTGGTCTTAAAGTAGTTTACTAGAAATTTTTCTTCAGTTTCATTGCAGTCTTCCTGTCATACAAAACATCATTAGCCTTCTTCCATTACATCCATCCCGCCCTAACTCTATTTCAAACATCTCCATCTATTTCCCCATTACTCTGTCACACCAATTTTAGATACTTAAAATTATTACTTTTCTCTAGTCGTTTTACCATCCAAAGTTGATAGTGGTAACTCCATCTTTAAATTGACATTCTAGGTACTCCGTACTTTTCCTATTATCTGATCCCACTTGATCTTCCACTTCGTTTCGAGCTTTCCGTAGCTAGATAATGATAGTGAGATAGATATTTAAACTCCATCACTTGTTTTATTATCTGACCATCCAGCTCCAATTTACATTTGAGTAAATTTGCTGTTATAACCATGCATTTTATATTTTTTGGGGAAACAAACATGTTAAATTTTCTGGCGGTTATATTAAATTGGTGCAGCATACGTTGTAAAACATCTTCACTTTGAGAGAGTAGTATTGCATCGTCCGGATAGCAGATTATTTTAAGTTGTTTTTCTCCGTTTGGCATCCTTTTTTAGTTCTTACTTTTTTTATAATTTCATCCATAATCAGGTTAAACAATAAAAGACAGGGAATCTCCCTATCTTAATTAATTGCTAGCTTCAATAGGGTCGGTTAGTTCTTCTTCTACTTTAGAAGAGTAAAGTAAAGTTAAGTAGAAGAAAATCAATTCTACAGACAAATAAATGGTGCCCCAATGGGCTCCCCACTATCTCCAGTAATTGCTAATATTTTTATGGAAGACTTCGAGACTCGAGCATTATTACATTCGTCATTTGGCCTCACGTTATCCTAAAGAAAAACCAATACCTTCATCACTCTGTTTATTAAAAACCCACCCATACCAATCGTTACTAGCATAGAAATTCTCATCATCCACCTTCGCAAATTAATTCAGTAATTAATACCCTTGTCTCCAGAACAATACGTTAATAGCAGACATAAATCTCCCACTCAATCTTAACCCAAAGACTCAGACGCTCATCATACGTAAGCTTTTCTTTCTTACATTAAAGGTGTCACTGACAAAGTCTACAAAATTCTTAAATGAAGAGCAATAAAGACAATATTTACCTCACAAGAAAAATTTTCATCTCTTATCCGATCAATCAAAGACAACATTCCAAATGAACAACACGGAGTTTATGAAATTCCTTATGCAGACTATCCCCGATCTTATATAGGCCAAACAAATAGTAGAATCCAAAATAGGATTTATGAACATTTTATTTCTGTTAGCAAAGCAAGAAATTACTGGATCATTTTTCATTAAAAACTGTTCATTTTGATTTATTATCACTTCAATGGAGGTGGGTGAGTCGTGTCCTTCCTGCAGGTGCTTCGGAATTTTGGGAAAAACTTATTTTCTTAAGAAGAAATTCTTATTAAAATAAATCCAACTTATCGACGTTAATATTATGTAGGTACCTAATATTTTTATACCTTCATTCAGAAGATTGTATCAAAAAACTTAGATCATTACTTACCGTTTCTGAAACCAGCACAGAAGTTAGTGTCAGAAGTGAACTGAGCAAAAAAGTCTCTATTCGAGTAGATACATTGGATCGTTGAAACGACTGGCATTTTTGCTTGCATTAGTTTTTCTGATATTTTCTTGTTTTCGTCAAAACCCCAGCCAATGACTGTACCTAAAATATTGCAATAAAATATTTAAAAAATACAAATTAAAAGAGAAAACTACAGTGGTTGGCTGTATACCATAGTATCAAAAAACTTACAATGAAGTAAAAACTTCTGATGTAAGATGGTATATAATTATTAAAAATTTTAAACGGATTAAAATTATTTTCAAAACGTTTTCGGTTCAGTCAGACTATCATCAGTGAAACCTAGAAGTAAGTGTTTCCATGTTAAAAATAAAGTAAAATTAAAAATTCCTAATCTAATTGGTTGGCTGTTTCCAACCGCTGGAGCAAGTTGTCCTCTTTTCGAGCAGAGATGAATATGTTTACTTAAAGTAATATCCTATAATATTGATCTCATGTCATCACATTTTTAAAATGTAATATATTTTTATGTAATCTCAAAGTTATTATACCTAGATATGTAGCTAGTTTCAATTAGTCTCAAAGTGTAAGTATTTACCATATGCTTATTAGTTTAACAGTCAAAATTTTCCCTCCTTGGGAAACATACAGAAATACTTTCTGTATGTTTCACTGATGATGGTCCGACTGCACCGAAAATGTTTTGAATATAATTTCCGTTTGGATAATTTTTTAAAATTTTTAATAAAAATATGCCATCAAGCATCGTAAGTTTTTACTTAATTATATGTTTAATAAAAAAAATAATTTTAAAAGTCCGCTGTTTGGGGCTCCATAATACATATTTTAAAATTCATTTTAAAATAATGGGATACATGAATTACTAGAAAAATGCATGAGTAAAAGAGACAATACCGACTAATATGCTTTGTGTTGTAAGCACGTCGGATGAAATTATTACTGTACATGTTGCTGTTGGACTAAAAACCATCAAAATTTAACCTTTAATTACTGGAAAAAAGTTTAAACCTCTGATCTTAACAAAAAAATGTGGATTGAAGTAAAATATGTAAGAGAAGAAAAACAGTTATTCGTATAAACTTACCATCTTTGTTGACAATTGATTCCAAGTTGGTATCATCTTCCCAAAGACAAACAGGTCTAACATAGTCAGTTATTTCAACAGGTCGTGACAACTTTATAATTGCTATATCATTAAAAAACATCGAAGAATTAAAATTTGGGTGAATAATAATTTGTGAAACATCTCTGTCTTGGGTCTCTGGTCCAAAAGTCCTCAAGTTATATTTTCCTAAAAAACATGACTCTCTATTATACCTAACAAGTTTAATATTGATTTCTGGTTATACAGCTGAGGCTAAGTTGCAGGCTTCCAACGGGGTGACATATGACACTTAGTGCGTCAGATATGAAGATTAGGTGCGAATATACTGAATAAGTAGTAGTAGATACTGAGAGTGCAGTGGCTTAGGAAATAATATTTTAAAATATTGTTCTGAAGTTATTTTCTTGTGGCATTATAATTTACTATTTTTGTTGGGAATAAGCCACAATTTTACTTTAAAATTAAGTTTATTTGACGTTTCGATTTCCATTTCGGAAATCGTTCTCAAAATACAAAACATTAATAAATTAAACAAATTTTGTTTTTGTTGTTTGGTAAAAAATCTTTTAAAAATTTAATTCTATCTGACTCACTCATATTGAAAATTCAGACATATATTATACACTTTAAAGTACACTTTAAAATGATAGTGCCAATATTTTTGGGTTGCGTTCTTGGGACAACTTTATTGTATTATAGTTCATTCGATTACATGAAATAAACTTTAACTTAACAATACCCGTCAGAAAAACTATAGCATTATAATTTAAAAAAAATTATTGCTATAAAATTCATACAAATATTTTATATTGTGTTTAGGAATGACTGAAAAATATTTTTGAAAATGTTTGATTGAAAAACAACAGATACAAAATGAAAAACTCTAGTGTAACCATATAGTGTAATATAAAAATATACGTAAAAGCAAGAGACTTAGAAGAGGCAACTGCATATGACAGAAAAAGTTGGAAATTGGGGGCGGAGAAGCGGCGACAGCCGTAATAAATCCGTTATTATATATATATATATATATATATATATATATATATATATATATATATATATATATATATATATATATATATATATATATAAAAATATATAATAAGAGTTCTTAAAATCCTTGAAATAAAAAAACAGTTTGTAATTTTTAGTTAAAAGGAATATACGTTAACAAAAAAAAACTCAGGTTCTTAACAAAAATATAAAGTAAGCATTTCACTTGAAACGTGAAACATTTTATTGTGTAGCTTCAATTAGGCAAAGCTGACATATTTCATGAATATGTTCAAGGACATAAATTTTTTGTCTTATTGTCTTATTTCTTTCTGGAATTGCAGGAGCTACATCTGTGATGCCACAAATTTCACGAATTCAGCATTTGAGGCTAACTGGCAGATTTGAAGTAGTAACTCGAATTTTTAAATAGGGATATATCATTTACAAAGTTTTTTTAGAAAATCACGCCGTTTCACTTTTTTCTCATTGGTATCGTTTGTATTGAAGATAACCATTGAATTAATGCCAGATATATTCAATATGGTATAGAATATAACCATTGGCCAACGGTTTATGCTTCTTAAACAGTTGTATTTAGCACTAAGCTGCTCTACCATGTCCACTCATATTTTGGTTGAATTATATAGTGAGATACTTTTTGGTTTATTTTGATTACCTCTCCTATAATCAATTGCATCATTATGATATAGTGAGGATACAAGCAATACCTTTTTCTTTTGTTAGAAATATGAGAAACTAGTGTAATATGTTGAATAAAAACAAACATACTTGAATTTACAGAATGCTTAGTTTTGTGAATTCAAACGGCAATTCCCTTTTATTCTTCCTAATGGTTCCCACAACTGTAATTTACTTATCGTATAACTTGTTCACTAACTCGATACTTCTGAACCAGTTATCAATTGTTAGATTCCGACCTAAATCATAAATAGGTTCACATAGCCGTTAAACAACATCAGTAGGTCTATTACTAAGTAGGTCTAAAATTTTTTGCCGTACGTGTTCGGTTTTGACGGAATATACTGACGAAATCGACGCTTTCCTCTAAATTCGGCTTGAACCTGGTTTAAGGTTCAATCTAGCAGAATTAAAAAAAAAACTTTTTGCCTATGGCATATTTTTTCAACTATTTTTTAATAATTTATTACCAACCCGATAATTTTTTACCCCAAACCTACCCCTAATGGGAGTGATTTCGCTAGCTTAATATTCAAGCTAGCACAATTCAAAAAAAAAATATTTATACCACAGTAAATATACCACATACCACACATTATAAATAAATAGTTATACCACAGTGTTCTGCTATGTTTTACAAATTTATTACCACCCTAGTAATTATTCACCCCTCAACTACCTCTTATGAGAAGTCAATAGTTCTGTTTAAAATTTAAAGTGAAAAAAATCTTTGATAATTTCACGGTCCTCTACTTATACCTTAAATAAAAAAGTGTTCCCGCTATCTTAAGGGCCCTATTCTTTAGGCTATTTTTCAATCATCAGTATATGTTTTTGCTTTGTCTACAATCTTTTTCTACTCTCGCCGGTCCTGAATCATGTCGAGTTTGCAATTTCCATCTTTGATATATCCTCTAGTAGTTGGTCTTTTCATCTTATATTTGGTCTTCCTCTTGGTCTGTTTATTACTGGTTTCCAGTTTGTTATTAGTCTTCTATATTCCCCTTGTTCTATCTTTATTGGGCCGTGTATTCTTCTCATAATTTTTCTTTCAATTATTCTTAGTTTTCTTCATCTTTTTTTATAAGACACATTACTTCCGCTACGTATGCTATTACCGGTTTAATTACCTGACAAACTTGAGCACCCTTACCGGAGATTGCTTACCACCACAGTGGAAGGTAGAGTCAGGGTCCACGAGGAAGGGAGAAATGGCACCTTAAAAATGTGGAACTTTAAAGAAAATGCCAAAGGCATCCATAGGAAAGTTAAGTTCAAAATATATAAAACCATCATACGACCAATAGCAACATATGACGCAGAAACATGGATCATGGCACAAAAACAATAAGCCATATTAATACTTTTGAAAGAAAGTTATTGAAAAGAATATTGGGGCCCATCTACAACAATGGTATGTTAAGAGTAAGGTTCAACCTCGAGTTATATCAATATTACAAAGAATCCTCAAGAAGAAATCAGTGGATAGACGAAGTAAGAACCGATGCTAAAGAGATAATGAGGGTGGATAACTGGAGGAGAGTCGCCAAGGAAAGGGATGCTTGGAGGCGGATGCTGGGAGAGGACAGGGCCTGACATGGACTGTAGCACTATACTAAAGAGATTATATTATATAGTTATAGTATAGTATAGTATAGTAAATTCAATTATTACTATATTTAAAATGTCAATAATAAAATAAATTTTATTGTGTGTAATAAACTATATATAAATATTATATCCATTTCATTTGCTTTTAACAAAACAAAATCAAACATTCTTACTGCACATAAAATATATGAAATTAAATAATTTACTTTTCAAGCGATTTGAATTAAATTTTAAATTTTAAAAATTGTTTGATGTCCACTGATCATGACCTAATTACTAACCGGCCTTCTTATGTGGCTTTTACTTTAGTAAAAATTAAATGGAGATGGACCGGCCATATAGCTAGATACGATAATAATAAATGGACACGGTGAATCCTGGAATGGAGATCAAGCGAGTCGAAAAGAAGCACAGAGAAACCTCAAAAGAAATATAGCTGTATTTTTGATCGTTGACTGAAAGCTATCCCATAATCTTTTAAAGGGTTTCCCTAGTAGTCTGATGCCTATTTGTTGCTATTCCAGTTAATCTTCCACTATGTATGTGTAACATGCTAGATCCAAGGTTTTCACTTCTGACATTCTAAGTATTCTTTTTGTTTCTACTATACGTGCTTTCGGTTCTATCGCGTATGTCGATTTTAGTCTTACACTTGATTCATATATGTGTACTCTCCCATATAAGTTCATATCTTTATTCCTTCATATGACATCTCTCAGACATCCAAGCCAGTTTTTTCTTTCTTGCCACTAGAGATTTGGACTTGGACGAATCATCTTGCATGTCTCAGCCGCTGTTTTAAATGTTTTTACCATTCGCTGCAAGTTATCTCCGTTATCTGAGATCAGGATTGTACCACAACAACATGACAAATAAGCACATCAAGTAGTTGTCTTGTTAGTAGTAGTAGTAGTTAGTTTTATTTTTTGTTTCAATTATCTTTACCGTTTTGTTGGGTTGGTTTGTTCCTTTTAGTAATTTTAACACATATTCTAGCCTATCGAAATATCATAATAAACCTATAGGCAGGTTTGTTATATTTAAATGCTTTGTCAGTAATTTACCTGGGGATGAATATAGAGGTTATTGAAGACAAATTTTGTCGAAAGTTGAGTTGATCTACACTAATTAGGTATTTTTCGTTTATTATCTAAGGAATATCCTTATTGGTAGGATATCTACTTTTACTGAATAAATTTTGTCAAAATACTTACCAAAATAGACTAAAATGCTCTCAGGTTCAACAGGTGTAGCTGCCCGAGGTTTGGTTACACAATGGGCAGCAATTAAGACGTGTGTCTGTGATATTAGACTTGCTCCACATATATACATTAAGGTAATGCCTTTTGTATGATACACTGCTGCGTGCCATGGCCATTGTCCTAAACCATAAAAAATTCAAATATAATTTATATAAACAATAAAAAAAATACCAAAAAATGTCCTAAAATTTGATAAGATTCAAATAAAATAATTAAAAATATTTACCTGGAGTTGTATCTTGTCCGTAGGCAATGAAAGCTTTAGGCTTTAATGCGACTGTACCACAACCTACTCTTGGTTGTTTTTCAAGTAACGGTTTTTTAATATTATTTTCCGTACTTGCACCTTTATCTGCATTAAAGTCTCCTGGAAAGAAATCTTCCTCCGAATCATGCGATTCAGAATTGTGGGAAGGAGTTTGTATATCGCTGAAAGTACATAAGTATTGTAAAATTAGATTAAAGCTTCCGAAGAATATTAAAGAAAACTTATATGCAAAATAAACCAAAATCATTAGTATTATTCTACAGTCTTAATTTAAACATATAAGTCCCACTATCACCTAGAACTCTCTCTATTTTATCAGCAATACACTTCTGTCCTTGGACTTACACTCCTGTTTATTTATATATTCCAAGGATTGCTTTATCTTTTTCGCCTGCATCCTTATGCTTTTGTAGAATTCAGATTCCACTTTAGACATTTGGTTGTCTTTGGGTGGTTACCTTTTTTATTTAGTATTCTATTTTTTCTTTTTCTACTTTTTATTTTCCTCATTTTACCTCGTTTTACCTCTTATCCGTTTGTTCTCTGTCCTCAATTCTATTATTCTTTTGGCTTTCCATCCATATAGATTCCCACTATATATCTATATAAATTAGGTTAACGTTAATTTTTTTTACAGCGAGTCCCATTTCTACTCATTTTTGATTTTTTCTTTTTTTTTCTATCTGCATTTTCACGTTTAAACCCATTTTCTCTTTCTTTATAATACATTAACTTTATTGCATAAATAATTCTGAATTTTCATGCAATATTTCTCAATTTTACATCTATAGGGCGCAGTGACAGAAAAAGCAGCACATTCATGTCTTCTTTATATTGATAGGTCTATTTCCAACTGCTTATCCTCGTAACTTTGACTTTGATTGACTTTTATACCTGAGTTGTCAATTTATTTTGTCCGATCATTTACTAATTTTCATTTTTGAATGAATCAGTTACCAAAACTACGTAGTCAACATACAATAAACTTTTAAGTTTGAACGGTGCCATATCCTTCTCTATTGTGCTTATAATATTAATTTTTCTTTGATATTCTGTGTTAGTTCTTTTTGTAAATGAAAATACTCACAAAAAGTAATATTCATCTTTTACTTTTACTTACCTTGGTGAAATGTTGGCATGTACATTAAGCTCATTGTATAAAGATGGCACACTAACTTCTCTGTTAGGAATAGTATTTGGATTTCGAGTATTAGTTCCTAGGACTCTACAACCATTAGATTTACACAATAATTTGCTATATTTATGATACCTTATCGAAGGTAACGTTACTAGATGACAATGAATGCACCAATATCTATATAAATAATTTAAATCTAAAATCTAAACATTCATTTAATTAATGAATATTATTGCAAGTATTACTGTAACAAAATATGGCATTCCAAGCAATGGCATAACGACTGGACAAAATCTACAATAACGACTATGCATAAAGGCGAAAATTATAGAACCATCTATATTTCCGCAAAATAATGCTACACATAATCAATGAGAGAATGAAAACTTTCCTACAAAGAGAAATACCCCAAGAGCAAACTGAATTTCCCAATGGTAGAGATACTCGAGAATACCTTCTGAACATAAAACAAATAATAGAAAAATCTAGGGAATTCAATATCCCATCATACATTTGTTTTATAGATTATCGTAAAGCTTTCGAGGCAAGGCAAAACAGACGTTGATAAAGATGTTATTATTATTCCCCATGTCTCTAATAACATCTTTATCAACGTCTGTTTTACCTTGTAATTCTTAGAAGACACAGATTAAAGCATAAATCTGAACTTGGTTTCGAAAATCAATAAATTAAATTTATAAACCCAGTTCATTGGTGTCAGAGTAGAATTTTCTGGTGACATTGCATCATTAGATAACAAAGTTTCTGGCGATATTTCGAAAGCTTCCGGCGACATCGTTTCTTTAGAAAACAAAGTTTCTGCTAACATCTGTTTGGAAATCACTAAAGACAATTCTGAGATGTCTGCCCTAGACGATAGAATATCTTCGTTAAAAAACCAAGTTGCTGCCGATAAGTTGGCCTTCGAAGAAAAGATGAAAGAGATGGAAAGGAAGATGGAGGAAACAGTGACGATTATAGTACCGCGATTACAGGGAATTCTGGACGAAGGGACACCTGTTATGATGGAACCTTGGAACCATGACGACGAGTTTGGCCGAGGAATCATAATTGGAAAGGAATTGGTGACTTCGTGTAAAGACATACCTGTGAGACTTATCAATATCGTGATATTTTCGTACCGAAAGAAGGAAAGACGGGATGAACTACCGTTGTTAAGCATAAAATTGATACTGGTAATGCTAAGCCAATTTGTCAAACAGCTCGACGATTACCACAGGCGAAAAGAGAGGAAGCTGAAACGATTGTTCAGAAAATGAAGAAAGACGGGATGGTAGAACCTTCTACGAGCCCATGGGTCTCTCCGGTGGTTCTGGTTAAGAAGAAAGATGGAATGGCGAGGTTCTGTGTGGATTACTGTTTGCTGAACAACGTTACCAAGAAAGATATTCTCTGCCTCGAATAGACGACACATTGGACACATTGGCTGGAAGTAAATTGTTTTCTTCTTTGGATTTAAAGTCTGGATACTGGCAGGTAGAAATGGATCCAGTAGATAAAGAGAAGACAGCTTTCACCACAGGATCTGGATTGTGACAATTCAACGTTATGCCATTTGGACTCTGTAATGCTCCTGCGACATTTGAGAGGCTTATGGAAAATGTGTTGAGAGGATTATCTTGGAAAACATGCCTGGTTTATTTAGAAGACATAATTGTCTTGGGGAGACATTTGAAGATCATCTGAAGAATTTAGAAAACGTTTTTAATCGACTTAAAGCTGTCCAATTGATGTTAAACCCCAAGAAGTGCCAGGTATTTCAAGCTAAAGTGAATTATCTGGGTCATATAGTCAGTAAAGAAATTGTGGCCGTGGATAAGGGAAAAATTGATTCCATTAAGGAATGGCCAGAACCAACTGACAAACATCAAGTGAGAAGTTTTCTTGGACTATGTACTTACTACCGGAGGTTTATTAAGAAGTTTGCAGATATCGCTAAGCCATTAACGCGACTTACAGAGAAAGTAAGAGATTACCGCTGGGATACAGACTTCCAAAATGCCTTTGAGACCTTGAAAAAGCATTTAATCACAGCACCAATTTTAGGGTACCCACTGCCAGAAGGAGAGTTCATCTTAGATACAGATGCAAGTAATGTGGGAATTGGAGGAGTGCTATCTCACATTCAAGGAGGACAGGAACGAGACCTTGGATATTTTAGTAAATTTTGCGTCAAGGGAAGAGAACTTCTAGCAGTAGTGAAATCAGTAGAGCACTTCTATTAATACCTCTATGGAAGGAAGTTTTTAATCCGAATCGACCATGCCGTCCTTAAGTGGTTGATGCAGTTTAAGAATCCAGAGGATCAGATAGCCAGATGGATCGAACGACTCCAAGAATACGGTTTCAAGATTGAGCACCGGGCCGGAGTTAGCCACAGAAACGCTGATTCTCTTTCCAGAAGGCCATGCCCAGCAGAATGTTCCCAATGCAACAAAACGGAATCCAAGGAAGCAGCAGTGCTAAGAACAACGATGGTCAACTGGACGCCTACTAAGTTAAGGGAAGAACAAGAGAAAGATCCAGTTGTACAGAAAATTCGAAAATGGAAAGAGGAAAATCGCCGACCACCTTGGTAAGAAATATCAAACATATCAAACCTATGCTCAGTAGTTAAGACGTATTATGCCCAGTGCGACTCATTTATTATGGAAGGTAGCTTGCTCAAACGAGTACTGGAAAATGATGACGGTTCAGAGAAGAAAAAACAATTGGTGATCCCAAAGATCAGAATAGCCGAAGTACTTTGTCAGTTACACGACAGTCCATCAGGAGAGCATTTCGGTGTAAAAAAAAACCCTTCAGCGAATTCGGGAACGGTTTTCGACGTAAAGGACTGGTGTAAAAATTGTACTATTTGTGCTACGAGTAACCGGTCTCACCGAAAAAGGAGAGCTCCTATGACAATATAATGTTGGAAGCCCGTTTGAAAGAATAGCTTTGGACATTGCTGGGCCATTTCCAGAAAGTGAAAATGGAGGCAAGTACATGTTGGTAGTAATGGATTACTTCACTAAGTGGGTCGAGATTTACGCACTTCCAGACCAGAAGGCCGCCACCATTGCAGATAAGTTGATCAAATAATATATCAGCCGATTTGGAGTGCCTTGGGAGATTCCATAGAGACTAAGGAAGAAACTTCGAAAGTGATCTATTCCAAGGAATATGTGATAGACTAGGCATGAAGAAAACAAGAACTACAGCATATCATCCGCAATCGGATGGTATGGTAGAACGGATGAATAGGACAGTTGGCAAGTATTTGACAAAGATGGTGTCCGATCATCAGCGAGACTGGGACCAATATCTTCCGTTCTTCACAATGGCTTACAGATCTGCTGTTAACGAATCAACAGACTAGACACCAGCCAGAGTCCTATTCGGACGCGAGATGCGACTACCTTGTGATCTAGAGTATGGGTGTCGGCCTGGAGAAGATGTAGCAGGTGAAGAATATGTGATCGAATTACGAAGAAAAATGGACGATGTATACGAGTTGGTCCGTTCCCATCTTCAGATCGCTAGCGACCGAATGAGCAAACGGTACGATAAACGAAAAGGTTGTTCTCCCAAGTTGCAGCAGTTTTGGGAAGGTCCATACCTCATTATGTAGAAGATCAACGATGTCATCTACCGAATAAGCAAGATTCCGAGGGGAAAGCGGATGATAGTACACCATAACCGGCTGACGTCTTTCGAAGGTGACCACGACGTAGATGAAGTCGTAAACCAAGTCGAAGATGTGTCTGAACTCACGTTTGAGGAATTCATGGGAGCCTATGGAGGTACCGGTAAAGCACGACATGGTGTTACCACTGAAGAAAAGCAAGATCTACTTGGGCTTCCCGATGACTACTTACTGGCCCTTACCATCCCGGCTAGTATCAAAGACGCACCAGGGTTGGCATCCGTCTTTCGAAGGAAGTTCGGTCGAGTTGCAGAACTTCAATGCCAAGTGTCAGCTCCCGGTAAAGCCTTGAAACTCCAAGATGCATCACGCTACCTTTTCCACCTGGTAACAAAAGACACTGCCCGTGACCAACCATTTCTACCGAAATGTACGGTAAGCCTTACTGCAGTTGAGAGAGCACGTACTAGAGTCCGACGTGCAAAAGTTAGCTATGTCAAAGTTGGAGTGCCGCCAATTAGATTGGAGGGTTATCCGAAGTATGGTGGAGGAGATCTTTAAAGACACCAAAGTCCAGGTGTTAGTCTGTTGCAATCCGCATAGTAACTGGTGCGGAGAAAAAACCGTCTCTTGTCATTTTTATACAACTGGAAGTTCTAAAAGAGGGTCCAGTTGCCTATACCAGCATACCGTTCCAGTTCCAGTTCCAGTCCCAACAAGGTTCCAGGAGGAACCATCTTTTAAGAGAAGGGCAATGTTACGATATATGTGAGTCGTACCGGGTCGTCGCTTATACCTGCTATTGGAATTTTCCAGATGAGGATCGAATACTATCGTTGGCTTTCCGACCGAAGGTTAAAGAAGCCGGTGGAAATTTCTAGACAAACGAATCAGGTATAAAACGGACGATTTGGGATTTAACAGGACAATCGAAAACAAGTGTCGATTAATAAATTGTTTGCGCGGCTATTTAAATTGTAACCGGTGTGAATGTTTTAAATAAATTATATAAGTGTAAATAAATTAATATTTAAGTGTTTTCTATGTAGATTAAATAAATAAATGTATGTAGAACTCATAAAGTGTTGTAAAGTGTAGAACATTTTATAATAAATAAAGTCAATAAATTAAATTTTTAAACCCAGTTCAATACTAAAAGAGGTAGGCGTACCACAACACTTAATTTCGCTTATAACTGAACTATACGAACACACTACTGGAACAGTTAGAGTATTTGACACACTTCAAACGAATTCCATCCAGAGCAAGGTGTCATACAAGGATGTATACTGTCTCCACAATTATTTAATATATACGGGGAACATATTATGAGAAGAGCGCTTGAAGCATGGGATAAGGGCATCTCAATAAATGCCCGAAAAATAAACAACCTACATTTTGCAGATGATACAGCCTTTCTCGCAAATAATCAAGAATAGTTAATTGATCTCATAGGGTTGGTTGAAAACGAAAGTCAAATATTTGTTCTGCAGTTAAACATATCAAAGACAAAGATTATGATAGTAGATAGACTACATAACAATCACCGAAACATAACCACGATTGACCGGTTTGAGGTTGTGCGCTCATACTTATATCTGGGATCATTGATCACAAACATAGGGTCACTACAGAAAGAAATAAAACGTAGATGTGATCTAGCAAAAGTCGCTGTAGGAAAGATAATCAAAATACGCAAGGACTCTCAAATTTCACGAACTCTAAAAATGAGGTTGATCAAGTGCTTAATATTCCCAATACTAACATACTGCTGTGAATCTTGGACCCTACGACAAGCGGAAAGAAGAAAAATAGACGCCACCGAAATGTTCTATTGGGAATGTTGCGAATACCATGGACCGACCACAGGACAAATAATTCAATTTTAAATGAGCTAAAGTTCATTATAACTATCCGCAGACTGTTTTTTATCATGTCTAAGAATATAGTAGGTACTTCAATTCCCATGCTATTGATTTGGTCTGCGATTTAGTTAATTCCCATTAAATATAGTTCTCTTCGTATAGTGTCATGCACCTATAGTGCGTTGGCGAATTATCTTAAGGCCAGACGTCTCTCTTTTGCGACATGCAAAAGATCGTCAGTGTTATTTATGCCTGTCCAGTTCTTTATGTTCCGTAGCCACGACATTTGTTTGCGACCTACTCCTCTCTTGCCTTCAATCTTTCCCTGGATGATTAGTTGAGGGATTGCGTATTTTTTTTCTCTTAGAATATGGCCGAGGTATCCAATTTTTCGTACCTTGATCAAATTGAGTAGTTCTCTTTCAGTATTTGCCTTTCTTAAGACTTCCTCGTTTCTCACCATATCTGTCCATGGTATGCGAAAAATCTTCGCAACGTCCACATTTCGAAGGCCTCCAACATATTAATGGAAGGTACTCTTAATGTCCATGTTTCATTGCCGTATAACAATATGGACCATACATAGCATTTAACCATCCTGTAGCGGAGATTAAAGGAGAGATTGCGGTTACATAGTAGCGGTTTAAATTTGATAAAAGCTTGTCTTGCTTGTTCGGTACGGAATTTTATTTCTTGTTGAGGATCCCATTGGTCATTCATCATCATTTCCAAGTATTTAAATGTTTTCACTTGATCGATTGGAGCATTATATACTTGCAGTTGTATTCTTAAAAGTGCGTTTTTTCTTATTGCCATGCATTTAGTTTTTCCAGCATTTATCTTCAAGCCATATATTTTTCCTACGGTGTTTATTTTATTTAACATCAACTGCATATCATGTTCGTTGTCTGTTATTATCGCGGTGTCGTCGGCGTAACGAATGTTATTTATCGGGAACCCGTTTACCTTTATTCCACACTCAGAGCCTTCCAGTGCCTCTGCAAAAAATGTTCTCCACATAGAGATTGAAGAGTATAGGACACAAAATACACCCCTGTCGCACCCCTCTTAAAATTTCAAATTCTTCTGTGTTGGTTGATTTGTTCAGTCTCACTCGTGCTTTTTGATTTCAATAGAGATTCTGGATAACTCTTATATCTTTCTCGTCAATGTTAGCGTTGTGTAGTATTTTTATCATTGCGTCATGTTTTACGGTGTCAAACGCTTTTTCATAATCGAGGAATGTTATGACTATATCTTTTCGTTGATCCATGCAGTTTTGTACAAGAGTATTCAAGCAGAAAGCTGCTGCACGTGTACCCAGTCCGCTCTTGAAACCAAATTGTGTCTCACCGCTTAGATCTTTCAGCTTTCTGAACATTCTTGTGTCAAGGATGCGAAAAAACACCTTAAGCAAATGGCTCAATAAAATTATCAGTCTGTGGTCTTTGCATTTTGTCGCTATTTGTGATTTAGGGATCATTATAAAGGTTGAATAAAGCCAATCCATTGGAATGTGGCCGGTGTTATATATGGCATTGAAAATTGTTACCAGCATGTCGATGTTATCATCTTCCAATAGTTTTATGGTTTCCGTAGTAATTCCATCCGGTCCAGGGGCCTTGCCTAGTTTTGCTACTTTTATAGCGTACTCCACCTCGGCGCGAATAATGTGAGGGCCGGATAAATTTTCCGTGGGTAAGTTAGTAGTTGGCAGATTAGGTCTATTATCCGCAAAGAGGGACGAAGCATAGTTTGCCCAGATTTTAGCATAGTTCTTCCTGGGTATGAAAGTAGTTTCCTTGAGCATTCTTCAGGCGAGTTTCATGGTGTTTCTTGTTCGAAATTTTTTTGACCTTTTTATGTAGTCCAAAGCTGTCTCCCTTTTCTTGTAGTGATTCCAATTCTTCACAACGTTCTTTCATCCAGCTTTCCTTGTATTCCTGTTGATTCTGATGTATTTTGTACTATCTGCGTTGCTCCATTAGATCAAGTATTTTTATTTTCTCACAGGTTTCCTCTATGCAATTTCCTTGTATGTTTCTCAAGTTCTCGTTGATGTACTTACTGTATGTAGATCTAAGCTCTTCATCTCTCATTAATTCTTTAGTGTTTATGTATTTTTATTATATGGCTTTTTAACCTTTGCCAATCGAAGCCTTACATTCGCGATTGGGGGGTTGTGGTCAGACGAAATGTCCGCACCAAGGTAAGCGGCCACTCTTACCATACCTTTAAATATAGTAAATACCATAAAAATACAACAAGAAAATGGCTTCAGAACCATGTTTCACTTTTATGTATATTGTTTTTATCCCAATAAGGATATATGCAATATAAAAGAACACAGTAAAATTTAAAAACAGAAAGAAAGTAAGCAAGAAATAGTTGAAAAGAAGTAATTGAATATAACCTGGAAGAGACAAAAATTAAAAAGTAACAGAAGAAAATTTCACGCTGTTGAATACATAATATACATAATTATAATACATAGTTTTGGAGCGAAATCTCACTTACTTTATTTCAGAGGTTCCATATATATTATTTAAATTTGTAATACTTCCATCTGATCCTGTTGGAACGTTGGTACCATAATCTCCTGTTGTAGCTACATTGTATCCCAAATGCAGATGATCCACAGGTTTCGTTTCAACAGGATACCTATTTTTACCATTATTTGTAGGATACTCAGGGAGCTTGCCATTTGGTCTGGTAATAGGAGGATAATAATTTCCCGTACCGATATTTGGATTATTTGTAATAGGGTAATTGCTATTTACAGTACCAATAGGTTTGTTGATAGGTGAATTGTAGTTATTGGCGATTATGGTATCTACGCCTTTAACTGGTTTTGCTATTGTAGAACTAGACGCACTAAAACTACCATCTGTCGCTCTAATAGGTTTATCAATAGATGGGTTGTAGTTGGGTAAGAGATTGTCTTTTAAACTATTAGAATTATCCGTGGGATGAGTATAACCAACATTGCCAATTGAAGGAATATAAACGTCTGGTTTGTCAATATGTAAACTGGAATCGCTAATACCATCCCCTTCTACTGCTGGAGCATTAAAATAATTTAGTGACGCATCTTTATTAAGAGATGAGGTTGAAACAACTTTATTTGTATTTGGTGTCACATATTTATCTGATTCAGTATGCACAACGATAGTTGGAGAGCTAGTAGGCTTAGGTTTGCTAATATGCAACTTAGGGGTCGTTGTTTTTAAATTATGCTGTTGTTGTGGGCAAATAGTTAAACCATTAAGTCGTATAGTGTCCAACTTAGGGGGTGTACCAATTGGGTTGTACTTTATAAAAAACCTTATTGTTACAGGAGGTCCTGCTTCAAGAATGTAGTCCGGATTTGAGATCCGAAAATCTATGTTGTCTGTAGAATATGTTTCTCCAAACCAGTTCTACAAAAGAAAGATTTTATTAGCGATATGATAATATTCAAAACTACAAAAACTACAACTACAAAATATAATACAATAATACAGTAACAATATACTGTAGCGTAAAACTGACAAGCTGCCAGACTAACGACGAGAAGTTTCTCGACATTATATGAGTATATATATATATATATATATATATATATATATATATATATATATATATATATATATATATATATATATATATACATCGGTTTAGAACGTCTTTCGACGTTGTCCGATACCTAAACACCATCTCTTCCTATCTTCGCAGTCGTTTGTTGTTAAATTTCTTTCGCTCATGGACTTGTTTACGCCGTGTTGCCATTCTAATCTGGGTCTTCCTCTTTTCCGTCGACCTATCGGTTGCCATTCTATTACTTTTTTGTTTTACTATTTTTACTATTACTTTTTTAGTGATAAGTGAACTAGTGAGTGAACTAGAAGTGACTAGTGAGTGTAGTAGTGTCTGGGGGCTCGGGAGACTGAGACCTCGGAAGCCCTGAAGAAGACATCAGAGAGGATGTCGAAAGCTCGGCAAAATGGATATCAACGCGGTTCAACCCGGAAGACTGGTGAGTTTAATATTAATTTTTATAATAATATTAATCTTAGCTCTAAGTTTAATTGTACTAACCGCGGAAATCTTTCCGAACATTATATATATATATATATATATATATATATATATATATATATATATATATATTGTTATGATGTATTGTTTGTTTGAATGATGAGCAATGAGTATTTTTTAATAATATAGGGTTTTTATCGCGGTTCTCAAAGAATTAGTTTGTAAGTACTTTTTTAAATTATCTTTATTATAACTATTATGAAACACACATATATATCTAACCTAGCCAATGTAAATTTAAATAAACTATCTTTAAATTGATGTTCTTATAAAACTAATTAAATTCTATAGACAATGTTAAATTTAAACAAACTATCTTCAAAATTGAAATTGTTATGACACTAACTAAATTATATTAACAAAATTTTGTACCTTTCTTTCACTGAATGCCTAAATGAACTGTTTTCCACTATATATATTCTAATCACCACTGAATGTCTTCGTACTTCGGTTATCCTTGTTTTTGTGAAATTTCTTTTTCCAATTATCAGCTTCTACCAATTTAAGATATATTTTTCTTCACCAGCATTTATACACCACCAAGCAAACCAGCAAACACCATTTATATTTATTCTTCTTTTCAATATACCAATATCCAATTATTATAAGTTGATTTATACTAATCTCCAATCATAATATAATTTTAATTCCTTCCAATGTCCATCCAATATTCTTCTAATATACTTTTATAATCTTCAATAATTATTTGTGTATAATTATAAATGTGCATTAAATATATGCATAATTTTTAATCTTCATTTAACTCACTATATTAAACAATTTGACTATTTGTAACTGATTCACTGACTCCAACTAACTTTCATATTTCTTACTAAACTTTTCTGACTGACTTCTTGAAAATTCTGAACAATTTACTTCACTAACTAAATGTGTCTACTAACTTTGATAATAAACTGGCCTGACTTCTGACTAAAAACTGCCATCTTGAATCCAAATCACGGGTATTTATATCTTTTTGGATATTCTAGAACCATCTGGTAAGAGATCATGTTCCAATTTGTTCTATTTCTTCGATATGGATGTTCTCGAAAAAATATCTGTTCCATCCACCGACATAATCATTATTCCAGATTATTCGACCGTAAACAATGGTCACACTCTGCACTCTGGAGAATTCGTTAATGTTCCATTGATAATTTTGTTGACATTTAGGCTTTTCAGATCAGAATAAACATTTAAATCATTAAATATATATAAATTAAACATTTTAAACTAACATTATTATTATAACCCCACTTATATTCGTATTATGATTAATTTCTATCTGTCAATTTACTGTATAGTTGGTTGCCTATGCACATGGCTCACTTAAATATATTTACAACATTAAAATACAACTTTTTAGACTTATTATATGCTAATTTATTAAAAATGCCCTCACATAAATATATTTTTATTAAATTCTCTAGTATATAACTTCTTAAAATAACCAAATACTTGTTATATCTAAAATTATCTAGTATATAACTTACAAATTAATTTTTTAAACAATACCTTTCTTTCTCCTATATCATATCAATACCCCAAAATAATATTTAAAATAAATAAGTTTCTTATTATTTTTTTAAATATTAATTTTCTCATACCTTATTAAATTTAATAAATCAATTTTTTTTTTTAAAATGTGTTAAATACATTCCTGTTCGCTGTCTATGTCAAACTGTCATGTCAAATGGAAGCAATTGAAAATGGAGGCTATCAGAAAATAAAATATAACCTTAATTAAAAATATAATCGATATGGTGTTCTGTTTATTTATAGACAAAATCCAGGAATTATTTCCATTCAAAATAACTTTCATCAATATAAATTGGTAAGTTTTTTCACTTTATTATATTAGAAAGACATTTTTATAGCAATTATAGTATCAATTTTGTGTCTAACCCCAAATTATGATTTTTAGGGTACAAATTAATTTCCATATATACAAAACTCAACAAGTATGATGTCAAATCGATTCAAAACAATGAAATCTACCATCTATCTATGAAATGGATCTATCAGTAAGTTATTAGTGTTATTATATTTGTGTTAAAGGTATAGAAAACATTATTCAATCTCTTCATGATATTGAAAAATGTCGTTGATATGAAATATGCCTCTTAGTCTGTTCTCTGCATCTATTAACACATAACTATTTAGTCCATTCTGATTTTCAATTGTATATGGACCTTCAAACATTGGTTGTAATTTCTTACAGCGATTTTCTTTAACATTACTTTTTCTAAGTGAACGAATTAACACTAGGTCTCCTTTTTGAAATGTAATTGTTTTTTTTATATTTCGATTTTGTCTTCTGATATATTTTTCAGCTTTCCTCCTAATTCGGTTATTCACTTTCTGCATTACTTGTTCTAACATATCCTGATTATATTCACTAATCCACTTTCTGTTTCCTATATGGCCAAACATTAAATATTCTGGTACTTCCTCTGTATTCAAATTATGTGTATTATTTAAAAAATACTCTACTTGTGGTATATGTTGCTGCCAAGTTTCGTGTTGATTTTGGCACAGTATCCTTAAATATTTTATAACTTCTTTAATATATCTTTCTGCAGGATTTGCCTGAGGATGTCTGATACTTGTAAAATGAATGTTGATTCCCTTTTTCTCACAAAATGTCCGAAATTTTTGGTTGTTAAAATATGTAGCATTATCTATTATGCAATTTCTAAATGGTCCTATTTCTTCGAAAAATTGATTAATATATAATTTTAATGTTTTAACATTTGTTCTAGAGCAGGGATATAGTTTAATAAATTTTGTATATAAATCAACTATCACTAGTATATGCTTTTTTCCTGTTGGACTGAGAACTAAATTTGAAATAAAATCCATGGAAACTGTATTTAGTTTTTCATATACAACATTAGATTTATATGTGTTCTGGTTTTTGAAATTCTTTTCTTTCTTTAGTTGACATATTGGGCATTGGGTAGTAATTTCTTTTGCTATACTTATGTCATTCTTTGCAAAATAATTGTTCCTAAATAGCATCCATAGCTTTCTTGAACCAATATGCATATAATTGTTATGTAAATTTTTCAATATTTTCTTTGCTAAAGTTCTAGTTATTACATATACTTCTATGCCATTTATTATTTTATAATATACCCCATCTTTCCTAAGGACTTTTTGTTTTTCACTCAAATTGATCTGATCTCTTATAATTTCTTCTTTAGAATATAATCCAGTACTTTCTACTAATTGATTTAATCCAATTTTTATTGTTCGCTGCCCTTTTTGTGGTGTATTTTCTAACCTTGATAAAGCATCTGCCACTATATTGGATTTTCCAGAAATGTATTTGATTTCAAAGCAGTATTCACTAAGTATTAGACTCCACCGATGTATTCTACTGTTTCCATATTTGTTATTTAATATAGACGTTAAAGCTTGGTGATCTGTTTCTATTGTAAATTCATTACCCAACAAATAAAATCTTAATTTTGTGACACAGTGTATTATACTTGCTAGTTCTAATTCTGAAACCGAGTAACCCTTTTCATGTGGCTTTGTAATTCTTGAAATGAATTGTATTGGGTATTCGACCCCATCATGTATTTGTAATAATACCCCTGATAATCTCTCTATTGATGCATCTGTTCTTAATATGAATGGCTGTGTGTAGTCAGGATAGTATATTTTCAAATTTGACAGAAAAATGTTTTTAATTTCTTGGAATGCTAGTTCTCTTCTCTGATCCCATCTCCATTTTACACCTTTTCTCAGTAGTTCAAGTAATGGAATTTCTTTTATACTTAGATCTGGTATCATCCTTTTATAATAATTAATTATTCCAATAAATCCTCTTAAAGTTCTTAAATTGTGTGGTGTTTTATATTCCTGAATGACTTGTGTCCATTCTGGATCCATTTCGATTCCCTTAGTGTTAAGTTTATAACCTAGATATATGACTTCTTTTTGAAAAAATGTACATTTTTCTTGATTTATTTTTAGTCCAACTTTGTCTAATCTATTTATTATAATTTTTAGGTGTTTCTCATGATCTTCAGCCGTTTTAGAAAAAATTAAGATATCATCAATGTAGTGAATTACAAAATGTTCATATTGATCCAAAATATCATGAAGACATCTACATAGAGCACTGCAAGATGATTGAAGTCCAAATGGTACTACTTTGAATTGATATGCTACTCCATCTATCTGAAATCCTGTATACTGTCTACTTTTTCTTTCTAGAGGTATTAACCAGAAACTATGCTGTAAATCGATTTTAGTGAAAAATGACATTCCTGTAATTCTTCCTAATATTCCATCTATACTCATTGGTGCTTCAAATTGCTTTTCAGTAATCTTGTTAATATTCCTTGCATCCAAACATAACCTGATTTCACCTGATCTTTTTCGTACTACTACTATGGGATTTATAAAACGTGTGTCTGCTTTCTCAATAATTCCATCTTCTAACATATTATTAATTGTTTTGTTTACTTCTTCTCTGTATTTATATGGTATTGGGTATGATTTTGTTTTAAAATCTTTTTCTTCTTTAACTTTTATACTATGGATATAATTTTGTGCAATTCTATTTTCTTTATTGACAAGTCCCTTGTGTTGCTGCAATATGGAAACGACTATTGATTTATATTCTTCAGGGCAATTTAAAACTTTCATTTTATCTTCTTCTTTACAAATAAAATTATTCTTCATTATGTACTCATTATTCCTTGCTTCCAATTTTACGCACTCCGCCTCGTAGGCATCCATCTGCTTAAAATTCCCATTCCTTAAATATTCACTACAATAATTATTCTTTACATTCTTTTGGGACATTTCCCTATCATCAAAATACATTTCTTCTTCATAAACATCATTATTTTCTTTTAATAATATCCTATCAACTCTTATTCCTTCTTCTACCTCATCTTTCTGCATAAATTTAATTATTTGCCCTTCCAAAGTTACCATTCTTTCTTCAAAATCTATCTTTACTTTCTTCTTTTCCAATTCATCATTTCCCATTAATATATCAACACATAAATCCTTGACAATAAATCCTTGCATATTAATTTCTTTATTAAGAATATTCATTTTAAAATTGGCTAGTTTATCAATTTCACCCAACTTCTTATTATTTGCACCAACAATTTTAATTTTTGGAATCTTTATTATATCTGATAATTTTAATGTATTAAAAATAAAATTCTCCGAGACTAAAGTACTTTCTGAACCAGTATCTATCATAATCTTAATCATTTTATTTTTGGCCAAAGCATTTATATAAATTAAATTAATAGATTCTATAATTTTCTCTTCATCTAAAGAAATAAATTCAGAAGGTTTTTCATAATAGCAATGGCCTAACTTGTAATTCAGAAAGTTTACTGCACAAAATTTTGATTATTAGAATTGTCAGATTGTATCTGACCACTTGGATCTGATGTCCTATGTCTTTCCCTACTATGACTTCTACTCACATTTTCTTGCCTTGTACTATTTCGTTCCCTGTCTTCGCAGCTCCTATTCCTTTGTACACAATTTACCTGTCTGTTATAGTTAGGTCGCTCTGTATTTCTTCTATTGTTAAAATCTTGTCTATTATTATTAGTACTGTTATTAAAATGTTGTCTATTATAACTAGTATTGTTATTAAAATTCTGTCTATTTTGATTACTGTTATTATTATTAAAATTTTGTAAATTATCACCATACCTAGTGTTATTGTTATATGATTGTCTATATTGTTGATTATCATTTTTATTATATTGAAAGTTATTATTGTTTTTTCTGTTGTTATTATTACTTGTCATATTGCCTCTTTGTATTCTTTGAATAAAATTAATAAAACTATCTATTGTTTGAATATTTTGTACAGTTACTGTTTGCACAACATCAACATCAAAATGTCTAGATACATTTAAGACTGTTTCATCCTCTCTAAGTGGTGGTTCTAAATATTTTGCAACTGTTATCAGTTTCAATGCATAATCTACCATATTTGATTTTAAATTTTGATTATACTTTCCAAAATATAGAATTTTTCCAAACTTGGCTTGCTCTAATTCACCCCAATAATAATTTAAAAATTTATTTTCAAATGTTTGAAAATTATCTAAATCATTCTCAATACTAGCAAACCAAGTTGCTGCATTGTCATTTAATGTCATTCTAATATAATCTTTAATATCATTAATATTATTCACAAATCTTAATTTATGTTTTAAACTATTTATGTATACTCTAGGATGCAAATTTTTTATATTACCAGAGAATTTAATCCCAGTCTCATTTGTTAAATTTAAGTAAGGTCTCCCTATGTCTCTTATTTGTGAAATATCATCTATTCTCTGTTCCACATTTCTTATTTGATTACTATTTATTTGGATATTTTGTTGTATATCGTCTAATTTTTCTTCTGTGTTTCTCCTGTCTTCGTTAATTTTTACTTCTAAGTTACATTTCTGCAACTCAATTTTCTGTTCTATATCTATCTTATTATCTTGAATAATCCTCTTTACTTCTGTCCTCTCATTGTCTATCCTTTTCTTGTAGTCATTCCGTATACTTTTTATTTCATTTGCTACTTTTTTCTCTGCAGCTTCAAGTTTTTTATCCATTTGTTTTACAATTTTATTATTATTATCTTCTATTTTCTTTTCTAATTTTCTATGATTCTCTTCCAATTTCTGTTCCATTTTTTTCATGTCTTCTTTGACTTCTTTTGAATTCTGTTCCATTTTTTGTTCTATTTTTTTCATGTCTTCTTTGACTTCTTTTGAATTCTCTTCCATTTTTTGTTCTATTTTTTTCATGTCTTCTTTGACTTCTTTTGAATTCTCTTCCATTTTTTTCGTATTCTCTTCTATTGTCTTGTTCATCTGCATCATTAATGACATCAAAGCTGCCATATTGACATTTTCCTCTCTTTCTGGATTTATTTCTGCAGTATCTTGTGGAACTTGAACTAAACTCTCCTCTTGTATAGGTTGTGTTTCTACTTCCACATCTTCTTCATTCTTTTTGCTTCTTGTACCTTTCTTTCCTTGAGACATTTTGAGACTTTACTTGTTCAAATATAATTAAAAATAAAATCTATAATTTTTCCTTTCTACTGATAATTAATTTAATTATATGAGAGCACTTATCTTCCCAAACTAATTCTTTTAAATAGAGAGCCCCACGTTGGGCGCCAAAATTGTTATGATGTATTGTTTGTTTGAATGATGAGCAATGAGTATTTTTTAATAATATAGGGTTTTTATCGCGGTTCTCAAAGAATTAGTTTGTAAGTACTTTTTTAAATTATCTTTATTATAACTATTATGAAACACACATATATATCTAACCTAGCCAATGTAAATTTAAATAAACTATCTTTAAATTGATGTTCTTATAAAACTAATTAAATTCTATAGACAATGTTAAATTTAAACAAACTATCTTCAAAATTGAAATTGTTATGACACTAACTAAATTATATTAACAAAATTTTGTACCTTTCTTTCACTGAATGCCTAAATGAACTGTTTTCCACTATATATATTCTAATCACCACTGAATGTCTTCGTACTTCGGTTATCCTTGTTTTTGTGAAATTTCTTTTTCCAATTATCAGCTTCTACCAATTTAAGATATATTTTTCTTCACCAGCATTTATACACCACCAAGCAAACCAGCAAACACCATTTATATTTATTCTTCTTTTCAATATACCAATATCCAATTATTATAAGTTGATTTATACTAATCTCCAATCATAATATAATTTTAATTCCTTCCAATGTCCATCCAATATTCTTCTAATATACTTTTATAATCTTCAATAATTATTTGTGTATAATTATAAATGTGCATTAAATATATGCATAATTTTTAATCTTCATTTAACTCACTATATTAAACAATTTGACTATTTGTAACTGATTCACTGACTCCAACTAACTTTCATATTTCTTACTAAACTTTTCTGACTGACTTCTTGAAAATTCTGAACAATTTACTTCACTAACTAAATGTGTCTACTAACTTTCATAATAAACTGGCCTGACTTCTGACTAAAAACTGCCATCTTGAATCCAAATCACGGGTATTTATATCTTTTTGGATATTCTAGAACCATCTGGTAAGAGATCATGTTCCAATTTGTTCTATTTCTTCGATATGGATGTTCTCGAAAAAATATCTGTTCCATCCACCGACATAATCATTATTCCAGAATATTCGACCGTAAACAATGGTCACACTCTGCACTCTGGAGAATTCGTTAATGTTCCATTGATAATTTTGTTGACATTTAGGCTTTTCAGATCAGAATAAACATTTAAATCATTAAATATATATAAATTAAACATTTTAAACTAACATTATTATTATAACCCCACTTATATTCGTATTATGATTAATTTCTATCTGTCAATTTACTGTATAGTTGGTTGCCTATGCACATGGCTCACTTAAATATATTTACAACATTAAAATACAACTTTTTACACTTATTATATGCTAATTTATTAAAAATGCCCTCACATAAATATATTTTTATTAAATTCTCTAGTATATAACTTCTTAAAATAACCAAATACTTGTTATATCTAAAATTATCTAGTATATAACTTACAAATTAATTTTTTAAACAATACCTTTCTTTCTCCTATATCATATCAATACCCCAAAATAATATTTAAAATAAATAAGTTTCTTATTATTTTTTTAAATATTAATTTTCTCATACCTTATTAAATTTAATAAATCAATTTTTTTTTTTTTAAATGTGTTAAATACATTCCTGTTCGCTGTCTATGTCAAACTGTCATGTCAAATGGAAGCAATTGAAAATGGAGGCTATCAGAAAATAAAATATAACCTTAATTAAAAATATAATCGATATGGTGTTCTGTTTATTTATAGACAAAATCCAGGAATTATTTCCATTCAAAATAACTTTCATCAATATAAATTGGTAAGTTTTTTCACTTTATTATATTAGAAAGACATTTTTATAGCAATTATAGTATCAATTTTGTGTCTAACCCCAAATTATGATTTTTAGGGTACAAATTAATTTCCATATATACAAAACTCAACAAGTATGATGTCAAATCGATTCAAAACAATGAAATCTACCATCTATCTATGAAATGGATCTATCAGTAAGTTATTAGTGTTATTATATTTGTGTTAAAGGTATAGAAAACATTATTCAATCTCTTCATGATATTGAAAAATGTCGTTGATATGAAATATGCCTCTTAGTCTGTTCTCTGCATCTATTAACACATAACTATTTAGTCCATTCTGATTTTCAATTGTATATGGACCTTCAAACATTGGTTGTAATTTCTTACAGCGATTTTCTTTAACATTACTTTTTCTAAGTGAACGAATTAACACTAGGTCTCCTTTTTGAAATGTAATTGTTTTTTTTATATTTCGATTTTGTCTTCTGATATATTTTTCAGCTTTCCTCCTAATTCGGTTATTCACTTTCTGCATTACTTGTTCTAACATATCCTGATTATATTCACTAATCCACTTTCTGTTTCCTATATGGCCAAACATTAAATATTCTGGTACTTCCTCTGTATTCAAATTAT
Source organism: Diabrotica undecimpunctata (assembly GCF_040954645.1). Lineage (NCBI taxonomy): Eukaryota > Metazoa > Arthropoda > Insecta > Coleoptera > Chrysomelidae > Diabrotica > Diabrotica undecimpunctata. Next base: position 87,258,769 of record NC_092805.1, on the reverse strand, counting down.
GTGTATTATTTAAAAAATACTCTACTTGTGGTATATGTTGCTGCCAAGTTTCGTGTTGATTTTGGCACAGTATCCTTAAATATTTTATAACTTCTTTAATATATCTTTCTGCAGGATTTGCCTGAGGATGTCTGATACTTGTAAAATGAATGTTGATTCCCTTTTTCTCACAAAATGTCCGAAATTTTTGGTTGTTAAAATATGTAGCATTATCTATTATGCAATTTCTAAATGGTCCTATTTCTTCGAAAAATTGATTAATATATAATTTTAATGTTTTAACATTTGTTCTAGAGCAGGGATATAGTTTAATAAATTTTGTATATAAATCAACTATCACTAGTATATGCTTTTTTCCTGTTGGACTGAGAACTAAATTTGAAATAAAATCCATGGAAACTGTATTTAGTTTTTCATATACAACATTAGATTTATATGTGTTCTGGTTTTTGAAATTCTTTTCTTTCTTTAGTTGACATATTGGGCATTGGGTAGTAATTTCTTTTGCTATACTTATGTCATTCTTTGCAAAATAATTGTTCCTAAATAGCATCCATAGCTTTCTTGAACCAATATGCATATAATTGTTATGTAAATTTTTCAATATTTTCTTTGCTTAAGTTCTAGTTATTACATATACTTCTATGCCATTTATTATTTTATAATATACCCCATCTTTCCTAAGGACTTTTTGTTTTTCACTCAAATTGATCTGATCTCTTATAATTTCTTCTTTAGAATATAATCCAGTACTTTCTACTAATTGATTTAATCCAATTTTTATTGTTCGCTGCCCTTTTTGTGGTGTATTTTCTAACCTTGATAAAGCATCTGCCACTATATTGGATTTTCCAGAAATGTATTTGATTTCAAAGCAGTATTCACTAAGTATTAGACTCCACCGATGTATTCTACTGTTTCCATATTTGTTATTTAATATAGACGTTAAAGCTTGGTGATCTGTTTCTATTGTAAATTCATTACCCAACAAATAAAATCTTAATTTTGTGACACAGTGTATTATACTTGCTAGTTCTAATTCTGAAACCGAGTAACCCTTTTCATGTGGCTTTGTAATTCTTGAAATGAATTGTATTGGGTATTCGACCCCATCATGTATTTGTAATAATACCCCTGATAATCTCTCTATTGATGCATCTGTTCTTAATATGAATGGCTGTGTGTAGTCAGGATAGTATATTTTCAAATTTGACAGAAAAATGTTTTTAATTTCTTGGAATGCTAGTTCTCTTCTCTGATCCCATCTCCATTTTACACCTTTTCTCAGTAGTTCAAGTAATGGAATTTCTTTTATACTTAGATCTGGTATCATCCTTTTATAATAATTAATTATTCCAATAAATCCTCTTAAAGTTCTTAAATTGTGTGGTGTTTTATATTCCTGAATGACTTGTGTCCATTCTGGATCCATTTCGATTCCCTTAGTGTTAAGTTTATAACCTAGATATATGACTTCTTTTTGAAAAAATGTACATTTTTCTTGATTTATTTTTAGTCCAACTTTGTCTAATCTATTTATTATAATTTTTAGGTGTTTCTCATGATCTTCAGCCGTTTTAGAAAAAATTAAGATATCATCAATGTAGTGAATTACAAAATGTTCATATTGATCCAAAATATCATGAAGACATCTACATAGAGCACTGCAAGATGATTGAAGTCCAAATGGTACTACTTTGAATTGATATGCTACTCCATCTATCTGAAATCCTGTATACTGTCTACTTTTTCTTTCTAGAGGTATTAACCAGAAACTATGCTGTAAATCGATTTTAGTGAAAAATGACATTCCTGTAATTCTTCCTAATATTCCATCTATACTCATTGGTGCTTCAAATTGCTTTTCAGTAATCTTGTTAATATTCCTTGCATCCAAACATAACCTGATTTCACCTGATCTTTTTCGTACTACTACTATGGGATTTATAAAACGTGTGTCTGCTTTCTCAATAATTCCATCTTCTAACATATTATTAATTGTTTTGTTTACTTCTTCTCTGTATTTATATGGTATTGGGTATGATTTTGTTTTAAAATCTTTTTCTTCTTTAACTTTTATACTATGGATATAATTTTGTGCAATTCTATTTTCTTTATTGACAAGTCCCTTGTGTTGCTGCAATATGGAAACGACTATTGATTTATATTCTTCAGGGCAATTTAAAACTTTCATTTTATCTTCTTCTTTACAAATAAAATTATTCTTCATTATGTACTCATTATTCCTTGCTTCCAATTTTACGCACTCCGCCTCGTAGGCATCCATCTGCTTAAAATTTCCATTCCTTAAATATTCACTACAATAATTATTCTTTACATTCTTTTGGGACATTTCCCTATCATCAAAATACATTTCTTCTTCATAAACATCATTATTTTCTTTTAATAATATCCTATCAACTCTTATTCCTTCTTCTACCTCATCTTTCTGCATAAATTTAATTATTTGCCCTTCCAAAGTTACCATTCTTTCTTCAAAATCTATCTTTACTGTCTTCTTTTCCAATTCATCATTTCCCATTAATATATCAACACATAAATCCTTGACAATAAATCCTTGCATATTAATTTCTTTATTAAGAATATTCATTTTAAAATTGGCTAGTTTATCAATTTCACCCAACTTCTTATTATTTGCACCAACAATTTTAATTTTTGGAATCTTTATTATATCTGATAATTTTAATGTATTAAAAATAAAATTCTCCGAGACTAAAGTACTTTCTGAACCAGTATCTATCATAATCTTAATCATTTTATTTTTGGCCAAAGCATTTATATAAATTAAATTAATAGATTCTATAATTTTCTCTTCATCTAAAGAAATAAATTCAGAAGGTTTTTCATAATAGCAATGGCCTAACTTGTAATTCAGAAAGTTTACTGCACAAAATTTTGATTATTAGAATTGTCAGATTGTATCTGACCACTTGGATCTGATGTCCTATGTCTTTCCCTACTATGACTTCTACTCACATTTTCTTGCCTTGTACTATTTCGTTCCCTGTCTTCGCAGCTCCTATTCCTTTGTACACAATTTACCTGTCTGTTATAGTTAGGTCGCTCTGTATTTCTTCTATTGTTAAAATCTTGTCTATTATTATTAGTACTGTTATTAAAATGTTGTCTATTATAACTAGTATTGTTATTAAAATTCTGTCTATTTTGATTACTGTTATTATTATTAAAATTTTGTAAATTATCACCATACCTAGTGTTATTGTTATATGATTGTCTATATTGTTGATTATCATTTTTATTATATTGAAAGTTATTATTGTTTTTTCTGTTGTTATTATTACTTGTCATATTGCCTCTTTGTATTCTTTGAATAAAATTAATAAAACTATCTATTGTTTGAATATTTTGTAGTTACTGTTTGCACAACATCAACATCAAAATGTCTAGATACATTTAAGACTGTTTCATCCTCTCTAAGTGGTGGTTCTAAATATTTTGCAACTGTTATCAGTTTCAATGCATAATCTACCATATTTGATTTTAAATTTTGATTATACTTCCCAAAATATAGAATTTCTCTAAACTTGGCTTGCTCTAATTCACCCCAATAATAATTTAAAAATTTATTTTCAAATGTTTGAAAATTATCTAAATCATTCTCAATACTAGCAAACCAAGTTGCTGCATTGTCATTTAATGTCATTCTAATATAATCTTTAATATCATTAATATTATTCACAAATCTTAATTTATGTTTTAAACTATTTATGTATACTCTAGGATGCAAATTTTTTATATTACCAGAGAATTTAATCCCAGTCTCATTTGTTAAATTTAAGTAAGGTCTCCCTATGTCTCTCATTTGTGAAATATCATCTATTCTCTGTTCCACATTTCTTATTTGATTACTATTTATTTGGATATTTTGTTGTATATCGTCTAATTTTTCTTCTGTGTTTCTCCTGTCTTCGTTAATTTTTACTTCTAAGTTACATTTCTGCAACTCAATTTTCTGTTCTATATCTATCTTATTATCTTGAATAATCCTCTTTACTTCTGTCCTCTCATTGTCTATCCTTTTCTTGTAGTCATTCCGTATACTTTTTATTTCATTTGCTACTTTTTTCTCTGCAGCTTCAAGTTTTTTATCCATTTGTTTTACAATTTTATTATTATTATCTTCTATTTTCTTTTCTAATTTTCTATGATTCTCTTCCAATTTCTGTTCCATTTTTTTCATGTCTTCTTTGACTTCTTTTGAATTCTGTTCCATTTTTTGTTCTATTTTTTTCATGTCTTCTTTGACTTCTTTTGAATTCTCTTCCATTTTTTGTTCTATTTTTTTCATGTCTTCTTTGACTTCTTTTGAATTCTCTTCCATTTTTTTCGTATTCTCTTCTATTGTCTTGTTCATCTGCATCATTAATGACATCAAAGCTGCCATATTGACATTTTCCTCTCTTTCTGGATTCATTTCTGCAGTATCTTGTGGAACTTGAACTAAACTCTCCTCTTGTATAGGTTGTGTTTCTACTTCCACATCTTCTTCATTCTTTTTGCTTCTTGTACCTTTCTTTCCTTGAGACATTTTGAGACTTTACTTGTTCAAATATAATTAAAAATAAAATCTATAATTTTTCCTTTCTACTGATAATTAATTTAATTATATGAGAGCACTTATCTTCCCAAACTAATTCTTTTAAATAGAGAGCCCCACGTTGGGCGCCAAAATTGTTATGATGTATTGTTTGTTTGAATGATGAGCAATGAGTATTTTTTAATAATATAGGGTTTTTATCGCGGTTCTCAAAGAATTAGTTTGTAAGTACTTTTTTAAATTATCTTTATTATAACTATTATGAAACACACATATATATCTAACCTAGCCAATGTAAATTTAAATAAACTATCTTTAAATTGATGTTCTTATAAAACTAATTAAATTCTATAGACAATGTTAAATTTAAACAAACTATCTTCAAAATTGAAATTGTTATGACACTAACTAAATTATATTAACACAATTTTGTACCTTTCTTTCACTGAATGCCTAAATGAACTGTTTTCCACTATATATATTCTAATCACCACTGAATGTCTTCGTACTTCGGTTATCCTTGTTTTTGTGAAATTTCTTTTTCCAATTATCAGCTTCTACCAATTTAAGATATATTTTTCTTCACCAGCATTTATACACCACCAAGCAAACCAGCAAACACCATTTATATTTATTCTTCTTTTCAATATACCAATATCCAATTATTATAAGTTGATTTATACTAATCTCCAATCATAATATAATTTTAATTCCTTCCAATGTCCATCCAATATTCTTCTAATATACTTTTATAATCTTCAATAATTATTTGTATATAATTATAAATGTGCATTAAATATATGCATAATTTTTAATCTTCATTTAACTCACTATATTAAACAATTTGACTATTTGTAACTGATTCACTGACTCCAACTAACTTTCATATTTCTTACTAAACTTTTCTGACTGACTTCTTGAAAATTCTGAACAATTTACTTCACTAACTAAATGTGTCTACTAACTTTCATAATAAACTGGCCTGACTTCTGACTAAAAACTGCCATCTTGAATCCAAATCACGGGTATTTATATCTTTTTGGATATTCTAGAACCATCTGGTAAGAGATCATGTTCCAATTTGTTCTATTTCTTCGATATGGATGTTCTCGAAAAAATATCTGTTCCATCCACCGACATAATCATTATTCCAGAATATTCGACCGTAAACAATGGTCACACTCTGCACTCTGGAGAATTCGTTAATGTTCCATTGATAATTTTGTTGACATTTAGGCTTTTCAGATCAGAATAAACATTTAAATCATTAAATATATATAAATTAAACATTTTAAACTAACATTATTATTATAACCCCACTTATATTCGTATTATGATTAATTTTTATCTGTCAATTTACTGTATAGTTGGTTGCCTATGCACATGGCTCACTTAAATATATTTACAACATTAAAATACAACTTTTTACACTTATTATATGCTAATTTATTAAAAATGCCCTCACATAAATATATTTTTATTAAATTCTCTAGTATATAACTTCTTAAAATAACCAAATACTTGTTATATCTAAAATTATCTAGTATATAACTTACAAATTAATTTTTTAAACAATACCTTTCTTTCTCCTATATCATATCAATATATATATATATATATATATATATATATATATATATATATATATATATATATATATATATATATATATATATATATATATATATATATATCAATAAAAGGGGCTATTGGTTAACTATTTATTATTTCGAGCTTTCAATTGTGTTTTGTTAATTGTGTCAATAAAATTAGTTTGGTTAATAAAACTGCTGCTAACATATTTCAAAAAGAATTATTATGAAAATGTCCTTATCTAATAAATGTTTCTCTGAAATTTTAATATAATTTTGAAAAAGTTTCTTAACACAAAAACAATTGAATTTATAAATATTTGGATGACGATTTGGATTTGATAGCACGTACCACACGACGACTTAAAGAGATGGTTTCCACTTTCTTAACGGCCCCACAAATTTGAGTCTTAAAACAAACAAGAAAAAAAACCAAAATCTTGGCATCGATTCCACATAATAGAGATAGAGCTGGAAACTCCGAACAAAACTTCAGCCAATATAATTTTGAGTAAGAAGTAAAACAAAGGATACTGCCAGCGAACAAATATTTTGGATTGAACAAGCAGCTAAAAAAACAATTTAAGCCAAAAAACTAAACTAACCATATATAGAACACTCATCCTAGTAGTGCTGATATATGCGCCAAAAACATGGATCATCTTGTAACAAAAATGTGCTAAGGAGTCTGGGTGACTCTATCCAGTGTAGCAAAAGGGTGAACTCTAAAATGTACCTTGATACACCAAAGAACTAATATGTGGAATAACGGAAGATGGAAGGGATTAGATAGAAATAAATTATGTAAAAGAAATAAATAAAGGGTAAATATGAATTTTAAAATATAGCAGAATTAAGTGTTGGCTAGCGACTATGCAGGAGAATGACCACTTGACACTCAAAGAAGGATTCGGCCAATTTGCATGCCCTACAGAGCGTAAGATATAAGAACTAATGACAAGAAAACCACCAAGAAATAAACAGATGAAAGATAAAAGTTGCTCTAATGAATGCTTGGGCGCCAGGAAGTTAAATGTTTTCTTCCGAGATATCTTGTATTGCTGAAATATGAAAGATAGGTACTAATTGAAATATTAAATTTTAACCACAACTTTAATAATTACCAAACTTAGGTACAGACTATTTTAAATGCTTATATACTACCCACCACCTTTTGTACAGTTAACTTACCTATATTTACAGTAAAATCCCTGAATATAATTATAAAACAATTTACCCCTGATATAAACCTTAATTTCAAATCGTGACAAAAGTTATACCCAATAATAATGTATAAATAATAAATATAATTATATACTATTCACTAATAGTTTAGTTTTCGTTCAAGAATTGTTTAGGTTTTTAAGTGAAAACTCTCTGGATATGTGTGCACACGATAACCTAACAAAGAGAAATTCAAGGGAGAGTTATAACCTCATCCCTTGGTAGACAATAAATAATTAAATTAAGTTACAATGATTAATGTTTTAAGAAAATTGAAGGTATTTATTATTAAGGATATATATTTAAATTAAAAGTGGAACCAAAAGTTAAAACCTTGAAGAGGACGTAGCAAAAGTTATTTAAAATAATTGAATGAGAAACAAAAATAAAAGTAAGTTCTTCCTGCCGGTTTCCGTAGGTTGCCCTTGAAGATGATCCGGTGGAGAACTAGACTCAGGTGGTAAAAGGTACACCAAACCTGGATTCCCTGTATTAGGTACTCTTAGACAAATAAGTCAACTTAAAATTCTTCTTAAATTTCCAATAAAAACCAGTGAACTTAAAACTTCTTTCCCTTGTCCTTAGTAAGTACAATCCAAAAAAAACTAAAAAGATTTCTTCCCCTGACTTGCAACTGGATTCTGGGAGTAGGCGGCTAGGGTGACCCAACTGAAAGTATCCTCGTACAAACAACAAAATAACTCAAATGATTTCTTCTAAAACAAACAGCTCTTGACAATAAAATAAACTTAAACTCAATTCGGGAAAAATGGCACTCCCCAGCCGCTACTATTCTGATCGAAACGATCTTTCTTCGATCACATCCAGTTGACAAGACCTGTTAAGGTTCTACAAGTCGTCGAGTGGATGTACTTTCAGAATCTTACCACTGGTGGCGCGGTTTAATGCCAACCTTAGAAAATAAGATTTACTGGGAGTTATTTAAATATTTAGTTTAAGAATATTTCAATATGAATTTAATTTAGAATTAAATTAAAAGATTCCAGTCACAAAAAAAGGTAAACGATTATTTAAGTAACGGACTCGTTACATTCCCCTCTTACTTGGAGAAAAAAAATTTTAAGTGAAAAATTTTTTTTTTCTTTTACTTGACTGATTGTTTAGCTGTAGGTTAACCAATACTTTAACCATTTGTGGTGCAATCAAGAAACGAGAAAAAAAAATAACCTTATATATAAAAAATTATAGCCATGGCACCAGTTTGCCAAATACAGCTATAAACTATATTAACTCACTAAAATACTTCCAAAACAATCTACATCGATTCACGCGATTATCATTAACCACAGATTATGAGTGATGTAGAAATAAAGATATGGTTTCATCTAAAGTTACCCACATGTAACTAAGTACAAAGTCACGTACTATCTAGAGTAAAATTAAAGTAGAGTAAAGCTTTAACATAGCATAGTATAGACTAGTACTACAAATACTCAATGCAAATAATCCAAAATAATGTGAAATCGAACCCTGGTTCCAAAATTGACTCATCAATGGACAACGGATTTATAGAAGAGCATATCCAAGGAATAATCAATCATCCAAATGGGTGGACCGATACACAATAATAAGTAACAATAAAAATACCAAACGTATATAAAACAATATAAGTGTCGAATTGGATGGTAAATCCAAAATTGACCATACAATGGACAACAGATTTATAAAGTAGCATATCCAAAGATAATCAATCAGGCAAATAATGATCCAATTCACACTATAACCAACTAAACCAAATATGATAGGTCCACATATACCCACATCCGGTAATATGTGCCTAACCTTAAAATTCATCAAATAAATTATTGGATCAAAATGTGGGACTAACGGCTTAAACAAAAGGACAGCCATAAAATCGATTCCATCCTGATGATCTGCCATCAGTACATTTGGGATCCAAAATAAAGACCAAAAATAAAAACTAGGAGGTGTTATAAACTTAATCATCCTAGCAAATGCAAAGCTGAACAACTTGAACTCAAAAGGTAGAGTACCAAAGCATGTGAACTGCTGTGGTAACTTTTTACAACAAAATTAACTTATGCTGATACTCAATAACTATAGCAGGTAGCTACAACAAATTTATAAGAATATCTAACATAAGAGCACTAAAAGGAGTTTAATGTGCCAGTAACTCTAACAACCATAGCAAAATAGTAAGAGTTAAGGTAGAAGTAATAACAAAACAGAACATCAAGAATGAGTAGACCAATTTCTTAAGAAACTGCAGATTTATAATTCGTTCTGATATTAATAAAAGAGAACAGGATAATTCCTAGTTCAACATACCAAAATATAGATAAGTGCCTAAGGAAAGGAGTGAAAATAACTATAAATGGTCATTTGTTGCCAAAATATGAAATACTATCCATAACTGTAATCTAAACATGCTAGCTGTAAAGGGAGCAATCCATGACTTGAATAAACTATATAAGTAAGAATAATAAATCAGCTAAGGAACAATTCTGTTATTAGACCAAAGTCTGAAAATATTAAGGATTAAAGCTAAATGTTCAAATCCTAATTAACATTAACGATAATTTACTATCTATGGAAGACGTTCTACTGCCTAGATAACTGTACAACTTGTCATGAAAATAGTGAATTCCGAAATTCATTGAACAACTGAGGCCTCTAATTGAACTAAAACTTCGAACCCACATATTCAGTCACATATACACAGGCAGAATAGTCTATATAATATAGGAGTGTACTAAAATTATGCATACTGATTATCTATATAAATTCCTAATGACTGATAAAAAAAAACCATCCCACATAGCAAATCCAGATACATGTTCCTATATAACTTGATCATGACCAATAAACGGAATCAAATCCGTAAAAAAATTACAACATTCTTTCCAACCTGGCAAAACAAGTAAGCAAAATGAGAACATAGGTTATACAACACATAACCATATAGCACAGTATAGTAGCATTACAATATTTAGTTCCATACCAGTGCAACATCTAATATAAGTAAACACTCTAATGGCCTTAATAATTTTAACTTATTATAAACAGATACTAATCAAAGTATAAGCTGTAGGTATACCAAATCTGGTGATTAATAACAAAAATCTAAGAAAATACCAAATCGTAACCAAACCAAGCCAAAACAATAACAATCAAAGGAATAGGTTAGCTTAATAGACATTAAGTTAATCTTCCTCTGAAGATGAAGATGTTGCCTCATCTGTTGTATTATCAGGGAGTAAATCCTTTATATGAAATTGACCAATTCGTCTATTTGTCGAATTGTCTTTTAATTCATATATTAAAGGAGATATTACCCTAACGACAGTACAGGGAACATATTTCTGACAAAACTTAGAAGAAATGGCATCACCTTTATTTGATTTTACAAAATTCCGTTTCAAAACTCGATCGCCCACAAAAAATCGCAAATCTCGTTTCCTCAAATTATACTGATGCTGATTTCTACGGTAAGAAGCTTTCAACTTTTTCCTAATGTCAGCGAATATTGGAGGTAAGTTTTGGAGATCTTCCATACGGTGAAGTTTCTCAGAAATTTGAGGAAGAGTTGTTGAATTTTCAGAAATTAAACCGAAATAATCACCTGACAATGGAACATGCCTACCAAAATTAACATAAGCTGGAGAGCACTGAGTGAGAAGTTCGAATGGCTTGAGCAACTGAATGAATGTACTGATCCCAAGCTCTATGATCAGTGTAAGTGTAAGATCGAAGAGCAGTAACAATGCTACGATTTACACGTTCAGTGTGGTTAGCTTGTGGATGATAAGCTGCATTGTAGAAGATCTTTTGGACCTTATATTTACTTAAAAGATCTTTAAAGGCTGTAGAAATAAATTGTGGACCATTATCACATGATACTATTTGGGGAATACCAAATAGTAAGAACACTTGCTCCTCTAAGAACTTCAAAATAGCTGGAGTGGTAGCCTTACGAAGAGGACAAACTAAAGGAAATTTGGTGAAGTAATCTACAACTACCAAGCAATATGTATTACCTAAATAACTACGTGGATACGGTCCAATAAGGTCTAAAGAGATCATTTGCCAAAGAAAATTAATGTTCCTAAACGAACCCATTAATCCAGCTTGAGGTAGGTTACTCGGCTTGCATGTTGCACAAACTCTACATCTAGAGATGTATTTCTTAACTGAGTTGCGCAGACCAGGCCAGTAATATAACTCAGCTATTTTACTAAATGTTTTATAAAAACCAAAGTGACCTGATGTCACATCATCATGAAAAGTTCTCAAGACTTCATCCCTATTTGCTGTTGGGACTACTATTTTCCAATCAGACATATTCGATAAAGATTCAACTGGACTGATTACATGTTTATAAAGGATATTATTCTCTACATTGAAATCAGGATATCTAGTAGGTTCTTGGGTGACATTATGAATCATCTTTCGATACCAATTATCTGGAGATAAAGTGGACAAATCTAAAAGATTGATATCGAATGTACGTGACAACGCATCTGCAACCACAACACCATTGGCTTTGCGATGAACAATATTATAATCAAAGACAGAAAGCCTACAAATCCAACGGGACAAACGTTGTGACGGATTTTTCATGGAATGTTACCATAATAAAGAACTATGATCTGTGATGATAGTAAACTTACGACCCTCAAGATAGTACCGAAAGGCATCAAGACCATGGATAATTGCAAGAAGTTCTCTCTCTGTGGTGGAATAATTTTTCTGTGCTTTATTGAGCTTTTTGCTGGTATAAGCTATTGAATGTTCCGAACCATCCTTCATTTGAAATAGTACACCACCTGAAGCAGTGTTGGAACAATCTGTCATGAGATAGAAATGCTCTTTAAAATTCGGAGATGTCATGACAGGTGCACTAGTAAGAGCTTCTTTTATACGCCGGAAAGCATCATCGGCTTCTGAAGTCCATGTAATAGTTTGGCCTTTTTTCCTATTTTTAAGGAGATCTGTAAGTGGGGACAACAAAGTAGAATAAGACGGCACAAACCGACGATAATATCCACACATGCCTAATATCCTACGGACTTGGGTAGTAGTCTTAGGTATAGGAAAATCCTTGATAGCAGTAACTTTATCAGGATCAGTCCTTAAACCTTTACTATCGACTACATATCCTAAAAAGTTAAGACTAGGACGACAAAACTGACATTTATCTAAATTAATAGTTCAATTAGCCTCTTTGAGACGTAAAAATAACTTATCCAAAATTTCCATATGAAGAGAAAAATCAGGAGTGACAACCAAAATGTCATCCAAATAATAAAAAACATAGGGCTCTAACTGAGGACCAATGACTAATCTGACCATCAGACGACACATTGTCTGAGGAGCTGAAACAAGACCAAAAGGCATAGTGACAAACTGAAATAATCCTTTCCCACTAACTGCAAAAGCTGTATACTTTTTACTTTCCTCACTTAAAGGAATTTGTAAAAAAGCTTTAGATAGGTCGATAGAAGAAATATACCTAGCATTCTGGAGTTTACTTAGAATGACGTCTATTCGGGGAATAGGATAAGCATCCCGATTTGTAGTAATATTATTCAACTTTCGACCATCGAAGCAAACCCTAAAAGATCCATCCTTTTTCTTGGTTAACCACAAAGGACTACAGTAAGAAGACGTGGAAGGTTCAATGATCTTCAACTCTAACATGGAATCAATTTCCTTTTCCAAGTCAACTTGCCAAGCCTGAGGAATAGGATACTGGTATTGTCGAAAAGGTGTGGTATCTCCCACCTCGATAGTGTGAGATATTAAGGATGTACGACCTAACTTGTCTTTCGACGAAAGAGTTATAAATTTAGAGATCATATTCTCTAATTGCCTTTGTTCGGAACTAGATAAACTAGTAAAATCCTGAATAGCACTAAGTAAGGACAGATTAAATTGAGAAATAGAAAAGGAAAAATTTGAGCAATTTAGTGTGCTATTAAAAACATTTAAGAAATCCATACCTAAAATTATGGAATTCTGAACTGAAGGAATGATATAGAATGTAATTTGCTTACATAAATCTCCTACTGTGATTTCGGTTTCAAATTTGCCTGTAACAGACTGAAGTGTACCATCTGCAGTAGACACTTGCAGAGAAGAAATGGGCATAATGGAAACCTCAGCATTTTTCAGTAAAGCTAATGAATGTGAACCTATCACAGAAATGTTCGAGCCACTATCTAAAAGAGCTAAGCAAGATTGTCCTAAACTCTTAATAGGAAGATAAGGTCTATTATCATTATGTTTTCTCACTAATAACGAATTCAAATCAAAACAATCATTATCTGATAGGTCAAAAATTTTAAATGGTACTAAACTAAACTTATTATCTCTACTAACACAATCAGAGGATATAATAGGCAAACAAGAATAATCAGAAATAAAAGAATCCTCCTGAATTGTGGTAGACTCTGGTATAGATACTGGAACTACTACACTGCTACTATTATGTTTATTACTAAAATTTGGGGAGATATTTGGGGAAGATAATATATGCAAATCAAATGTATTATATTGAGAAGTTACTTCTTGGAATGACTTGGTGTGGTGTGTGTTGGTTTTTTGGGGAAAATCCCTTTCCCTTTCTGACTGGAAGACGGGTTTGGGTGGCTTGACGTGGTTGGACCAGTGACTTCGCTTGATGTAACGGTTTGATTCCCTGATGGGGGTGTGGACGGAGAAACGCTCAGGGGACGGACCTCCGATCGTTCGTTTCCCGAACACAATTCGTTTGAGGGTATTTTCCCTACCACAACCGTGGCAGAAAATACGGGTACGAGGGATGCCGCAATCATAAAAAGTATGACCAGACTCACGACAATTCCAGCACACTACAGAAGTTACAACTGAAATTTTACGCTCAGGGCCCTTAGGTTGCCAAGAACGGTGTCTAAAAGAATTTTGGTGACCGAAAGAGTTAGAAGAGTGTTTGGAAGTGGTTGGAGGTTGAGAAGACCAAGATAAAGTTTCCTCTAAACGTTTTCACTTCTCGGTTATGTCTGCTATACTGTTGATGTCTACTAAAGCTAATTGTTGATGATAAAATGGCAATAGACATTTCAGAATAATCCTAATTTTTGCAGAATCTGTTAAAGGAGTCTCAAGGCGACTACACATACCCAAAATGTTATTGATAAACATCGTAACAGACTCATTTGGCTTCTGATTACGATTTTTGATTTGGTCTAGAAGGTCATCTTGAAAAGAATATGGTAGAAAATCAGACTTAAGTTTCTGAGCCAAATCAGACCAATTAGAAAAATTATTGCGATTGTTTCTAAACCACGTAAAAGCTGTGCCTGTAAACAATTCAGCAGAAGCTGCAAAAAGATCATCTTCACTCACTCCTCTCGATACACGAAGACATTCCACCCTATCCAAAAAAGAAATTACTTGGTCATAATGACCTTCACCAGAAAACGAAATGCCCCATTTATATACCTGAATAGGTTTGGGGTGTAGAAATGAGTTAGCTGCTTGGACAGAAGAAATAGGAGTTGAAGTAGCAATTGGATTTACTCGTGAATCAAGTTCACCCTCTAGGCTAAGAATTCGGACTGAAATTGAGCGTTTATAAGATTGCTGCTCCTCATTCGAACACGACAATAAATGAACACGGCCTGAGACATGAGCTAGACGTAATATCAGCCTGGAGTATAGGCTATCTTGGACAGTCCCTCTAAAATCGGATATCCTTTTAGCCAAATCATCCACAGTCTCATCAATCTCTTCTTGCTGCTCTAGAAAAGGAATACTTGTGGCAGAAATTTGTCGAAAGCTTCTGTTTCCTTCTTCTTGCCTTAAAGCTCCACGCAATATTTTGCGTTTTAAATCCACATTGGAAGATTCGTCAATGGTGATCTCCCTAATTCTCAACTCATAATCCAATTCCTTTACTAACAAATGTTCTACCTTGAATGCAGACATTAGGAAAACCAATAACAATAGATGTACCAACACACCACAAAATCAATCCAAGAATAATCTAAAGTTATTCACAAAAAATTTCAAAATGGTTAAGTAAAGTTAAGTAAATATAAATTTAAATCCTTGAAGCAACACACAATGGTTTCAACAAGTATATGGTTAACAAATAATTGAATATAAAAAACCCACCAATATTGGCTAATATATATATATATATATATATATATATATATATATATATATATATATATATATAAATAGTAATATCTAAATTATTAAATTTTATAGTGCAATAATAGTAAAATAAGTTGTTAACTGTACACAATGAGATTAAAAAGGTGAGGGTTTAAATATGAATGTAAGTAAACTACAGCAATACAAGTATACCTATAAATGTAAATCTAATAAGGAAAAATAAATAAATAAAGAAGTTAAAAAAAATGAACAAAGAGCAACAGGAACAAATTAGAAATAATAAAGAATATTTTGTAAAGAGAAATATACTACAGAATGTACGGTCTGAACTGAAAATAGGCACCACGTTGGGCTCGCCAATTTAACAAAAATGTGCTAAGGAGTCTGGGTGACTCTATCCAGTGTAGCAAAAGGGTGAACTCTAAAATGTACCTTGATACACCAAAGAACTAATATGTGGAATAACGGAAGATGGAAGGGATTAGATAGAAATAAATTATGTAAAAGAAATAAATAAAGGGTAAATATGAATTTTAAAATATAGCAGAATTAAGTGTTGGCTAGCGACTATGCAGGAGAATGACCACTTGACACTCAAAGAAGGATTCGGCCAATTTGCATGCCCTACAGAGCGTAAGATATAAGAACTAATGACAAGAAAACCACCAAGAAATAAACAGATGAAAGATAAAAGTTGCTCTAATGAATGCTTGGGCGCCAGGAAGTTAAATGTTTTCTTCCGAGATATCTTGTATTGCTGAAATATGAAAGATAGGTACTAATTGAAATATTAAATTTTAACCACAACATTAATAATTACCAAACTTAGGTACAGACTATTTTAAATGCTTATATACTACCCACCACCTTATGTACAGTTAACTTAGCTATATTTACAGTAAAATCCCTGAATATAATTATAAAACAATTTACCCCTGATATACCTACCCCTTAATTTCAAATCGTGACAAAAGTTATACCCAATAATAATGTATAAATAATAAATATAATTATATACTATTCACTAATAGTTTAGTTTTCGTTCAAGAATTGTTTAGGTTTTTAAGTGAAAACTCTCTGGATATGTGTGCACACGATAACCTAACAAAGAGAAATTCAAGGGAGAGTTATAACCTCATCCCTTGGTAGATAATAAATAATTAAATTAAGTTACAATGATTAATGTTTTAAGAAAATTGAAGGTATTTATTATTAAGGATATATATTTAAATTAAAAGTGGAACCAAAAGTTAAAACCTTGAAGAGGACGTAGCAAAAGTTATTTAAAATAATTGAATGAGAAACAAAAATAAAAGTAAGTTCTTCCTGCCGGTTTCCGTAGGTTGCCCTTGAAGATGATCCGGTGGAGAACTAGACTCAGGTGGTAAAAGGTACACCAAACCTGGATTCCCTGTATTAGGTACTCTTAGACAAATAAGTCAACTTAAAATTCTTCTTAAATTTCCAATAAAAACCAGTGAACTTAAAACTTCTTCCCCTTGTCCTTAGTAAGTACAATCCAAAAAAAAAACTAAAAAGATTTCTTCCTCTGACTTGCAACTGGATTCTGGGAGTAGGCGGCTAGGGTGACCCAACTGAAAGTATCCTCGTACAAACAACAAAATAACTCAAATGATTTCTTCTAAAACAAACAGCTCTTGACAATAAAATAAACTTAAACTCAATTCGGGAAAAAATGGCACTTCCCAGCCGCTACTATTCTGATCGAAACGATCTTTCTTCGATCACATCCAGTTGACAAGACCTGTTAAGGTTCTACAAGTCGTCGAGTGGATGTACTTTCAGAATCTTACCACTGGTGGTGCGGTTTAATGCCAACCTTAGAAAATAAGATTTACTGGGAGTTATTTAAATATTTAGTTTAAGAATATTTCAATATGAATTTAATTTAGAATTAAATTAAAAGATTCCAGTCACAAAAAAAAGGTAAACGATTATTTAAGTAACGGACTCGTTACAATCTCCAAATCAGACGCAAATCGTCTGCTAGTCTTGGAAAGGAAGATACTAAGCTGAATAATGGGTGCAATTGTGAGAATGGTATTTGGAGAAGGCAATATAATTTCGAGTTGTATGAACTCTCTAAAGAAATAGTAAATGGTAGTCATGTAATATTCTTCATAAAAATAGGTAGGCTTAGATAGGCTGGACATATGTCAAAAATTAAAATTACCCACCCCGACGAACCCCATTAGCGGTACCAGTTGAAAATAGAAGTAGAGGTAGACTACTAGACTGTTATGGAGTGACGGTGTGGACGAGCACGCGAGGAAGATCTGGAAAAAACTGGAAACGGTTGGATATGAACAAAAAATACTGTCAAAATAGACTGAGAAAGGTCGAGGATCAGCTAGGGGTGTAACACCACTGATGATGATGATGATGATGTCTTAAATAATTTTTTCTTAAAATAGACATTGGAGTGACGGTGTGGACGAGAGGAAGATCTGGAAAAAACTGGAAACGGTTGGATATGAACAGAAAAGACTGACAAAATAGACTGAGAAAGATCGAGGATCAGCTAGGGCTGTAGCACCACTGATGATGATGATGTCTTAAATAAATTATTCTTAAAATAAACATTAAACAAAACTAGAGGACAGTCATTTAATGAAAATACGCTATAAACGCTCAGTGATCTTTACAGGTGATTAGGTAGTTATATCATTAAACTACAAAGACTAACATAATTTAGAAATGGAACTTAACAAGATGGAACCTTGAACAAAGAAACTGAAAACAGAAATACACAAAAAGGAAAGTCATATGACATAAGGGAATACTATAATGAATCGAGAAATTATCTCATTATGTTTGCTAAAAATAACTAATTCAATTTTGTCAAAAATACTAGCAACGATGTAAAGTAAATCTAAATACATACCCCCAACAGTTCAGCCTTCCTATCCAACTTCACGGTAAGCCATATTCCGATAAGTTTTTCAGTAGTATGAATTGTGATTACCCCAACCCATTTGTCAGCTTCCTTTTGAGGTTCGTAATAAAATATATCTGGGCATGGTGACAATAATGGATTAGGTAGTTGGGTAACTATTTCTTTCAACATATATGCTAATATCAGAAGATATAGACGCATTTTAATAAATCAGTAATCTGTAAATAAGAATATGTTAGACATTGTTCGGCAACAAATAGTTTATAGAATGACGGTATTAGATTTTTGTTTTGATACAGTGCAGCAACAACCGCTGATACGTATTTCGACCTTCTTAGGTCTCTTCAGAACGGTATAGTCACTGCTCTGAACCAAAACAAAAATCTCTCCCGTCCTAGACAATAGTTATTAAAATAACTATATACGGACGTAACTACGCCATCTAAAAACAAAAAGAGAAATCAAACGATTTCTACTTAGCGAAACCGAATTCATTGTTATTTACTTCGTTGGAAGTACGAGAAACTGAATTCACTACGAATTTTGACTAGGATGAACGGCTTGTGGAATGCAATTTTAGATTCCCTTGCCGAGTAATTCATCCAGCTGTTTGTTTCGCAAATTTTAGGAAACACAGTGGTTAAGATTTGAATTCGGTTTCGCTAAGTAGAAATCGTTTGATTTCTCTTTTTGTTTTTAGATGGCGTAGTTACGTCCGTATATAGTTATTTTAATAACTATTGTCTAGGACGGGAGAGATTTTTGTTTTGGTTCAGAGCAGTGACTATACCGTTCTGAAGAGACCTAAGAAGGTCGAAATACGTATCAGCGGTTGTTGCTGCACTGTATCAAAACAAAAATCTAATACCGTCATTCTGTTTTGTTATTTACTTCGTTGGAAGTACGAGAAACTGAATTCACTACGAATTTTGACTAGGATGAACGGCTTGTGGAATGCAATTTTAGATTCCCTTGCCGAGTAATTCATCCAGCTGTTTTTTTCGCAAATTTTAGGAAACACAGTGGTTAAGATTTGAATTCGGTTTCGCTAAGTAGAAATCGTTTGATTTCTCTTTTTGTAAATAGTTTATAGTTCCTCTTCATGTTTTACAATTTTATTTTGTCAATATTTCTTATATGACAACGAGAGAAAAGGGGAGGATAACGAAATGGTAAAATAAATGGTAAAATAAATAAATAAAAATCGAAAAAAGCTGATTCAAAACATCCTACTGATTAAAAACTAAATCAGACTAGTAGACACAGAGAGAGAAAATAGCTGATAGACAAAGTATACTCTTATTAATATATCCAATATAATTTGCCCATTTTCATATTATATATATATATATATATATATATATATATATATATATATATATATATATATACATATATATATATATATATATATATATATATATATATATATACATATACATATATACATTATATATATATATATACATATATATATATATATATACATATACATATACATATACATATATACATTATATATATATATATATATATATATATATATATATATATATATTAATTTTTTCTGTTTTACTGGGAATTAACTACAACTTTAGTTTATACAAATATATTTATTTCTAACGTTTCGATTTCCACTTCCACAAATCTTCAACTTTTCCTAAGGCTAAACATATACTTAATCTTGTTTTTCTATAGCATATAGCAGTTAGATCATTTTGTGAATATCTGCGGTTGTGTCAACTTATTATAGTACTATAACTTCGAAGAATTTTAGAATTTTATTTATCAATATTTTTGTATGTTTTTTTATTCCATTATGAGGCACTAAAAAGAAGATATATCAGATGATATTGAGTGGCGATCTTAAGAACCACGCTTTAACACGATGGTTAATGTAACATTAGATAGGGATCTATAGCAAAGACCAGAGGTGGCGTACATTCAAATATGGATACAATGAATCTTTCTCAATCTCTCTCCCTCTCTTTATATATATATATATATATATATATATATATATATATATATATATATATATATATATATATCTATATATCTCTATATATATATATATAAATATATATATATATATATATATATATATATATAAATATATATATATATATATATATATATATATATATTTATAAATATATATATATATATATATATATATTTATATATATATATATATATATATATATATATATATATATATATATATATATCTATATATATATATATATATATATATATATATATATATATATATATATATATATATATATATATATATATATATATATATAGATGGATGCAAAATTAAACTGCAAATTTTATTTCATTTAAGCTCACACGAAACATGAAGCCTTTAAACAAAATAAAATATATCATATAAGTATATAGTAAATATGAATACCTACGTACCTGTCGTATAAACTTTAACGTAACACAATTAAAACACACTTGTCACAATGATGTCGTAAACTCATTAGAAAGCTATCATACTTCATTAGTGATACCATGTTGTAAAAGATCCAAGAATACTGTTAAATTAGAACTTGTTTCCAAATAAAAGACACGGAAAATCCCAAATATATGATGTACTTACGTATAATTTTAGAGTTTATTTACTTATTAATAAGCTTCATTTGGATATTTCTAAAAAAAATATATGTAAAAACAGTTCTGCAACATAGTTATTTTACTTAAAATATCAAATAATGAAATATGTAATACCAATGCCAATTATTTTAGGCGTGGAGAAACCCCCCAAAAAGATGTCTACGAGTATGACCTATAACTCTCAGGCTACGGAGCAACCTTTGTACCAAAATGTCCGTAATGAAAATCTGCACAACTTTTTTAAGTGAAATTTTTTGATTAGAATAGGAAAAGATGTGAATAAAAAAAAATAAAAATTTTAATTTTATAATTTTAATGAAATTTTATATTTAACTCTCAGCCTGGTTTAGATATACATATTTCGATACCTATTTTTGACACAATATACTATTATCATTTCCGCAAAAATATGAGATGTATCCGATTTCTAAATTTTGATTATAACCAAATTGGTAATTTTTTGAAAAAATCTTGTTACTTGTCGAATATTTTTTATCTAATTAAAAATTTGTGTTATAAATTTTTTAATCTGTCTTTTTAACTAATTGTACAGTAAAATATAATTAGAGAAGTTTTATGGAAAGTTTCAGATTTCCAAATTGAATGTTCAAAAAGTTATAGTAATTTTATCCATGTAGCGCGCGAGAGTAGCGCGCAACCTCGTTTATTCAAATTATACATGTAAAGTGCGCACGGAAAATGATATCATCATTTTGGATACTACGCAAAACGACCGGTTTCGTTTTCTAAAATTTGCAAAGCATCTTCAGGTCAAACGGTACAAAGTAAATTAAATGATTCCGGTACAAGAATTTTTATATAATGATTCGTGATAAATAGTTCAAACTATCCTGTATTGCTGATAATAGGTGATCTTCGGTTAATGTTGTAACTGTCTGACAATTAACGAGGAAGTTTCTTGAGGGGAGAGATGTTAACAGATGATATAGGAGTAAGGTATATGTGATTGTTTGTTAAATTAAAGAGTGATATTTTATATTATTTAAATTATTAAAGTTATTTATATTTATTCAAGTATATTTTAGGAATGTGTGTTAAATTATTGAAATTTTTTACAGAAAGAGTATAGTTATATGACAATGAATGAAAATAGTTGTGCTATTTTGTGGGTGTGCAATTTCTTTGACTTGTAATTATCAAATTTTGGATAAAAAGCATTTAATTTCTGTTTAGGCAGAGAATTGTGATGTCAAATGTTAAAATCATAAAACTAAAACACAATTAGGGATAAACAGAAAACAATTAAAAGGACAAAACAGACATAAAACTTTTAAAAAAGAGGGCTTATTGGCACTACATTACTTGGTAGGAGAGGAACTGGAAAATTCTTGTACCGGCATCATTTAATTTACTTTGTACCGTTTGACCTGAAGATGTTTTGAAAATTTTAGAAAGCGAAACCGGTCGTTTTGGGTAGTAAAATTAAATTGATTGTGAGTAAGTCTAATTTATTTCTTTTACCTATCTATATAAAAATTATCTTTTTTTAATAATTCCGCCTGTGTTAATTGTGGAGTGAACAGAGTAGCTCTATAACAACCGATACAGGCCGTCTCAAGCCCGAAACTCCTCTATGAAAACCAGAGTTCAACTGGCCGGCTGATAGCACTCGGTGAGGGTCGCTTGTTTAGGGTTACAGACGAAGATCAAAGGCGGATGGAGCAGATGAGGTCAAACAATATTAAAGGGAAGACCGATCGCTCAAGTCCTGAAAAACAATCAGTATATGGAAAGAACCCCTGAGAAAAAATTATCCGGCCCTCCATATAGGGATTTCAGACACTGGGCCTGCCTTCCAGTACTTATAAAAAAACACCATATGAAACACGTGGATGACAGGTACGGCGACGAAAAGACTAATGAATTTAGCAATATGGAACGTACAGGGCAGGCGAAGTAAAACGGAAGACGTTACTAAAGGACTTAAACAACAAAAAATATCGGTATTTGTCTTTACAGAAACAAAGAAAAAAGACAAGGGAACTGGAAAACTTGTCTACATTTTTAATGGTGTACAGAAAGACAAGACAGCGGCGACGGAGTATCTATACTTATTGAACAAGAACTAAAAAACAAAATAACAAATTGGGAAGCATTTAGTGAAAGGATAGTGACTGGGCATGTAAACATGTACGGATATAAAATTACTATATTAGTCGTATATGCCCCTCATAAAGATTAATCAGTACAAGAAAAAGATACGTTCTACCAACAATTAGAACACATTGTCTCAAAAATAGCCAATCGGCGAGAAACAGTAATAATAAGCGACCTGAATGCAAAAACTGGAAGAAGACAAAATAAATCAGTAATAGTAACAGGTAACTTTGACAAATAATAACGGAAATAGACTTATAAACCTATGTACACAATTTTATCTGAAAATCATAAATGAATTCTATCCCCACAAAAATATACATAAATATACTCGGCATCAGGACACAAGACAAGTAAAATCATTTGTTGACTATATTATAGTTAGGCAGACATCTGTTTTTAAAAATTAAGCCAGAGAGAGAATTTCGCAAACTTGTAGTCTTTTTCCAAGAGGCCCAGAAAACGCACATGCTCCAGTAGTATTGCCATCCAGTTGAAGACATCTATTTGAAAAACTCGTTGGCGTGCAGCTGACAGACAAACCACTGCAGGGTCCTTGTAATTTTATTCTCCAGTAACACTACAATGCCTCCTTTACGCCCTGTATTTGTGACAGTACCGTCACAGCCGACGAACTCTAAGTTATTGAGGTCCAAATGACATTTTTTTTTAAGTCAGATTTCATTTACTATATTCATAGTAGTGTCAGATGTAGGACAAATGTAACCCAGATATTTAGAACCAGATTCTTTTAACATTGTGACTATGTAACAACTATGACACCAAAATCAAGCAGCACCGCTGATGCAATATAGTCGGACAATTTTCAATTAAAGGTGACTAATCTACAAATTGAACTAAACGGTAGCGGCAACCATGTAAAATGTCAGCAGTAAATTCTAACCGGGGTCATTTTTATTGTGTATGCTTCGCCATGTAAATAAGTGAAAAAGTTAGATAAGTCCCATCAAATTTACCCCCGTAACAATATAAATTGGTGCGATTCACTAGTGTATAGTGAGACAAGTTCATTGAATAGTTTGAAAGATCGGTAAACTTATCAATGTGTTACTGGTCTATATATATTTACGTTCTTAGAAAGAATGGGAATGAGGGAAATATGATATTTTAGTTTATTCGTTCCACATTCAATGTGTGCATAGGCATAGTGTGTTCTATTTCTTGGGAATATATATTTATTAAATAGACTTTATTATTAACTTTAAAATAGTTTTGAGGTAAGCAAAGTAAATTTAAGGTAACTTTATTCTTTATATAGTATTAACCCATTAACGGCCGCTCAATATACAAAGAGAAATTTGACAATTAATTTATTAGATTGGATTAAAAACACATAAATTAAAACTAATTTACAACCAACAAGATTTTTATTCTCATTTTTAAGGAAAACAGTACAATTTTTAATAAAGGAACATATTGTATCTTAAATGTAAATTAAATTTTAAGGTGAAAATTTTCGCAACATTCGGGGTGTAGATGCATTCTACACCTTTTACATAAATAAATAGTATTACTTTTGCACATCCTAAATTCTTGCACTATCGTCTATTTTTGTAATGTGGCCAATATTGTCGAATCTGGTTTCATCTGGTAAAGCAAATTTAGATTGACGTCCATGTACTAAGTTTGACACTGATGTAGCTATTCTTTCTTCTTCTTCACTATTATAAATATAAATCTATGTCGGCTCATAATTTCTCTTATCATGTGCATTTCTTTATCCTCATCCTTTGCCCAATGCATATCAACTTGAAGCAGAATGTGAACCAGATAATATACATATGCTAATAATTTTTTTTTAAATCTATGTTATTGATTTCAAAATCGTGACGGTTATTCTGCGATGCATAAATATTCGTAAAATATAGAATGCTCTCAACTACTTTTTTTATCAAAAAAGAGTGAAAAAACTTCAATATATGACTTGCTTCCATGGTTGGCTTTTATATTGTCTAAATATCAGACTAATGTTGAATTACTACTGAGCACGAAGGAGTATCTGTTGTTACAACTTGAGACAAATTTGGATTTACTATTTTTGCCTGGTTTTTTCTTTGGACGTTTTATCTGTTGTTCAGAGGAATATCATACTCAGAATCGTCAGAATTCCCAATCACTTGTATTTCATATGTACCTGCGATATCAGATCAGAAATCTTCTACATCAGAAACTTTCTAATCTCGGCAGCAAATAAACCACATTAAGTAAGTCACCATTTTCACAATCTGAGTCTTCTTCTAACAAAGCTATTAACTCTTTAGTAGTTAGTGCTATCTTCACTTCATATGTCGAGAATTTACTGAAATAAACAAATGCACTACTATATACATGCATTCACATGATCATAGTTTAGCTTACTTCATTTCATATATTTTTATATTTATATTGTTATTGTTATTTATTTGACCGTCCAAGTGTATAGACGTATTCAGAGCTCCGCTATCTAGTCAGTTGTAATTAAGTAGTAATTAAGATATTGTAGCGTTTTTAAATCAAACGACCGGTTCGAATTTATATAAATATATTTATTTATAAGTTTACAGCACGATTATCTCTTATCAACTAAACTCACTCATAACATCGTTACATATATATACCAAAAAGTATTATTCTCGAATCTTCTGGGGTAGTTCCACCTCTAATTCGTTGTTTGACAAATGGATTTCTACAGCGCTCGATACATCGCGAAGGTTCTCGAAGCCATTTCGAGATGCAACCGTTACATAGGCCATGCCGTAGGCATGTTCGTAACAATATCATTAGTCGTGAGTGATATCAATGGCCATGGCTGTAAGCTATCACGATAAATTCAAGTAAACGTAGGTAAGCGAAATATTTAAATATTTATAATGTTTCCTATTCATACCGAAACGGACGCACTACTAGTCCAACAAAATAATGCGATGATCGCAGAGAATACAGAACGTTCACAAAATGAGGAGTCGCTTTATAATGCATGGTGTCAGTCAGAAGAAAATGTTAAGAGACTTAATATGGATAATCAACGGTTGAGTCAAATAATCGCCGATATGGAAAAGAGATTAGCACAGCTGGAAAAAGCCGAACAACATACAGGGTTAACTGCAAGTGCTGATGAATCACAAAAGAAATTAAAAGCAGATAAACTTGAATACTGCACGATGAAGAAGATTTAGCGTATAAAACGGGCTGGATAAGAACCGAAAACAGGAAAACTAACAAAAAACGTAAAATGAATACCTCATTATCTCCTCCCTCTCCGCAAAAATCAAGTGCAGAAACACAAATTAAAAAACCAATCAAAAAACCAAAACCACCACCTCCGGTTCTAGTAGAAGGTCTTCAAAGTGCTGTTGACCTGAGCAATCTCCTGACTGAGGCTGGTATTACCTTCACTATGAAAATCATAAACAGTGAAGTTATAAAAATTAATACAGCCAATAGCAATCATTACAGAGCTTTAATAGAAAAATTAAATACGAGTAACCTTTCATACCACACTTATGAAAATAAGCAAGAGAGGCCAATTAGAGTTGTTGTTAAGAAATTACATCACACATGGCCACCAGAGGAAATAGTAAAAGACCTACAAAAACGACAATATAAAGATGAAGATATAAATAAAATTTACGGCATAACAGACATACTTAGTACGAGAGTTGAAATCGAGCCATTAAGAGTTCCAGATTAGTTCCACAATGTAAAAGATGTCAGGTTTACGGACACACGTGGAAATACTATAAAACGGATCCAAGATGTGTAAAATGTATTGGTAAACACCTTACTAAAGATTGCCAAAAACCACCAGAAGATAAACCAAAATGTGTTCATTCTGGAGAAAACCATCCTGCAAACTACCGCGGATGTTTTGTAGCTAAAAAATTACAAACAATGAGAAACGAGAGAACAAACAATGACAATGTTATAAAAGCGCCCCATAGAGTTGTTGAAAGCAAAAAACTACAAACGGCAGAGGTCAGTGAAAATAGAAGTTACAGCGATGTAACAAAGAATGCAAGGAGACATGCATCATCGCAACAAGAAAAAGAAACTGATATTACATTAAAAATGATATTGGAAAAGCTCACCAAGATTGATGACAAAATAACTCAAATCGATATCAGAGTTACCCGACTAGAGCATAGCGCTAAAGGAGCTATTCCGAAAATTAGAAATGGCTAAAGATGTCCGAATAATGGCGTGGAACGCAAATGGTCTGTTACAACATCAGATCGAATTGCAAGCAGTACTATATATTGAGAAAATTGATCTGTGTCTCGTTTCTGAAACACACTTTACTAAACAGTCATATGTAAAATTTAGGGGGTATAGAGTATATTCTACTGTACATCCAGATAATGCAGCTAAAGGAGGAAGCGCTATCATAATTAAAGATAACATCTTGCATCAAGAGGAATTAAAATATGCAACTGAGCACATACAAGCTACAACAGTCTATGTGAAGATGAAAACACATACCGTAAATATAAGTTCAATATATTGTCCTCCTAGACACTCCATTAAAAGAGAACAATATAAAGAGTTTATGAACACTTTAGGAAAAATATACATCATCGGTGGCGACTTTAATGCAAAAAATACCCAATGGGGCTCTAGGCTAACTACAACTAAAGGAAAACAACTATCAGACCTGATAGATTTCTTTATTTACAAAAATATCTCAGCTAACTATCTGGATATCAATGACGGCTGGTATATGAACTCTGATCACACACCGATAATTTTAACTATGAGTGATACAGTGATTAAAAAAGAGTTCAATACAATATTGACTAATAAAAAAACTGACTGGGAGAGCTTCAAAATAAAACTTGAACACAAAATTAATCTTGCTGTGCCATTGAGAAACACGAGGCAACTTGATGACGAATTGGAAGTTTTTATAAAAAATATTCAACAGGTAGCTTGAGAAAATACTCCCACAATAACTTCTAGAACAAAAGGGAACAACTATTCAAAAGAAACCAGAGAACTCATAGTAGAAAAAAGAAAGTTAAGAAAAAAATGGCAGCAATACAGAGCTCCACGAGACAAAACTAGTCTAAATAATGCTACACAAAAACTAAAAAGGGAGATACAGAATATAAAAAATTCAACAATTAATTCTTTTTTAAGTAATTTAACAGCTGACCAGAACACAGATTATTCGTTATGGAAGGCAACAAAAATAATGAAGAGACCAATTATTCATTCTCCTCCTATCAAGTTGAAAAACGGCAACTGGGCTAGAAGCAACCAACAGAAAGCAGAACGCTTTGCAGATCATTTGGAAAGCTCGACTGAGATGGAAAAAACCATTCCAAACTGAAGAAAGAATAACGTTGACATCACTTAGAGAAGTATCAACAGAGATAAAAAAGAATATAAATCCTAAGAAAGCTCCAGGATATGATCTCATAACAGGAGAACTATTAAAAAATCTACCAAGAAAAGCCGTAGTTAAGTTGACACACCTAATAAATGCTGCTTTTAGATTGAGATATGTTCCCAGACTCTGGAAAGTAGCCGAAGTGATTATGATCGCCAAACCAGGTAAATCTCCTAATGAAGTGACATCCTATCGACCAATATCACTACTTCTGGTGATGCCAAAACTATTTGAAAAACTTCTATTGAAAAGATTAAAACCAATAATAGAAAGAAAAAATCTTATACCAAATCATCAATTTGGTTTCAGAAATCAACATTCCACTATAGATCAAGTTCACAGAATAACGAATATAATAGAAAAAACATTAGAAGAAAAGAAAGTCTGCTATACAATCTTCTTAGACGTAGCACAGGCGTTTGATAAAGTCTGGCATGAAGGTTTAAACTATAAACTAAGAATGTTCATGCCTAAACAGTATTCAGAAATCTTGAAATCATACATTGCGAATAGATATGTCAGAGTAAAACAAGAGGAAGTGTACACCGACTTAAGGGAGATCAAAGCTGCAAAATACTTGGACATCATCCTAGACGCGAAGCTGCGCTGGAAAGTCCATGTCAAAAAGAAAAGAGCTTGATATTGATATAAGAAATTGTACCTACTGACTGATTGGAAAAAATTCAACATTATCAATTCATAATAAATTATCCATCTACAAGCAAGTACTGAGGCCAGTATGGGTATATGGGTGCCAACTCTGGGGCTGTACCAAAGTTAGTAATCTACATATTATCCAGAGATTTCAAAACAAAGTACTGAGAAACATTGTTGATGCTCCTTGGTATATCCGTAACAGCAACCTCCACGAGGACCTGGGTATAGAAACTGTGATCGAAACAACGTTAAAATACTTAGATACGAAATGGAGAAGTCTAAGTCAAAATCTTCAGTGTCAGATTTATAACACACATTTCTAGGTGATACATAAGAAGATAGATCTTTTTCATGGACTATTACACTAGTTGATTCTGAAGTATGTGACCGCTTTTTTCTCCTTTTGCAAATTTCCTGGACTCAACTTTGGTACTTTATTATTTCTTAAGCATTCTTCATACCTAACTGCTTTAACTTGGAAAGGGTAGCACAAACAACGTAGTGGGAAACTATGTATTAGGTAATAGAAATCAAAGAGGAGATAGGTTGATACAATTCTGCTAAAATAATAATATGATTGTTACAAACACGTTCTTTGAATTACCTAATAGACGTTTGTAAACGTGGAAATCACCAAGAGATAATGAACATCAGATAATGAGAAATCAAATAGATTACATAATGATCAAAGAAAGATATCGAAATAGTATTACTGCAGTCAAAACATAACCTGGAGCAGACATAGCCTCTAACCACAATATCTTAGTAGCACATATGAAAATTAAAGTGAAAAGAATAGATAAGACGCCAAAAGAAGAAAGAACTGATATAAGTGCACTAATCAGAGAAAATATCAAAGAAAAAATAAATAAGCATCTAAACACCGTACTGATTGAATGGGAATGCAATGAAGAAAACATCAACAAAAACTAGGCAAAAATAAAAGCTGACTTAATAGAACCTTCAGAAAAATATCTACGCAAATCCAAAGAAAAGAAAAAAGATTGGATGACGGACGAAATACTAAACTTGAACAAAAGAACTAACTAAGAATTAACTAGAAGACCAGAATACAAACAAAATATACTAGTGGATGAAAAGGGAGACACAGTAATGGATACAGAAAAAACATTTTGATGGTATGGGCAAACTATATAGAACAGCTGTTTAACGACAAACGAGACAAAATAGGTAACGAATATTTCGTTGAAGAGACTGGAACAGAAATAACAGTAAGTGAAGTAAAACACACAATTAAAGAAATGAAAACTGGGAAAGCAGTAGGACCAGACGAAATAGCGACAGAAATATTGCAACTTATCGCCGACTCCAATATACATGTTTTTGTCGAATTATTTAATATTATATACAGAACAGGTATATTACCTAAAGAATGGCTTCTATCAACATTCGTGACTATACCGAAAAAGAAAAACGCCAGACAATGTTGCGATCACCGTACCATCAGTCTAATGTGCCACATACTAAAAGTATTCCTAAAGATTATTCATCGTACAATATATAAAAAGTTAGAACATTGGACAAACTCAGTTCGGATTTAGAAATGCTCAAGGAACCGTAGAAGTG
Source organism: Diabrotica undecimpunctata (assembly GCF_040954645.1). NCBI lineage: Eukaryota > Metazoa > Arthropoda > Insecta > Coleoptera > Chrysomelidae > Diabrotica > Diabrotica undecimpunctata. Next base: position 87,227,933 of record NC_092805.1, on the reverse strand, counting down.
TTATATGCAGTAAATGTGCTAGTACAGAGACGTCTAGATGTAAACCAGGACGTCTATGTCTGCTTCCTAGATTATAACAAGGCATTCGATACAGTGAAACATAATCCGTTAATAAAACTACTGAGAACAAAGAACATCGACAATAATAAATTATCTCTATTATGAACAAGAAGCTGTCATAAGAATAAATAATTTAAAAACTAATAAAATGAAAAATAACAATAAATAGGGCTGTGTCTTGTCGCCATCATGTATACTCAGAGGAAATATTCAAAAAAGCATTAGGAGATGAAGTAGCAGACATAAAAATAAATGGCCTACCTATGCGTGAAATTAGATATGCTAATGATACAATACTAATAGCAGAAAACATTATAGATCTACAAAGAATTTGACATTAGGTTGTTGCAGCGAGTGAAGAATTTGGTCCGTCACTAAACATAAAGAAAACAAAATTCATGGTTATATCAAAGAAAAATATTAGATACATCAATCTACACGTAAATAATAAGACGATAGAACGAGTTCAGAATTATAACTATTTAGGGGGTAACGTTAATGAAACAAACGATTATACCAAAGAAATTAGAGTTAGAATAGAAAAGGCTAGAAGTGCATTCAATAATATGAAACAAATACTATGTTGTAGAGACATCAGCCTAAATCTTAGAAAACGAGTACTAAAGTGTAATGTATTTTCTATTCTTTTTTTTTACCGCTTCAACCCCTAGGGTTATTAGCGGGGTGGTATATCTTTATTTTAGAAAAGTTACACTTAGTATATTATTAAAATTTACATTTACATAACAGTTTTGAAAAATACAAACATTTTATGTTATGTTACAGTTTGTTATACAGTTTACAATTTTTGATAAAATTTATTGTATTACTGATGTCTTCTTTTAGAGTTTTTTTCAAATTGTGTTTTATTTTTGCTGTCGATCTTGCTGTTGAGTACACTGGACAGTCTATCATTATATGTTGCACTAAAAATGGTATTTGACAGGTGTGGCAAATCGGCTGAGGGTCCTTGGAGATGTATCCATGTGTAAATTTTGTATGACCTAGCCGCAGTCTCTTAATGGCTACTTGGTCATGTCTTTGAGCTGGGAGCGGTAGTAAAGCAGAAGTAACATCTGGTTTGATAATTTTTAATTTTGCTTCTGTTTGGTTCCATTTTACTTGCCAGGTTTTGTTAATGTAAGTTTTTATTAATGTTTTTTGGTCTGAAATTGGTATGTTTTGCATAATAGGAATTGTCATGTTATTGATAGTTTCTGTTGCTGCTTTATCAGCTGCTTCATTACTCTTTATCCCAACATGGGATGGTACCCATAAAAATGTTTATGTTTTTACCACCTGTTTGGGCATTGTATAGCATGTCTTTTATTAATGCTAAATTGACATGAGTAGGATACATCTGCTTGACACCATTTAAGGCACTTAGAGAATCTGATATAATAAGAAAGTTTGTGTCAATGCTGGTACATTGGTTCAATGCATTGAAGATCGCCTGCAGTTCTCCAGTATATATGCTACATTCCTTGGCTAGACGGGTGACAGAGGTGTTGTCTTCAAAAATAGCTGCAGCAGCTACACCATTAATGCTTTTAGAGGCATCAGTAAAAATTAGTTTGAAATCAGGGTATCTGGAGATAGTAGACTGGAATTGTTGTTTTATTTCAGAAGGATTGTATGAATGTTTGGGATAGTTAAGTAAGGTAAAGTCTACTTTTGGTATTTGAACTTTCCAGGAAGGAGACTGGCATCTGTTTGTAGAAGTGGCTCTCAATTGATGTATATCGAATTCAAATCGATTTATTTGTTCATTGAAAGGTAAGTTTCTAGGGCAATAATTTGAGTACAGATTTGGAGGGTTGCTCCTTATTAGGCTTGTTATAAACGAGTTTTCCTTTGCACTGAGATATTTAGTATCACAACACATTGAAAAATATTGCCTTCTGAGAGTTAATGGCGGTTCTCTTGCTAGGACTTGAAGGCTGCTAATTGGAGTGGTTCTGAAAGCTCCGAAAACTATGCGTAATGCTGTGGATTGGATGATGTCTAGTTTGTTCATTTGACTTTTAGTAGCAGTTTCGTAGCATATACATCCATACTCTAGTTTGCTTCTAATTAGAGCTTAATATAATCGTAAAAGAATAGTTTTGTCTGCGCCCCATTTGTGATTGGAAAGAACTTTTAGAAGATTTATTCTCTGTTGGCATGATTTAATTAGTTCATTTATGTGCAATGTCCATTTTAGTTGAGAGTCGAATGTCATTCCCAAAAATTTTATTTCGTTGATTGTTATAAGAGTATTTCCGTTTAGTTTTAAATTTAAGTGGTGTTGTGTTTTCCTTTTGTCAAATATTATTACTTTAGTTTTTGCGGTTGAAAATCTCAAGCCTATATCTAAAGACCACCCTTCTAATTTATTTAGTGTATTTTGTAATATTGATGCAGCTGATTTTAGGTTTTTACTTCTCATATATATTACAAGGTCATCGGCGTAAAGGTTTGCTTTTACTGGAAGCATAAAATGGTTAAATACGTTGTTGATTGCTATTAAAAATAGCAGGCGGCTTAATACAGATCCTTGAGGGATCCCATTTTCCAGTTATTTCTTAGTTGACATGACACCGTTTATTTTAACTTTTATACTTCTGTTCTCCAGGAAGTTTTTGGTGAAGGCTCAGAATTTGCCACCTATTTTCCAACTTTTCATTGCTTTTAAGATGTGATATGTCCACGTGGTGTCAAATGCTTTTGTGATGTCAAAGAAAATTGCTGTTAATTTTTGTTTATGTGTAAAAGCTTCATGAACTTCAGATTCTAATGCTATAATATTATCTATTGTACACCGTTCTGATCGGTACCCACTTTGGATGGATGTAAGGAGATTTTTCTTTTCTAAGTACCATTTTAATCTTTTGCTTAGAATCTTTTCCATTATTTTGCAGATGCTACAGGTAAGAGATATTGGTCGATACGAAGAAGATAAGTTTATTGGTTTATTGTCTTAAAAATGGTATTATAATTGCTTCGCGCCAAAGAGATGGAAATTTATGGATCGAATAAATTTTGTTGAAGATCTCTACTAAAGTAATCTTCGCACTTATAGGTAGTTTTTCGATGAAAATTGGTGGTATGTCATCAGGTCCAGGCGAGGTATTTTTGAGGTTATTAAGACTTTCATTTAATTCATCAAGTGTTATGGAAGTGTTTAGTGGATCAGCAGTATCTTCTATATTAATTTTTGATGCTTCTGTTCTTTCTTTGCGTTCTAAGAAATTTGGGTGGTACTGCTGATTGCTTGAATACAACTGATAGGGTTCTACTAAAATTTCTGAGATTTCGTGTTTGTCTGAAGTTGTTAGATCATTTGTAGTTATTGTGTCAATATGGTTAAATGTTTTTGAACCTTTTATTTTCCTTATTTTTTGCCATATATCCTTTATGGGCGTAGAAGAGTCAATTGACGACACGTAATTGGTCCAGCTCTCTTTTTTTGCTTGCTTTATTAAAAATCTAGATCTGGCCCTTAAAGATCTAAAATTGTTTAAGTTATTAGGTGTGCTATACTTCTTGTATATATTAAAAGCATGTTTTGTTTGCTTTAAAGCGGATGCGATTTCAGTGTTCCACCAAGGAAGAGGAGCTTTTGTGATATTTTTGGTTTTTCCTATAGAATCTCTGGCTGCGTCTAAAATTATACCATTGAAAGATGATAGAGTAGTGTCTATATTATCTGATATAACTATATAGCTGTTTAGGTTTTTAGTTTCTGAGATTTCAGGAGAGGTTGAAATTTGCCTTTTTGCTTGATTGGTTGTTTTAGTATTATTGCTGTTAGCTTTAGTTGAAGGTATATTGTGTACTATAAGCGAATCATTTGTCGTTGTGATATCTGCAGAAATAGGGTTGGAACAGTTGGTTGTATCATCTGAAATATTTGTTGCTGAATTATTCTGATTTACTTCCATGTGTTCGAGTTCTGAGGTATATGAATCTTTAAGTATTTCTGTACCAGTTGATGTTGATGTGCAGTTTTCATCTTTGTGGCCAGTAGTATTACATCTAGAGCAATTTAAACCATCCAGGGATAGGAAGATTCTGTAAGGAGTGTTGTCAAAGGTTATTAAGATTGTATTTGGAATTGGTTTGGTGATTATCGGAGAGACAAATATTTGCCGCCTAAAGCTTAAGACATGACTATACTCAGACTCGGGCATACCAACTTTTAAAAACGTTAATTTGGATACTGCAGTTATTTCTAGTTGTTTCAGTTCATCTTCTAGAATACTGTTCGGGATGCTGGGGCAGATGTTTCATATTACTCGTCTCCTTGCTGGCGTAATAAGTCTTCGAATTTCTATCTCATTGCTTTGGATGACTACTGTTTTATGGTTGCTTAGTAAGGTATCTATTATGCTAGTATTGTTTAAGTAAATACAAACTCGGTTGTTAGCTATTCGTGATGCAAAGATAACATTTTTTGGTGTGAGTAGAGACCCCATGGCTACTATGTATTCATGTATTTTAATACCTTGGATAGCTGACAGAATAATGGCTTGTTCTTTTGAAGGAAAATTGAAGTTGCTTACTGCATTAAAATATGTCGATGTTGATGATGTAGTAGGTATGCTAATATTTTCAGAATCATCCATTTTTAATTTTTGTTTTCTTCATTTGATGAAATTTTTCTAGAGCCGGTCCTGTATCGGCTAATTAGTTCGACTTGTCGAAGTTGCCAAAAACCAGAAACTGGATTAATTGATGTGTTGTATTGAATTATGGGTTATGTATAATATTTAATAATATTGAATTTTTATTAAATTGGTAATGTACTCACAGTTCACTTTGTGTATGAAGAAACTTTGTTGTTTAAATACTCTATTTGGCTAACAATATTTTACGTTTCTTGATCATAAACCGCTAAAAAGTTAGTTTTAGTAAGAGCAGATTTTAATCGGCACTTTATCAACTAAGCGCAGGGTTGGAATCTTCTGTTCTTTTGTATGGTGTGGAGACATGGATTTTAAATAAGCAATGTCTCAATAAATTGGAAGCATTTGAATTGTGGACATATCGAAAAATGCTGAGAATCTCCTGGACAGACAGAATAACCAATTAAGAAGTACTAAGAAGAGTAGAGAACAGCAGGGAGATACTGTATTCCATTAAAATAAGAAAATTACAATATCTGGGTCATATAACACGTATTGACAGATATGAATTCCTAAATCTCATAATGCAGGGAAAGATCCCAGGAAAGTGCAGCATAGGTAGAAGAAGAATGTCCTGGCTGAGAAACCTCAGAGAATGGTTTGGATACAGCTCAACTGAACTCTTTCGGGGTGTAGTGTCAAAAGTTAAAATAGCAGTGATTGCCAACCTTCGTCGCGGAGATGGCACGTAAAGAAGAAAGAAGATATTTTATTTTAATTAATAAGTTGGTCGTGAAAATATTGAATCAAAAATAATTTAAAAAAAAATAGATAATAATCTAGACCGTTCCTTAATTTGTTAATATTGGATGAGATATCAAAATAGCTAATAGACTAGGGCTGATCTGTTTTGTGGTGAATGTGAGAGGTGGCTTTCGGATTTTTGCACAAATAGTTAGGTGATAACTTCAGTAATAATAATTGACATATCGTTCCTCTCAAATAGAACATTAATAAAAAAATTAAATATTTAAAAATGACTAAAAACATCGATTTTATTTTGGAGCAAAATCGTAATCAAATAAAATAGCGACAATTAAATTTTCTATAAGATACAGCAGGTTATTAATATTTTAATTTATTAGCCTTGCTGCAAAATAGCAATAAATACAAAAAAAGGGGAAACAAGCATTTTCTTATTCAATGTTTTTCAACCACTCAGATTGCGCTTAAGACCTTCATAATTTGTCTGGAAAATATTTTATAATATTATCAAAGCCCACCAACTTTCATTAAAATCGATTTAATAGATTTCGCATAATAATTGTACAATCTAATTTTTTTAATTGATTTTTTTTTAAATATTGCACAACAAAACTAGATCATAAAGAAATTTGTCAATTTTTTTACTTATAAAATCTCAGTTAGCCTATCTAACGCACTTTATGAAATTAAAATCGGATTATTTGGACAGCCTCGGGAATGTTTTAAAATTTTAAACTACTTTTTCGCTTATAAGCAAATAGAATATCTCGGTAAATATTAGCTTAAACTAAATTCAGAAGACGATGTTAAAAGAGACTCAACAAGATGGTTATTACAAAAGAAAAAAAACTTGAATTACGAGCAGTGGTTCCTGAGATAAGACCGATCAAAGTTAACCGGCATTTGCGATGAAGTTATAAACAATAGGATGATAATCTAAATTAGCCCAATCTTTGAAATTTTTGAAGACTGGACTTTGAACAATGAAAATTCCATAGAGACCGGTTAATAATTAAGTGATACATTTTAATGATCTACTGAGAATTATAAAAAATGGCAAAAATTGCATCATTTATTTAACACTTTTGTAGAAACTGACTTGAATTGCGACAAATACAAAAATTGCATAAGAAAGCTGCACTCTTCATCTTTAAAACCCTTTTTTATTTTTGTCAATTTTACACTCTGATCAAAAGATACTGAATTTTTATCGTCGAATTGATAACGCGCGTAGACCCGTCGCTTCAAACGATATTTTTGAGAGAAAGGTTTATTTCACACAATTTCACACGATTTTTTCATTTTTTTCCCTACTTTTGTTGGTGGTTTTTATGTGGCGCAATCGATTTTAAGATTTAATGAAATTTGGTGTGTTGTTTTGTTATGTTATGAAGATTTTCCAGAATTATGAAGGTCCTAAGTGCAATCTAAAGGCAACTTGTAGCAATTTTATGTTGCAACAAGTTGCTAAATGTTTATTCATTAAACTTTTGACATAAAACAAACTGTCCTCACTAGTGCAACAATGTTAATGAACGTTTGAACTTGTCGAATCACAAATTCAGTTGAGTACAACATTCTGTCCACACTGCTGTAGTTTTGTGACATGATGGAGGAAGACTTATTAACTGCTACCGCGTGCTTTCTAATTTTGTGTGGTGATTCACGAAAACGGAAGCGTAAATGTTGGGTCCGTCCAAGTTTTAATAAAAGGGAAGAATATGATGGAAAGGAATGATCGGATTTAAAGAAAGATGACGTTTTATTAGAACTTCGAACCGATGGGTGCTTCAAAAATTGTTTGCGCATGAGTAGTTTAGATATGGAATTGTTGCTTCAAAAAATTGCACCAGTGATAAGAAAAGCAGATACTAACTGTAGAAAGGCTATACCTCCACAAGAACGATTAGCTGTAACATTGCGCTTTCTGACAACTGGAGATTCCTACAGCAACTTGATGCATTTATTTAAGATTTCGAAACAAGCTATCTCAAAGATAGTACCAGAAGTATGTGCTGCGCTAGTAAACGCAATTAAAGACCAAGTTAAGGTAAGTAAACTTTATTGTTAATATTGTTCTGAAGCTATTTTCTTGTGGCATGTTAAAGTAATTACTATTTAAATGGGAATAAGCCACAATTAAAGGTTAAAGTACGTTTATTGGCGTTTCAATTTCCACTTCGGAAATCGATCTTAAAATACAAACATTAGTAAGATTATTTATTTATTCATTAGTAAATAATTTACTAATGTTTGTATTTTGACAGCGATTTCCGAAGTGGAAATTGAAACGTCAATAAACGTACTTTAACCTTTAATTGTGGCTTATTCCCATTTAAATAGTAATTAGTTTTACTTGTTATTTAATTGAAATGCCTCTGCGATATTGTTTGAAGAACCAAAAGCAGTAGAGGAGTCTGAAGAGTTTGGTATGTATGTCTCCGCTGGTGATGTAGCTGGTGTGCTGCAATACGGTGAATGTGATTGTGGTCTCGTAAAAGGTTGCACTGATAAAATTGACTCATATGTGTTAGTTAATTGTGCCATTCCATAATCATATTTACCTATATTTGCATCGAACAAAATATTATTTATAAGATGTTCTCCAATATTTTGTGCGCAGGTGGTATTCAAATCTCTAATTTTACACGCCATATGTTCTCCAAATACATCGAATTTGTCTCGCTGTCGTTTATTTTGTATGTCTTTAATTATTTTATATGCCTCTTCTTGTCGAGCGTTATCATCGATTTTTCTTGTAAGTGTTTATGTGACACGTCTAGTTTTATTAAGGTGTTTAAATTCATCAAGAATTGTGCTGTTCAGATTTTCCACGGTTTCCTTACGAAGCTCTTGAGAGGCTTTGTTAGATGCCGAAGGCTCCTCACAAGCAGCGTTAGATGTTGATGGCTTTTGAGAACCATCGTTAGACAAGTCTTTCATGCCTTGGTTGCCATTTTCTGCATCTTGAAATTCTTGGGTCTCATTTACACCTTCATCACAATCTGTTACATGTGAATCATCTAAATCAGTTTCGGAGGAAGAGTCATTAAGGTCATCCTGAAAAGAAATATACATTGTATAAAATGTAAACACTACAAAGTAGGAAAACACTTAATATTACAGTGATCTACATTTTTAGCGTAAGTAATGGATATCTTTGTATTTCAGATGCCTAAAACTGCTCAAGAATGGGAAACAATTACTAATGGTTTCAGTGTTCTTTGGAATTTTCCAAAATGTGTAGGCGTCATGGATGGCAAGCATATTGCAATACAAGCACCAAAAAACAGTGGAAGTGAGTTCTTCAATTACAAAACGTTTTTAGCATCATTCTGTATGGCATATTGGATGCTAATTACCGATTTTTGTATTTTCATGTAGGCTCTCAAGGGAGAATATCTGATGGAGGAGTTTTCGAAAATACATTATTCAAAAAACTATTAACTCGCTGCAAACTCAACCTTCCAGAATATAGCTTTTTACCAGGACGTGAGAAATTAGTCCATCACGTATTTTTAGGGGATGATGCCTTCCCATTATCACCAAATTTACTGAAATCCTACCCTGGGGCTCATGACAAAGGGTCTCCCAAAAGGATATTTAATTCCCGTCTCAGTAGAGCGAGAAGAATATCGGAAAATGTTTTTGGAATGTTATCTTCGATTTTTAGAATATTTAGAAAACCATTACTTTTAGAACCAGAAACTGCAGAAGTTGTTGTTATGGCCTGCATTTACTTGCATAATTTTTTAAGGAATAGTTCAAGATCTAAAAATTTCTACAATCCCCCAGGTACATATATGACGGTGAAGATAAAGATACAGGATGTGTTTTAGAAGGATCGTGGAGAAGAGAAACTCTTTTGTTTGCAGATTTTTTCTTTAGACCTTTGGGGGTGGTGCCGTGGCAGAATAATTGTTGAATTATAATCCGTGTATAAATTGAAATTGCCTATTTATTTGTTTGAATAATTATTAATAGAAAAGTTAATATCTAAAAACATTGTGTGTTTACTTACCACGTTCTCAGCTTCACTTTCCTTGCATGGGCAGACTTTGTTTTTGTCTCGAAGAAATACTAATGCATCGTATGCATACCACTTGGAAAGAAAGTGAGCGCCTGCCTCAGATTTTTTCATGCTTCGATATTTTTTTTTGCTCTCTATAAAACTAAGCCACCAAGTTACGGATTTTTCCTTTTGTTTCTTCCTGAGATAAGCATCCTACAGCTGAACAAACTGCATTCCATGCATCATTTTTCGATTCTCTGCATTTATATTTAACATTTGTAGGATTCCAAATACCTACATGGATTTTGTCTATAATTGTCAATTAAATTTAAACAATTCTCCGAAGTCCACTTAAACGCCATTACTAAAACCAACTAAAACCTAAATACACGAACAGGCACTTTTTATAATAAAATAATAAACAAAACACTGAGATACGGCGGTCTGTCTACTGTCTATTCACTCAATTTGCAACAGGTCTCAACTCGCAACAATCCGTCCACATCGAAGCAATGTCGACAAATGTTTCACTTTGTTTCATATTATCCTTTGATCTTTACCGCTAAAAACGGATTTATGCACCATACTACAACTTGTGTTCAATCGCAATACCAATTTATGCAACGCAACACAACATATTCCAACAAATATAAACATTTTATGTTGTAACAAGTTTTTATTGTATTATGTTGAAAAATGTTGCTCCAGTGTGGACGCGTCTTTAGTGGTTGAAAAACATTGAATAAAAAAAGGCTTGTTTCCCCATTTTTTTGTATTTTTCTATTTTGTATTGCTATTTTGCAGCAAGGGCAATAAATTAAAACGTTTTATTATATTTTTACGTATATATTGGAAAAAGTTAGAATAAATTCAGCAGTCACGTCACACTCTTATGCAAACAAACTTAGGCAATTGTTTGTTTTTATTTACCTTGTTGTCTGCACGATAAGATGAAATATATTGTTTTGGTTTTGACATACCTATGAGCTTATAACTACTTTTATGAGATATATTAAATAAACTCTCATCTTCATAACGTTCCACAGTATATTTTTATTTACGATATCAGACGTTTTTTCGAAATCTATCAATGTCCTTTCGGAAACTCATCTGTTATTTTCTTATTACATTTTCTGCGATGTTTATGGTCCAATTATTTAAAATTCGTACCTCCATAGGCGATATCAAGAAAGCTTAGTAGTTTTGGCAGTTTGTTTTGTCGTATTTATTATATATTTTTATACAATATAATTGCACCCCTCCCCAGTAGGTACCTACTGATATGATGGGTGTATAGAATTTCCCTAGAGTTTCTGTCGTTCTTCACTTCCCTATGTTTTTACATTGTTAAGTTGCTAAATCTTAACATCTAAGTCCTTATTTGAGGATCTATTAGAGATTCTTCCACCTCTAAGTCCGCATTATGCTGACTTTAATTATTATGTTCTTTATGCCGGTGACAGATTTCCACCTCTGTCTCTCTATTCTTCATCTTTTACCAGAATTATGACCGTCTATAACGGTTGTAGAGATACTCAATTCCTCCCACCGCCAACGTATACAAAGTTAGATGCCAACATTTTTTTTTTTTTTATTATTATTTCTCTTTTATCTTTGGCTAATTGGCTATGCCAAAGCCATTATACAATAAAAAAAAAATATTTTATCTTAATTTTCTTGAAATGACACTTTAAATAATAATAACGGCAACATACATTAAATCGGAACTTAAATTATTACTGTACTTTTGTAACGTTATTAACTTAATTATATAAATCTAATAAAAATAAATCACAAACGATCAATATTTGAATTTGCTTTAACTTAGAAAACGATATTTTTTCGAAATTAGTAAGTCTATTACATAATAGATGTCGCGAATGTCGAGATTGTACAAATTAAAGTAATTTATGATTTTGTATATTACTACACATTTTACTGGATTTAATTTATAATTATGTGAATTCAATAATTTTTATTGTAAATGTATAAAACTTTAATGAAATAATGAAATAAAGTTAATAACTTTATGCTGCGTTGTAGAAAGTATTTAGGTTGTAGAAGGTCATACACCTCCAATGGCTTTGGTTTGCGACGTTTTCATTGGTTGAAACTGACAACTACGTAAACGCACAGGCCGTTTCCAAGCTACAACAGCTCGATATCAATTTTCTTCATCGTAATAAAATCATTTGTGGTCTCCTCGCCAAAGAGAATAGTCGGTTTACTTTTACATGAAAATATGCGTAATTTCTTTAAACAAAATATCTGTCCCCTCATCATATCAGGACAGATAAAACAGTGAATGAGTGACTTTTCATGCCATTTCAATAATATTCCTGATAAGTGAATACTTATTTAGGTCGTAATGGCGCTTGTATGTGATATTAAAAGGTTTGCATTAATTTTTACGGCAAAATTTCACAAATTTCTGTTTTCGAGGCCAGAAATATGTTAAATTTAACGTTGAGATCGATTAAATAACGTGGAAATCATGGACGCCGTTTCGCAGTCACATTCCTAATAGGCGTGGGTACACACCCTAGGGGCTAATTATACCCAGAACACAAAGAATTAACAAGATTGCAATATAATCCAGCCTTTGAAAACGTAAAAACAGATAAATGTGTAAAAACATTTAGGTTTTTACGTGAAAGGGCTGGTTTTTAAAATAATTTTTTTCAGTTATGCCAAAAATGGCATACGATCAATGAAGGTAACACAAACGATACTAATAATTATTTTTTTAAATTTTGAGAAAATATTTTATCGTTCCCAACTTTAATATTAGCATATTTCTAACTAGGTACGTAAATAGCTAATTCTGTGTACATTAAAAGTAATGGCCTCCATTTCTATAGACGAATTTGGCTGTGTTCAAATACGTCAAGTAATTTGGTGAATGACTTTCATTAATTTTCTTATCAAAGCAATAAAGATATCTCTTAAATGCAATATTGAAATAATTGTTAAATTTAAATACCACCGTTAAACACCGCCCTTCAACTGACCTTTTGAAAATTAAGCCTATTACAGACCTATGTAGGTATTTTTGTTACAATTTTAACAAATTTAAGATTAGTCAAGTACAAATTTAGGATCCAAGTCTGAAGTTCGTAAGTAGAATATTAGCAACAAATTTCATCAACCAACTATTTCGTATACAACTCACATTCCATTGTTTGAGAAGGCAGTAAGTTGCTTTAATTTTGTTTACTAGTTAATCTGAATTATGCCTAACACTATGACTGGTTATCTGGGTATTTTTTTAGATATTAAGTCCTTATCTTTTCATATTGTTTTTCTCTAGAAACTAATATCTAATAATTTCTAAGCCATTTTTATTTTGGCCTGAAATTTGGTACTTCATTGTTTTAAGTATGTACTTGCATAAATAATTCAGTTTCAGTGCCAGTATAACAAAAAATATTGCTGTGATAAGAAATTTAATGAATGGAAATCCCAGACAAAAAAATATCAAAAATAATTAGGTTGTTGGAACACAGCCCAAGCTTCTGACGTCACGGTTCAAAATACATCTTAAACATCCTGTTGACCTTGAAATATTTAGAAATCAATATACGAGCTCCAGCGCCACCTTCTGTGAAATATCCACGTATGTGGCGCGAAAATTTAAATATAATCTTTTTGCTACAATTCCAACAAGCATGAGGATAGCACAATAAATTTTGATAGTCGGCTACACATATTATTTTAATATGCAAAGCAGGTACTTTTTAAGTTTTCTATGTACTATAAATATTTGTTTTTATGGAATTTATTTGATATTTGAATAAATACTTCTATTTTTCTTATACTCTACTAGACTTTAAATCTTTTTTTTTTTCGATGGTTTAATATGTGTAATTCTTTCATGGTTTCTTCTTAATATTGCTATAGCTACACACTCCGGAGTACTATTTACACGTTTAAGTCTTATACTCTAGTTTTTTTTTTTAATTCAAAGGTCATCTAGATTTAAGTAGGTATATTGCTGGATTTCCACCACCCGTTACTGGCAACAATAGGTTTCTATATTACCCTATATTTTCCATAGGTAAAGGCGCTTTTAATCAAAGCATGGTTGTTATTATTTTTTATCTTATCATTGTCCTTTTTGGTGACACAATTTCTCCTAGCCAAGGTTTTCTGGTTATTATGTAGCTTGCTACTTGCCATTTATCTATACTTTTTAATTAGAATTTCGTGTTTCATATTTAGTTCAATTTGGCACTCAAACGGGCACCAGAAGGACTCTATACGGCGCTTTAACTGCCTCCTGCGGCTTTTGATTTCAATCTCCATCTCCCCTAATCACTCTTGCTTCCATTCTGATGAAGGTCTTCTTTTTTTCTTGTATCCACGGAATATACGCTAGTATTTTCTTTGCTCATCGATTATCGTTAATTCTTCCTACATGTCTAAACCATTCTAGTCGTCTTTCTAAGATTCTCTGTTTTTCTGATTCTGTGATATTTGTACGACGAGTTATTCCTTCAGTTTTAGTTCTTTCGTTCTTTGCATAACTACTTAAAACGTGTCATAAACGTCAGAGGTCCATTTCAAGAGCTTCCATTTCCTCTTTTTGTTATTTTTGACATATCTAGTAAAAACATGCCGCGCCATGTATTGTGATTGATTTTACTATTGCTTTTCGTATACGAACGTTTGTTTATATTCTGTTGTACTTGTCCATAGGAATTAATTTAGTATTGGTATTCTACCTTCCATATTTTGTATTGAACTATTGTCTGATCTATCTTTTGGACCCTATTCGGGCTTCCTGTTTATTTACAATCGTAATGTGTTTGTTATATTAAGTACGAGAACAAATCTGGAAAATATGGGAGCCTTTTAGTAGATTATTAATAATGGCCTACCTTTTACTACTTTCAAGTCACATACAGCCGAAAAAATGAAAGATTACCCATGAAGGATCATATCAATCACTTATTTTGTATTTGCTGCCTTTTTTCTATAAATAACAAATGTTTGTTCTAGAAAAATACAGCAAATACAAAATAAGTGATTGATATGATCGTTTATGGGTAATCTTTCATTTTTCCGACTGTACATCTGCGATCAAAATGGGTCTGGTGTGCAAACAATTGTATGGTGTATGTTATTGTTTGACGGATGATCGCATAAAAACGCATAGTGTATGAGTGATCCGTTTGTAGAGCTATTTGTTGTGCAAATATAGCCTAATTATTTAGGATATACTTATCTAGCGGCACTCATTCTTCCTACTTGTGTCTCTTTTGCTCATTTAAGCTTAAGTTTGCTCAATTGCATATATGGTTGGTTACCATCATCAGTTTTTGAATCTTTTAAATTATTTTTATTTCATCTGTGGTAATTTTAATTACTCTATTAGGCAATTTATTACCTTATTTAAACTCTTAAATTAACCAGCCCAGGAATTAACGTATCAAACTAAGAGTATATCCAATAAATTTGACTTCACACACTTTTCTCTCACATTACATTAATAACTAAGGATTAAACATTTATAAACTTCGTTTTCAAACAAGATTTTGCGTTGAGATTAATTTACACTCCCGGTAAACGTCCTTTACCGGGTATCAGTTACTGCAAAAATTACAACAATAAACATTGCTTACCATTCTTTTCCGAATACAATATATTATTTCCTTTTAATATTCGAACATATTACAAAGTTTCTTCCATTTTGTATTCGACTCGTTCCTTGTCTTCGAATAATCTCTGGATAAGCACTAACGATATTTTAGTTAAATTATCCTTTTCATATCTTCTCAGCTTTCAGAACAGAAAATCTCTGTTCCTCTGCCTATTGGAGTGTATACTTTTTGTGGACGGTAGATTTCAGGATTCTATTAATGTTGCCAACCGATTGTCTTTATTTCTTGTCATTAATTTTCGTTAAGTTTGAAGGTATTGGACTCATTACATTTACATGATTCACACTTATCATTTTGCCTTTTTACATTGAGGACAAGAATACGTTTGAAACGCTAATGTAGAATATTGATAATGGCTAATGTCTACTTTCCAGTACTTATAAGCCGCATATATTTGAGATCAAATTTGCGCAACTGGTGCTGGCATAACAAAATTCAACAGTTTATGGTTGATGATATGGTAAAAATCAATAGTGTATGATTGACCTGATTGCAGAGCAATTTGTTGTGCAGCCTAAGTTTGTATAATTTGATCTCAAGTATACTTATAAGTTTTATTACCATAAATCATTTCGTTACTGCTCATTGTTTAGATATTTAGATACTTTTATCTGTTCTGTAAATTTAATCTCAGAGGAATTTATTGATTATTCTTAGCTGAGAGTATGAAGCGAGACGGTCTTCTTCTTTAAGTTCCATCTTCTATCGAAGGTTGGTAATCATCATGGCTATGCGGACTCTGTTGATTGCCGCTCTAAAAAGTTCTGCACTACTGCATTCAAACCATTCCCTTAAGTTCTTAAGCCAGGATATTCTTCGTCTTCCCACATTTCGGTTTCCTCGGATTTTGCCTTGCATAATAAGTTGTAGTAATGCGTATTTTTGCCCTCTCATCACATCACATGTCCTAAGTACTCAAGTCCTTTTGATAGTTAATATTATTTCCGCCTCATTTCCTATTCTTCTAGTTACTTCCACGTTTGACATTCTTTGAATCTATGATATTCGTAGGATTCTTCTGTAACACCAAAATTCAAAGGCGGCCAACTTATTCAGATGGACTTGTTTTAGTGTCCACGCTTCCAAGCCATAAAGAAGAGTAGAGAACACGTAACATCGTGTTCATCGTGTTAACATTCGTAACATCGAAGCATTCTCAGGCGTAGTTCTAACCTTATATCCCGACAACAAAGAAACTTTTTAAGTTTAATGAATGATGCACATGCTATTTCAATGCGTGTCTTAATTTCTTTGGTTTGGTCTACATCTGATGTTATCCATGTTCCTAAGTATTTATAGTTATTAACACTCTCAATTGCAGTCAGTATCTTCAATAGTCAATTGGATATTTGCATGTGCAGATTTAGTCATGATCATGCATTTAGTTATCTTTAAATTTATCTTCAGTCCGTACTCATGACAGCGTTCATTAAGGCGTTGCATTACGTTCTGTAAATCATTGTTGTTATCCGTCATTATTACTGTATCGTCTGCAAAACGTAAGTTATTCAAAACTTCTCCATTGATAGATATACCTTCTATTGAGTCGGAGAACGCCTCTTGAAATACCGCTTCACTGTAGACATTGAAAAGTAGTGGGCACAGCACGCAACCCTGGCGGACTCCTCTCTGTATTTTGAGAGAGAGACGGTATTCATCGAATTTTTTGATTATTACAATTACACTAAGGCTTCATTGCCTTATCGACTCTTCAATTAGCTAATCCAAGAATCAAGGTATGTCCCAAAAATTGAATTTTTCATGTACTGCATACAATTTTTTTTTCATATTGTATTAGAAACTAAGAACTGAAACTTCTATTCATACAGATAGGACCTTGAAGTTACGTCTGTTATACAAAAAAATCTTGTTCTATCCCAAATATAAACTCATATAAATTTCTGAAGATATTAGAAGCTATTAAAACGTTTCCTTCATTTTCCCTTGGTACTGGTTCCTTTCATGATGCTATATGCGGATTCTTTGTTTCTCTTCTGAAAAGAGAATAAATTCCACCTTTGATCGCATATAAATATCTGCGTTTCTCATTTTTATCCCCTTTCTTTCTCTAATAGTCTCTTATTCTACTCATTATTTAATTCGTTCATTTTTTTTTGTTATATTTTATTTGAGGTAGTTTTCACGTAATTTTATTTTTCGTGATTTGAAGTTATTTAAGATTTTTTTAACATTGTTTTTTAGGGATTAAATTTTTTTCGATCGTGAAAAATTTCGTTTTTATCTAATTTTCGTAGTTTTTATTCTTGAACCTTATTCTGCATCATTTTAATGTTCTTGTTTAATGTGTAATTGAGGTTAATTGAGGAAATGGCAGTGGTAAAGTCTATTTTTAATTTAAGAAATGCGTGGTATCACGTCTCGGGTATTCGGGTAACAATAACCTGTAGTATGTTAAAACTTTTATTTCCTTTTTATTTTAATTTTAATCGCGAAGGTATTGGTATTAGTATCATCAAATTACTGAAACACTTCTGTAGACTATATCTCTTATTTATATCCCTTGAATATATTTAATGGTTGTATTATATAGTTTTTGAAATATCTCGTTGGTAATAACTCACAGTAAATAAACAACTGTTAATTTAGTTTTGCTGCCATATTTAATGTCGTTTTCAACGTTTTGTTCTTTCTAACGTGGTTTTGATAAAAGTTAAGATTCCGCAATGAAAGAGATTCAAAAAAACATATTTTTCTGTTTTTAACCCAAAGATATAGTGGTATATCCTTCCTATATTCGTATACTCTCTGTTTGTTCTTCGTAGAGATGTTACAACAATTAAATGCAGTTTCAGGAGCGGTAGGCTTAAAAATGAACTACAGCAAAACAAAAATACTGAGCCGAGACCAGACAAATATAACAATACAAAATCATACCATAGAAAATGTTGAACATTATGTATATCTAGGTCATGTTATCAAACTAGGAAAACCAAATCAAGATGCTGAAATTAAAAGAAGAACACAACTGGCATGGGACGCTTTCGGCAAATTAGCATATATCTTGAAAAACACCTCCATTCCTGTAAACTTAAAGAAAAAGGTGTATAACACATGCATACTACCAGTTTGTACTTACGGCTTGGAGACAGTAGCCCTTACCAAAAAATCTGCTAAAAAATTAGAAACAACGCAAAGAGCAATGGAACGAATCATGCTTGGAATATCACTAAGAGACAAGATTAGAAACACCGAGATAAGACGTAGAACGAAGATTAGGGATATTGTGGAAGAAATTGCAAAAATGAAATGGCGCTGGGCAGGTCACGTAGCCCGATATAATGACAGGTGGACACGGAGAATTCTGGAATGGAGACCAAGGACGCAACAAGAAGCATGGGAAGACCTCAAAAAAGATGGGTAGATGACATAAGAACAGTGGCAGGCAAACAGTGGATTAGATTGGCGCAAGATAGAGAAAGATGGAAGCAATTGGGTGAGACCTATATTCAGGAGTGGATGGAAAATGGTTGACGAAGAAGAAGAAAAAGAAGAGAACATAAGGATATCTTCCATTTGATGTATTATATTGTCATATATTTTCTTGCATCTGTCTTTTTGTTTTTGGGTTATCATGATCATTTATTCAGTTATAGGTTGGTGTCTATTAAGTTTTTCAAAGTTTTTGTTTCCAATCAGAATGAACAATGCCCTTTTTATCATCTTACTTTTCCCCAATCTTTCATTGACTGAAATATTTCATATCATAGAGAAACATGATTATGTAGTAATTTCATTCCACTGTCTTGTCATCATTTCATTTGCTTTTACACTGCGAGGTGTCGGATTCTCTATTACACTTCCCCGCATCTTAGTTCATCTTCTTCTTTAGGCACCTCCTCCATTACTGAAGATTGGCTGTTACTACGGCCAATATTTATCTTAGCAGTGAGTGTATATCCAGGCATGTCCAATCTTTTACATTTTTTAGTCATGAGCGGTTTCTTTACAGAGCCCTTTTACCCCTCCATATTTTCTCCCATTATAGCACGTCATTGTCATCATGAGTGGTACTAAAGTCCTAATTGGGTCTCAGTCTTCCCTAGTCTGTTTCGTCACTCGTTGTTGTTAATAATTGCCATTCCTCGCGTCCTCATCCTATATTTCCATCATGAGACGTAGAACTTCAAATAATGACATTTCACTGATATTTCACGTATTTTTAATCATCCTTAAGTCAGATTTTACCTTTTATCGTTATTATTTGTAACACACTTTCATTCGTGGACTTTTCATAATGAATTATATTGGAAAATAATAATCAGTTTTCCACTTGCCTTGTGAAAAGCCTTGTGAATAGCAAATGAAACGGAAACGCAATTTAATGAAAATTCGCGCGACCACACACTACGTGGAGTAGTAAACGCAGTTCCATGTATGTTTCTTAATAAAATAAAAATAAAATTGAATCGAATAAAAAAAATAAATTAAATTAAAAACCATCGCTCTGTGCGTAGACGATAAGAAAGCTATGCTTCCCTTCCTCGGTCACTCATGTAGTGCCACATCACGTTCCTTTTTATATTATTACTCTTTTGTCATTATATTGTCACTTCAAATTCGTGTTTAATGACGGTTTTTTGTGTTATATGCATCTTTTCGGGTTTTTCCCTTTGTTTTCCATTTCTGTAAAAGTTATATCATTCCCAGGTCTTAATCTATGTATCTATGTAATCTATATATTCTTAATCTGTGTATCTATTTTCATTTATTTCTTCATATATCTAGTATGAATCATTCCGCAAATCTATTTGTTGTATCCTCATGACATGATAGCAGGTAATGTCTAGGTATCTGAACTACATTTCCTATTTTATCATCCTTCCCGGTTACTCAGAGCATTATTTGCATATGTATACAACAATTATTACGATATTTTGGCACATGCTGTATATTTTCGTTTTTATGATAGATAAGAATTGTTTTTTTTGTAAGTCCAGTATGATCGGGACTTCTGTTTTTGTTTTTATTGTTGTTTTTGACATGATTTTGATCTCTTAGATTCGACATTATTGTTATTTTTCATTTATATTGTAAATTGATCACTTTTCAGTTTGATTATATCGAAAGTTTTTTCCAATTCCATGAACCGTTATTGGCCGTTTATATTCTGAAAGAATAAGCTATGGTATTATAGGCAATATAACAGTTGAATACGCTAATCAATTAGAAACATCTTTTACAAGTTATGATTTATAGTTTTCGACAAAAATACACATAGCTGAAATAGTCAAAACACATCATGAATTAATTTTATTATTTTTGTTATTATATAAGCAACCTGTTCTTTTAGTAAACTTTTCTGATTTAATATTATACCAAATGAAAACGTTTTATTTTTGTCTGAGTTAATACATAACGTTGACCTACTTTATATCATACAACATACTTTCTATTTTCATGCAAAACATACTTGGTATGAAAATGGTGATGATAAAATAAATATATAAAATAAAATAGAAGCTCTACAACAGATGGTTAGCTATCTGTTATAATATTAATACATTAAAAAACCATTTATAAATTATATATAAAAGAAACACAAAGATAATAGCTGTATATTATTTAATTATTGTGTGTACCAAGAAATTAACACTCAGGTCTCTTCATATTGGGTAATTTTCATTTCGACGTTGAAAATGTACTAACCATCTTAACTCTATGATTTTGAAACCGATCTGTGTCTTTTTTGTGGACTTTCCCTAACATATTCATTTTTAATCTTATTCACTTTTGTCATTTCAAATATTCTCATTTATGCTACTATCATTCGTTGTTCTCATTCATTCTCACTCATTCATTCTTAGGTGAGTAGCAAATCTGTTAGGCAATTTTTTTTTGTTTCTACGAACTCTTGATGTATTACCAAATTTATCTGGTTTACCTTTCTCTATTTTAAGTAAGTTGCTTGAGAAACTTATTTTGTTATTTTAGATCCCATTTCTATCAGTGCTATATCTGTTTTTGAATGGTTTATGGGAATAATACCACATAAATATAATTTATGTTTCATGTTTCAACCTCCAAACTGGAAGTCATTCTAGAGACAGACAACATTTATATAGTTTTCCATCCATTTCGTAACATGTAAATTCTTATACCTTTCTAGTTTAGATAATCGTGTGATCTTTTAAGATCACACGATTATCTAAACACACTTTTAACATAAATTAACGTTAGTTGTATAACTTATCGACTTTAACCCCGCATGTAGAAGATCTTGGGGACTCTTTAGATTTTAAAGTGCTACATTAAACTGTTCATTTTTTATGGCCCGCACCGAAATTTGAACCAATAAACCTCTAGATCATTGACAATGAAGTGAGTGCCGTTGAACTATACGCCATCGGATCGACTCATGTGTTCATACTTAGGTCTATATGGGATTTTTGCGCTCAAATAGTTATACTTTTAGGGTATCCCCGTGGTTCATTTTTAGATGCATACATAACATATATTCAGTTCTAGTAAAATTATTCATTATTAATCATATTCTCCATTCGGTCCTATTCTTTGCAGCTTGGTGTCACTTTGCCACACAATTTTCCTGAAATCCTGATCCACACTGTATAATTAATTCTGGTTTCGCCAATAGAGTGCATCTTGCAGTGAGCTTTTAGTTGCTCCGGCCATGTGTCCTGCCCACTATAGGCGTCTAATTTGTATTGGATTAACTACATCTTAGGCTTAGCCTATTTCGTAGTATAGCTTCATTCTAAGTTCCATTATTATTTATTGAGCCTAATATTTTTTTGAGTATTTTTCTCTCGAATATTAATAAGAGTCTGTTCATCTGTATTAGAAAGCACTCATGTCGCAGATCCATACATTAGGACTGGGAGTATTAAGGTTCTCAATATCACTATCTGTGTTTTCTGATTAGTCTATGACTTCTAATGTGTTTAATAAGTAGATAATAACTTCTTTTTGCAAGTGCTATTCTTCGGTTTATCTGTTCCGATATGATGTTCGTGGTGTTTACCATAATTCCTAGGTAAGAGAACTGTTGTATCACTTAAAAATTATAGCTTCCAATATTAAAGTTTTGTCCCATGTTTCTGACTCTGTAGTCTGTTCCTGATGCCACGGGCTTTGTTTAGCTTTCGTTAATCATTAAGCCCACATTACCTGCTGCGGTTTAGAGTGCATCGAACATCTCCTTGGAGTTACAAGTAGTGCGTGCGACATGATTTAAATCATGCGCTTAGGCCAATATCTGAGTAGAATTATTATTAGTAATATTATATCTCTATTGTTCAGTTCTGCATCTCTTATAAATTTTCTCTGGCGCAATGTTAAAAAGGAGACATGCCAGTGCATCCCCCTTCTCAGTCTAGTCTAAATCAATTCTTCATATAAATTGATTCGTATTACGCTATCGTACGCTGGTTTAAAATCTACGAAAATGTGGAAGATGTCGATAACAAATTCCTTGGTTCGGCGATACCACTAATCCAGCCCGATCCGTCCAATTGGCCGGAACTACTGTTCCTGTCGGATCAGCATCATGATAATGTTTCAATTAATAAAATAGTTTAAATTAATAAATAAGCCAACAAATATATTAAATTCAATGTACATAACAAAAATATTGTTTTTAACAAACAGATACTCCACCACTCAATTGGCTCTGACTTTTTATCATAAATCGGCATCTTAGAATAAACTTCAAATTCAAGGAGTATGTTGGCTTTCGAACCATTCATAGAGGATATAGATGTTAAAGGTGATACAAAGTCATGGTAGCTCTTCCACAGCGTGAAAGATGAATTTGTTAGAGAATCGTTTTTTTTGTGATTTACCTTTGGTCTTTTTTTCCTAACGGTTAAAGGTACTTCATCCTCATCTTCGCTAATAATAACCACCTATTCCTATCTACTTGTTTTTCAGATTGAGGCTAATCTATATTGATTTTATTAATTTCTGTGATTTTAACACAACTTTGTTTTTAATAGCTTCAACTACAGTATTACTTAAAATAAAATGTTTTATATCTAGGATCTAACGTAGTAGATATTGTAAAATAGTCGTTTGATTCCTCATCTCAAAACCTTTTGTTCATTCCAGTAATGAGACATTCTTTCATAGTTCCAACGCCATGTAACTGTTCTATTTTATTAAACCAAAGGATAACACCTTAGTACAGCAATTGTTGGAATCACTTCTGAAATAACTCGAGTCCGTGCTGCTCATCAGTTTCGTTATCTCTTCAAAAGGTCTAAGTATCTCAAGGACAGATTGCAACAGGTTCCACTGATTATTGCTTAAACTATTTATATCCTTCTTTTTAGTAAGATAAATAGTTAAACAACGTCTCAAATAAAGCAACCGTTCTTATATGTAGAAAGTGGAGTTCCACCGTGTTTGTACATCTTAAATTTTTTTTCTGGTCTTTATTCAATTCTACTTGTATTTGCTGCATGCTAAAGATAACTGATTGAAATGAGTTGCAATTCGGCGAGCAGTACTAATCATATATGGGATCTTTAAGAATTTATACTGTCATTTATTATTAATTGCAATTTGTGTAAAACATCCCTCACGGGTTATATCTACATCTTTTCAGATATTTTTTATCTAAAAAGATGTAGCTTTAATCATATTAGCTTCGCTGTCCCTTAACAATAAATATAAATTTTTTGTTTCTCAATGACCCAGCTGTTAGCCACGGTTGCAATTTTGTCACTAATTGCAAGTCCGGTATTACTTCCTGTAAATTGATTACAACACAAAATAACATTGCGTTTTTCTCACATTTCTGAAATTCAGTGGCCTGTCACACTAATAAAACTTTTATTCGTATTTGTATTTGAACATGTCCAAATCTCTGATGTTAAATAAATAGATGCCGCTTCTTTCAAAGCTTTGAATTTTTTTTACCTAACGTATTGTAAATATCAGGGATTATTTTTTCACTTATATATTTTCTGTAGGGTGTTTTATATTGAGGAACAATAACAATAGTATTTAGCAGTCTTTTAAACCCAGCATTTTCTACCAAGGAAAACGGTTGATTATCAATACAAATCATTTTTGCAATTTTATAATAAATTCTCTCCGCGTATTTGTCATTGATGCCCCATAACGGAATATTGTTGGAATACTTCCTTATAGGTAGTTCATGATCCGGCCGGAATTGTTGGGCCCGATCCTGTTAGCGATATGAATTCCCGTTTCGGCCTGATTGGCCAGGTACTCGATCCGGTACATCCCTAATCTGGTCTGTTGTATCTGAGTCTACTTTGATATTCACTCAAAAGTTCTACATACATAGTATGGACTCAGCAGTGTGTAAATTATGTTGAGTATTTTATAAATAAATATATGGTATTCAAAAAGTTATCACTTATCAGAAGGTAATTTTCACATTCAAGCTGATCATCTTTTTTGTGCAATGGGCACAGTAAACCGATACTCCATTCTTCTGGCATTTTCCTCTCATACTCTTGTTTAGTGTTCTCCTCTATATTTGTAGAGTTGTGTGGGAATATCATCATTTCCTGGCGCTTTTTTGTTCTTTAGTTTCTGGATTGCCTATTTAGCTTCCTTTCAGCTCGGTAGATTGGTTGCATTTTCCTTTAAGTCTTTAAGTTTAATTACGTAAGGAACTTCTTCTTATCAGGTATATTTTCTTTCTTGTTTCTGCACATATTTAATCTAGGCTTGAATTCTTTTCTAACACTATTGATGTTTGTATCAAATTTTTATTAATCAACATTTTCATACCGTTGGATTTTCTTCTCTGTTATAACTGAGCTTTGTCCAGATATGTTTATAGAGTTGGTGACTTAACTACATCATTGAGGCAGTCTTTAATTACATTATACGGGGGAGAAGGCCAATGTTTTACCAGGTGCTGGTAGATATTTTTATGTACGTTTGTTTAATGGCTGTAACTTGCTTACTTACTAATGAATCATGAT
This sequence comes from Diabrotica undecimpunctata, assembly GCF_040954645.1. Taxonomy (NCBI): domain Eukaryota; kingdom Metazoa; phylum Arthropoda; class Insecta; order Coleoptera; family Chrysomelidae; genus Diabrotica; species Diabrotica undecimpunctata. The sequence continues at coordinate 87,202,885 of NC_092805.1, read as the reverse complement.
TCATTGAAATCATTTTACATTTCGCTTATCGGTATATTATCCTCTACCTTAATATTGCTAACAAACACCCTGCGGGTTTCTCTATTTATTGCATTTTTTATTATAGTGGGTATATTAATTAAAGATATCAATCATAGATCTCTTGATGTGTTGTAAATCAGTTAGGGCCTCCACGCACTAGGTAGCTACTCAAACCCTTACGGTTTACGGGAGATACTAGAATGCGCCTGGATTTGGATGAGAAAGGAATATGGCTGCCTTCAGACTCCGGACACTTGTGTTAACCAGACCTATCTCCAACTTGTTTAAAATGACTGTTGACGCCGAAAAATTTATTCGGGAAGTTAAAATCCGTAAGGCGAGTTGGGATATATCTTCTGAAGAATACAATGATCGCAAAGGGGAAAAAAGAGGATGGGAAGAAATTACCAATAAAGTTTGGGAGGACGATTCACCAGCCTATTCTTTATTTTGGGTTTTTACGAGACAAACGGTAAATAATTACGGCCTCTTCCACTTTCATATCGCTTTAAGTAACGGACGCAACTGGCCGTCGATTGTCTGCTCATATGTCTGCTGCCGCAGTCAGGCTGCCTAGGGCGCGAGGGCCCTTAAGCTGAATACCATCTGATTTAACAGTCCGTGTATTTTTTCATCTCCCCTTTACCGAACTAGGTAAGCATATCTTCTATTTTTCTGTTTTTAAATGTTATCCCGGATTCTTGAATGTGGTACTGCTGTCTTTGTTAAGCATATTTTCTAGATATTGATACCACTTGTTGCCAGAAATGATGCAGATAGCCATGACTGTTTTTATATTTTAACATCGTTCGAAAGTCGAAAAGTTAAAAAAAATATATTTCATGTTTATATGATATTGTCATAAAGATATTGTAAAGTTTAGGTTTACCATAGTTACCTTAAAATTTAGGTTCATTGAATTAATTCAATAAATCTTCCTATTATTTCAATAAATTTCGTTAAATTCTTATCATATCTTGTTAGAGCTATAAACCAAGTACAGTAAATTGTTTCCTTTTTTACGATATTTTTTTTCTCTTTTCCTTCGTTTTATTTCAGATCAGTCTAAGGTTTATTCGGTTTTAATTTCGAATTAAATTTTTTTATAAACATTTAATTGGTTTTGATCAACGAGTTGTATTGCGAAGGTCAGTATAATGAGGTAATGTTTGTCTGTGATCAAGGAATTTTTTATTCTGATGATTACGTGGGAAAGCAGCTCAAACATTTTTCGCATATTTATTTTCTTTATACCATATACCAAAAAAAAATACGTATGAAACATTACAATAATCAATCTTCATCCATTTTACATCTTTAAATCATAAAAATGATTTTTAATTAATTGAAAAGAACTAGTTTGTAACCGTTCAGTAAAAATGCCTGGCATGTTAAATATCAAAAATCTAGTCTACTTACTAAATGTATTTAATCGTCTTTCTTTTAGTGCGATCTCATCAATTCAGAGTGGTGAACTTCTTTGTTTTTGGTCCATCCTTCTAAACTGTTCTTAAATTTTCTATATTTTAAAAACTTCTGTAAATACATTCTCGTGGTGGCGGCGATGGGACACACCTTATATATAATTAGATTTCTTCTGTGATAGACTTCTCATTGGCCACTAGGTAGCGTACGTGAATTTGCCTTCTATGAAGACTGAAATAAACCAAATATTTATGGATTTGAATTTTTTCTCATTTTTTTGGAAGTCTGCATTTTGTGAAAGTAATAAAAACTTATTTTTGATGCGTTTTGCACGGAGAGTTAAGATTAATATCATCGTAAGCCATAATTTGTGAACAATTATTAAGAATAGTTATCTCTAATTTGGCGTCTTTTCGCCTCCAAGACTATCTTAAAAATGAGACACGCCAACGAATCTACCTGTGTAGTATTTTTTGTAGCACAAAATATGCTGATACTGATTAACCAGGTCTAAAGGCATTTTGATATTCGCCAAGAGACCCCTTTGAATACATTAAACATTTTCTAATCCTTGAAATTATCTTCCTTGTTATTTATTCCCGATCGTGGTGTTCTTGGGCAAGCATAATCTGTTTATAATAAAAATGACGAGGTTCGTTTACAATCACTTTGTCATTTCAATACTCGACATACCTACGTAGTAAGACTAAAGCATTCCAGTCAAAATACTTTATTGATATGTTTCTCAAACAAAAATAAAACTATTCGTGAATCCAGTTTTGAGTGAGTCATGAATGAATCATTTTTTATTGATTTGTGAACTTGACTATTTGAAGAATTGAACAGTAAATATGTTAATTAGCATGTTTTATTTAATTTTAGTCTGTATGTTATACCATGGTCCGTTTTGTTTTATTACAGAATTTTATCCTACAAAAAAATAAAATATTACGGAGTGGTGTTCAATCTAATAGTGTGTGTGCGTATAACAGTATAATAATTTGTTCAACGATGTTTCAAATTTATAAATATTGAATTGAAACTACCCATGAGAAAACGTAGGTAATATTATATGACAAAATTCCCATTCCTTTATATTCTATCCTTCCAGTTTTTTAAAGCCCTCTATAAGTATATTTAACTTAAAATTGACGAGTGCCGAATGGTCCCTTTCAAACAGTGTTGCAGAGCGATCAATACCACGTCCTTGGTATGTTAGAGCACATGCCAACTCCGCACACGGGCCTTTTGCTACGCTAGAATGAATATACACTCACAGACAACTATAACATATTGCCCAGATATCCTGTATACAGGATGGTAGGGTTCCGTGGATTCTGGGAATATCGTAAAAGGTATAATTTTTATATTCCAACTACACAAGTGTTAGGAGATATATTTTAAAAATAATTTTATACATATAAAAATCTAGCTTAAAAGTTTGGGAAATATTTAATTACCTATAAGTTTTAGGATGTTTTGTCGGGTACTTAGTTTATACTAATTACGCTTTTAGTGACAGACCGATCAAATTAGTTTCAAAAGATACATCGCTTTGTTGTTTTCACAGTTTTGAATGGAACTAAAAAATGAAAAGGTACCTAATCCAAAATTTTAAATCTGTTTAAAATTATGTATTAGTTTACCGGCAACATCAATTTATTTTCAAATATTCGTTGAGAAAGTCAGTCAGTTCCCTTTGTTATATTGCTAATATAATATTTTTGTTCAAAAGATTTTAATTTTTTCCAGTTAATGTATTCCCTCCTGTTTATAGAACAAACATGTCTAACTGTGATGGTCTTATATTGGTGAATAGTCCAGTCGCATAATCAGAAAGTCGTAAGTGTGATCTCATTTTTAGGGTAAAAACATAGTGTAGCGACAACGAACAAGGCTAGAGACGTTAAGTTACCACAATCGTTGCTAAAATATCTATGGATCTATTTAACATTTTTCCATACTTATTGTGTAATAAACTAAGTAATTTATACAAAAGATTATTTCTGTGTTGTCTCAGTAACCGCCAAATAGCGGCGGTAGCGGCAGTAAGCGGTTGTCTCAGTAAGCGAGTCTTGGCCGCGTTTACTATTTTTCTCCACTCTTGCAATCTTCCATTGTTGCAACTGACCCTCTGCCAACGGGCCTTTCCCAAAAGGTTTTATTTAGTAGTCTTTCATCTTCTTCTTCTTCTTTAAGTTCCATCTTCTATCGAAGGTTGGAAATCATCTTCTATCGAAGGTTGGAAATCATCATGACTATGCGGACTCTGTTGACTGCCGCTCTAAAAAGTTCTGCACTACTGCATTCAAACCATTCCCTTAAGTTCTTAAGCCAGGATATTCTTCGTCTTCCCACATTTCGCTTTCCTCGGATTTTGCCTTGCATAATAAGTTGTAATAATGCGTATTTTAGTCTTTCATCATTCGATCTCAATACATCTTCTGCCCATATATTTTTATATAGCGGTATCGGACGGCGTATCATGCCTGCCCTTACTCTGTCTAGTTTTTATTCGTTGACCCTATGACATATTTCAGCCGATGTTGTGCCCCAACATTAGTGATAAAATCGAGTATTTTTCGAGAATGGATGGATAAAAAATCTTTTGTTATTTATTTATAAAAAAATATACCATATTTAAGACGAAAATGACTAAAATATTTTATGGTATATAATATATTTTTCAATGCCAATTAATAGATAAGCTACAAGTAAAATGATTCGTGAGAATATCTGGTTAATTGTTAATAATCTATAAATAACTAATTATTTCTTGATAAGACGTAGAAGGTTGTACTGTTATTTGTGCTTTAAGTAAAATATAATATACGGAAACATGTATATTATTTTCAGTTTAATTTCAGTTTATTTTCTCTTATCCTTATATCTAATTGCCATTTGTATTTTTCTTCCTTACATTTTTAATGTTGATGATATTCTTTAATAAAAAACGTTGTTTCTGTAGCAAATGTTGAGACATACAGAACGTATTAAAGTTTATGGGACTTTATCTTTCGATATATGTTATTTATTAATCACAATTTTAATTTATTTTAACCGCATGGTTATACGCAGTACGACGATTTGTATTATAGAAAATGGATTTTTTTCTTTTACAGGTTTTTCCAAATATGAAATATATATACACATACACTCTTGCTCTTTATCCGTATTCGAGGTAACTTCCTTAATTATATTTCTCCATTACTGAAATGTCCTACGTAAACTGTCCCCCAGGTCTTTTTTGGTCTTCCTTTTACTACTCACAGGAACCCGCAGATCATCAGTTCTTGACATTGTGTCTTTGAACATGCCCAAATTATCCTAACTTATGCTCTCTCAATTGGTGCCACACATAGACTTCTTTAGACATATCTTTTTTTGTCACTCCACTTATCCATCTAAGCATTCTCATTTCCACCACATGCATTCGTTGTTCCTTTTTCTTTTAACTGTCGAACATTCAGTTCCGTACATCATAGCTGGTCTTATGGCGGTTTTATATAATTTTCCATTCAGCTTAATTGGAATTTTCCCCATTAATCTATAATACCTATCCTAGATACTTAATACTATTACTTTTCACAATCAGTTCACTATCCAAAGTTATCATTTTATTTATATTAGCTCCGTCTTTAGATGAACATTCCAAATACGCTTTTTTGTTCTACTACGCCATTATTATTCAAATCATGCTTCTTCTTTTCTATGTGACTTCATGTGAATAACGTCTGGTGCAACCATAAGATTATATTCCGTGTTATACTTGACGTGCCCTGATTTTTTTCTTGTATATATAGGTAAGGATGTAGTATCCTTTCTCAGGTATATATCCCAGCTATTGAAGCTTTCTTGTTTTGATGTCTTGTGGATTCTTGTATATACCCACAATTTGAATGCTATCAGTTTCGTATTAGTAGCATCTTCAGGGTCCACGCTTCCTTAATGTGGAGTACCTACTGCCGAAAAATATATAACATTATCAGTGTCTAACTCTTCTTGTCCTTTGGTAAAATTCAGCTTCACGTCGTTTGTATAAAGTACCTTTCTCAGTTTTTGGTTTTGTTTGATTTTAACGTTTTACCTTGAGTTGTATGTCAATTTGGCCAACCGCCAACAATACACAACAAACAGGTGTACGAGTATAACCTCCTTATTTTAATTTTAATTTTTAAAAAAATGTTTGAAACCGATTTCCGAAGTGGAAGTCGAAACGCCAAAAACAAGTAAAAAATGTAATTTTCATTACAACCAATTATTGTGGTTTAATGTTTAAGCCCATATTAACATAATAATATTTAATGTTTATTATACTCGATACTTATAATATAGATTCGGTGTTCGTAGTGTACTTGTTATTTAAGGGCAACTTTTATATATATTGAATGTAAAGAGTACTTCTCATGCACCTAGCGTATAGAGAATCCAAATTGTATGTCTTCTTGTCTGTCAAGTTTTTGGTATATATGTTTATGAATGATCTGGACTTTATCGATTTTGTATATCTTTCTTCTTCTTCTTCCTTTGTCCTATCCGTTTCGGACGTTGGCTATTAACAAGGCTATTTTGACATTGTTTACGGCACCTCTGAACAGTTCGGTCGATGTTAGTCCGAACCATTGTCGCAGGTTATGCATCCATGAGTGTCGTCTTCTTCCCGGTCCTCTCCTACTGTCGATTCTTCCTTGGACTATTAACTGTAGCAGCCGGTACTTAGTATGCCTCATAACATGTCCGAAGTACTCAAGCTTCCGTTTCTTTACGGTGAAGATTATTTCTTTGCTTTTGCCTATTTTCTGCATTACTTCCATGTTAGTGATGTGGTCTGTCCAGGATATCCGAAGAATACGGCGATATATCCACAGCTCAAAGGATTCTAGTTTCTTCAGGGTGGCTTCCGTTGTGGTCCATGCCTCTGCTCCATAGAACAAGACCGGGAAGACATAACACTTGACCAGTCTTAATTTTAGTTCCATTGAGATTTTGCTTGTGAACCACTTTTTCATATTGTTGAACGCGTTTCGCGCTTTTTCAAGTATTTCAAGCTGTTTTCAAGTTTGTATATCTTTAGTTTGTGCAATATTTTGTAATTTCTGCCCCTGCTTTTTTTTTTTTCGAAGGATTTGAGTTCTAGTTTCACTCTTTCATATTTGACTATGTCTTTGATATATTTCCCCTATAAAAAACTTTCTGTTTTTCGTTTTTCTCCGTCTTCATTATGATATTCTCAATTTTATCTAAAAGTGCCATGATATGACTTCTTCGTAGTAATTATGTCATTTCTTTAACCTTTTTATCTAGGTATATAAATACCTGGGACATGAAATTATGATTGGCAGGGATAACCAGATTCATGAACTGAAGAGAAGAATCGGCCTTGGGTGGGCAGCATTTGGAAAACTGAGAGAAACTTTTAAAAGTGAGCTGCCCACATGCCTAAAGAGAAAGGTATTTGATCAGTGCGTCCTCCCAGTCTTGACGTACGGAGCAGAAACACTTACCTTAACAAAAGCAGCAGCTACCAAACTGAGAGTCACGCAGAGAAGAATGGAGCGGTCCATGTTAGGAATAACTCTGCGAGACAGAATAACCAACGAAGACATCAGGAGAAGAACCGGAGTGACTGACATCATCGAGAAGATAGCCAGACTAAAATGGAGATGGGCAGGACACATAGCCAGAATGACAGATGGGCGATGGACAAAGAGGTTATTGGAGTGGAGGCCAAGGGAAGACAAGAGAAGCGTCGGTCGACCACCTACAAGATGGACTGACGATTTAAGAAAACTCAATAAAAACTGGATGAGAGCGGCGCAAGATAGACGGGGTTGGAAACATGAGGAAGAGGCCTATGTTCAGCAGTGGACTCTTGAGGCTGGATGATGATGATGATGATCTAGGTTGAACAAAATTAACAACTCGCCAATCTGCATATTTGCTAACAATTTAATAGATCTTCTCCTTCTTTTAGTACCTATCCGTTACATGTGTTGGGCTATTCTTTCTTTAGTGACTGCTGCTCTAAAAATCCTGTAATACTTAAGTTGAACCATTTTTGTAGCCTATAAAATCAGGAAAGCTTAATCGATCTCTTCTTTCATTGATTGCAGTATGATTTGAAAAAGTATTCAGTTTTTCATTGCGCACGTATAGGGCCTATACGAGTATATTCCAGTTTGCATTATACGGTTATGATTGTTTTGCGATCTTTTCCCGTTCTTGTTTACTCTCGTCGTCGGTAACTCCGTCTATCGAGAGATCTTTAATATGCGTGTAGCCACATAGCCACAATCTGTGTAGAAGTCGTTTAGTCCAGCGTTTCCATCGTATAGCAGCTTATATTACCACTTCGATAATAGTTAGTTCAATATCGTCATTTTTATTCTGTATGGTGGTGATACTTGTTCGTGATAGGTGTTGTTTTAAATGCTGTTGTCACATAGTTTATCTATGTTGTTTTTATTCATTCAGCATCAATTACCGAATTTTCTCAAACGTCTGTTCGAGTCTGTCTGTTCTAATCCGGACATTTTTTATTTACACAATCCTACTGCTTTCTTGATCTTGTGGAGGTTACATGAATTCTGTTTACCTTCTAGCACATCGACTTCTTTACATTGTTCTTGTGTCGTTATACTTTTAGCTTCTATAATTGCTTTTTTTATTTAGTTGTCAATTTGCCAATATGCTGCAGTATTCTTCTCTTTAACTTCTATTTGTCCATCCAACAACTTTAATTAATATACTGTCGGTCATATATGTTTTTTTCTTTATTCTTCTTAATCGGATATTGGATTAACATTTCTCTGCCCATATATTGTAAATGATTGCTGCTGATACGTCGTCAGTTGTTTCCGATCGCAATTTGTTGTTTTCGGCTATACCTGTACTTCTGGTTTGGTGTCTTTTACCTCTTAGCTTACTTCTTAGCTAACCTTTAAGTTAGTTCACATTGTTGTATTTCATAAGTTTCGGTTTGTGAAATCTCTAGGAGATATATTGCCACCTTATTTTGTATTTTATTTATATATTATAATATGTTGTTTTATCTCAATTGTTCTAATTATTTTAATTCCACAGGTTAGATTTTTTTTTAATGACATATAGATGAGTTTAAAAATAAAGACCGAGATTTATATAAAAGACAAATATTATAGGATCATCAAAATAACGACCGGTATTTATATCAAGACATTTGTTCTTTTCATCGCTTCGTTGTATAAAGTTTACGACATAGACACGGTACTGTATTATTTCGATTTGGTACTTCTAATTAAATTTTACCTTTTTTATTAAATACTAATTTGAATACTATAGGTACTACTCAAGTCGTCAGAGACGAAAATGCCGCTGAACCTCTAAAAATCATACGAACAAGCTGAATTTTGCTGAGAATATCAATTTTAGAACCCCAAAAAAGATGGAAAAAAGATTACCACTTTTACCCCCCGGATTAACTCAAAACGCCACCTATTAGGTGGGGAAAACGGAAAAAATCGATTTACCAAAAATCTGTACGCCGTAGAAAAAAATGTTTCAAATAAAAATTTTAGCTGCGATAATTCTGAACAAAAAATGTTTCGTCACACTTTTTGTGTAGAATGAACCGTTCCATAAATTAGGCTAAATTTGATCGATGGTATGAGTTATGTTGGCTTTGAGAGCCAACAAAATTCGTCAATTCTTTTTGTTGACCATCCAAAAATGGGCCTCATCGAGGAAGATGATTTTTCGATGAAAATTAGGGTCAGTTCCGACTACTCCAGAGGCCATTTAGCGAACACAGGTCGTCTGTGAAATCGACTGCCTCGGATTCTCCTGCACACTCTCACGGCCAGCGGCGATTTTTCCGGCAGATTTTGCGTTTCATTGACGTACGGGTGTTGATTGATTTACTGAACCAGTGGACCATTTATCCACCACACTGCGAATAGCAGAAAATGGGCGATATGCGCGGAACATTATTACTCGAACAGAATACCCATTTTGATAAAAAAATTTTATCATTTGCATGTGTTGTTGTACGCTATATATACTCATGGTGATTTGGCAAAATAGACTGAAAAGATGACAGCCAATTTGATCTACGTACCTTCAAAAATATGGCCGTTATCAACTGTCAAAGTTCGAAAGTCCCTATTGGAAGCATAGACGTATATATTAACATAGATCGAGCATACCGGCCCATAGACGTATATATTAACATTAACAACAATAACAACTCGAAACAGATTAGCGGATGTTTCTTGATACCACCTCGGAGATTACAGAGGCGGGATGTTCTTCTTCGGCATGGACCTCTTCTTACGTAAAGCGTAACACTTTGAACTATGCCGCTGTGGATATGCTACGTTGTTTCTCACCTAACCCTCTTTTACCAAAGAAAAGATAAGGTTAGTAACGGACCTGTGCCTCTCTTTATTCTTGTCCTATTTTCATTTCCACTAATATTCTTCTTATTAGTAATTACTACTAAACATGTATAGGTGTCTACATTCATATTTATTTCATTTTCTAATTTTGTGTCATGTGTTTCTTTTTTGCCCACTGTTAGACATTTCTATTTTAAAATATTTATTTTTAGGCCCATTGAAAGTTGAAAAGTCAATAGACAATACAAACAAAGTAAAGATTAATGTTTATATTTTGAGAATGATTTCCGAAGTGGAGATTAAAACGCCAATAAACTTATTTTAACCTTCAAATGTGGCTTATTCCCATTAAAATAGTAATTACTTTAAAATGCCACAAGAAAATAGCTTCAGAACAATGTTAAGAAACCGTTATGGGCCCAGCGTTATGCAAAATGTTCGGAGATTGGAAATTCTTTACGAAAAACTAGCACATTGTCAAAATTCGATGATAAAGAGTTTCTATGCTTGGATCGTCTATTGTAACTTATATAATAATATACATACAAAATGTGATATTTCTAGCATAATATTTGTCCACAGCAATACTTCCCAAGAGGACTCGGCCGAAAAAATTGATCCTCTGGACTTGGAAGACGGTGAAATAGAAGACGATGAGGAAGAACCCGCTCCTGAAGTTCCGGCAGAGGAGCTTCCGGTTGCCGAGGATCCAGTTCCCCTTATTCAGCCAGACGCAGCTACACCACACCTTGAACCGGTTGTTCATGGTGAAAAGGAAAAACGAAAAGACCGATCTGAACGATCGGAAAAAAGAAGACACGAAGAAAAGAATAAGAAACACATGACCGAGGCGGAGAAGAGTATATTGCATTTGAGGAAAAGGGAGGAAATGCAAAGGAAGAAATGGGAGAAGCTGAGGCCCAAAGATACAGATGTTTTAGGTAAGAACTTTTTTTCATTATATCTCTCTGGCATAATATGGATAATACAGTATTTAACTTAATCTTCTTCTTCTATTTTCATCTCTTTCTAAACTTATGCTTGTTCTTCCATTGTTGACTTATCTTGGGCTATTCTAACAATTATAGTTTCTCTCAATCTGATAATGTGACTTACATTCTTCTTTTGAAATTGCACCCATTCATTTATGTTTTTCTGATTCTGCTTGATCTGTCAACCAGTGTCTTTCCTATTGTTTTTCTTAGAATTCTCATTTTTCGTTTCGATGTTAATTGGCTTTTTTTGTGGCGATATTTTCATATTAAACTCCTTAGCCTTCCTGTTGAATAATGTAGCATTCTCTGTAAGTCATCTTCATTATCCTTGTGAACTTAATCCAATAAGGTAATATGTAGTACATCAGGACAAGCTATCTGCATTATTTTAAAGTGGATCTGGCCTTATTAAGTCTTTGAAAGTTTTAACTTTTTAGCAAGAGATATAAAACTTCTACAGCTGTTTTTTTTGTCAAGACACTACAAGAAGAATATTGAATACATCATGTTCTTATTCCTATTAAGCATATTCTCTGTAGATTAGCTTGCAGGTTTATTTACCCGTCAATATTTTCTGGAAGTGATCTTTTTTTGTTACCATTTAACTAATCCTCGGTTTTGAATTTTTATATATCCTAGTTTTTGTTTCCGAAATCTTCCGAAATTTCCTGTCTGTCTTATTCATTTGTACTTTGTCTTTCATAGTTTATTGGTTAGATAATTTGCTAGCTAGTAACTAGAGGATCGCCAAAAAAGATAACACAATCATGGAATTAATTACTATTTAACTGAGAATAAGCCACAATTAAAGGTTAAAATACGTTTATTGACGTTTCAATTTCCACTTCGGAAATCGTTCTCAAAATACAAACATTTACTAATGTTTGTATTTTGAGAACGATTTCCGAAGTGGAAATTGAAACGTCAATAAACGTATTTTAACCTTTAATTGTGGCTTATTCCCAGTTAAATAGTAATTAATTTAAAATGCCACAAGAAAATAGCTTCAGAACAATACAATCATGGAAGGCTAACATATGCGTATCACCATCCATCTAAAGCTCTTTTTTTTTATTACAGATGATGACTTTGCTAAAAATATTGAGAAAACATTAGCCACAATCCTAAATAAGAAAGAGAAAGAAGCAGCCGCCTTTGCTAGCGCAAGTGGCGAAGATGCAGAAAAAGAAAGAGATCCAAGTGAAGACAAACGTGGAAAGAAACGGCGGAAAAGCGAAAGGGATAGAAAAGTGAGTAATGAAATTATTTTCTGTAGTTAATATTCGATTATAAAATATTTCTTTTAGCATAAGCAAAGAAGACTGCACTCTCCGAAGTTAGATGTCATCGATGAAAACGAAATGATTGACATGCGAGGTGGAAGCCCGAAATTAGAAAATAGGCTGGATTTTGCTCATTCCGTCCATTCGGAGGAGAGTAATGAATCGGAACACGCAGAAGACCAGAACAAAGTTCACGACAGAGATGGGAAAAAGAAAAGAAAAAAGAATAAAGGCAGAGATAGGGACAGGACGAAAAATAGAGGAGATAACCAAGGTGATCAACCTCTTAAGGATGCACAAGGAGTTTGTGTCTTTTATCTCCAAGGAAAGTGTCAAAAGGTAATATAATTAGAATTTATTGTTTTTAGTCATTAAGATTTATCTTTTTTGTTTTTAGAGCGATTGTCCCTATTCGCACGAGGCTGTTCCCCCAATGAAACTGGAACTCTGCAAGTTCTATCTGATGGATTGTTGTGCTAAAGGTGACAAATGTTCTTATATGCATTCTGAATTTCCTTGTAAATTTTACCATACAGGTTTGAAGTGTACCCAAGAGGACGACTGCAAATTCGCACACGGAAGGCCGTTATCTGAAAGTAAGTTATTTTTCAAACAAAGATTTTTCTACAACAAAAAGAAAATGGAAACAAAGATTTCTAATTTAGTTTGTTTCAAAAACAAACTAAAGTTTTCGTAAATTTGTGTCATATAATGACATCAATCAATATGAATAAGTTACAAATATTTCTTGATCACTTTTATTTGCTTTAAGTTTTCCTCTAATTTCATTTTTGATGTAACTCTAATCCTTTTTGTTGGATACATGTTGGGCTGCAACTATATTGCCACTGATGCAGTCCTATATATTTTGGGTAAATTTTTGTGTTCAGGTAAGAGTACCATTTGATGAAGATAATTTAATAAAAATCGTAGTATATCTAACACTCAAGCTGACTATAAAATATTGGAATCAAGAGGACCCACACTAATCGAGCACCCTATTAGAAACGTACACGTCATTTCCATATTCGCTCCGTGCGTGACCATGATAAGGGTACTTTGAAACGATGCCAGCGTGCGTAGCGGCGAAATATGACAAAATTGGCCCTACCTTTTTACGCATAAATTTTATCAAAAATGTGTGCAAATACATATTGCGTATTTAATTGTGCTAATAATAGCAAACATAGTAAGTGTAGTTTTTATAGGTTCCCAAAGATTACATATAAATTAGAGAAAAGAAAAAGATGAATCCGTGCTATTAATATGAAAAATTAAATATCACATAACTTTATTTTTATGCAATTGAAATAGGAAAAATTTAAATAATTTACCTTAAATGATATTTTATAAGGCTTCAAGCCAACTGCAGAGTGCCTGATGACTTTAGCTTTTATATTATAACTTTTACTATTACTGCTTTTTAAATGTATGCAGTACTAGATTTTTCCCTTTCTTTTCCGTTTGTGGTTGAAAAGATATTATTATGATGAATTTTGAGAAACCCAGTTTTTAATACTACATGTATTTTGTACATAAACTAAAAAAATATAATTAAAAAGTTAATTATTAATAATTGTCAATTTCGCATGTATTTAACAATGTCAAACATATGTCATATGTTTAACCTGAAAATTGGTAGGTCCAAAACTGTCAGATGAAGGCGGTAGGTGTCGCGTCAGTCACGCACGGAGCGAATAAGGCTAAACGTAGTTAAATTATCAGATGAAGCAATGAACTACGCCTGTCAGCGTTTGTTACACACAAAGTACGTATGGATAGAACTATTATGAGATGACTTCGCGCGTAAAATGCCTTGCAAGTTTTTAATAGTGGTGAAATTCAAGAAAAATAAAAAAATGGTGCTTTTACATTTTGATTACCAGTTTATTCTATTTAATACGTTGTGCCAATTGAAAGTCTTTGTTTGCTTTTTCGATAACATTATATATTTATTTTGTGAGGTTATATACATAACAAGAACATTTTAATGCCTGTTCATAGTAAAATAAAGGTAGAAAGTATCGGCGTAGCTCGCAACAAGGGAAAAAATAATAAAATATGTATAAAAGATGGAAGGCAACCGTAAATACGTATTTCTGACTAATCTGAGATTGCCATTCCTGAGCTTGCCTTGGTATTCTGTTCTCTAGTATACTCCTTTCGTCGTAAGCCGTACCAGCTTAATTGCTTTGTTGTGATGTCATCGATTATCATGTGCTTAATCCCCATGATTTCTTGAACTAGATATTCCCGCCGATCGTCGACAGAAGTCTATTTTTGTTTCTCTAAGTGTTTTTTTGGTATTCTCCTTCTACTTGATTTTTTATTATTTTCTCGTATTTTCGGCTAATAGAACTGGTAACTGCGATTCCACTATAATTCTCGAGTTTCTATATGTCTCCCTTTTTATGAATAAGGCTCACATATGACTCTTTCCATTTCTCTGGTATTTCAAGCTTATTTAGGCATTCCTGGGACACTTGTAGTCGTTGAATAATACTTTCGGTCCATATCTCCATAATTAACGAGTTCTGGAGGTATGTTTCTTGGACCGGATCATTTGCCATTCTTTGTTTCTTTCTTTCAATTTGATGGCTTGTATATCGTCAGAGTTTAATTGTTAGAAGGGTTCTCTGGTTTCTGTTAGTAGTTTTTCGAAGTTTTCTTCCCATGTTTGTGGTGTTATAGATTGAATGACGTGTCTTTCCTGCTTTCCATGCTTTCTTAGATTTTTTAACAGCGTCCACCTTTTTCCAAGGATTTCTTCGTTTGGTTGTTCGAAAAAGTTTTCTTTTACATCAAAAATACCAACGTCGTTCATTGCGTAAACTGCGAGGATGGTAAAACAGTAAAAGTAAGATCTAGTATTTGGGTTTTCAGGTCGCACAAATGTCTCTAACATGACTTAACGGCCACTTACGTATCCGGGACCGACGGCTTTACGTGCCATCTGAAGCACGGTAGCCACTTAGTTAAATTAGAAATTAAAAAATTTGTCAATGTCAGGAATCGAACCTGAGTCTTCCAGTTTTTTATATTAGTAACATAGGCATTGCCCTATGGCCGCCATATGTTAGGTGCCATGATGCTAATCCTATATCCTTTTATGTACATGCTCATCTTTATCATTCTTTCATGAATACCTTCCCCCGATGTTATATATATTTTTTGAGGCGGTGGCACTACCATAATGGCAGTGGCGGCTTTGGGGGTAGGCAGGATAGGCCGGGCCTACCCAATAATTTTAAGAGCTTTAAAATTGAAAAACATATATTCAAAAATCATGTTAATGCATGTAAATAACTTTTAAATGTACTAAATCACTCAATACTTTAGCGTCCGTTAAAAGAACTATGTTATTATATTACCACAGAAAGCATCGAATCGTATTCAGTCATTTTAAATATCATTAATAGGCCCGATCGGAACTGGCCGACCCAGCTCACATAACATCCCCGTACAAAAAGCGTTTGAAGTTAAGCAGCTTGCCGGACAACGATTTTATATTGTCGTGTTTATGCTTGCTGTTTAGGCACCAGACGATCGGGCCTACAACGACCATCGTTGTCACTTGTAACGTAATTATCGAATTGTAATATAAATTCTCTTTTAAATTATGATAAAAAAATATGTAACATAATCTATAATTGTAACATATTTTTAAACAAACAACACAATTGCAAAGAAGTGCACGGTTGCCCGAATAAATTTTAAAAAATTCGTAAAATTCGAAGAAAAAAAATCTCATTTGCATGATTTCTATATCGCCTGATTGTATGCAACTTATATATGTGAGATTGTTTTATAACTGATACATAAAAATGATAGAAAAAAAATATTTAGAATGAAAGGCCTACTCCAACATTGCGTATTGACCAAAAAGATGGGAAAAAGGTGCGTACTTTTAATTGCTCTTGGTATGATGTCTAAAAATGGTTTTCTGGAAGTATTACGAAAAACAGACTATATTGTTGGCCGTGTTTAATATTTTCTAATAATAAATGTGTATGGAATTGTGAAGGATACTTTGATTTAAAAAATATGCCTGCATCCTTAAAAAAACATTCCAGTTGCAAGGAACATTTAAGTAATTTCCTGTCCTTTAATTAAGGATATACAGAAGAGGGTGTTTTCTGTTCGCGATTTGCTAGATGAAAAATCAAAAATTGCAAAAATTAGATACAACGCAGAAGTTAAAATAAACAGAGAAATCATCAAAAATTAGTTAGGGGTTAGTGTCCGTCACTGATTACACATAGCTGTTATGTAATTTGCTGGCTTGGCCTACCCAAAATTTTACCACACCAGCCGCCACTGCATAATGGATAGGGTACCTTGTTAGGCTCTTGTTCTTTTCTCCTGTGGTAGAAGTGGTCGTATCCCCCCTTTTTCAAATCCTTGACCCTTTAGTTCAGTTTCCGTAATAACTGCTATGTCTAGATTTATTTTGGTAAATTACTCCACGACTACTTAAGTTTTCTTTGAAATTCCTTGGACGTTCCATGTTGCAAAGTTTATTTTTCTTTCAGTTTCGAGGCCAGATTTTGGAGTTTTTAACCTTTTACATTTTTGACGAGTATCGAAGGATTAGCTCAATACGTCAATCCTAAAAGCGGGGAACCTGGGAGTGATTTTTGAATATTCCTTCTCCAAGACGTTTGCATTCTCTGCAACTGAAGAGTATCGTCTGCCCTTTTCTTAGTAGTGCTTCATAATTTGCTATAATTTTTGAAATTTGAAACAATATACTTTTCTTTCAATTTTACGAAAATCGTTGTGTAATTATCTAATTTCATTTACCAAATCGTAACTACTTGTGAATAACTAACACGTTATGTAATCAAATCGTTTACAGGTCTGAAACAGATTCTCTTCAAACACATAGAAACAGCTCCTCGAGAGATACTGGGCGGTTTTCCACGTATGAATCGGGAGGAAGCTTTGAACATGATCAACGAAAGACAAGTCAAACTGTACGACCAAGATAAAGGACCGGGAGTCGAGAACAAACCGGAAGGTAAAGGTGGAATACCGTCTTTGTTTGATATTAACGTACCCATACCCCCTGAGTTGTTGCAAGGATGTGATGGTTAGTTTTGTTTTTATTTTTATTTCTTTTATATTTTATTTAACTTTATTTTACTTTTAACTTTTTATTTTATTTACTAAACGTATTGAAATATGCACATATTGTAGTATGCACATTTTGAAATGCATTAATGTATTATCTTAGATTTTCTAATGATATCTACAAAATAGCAGTTCAGATATTGGACAGAAGTCAAGAGAATTTGCCATTAGGTTTTGATATGGTTCAAGCATATTTTTTAAATAATTACGTATGAAAAGTGGTTCTATATTATCTTATTAATGCAACATTTTTATTAAAAGTTAGTCAGTAGTCAATAGTCGGTTAGTTAAAAGTAAAAGTATGTCAGTTACCAGGAAAACCACTAATTGACTAAAATTTTATCAACCTATATATCTGTAGTAGGTATTTTGAAATTGTTAGAAACACTGCTGATGAACTGAATAAAATCAATAATTGAATGGAAGTTCCTATTATCTGAATTCCTTTTTAGTTTATATAGAAAACGCCAACATGTATTTATCAAGGACATATAATGATCAAGTTGTAACGATGTGAAATAGCTAAAAAATCTATAGAATACAACCGACAAGTATAATGTAGACCTAGAAAAGGCATTCGTCAGACTACATCCATCAAATGCAATACATCAACTGTACTACAATATATGAGCAATATAAGATACCATAACACTGATAGATAATATAAAAGTAAGAAACAAACTGAAGCAAATGTACAGACAGAACCAAAATAACGAAAATAAAGATAATGCATTATGAAGATGACAGCGCTGATAGCAGTTTAACATCAAGAATTATTTTTTATAAATACATACTTGTTTGGGAAAGTATTTAGTATTTATTTACATATTTTGCTTTAATATTTTTATTACTGTCCCGCTCGAAGGGCCTAATAGTAGAGCAATAAATAGACCACATATATTTGAAGCTGTATTACATTTGGACAACAAACCGGAAGTTTTGCAATTTTAAAAAATCCGAGATCCCATAAACGGGGGGACAAGGAAGTTCCCCAAAAGGAATATTTTATTAACAGAACCATCAAGAGAGCCCAAAGTTGGATATTAAAAGTGGAGAAAATGTATATTTCCAGATACTAATCAAGATAAGATTGAACCCAGCAAAATGCTAAAATCGATACTTCGCTAGTAAAATGCTTATCGTATCTTTTCTATATTATTTTAAGCTTAATTTTTGTGTTTATTTTGAGTGAATGAACCCTAATTTTATATGCCAAATTTACAGAAAATTATAAAAATTAAATAAAAGGTCGTTTAAAAGTAAAAATTCGGAAAAAGTATTTTATATATCTGGATTTTTTATAACCCTATTTATTAATTTACCATTTCCGTGCACAGCTTATTCTTAAATCGTAACAAAACAGTTGCCTATTTTGTTCAGAGTTCATTCAATGTGAGAATTTCCTTTCTTCTGGTAGTTTTTTTATTTGTGAGTAAATTTTAATGTACTACTTGAAATAGAGTGATCATTTATTTACAAGATAACTTAGTAAGATACCATCCTTCATTAATAACCAACTATCTGAGGCTTACTATATAGTCCAGGTAGGATCTGTTTTGAATTGGACAGTTTCCATAGGAGTCTATTTTTTGCTTTAATCGCTTCAAGATGTATCTTTTATCAATAATCACGGTATGTAGATCATGTAATCATTTTTCGCCTAGAAAAACTTTAGAATACGACTGAAACGAGTGCTAAATTTCGTTAGGATCTGTTAAATAGTTTTTGCATAATAATTTTGCAATCTAGGGTCCACAAACAAAAATTACAAATTTGCAAAATTATGCTGGGTCCAAAATAAGCACTAATAGTCAAAAGATTCGCGAATTTTACACATATCAATTTCAAAATTTGTACACTTATGTACCATGAACTTTGATCAACTTTTTACGCGAAAAAAATTTTTATGTAAATCTTCCGAAAACAGTTCTTGTGTTAGTTGTATCTTAAAACAGTGATACCCATTCCTTTTGAGAACTCGCTGGACAGTTCGAGCATTCACATTAACTTCTCTAGCAATTTGTACACTATTGCAGAGTTCACTAGCTTCCACAAAAGCACAAATATCAATATCCCTGTTTTGACGCTCCTCATCGACAGATCTAACACGTGGTTCATTACCTTCATGACACTTTTTACAACTGTTTACACATCTCGAAGTTTGAAAATGTGTAATGGTATTTTTAACTGTTGTAACACTTGGTGGGGGTCTATTTTCGAAGGCAACAATAAATAAATCAATTACTTCGTGTATCGAATGACCCTGAAAGTACCATGTTACAAGTTGCACTTTTTCTTGAACGGTATACAACGTAATAGGCATTTTATTAATTATTTGTTTATTCTTTCAGAACTTCGTTTGAAATTTTTAATGTCAATGTGACAATTACGACAATTTGTACCTACTGTGAAATGAATATAAAGGTGGAAACGTGTAACATGTCACAGCGATTGCTATTGTGTTGTATGGTCAATAAAACAATGTCGTGGTCTGTATAAGCCAAGAAATTGTTTATAATTAAAATAAAAAATAGGCTCTCTTCTAGTTGACGCATTTTAATTTTTCAAAGTGTGTTTGAAAGCTTGAATCCTACTTTATATACAAAAAAAATTCCGACCATAAGTGCTTATTTTGGGCCCAGCATAATTTTACTACTTATAATGTTTGTTTACGGACCCTGGGTTCCAAAAGTATTACGCAAAAACTATAAAACCGATTCTTACGAAATTTAGCACTCGTTTCAGTCGTATTGTTATAAAGTTTTTCTAGCTAAAATATGACGACTGTAAGTTGTATTTAAAAGGTCAAAAAAATTCAAAGAAAAACCTTCATTTCTTGCACTTTTTTTTACCAATTATTGCTATTTTTTAAATAATAAACATTAAATTTTCAATTTATAGCTATAATCATATGTAAAATTGAAAAACAAAACTTTTATTTTTTATAATTTTTTTTTCGTAAAAGCAATATCTCTAGAGTTATAGCGAGAACATGGGTGCAAAAAGCAAAAAATTTAGATTTATTTCAGGTTTTGTTAAATAAAAAAATAAGCACAAGTTTTGCGACTGGCGCATATAGTTAATAGTAATGCAAGCTACATCCTGAAGTGATTATTATGGTCTGCTTTTCGACAGATGCCGCTTGGACTAATACTACAGCCCTCTGAAACTTACTTGTCTACTGTTCTTGTGTACGCCATTTGATCTTCCATGAAATTGTTTATGCCAAAATGGCAAACCTGTCTTTGATGGTTTATTGTCCATAACGGGAAAGCAGTGTTTTTAAATTTCAGCTTGGCCAACTTTTTCTTTCGTTTTCGTGAGAATAAAGACTGATATTGGCTGCACGAGAAAAGGCGATTGGGCGAGTCACATAAGGGACCACTTCCACTACAGAACTGTTTACCTCTAAACAGTTTATATTACTCTCAGAACAGAAAGATCGTTTCATATTTGGTTCTCAGTTAATCATCATCAACCTGTATGCGTCCACCATTGGACATAGGTCTCCCTCAGCTCTTTACATCTGTCTCTGTCTTGTGCGGCTTGCATCCAGTTATTGCTAACATGCTTCAGGTCGTCAGTCCGTCTAGTTGGTGGGCGTCCTCTGCTCCGTATTGCTTCTTGCCTTGGCCTCCACTCTAAAATACGTTTTGTCCATCAGTTGGATGATAATCTGGCGACGTATCTTGCCCAATTCCATTTTAACGACGCGATTTTTTCGATAGCGTCTGTTGTTTTTGTTCTACTACGTATTTCTTCGGACTCTCTGCTATAAGGATGATGTCATCTGCAAATTTCAAATGACTGAGCTTTTCTCCATTTATGTTGATACCATGCTCGTTTAGATGTACCTTCTTACAAGTATGTTCTAAAACCGTCGTGAATAGCTTTGGAGAGACTGTGTCACCTTGCTGTACTCCTCGCTGCATACAGAATTTATTTGTTTTTTGTTCAGATAGTCTTACGGTAGCTGTGGCATTTTGGTAGATATATTTGATTATGTTCGCTAGTGTAGCGATGATCTATTCGGCATTCTGTCAATGCTTTTAACATTTTTTGATGGCTTATGGTATCTCTCTGAACCTTTTAAAACAAATAACGGGCTACGTCAGGGAGACCCACTCTCCTGTATACTATTCAATCTAGCTCTGGAAAAAGTAATACGTACGTCACAAATCACAACTACCGGTTCAATATACGAGTATAACAAATCTGTGCAAACCCTAGCATATGCTGATGATATCAATCTTGTTGGGAGAACGGAAAACGCAGCACGAGAGGCGTACCTACCTAGCACTAAAGGAAGCGGCTACAAAAATGGGTTTAATAATAAACACCAATAAAACGAAATACATGAAAATAGGTACGCAACCACAAATACTATGGTCACTTGTTATAGAAAACGACGTCATCGAAGCAGTTAACGAAATTGTATACCTGGGAACGCTTGTCAATACAGAAAATGACACTACCGCAGAGATAAACCGCAGAATTTGCACGGTTAATAGATGCTATTTTGGGCTTAATCTCCTTTTTAAATCTACAGTTATATCAAGAAATACAAAAGTAAAACTCTACAAAACAATAATATGCCCAGTCCTAACATATGGTTCAAAAACCTGGACTTTAACAAAAAGCAATGAAAACATGTTAGGATGTTCCTGGCCAGGAACCAGATATCGTAAAACACGTTAAGATAGGACGTCTGAGGTGGGTAGGCCATGGAATGCGGATAGAGCAAACCGACCCAGCTAGAAAAACGCTCCTTGATAGACCTATTGGTCAAAGAAGAAGAGGAAGATCCAGAACAAGGTTCCTAGATAACATAGATTAAGATATGAAAAATATGGAAATACGTGCTTGGCGGAGGAAGGCGATGGATAGTGACGACTGGAAAAAAAATTCTTGCGGAGGCTAGGACCCACACAGGGTTGTAAAGCCAAAATGATGATGTTGATGGTATCGAATGCTTTCTTGTAGTCGACAAAAATATTAGTGCCAATGGTTTGGTGTATTCTGCAGACTTCTCTATATGGTTCTTTATCACTAGTAAGTGGTCGTTAGTGCTGTATTCAGATCTAAATCCAGCTTGTTCTCGAGGCTGATAGAAGTCTAATTTAGCGTCCAGTCTTTGTTTGATAATTTTTGTGAAAAGTTTATATATGTGTGAAAGCAAACTGATAGGACGGTAGTTTTTTTTTTAAATCTGTTATGCCTCCTTGCTTGTATAATAAAATAATGACTGCATTATTTCATTGAGAAGGAGTTTTTCCTTGTAGATGCATTCGGTAAGTCCTTTCTTTTCCTCAGTTAATATTATTGTGAAAATTAATATACTCGTTTGTCGAACGAATCGAAAGTTCGTCACAAAATCATCGACGTCGAACTTTGTAAGTGTGATAAAGTTTACTGATAATGTTCACTTTTACTTTGCACATGTATGACATTATTTGTTAATTATTTTTTATATTTCGTCTGTTTTTTACACACAGAACCTAAAACCATTGGATTAAACCGCTTTTCCGTCCGTGACATGAAAATCCTAATATTAGACCTTAGCCAGAAGATTACCTGAAATTTACTTTTTTTAGCGATTTTACGTATTTCCAGCGAATTTATAAAGTAGTTTTGCTACTTGTGTTAAGACTTCCCTCAATAATTTTGTTTTGTTGCCGATCCAATCATTTCTTTTCCTGTCTACTAGTTTGATGTTTGGCATTGGGCTCTCAACGGATCTTTCTCTTTTTGCTAATTTTTTCATGATTTCCTTGGTAAACGTCCAGTTTAAGCACCTTTTTAAGACAGGATGTATACCTACATTGATTGAATACTTTTGTCTTTAGGTATTGGGAATATTTTTTGTTTTTTAGTATATAGGTCAGTTTTTCGAATTATGTCCATGTCAGCCTTATTCTCCTTCTTTCACCTTTAACCCTGTATTTCCTATGCAGATTTTCTATTTAGTTCGTTTTATTTGCAGTCTGTTATCACTACAATATCATTTCCATGTCTTAGGTGATTCATATATTTTCCGTTTATGTTATTACCCCACGCACAATATAATACACTAAAAAAAGATGGCACTATGATGAAAGCCTGTCATTAACACTGAGAATTTTGAATCGTGACAAAGTCAAAATGACAGCGTTTTTGGTTATAACTAATTTTCGTACTACTTAAATTTTAAATGCATTTTGTTGCAATTGAGTTATGACTTCTTTTTCGAACAGAATTAATATAACGATTAAACATTCTCTTAGTGTTCGATTGTGTTGTAATACATATTTATAAGCTAATAACGAGAATAATATCCGAAGCTCTAGTTAATATTCTGACTTCTAGTTAAGTTGACATATCCCAATTCTTACATCGAGGACATACGTTTGACTTAAATGTTTTGATTTAATCCGTATGAATGTAATGATTTTGCACGTACAAAACGGGTAGTGGACCTAGTATACCAGTTTTTATAATATAAATCTTAGTTATAATATGGAATAGAACACACAATCCCCAAATGCCATGGCTGATCGTTTTAATCTGTCTTAATATAGTTTCTTTGTTCACACGCATTTCTGTTGGGTTGTAATTTTCTGCAGCAAAATGTCGTATTTTGCTTCAATTACAACTGAAATCACTAAGATAATCTTTAGTTTGAAAGACATTCCTTTTATATTGAAAAATATAGATCATCATTTAAATTTTAGTTGTACATTTATTTTCGTTTATAAACTACACATATGAATATTTTTTAACAGATACTAAGAAAATGGACAAATCCAGAAATAGACATTCCAGATGGCAGGAACCTGAAAATTCTTCGATTCCTAATGACTTTCCTCTGAAACCATTCAGTTATGGGCAAGATCAGGACATGAGAATCACAAGGTAAGCAGATTTCCATTTACGAGTAGTGTACTGGTCATGTTAAATATCTCAATGCTTCTATTACACAATTCATAATTAAAGTTACTTATAATTAACACTAAATATTCAACGTCTAAGTAATAATATCATTTACATTTCTAAAACTTACGTTCCTACCAAATTTGCCTAAAAAATGATGAAACAGGATTAGGTATTTTAAAATTTAGAAGTTACATTCAAGATAGACGTTAAGTTTACAAAATGGGAACGAAGCTGAGACATAAGCAATTCTTAAAGAAAAAATGATTATGAAATTATTAAGACAAACATATAAAAAAATCCTCAAAGGGTTTATTTAACATTTCGTTCTAGAATTTCGAACAAGAATAGGCATAATCTAAATGTTTATTTATACAGGGTGTCCAGAAACTCTACTGACAAACGAAGGCCGGAGGTTCCTCAGATAATTTTAAGATAATTTAACCCAATTCACCTAGTCCGAAAATGCTTCCTAAGGGAGCTAGAGCTCTTTGAAGATGGCGCCTTGTAATTAGTTTTTTTTAAATATCTGCAGAATACTTCTATTTTGAAAAACGAAAACTTGTACGATTATTTATCCTATAGAGTTGAATTGATTTCATCAATTGTGAATTTCTAGTTCCGATCATAGGCGTCCGTTTTGGGTAGGTCAACGGCTATTTTAACGCATAACTTTTTTGTCTTTAACTTTTAGATAGTAGATAATACATTTTTAGGTATTCTAGTACTAAAAGGTACTCTTACCTTAAGTCGGTAGGATACTCCGTTTTCTAGAAAAATCGATTTGAAAATTATTCGTTTTTTCGTCATGAAAGTTAAATTAATAGATGTCTTAATTAATTTTATAAATTATCTTTCGTTTCGATAAATGCGGCATACAATTCGTAAAAAAAGAAAAGAAGCAATAAATCAAATTGAAACAAAATTTTAAAAAACAAACTATTTATTACGATGGAACGAAACTAACCCAAAAAAAGTATCAAAAGTAGATAGTTACAAAAGATGCTCGATGTTGATGGTCATTAGTCTCTATATTCATAAATTTGCCCTTTTGCTTAGATAACGCCGAATTCTTGTTATTCCAAAATTATTTCTAAATTCGTTGCAAGCATCTTGTATTCTTAACTAGTAGTTGTGCACGATTTTGTATCGGAATGGAATAAACAAATACTTTTCTGCATACCCAAACACAATAATCCTTGCTGGCCAAGCAACTGGACCGCCTCTTCCAATCCAGTGGTCCTCGTAGTTCACCCACTTGAACACTAGATGTTGCGTTTTGGTATATGTGTTTAATTATATTTGTATACCGATAGTCAATTAGGCATTCTGTCAAGACTTCTAACACAAATATTAAAGCTAGTGGTTTATTATATTTAATACATTTTTCTATAAGATCTTTATTACCAATATGTTTTCATTTGTTCTTTAGATTTTTCCTAAAACTATAATCGGGTAGTGTTAATTATCATACATAAGAATAATGGGGCTCCATTCTGTTATTCCTTCTATCCATTTGTCACTAGCTCTTCCCGTATCACTTAAATATCTTCTATTTTATATATGTTAAATTCCATTTTTTTATAGGTTGAGTCGGATCAAGATAAAAAGAAAAATAACGTATTAGTTTAACTCACCCGTATTTGGTTGTCTTGATGTTGTCTCCCTGGTCGCTATAGATCATATATAATTTCTGCAGGTTGTAATCTTAATATACATTTTAGTTACTTATTGAGCTTCTACTACAGATACAGATACTTGTGCTACATCAATTATTCTTATTGAAAATTGCTATATATTTTTAACTCCTTTTTGCATGTATATTTTCAATCAATGTATTTGCAACAGTTATTCGACCATTATTTTTATCTGGTGTATGTTTTGCTCAATAGTAATTTTGTTCACGAAAAACTTAACTGCGAACTGAAATCACACGAAGTTACAGCTTAAGAAACAAGTTTAATTGAAAACTAGTAAAAAGTATGTATTCACTTTTATTTTGAGAAAATTTAGTGTTACTTGTTTTGTGGTTGCTAAGGGCCAGTAACATCACTAAGGAAACATATTTCCGGTTATAATTTTACGAGGTGGGCTCCCCAAATTCTCGATCTGCTATGTCGTGTTAGATTTTTAATTAACAAATAAACAATTAAGATGTACCCGGAATATATGATGAATATTACAATTCTTGAATGTGATATACATTATATACAGAACAATAGATGGATTTCATTTGTGTTTCGTTTTTATTTTTTACATTTAAATTCTAAATCTGAATTCTATAAAGAGAATCCTGTAGTCCAGTACAGGATTCTTCAAGCGATTTTTGCCAACATTTAATTGAGACACCAATAATATTTGGTCTCATGAAAATGGTGATTTACATTTCTAAAGAACTAGTTTTCATAATACTTTAAGTCGATTACTCTCCTTTTAGCAAGTGTTTGTCGTTTTGAAAATAATTATTGCAAGGTTTTTCTTTTAAATTATTTGTCGCACATCCTTCGTACTGCAGCCGATTGGCTTATTGTATATCCATTATTTCAAGTACATGTCATCTTCTGGACCCCATTGATCAACATACTGTGTCTAGTAATATCTATTGTAGTCATTTTCCGTCGATCGATTCGAATTTGACATTTTATTTTTGGGATAATGGAATCCATAATTAATTTTAATTGTTTCACACGTGAAAAAAGATTACTTATATACATCTAACCAGATTGTTTAGTACCTCCACTAATATTGCACATATTCAACATTTTTGAAGCTACACCAATTTTCGTTAGAAGTGTAGTTTCAAACTATTCCTCTTAAAACCGCCTTTCCCGTTGTCGCCCTAAAAATCATTTTTAAGCGTTGAAAATTTGCTCATTTAGACTTTACTGGTTGTCTACTAGTATTCATACATTTACCGCATTGTCAAAATACACATTGCGTGTGTAATAAGCTTACGCAATAAGATCTCATATACGATCTTGGTGACGTAATTTACATAGTCTTTAAGTTATTCGCATTTAAAGAAATTTTATTTGTTTCAGTAATGGAGATATAGATATGAGAACATTGCCGCCTAATTTAACAAGTTTACCCCCACCGAAATTATCTTTAACAAACAAATTCCCGGACAGTCACAACATAGACATCGAAAAATACAAACGTGAAGCGGGAATATTGCAAAGTTCGAAACAAGATGTAGATATTCGTCCTTCTATGTTACCTTTATCTTCGTCAACAAAAGACACTGATATTAGGCATCAGTCATTATTGGCAACCAAAGACATAGATATAAGACAAATGCCTCCAGCATTTGGTAAGTCCATAGCGACTTCTAATGTAGAAAACGACCAAGAAGACGAACCGATGCTTCAGATCGACACTGAGGATGATAAAAAGGAAGAAACATCTCTTCTGCCAGATTTGCCAAAAACACAAAGAGATTTGTACATGAGAATTCAAGCAAACCAAAAAGACAACGTCGCTGTTACTGAGACCAAAAAAGATTTTGAATTAGATGAAAATATTAATTGGTATTCGGATGACGACGATGAAGATGAAAATAGATTGACAATAAAAGTTGATAATGAAGATGTCAAAGACAATAAAGAAGATGCCATGGAACCAGCAAGTATAAGGTAAGTTTTTTCCTGTTTTCCCTTATGATTAATAAACCAAACTACTGCGATTATGCGGTATATTATACAGTGAACTCATGACAATAATTACACATGGATTTGACACAGGGAATACTAAATGTGAGATGTAATTTTTCTTCTAAACAAATCTAAGTCATTTATCAATAAAACTTTGTTTTGATAACAATATATGGTACACTTTTCACAGTGATCTAGAGACGTTCTGTATTACTGCACAACATCAGTTATTATGAAATAAATTTATAATAATCTGGACCCCTAAGAATCGGTTTAAATTAATATAATTATTTAATTTTCTCTAGCAATGAATTCCTGAACAATTCGCCCCAGATTAAACCTCAGGATGTGGTGGACAAACTAGGAGACCTTTCAAAAATAGATATTTCTGCAGAAGTAACGAAGTTACTAACTTCGATGAGCCAAAATCGTAACCAGTTTCCTTTTGGAAATAAACCAGCCGCCCCACAAGCAACTGAAGTTACACCGAATACTACTCCACCAAGGACTGCTCCGGAAATACGAGATCCAAGAGTTTCAAGACAGGTAATAAACTTAATTTCATGAAAACTTCTTTGATTAGCTAAAATACAATTTTCCCAAAGTTTGTTTTTCTGCCGAAAAGTAATTTTCTTAGAGCTCCCCAAAGTAGTTTCTGTTGTGACGGCATCGTTCGTTGCAAAAAAGCATCTCTTAAGAATAGGTTTAAATTGATTTAATATTGTATTTAAAATTATATATCTTTTAAAAAGACGTCCATATGAACATTTATGAACATTTATCATTTATGAACATTTATCATTTATTTTTCCTATGAATTTATGAATTCGTCCCAGATTAACTTTCGTTCACTGCAAAAGTTTTGGCGTCCTGCGAAAAGTTTTCTTAACAGAAAACAATCAGACTATCATTTTTTACACATAAATATACATACATACACATATTATAATCATACAACGAAAATTTTTTTGAACTAAACCAGAGAGTTCAATAGAAGTGCGTACATGTCAGATATTACTATACCTTACTATACCCTTCTTCTCTTTCACGTGATCTCTCTTTTAAGTGAGGTACATATATATATATATATATATATATATATATATATATATATATATATATATATACAGTGGAACCTCGATTATCCGTCTCTCTATTAACCGTCACCTCTGTTAACCGTCAGGGTCCATACATAAGTTATATTACCAACATAAATAAAAATTTAGTCATCAATTCATTTTGTTTGAGCAGTGCGGATAAGCCAAACGAAATTCGTTGAAATGTGTACGTGAAGTTATGCCATCACCACATTTTTTTTATGTAAATAATTATTGTTCTTATTGAGGGCTCTGTATTACACTTCAATTTAAATAGGTTATGATAAGTGATACCGTTCTTTTAGAGTTTCATTTTTAGAATCGCAAGCCGAAAATAAAAACGCAGAGCACAATAATTATTGCAGTCAATATCTGTGTGTCAACATAATTCAGTTTGATTCAAATTCGAACTTAGTCGCATTGAGCAAAAAGTTTGATGTTCCGAGAACGACAATCAATGATTTAAAGAAAAATGCTGATGGAATTGAAAAGTATGCTTCGCAAATGGACTTGTTGGATGGCCGGATGAAACATAGTTAGACAATGAAAAAAAAGCCACAAATGAATCACTCAAAACGGCACGACACGACACTCTGTATTTGTGTTTCGTTCAAAAAAGAAGCGGAGGTATTCCTTTGTCTGGACCAATTGTTGCCGGAAAAGCGTTGTTTTTCAACATGAAATTGAATGGCGATCCTTCATTCAAAGGAAGCAGCGGTTAGTTGGAAAAGTTCAAAAATCACCACGGTATACGGGAACTAAAAATCGAAGGTGAAAAATAGAGCGCCGCAAGTATTGAAGTCGTTGACGAATATAAAAGAAAGCTTCAAGATATGATCGATGAGACACGCGACAACGTGCTTTTCGTTAACTACTACGCACAACATAATGCATGGATGTCCCAGGAAATATTCGCTGACTGATTCAAAAAGTACTGCAAACCAAAATTTGTTTATCTATTTTTCTAACATCTTGATTTTTAAGTTTTTATACCGGAAGTACGACAATACTTGCAAGCAAAAAATTTGCCACCACAGGCGAGTCTCATTTTGGACAATGCACCTGCCCATTTTAAAGCCGGTATGCTGCGAAGTGACGATGAAAATATCACGTGCTCTTTTCTGCCTGCGAATACAACATCATTAATACAGCCAATGGATCAATCGGTCATTAAAACATTCAAAAAGGATACAGAAAAAAAATTATTCAAAACCTAGTTATGGAAGAGGAATATTCTTTGCCAGAATACTGGAAAGCATACAATTTAAAACACGCAGTCGACAATGCTGTGTCAAATTATTGTCAAATAAAACATACAAATAAAATTTGAGAGTTATACTATGAACTTTTTTTGTTCTGTTAACCGTCTTTTCGATTATCCGTCATACCCTTGGTCCGCTGCCCTGACGGATAATCGAGGTTCCACTGTATATATATATATATATATATATATATATATATATATATATATATATATATATATATATAGTAAACTCTTAAATATTGGGGAAATCTGCAAGAAAGACTCTAATCAGTATCAATTGTTTCGTCGAACGTTTTCGCCAAAGAGAATTAATTTGGCTTCTTCGGGGCTGAAAGAGAATAAATTATAATTAGCTACCATATATTATCTATTAAAAACATTATTGATCTTACCGTAACATAGAATTGTAGAGTTATAATGTTAAAAAACTTAGCTAGTAACAACATAGTGGTGTTTTTTTGTTACTATGTGCAAAAAAAAGTATTTTTTTAACGTTGGAAATGTATGGTAGCTTTGAACTTAAAACGCAAAGGTTTACCCAAGGTTAATCGAAAAACCCAATGTAACTACATTTAAAAGGAGGTAATTCTTTGAATTGTCGGCAATAACTAAATGTTTGATTGTTAGAAAGTTTAAATGTGAGGTTCCGTTTTACCAGAATGCATGTGCTGACAATTCAATTAGTTCTTTTGAATTTTTATGTCGTTAAGGTTCATTGGTAAAACCGAATGAAGTTAAATACCAGTATAGGGAAATATTATTTTAGATTTTCTTTTTTAATTATATTATATTGTTCATGTATTATTATAATAATATCTTATTGAGACTAACTCTACAATTCTAAGTTACGGTAAGATCAATAATGTTTTTAATAGATAATATATGGTAGCTAATTATAATTTATTCTCTTTCAGCCCTGAAGAAGCCAAATTAATTCTCTTTGGCGAAAACGTTCGGCGAAACAATTGATACTCATTAGAGTCTTTCTTGCAGATTTCCCCAATATTTAAGAGTTTACTATTTAACTTATCTGCAAAGATTAAATTTCTTTCCTATATATATATATATATATATATATATATATATATATATATATATATATATATATATATATATACATAACAAACGCTATGTTTATGTCGTGGTTTGTCTATGTTTCTTTTTTAACTGTCGTCCGTGTCGTGGCTCTACTTCCGTAACGTCGTGTCGTGGCACTACTTCCGTGACGCGCTTGCTTCAACATTTTACTATAGAGAAAAAGTAATACAAATTAATTTTGGCTTCAAAAAATCCTTCATTTTATTTCAAAATTTTATCATTGTCAAACAAATTTCAGAATCGTTATATAATGATTAATGCTATCTGCTCTCATATATGTTTAAAGTTTAACATGTTGGTAACAATCAACACACTTCTTCGGGTGGAAACAAAACGCCAAAATGTTTACTAGACACAAAAATGTGAAACACGTAACACCATTCGGCTAATCGTCGGATGTAAGCAAACAAACAAAAGAAGTAAACCCTACCTGAAGAGACTTGCTTACCCATATGGACATTCGAGCATACAATTCATTAGGGTGAGTAGTACAGGTGTGAGTAAATCAAGGACCACTCTTCCGTGCTTCAATGCTCTCCAGACTTTCCTCATCTCTCCCTTTCAAGCACGCTGATGCGCTATGGGAGGCTACTTTCATCAAAATGCTTTCCATATGAGTATCCCGGGTACAAGAACCCCCAATTTACCCAATAAGAACATATCAGAACAAAAAAAAAATAAATTGCAGAAAACTTAAAACTAATAATGGAGAAAAATACCAAGTATATCACAAATACAAAACAAAGAAAAGATTTATATAACATGTTAAACGAATGTTTAAATGTAATAAAAGAAACTGTAAAGAAATGAGCAATTAAAGAATATTAAAGCTATTAAAAATTGATTATATAAACTAAGTAGGGTCAACTATATATTAAATAAAGTTTCGGCTTATTTACTTATACATGAGATGTTTCACCTAATTGTGGTTTCTTTACAAAATGAAACGCGATTGAATAAGTATTATAATTCAGTAATTCAGCTGTACATGCACATTGTGGTAAAACATGCAGTGTGTAAGTAAATATCGGGAGTTTGCAAAAATATTATTTTCTTTGTTTTTTTAAGATGGTATTATTAAATTAAAATAAAAATCGGATGTTGCATTTCGGGAGTGACCGAGGAAGGGAAGTATAGCTTTCTTATTGTCTTTGACACGACCTCCCTCCCCCTACCTAAACGTTACGTAACCCTTAAGTGACCATTTTTACCCAAAAGTAACAATTATGTTGCGAAAATTACCGGAAAGTCGGTAAAATAACTTTGTTATTGTTTTAATCGTATCTGCGATAATAGTAAATAAAACAAGAGATTTCTAACTCGCAATAATAAACTTTTACTGCTAATCTTAACAATTTTTTTATCTTTTTATCTTCCCTATAGGGAAGTATTGGTGTGACGTTGGCGACTGAAATCATAAATTTTGTTCTAGAAACATTCATAGAAACGTAAATCTCTACCATCAATGACGTCGGTTCTTAATATGTTCAAAAGCGTTCCAGGTTTCACCCTGTCGAAAGCCACATAAATATCTTAACGTTGGTCGCGAAATTTTTGGAGAAGTACATTTTAGCCAAAAACTTCATCACTGATACCTAGCACATTCCTAAATCTAAACTGGGTATCATCTAGCTAGGTCTATTTCGTAATGAATAATGCTAAGAAAACACTTTTTAATGTGTGGCTCATCAGACTAATAATTAATCTATATTCGTCGCATCTTTTGCACGCCGTTTCTTTGAAATTTCTATAAAAACAGACTTTAACCATTCCTCAGATATTTTAACCAGTAGAATATACAGCATTAAAAAGCTTAACTAGAGCACTGAGTTGGTCCTCCTGTATATTTTTTAAAAGTTATTTATGGTGTTATTCAGGGTGACAGTGAATGAAATTAAGATAGTCATAATGGCAACCAACGTTCTGAAAGAACAGGGTACGTGAAGCAGAAACTGGGATGTTGTTTGGTCCAGTTGCTTTCTTGGTTTTGACTGATTTTATTGTATAAAAAAATTCAGATTTTAAAATTTTAGGCTCTTCTTGATTTAGATTGGTCTGTATGTTTGGCATTATCTACTAGAATATTAGTGTTTTTCTTATTATACAGGCCAAAAACTTTACGAACTTTCTTTTGCTGCAAATTAAACATGTCATGCTTATTTTCTAATTTTTCCATTTCTGAAGCCACTTTACTGTAGCTGCTCGTATTTTTTGTTTTATTTCTCTTTGTTTTTTCTTTATTCGTCTGCCTTGTCCTTGTATTGGCTTCTTTGTTCAAAAAGGTCTAGTATTTCTTCAGTCATTCATTGAATCTATTATAATATGTTCTTCTATAATAGTTATAATATGTTCTTCTACTATCTTCGTCATATGTTCACGAAATAATTTGTTTTCTATATTTTCGGTCGTTCTTATTTCTTTCATGTGATTGTTGACATCATTTTCTATTTTATTTTTGTTGACATCTAGTAGAATTCGTTTGTTGATGTTTTTTCTCTATTCGTTTTATTTTCGCTTGCATCGGCAACTAAAAGGTTGTGATTAGATCTAATATCTGCTCCAGGGTATGTGGTAACCCTACTGATGGAATTCCTAATTATTTTGTTGATAATAATGGAAGAAAGAGGTATGTATTTAAAAAACAATTCAATTGGAGTTACTACTCATCTGTCTAGTTTTGCCAGATACTCAGATGCTTCACTACTGGCGTCCGGAGAGCAGGCGAAGAGTGTTCTGGAATTATTAAATCACTTGCATCAACGTAGCACACAATGCAGAGAATTGCCCTTTTGGCAGTAAGTCGCTGTGCGAAGCACTAGTGTGGGATGTGAAATAGATCCTACTGGTTGCACATATTGTGTTCTTGAGGTCGCTTTATAGTTATGGACATAAAAAATCGTAGGGCACCTGCTTAAATGCTTTCAGTGGAGGCCACAGATCAAATGAAAACCTCACAAGAACTGGTAAAAACTTGCATGATTCTATATCTAACTGAGCAAGCACCATGAACTTATTTGGGGTTTGAAGGATTGGGTAGGTTGACTGCAGGAAATCGCTAACAATAGCATTTGTTCGTGCATTTAATCACTTGCAAAAAATATTGTGATTTACGGATGTGAATGCGATACCATGCCAGATTGAGTTCTGCTGAATCTCGAAAGCTATCTTCAGGCTTTCTATATTCCGCCGAAACATTGTCAATTGTTGTCAATTTTTAAGTTTTTTTTTCAATTTTTGATATTATAGTATGAATTCAATTTAACAACACTGACTACAGCAACGTGTTTATGTGTATTACTGACAACGAAAACAAAATAAAAGGACGTACAATACAGTCGAAGGATTTCCCGTAAAACATAAGAATGGAAAAACATAACAATATTGTACAATACATTCGAGGAATTCCCCGTAAAACATAAATGAAAAGGATTTCTAACTTGAGAAATTCCAATTCCATAGTTTTTTTCTTTAAGTAAGAAAACAAGTTTGCGTAACGCTTTGTTCGATCTCTCCCCCTCTCCCCCTGTAACTCATCGTAACGTTTTACAACACCGCCCCTCCCCACTAATTGCGTTAAGTAATACTTGAACGATCCATGAACGATCCATCCCGTCGTTTATTATACCATGGAACGATCCCTTACATTTTATCTTTTCAGTCATTTTTATTTTTCTCAAAGCTGTGCGCGATCCACCGCTCTGTTCGTAGTCCGCGATAAGAAAGTTATGTTTCCAAAAAGAAAAGATTACGATGTTGTAGGTATTTTGTGGGAAAAATGTAATTTCGTTGGAAAATCTAAAGTAAGCAGCGAGAGTAACATATTGACAGGACTTTGAAATAGTTAGTTTGTTAAAAATTTGTAGTGTATAGTTTTTTGGTTATATATGAATTACATATAATATGTCAAATACACCATCCACAACAAGGATTGTGAAGTGAAAACAACTATTGATTTCATTGATTTAATCTAATATACTCTTTGTTTTAGGATCCTAGATTAAACCAAGACAAGAGCGACACCGCAAGGGTGGATCCCAGATTGTCAACAGATCCACGACATAGACGAAGGCAGAGTTCGACTGAAACTGCACTTAGACCAGATAAAGTAACGATTTATGAACAAGGAAGTTTGGATAAAAGTGCTTCTTCTGACGATGATATTGATATTAGAGGTAACTCAAATAATCACACATATGCATATACCCTTGGTTAATGCCTAACTACTTAATATTTTTTGTTATGCCAATGAGTGTTACTTATTACTAAAATTTTAAGGGATACAAGTAAAAACTAATATATATATATATATATATATATATATATATATATATATATATATATATATATATACATATATATATATATATATATATACATATATATATATATATATATATACATATATATATATATATATATATATATATATATATATATATATATATATATATATATGATAAAATATTGTTTTTCGAAAGACACTATTATCATGTTTCTATTCATTATACAGTTACTCCAGTGTGCTTGCCTTATCTACCATAATTCTTGTCTAGTTCGCTGATTTTGCCTTTTACTGTATTTATAAATTAGATATCTTGGTCAGATATTTTATTTTGCAACCTTGAATAGGTATTGTCGATAACAAATTTAATTCGCTTTCAAATTGTGAGTCATTGTAAATCATTGTTATGGTATGCGCTGACTAATGCGGTATTGAAGAAAATGTTACTTTCCAAGAAATGTATGATATCTGTGACGTATTGTATTTGACATTTTTTGTAATGTGCTTTTCGATTTAATATTAAGTATCGTATTACATTTAACATACAAAATAAGTACAGCCAATTAAAATTTTCTAATAGTATGTAAAATAAAAAAAATTCATTTGAAAGTGAAATATTTTTTTTAAAAAGACTATTTACTTAGATGTGTATATTTTAACACCAACTACATATTTTTTGCAATCATCTACAATATTAGATTCTATACTTGGACAAATAACATTAATATTATTAATATTTTTTATTTCAGGCTTGAGATCTGATGTCGATCTTAGAAGTCTTCAACTGCCATTCAAAGGTATTCAAAACTACACACCAGCTTCAGAGATCGATGCCAGCTTTAATTCGCATCCCCCTTTAACATGGAAACTGGTAATAGCAGAAATACCGAGGCCTGATTATACTGGTCTAAAACTCAGTATAAACGATGCCGAAAAAACTGGAGATCCTAGATTAAGAAAAATCTTCCGCCTCAGCATCGAGGAACGAGACACTCCTTTAAGTCCAAAGGCCAGCCCGAAAGCAAGTTCCTCTACTGTGCGAGTTGATCCTCGCCTAAGGAAAACGGAGGAACCGAAATCTGAACCAGTAACAACTTCAATGAATTTTAACCAACAAATAACGATGATCAGAAGTTCTCCCTTTTATCAGAGTTTAACTAGTCAACAGAAGTTGCTGTTGAACCAAGAACTAAGTTTGCGCAACGATTCAATCCAATATGCATGACCCAGTGCTAAACAGTCTTCTATCTAACTTAGATGTTATTCCTGGATCCAACACACATCCAACTCATAGTTTAAGTGCAGCACTATCTATTCTTAACAACGCCAGTTCAAAAGTTAATCCCATGATGAACCAAAATCCTGCAATGATGCCTCCCATGGGACCAAATATGAATCAGCCAGGATTATTAGGAGCTGCCCCTGGCATACCAAATATGCATCCAGAATTCCCAATCAACTTCGATCCGAGGAACGGGGGATTATTAGGAAATGCACCAATGCCCTTCGGTGGTTTCCCCCAACAACAGGAACCGCAAAATTTTAACTTCAACGATGATTACTATCCACCCGAGAACCAGGGAGGTTTCCGCGGTGGTAATAGAGAAATGAGAGGCTTTAACAGGGACAGACGAAGAGGGGGTAGAAATAGCTACCACAGTAGGCACAATGGCAATAGAAACTTTAGAAACAATAGGAATAATCGGTCAAATAGAACCCATTCGCCTCCGTAGGGGTGCATTATTAATTTAGTTTTTAAATATATAACTTCTTCCTTGTATATAAAAGCATTGTTATAGGTAATTTAGTATTTTTGTACGATATCATTCGACTGTTCAAAGTTGAGTACAGTTTTTTACTTTAAACGAAAACATAAACCCAGTAAAATTATTTAATTTAATTACATATGTAAATATACTATATTGTGATCAGTTATTTTGTACCAAGTTTTGATTCATTATCAGATTTTTATAAGTGGAAAAAGTTATCAATCACTTCTTTTATCATGTTACCACTTTATCGCCTGAGAAAGTGCATATGGTGACTTAATTTTTTTTAGTTTGACATATAAGGTATGTGTAGAAGAGCTCAAAACGCATACTTGTAGAAAGTTTTCTTTATTTATCTTATACCAGTCGGGATCTGTATAGGGTTAGTTGTAGTGAGTCCGAAGCTAGATTTTTGCAAAAATATCTGGAAAAAATGTAAGAACAAAAAATGGACGTTATATACTTTTATTTTTCAAAATTTCAACCTTTATATCTTCGAAAGTATCATATCTACGACAAAACAGCATCCAAGTAAAATTTTTCGCAAGTGAATTTCCTATCAAAAGTTGCTTGTACAATAAATACAAAAATTGCAGCGGATAGAAATGAAAATTCGCGAAAAACAGCTGTAAAAATAACGTTTTGGAAGTTTGCTTGTAGAAAATCCGAAAACACTTCTGAAAATTTCGGATACAAAATTAGAATTTATCTCCAATCCAAAGACGCAAAGAAAAATGTTTATTTGTAAAAAAAAATGTTTTTTGCTTGGCAAATAATTCGTAACTCAGCTATTACCAAACTTTATAGAACCTCTTCATACTTACAATAATTAAAAAAATATTTTTTATAATCTACATTATCGTCATCGAAATTCACTAACTGTCAAAGTACTGTCGTCAAAATGTCAGTTGGCATAGTCCTAAGATACTATTACCGTGTAGAATGCTAAAGAAGGAAACATTTTCAACAATTTTTTGTATCCTATTTATTATATATGGCAATTAGAGTTCTTCTAGGTTATTATACAACTTTTGAAGGTTACAAGAAATTTTTCTTGTTTTTTTTTCATTTTTCGTGTATTTTAAAGATGGCGTCTAAAATTTTTCGTCCAAAAATGACTGCTTCATGGCGGATAGTTAATCTCTGGAGTGGAAAATCTAAAACACAAAATTCGATAAGGGTTTTAAAAAAGAAGTGCCCTTACGTGATAGTTTACAAGAAGAATTGAAAATTCTTAAAAAAAAAAATGATGTGTTCAGTGTTAGAAAAAGAATTGCAACATATAAATTTCAAGGCAATATCCTAAAAACCGTTATTCGGATGACAAAATATGAATCGTCAGATGAACTTATCAAGACTATTTTTGAGTACATGAATTGTCAACAATTTTTTTGAATTCGAAACTTTGTTTATGAATGTTAATGTAATGTAAGTTTCATACATTTGGCGATAATCGTGCAACTCATTGATACTTTATTTATAAAATTATACCTATATATGTATATATATATATATATATATATATATATATATATATATATATATAGACTCGGTGTATATGCATCCTTCTATGTGGTAACACTTAAGGAAAACGTCCTTCGTCTTTAACTTTGGTACTTAGTTTCCATTGGTATAACGAAGAACCCTATTGATACATCTTATCATATTCTTATGACTTTTCTTTTTATTGAGAGAAAAGTTTTAAGGCTGATGTAACGAAGAAAAGGAAAGTCCTAGAATCTTGGAAAAACTTGGTACAGTTTGTACTTAGTACTACTCTGGTGTAGGAAAGAATCTTACTTTTTCTTATATTCTTGTGCCTTTTCAGGTGTCGGACTGGGGTTTCTGACCCTCTTTTACCTACTTCGCAAATTTCTATCAATAGGTCGTAGGTCATCACAGTTCATTATCATAATTCTAGCTTTATAACCCTGTGTGCGTCAAAGCCTTATGATAAAGTGTCAAATGTTCGTGGAACGGCATAAGATAAGATAGGTAATCTTGTCGTATAAGCCGGTTGACATCTCTGGGGTTCTCATCTTCATGGTACGGAGGGTCGGAAATATATTTTTAAATTGGTTCTTACATCTTTTATTGTTACATCTTACTATTTACATATTCACGGTTATTGATTAACAACATGCTTAGATGACGATGATACGGTTAACTTTGAATTTAACTTTGACTAATGATTGATTAATATTGACCTCGATTCCTTGTCTAGCTACTTTGATATTATGTCAATCTAATCAATCGTTACTGGGGTAATTGTTTATATTATTATGCTTAGCTTGTAAGGTGCCGCTTTGCTGCAATGAATTTGTTTTTATAACAGACACGCATATGTTATACAATGTGTGCTCTAGATTTCTAATTGACCTAATAAAATTTGGTAAACAATTATTTATTCCAGTCAGCAAAGCTACAGAAATGAAAATATATAAAAAGATGAGAATATATTATAAATATAAATATATGATGCATGAAAAAAGAAATTACGTAGGTATAACAGTTTTTAATGCACTTTGAGAGTCAATGAAATTAAGAACTCCGAGTACAACGTTTTTTTTTTTCATGTTAAGTAAACCATGATACCAAACGCCGATTATGGTGAAGTTTCGTCTTACATATTTTACGACAACTTTTGGTGGCATTTGTAAGTAAATCGTGGCAAAAACAGAAAACGCTAACAATTAGTAGTAATTAACATCTCGCAGATACGTTACTGACTGAATACGTCGATCTTCGTCGTAGAAGATTAATACAATACTTGGTACAATATAACTTAAAAAATAATTAGGCTTCTTGTAATATGTGCCAATAAATTTTTAAGCCTTTTGGGGGAAGGTTTTTCAATTGGGGACTTTATATTTGACCTGTAAGTATCAAATATAAGACTGAACTGCACTGATTGTAGCTAAAGTCTTTATAAGAAACCAAAAGAGTGCATGCATGGTAATGAAACTTGTTTTGTATATTGTCGAATAATGTATAATATGTTGAATTCTTTATTTATTAGTATTTATTTATGTTATTTAAGGTAGTGATTTATCATGAACAAAGACTTCCGTGGTATTTTCTTTGTTTACGCCGTATTTATTTCAAATAAGGCAGTGATGTAA
This sequence comes from Diabrotica undecimpunctata, assembly GCF_040954645.1. Taxonomy (NCBI): domain Eukaryota; kingdom Metazoa; phylum Arthropoda; class Insecta; order Coleoptera; family Chrysomelidae; genus Diabrotica; species Diabrotica undecimpunctata. The sequence goes on along the minus strand of NC_092805.1, from coordinate 87,162,459 downwards.
CGACTCAAATTTCGATAGATCGGACCAATCTCCTATATTACAAAAAAGTAATGTTATCAATATTTGAACTTAATGTAATACAAAAGTTATTAATTTTTCTGCAGATTTCGAAGTCAAAAATAATTTTAGAGGTTACTTATCCAAGATTTATAACCCAGTGTATACGATAACCTTTGGTAAAAGTTATAGCAGTTGCTTTCTAAAAATATTTAGTGTAGCTATTCCAAAAAAAGGCGTTAAAGAAATATAAATTTTAACTACTATCACAATTATAGCAAATTCCAAATATGCGAAAGTTTCGTCGTGCAAATTTTAAAAGGAGCCATTTTATTTTCATTATTAAGCCAATCTTTGTAATGGGAACAATCGCGGTCGCAAGTCTATCCGAATAATAGATTACACTAATTAAAACTTAGCAGAAAAATAATTTCCCAAATACAACACTGAATAAATAGTGAACTTCCATTTCGCCGGTTGGGGGAATCGGGAACTCTAGCCGAAAATACTTAATTCACGTACCTTACCATACTTGTTTTCTGTAGATTAACTGTCACTGTCGCTGGAAGCAGTTAATACCTTTCTTCGGTCTTAACAACCACACAATTTCTTCCAAGTATTTAAGGATATTGTGACGAATTCTTATTGAGATAACAATTTAACAGTTTCTAATTTGACATGAACATTTTGCAGTTTCTGTAGAATTTAGATCTGGATCATATAGCTGACGTTTTGAAGAAACCTAGGTACTTTCTTAACGTATTTCACAAAACGTATATTCAGTATGATCTTTTCGTTTGTTATTTCATGTATTTGCTGTTTCAACACTGTTACGAATGGTATATTTTTTTCTATGAAAGGTATATCCGATTTTATAGTATTACTGATTCATAGTATAACAATTTGTGAACTGTGGTATGTAGCATTTTATTTATATACCCAAGAGGCCGGTGAAAAATTTTAATAAACCATTTTTTATAGCTTTATTTTAATTTGGGTAATTTTAAACTCCAGACTCGAAACCTGTTTTAAAAACCAAATTGACATTCTAAGCTAACCTATTTTCTTTTGAAATGTTTTGGAACAATCAGTCACTCCTATCTTTCTAGCGGTTCAATGTACCTAATGTCTGGTGTATGCATATAAGTTTGATTAACTCACAATTTTGTTACCTTCTAGATTTATCTATTTAGATTTTAAAGCATACAGCACGAGAATCATTTGATTCAATCAGTAATCGTCGATTGCATTAAGTTTTAACCTTATAATCCTTTTCCCATACGTCACTCTTCCAATTCACTCGTTTAGCGTTTTGCAAACGTTTCTTGGATATATGATAACAACCATTCTCATTAAAAAGAAATGTATTTCTAATCAACCTCTTTTTCATAATGGTTCAGTTCTGATAAGGTTGTTTTTGTAGTTTGATATTAACATCCAGTCCCAGTTGTCCACAGCTGAACATGGACTTCCTGCCTCTGCTACCTATCTATCCATCTATCATGTGTCGTCCTTATCCATTTTGAAGAGATCGTCCCGACCTCTCTTAATCACACGTAGTCTCCGGCTCCATTCGTTGTCCCTCATTCTCTGCGCGTACTTAACCGGCACACTTAAACGGTAGAAAGTGTGTATATTGTTCCCATATATACTACTGCGTAATATATATGGAGAAAAATATACTTTCTTTCTATATAATTCTTTATATAGTTAATTTTTGTTACTAAGTGAAAACTTCCTGTTCCAATAACCTTTATTGAGGAATCTGTCATCAGTTACTCCGTATAGGTTGCAATTTTGACTGCACTTATTCCCGACCGGATACACAGATATTTTACAATCAAGTTTTTTTTCGGAGCGCTCTTAATCGAACAAATTAATACTATGTATTCTAGAAATTTTCCACCTCTCGATATTGAATTTGATTGCATTTATTTGACGCTCAACGATTTTTTATCATCAACATTAAGAATATCATTGAATAACAATTTACTTATTTCTCCCTTCGTTTTTTCTCTCTTGATCTTTGACGTTACTGCCTTATTAAAATAATTGATAATTAAATTATATTAATTCTAATTTCCGTTATATTTTATTAATTATAATTTTGTAGTGTATGTCAGTGCGGAAAATTATTTATCGATGCAATATTGGAATAATAAAAATCGACAGAAAGGACCAAGTACAGTAGTTAGTGGATTTTCTCTTTAGAGTGGTTTTAGTGATTATTTCTATAAACACGTTATAAACCTATCTACAATTATATGCAAAATAAATCATTGATATTGTTTTATAATACTTTGTAGGATAGTGATATGTATAAGGAAGTGAAGAATCTTAAAAGAAATATAATATTTTTTTTTCTGAAATTTGTTTAATTCACACTTTGAGAGAGTGAGATCCTAATAATGTCCTATATTACCAATATATAGGCTCAAAACATCCAATTATTATTGGATGAATATTTATTCTTCCAACTTTTAAGTGTATTATCAATCCTCATTACTAGACGCTACATTTCCGAGAGTTTGTAACGTATATCGAGAGAAATAAGACAATTTTATTCATTTTTATATTCGAGCTCCTTCTAATCTAGTCGAGCATTTTCTGGTAATAAAACTCTGATAACATCGAGTTTTTTTTCAAATATCTGGTACAATTCTCTTTCGCACTTTTTTTTTCATCCAACAAACTAAAATAAAAATGTAATGCACATAGTATGTGTAATACAAATCCATGATACGGTTCGAATTTTCAACTCCCGCTGTGGAGTCATCTTCAAGATTTGGAGTGGGTCAAGCCTCATTCTTCCGATTTTCCAGTTCATCGTACAAGCACTAATATTTTTGTTTAGTCTGGTCTTGTAGGAACAAGGCAACGACAACAAAACAACCATAAATTCACTAATTTTTCGTATAAGGGTGATTAACATTTTGATATTTTTAATTCATACATGTATTCTCTATTATATATTTTTTAATAGCGTTCCTTCCGTTTTATCCACTTTGCTCTAACTGTACTGTACTCCCATTGTTCTGTAATAAATTTCTTAAAACTTGTTCCCGTGAGTGCTTGTCTGTACTGTTTTCTACTAATGCCGTTTTAGTATTAGCTACTAGAACATTAACAACATATTAATAAGGAGTGTTTCATGGTACTACTCTTTTATCTGATAATCCCTCTCGGAATATTCTCAAGATTACTTAGTGAATACCCTAATCATGTTTGTTTTTTTTAGTTCTCTTATTAGTTGCGTACTATATTAATTTATTTACAATCCTTATTAACTATGTTGGGAAAAATCGAGATTTTCGTTTTTGGTTCTGGTTTCAAAAATTGGTGTTTTTTATGATAACATAATAATATATAATAAAATTACATTTTTAAATATTGTTTGACGTTCGAAGATTTCCGATCGAAATCGTTAAGATTCCGATTTGTGCGAAAAGTATAACCAACAAGTTGAGTTATGTTTTTCAAAAACATAACCCAATTTAACAACTTGTTGGTTAGACTGTTTGTTCATAGACATAATATCTAGACAGCGCGCTGTAATCTAAACCCGTTCCCCTAGTGCACCAGAGAAAAAAGATAAAAGTAGTCCTTCCATCTCTTTCTAATAGCCGGAGTTTATCGACCACGTGCCATTCGCATTACCAAGCAATCTCCACGTGGTGAGAAGGTCACGTGGTCGATAAACCCTGGCCATTAGAAAAAGATGCAAGGACTGTTCGTATCTTTTTTCTCTGTCGCCATAGGAGACCGAATTTAGATACCTAGACCGCGCAGTCTGGATATTATATATATATATATATATATATATATATATATATATATATATATATATATATATATATATATATATATATATACGTGTGTCTGTGTTTGTTTTTGAAAAACATAACCCGACTGTAAATGTCTTTTGAGAACGATTTCCGGAATGGAAATCAAAACGTCATTTGAAAATATAATTTTCAGTACAATCAATTGCGGCTTAATCCCATATAACATAGTATTTAACTTACACACCACAAGAAAACGGTTCACAACCTTTTTAAACTACTATTGTATTTTAAAATACTTATAAATTTTGAATGAGTTTCTCCATATCTCTTTCGCACTTGAACAATGAAGCATGAAGGTTCAAATCGACGTTCAGTCAATTTTTAGATTAGTTAGATAGTCAAGTGGGTTTCTTTTTTGATTATTTTTGGAACCGCTGACTAGCAAATTTGGAAGAATACTGCTAAATTGATTCATTAATTTCTTAAATTACTATAAGTATAGAATAACAATGAAAATTGCATCTGTTTTTGACCTGCTTTGCATAAACTCAATCTGACTTTTGGATATTCCTGTCTTTCTATTTGTACAACTCTTTTTTCCCATCTTTATAATTAAAATTCAGCAAATTTGTGAACCACCATTTTCTGTTTCACTATTGATACGATTATGGTCCCAGTTTGTTATTTATCTGGCAAAATCATTACTTAATAAGCTAGTAAAGTAACTTCATAACATTTTGCATCATTTTAGTGCAACAATATATATTTTGTTTTCATTCTTATATATCTAATCTGATTAAACCCTTTTGCTTTCTGTTTTCCACACTTGCCTATTTTATAGATCTCTCTTTTGTCTTCCCCAGATTTTTTAGTTCATAGTATGGATTTTTACATGCTTCTGTCTTGCCACAGCTTTAATATTTTTATAATTTTAAATATCTTAGTCAGACCTGTTTCTTAGTTTTTCGTTTCATACTTTTTTTCATGGGCAACGTTTGACTCACATCAGGTCTACTAATTTTATTTTTTTTATTTCGGTAGTTTTTTGTTACCAATTTCTACAAATTTTATTAGTACTACTTTTTCTGTCCTATCTTATTTTCTCCTACTATATTTTATAATTTATTTACAGTCTTGCCTAGATATACCTAAACATTTTCTCACCTAGATAGCTTTCTTACCTTTTAGCATCCACTGCAGCTTTGATTTAAAACTATATTTGATTCCTATAAACCCTTTTTAAGCTTTGATAAACACATACCTTGATAACAGCGTTAGAAAAATATAATATACTTCATTGATATTACTGAGACATACACTACAAATATTAATTTTCATATTTGTATACTTTTGTTATATTTTGTAATCTCGGTTGTATATTTAATATTAATTGTATATAGTGTAAATAAATAAACTTTTTGATACGATAATTTTTTTTATTTTGCCCAAAACATTTACATATCGATGTTTTATATTTACACCAAGGATATTAATTGAGACACACAAAATACTGCATCGCCCAATTAATTATAGAATAAGTAAGCGGCATTGGAAGGGAAAAGTTGTCCTCAATGAGAATCAGGAAACAATAGGTCAGGCTAGGTTTCGAAGAACATGCGAGCAGCAGAAGACATGGAAAATGTTGCCAGAATAATTTATCAAACCCCAGATAAGTTATACAACAGTGGATAAAGAATATCTACATTAACTGCATATACCATTATTTAATATGAAAATTAAAATAAAAAACTTTTTTACTTCTAAGTTTCGGGATACAGTACTGTTTCATATAGAGCTAAATAATAAGGTTTTGAAACTAATCTGGCGAACTGAGAATACTTATAGCTTTTGACACAGATGGTTGTTTTTTTTACTTTTTATTAAAATAAAGTTATGTATATTAGCAAACTAAAGTCAGCATATAATGAAGAAATAAACAATAGGTTCATTGAACATTAGGGATAATAGAACAGCACAGCCAATGCAGAGGTCAAGCAAGACCAAGATGGGTACTGAAATATACAAGCAAACAGTAAAACGCCTAAACAAATTGTGACGGAGACCTAGATGACTACACTTTTCAATGAACACCTCTGTAACTTGTTGATAGCTTTCATTTCCACAAGAAAATTAAGGAACTTGTTGGGGTCTTCAATAAAACTATGTAACAGGCATGAAACACCACCCAAACGAACTAATAGTACAACCTCATGATATACTTAATATATGGAAAATACGCAGCAAATTTGTTCAACCGATCAGAAAACACAACCCTCACTACAATTGGGAGATCAATGGATTGGCTCAAGAAGTTTGAAAACTAAAGTTGTTTATAACTATTAAAACGTAAAAAAGCAGAACCAGATGGTATGTACACAGAAACAATTCAGTGACGCTCTTCAACGATATCCAAGACATGGAACCTATTCCAAATGATTGGGTTCGCCCTACCCAAAACTGCACATACGAAATTCTGCAAAAACTAGCAGCTAATAAACTTCGAGTCATTTTTGAAAACTTTTCTTGAAAGTTTATTTTTTCTGAAGCCCCTTGTTGAAAATCAGCCGTACTCCAGCCAGTTATGGACAGGAATACTAGAGGTCTAGAACGTCAAGAAGACAAAATTTATGAAAATATCGAAAACTCAAAAAAATAACTACAATCTTCTAATATACAGAACCAAAGTCGAATAAGTGAACAAATATCCATTGGAACAATGATTAACTCCACAAATGATTACTTTCAGGAAATCAGAAAAGAAAAGGCTTGACCAAATGTTAACAAAATAAGAAGAGTTAAAGTTTGATTTAAGAGTTAGGTTGGCGAGGTGCTACGTTTTCCCGACTTTGTTTTATGGAATGAAAGCTTGGACCTTGAATACAACATAAGTGAAAAAACTGGAATCATTCGAGTTGTATATATTATGTATGTTCTGAGAAGGATGAATAAAGAAATGAACATTTTAAATATAATATATCAATCCTCATTGTCGTCGATGAGTTTATCGACAATTCGGATAGCTATATATATGGCTATATTCTAAAAAGCTATAAAAAAAACTCATTATACAGAGAAAGATCCAAGGAAAGAGAAGCATAGAGAGCCTACATTTGAAATATATTCTGTAACTACAGTCAGAGCCTGCTACATTTTTCTCTGACTGTGCCATCAAGCCATAGGCTAAGACGACCAGATTATTCGCATAGCTCAGGACATGATGTCTCTTCTTGCTGAGTCTAGATATCTGCCCATCCATGACCAGATTCCACAATAGAGGAGATAAGCCTTTCCCCTTCGGATACCCTAAGGCTACCTGTGCTTACACTATATCCCCCAGTAACGTTGCGTATATCACACGCCTTCTTAGTATGTAATCTATCCATCTGCAGCTTGTTTTGTCTTTTGCTTTTAGACGAATCACCCTTGTCATTGCTTCGTAGGTGTTTTCTGTACCTTCACCTTCTCTACGAGATGATGCAGTGCCGTTTACGTAGAGCCCTGCCCGCATACTGTCCCTGATGTATCGGACATTCAACGAATACACCACCTCTAATATGCCTATCGAGCAGTTTCTCTAGACTCCAGTACGAATGTTCGGTTTTGTCACTTTTTCCTTGTTTTGCCAGGTTTGGGTATAAAAGCCAACCTTATGAGCCTCCATGCTTTTGTATGTACCCCAGTCCTAAGCTAGCCTTAAGTATCATACGTAATTTTTTGTACAGGTCATTTTCCTTTTTTAGGGATAAATCCTGTTCAGTTCCGGTGATTTTTATGGGTCAAATGAGTTTATTGTCCATTTTATTTTGTCCTGGTTTACTACTTCTTTTGCTACACTCCAGTTTTTCATAGAACCATGTTATGGTATCCAGTCCAGTTTGCTGTCATGTACCTAGTAGTATCAGTTTGATTTTACACTCGGGAAAGTGCACCTGGAAAAGTTTTTTTAGGGTATCTTCACCATTCTTCGTGTATTCAGTTGACACCTTCGAGAGAACTTTATGGAGCCTTGATATTTCTGCAGTCTGTTGATATCTCCTTGCCATGCCTCCACGATTCAAGGTTAGTAGATATTAAGTAGGTTGTCTCGTAACTATAGACCAATCAAATGCTCGCTTTTTAAAGGCGGGAATACGTCACTTTTAAAATTGCCATAAGCTTCAATGCTAATAAAAGGTTCAAAAACTTAGGTTTTGCAATATATTTTGGGATTTTCTTGGGTATAGGGATGTTAAGTGGTTCTTATATTAGTAATTATATCAATTTTTTTTCTAAAATCAATAGTCTGATGACAAAAAATAGAATTGATTATAGTGATAATATTGTGTGTTTTAAATGGAGATAACAGTTTATTTCGCACAAAAACCCAAAAAAACAGTAGAAAAAGTTCAAAAGCAAAAATACTAAATATGTAGGAACTTACTTATTATGTTTTTCCTGGAATTTGCAGCATTCTTATCATATCTAGTGGTAGACAAAAAAAACCAATAGGTAATATAAATAATTTATTATTAGATCAAAATACAAAAAATTATTAGTCCTTCAAGCACAAATCTTCAAGCTATATATACTTATCTCATCTAAAAAATATATCATTATTATAACGTACAAAACTACATATAATTGTTATGACAAACCTTGATATCACGGCTACGAAAACACACTTCACAAGTGTACACAAATAACTAAATAATAAGTCTCTATAAATAATATTGTCCTTATACCTATACTTAAAAATAAAAACTAAACAATAACTAAACCACGATACACAGACTAAAGTCTGTGTATCGTGTAACTAAACAAATAAACGAACTAATGATCAAAGAATATAGACGCTTCTATATTCTATAGAATAAAGACAACAACAAACGTGAACTTAAACTCAGACGTGCAGACAACTGTCCATCAACTGTCAAATTTGACTTTGTCGTATGAGTGACGTAAGCATTCTGCCTTCCCCTCGCTTCGCCCACATAGTTACGAGACAACCTACTTAACATCTACTAACCTTGTCCACGATTACCTTTTTACCCTTCTCAGATCCTTATTATATTCAGTCAGAGCTTTGCGATAATTGATCCACTCACGTGATTTTTAGGCAAAATTAAATTTTTATCTGACTTCTGGGTTTTTATTTGCAAGGTTGTAATTCCACCAGGGTACTTTCTTGTTATAATTATTTACTATCTCCGGACAATAGTCTTCTAGTACTAACATGAGAACCTCTTGAAATCATTCGGCAAGCCATGTCTAGATCCAGTTTATGCCTTATCGTCTCCTTAATCCTAAATGATATTTCAGTTTTGCTTGATATGCTTTCTAGTTTATTTTACGGGCGTCGCAATAGGTTTTCTGGGTAGGTTCATTAACTGTTATTTCAAAACAGATATATCGATGGTCTGAACAAGACACATGCAATTTTTTTACAGTTTTAGCCACGTGAGTCGTGTTTAGAAGCGTAATTAAATTGGCCTGTTTCCTCCTTTTAGTATGTCTAAATCATGTTCCATAACAAACTCTAGTAATTACTCACCTCTTTAATTGGTTTTTGTATGCCCCAAGTCAGATAGTGCAAATTAATTGCAGTCCATTTTTGCTGCAATCTCTCACTAGCTGTTCCAACTCTCTTGGTGGTGGTTGTTCGGGTTTATCATATGGTAGGTATACTGATCCCTCTTGCCTCCCTCATACTTCTTCCCTCTATGATCTTCATATTTGCCATCGTTGTATCCCTGAAACAAAGGTTCACCTGTTGTTTTGAAATTCTGTTTGACTATTATACAGGTTCTCGGGACTTCGGCTATATGTAAGCTCTCCACCGATTGACCTCTTATTTTGCCCTTCTAAAGCCAGGACTCTTGTATCAAAGCTACATCGAACCTTCTCAAGGCAACAGTAAGTTCTACAGAAGCTGCCTTGCTATACTGGAAATTCGCCTGCAGGACCCTAGACCCATCGAGAGCTCTGATGGTTTTGGAAGATACCTTTCCAAGTCTATAATAACTCTTTAAATGAGTAGCCCTCAATCCTTTATAGAAGAGCTCGTCGAATGTGTACACTCCCCGTATTTTTGCACGTCCTCCGCGTGACGATCCCCGATTTTCTGACAATCAAGTTTCCGCCTGAAGATCTTCATTTTGTGTGCTTAGACTGATACTGATAATTGCTTCAACAGCCCCTTTCTCGCTGACGCGTGTAAGGAGCATGGGGTACTTGGCATATTATTGGGATCAACTATATTTAAGTCTGCTCCCCACAGAACCTCCATAGTCCTTACCACTTCCACAGTAGTCCATTTTTTTTGTATACTTCTACTGATTATCCACAGGGTCCCTGAGCTAAACTAGGTTTTATGGCACTACAGAAGTTGATTCTGACTTTCGTTGAGTATCAGGATGGTGTCTGTGTGATACAGCCCTTCTAAATAATTTTGTGACATTGCTATATTACCTAAGTCTGCTCGTTAGAGTTACTTGGTCTTTTAGCAACTCTTTGTTGCAGGAGAGAAATGGTATTATATAAGGTTTTGATGTGGTCCAGTTTCCAGCGGCCATTTTTCTCTTTCCTTATTCTGTTGAGCTCCAGAGAGACGTTTCTTGACGATCTGTTCCTCGCAGAACACTTTCTCGCTCAGTATTTGGGGCGAAGAAGACTCCGCGACTATAGTCGTCTGTCTGATCGTTCGTATTTGGTATGTTTGTAAACTTAGAAGAGTTATTAATTTCTTCCCTCTTCTGAGCGATCTCTTTTTGCTCTAATATTGCTGGCCATTTGTTTCCACGAAATAGTGTCAGGCATGGCAGTGCGCCCTTACCGTGCTAGGGCTATAATCCTCCAGAGTTAGCCAGTTCTCTGGGGCATCGCTAAAAGCAACACATTTCCCCCTGTATGGTGCATTCCCTGGGCATGATGATGTTACACCCCGAGATTAAGGAGCGCAGTAATTGCAAAACAAAGGAAACAGCAAGGAAAAGCTCCTTTTAGCACAATGTCCGTCATATATATTTCGGACTGTTTCCTCTTGGTCTGTCTTTCCCTTAATTTTCGGGAATTGCGGTTTAGGAGGAATGAAACACAAGTATATAATTATATTAGATTTTTATTCTTGTATACTAATAATAATTAACTAGATTACATGGTGTGACTAGTAGAAGTTATGGAAACATAACCAATACTTTTTATACTTTTTAAGAAACTTACCAAAAATTAATACAATTCAATTTGAACAAAAAAACGAAATGAGGACAATAACATTTTTGCATTTCTTCTTCACAAACTTATTCCTCGAATAATAACTTTTCGAGCTGCTTTACATTCTGGACACAGATCAACCATTTGTATCTGTAAAATATGAGTTAAATTTTATGTTAAAATTCTATACGTGAAAATTGTATCATTTGTGTAAGCTACTGTGAAAAATTACTGTTACACACAATTTTATTAACCGTTCCACCTTTTCAACAATTCTATGAGAGCATCGAAGCAAATGTCTCATTCTAAATATTACAGAACTACCCTCAACGGATCATTTAGAGAATATGGTTATGAATCCATTTTCTTGTGGGATTCTACTTTTGTAATTAATATGTATCGGACAATTCAATCAATCAAATGAATCAAATCAAATTTGTTAGTACCTTGTTGTAGGGCGTGGAAGCATTCACTCAATTCATGAACAGAACAATATGAAAAACATTGGGAGTTTCGAGATGTGATGCTATCGACGAATATTAAGAATAAGTTGGGTTAACCCAGGCACAAATAAATTACAACGAATAAAAGTATTACTACGAATGGATAAAAGGCCTGAAGTATTACTTAACATAAAAAAGGAAAAAATTGGAATACTTGGACCATCTAACGTGGGGACAAAAATAAGCATTCCTACAAAATATAATGCAGGGAAAGATTGAAGGACGAAGGAATCCGGGACGCAGAAGAATGCCCTGGATGAGAAATCTAAGAGAGTAAGTTTGGTTGCACCACAAACGAACTGTTTAGAACAGCTGTAAACGAAGTTCGAATAGCATTGATGATATTCAATCTCCGATAAGAGAGGAACGAAAAAAAGAAGTCAAATTTGTCAATTGTCAAATTTGCACTACTTTATTTGATTTTATTACATATTTTGAAAAGGCATTCCAACCTCTAGACCGAGATGTAAAGTAAAGCAGTTCCAATTTCTCAAATTTTTATTTCACCTTACGTTAGACACTCACGTTGATTAATATATTAAAAGCTAGTTACTCTTAGTTCTTATTTCTTAATAAACCTCTTTACTTCTTTAGTATTTGGAATTTGAACATTTTTCGATTTCTTTTAACCGAAATGAAAAAAAAAGCGGACCAATGTTTTATTACACCGTCCATTGTCGAATTGGTATTTTGTGACTGCCTTTTTTTTCTTTTGCAATTCTTATTTATTCACTCCTGGACGCAGGTTTTATAGTCAAGTTTCTTCACAGATGTAGAAAATATCTACACTAAGTGTAGATATTTTTAGGTATATACCTAGATACATACGAACACTATAAATTATTATATTTTAAAAATATTTTGTACTCCACTTTTTGAAACAAACTAAAATTATACAGAATATCAATATCATATATCATAAAATGTTAATCGCTAATCCTCCAGTATACATAAAGACCACAATGGTATACATAAATACCATCAGGGAGCTATGGCTGTATCAATTCATTGGTACACTATTTATTATAGCACACTGTGATTTTGCTACTTTGAAGTAAGTTTTGTACATTAATATTTAGGTGTTCCGACGTTGCATCTAAAGTTAAAAGATCGACAGATACGTGCTCCTTTGGTGATTCAGTGGTGCTCCAGTAGGTTAACTTTCTTGCATTGGATTTTGAAAAAGTTGGTTTTTACGAAGTCAACATTTTCACGAATTTGTCATTTTTATTACTACTACCACACCAAAGAATCTGGACGCATATAGAAGGACATTTAAAATGGGAGATTTGATCATGATTATTATACTTCAAAACACTCCTGTAGAGGGCGACTGCATAAACTCAAACTGTGACCGCTGGCTTAAAACTATATCACAGAATAAATTACAATCAGAATGCCCACTCTCAGATGCCGCCTTTGAAGTTTGTCAGCACGTGATCGCCATATTTTAAACGGAAACATAGACTTGAATTGAGAAATTTGTGACAAGCTACGACAGAACCATAATTTAAATTTTTAGATATTAATAATTTAGTACATTTGAAATAATTTAATCTATTCTTCAACTAAAAGTACGAATAAAATAGTGCATATTATGTCCATAGTTGCCGTAAATAAATTAAACCGGGTTAATTTTTCTATGCACACCAGATAAAATGTCACTGAACAGCACTAGTTCCGACTAAAACACGGCTGATACCGTCTGCGCGAACGAGATGTGCGTACTTATTTTTTCATGCAGAGTGGGCATTCTAATTCTTTATTATTCTGTGACTAAATCATGAAAGATATAGTTAGGGAGAAGTGGGAAAGGAGTACGAATGGAGCTATTTAACTTATGCATCCACGCTTAATAAAACTTCGAAGCCATTGATTTGCAAACTGTTTTTTTTTTTTGTTCTTTTCACAATAAAATCTTAATTTTTAATATATTAAATTGTTAAATTTTTAATTTTAAAACTTATAAAGGTATGAAAATTTCAATAATATTTTTTTTTATTACACGCAAATAAAATTTTATAACTTTTAACTTAAAACACAACGAAAAACCACGAAAAATCACGTAACTTTTTATTATAATTTTTTCCTGTTAAAAAAGATAAGCTAAGAAATGTTTTAAAAAATTTTCAAAAATCAACCAAAAATTTCAATTTTCATAAGACTTTTCGTTAAACTTTTTAAACTATTTTCGAAATTATTTCATTAAACAATGATCCTGTTCAAAAAAGAATTCAGTGAAACTGTTCACTAATTTTTTTAAAATTTTCTATTTCGCCGAAACTTTTACTCCACAATATGTTGATAACAACTAAAATGATTTTTTTAAATAAATATTTAACAGTAACTTTTCATGAATACTCTGTGTGAAAGTTTTCACGATGTATGGATTTAATCTTATTTTAAAATAACAACTACTAGTAAAACATAATTTTCACAGTGAATAAATATTGGTGCAATTAAATTAAATTAAATTTATCTATACTTAATTGAACATAAACTGCTGACAATAATGAAAATTAAAATAAAATTTATGTATCAATTTATGACATTTACTAAAACATAATCTTCATAAATGATTTTTTTTATTCATATATGAATAAATTATTGGTCCTTTAATCTTACCTAGACAAGATTTCAGGTCTGCTTGATATGCTTCCCAATTTGTTTTACGATAAGTTTCCTTGATAGGCTTATTTCCTGTTATTTCAAAATGTGTCGATAGTCTGAACAAGACACCTCATCTAAGACATGCTATTTTTTAACAGTTTGGTGTTTGTACTGCCCCAGGTCAGATGGTACGCATTCGCATCACAGCCAATGATTAATTGCAGTCCATTTTTCCTGCAATATCTCACTACCTGTTTCAACTCCCTTGATGGTGGTTGTTCGGGATCATCATATGGGAGGTATGCTGATCCGAGAACTCTCTGACAGGCCCCTGATTGTCTTAAAGGATACCTTTCGAAGTTTATAATATGCTTTTAAATGAGCAGCCCTCAATGCTTTATACGAGACCTCATCAATCGTATAGACTAGGGTTTGCGCGTAATCCCCGATCTTTCGATTTTTCAACAACCAGTCTTCTATCTTAGGGTCTTGATTTTGCCTCTTTAGACGAGTCCCACAGACCCTCCACAGGCCCACAGATCCTCCATAGTGCTCAGCACTTCAGTAGTCCAATTTTTTTGTACTTGTCAGTACAGTTCACCCACAGGGCCCCTTCGCTAAACGATGTTTTATGGAACTGTAGAAGTTCATTCGGCCCTCAGATAGAAGACTCATCAACTGCTTGTTCCAATTTGTTAATGATCAGATCTGCTTGAGCCCGCTCTAGTTGAATATCAGGATAGTATCTATGTGCTACCGTCATTCTGATACTTTTGTGTCATTGCTTTCTGACCTAGTCTGCTCATTAGAACCTCTTAGTTTCTTAGCAACTCTGTTGCGAGGGGGTGATAGTATTCTCCCGAAGTCTCTTTTTATCCTCGGGTGTCACCGATTAGGGATTTGCTATGGGATTGAGTTTCTTGGGATTTGCTATGGTCTATGTCCCAGTACCCATTTTTGCATTTTTCCTCATCTTCCTTTGTTGAGCTCCAGAGAGGCGTTTTTTGGGACTTACTTATTTATTTTTTTAATTTAAAAATCCGAAAACACTTTATAATTTCCAATTTTAGCGTACTAACGAGATTAGGAATTGGCTTTTGATCGAAACACCTTAGAATTTTTTTGGGACCTCTCCCAATAATTTACTTTAAATTAATTTTATTTATATTTTATAATAAAGTTTTAATTCAATTATATTATTTATAGATTTATACACATTTAAATTAAAAATTTGAGTCACAATATCTTTTCTAAAAAGATTCGGTGATTAAAAGTTAAAATAAGATTTTATTTTCTTCTTAAAAAAAAAAACAAAAAAATATGGTGCATGAGTAGGATTTGATATCTAATTTTATAAAAGGCAAAAATTTAATGATAGGCATTCTATGCACACGACCAAGCGGCATCTAAATAAGAAAATATCTAAAGTTGCATTTATTGCTCCACTCTTTCATAGTTTAGAAGCAGTAACAGCAGTCACATGAGCGCTCCCTAGTGGTACGGTAAGGAACTAAAATCTTGTTCAAATTGTCTAACTTCAGCCGAGACTAAAAACTGACACTTAAATGTCCTTCTATATGGGTCTATATTCTTGGATACTACCATCAATAAATTTTTGGCCTTATCAACATGAAAATTTTTTGTACCACGTCTATATTAATTTTACTTACTATCTTATTCATTTTGTAGTAAATCCATTTGTTCTTCTAAATTGCATTGTTGGGCTAAAATTCGATCCATGCTTTATAAGAAATATTTTAAGTAAATTCATTCTCTACGATAGTCAATACCAACGGTATTACTGAAATTCCGGATTCTTAAGTATTTCTTATTTTAAAACACAGTCAGATGAGGGGTAACTTTGAATGGTTTTGTTCCTGTATTTTATTACAATTCTGATAAATAACTCTTCTATATATGTTACAAAAGTAGTCAAAAGAGCTTAAAAGTGTTTTATAAGATTAAAATTAGGTTATGTAATATTAATTTTGATTTTCTTATACGGGAGTAACCAACCTTCCAATCAAAGGAAGCCTTATTCCAAGACTTGCTTTAATTATGATTTTTCAATGGCTATACCCTAGTATACTTAGGGGATTAGGGGAAGGCCTTTATGATTAAAGAAATGATCTTACCTTACTTATATTGGTATATAATCCCTAGAAAAACTAACATGTTTAGTTTTGACGTAAGGAGAATAATCCGGACCAGATCTATCGCAGATTACAACTTTAAATCCTCCTTTAGCAAGGCCGTAAAACGAGGAAGGCCTCAACAGATCACTGGAAAACTTCCATCCTAAATGATTTTCACAACTCTTGCACTGCATAATTGTCCATGCATACCTAAAAAATATGCATCATGTTTTGCTGGTTCTAATATCTTAAGTTTTAACTAAAATAGCTAAGAGTTATTTTTCGGAAGAAATACAATGTTGGGAAAACACTAATGTCTGGAAAAATATAAAGGTAACAATATCATGTTAAATATGTATGGAAAAAGGCAACAAGATGATATATATATATATATATATATATATATATATATATATATATATATATATATATATATTGACTGGACCGGATTAAACAAAAAATAACCGCATGCTAAGGCGCGCTCCGTACTTTAACATCTACTTTCACATTTCCACGTTTAGTCTTAAAAAAAAACCGTAATATAACGACTTTTCACGCACATTTTACCAGTCGATTAGAGCAGGACGTGGTCAAAAATGACCTCAAATATGTTGCTAACTAAACTTTTCCGCTGATCCTTAAGTACTTGTGTCCAAAACATGCGTAGGTAGCCTGCATTTTTTTTTTCAGTATCTCTTCAGCGTACCGCTATCTGATGAGCTTAAAGGCCGATTCTCATTAGACGTGCAAGGCACATGCTCGGCACGGGCAAGGTTTTCGGAGTCAATTCCCACTGCGAAAGGCTTGCCGTGGGATAGTTGATAGTTGTTTTGTGTAGAGAACAGTGTTCAAAACTTCCACGTTAATAAAAATTGCTCTAATATTAGACGAAGAAGAAACAGAAAATGGAAACAAATATTGCAGAAACAGAAAGACGTTTTTGGGTGCATAAAATGCTAAAGAAACGCAATGAAGAAGGAGAATTCGCAACGTTACACTCAGAACTTTTAGACGATCAGACAAATTTTTTTAAATATTACCGAATGACCATGGATGAATTTAACAACTTATTGACGCATATTGAGGGACCTCTTCAAAAACAAAATACTTCTTTCCGGGAATCCATTTCACCAATGCGCAGTCTGCTTAAGGTATGTACTGAAACTATTTACGTGTCGTTATTTTGTCTCCACCCTATTAAATTTTAATTTTGAATTGAAAGGGTATATTTATAATGATGAATTATTTTATTTGGGTTTATTATAGTTTTTAATCAGTTCTACAGATTTTTTAAAAATACTTTTATTCTTTCATATCAAAATAGACTGTATTCTATAAGTAACATATCAAAAATTCTCAAGGTACCTACCATTTAAAAAACTAAAAAATATACTATATTCTAACTTACTACGTAGTAACAAAAGAACTATAATCAGTAACATAATATGTCTCATCATTCAGTATCCGTCGGTGAAAAATTTTCATAATATGATGAGGCTGCTGATGATGGAGGCATAGAGCAACTTGAAGACGGACCAGATGGCACCGATATTGCTGAAGCAGTCGCATGTGGATATGGTGAAGATGGTAGCTGATCTTGGTGGTGTGGAAGTTGTTGACTACTTTGGTATGGTGTACAATCATCGCCAGCTAACTTGGCGAGAGAGTACGCACAACGTCACAGAGAAATAAATTATGTTTACGCCCTATGATTCATCCTATTGGTTTACTATTTCTGATAAGTATATTCAGTAGCGTAGCGGTATAGGTCAAATAATTATTACACAATTAAAAAAGTAATATTTTTCGCAAGCTTTAATATATTATTAGAAAGATGAAATTGTAATTTTGTTTTATTCAATTTAAATAGTAAGCCATTGGTTTATAATATTTATTTAACTTAGTAAACAAATTATACAATAATGACTGAATTTAATTCACAAATCTACGTTGATATTGTGTTTCAAATTAAATGGAGGATATTGTATAAATAAATGCAACACAGTAATTATTTAATTTTAATATTTTGGTTTTATTATAACACTAAAACAAGTACCCGTGATGAAAAGTGGTATCTATTTGAAAATAAATTGATTGTTAATAATTTTCTTCATCTTCGGAAGAAGAAAACTCTGTACTGGAAGAGTCACTGTCAAGATTTATAATAATTGGAGCTATTTGCGTGGCGTTATCAGCAACTATCTCGCTGTCCATATACTCATCTTCCTTCTTAATGACATGGTAACATCGTTTTCTCCACTCATTTGCATCAATATTAGTGAATTCTTCCTCGGCGAGTTTTTGTACGTCAGCTAGCTTAAATGTAACGTTTTTCTGCCTTATATTATTTTTGACTGTAGCCCATATTAGTTCAATAGGGTTTAGGTCAGGATGGTAAGGAGGTAAACGTAAAAGAATATGGCCATGCGCACGTAGAATTTCGTCGAATTTGTATTTTACATGATGAGGTTTATGATATTTTTCTGCATTAACCATTCTATCATTTGATTTTTGTTTGAGTTTGATGTAGGCGCCCGCTCCAACTGAATGCTGTGATAAGGTGCGTTATCAAAAACTAATACCGAGTTAGCAGGTAAATTAGGTAATAAATGTTCTTGTAACCACTTTCCATAGTTGTCTGAATTCATTTCAGAGTGGTAATCCCCTGATTTTGAACCTGATTTAAAGATTAATAAGCCATTTTTTATGAATCCCATATCCCCACCGGCATGCACTATTATTAGTCGTTGGCCTTTGGAAATATTTGAAAATAACCCCTTGGTTGATTCGTCAGTCCAGTTCTTTGAAGAAGTATGACCGCTGTGTAAGTAGGTCTCGTCAACATACACGATTCGCCTATTTTGACTCCGAAAATATTTGATTTGCCTGAGATATTTTATTCTCAAAGCTCTTATAGCACTTTTTTCTACAAGCACTTTTCGGTTGTTTTCGGTTTTCCTCCAACGAAATTACATTTTGCGTAGAAGTCGCCTTAAAGATGTTTGTGAAATTGTGATATCCAAATCGTTGTGAATTTTTTGTTTTAATTTTTTTACCGTAACCCGACATTTTTCTGTTTTATAAAAATCGTAAATTATTCTGCGAATGTCGCTTATTTGGTATTCCGGCAAATCTATGATTGATCTACTGACTCGTTTTTTGCCTGGACTGGAAAAATGGACTCTGCCGGTATTTTTCAAAGAACATTTTGCCTCGCTTGTTATTCTTTCGATTGTTCTGATGGAAATGCCTGAAAAAAAATTAGTAACTATAGTGATTTATTTTATCTAGGATGTAGGTATATAAAAATGTCTATATTTACTGCCATATCGAAAGACAGTACACAATATATTACACTAGTCCTAACTAATTTAACGCCCGGTTTCATAATCAGTCATTAGGAGAAAGTCATGAATTTAATGGGTTTTAAATACCAAATTTTAAATACTGAGAAATATTTGACCTGTTTTGCTATTTAACTGTATTATACAAATACTTATGTCATTAGCAAGTAATATTTTTTTGAATTTGACGTAATCTATTAATGTCTTTTTAATCGTAAACAAATTATACAGGTAGAGGTAATGGATTTTGGGAACAGCTATGACCTTGAACATTTCACATAAACTTGTGTACTAAATAGGCATAATGCATAGCTCTTGTCAAAATCCAATACATTAATAATATAATTACAATCTTCGATTCTAAAATATTGTAAAAGACTTTAAAGAGTCTGAGTAAGAAAAGAGATATTTAGTTATATTCTTTGTGGCATTTTCAAGGTCATAGCTGTTCCCAAAATCCATTAACTCTAGGTATTATTTCAAAATTATTATTTACATTTTACATGTTTTTACACTAAATAAGTAAATATTGTAATGTCTCGAATGTCTTTTAGTAAAATCTACGTGAAATAACAACTTCGACTATAGTGAGGGAAATACCTGTGGGATTATGACATACTCTTCCAAACGTAGGCAATTATTTTGTTGAGGAAATTACACCCGTCGAGGATAATATTTGCTTTCGCATATTCGACAAACTGTTATGCAATAATCTGGAATACCGACACAAAATCAACCTAATCCTCCACTATGTTTTGTTAAACCAGGAGGAGTAAACTAAAAAGTTTCACAGCCAAGAAAGTCGCTAGAAAATTCAGCAAATATATTATATCTTCTTTTTGGGTTGATCATGACGGCCTTCGACGGTAATCCATAAATATTATAGCATTATAAAATTATTAAAGGTAAAAAAAAATAAAAGGTAAATTTGAATTACTCCTCCTGGTTTAAAAACAAGCCATAGGTTTGTCATACATACATAGGTTTGTCAACAAATCATAGGTTTGTTTGTTTGTCATAGGTTTTTTGTTCATAGGTAAAAGAGGGCATTGAAAATACTGTACGAAAAGGGAAACCCGAAATTTTGCAAATATACATGTATCATATTGTAGCTTGCTGTGAGGTGTGTATCCAGCAAAAAACCTAAGAAACTATCCACGTGATTAATTTTTCTGTATTTTATGTGTAATAGAATTTTGCTGAACTCTGGATCATTTTTTGTAAAATAACGAATAATTTAAATTTTTTGTAAGTGTGGTAAGCTGTCAACATTATTAAGTATGTCAAATATTCACCTATTTTTGATCTATTTTGATTTAATACAAGGTAGACATAAACAAACAAAATATTTCCACCAGTGGGAAGAAAATGCCTTATAAATAGAAATAGAACTATTGTGTTTTAAAAATAATAGATAATTAAAATGAAATAAAAATATAGAGTTATTTTTGGTCCAAATAGACCACCGTAGTGCGGTTTTGTTATTATTTAGAAGTCGTCTAATTAAAATTAATTTATTGTAAGTACAAACTTACCTGTTGCTTTAGCTGTCTTTTCTTTCACAGTTTTTAGGGTCTCTGCTTCGAGTTTAATATTTTTGAAATAATTAAACACATTAAATATAATCTCCCGAGATTGTCCACTAATAACAGAATTATTCTTTCTACTATTTTTCAACGCCATCGTTAGAAATTGTCACAAATACACTTAACTATCCGAAATAATAAGAAGTCTGAAAAATAATAGCCGCAAATCACTTAAGTGTTACGCACCTGATAACTGGGAGGAGACTAAAGACCACCACCTAAGCCACTAAGCAATTTTGGGTTTGTGCGCGCCGCTAAGTTAGCTGGCGATGACAGTAGAATTATCTTTGTCTTTTTGTTTCGGTAATTTTCTTTTTTTAGGTGTATCGTCTGCGTAGCAGACGGAGGGCCTTTCAGGAACATTAGGATTTTCAGGGTTTGATTCATCCTCGTCATCCATTACAACGCTTAAAGTTTCACTTGCAATCGAAGTCAATCGTTGCTTATCTTTCATGTGAGGCCTTAGAAATTCTAATTGGTCCTCATATTTCCATTTTGACGTTCTATCTACTGCTTGGCCTGTGCTAGTTTTTTTTGGAGTTCTTGATCTTCCTATAGTGACCCCG
The DNA here is from genome assembly GCF_040954645.1 of Diabrotica undecimpunctata. Taxonomy (NCBI): domain Eukaryota; kingdom Metazoa; phylum Arthropoda; class Insecta; order Coleoptera; family Chrysomelidae; genus Diabrotica; species Diabrotica undecimpunctata. The sequence goes on along the minus strand of NC_092805.1, from coordinate 87,140,745 downwards.
AATGAATTTTTCAGAAAATTCGCTTCTACAAAAATTTGTTGTTAATCCTTAAAAAAAAACGACTTAATACCAAGTTAAATCATTATTTTTATTTACAGGTTTTTAGCCACAGGAGATTCTTTTGTTACTACCAATTTACATTCCTTCACCTGATAGGGAAGACTGGGAAAATATTGCTAGAAGGTTTTGGACTGCTTGGAATTTTCCTAATTATTTAGGTGCTCTAGATGGGAAGCACATTGAAATTGTAGCACACAGAAATAGTGGTACCAATTATTTTAATTATAAAAAACCTTTTCCGTTGTTTTACTTGCTTGGTAGATGCAAATTATAAATTTATAACGGTGGACATAGGATCTTTTGGGAAAAACAGTGATGGGGGCATTTTTGCGAATTCTAGACTAGGAAGACAACTAGAAAATGGTTCCTTGGATATTCCTACCGATACAAATTTACCAGAATCAGATATTGTAGCACCCTACGTTATTTTGGGAGATTCAGCTTTTCCCCTTAAACCCATCTTTTGAGACCATTTTCTCAGGTTCAAACATTGCATAATGTTGAAAAAAGGATATTTAATTATCGATATTGTCGTGCAAGACGTGTAGTAGAAAATGCTTTTGGCATTTTAGCACAACGCTTCCGTATATATTTACGAAAACTCAATTCACAACCTGGTTATGTGGAAAAAATTATTTTGACCACATGCATTCTACACAATTATCTGCAAAGCAGTAACGTACAAGAAGAAAGGCTCTCTGTGGAACACAATGAACACATATTGAGAAATCTACCTGCACAAGGGGGTAATGCACAGCAAGAAACATTCAATACTAGAGATATATTTACCCATTTCTTTAATTCGGAATCCGGATCAGTGCCTTGGCAATATCAAAAAATATAAATTACAAGTGTATTTTTTACAAATTCTGTTTGTTTTCATAATTGTTTGTTTGTTTACTTCATAATTTTCAAATCAAAATATTCCGAAAACGGTACACAGTATCGAGTTTTACCAAGAGTACCTTTTTCGTGTAAAATTGAATGATGTTTAAGTTTACTTGAAATTTTGATTAATAATTATACTCTTAAAAAAGTTATATTGACTAATACTTAGTACGATCCGTGTAACTAGCGCCCTCTATGAGAATCAGATATAAAAACAAATTCATGGGATGTATCAGCTTCCAAAACATATTCGTATACAATTTCATTACAATGTTGCCAGTAGTTTCGGCAAAATCGTAAAAAATGCGTAAAATTTTTTTTTCTTCAAACGCCCTGTATCTTGAAAACGGGTGGCATTACAAAAATTTTTTACTAAGCAAACCCCAATTATTTTTCAGTTTTTTACCTACCCTAGAGACGGGGTTACTTTTTTTGAAACACCCTGTATAGTCGACTTCCGTTCATCCGCTCAGTCGAAACATTATCAATGTGAATGAAAACTTATTTTATAAACTAGATCTAAAGTATTATTTTTATTACTATCAGAAATATACTATTCCACTGTTACAATGTTAAGTGACCGCAAGGAAACACATTTTCTTCCGCGCCACCAATAATCAAATTCAAAATTTCCTAGAATTCATGAAGAGCACGTGATTTCGGCTACAGTTGACCACTTACGGCGCGTGATTTTTGATTTATAGTTTCATTTAAAATTTGTCAGACTTAAGTTGAATCTCTCTTACACCCCCTCTCTCTCCCTCAATCTAATTTCTCTTTCTATTTATACTTTATCAAACTCCAAGTTTGACATTTCATATATATTGAACTAAATAGTAATAATTGAATATCTGTGATATATTAAAAATGATATATTTACCCGGGAAACCATGAAAATTGCGTAGACGGATTACCTTCCAACTTAAAGTTTTGTGCCTTCATTACTGTTACTGTTTCATACACATGCCCACCTAAAAGAGAATGTAACTTTATGCACATATATACATACATTTATATATATATATATATATATATATATATATATATATATATATATATATATATATATATATATATATAATTAAGATATTAATATACCTGGGTTCACATAATTACTCTGAATACCATCTTTAGACATAGCAAATACTTCACTAGGATCTGTAATTTGTACTCCACAGCTATTACAGCACATAATCCTTTTCTAAAGCCAAGAAAAAACATGTATTAATTGATCACGTATAATTTGAATAAACAGATACATGCAAAATATAAAAAAACATAAAACAGACAAAAATAAAGAAATAAAATAATAGATATAAAAAACACAATCACCATAAAAATTATTGCTTAATTATATTTCTCGTAAGATTCTATAGTATCTTACATATCAGACATCTTGTCTGTCCTCCAGTAGTCTTCGCATTGAATGACTATTAGTTCGACATTAAATGTCGATCTAACATAATCTAACCTTATTCTCAATTTAGCATTGCTAAAATTATATATATATATATATATATATATATATATATATATATATATATATATATATATATATATATATATATATATATATATATATTGTGATGATGTATTTATTTGTGAATGATTTTAATGAGCAATGAGTGTTTTTTAATAATATATATATAGCGTGTTTATCGCGGTTCTCAAAGAATTAGTTTGTAAGCACTTTTTGAAATTATCTTTATTATATCTATTATGAAACACACATATATACCTAACATAACCAATGTAAAATTTAAAATAAACTATCTTTAAATTGAAATTCTTATGAAACTAATTAAATTATATAGACAATGTAAATTTTAAACAAACTATCTTTAAAATTGAAATTATTATGATACTAATTAAATTATATTAAAAAAATTGTGTACCTTTCTCTCACTGAATGCCTAAATGAAACTGTTCTCCAAAATAAATATTTTCATCACCACTCAATGTCTTCGTTCTCAACCTCGGTTATCCTTGTTTTTGTGAAATTACCTTTTCCAATTATCAGCTTCCACCAATTTAAAATATTTTTCTTCTTAACAGCATTTATATTTATTCTTCTTTTTAATATACCAATATCCAATCACCATATAACTATTATAATTTTATTTTCTTCTCATCTCCATTCAATATTCTTCTAATATACTTTCCAATACTATCTAATTTTAATACTAAATCACTGATTATTGCATACTTTACACTTTCTTCCTAATTCTGACTGACTAATGACTTTTTACTGACTTCATACTGACTGCTTACTAACTGTGTCCTCTTTTCTTTATACTGACTTTACTATCTTGAAAATCTCCCCAACTGACTAACTATATACTGACTGCTTACTGACTGACTGACCGACCTTATACTGACTTCATAGTAACTGTCCTCTTTTCTTTCCAAATCACCGGGTATTTATATCTTTTTCCATGTTCCAGAATCATCTGGCAAGAAATCATATTCGAATTGTTCTATTTCCTAAATACAGTAGACTCCCTCTATAACGAGAACTGAAATGGCAGCCTAATTACCTCGTTATAAGCGGATCTTGTTATATCCAACAACAATAATACTGTGCATACATATGAATATGTAGTTTTCTAAAACATTAACTTTCTATAGTGAAGCCATTCGGAGCAATATAAGATGCTAATAAATATTGTTTGAATGGCGTTTTTAAAACAAAGTTGTTTACTTTTATTGTCAATGAAATGCATTAAAACAAAAAAGAGTTGTTTACTTTTACTGTCAATGATATACGTTAAAACAAAAAATCTGTATTCTGTAAATATGTATAAAGCGTATAAATTTATTTTGTCATTTTTGACTGCTTTAAATTGTCCAGTATTCTATCTATCATATTTTCTAAAGATGTGAAACAGTTTTATGCTTCTTCATTTGCGTTTTGTCATTGGATAAAGTTTCTGACAACCTTTAAAACACTTTCCACATATTGTCTATTAGGACCCATATTATTAGGTGTGAATGGTCAACCCAATACAATGACACTTGTGAATCATAAATTTTACATTTCCGACTAAGAATCATAAATTGTAAGAAGTTTATTGCGGGCGGCCCGCAGTTAAAAAGGGTATTTATTTATTTATAGCTACGGCCGAGCCAAAACGTAAAAAACACGTTTTTCAATCTTATTTTCTCTCGTTATAAGCAAATTTACATCGCTATAAAGGGTTATAGTTCAATAGAAATTTCACGGGACATCTAATGTACCTCGTTATAAGCGAAACCTCGTAATAACCGTGTTCGTTATAGAGGGAGTATACTGTATATGAATTTTCTCCAATAGTCTATCTCGCAAACAGGGTTAACTTCCGTGTTCTAGAGAATTATTTTCTTTTCTATCGAGAATTTTATTGACATTTAGGCTTTTCAGATCAGAATATAAACTTATATGTAAATTAAACACCTTAAATTAATAAATTACACTATTTCAAATCCGTATTTATATGTAAATTAAACATCTCAAACCAATAAATAACCCCACTTCACATCCAACTGTCACTTTCAGAGTATATTTGGTTGCCTATGCACATGGCTCACTTAAATATATCATAATTATTAAAAAAAAACTTTTTACACTTATTATATGCTAATTTCTTAAGAATACCCTCATATAAATAATTTTTATAATATTCTCTAGTATATAACTTATTAAAATAACCAAATACTTTTTATATCTAATATTATCTAGTGTGTAACTTATAAATGATTTTTTTAACACTATTTTTCTTTCTCCTATGTTTAATATCATCTAAATACATATATATATATATATATATATATATATATATATATATATATATATATATATATATATATATATATATATATATATATATATATCAAACCTAGAGCTGATATTAATACTATGACAAGAATTAATTAAACTCAACAGTTTTCCGGGTTGAACCGCGTCGATTATCATTGCGTATATAAACCAAGAATTAACCGAGAAGCCACAAAAATTGAAAAAAGGCCAAATTGTCTCAATAAAAGAGATGACGGCATACGGATACCTACGACATGGAGACCTCTCATAAAGAAAATATCGCTCCGCACGCCAATACAGTCAGAAATGTTGCCGCCAATCACCACGCTAAACCCACGCCAACCTACACCCAAACTACGTCACCATCGATGGCATAAATGAACCGTCCTCTGTTCCCAGTACCAGTAATGTATTGGTTGGTGATCAGTGTAGTAGTGTCTGGGGGCTCGGGAGACTGAGACCTCGGAAGCCCCGAAGAGGATGTTGAAAACTTGGCGCAATGATAATCGTCGCAGTTCAACCCGGAAGGCTGTTGAGTTTAATATTAATTCTTGTAATAGTATTAATCTCAGCTCTAGGTTTAATTATACAGAGACATTGTCTCAGGGTCAGAAGCCCTTAATTGGGAGTCTTATATTGCCATGTTTTAAAACTTTAACACCACACCAACTTTTTAACAAAGATATAACAAATAATAAATTTTGTACCATTTTAAGGGTTTTTACCCAAATATTTGGTGGCTTGACTCATGAACACCTAGTAAATACAATGAGCCTAGACTTGCTAGTCCGAAAACGTTCTGTGATGAAGCCCGAAACGGTCTTTTAATTATATACCTTTTATAAAGGATTTTAAAATAAAACTGTTTTAATATATTTACTTGCAATATCATCATTTTTGTCACTTTATTTATCTATCTTCTTCTTCTTCTTAGCCTTCTGTCGTCCATGTGTGGAAATAGGCCTCTCCCAACTCCTTCCATCGGCCTCTATCCTGAGCAACATATTTCCAATTTTTATCTATCTATCTATTTCCAATTTCTATATTCTTATCTATCTAAACATTCTTAATTCTGCAGCATGCACTTGTTTTTATTTGACTGCTCAATATAACGAGCCATACATCATAGCTCAAGACATCAAGACGTTACCCTTAAGTTTTACTGGAATTTATTGGAGTTTCTCTGGCGACCAACGTCTATCTCAACTAGTTTCTTCTTCTTTAATTTGACAGCTAATTGTACGATGTTAATTTTATTTATGTGCTAATTCAGTTAGTAACACTGTTAGTTATTATTTAAAGTGGGGCCTTCAACCAAATCCGACAGAAGACAAAGGCAGAAGTTACGGCTTTTCATCTAAATAGTCGCGAAGCAAACTACAGACTGAACATAGACACACAGAAAGCGAAGGAATTATAGTAAAACATAATCCTAACCCAACTAAAATATCTCGGTTTAACACTAAATCGCACTCTAAATTTCAAGAAACACAGAAAACTTCCAAACAATTTCATAATATCGATGAGCATTGGACAACGCACACCTTATAGAAAATCCCAAAGTCAAACCCAACGTTTTCTCTCTTCCCCGCCCAGAATAATATAATCTAAACCGAATCAGAGGGTCATGGAGTATGTAATATATCAGTTAACTAATAAGGCATTACAAACAGTATGTGACCAATGCAACGCTGCCGAACAAACGATCCACCACATTATCCAAGAATATCCAGCCATACGATTCTTTGTTCTTTATAATGTTAAGCAACGTGTAAGGTTCATACGAATCTATATATATATATATATATATATATATATATATATATATATATATATATATATATATATATATATATATATATATATATATATATATATATATATATATATATATATATATATATATATATATAATCACCATTTTGGCTTTACAGCTCTGTGTGGGTCCTAGCCTCCCCAAGAATTTTTCTCCAGTCGTCCCTATCCATCGCATTCCTCCGCCAAGCACGTATTTCCATATTTCTCATGTCTTCATCGATGTTATCTAGGAATCTTGTTCTGGGTCTTCCTCTTCTTCTTTGACCAATAGGTCTATCAAGGAGCGTTTTTATAGCTGGGTCGGTTTGCTCCATCCGCATTACATGGCCTACCCACCTCAGACGTCCTATCTTTATGTGTTTTACGACATCTGGTTCCTGGTATATTCTATAGAGTTCGAAGTTATATCGTCTTCTCCAGACACCATTTTCATTTACCGCTCCAAAGATTCGCCTTAGTATTATATATATATATATATATATATATATATATATATATATATATATATATATATATCGACTCAAAAGCGATATTTGAGATTACACCTTCTGTTTTAATGTAAAAAGTATGAAAATAACAAGATGTAATGTGCAAACAGTAACTTTATTATTGAACTTACAAAAACCGCTATTTGATTATTTGGAAGACGCATTATAAAAACAATATGCTATACGAATAGAGTTTCTCAAATATTCATCATTGGAACTATCCCAAGAAAGACATAATGAACTGAGAAATCATCAATTACAAAATGAATTTTTTTATTTTTCAATATCTGTTATTACCACCCCTATTACTAATTACACTTTCCAGTCGATTTCGCATGGATCGGATGACTTTTCTTATAAATTCTTGAGGCATTGCTTCCCATTCATCATTAAGCGCAGCCCTCAATTCCATTATGCTCCTTGGTGCATGATTTCTGTTTCGGACCCTTCGTTTTAGCTTATCCCAAACATACTCTATTTGATTCCGGGCTCCGGGCTCAACGCAGGTCAATTTATTGTAGGTATACCGATCTCAGTCAGATAGGTGGTGGTGACTCGTGCGGTATGACATCGTGCATTATCATGCAATAAAATAAAGCATCACCAATAAATCCCACATATGGAACCACATTTTCTCCAAAATATCTCTGATGTAACGATCCGCCGTTAAACCTCCACCAGGCACGAAATCCAACTCGGTTTTCCCATCCATGGAAATGCCTGCCCAAAATATACAAGAACCGCCTCGATATGACACAATTTCTGGTATACAACATTGACCAAATCGTTCTCCTGGCCTTCTATAGACTCAACGCCTCTTTTCGTTGCCATGTAGGCAGATCCTACTTTCGTCGGAGAATAATACCTGACTCCATTGATAGTCGTCCCAATCCAGATGTTCGCGAGCAAATTCTAGTCGCCTTTACTTCTGGGCTGTAGTTAGCTTCGGACTCATAGCTGCCCTTTTTGGTGTCAGGTTGGCTGCTTAAAGTCTCCTTCTGACTGTCCAAACGCTAGTAACCACACCTCGGACTTTTCTAAGCTCTTCTTTGAAATTAGCACCAGTCAAATGTCGATTTCTCAGAGATTTAGATACAAGAAATCGATCATCTCTCTCCGTTGTTGTTCGTTTACGACCTCCTCCTTGAATCACCAGTATCTTGGTACCGACGATATACTCGGGACACAGCAGATTGGCTTAAAAATTTAGTCGATTTGCCACGGCCCTCTAGCTCAGGTCTTCTCTCAATAATGCTACTGCTTGAGCTGCTTTGACAGATGTGGTATCCATCCCTTATGCAGTTGCGAACTTAATTGACTCATGTTTTAGTGCATCGCTATGTAAATTGATGCCTACGATGTTAACCGAACGCGTTAATTCGGTGCGTGTCGATTTCAATGAGTCAAATTCTGACCCCCTCTCTACGTGTTGCATTATTTATTTATAATACGTCACCCGATTTTCCAAAAACCAAAACTTTTTTCAAACTCAATAATGAGGATAATAATTGTACAATAAATATTATTAAATTTACACCTTTTAGATTGAAACAGGAGATGTACTTTCGCAAAATAATTTTGAGTCGATTTTTTTGCACTCAAGTGTATATATATATATATATATATATATATATATATATATATATATATATATATATATATATATATATATATATATATATATATATATATATATATCATCATCATCATCATCATCATGTGCAGCTTTATCAACCGTTTCCAATTACGGTGCAGCCTCCCTTATTTCAATGTTATTCTATGTTCTTATTATTATTCGACGATGTCTTAGTTATTCGTTGTTCTAATAATTTGCGCTCATTTGCGCCCATATTTTTCTATCTTGTGCTATTCGAGACCACGTTGTTCCTGTTAATTTTCTTATATCTTCTATCATCATATATATATATATATATATATATATATATATATATATATATATATATATATATATATATATAATCTATCATTAATAATTACGTTACAAAAAATAATATATGGCATTTATACAAATGTCAGTTACATTATTAGGCAAGAAGAATGACACATCTGAACAGTACTTGCCTAGTTAACGGAGATAATATCAATAATCAAAAGTAAGTAATAAATTGCTTTCCGAATGTTAGAAATTACTACATTACTAACTGATTGTGAGTAGTCGTTTCAGTTATTATCATAATAAATCACATGCATTTTTAAAAAGTTTTGGTGTCTTTGGAAATAATCTGGTTGGAGTTGGAGTTTTGTACGCCAAAAAGATATGAGAGTTACATGTGTATTTAATTAATAACGAATATATTTTTTACTTACTAATTGTAACAGTTTATACTCCAGTTTCAGCCTCTCTAGGGCCGAATTTAGTTTTAGAATATATAATCTCTCATCGTGGCTTAGTTGATAATTCTGTACAAACCAATAACTTAACTTTATAGGATCTTGGGGAACATATTCTAAAAACGAAAAACGTAATGTTTCTAGAGTAAGATCAATATTTTATATAATTTGAATATTTCAACAGGAAAAATACCCTTGTATTTTAAAATAAAATTAACAATATTTTAGAAAGATAAATCTTTTGGTGTCCTTCAACACTCCCAAATTTTATAAGGTTCGGATTTATCATTCTTTTGAAACGTCTAATGTGTCATCCACTTTGGAATATTTAAAATATTTTTTAAGATAAAAACCGCTGCTCCAAGAGGTGCTGAAAATTATTATGTGTTCCCCGACCGGTTGGACCAGACGATATCACTGCAGAAGGTGCAGGAGGTAGGTAGGTGTAATAAACGACCTTCAGGACATCAAGAACAGAATCACTGATCTACTTAGCCTATATTCTATGGGGATTGGGGACATGATACCTAACTGATATGTATCGGATGTGTTATCCTTATCGGATCATGCATACATATGCTTTGAGATAAACTCAGTTAAACCAGAATCAACGTTTTATAGAGACGCTAAGTTGGCCGATTGGGAATCCTTTAGGGGAGATCTTAAAACAAGGGTAAGGAATTATCCCAAATGGGCAAAAACGTTGCGGTTGAGCTGGCAGTAGACTGGATGTAACATGCAATATTTGTCTCATATGAGGACAACTGCTCGTTAAAAGAAAGTCGCCCGCTCATACAAGCAGCTTGGTGGAATAAGGAGCTATCTGATCTCAGAAGAGAAACAAGAGGGCGAAGAACAAGATCACATGGGCTATTGAAATTTTTTAACCATACAAAACTGCGGGACCGGATGGCATGTTCCTAGGCTACTACAAGGAGCACTGGAAATAATTCTCCTCTGATCTAAATAATAGTCACCTGATAGCAATATTTAGAGCTAGCCATGCTCTGGGATACATTTAACCTAACCTATTAAACTTACACAGACTCAATTGAAAGGTTCTATTACAAGCAAAAATACCACATAAAGAAATATTTTGGGGACAAGGACAAGGAAAAAATCGATGCAAAAATGTATAAACTTGTGTGAGTTTTATAGTAAAAAGCTTTCTAAATAGTTGCAATTTAATTGCAGGGAAGACGGTAGTCTATAAGATTTTTCATTTCAAATGAATGTGATTATTTATTTTTTTTTTAAGAAAAACAAAAATATTCTATAAATATGCTTGAAATAAAAACATTACGTTGATAATCTTCCATTTCATGCATTCATTAAAGACATACCACATATCAAAAAACCCCACTTCTCACCCAATACTAACTTATGTTTTATTTTTGGAAAACTTACCTGCACTGTAATGGGACAGATATTTAAGTATTGACTTAACATAGTAGCTTATTTCATTGTTATCATAAACCCAAGAAGAAAAGGGAAATTGTGCCAAATGATACCTGCGACAAGAAACATAAAATGGTTTTAAAAAATGTAAAATAAATAAAGTTTATATGTTTTAGTTTTTTTAACATTTTTTTTTCTACCAGAACTCACAAATCGATGATTAAATGTCCAAAGCGAACATATTACTGGCACAACCCCAGATTCATGAAAACTATGTATTACCATATTTTTTTCAAAGTAATAGTTAAATAAATACTAAGAAAGAAAAAATATGTACTAAGTACCAAAGTGTTTTTTCTGTCCTAAAAGTTGTAAATTTTGACCTATGAGGTTTCGATATTTAACCATCAAAATATTGTTTAGTAGCATACCTTCTATACTTATAATTTTTCTTTACATCATTAAAATCTGTAGAAGTAAACAGTCTCTTCTGTTTCAAATTTAGCATCTGCGTATCACAAAGAGGGGTTGATATACCAGGTTCAGGTAATATTTGTACAGTCACTTTTTTCAGTCTACCAGTTAATGCTTTTTGTTCCATTCCGGGCACAAGCATGCATCTCTGTCTTCCGCGTGCTTTGATGCTGAGAGCGTAGTGTTTATCTTGCGTTTCAAATACTTCCATTGTAACGCCATATTCATAAACACCAGTGTGATTTGAGCTAAAAATTTCATCAATTACGTTAAAATACATATAATGAGAAACAATGAGTAGCACAATAGCTCCACTACCGATTCCAGACTTTGATAAAACACAAATATGTTGTCTTTCTCATAAAGAAGCACAGAAGAATTTACGGAAAGTAAGAAAATAAAACGATACTATAAATATAAGATCAGCTTCCAAATATCGCTACAATACAAACTTACGCGTTGAATCGGGAATACATCGAAAGTACGTGTTTAATAAGAGCATTAGTATTCAATCAATACAAGCTTCGTATCGCAAATCACTTCCTCAGAACGAGTAGTTTTAGATTTTCACCGCCCCTAAATAAAATACACGCCACTTTAAAAACAGTGGCTATCTTATTCCTCTCTCTATGACTCATAACTAGTTTCCTTAGCAAGTACAATGTAGTCTTCTAGGTTAGAAGTACGCATACATTAAATTATGAGTCATAAAGAGCTAAGTTACGCGTGGGGTTTTTTGCTAGATTTTTCCATCGGGTGCTTTCCCAGGTGGCGGATGGGAAAATCCCTCTCAGGTATGGGTGCTACCGAGAAAATGAAATACTCGGGGCGAACCAAAAATCTAGCAATAAAAATTGACAGCTGAATCACTATATCCAAACACAAGCAGAAATCAAATAGATCAGGAGGGTCGTGAAAAGTACAACAAGCGGTGCAGAAACCAAGGGGAAACTAATGCACTATGTCTCCCTAAAACAAGCAGTCATAAGATGGCCCCAAGTGGCGGCAGACCTTTGAGGTTAGGGGATGCTAAGAATCCCCGTGGGGAAAAAATATGGGAAGAACAATACAAGACGGATCATATACGCAATAAATAAGTTCTTTAAAGTAAGAGAAAGAAAGAGCTAAGTTAGATGGCCACTTCCATCACACCACCAAGGTATTGATCTTATATGGTAAGGCCCTTTTTCTGGATTGATATTCCAAGGCAATCACTAATAACATAGTTGTGGTGAGACGGACTTAAGTTTTTTGTAGAGGTATTTTTGAAAGGTTATTTATAACTAGAATTTAAGTATCCTCCAGCTGAAAAAGTTGTTGAAAATTAAGGAAAAATTTTAGAAAGAAAAATTGACGTTACAGGCCCCTACTGTTTAGCATTTTATTCTTAATATCTCAGAAAGTATTACATCTTCTACATAAATGCAAAAAAGTAAAGATGTCCGTAATTCAATTTTTTATCAAAAGTTGCCTATGGTTTCTCACAACTTTTTTTTAGCTGGAATAAACTCAAATTCTAGTTATAACCGGCATTCTGAATAGCTGTGAGAGGTATGGGTGCAGAGGTCTGTAAAGACGTCACCTTGACGTTAGCAAAACAAAGTTCTGACGTACATTAATATTGGGACTGACAGTGTGGAGAAAGTGTTGTTACCGGGCAAATGCAGTAGTACTATTGTTCGGGGCTGCTGCAAGAACCAGTAAACAATATTAGTGGAAACCTGACAACAACGTTTCATTCGCTTTCTACCAGTAAAGACCATCCATTCCCTAGCTTCTCTTAGGACAAGAATGGATCACGAAAAAATCAGCCAATTAATAGAAGAAAGAGAGAGCAACAACACAACCTCAATCAAACTGACTTCCGTTATAAGATAACTACTGAAAAGCAGTCAGGAAAATCAGGGCGAAGCTCTACAACAACCAAAAAAGCTTCAGAGAGCGGACATGGGCGACCTAACAAGGAAAAGGTTTAAATACCCGTTGAAACAGTCTGGAGCCAAGTGAGACTTATCAGCAGATACCAAATCCTATACGAAAGCAACGAACATAGATTTAGGGTATACACGAGGTATACATAGATATTGGTCTACAATCCCTTAAATATACAATCGAATTCCATATTTAGTATAAAAGAAAAAAATAGGCTAAAATACTATATAGGGGAGGGTAGTCCACCCCTATATAGTTAGCAGGTTAGCTAGTTAGGTAGCAATTAAGTTGATATTTTATTTGTGGATGGGTTTCGTTTAGTGCCACATCATTTAGTGAATTCGCATTTTCCCGAGTCTTGTAAAGGTATTTTAGAAGGTATTTTGTAAGGTATTTTTGAAGTAGTAATTAACAGCAGGTAGTTTAATTCGATAATTTCGATAAAGCAAAGTTGACAGTTTTTTTATGAAGATAATTAATTATGAACGTTACTATAATTCTGCCTTTCATTCCTACCTTTTCAAAAGAATCAATGAGTAGGGCGGTAAATTTAGTTATAAATGAGAACATGTCTTTGCGAAGAGCCTCCGAATGATGTGCTGTAAAATTTCATTGCAAAGATATGTTGCTAAAAAACGCTTGACTGAAGGGGAAATCTCCATGACCCCTAATTATGGCTGCAGATTGGTGTTTAACAAGGAACAAGAACAAAATTTTAAAGAGTATTTGCAAACCTGTAGTAAAATGGCGTATGAGCTAACGACTTTAGATGTTCGTAAACTGGTGTATGAAGTTTCTGTTGTAAATAAACTGAAAACGCCAGAATCGTGGAATTCAACAAAAATGGCAGGTGAAGTTTGGCTACGAGGTTATATGCAACGCTGCAAAACTTTAAGCATAAGACAACCAGAGGCTTGTAGCTTATCAAGACTGACTTCTTTTAATAGACACAATGTAGGAATTTTCTTCAAAAATCTCCGTAATATATTGAATAAAAACTCTTCACTTTCTCAAGGATCGAGAACTTTTAATTTAGATGAATCCCGGCTCACCACTGTTCAGAACCCTAAAAAGATTATTGCAACAAAGGGTGTCAAGCAAGTAAACCATTGTACGAGTGGTGAATGAGGTGAGCGGTTACAATGTGTGCCATTGTTTCTGCTGCTGGAACTTCCCTGGCACCAGCCCTAGTATTTCCTAGGAAATTTTTCAAGCCGCATATGTTACAAGGTGCTCCTCCCGATACATTAGGGTTGGCAGCACAAAGCGGCTGGATGAATTCCGAATTATTTGTCGAGGTATTGGAACATTTTTTCATTTTTTTTTTAACTTTTGGAAGCTACACTTGTGATGAACTCATATTCTAAAGCAAACAAATTGACTGAATATTTATCGTTATGAAGTAAATTAAAACCATCAAACTTTAGAACGCCATGGTCACACTTTTGTATTTCTAATTGACTTTTTGAGGGTGTGCCGCTCGCATGATATATATTGGCCAACCATTAAATATCATATAGTGTTAGGTACAATCAGTGTTGAGTATTCAAAAATTAGTGTTTAAATCAAGGTCACATATTTCAGTTTACTTTTAAAACTTACTTTGCACACAACAACACAAAAACATTTTCCTTTTCAAGGAATTTTTTTATAATTGAGTTTTCCATATACATATTTATAACCAAAGGTAGAGTAAATCCTGGAAAGACCATAGTTGTGGTATATATTGCTAATGTATTGATCACCACTCCATCCTCAAATAGTGTGTATCCTCTAACATTGTCTAGTTTTCCCAAGTACTAAAAAACATTTTCTTTGTAATGAAAGTTGTGCCTTTCTTAAGATATCAAAATACCATCCTACCCTATGTGTTGTAGGTAAATCCAAATCAAAATCTCCTTCTCGAGATATAGGAACATCGTCATCTGGAAAACAAAAATTCAATTATTAGATCTCTATATAAAAAACTAAAAATAATTAGTTATTCAAGTTGCCAAAACGTCAAAGCCAAAATGAAAAATATATAAATTTATTATTATGCACAATACTAGAAAAGGCATAAGATATTAAAAAAGGAAACTGAATGATGTATGCATATTTATTTGAAACTAGCTAACCCGCACAACTTCGTATGAGTTAAGTCTGTTAAGTAACAGAAATCTCCGGGTAATAAAATATATCCGGTCGAGGTTTCAATATTGACTTTACAATTTCCAATATCTGACAACTGCTTCGACAACACAATTGCACTTTGATCTTATTGCAAAAACACTCGCATCTTATTTGTCAATTGGAGCGTCTTAACATGCCCCCACAAATTAGATGATGTTGGACAAGTGTTAAGTTCTTCAGTAGCAGTTAATAGGGGAATCATTATTACATAACGAACAGTCTGAAAATAGAATCATGGCTCCACCAAAAATGTTTTTGATTGTAACAAATATCTTTCAAAATTATGTCCAGTCCCTGTAATAACCTCTTGTGAGCCAATGTACATTCATTCCAAACAATTAATTTACATATATACAATTTATTTTGTTTTATTTTACTCTATTCTATTTTACTTTATTTCATTTTATTTTATTCTATTTTGTTTTATTTCACTCTATTTTATTCTACTTTATTCAATTTTATTCTATTTTACTCTATTCTATTTTAATCAAGAGGTTCTGACTTATCGCACAATATACCTAACAATATAATATATGTTGTCAAGTTCCCCTTTAAAAAAAGATAACATTTCAATGTTCAACATTGGTGAACATTCAGTTCTTTGCAGTGTATTTACTCTCGTGAAATAAATTCATTGTCCATTCATCAAATTAACTACAGTGGGATGCTGTTTGTGTATGGAAAATGAAGAGATTTTCCAAACTACCTCATGGACATATCTTCCCATCTGATATGTTGAAACTTCTTTGTTATTAGTTGGAGCTGCAATACCAAATACCTACAGCTATGTCGTTATGTCAATCTATCAATACTGATATTTCTTTTATTAATCATAGCTTCCTTTGTTGGTCATATTTAACCGCCATCTATTAGTTATATTGAGATTTAAAATGACAGAAAAATTGTTTTTAAGGTCTTTCCGTACAATTTTTCGAAAATTATCTTTTACATAAATGTTCTTCTGATAATAACAAACACAATAAAAAATTATTATTTAATTTCATGCAGTCGTTCTGAAGTGATGCCCAGACAAACATTTTGGCGATTCATTTTTATTAATATAGATAAAC
Organism: Diabrotica undecimpunctata; assembly: GCF_040954645.1. Classification (NCBI taxonomy): domain Eukaryota; kingdom Metazoa; phylum Arthropoda; class Insecta; order Coleoptera; family Chrysomelidae; genus Diabrotica; species Diabrotica undecimpunctata. The sequence goes on along the minus strand of NC_092805.1, from coordinate 87,124,297 downwards.
AGTTTAATAATTTAATCAATATTGGTAACTTTAACTTTTAAAAACTGAACAAATACACATCAAACTTTACTAAGCAATGCTTTATTCTATTTTTTTTAATTCTCTAAAGTAAAACTTTCCTCCACCATGCGGAGGAATCTTATAATACACTGAACCACAAAAGTAACTGAACACATGAAATTTCATAGCTTTCTGCTTTTAGTTTTCTAAATATCTGTTATAACTCTAAATATCTATTCATTTGTTTTTCTAACAGTTACAAAGTGTCATTTTTTGTGACTGAAAAGAAAGTTTTTATTAAAGTGCCCTCAATAACCTGAATATTTACTTAAAACAATGCTTGTTAAATTAATTGTATCTCTTTTTGGTGTAGTTGACTGCTTTTTCGGAAAGTAGAAAGAAAAGTTTTTTTAATAACTAAGAATAATTTGTAATAAGGCCAGATCAAGTAGCGCAAACTATTGCTCTTCATAATGATGAGTATTCCATTTGACATATCGAAGATATGCTTGGAATTCCATGAAGCAAAATATCTGATGTTTTACTAAGATTTTGAGAAACTCGTTTTTACTAAAGAAGACCTGTACAGGAAAGACCAAGGTCAACAAATGCTATAGAAGATCAGTTTCTTAGACTGCAAGTACTTCGAGAAAGGACAGTTACTGCTACAGCTTTGACTAGGAGAATGGAATCTTTTCATGGAACCATAGTTTCACCTGATCATGTATGTCAAAGATGAAGTGAACATAATTTATCATCTTATGTACCTGCTACAGGCCCCTTATTGGATGTAGCTCATCAGAGACAATGCTTAGAATTCTAAGGTGCTCATGCAAATTGAGATATGGAAGATTGGAGAAATATTCTGTTCACAGACGAAGCTGCTCACCAAAGAGTGAGGAGAAGGCCTGGAGAACACCATGCCCAATATTGCTTACCTCCGAAAGTACAGTTTGGTGGTGGAGGTATGCAGTGGTATTTCTTTGAAAGCATATGTAGATCTTGTTAAGTTATGGGCAGGTGGCCTTAATACTGATGGGTATATTAGGGAATGTCTAGAAGAACATGTGTTAGATAAAGCCAAAATAAAAGGTCATCCCACCAAGTCAGATCAAAGTCCTTCAAAACTACTTAAGTATAGGTAAAACAAAACAGACTGCTTAAAGGTGGCAATGCACCAGAAATTGCTGAGAAGGATCAAAGGAAGAAAAGTGCTAACTATTTAACATAAATTCTTCATTCACATGAAACAAGGAGAAATAATTGGATAAACCTTCAAACATTGTTTAACTATTATAATTTAAACAGATACAATTAAGCTTATTTGAAACCATGTGGCTTTTCCAATTAATCAACAGTATCTAATAACAATCAATAATTATAAAATAAACAAAAAGAAAAAGTAATGTTTTGTGCTAATGAATTGGATCAAATATTTAGTCAGCATTACCACTGTGTGGAGTCACCCTTACATTTAAGAACAGCATCAATTCTCTTTGGCAAATTGCCTATTAATGTTTGGTAGTAATCTGATTGCAAGTTATTCCAAATTTGGAGAACCATTTTGTCATAAATTATTTTTTTAATGCTTAGTAGATAATATAGTTTTCAGAAAAAATTATATAAAAGATTTTATTGTGTATATTTATTTTGTATTTATCCCTAGGAATGTGACTCTTATGTTCAGTGTTTTGTAAAGTTGGTTCTTATAGACCTTATAGTTTTTAGATACAAAATTGTATGGATATTGTAGTTTTCATATACTTAGTTGGTATTTCATTATCTATTACATGTAACTGTGTAAATAATTTTTCTTTTCTGCAACAGTTTTGGTTTGATGAACAAATTAAACAGCCTCACCTGTTCACCAAAGAATATAGACACATATGCGCCTATATTCTTTGTGTCATAACCAGTGAAACATTCAGAATCTCTCCATTAATGTTTAGGGCTACTGTCTTATCTCAACTTTAATGTCAACAGAATTAATTGTTACATAAAATAGTGTATTGCTACAGAACGTCTTATAAAAAAATAGTTGAGAATAAAAAAAAATTTAACCTATTCTAAAATTATATTATTTGTCAGTCATTACGAAATGTAAGAATAAAATAAAGGTAGTATACGGGGTAAATAACTTAATATTGAGTATAAAAGGGGTTGGAGTAATTTGTCTACAAGGTACATTATGTTTTATCAACAAAATTCCACTAATTAACCAAATATTGAAATGTTATAATTATTTTAAAAAACAACCTGATGTATCTGAATGAACATGTCCATTGGCTATTTCGTTCAAAAACATTAAAACGTTACGTTCATCTTCATCTGCAGTTTCCACATTTTCTTGATCTTGTTGTGACATTTTCGATTACTATAATATTTGTAAATAATAATACCAAAGTTTTCTCATTGCACTATTGCACACTTGCACAAAATGTGCACAAATGACGTCTGAGTCATTTTCATTTCATAAAACCACAGAACACACCATCCCAACTTGGGTTGGTGTATTCTGTGATACAATGGACAGTGGAAGTGTGACGTCACAACTGTCAATACCTTTCCAAACAAAAGTTGGAATGTCCAATCTCAAGACTTTTTAATTTCTATAAAGTTAACATTTTGCTTCCTCTGCTGCTTTTTCTTTTAAGTATAGTGTTTTTTACGATAATACCATTATAATTCAGTGTTCTATTTCTATGAAATATAGTTTAAAAGTTTAAATTAAAGACATTCTAACCTTACTTTATTGATACATGCATTTTATTGCTATTTTTATAAAACAACATGCTTTATTATTTACACAACATTGTAAACTTGTTGTAGTAACTATTAGAATACTTAGATATTGCAAAAAGCGGAAAGATTCTGTAAAAAAAATGAAAAAATAACGAAAAATACAAATTATCCACACTAAACAAGGTTTGTTTGGAAAGTGAAACTGACAGATGTCAATAAAATCTACGTCATCACTTCCACGGTCCATTGTTTTAAAGGCCGTATGACACTATGCATTTTCTTGCATCATTTCTTATATCGTTTCTGATATAGAAAGTTGTATATAGCTGATAGAATGTTTTCTTGTATCGTTTCTTGCACGTACATTTGTGCTCTGTATCACACTATGCAAGTTCTTTTACCGGACATTTTATGTGATTCGGTACATGATTGGTCGAAATTTTGACACATATAAAAATAGACCTGCAGTACCTGGGCCCTGATTCTAATTGAGATTTCGACTCAAAACATGTCGAAATTAATACGGCGACGTCGAAATGCGACTTTGCGAACCTTGTGGATTTCAGCTGAACTAACCAACCGACGTCACTAATTTTCGACTTATCGAAATTAATTTCAACTTCAAGAAAGTGGTTGAAATTTCATTTCGAGTCGAAATTAATCTGACATGACTGACTGGACTGGGAGAAGTGAACTTAGGTTCAGTTTAGGTAGGCGGTGTTTTGATCCTTGCAAGGAAAACCGAGGCAAAAAGTATTAATATAGCTGTGTTTTACTGACATTTGCTAGTTTTGGAGGAATTAGAGAGGATAGATATCCGACGCTCATAACGGAGGATAGATATCCGACGCTCATAACGGAGGATAAGAAGAATGTTACGGGATACTCAAAATTCTTTTTCACTAAGTGATGCTCAATTTAGGCAGCAATTCCGGATTAATAAACAAGCTGCTAATTATTTAATAAGGGGATTAGAACCATATTTGGAAGAAAGTGTTTATGCCTCTAGGATACCCAAAATGTTTAGGGTAAGTATTACTAAGCTGCAGTAAATTTAAAAATATATTAGAATATAACCACTAAGTAAAATCTTAGTGGTTATAACTTAAGGATCTCCCACATCGCCTTTTTTTTTCTTGCCATCTTTTCTTTCAATTCAAAATATAATTGAGAATGGCCAATATTTATGATTTAACAACTCAAACAAGAAAAAAAAGACGTTCACGTAACGTAAACAAAACACACATTCAACAAGCGTAGTGCAGCCAATAAACAACAGGGAGGGCCAACCCAAATTTTCAGCAGTGTCAAAATGATAAAGTAAATATCCCCAGTTTTAACTACAATCGAAATGAATGAGAATCGCTAGCGATTGCGACTGTCATGGCGTAGTCGCTTTTAAATTTCGACATCGAAATGAAATAGAATCAGGGCCCTGAGGACCCCAAGCCAGACGCTACTGATTATTTTTTAAAATACTGTGGTTCAAAAATTAAAGAAATAAAATGTCCCAACATTAAAACTAAATTGGAAACCACAATTTTTGAAGATATTCAACAGGCTGTAATGGAAGACAGAAATAATAAAAAAAACGGGTGTGGCAGTCCAGTGGGACTGCCGGTAGAAGTTATACTTCTATATAATACACGCGTTCGCCGTTACAAATTTATATGGGAGTCAATCTGCACAATCATTACATATTTAATGCTATAGGTAAGAGAGAGCAGAAAGAGAAAAAGAATTAGGTATATAGGTATATGGTGCATCGTTTGCTGTATATAAACATTTGACCTGTAATAGGAGTATAGTAAATGAAGGATTGTATCAATATTTTTATGAAAATATATATTTTTATTTTCATATATGTATAAAAGGAGTTGAATGCAAAAAAATTTTTTTACACATACTCTGCAGTAAAATTCATTGTTGGATATTGATTCTAACGGATTTCAAAATTGACAGTTGTCTGTCATACAGTGATTATTTTGAAATACAAAAGCCTAAAATAATTATGAACATTTAATAAATAATACAAAACATATCACATAAATAATAATATTAATATATATTATATTATATAAGTATATAATATTATATATAATATAATATATTTATAATATTAAATATATATACAAAAGGAACATTTTTATTCACGAGAGAGGAAGAGAGAGAAAATATATCTTATGTCTCTCTCTTACTCATTATCTTACATATGTAATGGTTTCACAGATTCACTCCCGTGCAAATTTCCAACGCCGACCGTACGTATAGAAGTATAACTTCAATAATTTGGTTGTAATAATTTATTTGTTTTTTTTACAAATTATGTGTTTGAATGGATGCGTTCACCAGATTAATCCGCTTTCAATCCGATTGCACAGTGCTTAATGCTAAGAATTAAGTTTGGTGAACGACTGACAGTTGTGCGTGTTGCTTTGTTTTTGTTTTTATTAACCCAACTAAAATGGATAATATTCTTGAAGCATTTTTGTTTGGGGACGATATTTTATATATTATATTTATTTATTATATTTATTTATATATTATATTTTATAAATAGTGTTATTATATTTATATTCTATTTCGATTAAATTTGCCATTTTTTATTTGATAAATTTATATGTTGGCGGAATTCAACTATAATTCTAATTATATTAGAATAAGCTATTCAGCGATGATTAAGCACAACAAATTTAAGGCGGAATAAAATGGCGACCGCTTATCAGCCGCTTGGAGTTAGCGCATGATCAGCACATCGTTCACCAGAATAGATTATAAGCCGCTTGCAAGCAGCTTCTAAGCCAATGAGTCTGGTGAACGCAACCAATGGCATGGTCTTGAAATTCTACTCTCTTATTTGGAGATATAAAATAATCTTTAAACTCATCACGAATGTGTAACAGCCACACCGCTCCATGGCTGAATACCACCGAAGTTACCATAACAGTGTCCACCGAGAGTGAACGGTGACAAGAGACATATATATGTTTTGTTGTTGTAAGATGTAGGTTAAATTGTAACACATGGTTTTCCTTTTAATAAAATCGTGTAAATCAATATTCACAGTCATTACCTAACTATTTTAACTAATACCCACATCACAACTGGCACCCAACTTGGGCAAAATAGTTTAAAGTGTAGTTCGTACTGTGAAAATCGTAAAGTTTCATTGTGAACAGAAAAAGTGTTTTTGCTCCCGCCATTGTAAGGTGATTAGTGGACATTTTCACTTAGTTTAGTGCTTCACAACAATAAATCTACTGTGTATGTGACTGCTGTGGAAACTCCGCACAGACCATCCAAAAACATCGTGTGGGAATATCAATCTTCCACTACAGACCATTCAAAACATCCTGTGGGAATATCAATCTTCCACTAGGCCATTCAGAAACATCCTGTGGGAATATCAAGCTTCCATTCAAGGGTATTTACAAGAAATAAGCAACAGAAACTGTAAGCCTTTAATTTTTATTACTATTTTTGTGTTAAACTTGCAATCACGGCAACAAACGATAAACACAGTTATTCGCTTAGATCGACGACGGTTTTTAGTTCAAGCGAATCAACATCAGCAGAAATGTCTTCGGTAAATTTAACAAGCGAACAGTTTCAAGCCTTATTAAATACAATAGCAAGGCCTATTTCGGACTCAGGTAGTTTAGCAAAATGCGCTTCTCGCTTCGATGGATCAAAGGGGGCTGATGTAAAAGCTTTTATAGATGCGGTCGAGATCTATAAAGAGTGCACCCACGTATCTGACGCGAACGCATTAAAGGGTATACCCATGCTGCTAGACGGTTTCGCCGCCACGTGGTTTCAAGGTGTTAAAAATACGGTAAACACGTGGGCCAGCGCCATTAATTTATTACGATCGACTTTTGGACCTCAAAAACCAGCCTACAGAGTGTATCGGGAACTGTTTTCGACGGAACAAGATGCTAAAACTCCGTGTGACATGTTTGTATGCAAAGCGCGCGCGATAATAGCTCAGTTACCGGCAGATACATTAACCGAAGCCACTCAATTAGATATGGTATACGGTTTGTTGCATAGGAGAATACGTGAAAAAGTAGCACGTGATAAGATCAATACATTTAGCGAACTCTTAAAAGAATCGAGGCAAACTGAAGAATCATATGAAAATCCGGAAATAAACATTAAAAACGAAAACGAATCAAAACGGGTACGGTGTAGCTTTTGCAAAAATCCAGGTCACGTGAAGGATGAATGTCGAAAATTGGCCGCAGCCAGAACCAGGGAAGCAGATTCTCGAAAATCTTCAGTTGAGCCCAAACCTAATCCTCCTCTAGTAACTTCTCATACTAGCCCTAAACCAACCTTTCCTACTTCGAATCAGATTTCGTGTTATGGATGTAAGACTCCTGGATTCATTAAGAGTAATTGTCCAAAATGCAAATCATCCAGTAAATCCTCAGCAGTATCTGAATTTATGCTTGCTGAAACAGTTAATGTCGACCAACATTTTGCCACAAACCTATCAACTAAACCCATTGTTCAGGTCACTATTGAAGGTCATGTAGGTCATTGTTATCTTGATTCGGGAGCACAGTGCAGTATTGCTGGCTCTCAGCTAAGAGATATCCTCTTGAAGGATGAGGTACCCTTTTCCACAAAAAGTGTAGACATGACCCTAGCGGATGGTAGGACTACTTCTACTACTGTTTTGGTCTTTGATTTAGTTGTTATCTTACAAAACCGCTCTCATAGTATTTCCTTAATTTCTGTGCCCACACACACAAATAGTCGTACCTTACTGGGGGCAGACTTCTTAAGAAAAGCTAACATCATTCTAGACATTCCTAATGACTCATGGTTTTATGGTGATGTCCCTAATATCCCCTACTCATTTGCTCCAGATCCAGCTCAGGTCAGCTCTCCTTGCCAGGTCAATAGCGTTACTCTTGCTCATTTAGAACTACGAGTAGATGAAGGAATTTCTCTATCCTTAGAAGAAAGATCCAATCTTAACAACATTGTTAAGGAAAATTCTGATTTATTCGTATATAATATAGACCCTACTCCATATGCTGAACACTCCATTGTATTGGTTGATGATGTACCAATATCTGTTCCACCTTACCGTATGTCAGAGCCCAAAAGGCAATTACTGCGTCAGGAATTAGATAAACTTTTGGCTCAAGGCATAATCGAAGAGTGTGAGTCCCCATATGCTTCACCCGTGGTACTTGTGCCTAAGAGAGATGGAGGTATCAGATTAACAGTAGACTATCGACGCTTAAACGCAATAACACGTGCAGATAAGTACCCTCTGCCACGTATTGAAGATATTTTGCATGCAGCAAAGGAAACCCGATTTATGACTACCCTCGACTTAAAATATGGTTATCATCAAATCTCTGTACGAACAGCTGATCGTGACAAAACAGCATTCGTGTGTCCATTTGGCACCTTTCGTTACACACGCATGCCCTTTGGTATGTGTAACAGTCCCGCTAGTTTCCAAAGGATGATTGATAAATTTCGTGCTGGTCTTCAAAATCTGAATATCCTAGCTTATTTAGATGATCTGATAATATTATCCCCATCCTTCTCTGATCACATAGACGATTTGAAACAAGTATTCAACCGGATGCGCCTATTTAAATTATGTCTAAATAGAGCAAAATGTTCATTCGCCTGTGAGGAAGTCCTATATCTTGGACACATCCTTTCACCTTTGGGTATCCGGCCAAGTGAAAATAAAGTATCTGCCATATTAAACATGACACCACCCCTAAATGTTACTCAACTGCTAAAATTCCTGCAAACATGCTCATGGTTCCGTAGATTCATCGAAAATTTCTCCCATGTTGCTAAACCTTTGTCGAATTTAACCAAGAAAAATGTGAAATGGACCTGGGGAGCAGAACAACAAGAGGCCTTTGAATGTCTGAAACAATTATTGTGTTCCGCCCCAATCCTACGACAAGCTGACTGCAATTTACCTTATATACTTCGTACAGATGCTAGCAAGTATGCTTTGGGGGCATGTCTTCTCCAGGGGGAGAAAGAGAACGAACGACCTGTAGAGTATGCTTCGAGACTTCTGACTCCTGCTGAACAAAACTATAGCACTACAGAACGAGAAGCTCTCGCTGTGGTTTGGGCAGTGAAGAAATTTCGAGGATACTTAGAAGGCGCTACTACAATAGTGTAAAGTGATCACCAAGCCTTAAAATGGCTAATGACCTTAAAGTCCCCTACTGGACGGTTAGCTCGATGGGCTTTAGAGCTCATGCCATATGACCTAAAAATAGAGTATATCACAGGAAGAAAAAATGTAATCGCAGATACTCTATCAAGGCCTCCCATGACAGAAGTTCCCATCATAGCTGAAGTTCATCTAGTAAGAGTAGATTTTCCAACTCTTAGTGTTGCTGATGTTCGAGAAGAGCAGCTTAATGATCCAGATGTTGCCAAGATTATTAGATGTTTAGAAGATCCCTCTTCTGACACAAGTGTAGATTTCAAGAGGTGGGCAGAAAGAGGATATATCATGAACAATGGGATATTATACCGTTATACTCCTGAAGTAGATGAAGAAGAGCCCCAATTGGTAGCGGCTAGTACACGTATTCCTCACATACTGCATGAGTACCATGATTCCGCTACTGCTGGTCATTATGGAGTGGAGAAGACATATCAAAGAATAATAAAACGCTACTATTGGCCTGGAATGAAGAAAATTATCTCTGACCATGTAAGTAAATGTCTTGAGTGCCAACGCTATAAAGTCTCTAACCTCAAACCCGCTGGTCTCCTACAAACCCCTGTTCAGTCCCAGAGGTTTGAAGTGCTATCTATTGATTTATTTGGGCCTTTGCCCCTCTCTCCTCAAGGTTATACATGGATTCTGGTAGTGGAAGACACTGCTAGTCGTTGGGTAGAATTATTTCCGTTAGAATCTGCTACTGCCGCTGCCTGCGCCAAGTGTTTCATAGACAACATAATCTTACGATACGGAATCCCTCGTCGAGTCGTCAGTGACAACGGTACTCAGTTCGTGAGTGCGGTAATGCAGCAAGTGACGCATTGCTTTGGGTACCAACAGAACCTTATACCTGTATACCACCCGGAAGCTAACCCCGTCGAACGAAAAAATAGAGACATTAAAACTCAGTTAGCTATTCTAACAAATAATGACCATTCGTCTTGGTCTGAAAAGTTACCCGCTATACGGTTCGCGATGAACACTGTGAAGTGCGACTCAACCGGTTTCACTCCTGCGTACCTCACGTTCGGTCGCGAGTTACGAACTCCTGATGATGCAAATCGTGATTTTCGAAGCATCATAGCCAAGGACAACTTCGTGCCACAAATCACGCCCTATCTAATAACTTTGAGTAAAGCTCTTAGTGAAGCCCGCGAGACACATGAACAATCCCAAGATAGACGTAAGAAGTATAAAGACTGCCACCGCCGCTCGGTTTCGTTCGAAGTAGGTGATATTGTGCTAGTCGATTCGCATACACTAAGTGACGCGTCTAAGTCCATAACTTCGAAGTTCGCGCCGCGTCGTGACGGACCCTACAAGGTGACCAAAATGCTGTCCCCTACAACCTATGAAGTTTCACACATCGACACTCCGGATGTTCCTGCTGGAAAATATCATGTCTCAGCCTTGACGCCTTTCCATGCCGATCCAGAAGATCCGCGCCCTGCTCCAGTTCAACCTCTCCGTAGAAGAGGTCGTCCAGTGAAACCCTCAGAAGCCGACCCTCCTGCTCCACTGGTCTCCTGCCCAGAGTCTTTGACCCTTGGGTTAGACGATAGCGAAATGGGCCCCCCTGTTGGAGATGACCTTGCTCAAATTGAAGCTGAACCTGAACCTGACCCTATTGCCAGACGTAGACAACCCCGACCAAAACGTTGTCATTGCTGTCCTGTAGAGCTCTATTCCTGCTTAGACTCTGTTGCCCCACCCGCGAGTCGCCAGGGTGGTGCAAAGGGGGAGGATGTAACAGCCACACCGCTCCATGGCTGAATACCACCGAAGTTACCATAACAGTGTCCACCGAGAGTGAACGGTGACAAGAGACATATATATGTTTTGTTGTTGTAAGATGTAGGTTAAATTGTAATACATGGTTTTTCTTTTAATAAAATCGTGTAAATCAATATTCACAGTCATTACCTAACTATTTTAACTAATACCCACATCACAAATGTTTAAAGCGGTTATGTATTGTTTTTAGTAATACATCTCCTACTTTCAGTAGTTCCGATGCTATTTGATCCAATCCCTGTGATTTATTGTTTTTAAATTTGGCTACTGCTGTTCTAATCTTGGTTATTGTTAGTGGGCACTTTTCTCTGATGTCTACTTGGTCTAATTGTATATCAAAGTTCTCCTCCAGCCGCCATTATGACAGAAGTTTTACGTTTTTGTGCACAAATTGGCGCATTTCTTGTTAAGAAACTGCAGCGGACACAAATTCTTGTATCGTTTCTGATATAAGAACTACACGGTTGTATGACACTATCCATTTTTTTGTTGAAACGATATCAGAAACGATATAAGAAATGATACAAGAAAGTGCATAGTGCTGTGCTCAAACGTTGTTGTGATAACATATATTGCAGAAAAACTCAAGGTATTTATAGATAATAAGGCTATTACTAATAATCCTTTGTTTGTAACCCGATCCTATCGCATACATATCTAATAGTAACAAGTAATAAAGTGCACGACACGGTGCCTCCAGCCAAAAATGAGACCACCAACCTCGATCCTGACAAACCTCCTGACCCCCCGCCAGATTTAAGTGGGAAAAAATTAATAACCAATATAATATATATGATTCCGGTCCGTTCGAAGTATATGTACAGGGAAAAGACAATAATATAGGAAATTTACACATATTAAATATTGCTAAAACGTTCTTGAAAGTGATACACGGCAGAATATATAAAAAATGCGAAGAACAAGTATCATGGACGCAGTTTGGATTCCGCAATTCCTTAGGCACCCGAGAGGCTCTATTCGCTGTCCAAGTGCTTATACAAAGATGCAGGGATGTTGACTGTGATGTGTATACTTGTTTTATCGACTACAAAAAGGCATTTGATAGAGTAAAGCATGATAAACTTATAAACATCTTGAAAGAAGTGGGGTTAGATGATAGGGACTTAAGAATCATCTATAATTTATATTACAACCAAACAGCCAATATTAAAGTGGATGACCAATTGACAGAGGCAGTCTCCATAGATAGAGGAGTGAGGCAAGGATGCATTCTGTCCCCGGTGTTATTTAATATATACTCTGAATATATCTTCGAGCAAGCGCTAGGCGAACTACAAGAAGGTTTACATAGTCTGGACGGTTTGCAAAGAATAATGTCGCGTATATCAGATATAAGTAGAAAACACGGACTTGATCTTAATACGAAGAAAACAAAGTACATGGTAGTCAGTAAACGCGAAATATTAAATACACAGCTTTTGGTTAACCAACATCCAATTGACAGAGTGGACAGCTACACATACCTTGGTACCAACATTAACAGCCAAAGGGATCACTCCAGTGAAATAAAACAACGCATAGGAAAAGCGAGATCGGCGTTCATAATGATGAAGTCTCTTTTCAGAAGTCACGATTTACCACTTGCTACCAAATTCTCTCTTATTAGATGCTATGTATTTTCTACGTTATTATACGGAGTATAGGCCTGGACACTTTCCGAAGCTTCTTTAAGAAAACTCGAGGCATTCGAGATGTGGTGTTACAGACGTATTTTAAGAATTGCATGGGTGGATCGTGTGACTAATGTTGAGGTCCTACGTAGAATAGGCAAGGAATGCGAGATTATTAACACCATCAAAGAGCGCAAACTAGAATATCTTGGCCATGTTATGAGGAATGAACAGAGATACGGCTTGTTGCAACTTATTCTTTAGGGCAAGGTATTTGGAAAGAGAGGACCAGGGAGAAGAAGAATATCTTGGCTTCAAAACCTGAGAAAGTGGTTTAATACATCGACAACCGGACTATTCAGAATAGCCATGTTGATCGCCAACATCCGGAACGGATAAGCATCCTAAGAAGAAGAAGTATTGCTAAAACAATATTTAACCTAAACCTACAGCAAATTATTAAATTTAACCGTAAAGGGAAAAACCGGTTAGGAGTTGTTTTTAAAAATTTTAAATCAGCAAATCTATTTGTGAATGATAAGAGATGAGAAAGTGAATGACAATATGATGTCTTTATACCAAATCACAATGTCACATGTAAGAGTACAATAAGGAACATATGTAAAGAAATATCTGAAGTGGAAATTAAAAATGCAATTGAAACAAAATTGATCTCCTGAAATTGAAATAAACAGACTAAATAGGAGAATTCTTAAAGAGGGAAAAGAACAAAACTATGTATCAACAACCACCATATGCGTAACATTTATAGGAAAAGCACTGCAAAGGGAGGTGCTTGTGTATGGATTACCCATGAGGGTTATTCCATATGTCAGCCCAGTCCTAATGTGTGGAAACTGCCTGTTATATGGTCACAGCAATGATCAATGCAGGGGGAACCCAAAGTGCCAAAACTGTGAGAAAAACCAACACGGAGAGGCCTCGAATTGTGAAACATACTGCATACACTGCAAAAATCATGATCATATCTCTAAAGATAAAAAATGTAAAGAATTCCAACGACAAAAAGAAATAAAAGCCTTAATGTCTTTCTCTAACATCTCATATTACGAAGCAAACATGCAAATACCAAAAAATGAAAACAGGGAATACTCTTTGAACAAAGAGAATTTTCCTATCTTGCATAAAGAATCTAAGCCTAATAATATAATATATATCACAGAAAGAAGAATAGAAGCCATAAATAATGACACAAATATACCAAAATATAACCAAATCGTCAAATCTCAACCCACCAAAAGAAGGAAACCAAACATGACAGGATATGACAAAAAACAACACACTGCTCAACTAATTAATCTGGAGGGAAGATTGAACTGGGCAACAAACTCTCAATCAATGCCATCAACATCAAAAGGTTACAGTGTAAATAAGAAAACTGAACATGGAATCTCCCATGCAATGTCATTACTACCACCACAACATAAAGAGATGGTACTATCTTTTGTAAACAACTTGCTGAAACTTATACCCTAACTCATCTAATGTATCACAATATAAAACAATTCAAAGCAGCTCAACAAATAACATAACCTATGATTTAATGGAAGATGGTGCAGTATCTGATGCTTCAGAATTCTAAGCCAAAACTCAAAAAAAAATAAAGCTTTCACCCCTTTGACTATAATACAATGGAATATGAGATTATATAATGCTACCGTGTATAGCTTAAAAATAATTATCAAAGAATACAATCCTGACATATTATTGCTAAATGAAACATGGTTAAATAATAACCATATAATCAGATGCGACTATCAAGTAATTAGAAATGATAGAGATGATTCGTATGGTGGTATAGCCATCCTTATTAGGAATGAAGTAGAATTTTATGAAACATCTTTATGTAATCAATTTAATAACAACTCTCAACTCCAAGCAATCTTCCTACCTAAATTCCAAATTAATCTACTTAATGCCTATATCCCTAATGCAAATACCATATCTAAACAAAAATGGATAAAACTGATCCAGGAAATCAACAAACCAATAATAATAATGGGAGACCTGAAAGCTAATCATGAGGCTTGGGGTAGCCCCTGTAATAATTTCAATGGGAGAAACATCTTCCAAACATTAGATGAGCTGGAACTAGTTTTTTTAAATGATGGTTCATATACCAGAATAGCACCACCACCAAAAAGATCATCAGCGGTGGATCTCACAATAACATCTAAGGATGTTGCTACCAGATCATCATGGCAAATAATTTCTGACTTAGGATTTAGTGATCATCTACTCACAATGTGCAAAATCGGTGTCCAAACCATTACCATCCACATGCCACCAAGGAATAACAGAAACTTCAAAAAAGCTAATTGGGACCAGTATACCTTAGTATTAGAGTCATCATTTACATCATTTCCAGGTGAGAACTACCGATCATTTGCAGATTTAATAAATGAAGCTGCACAGTTGTCCATCCCATTGTACAAATCAAATGTTAATAAACAGTATCATATCCCATGGTGGGACGAATCTTGCGCTGAAGACATTAAAGACAGAATTAAGGCAATAAAGCAATTCCAATAAACACCCAACTTACAAAATTATTTAATAGTAAAAAACAAATGTGCTATAGCTAGAAGATTCTTTAAAGAGAAAAAGGAAGAATAATTTTAGGAAATTTACAGCAGGCCTTAATAGAAACTCACCAATCAAGACAATATGGGATAAAGTTAGGAAAATAGCTGGATATGGTAATAGCCCAATTAGCTCCCTTCCTGATCCTAATATGGCACAAGATATATTGAACTCCTTGGCTCCTCCCAGTATACATCTACATCAACAAAGTATACAAACTAGCAATACAAGTTCCCCTTTTACCTTTAATGAATACAAATTCATAATCAATTCTAAAAGGGAATCTGCTACGGGACTTGACTTAATTTCATACTCTATGATTAGAAATCTACCTCATTCAGGATCATTACTATTGTTACAAATTTTTAACAAATGTTTAAGTACAGGGACCATCCCGATTGAATGGAAACAGTCATTAATAATTATTCCAATCCTAAAACCTATAAAAGATAAACTCACTGAAACTAACTATAGGCCTATTGCCCTCACCTCTTGTGTAGGTAAAGTTTTAGAATCTATGATCAAAAAAAGGTTGGAATGGCTTATAGAAAATAAGGGAATCCTCAGACCATTGCAGCTAGGTTTTAGAAGGGGTAAAGGATGTTTAGAATGTATATCCTTTTTGACATCTGAAATCCAAAAATCAATTAGTAATAATGAATGTACAATAGGAATATTCTTGGATATCCATTCAGCATATGATAATGTTTGACAGTATTGACAAACTGTACTCTACATTAATACTTGTTAATACATTTGGATATACCACATGATTTAGCTAACCTTATATATCACTTTTTAAAATGCAGAGAACTGTTTGTCAAAGATAACTCTGGGTTAGTACATGGCCCAAATACCACTAGCACCGGACTCACACAAGGATCACCATTAAGTCCAATGCTGTTCAACATATATACCTACTCAATACACAATGTGTTCCCCAAAAATGCTAAAGTCATACAGTATGCTGGCGACTTTGTAATTCTAGTCAAGGGAGTGAATGTTAAAAATATGATATCAAAAATAAACAAATATTTAGCCAATCTTGAGGCCTGGCTGGACAATCATAATTTGGACATCTCTGGGCATTTGTTTAGCAAATCTAAAGCTATCTTGTTTACAAAGGGTAATACCAAAATAATGCCTGGAAATATCAGTTATAAGAGACAACGTATAGAGTGCGTAGATAAAATTAAATACCTAGGAATGATTTTACAGAAGAACCTTACACACATTACACACATTAATACGCTGGAAGTCAAAATAGGTAAAGCACTGAATGTAATGCGTGCCGTGTGTGGAACATGGTGGGGCAGTGACCCAAAAATATTAAAACTGATCCATGAAGCACTTATCCTAAGTCATTTGAACTATGGGGGTCAATTCCTATCTACATGCCCTAAATATATATTGAAGAAACTAGATCAGATGCACTACCAAAGTATTCGGATTATCACAGGATGCATGAAGTCAACTCCAATCCAAGCCTTGTTATCAGAGTCTGGAGAACTGCCATTAAAATACAGAAGAGAATGGCTCACAACAAAATTTTTGCCAAAAAACCTAAGCCTTAAAAACAACCCTGTCATTCAATCAATCGTTGAATTAGCATTTTGTAATATGGATAATAAATACTGGAGAAATAAGGAAAAACCCATATTGATAGCAACTATTAGAAAAACCCAACCTTATTTACAGAACCTATATTCCAGTAAACTTCTTCCTTGCCATAAATATGAACTGGAGCTACAACTTCAACCATTAGGAATTCTGAATGAAAACATTACAAAAAATGAATTCAATCTTATGAATTTTGTGAACTTAGTTAAAAAATTCCATTCATACAAAAAATTCTGTACAGATGGCTCAACGGACACAATGGGAAATGCGGGATTTGGTGTTTTTTCCCCAGATATAAACTATTCATTTTCATCTAAACTACCCAAATATGTAGGTACAGCAGAGGTAACCGCGATCAATCATGCAGTCCAAATTATACGGGAACAAAATATCACAGAAGCCATTATCTTTTCTGACTCCAAAAGTGCACTACAAAAAATAAAAAAACAGGGTTTTCTAAAGACACAGAATAGAATATATCGTATTTACCAAAAAGAGGAATTATCCTAGCAAGGAACAATAATATCAAAATCTTACTAGCATGGATCCCAGGACACATTGGTATTACTCGAAACTACAAGGCCGACCAACTTGCCAATATAGGTCGTTCCCTGAATATCAAGCTAGAGTTTTCAAATTTTACACCCTACTTGAAAAGACAGATTTGGTCTAACTGGGCAGCTGAATGGTACGAAGGATATGGCACAAAAGATGATCCTTATTGCGAATGTGGGAGGCTTAAACCATATTTTATTAGAATGTCGCTTAAATCAAAACCCACAATTCGACTTGTATACTGAATTAGCTAAAATTAAACTTTCCACCCTATAAATATTTGTACAATCCTCACAAATATTAATGAAAATACAATAAACATCTTATGCAACTTTATTTCTACCTTTAATATTAAATTATAAACTATGATATTCCTTCTTTCAGTCCTGGGTGCTTCTACTTTATCCGTCGGTAGCATTTCTGGTGTGTACAAAGCTTGGAGGCTACCCCCGAACGAGAAATGTTGTGTTATCTTAATCTTACTAATATTTTAGCCTGTGAAGAAAAAAACCAGCACAAGTATACATCACAGTATAGACAAAGAATATAGACGCTTAAGCTTAAGCTTAAGCGTCTATATTCTTTGGTATAGATAACTATACATGTAGAATAACCTAAAACAAACAAAGGTAAGTTCCCCTAATAACCCTGCGCGGTTGATGTGGTTTTGTGTTTAAATAAAAAAAAAGAATATAAGTGTAGGTAGACAGTAGACACTGATTGCTGAAGCAAGATAAAAAGTGTCTACCCTCGAAGTAAACTGGGTAAATTGTCTAGGACTTGTGCAAGTCTTGTCTAAGGTCTAGGACATAGCCCAAAAAAAGAATAATAAGAAGAAGAACATCATAACATAACCTCTGATTCTGATTTAACCAGAGATTTAACAAAATTTGTTTTGGTATGAAGTTGAATATGAATACGAATACGTTTATATATGGAGTTGTGCTGTGGTTTATTTTAAAGTTTTGATGATAATTACATACATTTAATGTTTCCACGGTGTATGTATGATACAAAACAAAGTTCAAATAGTAGTAGACACTCCATCTAAAACAATTTAAAATTTATATTGTGAATACTAAAGTTTTTTTTAGCTTAAAAATAAGAAACAGGATAATGTCTATGAAAGGTTCTTCTCCCTATTCAAATTCATATAATAATCAAGACTACGAATTTGATGATGATAAATATGAACATGAAGATGAAAAAGAACAACAGGAACACCATGATGAGAGTAATGAAGATACAGAAGATGCAAGTGAAACAGATACAGGTAGAATTATGATTACAATAACTAATATCTTTAAATTAAAATATATTTGTGAAACCTCTAAGATTCTTACAAGTTGACTAATACAATGAGTAGGATTTTTGGTCACAATCAGTTTTTTCATGGCTTGTATTTTGCTCTGAATAGCTTAGCCTTAGCCTGTATAATAGGAAATGAAACCATCCTGAATTTTTTTTAGTATGTTTTAATACATGTGGAAGCTATTTGTCTATATAATATTCTGTATTGCTAGTGTACTTTTTTCTGAAATTGTATCTTTTGTTTGATTTAATTTACTTTAGTGCTATTTTGGTCCCCAGTATGAAGTATAATATTTTAAACTAAAGTGACAAAAGTTCACTAATTCTGCTATAACCTTTTTCTGGCTTATCATGTTTAAATTTATTCAGAATATCTAAAGGACACTTTCAACTGAAATATTCATCCTGAATGTTATTTGATATTTGCTTATAAATAGTCTGTATATGGTTAAATCACTACTATCTCTTATAGTTTTTTAGATGTAGGTATCTTGTTAATGTGTTGATAGTCTTCACCTTTAATGGTATTAAAATATTTTTCTACTGAGACTATTGTTAATTTCTTCTAATTGTGTAGCAAATGTTATATACCTACTTCCAATTATTGCTATTAATCAATTGTAGAGATCTGTCACCAATAACTTCAAATGTTTTTTTTTAATATGTAGTAAGTATATGAAGTATTGCACCAACCTAATTTTCTTTTCCTTATAGTCTTGTACTACTTCTTAGATCTGTAAATGAAGATTACAGAAATTCACTCATACTGCCAATTCTCTTTTGCGTTGCCTTTGTCATCTAGTCCAGTTACATATTGTTCATGATCTTTTCAATATTCTAGATGAAATAATCATTGAAATTTTATGAGTATATAACACTAATATCAAATTTAATTTACTTATGTATATTTATCATCCTTTTTCCACTCATCATTGTTTTTAGTTTTCCACATTCCATTTTGCTCTTATAGTTTCCCTATGTTATATTCAGGTATATGAAGTTATATTATACAAGTGGCACATTTAATTTTCTATTTATTTTTTCTATTTTTTATTATTATCAGTAGTTAAGTTTTACAAGTGTTTTATCAAGTGATTGTAATCACTTTTTTCCTTGTACCAATTATATATTAATTAACACTGGGGCACATCCAAGAACAGGATGAATAGGTGAAATTATTCATTAGGAAAATTAATCCACAAAACAGAATAATAAGCATTCATTTAAGAATAAGAAGCTTAATTTTCAACAAAAGTTATTGGTAAATTAACAACTTAGTACTGTGGTTGTTACTTTTCTATGAATTTGAAATAAAATCCTACTTCCCAAAGCTTAAAAAGGTTAGAAACTCACTCATTTAATATATATGTAACCAACTCCATAGTTAACAACAATCCAGTAACAAAGTTATAAAACTTTTTAGATCTGCTAACAATCTGGTGGTGCCAGTGTTAAGTGTAATAATTAATGTTTCATGTAATATATTATATAATAATTTATTTATGTACGAAGTATGAGTTTCAAATCTCTTAATCCATTTTCTTCCCATAAGAATATGAAATAAAAAACAGGACCTACTGATCCAAAATTTAAAAGGTTCTTTCTTATATCAATCTATTTGCCAACATTTGAGATTAAAATGTTCTTGCAAAAAAAAGTCATACAAATATTCGCACATCACACTATGTGGAAACTATGTATTAAATTTCAAGAATTTCAAAGAAAAAGAAAATAAATGGTTTAAAATTATATAGATAATCTTTTAAATATAAGAATTTATTGGATTATTATATTTAGCATTTTGACTTTAATTATATTAAAAGCATAAGAATATCCAAAGAAGAAAATGACCTTTATACTCCAAATTGAATAGAATTTTAATTTACACCAAGAGGAATTTATGTACGAAGTATGAGTTTCAAATCTCTTAATCCATTTTCTTCCCATAAGAATATGAAATAAAAAACAGGACCTACTGATCCCAAATTTAAAAGGTTCTTTCTTATATCAATCTGTTTGCCAACATTTGAGATTAAAATGTTCTTGCAAAAAAAAGTCATACAAATATTCGCACATCACACTATGTGGAAACTATGTATTAAATTTCAAGAATTTCAAAGAAAAAGAAAATGCATAAGAATATTACAAGAAGAAGCAAAGGGCCTGTTGACCTCAAATTCAATAGGATTCTTCCTTACACCAACGAGAACCTATTTACTCAATTTCAAGAAACCAGGACTTTCCTTTCAATAAAAACAGGCAACAACAAAAAGAAGGCACCAGTTTATTAACCCTAGAACCACAAGGTGAAATTGGTGGAACGATTTGCACAATTTGGGGTCAGCAGCGACTTGAAAATAATTTTCAAAATAAAAGACATTTAAATGTTTTTTAATGTTATTTGTCAAAAAATTTACTATACTAAATAATTTGATTTCCAATCAGAAAATGTATTAAAAAATAACAATAAGCAAAACTAATATACAGGGTGAGTCAAAATATAAAAGCACTTAAGTATATTTGACAAATACTTTTTAAGATGTCAAAAGTAAATTAAAAAACAACTTATGAATTGAATAGTTTATTCTTATATTATTTACAATATCCACAAATACTAAATTGGTGTTCTGCACACATATTTTTTTCACAATAAACACAAATATGGCAGTCTTTTCTATTGTTACTTCTTGGACAATAATAACATTGGCGATTTCGTTTCTGAGGTTTTACAGTGGGTATTTTGGTTGGATATCCCAAATAATCACAAATAGATTCCCTTAACTTTTTCGGAAGCTGCATATTGTTCATTCCTTATTGCATATGATCTAGCACTAATGCATCAGCTGAGGACTTCAAGAATTTCGAACGGGAATTTTTTTCGTCAGAATGTTTCATTCTTTACAAAACCATTGTGTTTACTCCACCTCCGTCTAACATTCCATAAAAAATTCCCAGTGGCCATCTTCTTGTTTTCCTGGCAATGGTTTTTGCATGACACAGTTGATTGAAGGTATCGACACCCCCCTTATTGCTGTTGTAGAATAAAATTATTTCTGGTTTTTTGGTAACTACATCAACTTTGTCTAACGAGTGCATAGAACTGATTAATAGAAAGCATTTGTTTCGTTTTGGAATATGTAATACTAGTGTCAACTTTTGCGTAAATGCAAATACTGAAGACAGAATTTCTGATCGCTTCGTTTCCAAATATTGTGTAGGTATTTCTTTTATTTTTTCTAAGCGTTCCAACCATTGTTAAACCCTTTTCTAATAATTTTTCGGCTAATTCCCACGACGAAAACCAGTTATCCATGGTTATATTGCGATTGTTACCCTGAATACTGGGTAGGGATTGAACATTTTCTGCGGATCTCACTGCTCTTTGCCAATATATGGCACAGCAGAACACATATAGCTTATTTTTGCATCGCACATCATTACTGTTTTATTTTATTACATAAGTTTTAAGCCATACTTATCAGGCTTGCTGGGAATGTACATTTTAAAAGAGCACATGCCACTAAAGCGCAACAGTTGCTCGTGTATTGTTAGGTACTCTGACGGAATCATACGGATCATTTATCGTCGAAGCGTAAACACATTAAAAGAAATTCAAAACGGTTCTGGTTCTCTTACTAATTATAGGTTGTGTAAACCAAATATAATTATTTCGACCTAATAATTTGGGGCAGTTGTCTAATTCTAAATCTTGGTCTATGGCGTTTTGATACAAATCAACATCACCCTCGTGTTGTAATTCTGTCAAATCAAATATATCTTTAAAATGGTCGTCCGGTAATACATAATCTTCATCTTCACTTTCACCAAAAGAACATTAAAATTTTTTATTTCAAATCCTTTAATAAAAAGGTATATAATAAAATACCCAAACGGGCTATATCACAAATACATTACAGAACGTTTTCGGAATGTAAATTCCATCTTCAGCGTAACGAAGTATACATGCTATAAGCCACTAAAATATATGGGTGAAACCCTTTTAAATGTTATTAATTTATAGATATGTTACATTATATATTATTATAAATTAGGATGTTTAAGTTACCGTTGGAATTCTTAACATGGCAACGTATGGCTCTACATAGGTTATATGGTCCTGAGACAAAGACTTTGTTTTCACCCATATATTTTAATGGCTCATAGCATGTATACTTCGTTACACTGATGATGGAATTTACATTCCGAAAACGTTCTGTAATGTATTTGTGATATAGCCCGTTTGGGTATTTTATAATATACCTTTTATAAAGGATTTGAAATAAAATTTTTTGTGATACATGGTATACAGCCAGCTACAGGAACTTAGTTTCCTAGTGAATAACAAAAGAACATTCTTTACCACTGCAATCATCCTCATCAAGGGCTTTCCACAATTATTCTTCCGTAAGAGGACATTTATTCGGATCCTGTAATTAAAAAAAAACTTGTAAGACGCTATAAATATTAATACTTGAAAATAACTTACCGATAAAAACTTGTTACGTTAATCACAAGGTGGGGTCAAAAATCGGAAATGCGCTGCAAACAAGACTAAATGTGAATGTACATAAAGACACACATCATCAGTTACAATTATATTACAGTTATATTATTTTGTATGTATGTAAAAACAGTTTGTAAAGGTAATTGTCAATTATTATTAGTAGCATCGAGATTTAAACCCTGATAGAATATGTAATTGTATATACTAATTGTATATACAACCTATTCAGAAAGGCTTGTTTTGACAATTTCATTGTTTCATTGATCTATGCTTAATATTTGGAACACACATTATCTAACTCTTACTAACTAAGTAAGAGTAAGTGGTCAAATGCAGCAGAAATCACGTGCTCATCATGAATTCTAGGAAATTTTGAATTCAATCATTGGCGACGCGTAAGAAAATACGTTTCCTTTCTGGTCACTGGTTGATGGCACTGAACAGAACGAAACGCATATATATATATATATATATATATATATATATATATATATATATATATATATATATATATATGTAATTACGTGGCTAAAGGTTTAAAGCCAAAGCCATTAAAAAAAAAAAAAGAACGAAACGCAATTATCAAGATTCGAAGTTTATTTCTGAGAAGAATTTAATTCTCTTGAGTGTCAAATAACTGAGTTAGTCTATTTAATAGCGGAATTAATCAATATCCTGACATTATGTCAAAATGTATTTACACAGCTAACAGCTGAATTAGCAGATTGCTGCAATGGAGCAAATACTTTCATTTTACAAGCGCCAATAAAAAACTGAAAATTCCCCCAAATGAAGAATTACATTACAGTTCACGCTGTAAACGCTTAACTTGCATGGTATAAAGTAGGAATAATAGCACAGCCCAACAAAATGAAAAACATTTGAGCTTGAGAAATAACGAATTTTAAATATTTTTGATGCTTTGATTTCAAAAATGTCTTATATTTTTCATAGTTTTTTTAATCGATTGTATAATTTTAACTTCGCTCGGAAAGATATACACAAGGGCTCCTGGAAATTACCCAGACGGACTTGCAGTAAAAATTATAGATGATGTTATTGTACACCCTATTCACTAATGGTAGAATATTCGCTTGCAATTAAATTCATCAGAACTGTAATAATATTTTGTGCTTATATTAGTACTTACATTTAATAATTTTCACAGCTTAAAATGTCTATTTAAGGGTGATTAACATTACTCTCACTATCACTGCTGTTGTCGCCTGTTAACGTTATCACTATGGATTTGATTATAGTGTCAACATGAACATCTAACTCCCACATTCGTATTTCTAGCTTCCGTACATGGGAAATAGCATTCGAATCTAATAACCTCATCAATAGTAGTATTGAGAAGATGCTTCACATCTTAAATTATAAAAATTACATTATAAAATGCTTCATAACCCTTTATTTGTGCCCAGACTAACTCCTTTCTTTCGAGATTTTCTCATTAAAATAAAAATAATGAACTGTACATTTTATTTCTGAATTGTTACGTTTATTAAATTCCATTGGATTTCGACCTCGTAGATGTGTCTGTGGGGCGTGAACTTCACCCGAGCGCTGTTTTTGACGAACAATCTTGTAAACAGTGGATGACGATACTCCTGTCATACATTCACAACTACTAATTGACCCCGCCTGAGACAATGTTTGTCTCAAATTCTCATACACATTAGACACAATTTTTTTAGCTTCAAGTTCTAACTGTTTGCGAGAGAACTTTTCACATTTATACTCTTCCTGCTAGTACCAGTTTCTTCCATTTTTATATAATTAAACAATATTTAAATCTGCTTTAAACAAAAACAATAAATCATTGGAATTTTTATTTATTAATTTTAGAAATATCAAAAATTATATTCATATGAAATTTTAGGAAGACAAGAAGAACCACTGGAAATTAAAGAACAAATGTATCAAGATAAATTATCAAATTTAAAGAAAAAGCTTCAACAATTAAAAGATGGTACACACCATGATTATAATAGG
Organism: Diabrotica undecimpunctata; assembly: GCF_040954645.1. Classification (NCBI taxonomy): domain Eukaryota; kingdom Metazoa; phylum Arthropoda; class Insecta; order Coleoptera; family Chrysomelidae; genus Diabrotica; species Diabrotica undecimpunctata. The sequence continues at coordinate 87,099,306 of NC_092805.1, read as the reverse complement.
AAAGTACGGAAATTAGAATATCAGTATAAAGAACGTCTAAGACTAAATGTTCTCTACAGGGATTATCTGATTGATAGAGTAGAAAAAGAATATCTTCAAGAGAAAAAGGCAGCTGTAAGAGAATTTGAAGAGAAGAAAATTGATTTAAAAGAGAACTTAATATCAGATCTTGAAGATAAGAAAAAAACAATAGATGCTGAAAGATTTTCTCTAGAATTGACTGGAGATTCCATGGAGGTAAGTTGTACTTGCGTAACAGGGAAGATCCTTTATATATATATATATATATATATATATATATATATATATATATATCCTACTATCAATAAAGCGTATGGACATTGTTTTTTTACCATCATAAGAGCGCCCGGGTACATTAGGGCGTCCGTATAATGTAGTATTTAACAAATTTTGTTAACTTACCAAGATGAAGTGAAGGTTTTAAAAAGTACTGGCTTGTCACCTCTGATTTTCGCAGTGTGCTTTAGCCAAGTCGAGAATTTTCTCTTCTTCGCCGAATATTCCACTCACCGTTTCTATCGACGAATAGATGTTCTCGGCGCGCGGTAAACGACGCGAAAGGTTTTCCAGAACATGTAGTTCCCCTTATTTAAGCCCGCTGGGGCGGCCTTTGATTATTAGTATTGGCGAATTGTTTTGTAAGCAATATCAGTGCAAATTGTAAGCGATAATTATGAATGTAATTCGAATTTGTGATATTTGTAATTGAGTTTTTGAATTTAAATAAAGTTCGTTAAACCACGTTGTGCCTCACTTAATCTCTGAAGCTACAGAAAAACAACAGTACAGAAATATATTGGGCTACCTGGATTTTTTTATCGAGATACTAGTTTGAATTAAGAAATGAAGAGTCTTAAAATTATATCGTTTACCTTAAGTAGACATTATATACAAGTATACTTAATTTTGTGTCATAAAATCATTGTTATAATGCAAAGAAACAAAAAATGTGTTCTGTTGAAAATTAACATAAAGTGCTGTAAACATTACAGGTATGTAATTGATATTTACCAAAAGTTACATATACGAGTGAAATGCTTAGACATATTATTTTTAACAAACATTTATAGTTTTCTTTTATTTCAGAATCAACTATAAACTCAGTAATAGTTCAACTTCTGGCAATCGAAATGAAATAACTGTCAAACTACATATAGACGTTGAATTGACAACATATTTACTGACAGGTCGAGTGATACTGAATCAGAACCATTTGTAGTCAAAAGTGATGATAATTACATTGCATGTGAAGATGAAAGTAGCGAGGATAAAATATTAGTAAAAAACGAAGATGGAAATAAGCTAATCTGAAAAATAGAAGAATATTATCAAACAGAACAGATCGTTATGTAACCATAACCATAATGTACCATAGACAAAATGACTTAATTTTATCTTGTGTTCCGTGGACTAAGTCAAGATATCTAAGGGTCAAAGGGAAGAAGAATGAGAAAAGAATTACAAAAGTTTGCATAGTATTCTTTCTCAAAACTCTTTGCTTTAGCCACGGGCCTGTGAATACAGCTTTGAAGGGACCAAAGGGATGGAAATAAGCTAATCTGGAAAAATAGAAGAAGAATATTATCAAACAGAACAGATCGTTATGTAAGCTCTACATAAGTAAAAATTGGCATTAAAACTCCAAAAAAAAAACAAAAGGTCAACAGTCAAAAAGGTAAGTTACAATGTACAACGAGTTTTTGAAAAGAAGAATGTGACAAATTATGCACAAGTTTCTGGAAGTTACAGTACCATAGACAAAATGACTTAATTTTATCTTGTGTTCCGTGGACTAAGTCAAGATATCTAAGGGTCAAAGGGAAGAAGAATGAGAAAAGAATTACAAAAGTTTGCATAGTATTCTTTCTCAAAACTCTGCTTTAGCCACGGACCTGTGAATACAATTTTGAAGGGACCAAGTGAACAGGGATTGTTTGCTACTGCAATAGTCATTATGTTTTGTCAAGCAAAACACCTGGAGACGTGATTGTCATAATAAGAGAACATATTGCCAGCTTTCCTGCAATGGACTCACATTATTGAAGGAAATCTTCAAAGCGAGAATATCTAGATACAAGCTTATCGATTTCCAAGATGTATGACTTATATGTCAATGAATGCAAAGAAACTAATAAACAATATGTTTCCAAAATTATTTGCCATTTGCGCGACGTGATGAAACAAATCAACTCAAGGATAATGACAAGGTTAGAGAAAATGCAGATACCACTTATAAAGTGCATCATTTGATCTATAAAGCGTTTTGAAGATTCCATTGTCTGACGTTTCTCAAATGGATTAGACAAGGAAATTATGTGTCTATAATTTGACTATTTATGAAGCTGCGAAACCCAATAAACCTTATTGCTTTTCTTCTTGCAGAGTTAAATGGTCAAAGGGGAAGTTGTGAAATAGCGAGTGCATATTGGTTTTTTTTTTTATTTCCTTTTTTAAAATCCTTTATAAAAGGTATATAATTAAAAATGGCTATATAATAATTATGGACTAAAACTGTTGTCCGATTTTGCTGATTTTTTAAATTTGATATAGCCTTATTATTTAATAATATCGCTGTAATAATATTGTTGCTAAACAGGTAAATTGTTAATGTATAACGGGTGTACCAATCAGACTGTCTTTTCTTGTCAACTGACTTCTTTTTGATTCATTCGCTTATGTTAAATAATAAAAAAATTAGGTACTTTAACAACTAGTCATGTTTTTCATTAATAAATCCTCATTTTCTGCTTAGTTTAATAAACAAGCTTAAAGTAGGCTATGAGAAATGATAGATGTCAAATTGTTAAAAATCAAAAAGTGTTTGGTTGTAGTTCTTGTTCAGCTGTTGTCTGGTCTTCCTTTCTTTCTTTTCTCCTCTGGTTGGTATTCAATTGTTTGTAGCGCTATGTTGTTTTGACCTTTCCTCAAAGTATGGCCAATACGTTTACATTTTTTTTTCTTGACTGTAGTAGATATGTTAGTTTGTTTTCTTCTTTCCCATAGTTTTGTATTAGTTAGTCTGTTGGTCCAGTATATTTTCAGGATTTTTCTGAAAGATTTGTGTACAAAAGTTTGTAGTTGTTTAGTTTTAGTTTCGTCCTGTTTCCATGTTTCTGCTCCGTAGAGTAGTATACTTTTGATGCAGCTATTAAAGATATTAATTGTTATTGTTTCCGATATTTCTGAAATTTTCGGTTTTTCAAACTTTATTTAAAACGTTGAATTATTGGGAAACACGTTGTATATAACAGCTTTTTTTTCATCTTGCTCACAACACTGTAGAGATCGATTTGAATTATATTACACAGTTCACTGAAGCATATGGTTCTTACGCGTGTTTTTCTCAGTCTGTCATTCTTCACATTTTTCCTTAGTCACCTATAAATTGTGAAGTGATACGGCATTAAACAATGTTTTTAATTTACCTGTATGTACTGAATTTTGTTGATATTCAGTTTGCAATACAAATAGCTTTACTTTACACTCTTATGCATTATTACTTGCATCCTTTTATTAAATTAACTTTGACTTTTTAGGTCAAGCCTGTAATGACAAGAAAATTGAGAAGAAGGCCCAATGATCCACTACCTATGCCAGAAAAAAGGAGAAAACCAGTAACTGCCCAGATAACGTATCTTTTGGAAGAAAAAGATATTGAAAATGATTTAAGAGTAATACATAAGGGAAAAGTGCCAACTCCGGTTAGGAAACCAAGTGAAACATCTTGTTCTTCTTCTAGTCCAGGCCATATCCAGGTACATAACAGTATAGTTTTTCTCTGGTTTTATGCACCTGGTTTTAATTTGAATTAAATCTAGAAATCTTCGAAATGCAGACAAACTCAAGAGTTTGTTATTATGATACAATTGTATGGTCATTTCCTACAAATAACCCGAGAAACTCCCAACATTCGCCTACAATTTTTGTGTCTTTTGTGAGTTTTCTCAATTTTCCAAAATTTGGATGCATAAAATAAAACATAGGCACTAAATCATTTGATAAGTCTTATTTTTGATTGCCTATGTCTTCTTATTAATGTTGCATTATTTTTTTCAAGAATGTTCCTGTGACTCCTACGTCTGAAGCAGCTTTGATAGAAACAAGAATAGAAGATGGAAAGTTATTGTATGAGAAAAGATGGTATCATAGGGGACAGTCGGTATTTGTAGAAGGTTTGTTTAAATTTTTTTATTATACAATTCTAGACAAAAAACGCGTAAATTATCATAATTTTGTTTTACACAGAACATTTCGGGATACTATTTTAGGTGTGAAGACGATGGAAGAGTACCGTGTTCAAATCACTTACACATGAACTTATATGTACATTATTTACCAATAATTATATTATATATATATATATATATATATATATATATATATATATATATATATATATATATATATTGAAAGGAGTACGACCGTCTAAATTTTAATGTATATATTGTAATTTGTATATATATATATATATATATATATATATATATATATATATATATATATATATATATATATATATATGTTATTGACTCCAACCCATCCAAAACATTTATATATATATACAGTAGACTCCCTCTATACCGAGAACTGAAATGACAGACAAATTACCTCGTTATAAGCCGATCTCGTTATATCAGACAATAATAATACTGTGCATACATATGAATCTGTAGTTTTCTAAACCATTAACTTCCTATAGTGAAGCCATTCGGAGCAATATAAGATGCTAATAAATATTGTTTGAATGGCGTTTTTGAAAAAAAGTTATTTACTATTATTGTCAATGAAATTATATTAAAACATAAAAGAGTTGTTTACTTTTATTATCAATGATATATGTTAAAACAAAAAATCTGTACTTATATTTTTTTCCAACTACATAATGTATAAAGCGTATTTTCAAGGATAACATAAACTATTGCTTCTGCAATTTTAAGAACTCTGTCATTTTTAACTGCTTTAAATGGTCCAGTATCATTCTATCATATTTTGTAAAGATGTGAAACAGTTGTATTTATTCATTGTAAAGAAGTTTATTGCGGGCTGCAGTTAAGTTTATTGAGGGGCTGTTTGAAAAGATATTTATTTATAGCCACGACCGGACCAAAAACGTAAAAAACACGTTTTTGGATCTTATTTTCTCTCATTATGACCAAATTTGCCTCGCTATAGACGGTTATAGTTCAATAGAAACTTTACGGGACATCTAATGTATCTCGTTATAAGCGAAACCTCGTAATAACCGTGTTCGTTATAGAGGGAGTATACTGTATATATATATATATATATATATATATATATATATATATATATATATATATAAAGTAGTTAGGTATTATTGACTGACACGTTATGTAAAATAAAGTTTTATTTTGAGGTTGCAGTCATTAATAGGGCAGGAAAGTAAAACTCTTTGTTCTTTAATCAAGCTTTCGCAAAATTTATTTGCTTCTTCAGGATATGCTAAAATATGGTATCAGTAAATATAACGAAATTAGAACTAAATAGCATTGTATAAAACTAGTAAAAAAACTTACAACATGAGGTTAATCCATTAAATTTTCAAATTTGCAAAACATTAAAACTTAACTTATTTTAAAAATTATACAGTTATGTAAGTACAATATTCCAATTTAATTTAATTTTGTATTTTATTTAATTTAATCAATGTCAAAATGAATTTTTACAAAATTAAATTAAATTGGAATATTGTACTTACATAACTGTATAATTTTTAAAATAAGTTAAGTTTTAATGTTTTGCAAATTTGAAAATTTAATGGATTAACCTCATGTTGTAAGTTTTTTTACTAGTTTTATACAATGCTATTTAGTTCTAATTTCGTTATATTTACTGATACCATATTTTAGCATATCCTGAAGAAGCAAATAAATTTTGCGAAAGCTTGATTAAAGAACAAAGAGTTTTACTTTCCTGCCCTATTAATGACTGCAACCTCAAAATAAAACTTTATTTTATATATATATATATATATATATATATATATATATATATATATATATATATATATATATATATATATATTACGGTGTGTCGAAAAAACATATTTAGAAGTTGTAATAGTGAGGAAAGTTGCGAATTATACAGACAAACAAAAAAAAAAAAAATAAATAAAAATCATTAAAATCGGTTAACATCTTCCGTTCGCGCATAGGCCCCAAATTGTGACAAAATATGAAAAAACGTCATTTTTTTTAAATTGTTGAATTATATGTTTTCCTTAAAAACTCACGTGCATTCCTAGGATCACACCGACTCGCGCGCCACTCATAGTAATACTTCCACAGGGCCAATAGGTGAAAAATTAGTTTGCTGCCAAAAACTGGCGGTGGTTAACTTCCAGAGAATTCTTTAGCTGATTGGGACATCGCGAAAGAATTACTTAAGTGACGAACATTCTGTTGGTATGAAGGACGGTGGAATGACAGTTTTGTTTGTCTATATAATTCGCAACTTTTTCGCGCTATTACAACTTCGAAATAAAAACAAGTGTTCTTTCGGCTCACCCTAATATATACAAACCGTGTTTTGGAATGATGTTTTTAAAAAAAATTTGTCTTTATGGCAGTGTTGCATTTTATTTTTAAAATTTCATAAGTCGTATTGACTGCTTTCCTGGAATCAGAAAACTCACAAAACATATTGTCATATCCTTTTCATTTTTTGGAGGCGGAAAACTTTTGTGCCTGTATATTGTGAAACACTCATAACGATTCAGTTTTTGTTTCCGTGTGAGCATCAAACGTGCCAACCCAATTCTTTAGTTAGGATTTTCTCCATACTGGTATTTGTGATATAAACTATATCTTCTGATCATCTAGTACGATACAGCTGCCTTTTAAAACTTATGTTAATTTTGTTATAGGTCGTGATATGCACAAGTTTCCAGCCAACATTTCTGCCATTGGCAACGATGCCATTTGGGTTAAGAAATCAGATGGAGCAAAAGTAAGGATCTATACTTCATACTTAGCCAGGGGTAAAGTTTCCATAAAGAGACGAGCTTCATAGAATTCCGAAGAACGAGACCTACTTAAGGTAACTTTTGTCAGGTGTAATATAGGAAATACTTTGTGTTTCTCCGACAGGCTTATTAAATTCACAAATAAAAATAAATAAATAATATATATATATATATATATATATATATATATATATATATATATATATATATATATATATATATATATTGCTGTTGAGACAATCAAAAGTATCATTTATAATTTTCAAAAATTCGGCATATTAGGAGCCGTTTTGGTTTGTAACTGACCTACAGCTATTGCTGTTGATACTGCTGAGGCAACTGAGTTATTAGAGAAAATTGGTGCTGTTAATTTCACATCGTGCTCTCACATTGGTTTTGTCGATATTGTATGTGTGTTCAATATCTTGACATGCTATCTGGTTAGAATCGGTATAAAACGTCTTTTTGTGAAGAAAATTATTTCTTAGACTTTTTAATATATGAGTTGTATCAAATACAGTGAACATCCTCTGGTTTCCTGTTTCTATTGCAGGCTGGACCTTACATGCGCCTAACAGACCTGTGTTGGCAAGTTTGTTTGTTCTTATGAAAGCATTTAACTCTTGAAACCCTTCTATAATATCATCTAATTTATTGTAATCCAATTGTTTTTTCAAAGAAATTGCATCAAAGATTAACACGAATTTTTTCCCACTCATCCATTGTCTCTGCTTTTTTTCAATTTGTCCATTAAGGAAGTGTTTAAACCAGTTCTTAATTTTATGACTTACTTTGTATTCTTTTTACTGAAGGTAATATAAAGTTAAGAAAACTAATTAATGTATAAAGAATGGTCAGAGCTAAATCATTTTCATCGTGACTCCATTGTGAACGAGTTTTGTGTAAAAATTGCATATTAACAAAAGTGTACACGTTTTCTTTTCTAATAGTGTCTGTAACATGAATTTGGGTACAAAGCTTGTAACGAAATTATTTTGCCTTCCATAGGGTAAGAATATAGGGTAGAAAATTGGGGACAGAAACTATGGGGGCGAAGATAGGGCAAGCAAAATAAACGCTACTATGCGAACGGCACTCAGGGGGTTGCTGGAGAGCTGGGGTCGTGGATAAGTGAATGGCAAGGGGGTTGAGATTGGGGCATCTACACAAAAAAATTAAACAAAGGGGTTACTCAAGTAATTCTCCTAGGCAACTGGATTAAGATAACAAGAAAGGGCTTCTAGCTATTTTAAGGGAAGGACGCCGCTTCGAAGAATCCTAAACTTGCTGGATTTAGGAAAAATATCCTAAAATAAAAAGATACATAAAGGGTTAGGAGATTTTCTGAAATAAATACAACAGAATGGTTGGAGCAATAAATTAAACATTTATTTGTGTCTCTAACAAACAGTTATCAATCATATAAATGGCACAAAAAATATACTATATAAATAGTTGCCAAATACAGAATAAAAAAAAAACTTACCGGTTCACAAATCTTATGATGGTTACTCTGTTTTAAACTGCCATATTGCAAAGAGTATTATCACCGTAACCGGTCTTATAACACAAAGAAATTGAATCGACTCGCGATTCCTAATTACTCAAAACATCTTTTCTGTCTCAGATCTATCGTTTGACTCCTGGATGCCTTACATTTTACAAATTTCAACGCAAAATAAATTCCCCTCGCGCCTCACAGCTAGTTTTTGCCTACAGACTTTAAACAAACAATCTACCCTTTTTTGACCTCGTTCTTAGCAACGAACCGACAAAAAAAACTTCTTGATTGTTTACTTTTAAATTGGTTAACTGGAAATTTTTTACCTCACAATACATACAGAGAATAGGGGAATATTAATGTAAACAAAGACAAAAAAAATATTCTCAGTTAATACGTCTTAGAAAAACCGTATACCTGACTTGCAATATTATATTAGGGGACTCGAATGTAAACAAATCGTTGTTCAGCGACAAAAACAACTTAATACCAAAACTTGATATTTAGAATCTCAACTTAAAATGCCATAATATATTGATCGTTTTAAAATTCATTTGCAAACAGAAAAACGAAAATATTCCACCAGATTTAAAACGCTACAATGCCCCTTCTTAAAAGAAAAAACTCGGATAATCTTATCCAGTTTTTGATAAAGGCAAAACAACAAAAACCAAATCAGAAGATGACCTCTTAACTGAGTCGAAACTTCTTAATATCTTTTAGATGATGGCTAGCATGGGATTAAACAACAAAAACAAAGTTAGTTACAAAGAATGGGCTAGCGTGCCATCGATTGCCAGACTCTTTAAAGTCGAGTAGACTAAAACCTACTTGAACTGTAGGTGACATGAGTTTCTACGCCTTAGGGGAAGCTAACCTTATGCCCTGCAGTGAACCTCGCTGACATTCACAGCAGTAACACAAGTGATTTGTCGGGCAGGCATAGCCATGACACCTCGTTGCCTAAACCAAGTGCTATGCACAAACCCAAAAAAAAATTGCTCTACACTTAATAGGTAGGCGTCTACTATCTCCACTATACGCCTAGCGAGAGAGGGAATTCGGCAACGGTTCCCCAAAAAAATTAGGATATAGCCCCTAAATCTATATACCTACATATGACAAAATGTGATTCTCACATGTGTCTCCAATCAAAATAGGTTACCTGTACTAAAATTATCAAAAGTGAAGCAATGTTCCAAAGGGATGAAATCAAATCAACATACAAACTTGAAAACGAAGACAGGGGAAAGGATGAACTAAGTACTTAAGGATGACATATTGTCCTCATCTGACACAAAAGGCTTTAAATCTTTAATGTGCCACTTACCAAGATCTGAACCATTTAAATCTGACAAACGATAAACCACTGGTGACAATTTTTCCTTGATAGTTGCTTCAATATACTTTGGCGCTAGTTTGGACATAAACTTGTTGACAGCACAAGACAAAACCTTATTTCTTTCCCAAACTCTATCACCCACTTGAAATTGGACTTCTTTTCTACGTAAGTTGTAACTTCTAGCGTTACGTTCATATCCTTTTCGAAGATTAGCCTTAACCTTTTCAAAAACTTTATCTAGACCTTTAACTTCTGAAGCATACATGTTACGGTCACCTGGAATTATCTCAATATCTTGGTTCTGTTGATCCTTGTGATCAACACCATAATAGTTTCCACTTAAAGGAACATGACGGCCATAATTCAAGAAAGCTGGAGTATATCCAGTCACTTCATGCTTTGCAGTGTTAATAGCTTGTCTGATCTTTGCTAAGTTCTTGTCCCAATCTACGTAGTCTTTCACATATGTACGTATTGCTGTACCAATGGTTCTATTGTTCCTCTCCACAAAATTACACTGAGGTGCATACACTGGGCTAAACCATACTTTCTGAACGTTATACCTATTACAGAGCTCAATTAAGAGAGGATTGTTCAGATTTGAGGCATTATCACAAATCACATATTGAGGAACACCAAACATTAGGAAAACATCATTTTCCAAAAACTCAACAATATTCTTAGCCGTGGCCTTTCTTAAAGGTTGGACTAACGTATATTTACTAAACCAATCAGCAACTACTAATAACCACGTATAACCTTTCTTTGAACGAACAAAGGGACCTTTCAGATCTATTGCAACTATCTGCCAAGGGAACTTGGCCTCTCTCTGCTTACCCATTTTACCTAATGGAGCGTAATTTGGTGTCTTCTGAGCACCACAAACTTTACATGACCTGACAAATTTAAGCACATCAACACGCATCTGGGGCCAATAATATCTTTCTTGAATACGGGACAAAGTTTTGGAAAATCCAAAGTGAGCACACGTAGGTGGCTCATGACAAGACTGCATAACTTCAAACCTTTGTGGTTTGGGCACAAGAATTTTCCACTCTACATCATTAGTCTTAAAAGAATTTTTGGTAGGGGCAAACTTATAAACAAAATCATTCTCCACCTTCCACTGTGGAAAATCAAAGGGGGATCGGAGTATCTTTGATCTTAAATTATCGAACCAAGGATCTATTCTATCTACATCAATCTCTAAATAATTAATCTCTTGGGTAGTTTCTATTTTATTTTTTCTTCGGGAAGAATGCCATGTCCTATCCTCAAAGTTTAATAACAATGAGAATTGACGCATAACATCATGTCCCAAAATGAAACTGTAAGGGACAGAAGGTACAACAAAAAATTTTACCATATGACACACACTATCAGCCTCTACTGGAAGATCAATGGTACCAACAACTGATTTATTTGAACCATCTGCTAAGCGGACATGCTTAGTAGATGTGGGATTATATTTAATTTCTTGGGAATTTAGAAATTCAACTCCAGCTGCACCTACAACCGAACCACTGTCTAAAAGAACTACAAAGTTTCTAGAGAAAATGGAAATACTAACATGGGACGACTATCAAAATCTTTCTTTTCAAAAATTGGGTTCAATGATGGCCTGTAACGTCTATTGGTCGTATATCTATTTGAAATACAACACTTAGGACAAGAAGATATGGTCACACCTTTATAACCACAACGATAACAAGATACTGACTTGCTTCTACAGTCACGGGAAATATGACCTGGCCTATTACAATTAAAACAAACAATCTTTTTCGGATTTCTGGGGGCTTGATAAGGAGCAGACTGCATTACTGGAGGTGGAAATGAAAAAGATTGCATCATTGGAGGTGGGGATGAAAAGGACTGATTTCTTACTTCAGCATTTTCTGGTGGACTGGGTCTATCATTTTCATACATTCATTTGGGATTGGGTCTTCTTGAAGAATTATTTTCTCTGTCCTGTCTGTTACCTACTTCACTTCTGTCTTGCTTGTTTTGATTATTCACCACATGAACTTGTTCTTTGGGCTTTTCTGAATCATCAATTGAAATACCAGCAAGACCTTTAGTAGTCTGCAACAAGGGCAGGACATTCTGCTCCAAACGTTTTATAGTTGCTACAAACATTTCTACTGTAGCAAAATCTTGTAGGTCTATTAGTGGAATGTAGTCCACTAAAATATTTTTCCTCATTATTTTCACTTTTTGGGCTTCACTAGGATATGTTTCCAAACGTTTAAAAAGGTTTTCCATCACTGCTGAATAAATGGTTATGGATTCATTCCTTTTTTGCTTTCTACTTTTAATTTCATCTAAGAGATTATCATTATAATCTGGGTGCAAAAAAGCAGATTTGAGTAGGGCTACCAACTCATCCCAACTACTAATTTTATCTCTAACACTTCTATACCAAATAGCAGCATTACCTTCAAATAGTTCAATGGCTGAACGAAACAGGATGTCTTCGGAAATATTCCGAGACCTAGCAGAATCTCTAAATTTCTCTAAAAATGTGGGGAGAGCTTTACTTTCACCATTAAACTTAATATATAAATCAGAAGTAATGACAGGAGTTGAAACCCGTATTATTGGGGCTGGGACTGTACAACTGGGAACTACAAGGACTGAAACTGGGCTACTAGTGGATGGTTTTACTAAATCATCAGACATTTCTAGTTTTTCTAACACATCACCCTGTAACAACAACAAATCATCTTTACACTCATTGACAAACTTTTTTACATCTTCCTTAACATCATCCATAGGGAAATTCTCTAATCTGGTATCTAAATGTGTAGACCTTGTCTCAAATCTAGCAAAATCAGCTTTATTTGATTCTACATTTATTGATTGAGCACTAATACATAAATCTTCCATAATCAACTTAATCTCACACAACTCTTTCTCAGGATCTACTACATTACTAACCAAATCGACTAAACTTGAAGACGAAGTGGCCTCCATGGCCAACAAAGCTCTCAACATCTTTCTCTTATCATCAACTGTCTTATTTGGGACATTTTTACCTCTTATGAAAAGCTCATAAGATAACTCTCCTGATCTCAAATGATTAACCTGAGTAGACTTCATTTTTCAAAATTGGATGAAAAGCAAACACACTAAATAACTAAGATCTAACTCAACAACTAGTAGAAAATATGACAATTTTAAGAAACAATCATTTCCATTTATCACCTGATAGTAAGTCTCACTTGCACACCCGCTTACTGGAATCCAAAACTCATCCAATTCGCTGCAACTTCTGCTCTTGACTTAGTAATCAGTTGCTAAACAAAAATGAGGTCTCTAACCTGTCTCTTAAAAGTTCACACCTCCACTAACAAGGACTAAAAAAATGGTTTCAAACAACATGGGACAACATGGACACTAACAAACAACATAAACCGTACATACAGGGAAAGACAAAATACTAATAATATTGAAAACTTGACCTTTGAGTGAGCTACATTAAATAACACCAAAAAACCAACTCTTGTTCTGAAAACTAAATGAGACTGCTCCTAGTCAAAACTAAAACAACATCTCCTGATCACGAGTATATTACACCTGTGGTCACTCAGACACAAGAAAGGATACACAATAAACAAACAGTCTACTACTAAGACTAACTTGTCGAATCTTCTCTACGACTCACAATGACTACTCCTCGTACAACAACTTTAACTAACCTGTGGCATTTAATACACCGTCAAAGATGGTTAATTAGAAGACAAATTGCATCACATTACTACACAACTACACAGCTCAAACAAAAAAAAACTCACTCACAACAATACAGACATTTACTCAAAATGACTGAACAAACAAAATTACAAAAACCGATTTTTCTGTAAAATCTGTCTAATCAACTAAGAATAAATGCAACCAATAACTGATATTTGTTACTGTTATTAACTTTTAAAAATTCTTTTCAATATTAAAACATCATCCAAAACAATATTTAAATAGTCAACTCAAATATTTGCTTTCATTTACCAAATACACAAAATACATATATAGATATACAGTACATTACATAAAAAACAACAATACATATGTTATACAAAAAATACATATGTTGATATACAATAATACATATGTTAATATATAATACAATAAACAATTAATGTTTGTGAGACACTGGGACACTATTCGAAAAAGGGGGTTTCATATAAGTGGCAGAAACTAGGGAAAAATTGAAAAATATATTGGTTTGGGGGAAAAGAATCTGTCTTACTTTGTTAAGACAACTGGTGTAGGGATATTCAGGAGCCTCACACGTTGGGGGGCGCCAATTTGTATCCTTAGTACAAATGGAGCAAATCTAATATATGCCAGCCACGTTGGGCGCTATTTTGTAACGAAGTACAAATAGCGCAAATCTAAAACATGCCAGCCACGTTGGGCGCTATTTTGTAACGAAATTATTTTGCCTACCATAGGGTAAGAATATAGGGTAGAAAATTGGGGACAGAAACTATGGGGGCGAAGATAGGGCAAGCAAAATAAACGCTACTATGCGAACGGCACTCAGGGGGTTGCTGGAGAGCTGGGGTCGTGGATAAGTGAATGGCAAGGGGGTTGAGATTGGGGCATCTACACAAAAAAATTAAACAAAGGGGTTACTTAAGTAAATCTCCTGGGCAACTGGATTAAGATAACAAGAAAGGGCTTCTAGCTATTTTAAGGGAAGGACGCCCCTTCGAAGAATCCTAAAGTTGCTGGATTTAGGAAAAATATCCTAAAATAAAAAAATACATAAAGGGTTAGGAGATTTTCTGAAATAAATACAACAGAATGGTTGGAGCAATAAATTAAACATTTATTTGTGTCTCTAACAAACAGTTATCAAACATATAAATGGCACAAAAAATATACTATATAAATAGTTGCCAAATACAGAATAAAAAAAAACTTACATGTGTCCGTTTACAAAGGGGTTGGAGATACTACAAAAACTTACAAATGTTACCGCACAGAGATTAACCTTTTTTTAAAACAAACAAAACAAATAAATATCGAAACAAATAAAGCTATCATATGTTAACATTAAATTTAAAAAAAAAACAATTAAAATGACAGCTAAGTTAAACCATAAAATTTACAATTTATTAAATATTACAAATTCTTTTTAAATTTTAACGAAAGCAATTATTAATAATTATCAAAAATAATGTCTGTCTTTACTTTAAAATTAATATGTTAAATGTTACCTTGATTTCACTGTTTAGCACTTAACTTTCAAAAAAACTTGTTAACATCTATGGGACTCTATCTGGACATATTCTCCAACAGGGACAAAGCAAACCATTTCCATGCTCAGGGACGAACAATCAATAGATGTAAAATTAGGTTCTGTGGAGGAAGCAAGCTGACGACGGGGAGGACGGCTATATAAACATTTTACAAAATTTCTTCAGTGCCGGTTCACAAATCTTATGATGATTACTCTGTTTTAAACTGCCATATTGCAAAGAGTATTATCACCTTAACCGGTCTTATAACACAAAGAAATTGAATCGACTCGCAATTCCTAATTACTCAAAACATCTTTTCTGTCTCAGATCTATCGTTTGACTCCTGGATGCCTTACATTTTACAAATTTAAACGCAAAATAAATTCCCCTCGCGCCTCAAAGCTAGTTTTTGCCTACAAACAATCTACCCTTTTTTGACCTCGTTCTTAGCAACAAACCGACAAAAAAAA
The DNA here is from genome assembly GCF_040954645.1 of Diabrotica undecimpunctata. Taxonomy (NCBI): domain Eukaryota; kingdom Metazoa; phylum Arthropoda; class Insecta; order Coleoptera; family Chrysomelidae; genus Diabrotica; species Diabrotica undecimpunctata. The sequence continues at coordinate 87,083,741 of NC_092805.1, read as the reverse complement.
CTTCTTGATTGTTTACTTTTAAATTGGTTAACTGGAAATTTTTTACCTTACAATACATACAGAGAATAGGGGAATATTAATACAAAGACAAAAAAAAATATTCTCAGTTAATACGTCTTAGAAAAACCGTATACCTGACTTGCAATATTATATTAGGGGACTCGAATGTAAACAAATCGTTGTTCAGCGACAAAAACAACTTAATACCAAAACTTGATATTTAGAATCTCAACTTAAAATGCCATAATATATTGATCGTTTTAAAATTCATTTGCAAACAGAAAAACGAAAATATTCCACCAAATTTAAAACGCTACAAGCTGACAGTTTTTCTGGCGGCACTTTTTCTTTAAAACATTTACTTAATACTCAAATTTTTTTACTTTCTCCGTCAATTCAGTTTCAAGTTTTGTTTCAAATTACTCACACAACTGGAAATATCACTGACAGTACTACTTGATCTCTTAGTCGATGGAGTTTACCTAACTGTGCATTCGCCACTTTTTTAGATCTTTTACGTTTCGTACCGCAGTAAATGTTTGTAGAGTCTACCGGAGTGGTATCACCTAAAATAGGTAATTGAAATTTATGTACAATTTTAATTAAAAAGAAACAAGCATCTCCATTATTTCTGGAGAGATACTACCAACGGATTCACATTAAAAAAAAATCTCTCTTGATTTATACTCAAGTCACGAAAATGCTACGGAACCTCTAAAAATCATACGAACAAGCTAAATTTTGCTGAAAATATTAATTTTGGGACCCTAAAAAAGTTGCAAAAATGTTTACTACTTTTACTCCCGGACTTCCCCCTAAAACCCCTTCGTAGGGGGGTAAAAACGCAAAAAACTCGATCTACCAAGAATCTGTACGCCATAAAAAAATGTTTTAAATAAAAAATGAAGCAGAGAAAATTTTAAATAAAGATGTTTATTAGCACTTTTTGTGTAGAATGAACCGTTCTCTCACAAACAACGCTTGAAGCGGCCGTCGATTTTGAATATTAGTTACACGCCCGACATCAATGTTCAATAAAATTTGTATCCGAGTATAAAATTCACAATGGAAGTAGAAAATAATCGGTCCCTTCCCTTTCTCGATGTGTTAGTCACCTCCAAGCCCAATGGCCGATTGGGTCACTCTGTTTATAGAAAAAAGACTCACACGAATCGTTACCTACATGCTTCATCACACCACCATCCTGCCCAAAAGAATTCTGTGATCAACTCTCTCATCCATCGGGCCATTTCGATTTCTGAACCTGACAACCTTAGAGAAGAACTTGGCCATCTGCAAAAAACCCTTGTCGCCAACGGTTACTCCAAGTCCACAATTCAAAATATTACACACCGACATCTACATCCCCCTTTACACCCTAGGACGACAAATTCAGAATCTTCGGGTAATACTCCTGTGGCTTTTCTTCCGTATATTCGAAGTGTCACTGATAGGATTGGCAAAATTCTTCGCAAAGAAGGTATCAGGACTACTTTTCGACCACTCAAGAAAATCTCACAATATCTACCCTCTCCTAAGGATCCATTACCGCCCCTATCTTCCTGTGGTGTCTATTCTATTCCTTGTTCATGTGGACAAGTGTATATTGGCGAAACTGGTCGCTCCGTCAAAACTCGGATTCAAGAGCATCAAAGATGCATTCGATCAGGTCTTTTCTCCCATTCTGCAGTTGCAGAACACTGCCAAGAAACCGGTCATTCCATATTGTTCGAAAAAACCCATATTATTTCTAAGAGCCCCTTCTTTTATTCTAGGAAATTCCGCGAATCTCTAGAGATCCGAAAAAATCCACATATCAATCGAGAGGAAGGATACTACTTGTCTCCCATCTGGAATCTCAGTCTAGAGCCGCCGTCCGGTCCCGCTACCACGATGCAGCCACATGATTGGCCAGCGCGCGCTTCTTGACGTTCGCGCCACGGAGTGTGCCGATACGTCCCGACACGACAGGTCACCGCGACTATAAATAGAGCGGTAGCGGAGTAATCGTCGGATTCACTCCCTGCCTCTCGACGCGTTAGTGTTCTGAGCTGTTGGACGTGAATCCCTGTCCTGGCATTTGGTTTTCACCTCTGGCTGCGTTGAGTAGTTGAGTTACTGTGACCAAATGCCCATCTTGGTAGTTAGTATTCGCCTCTGGTTGCGTTGAGTAACTGAGTTACCGTTGCTAACTACCCATCTTCCTGTCTTTTGTTTCTTTTTCTTTTTTTGTTCTCCTGAAGAAGCTACATACAATTGTAGCGAAACGTCGAGATGAACCCACTTTTGGGTCACACAAATGACACGGTCCAAACCCGGAGACGAATAAACTATAATTCTGACTCTGGCCGTGGAAGCCTATGATTTCATTTGGCCACTATGAAGTTTTGATAACTAAAACCTACCCTTTAAAACCATAGCATGAAATTTTAGTTTTGAGTTTTGGCAACAAATGTGAGGCATTTGAAATATGCTTTAAAAACGCTGGATTTCAACTTTCACATAACACAGGATCTAAAACATTTAAAACTTTTTTTTTCAATTACACAAGTACGTTTTTCAAAAGAACCAAACTTCTGCTATAAACTACACCCAAAACCGTCTTCTTGGTTATTGGATGTATTTCACGTGACGTGCGATCGTTTGTAATGTAAAACGAGCCGTCGTATTTTTACCGACGTATTTTTACCGCCGAGCTGATACAAAGTTTAATGAACATTGATTTTGCGCGCGTTACTGACATTCAAAATCGACGGTCGCTTCAAGCGTTGTTTCTAAGAGAACGGTTCATGCTAAACAAAAAGTGCTAATAAACATTTTTGTTTAGAATTATCTCAGCTACATTTTTTGTTTAAAACATTTTTTTCTACGGCCTACAGATCGATTTTTTTACGTTTTTACACCCCTTCGATGAGGGTTTTAGGGGAAGCCTGGGGATAAAAGTGGTAAACTTTTTTTTAACTTTTTTGGTGTCCCAAAATTAGTATTATTAGCAAAATTCAGCTTGTTCGTATGATTTTTAGGGGTCAACTCTCTGACGACTGATCTATTAATTATATAAAAAAATATATAAATCACTCAATATTAACTGATTTTATATAAAATATATATTAATATAAGTATTATTAACTGTAAATTTTAGAGGGACAGCATTTTTTCTTAATAATTTTTTTTTTCTACGTTGTAAATATGTTCCATTACAAAATGATGCTCACAAATTACCTTCTATTTCAGGTCACTGACATCCATCCATCAATACAATATCAATGTTCAGGCAGTTTTTTTGCCAAATTTTTGTTCGCTCTATGTCTTTCAGGGGAAATTTAAAGAAAAATATATTTGTTCTGTCGTTTCTTTCAAAACATCCCGCTAAAACACACTTATGCCACAGAATAAATAACAATCAGAATGCCCACTCTCAGATGCCGCCTTTGAAGTTTGTCAGCACGCGATCGCCATATTTTAAACGGAAACATAGACTCGAATTGATAAATTTGCGACAAGCTACGATAAAACTGTAATTTAAATTTTTAGAGATTAATAATTTAGTACATTTGAAATAATTTAATCTATTCTTCAACTAAAACTACGAATAAAATAGTGCATATTATGTCTGTAATTGCCGTAAATAAATTAAACCGGGCTAATTTGTCTATGCTCACCAGATAAAATGTCACTGAACAGCACTGGTTCCGACTAAAACATGGCTGATTCAGTCTGCGCGAACGAGATGCGCGTACTTATTTTTTCAAACAGAGTGGGCATTCTGATTGTTTATTATTCTGTGCTTATGCCTTACAGAGGCTATTTATCTAAAATGTGAGTCTTTTTTTTTATGAAATTCTGCTCACAACAGCATAATACGCAGCTTTTAGTAGATAATTCACCTATAGGGTAAGTTCGGCTATGACACTACTCGCAAATCAGACATAGACTGAGAAATCTCGATATGTTTTTCGGGTAGTGCCATCTAATTGTCGATGCGTCTTTTGGTTACCATGAGGTGACTTATCTATGTGTAGTTTTTAATCAATGGTATAATGTAACTTTTTGTATGGGAAAATGAAACTGTTGCTTCTACTATTTTGCTTACAATTTCATCATATTTCTCACGTTTTAAACCTTCCTTGAACTTCTATAAATATTTCAAAATCAAAATTAGCCAACTCAATACATTCGTTATGGAGTTGTTATAAAAAAGTTATAAAAAAAATAAAATGACGTTTCTGACAGGTTATTTGTTTATATATAGATTAAATGAATTACAAATGTAGAGATGGAGTCGTATAAGACATTTTGAATTTACAATAAAAAAAAATATATATAATAATAAAATAAGGTCATACATCGAGATAAAAAAGATCCTATCACCTAAGTTGGACCAAAAAATACACTTTCACAAAATTCTGAGATTAGGGTAAACAAAGACGATGATGCGAGATTTTTATACAGATTCGGCAAATTTTCAACTACCGTATACGTTATTCAGTATGTGGAACAAAGATAACACTTAATTGTTTGAATAGAAGTGAGAGGCAGTCATCATCTCGACGGAGTAGGTATGACTTTTAAACAGTGTTGCTATTATTTCTGTTACATCTTTCCTTCTAAATTTTAGTCCGATGCATGAGTCTAAAATATTTAAATCCACTACAGTTCATTGTAAAATAAAAATTAATATTGTCCCAAAAAAATTCAAATTAAGTAGCCACGTAATTGTTATTTTCTAATCGATTTTATCAATTACTTTATTAGTTAAAAAAGAACAGTGATTTAAGTAATTTATGTGTGGCAACAAAGCATTATTCCCCTGAAGAGTTAGAAATTTTAAGCAACGCCTTCTTTTACAGTGCGAAGCGGCATAAAAATACACCGATGACCGACAGTAATTATCGGACGTTGATGGGGTGTAGTTCTTTGCATAAAATTATTTCGTCGCCAACTTTCCGTCAGTAAATCTTTAAGAAAAACTCAAACACTTATAGGAATTCGAGTTTTAAATGTAATTTTTGTAGATTTTTAGCTCTGGTAGCTAGGACATAAAACAATAATTAACTTAACAAACATTAACTAAATATAAATATTATTTTTATAAGAAAAAAACCAATCAAAAAAATTATTCTAAATAATTAAAATTAATGGCATTTTAAAAACAAACCACCATTTTAAGCTAAACAAAATCCGAATCTATCAATTAAAGCAAGTCTCATTGCATTTAGCTGATTTGGTTGTACTCGACTACAAAGTTGAACAATTTTTTCTTACAATTCTGCTAAATTGGTGGCTCGTTCGAAATCATGCCGATATAATTTTGATTTTAGCATTCCTAAGAAATAAAATACCAAAGGTGCTAAATCTGGTGATCTAGGGGGCCATTTTATTGTTCGTCGTGTAGAAATTATTCGTCCAGGAAATGTTTGTTCCAAATAATTTGTAACTTCGATTGCATTATGTGCTGGGCAACCATCTTGTTGAAACCAAACATCATCGAAGTTGACCGCAAGGTTTCGAACAGCTGGAATAATCTGATTGCGTAATAAATCTAGATACTTTCGTCCATTCAGATTTCCCGTAATAAAAAATGGACCAATTATATTATCGTTGTAAATGCCAGTCCACACATTTAATTTCTTTGGGAATTGTGTTTTCACAGCAATACTCAAATGTTTCTTTTCCCTAGACCAATAGCGGACGACAGATGGATTATGACGTTTATGGATTGTGAATGAAGATTCATCGGAAAACATTTTTTAAAAAGTTATTGTTTTTAAAAAGCAGCAATAAATAACTGTATTATTTCTACAATAGAATGGTTCCCATAATACCATTTCACCATTTGAATCTTTTCTTTTTGAAAATACAGTAGAACCTCGATAGGTCAAACCTCAATAAATTAAAAACCTCTATAACTTCAAAAAATTATATGTTCCCTTCCCATCGGAGCCCAAAACCTCTACAACTTAAAATACACAATCTCGATAACTTAAATAAATAATATCAATATTGGCCCTCAGTAACTTAAAGAAATGTTTTCACAATCCCTATAAAATAAAATTGTTTACCAATGACAGCTGAACAGCTTACTGTATCATAAGTTTTGATCACTGTTCTAGAAACATCGATTTAGGTACTGTGTGATACATTGCTTAAAATGAGTTCAAAAAGAAAATTAACAACGCTAACATATGCTGATCAATTAAAAGCTATAGAAGCAGTGAAAAATGGATTCAAAAGAAAAGAAGTTGCGGCTCTGTTTGGAATACACGAGAGTACATTATCAATCATCATAAAAAAAGAAACCGAACTATTGAAAAAAGAAGAATCAGGAGACAAAAATTGCCGAATTCCCTAATTTGGAACAGTGTTTGTTTACGTGGTTAAAACAATATCGAAACAAAAACATCAGTATCAGTGGACCCATACTGAAAGAAAAGGCTATAGAGTTCGCTAATTTACTAAAAATCGATAATTTTAAAGCCAGCAATGGCTGGTTAGAGAATTTCAATAAACGAATGATTTAGCCTTAAAAAAATGTGCGGCGAAAGTACGAGCGTAAGCAAATCAGTCTGCCAAGAATGGAAATCTGACTTGCATAATTTAGTGAACAATTATGATCCCAATGATGTTTTTAATGCTGATGAAACTGGTCTATTTTTTAAATGTCTTCCCGAAAAAACATTAACATTCAAAAATAAAAAACGTCATGGAGAAAAACACAGCAAGGAACGACTTACGATTCTGCTTTGTGCAAATTCTACGGGCACAGAAAAACTCAAACCTTTAATTATATAGGTAAGTCAAAAAAACCTCGGTGTTTTGCAGGTTTAAAATCACTACCCATGGATTATGAAGCCAATAAAAAAGCATGGATGACAGCAGAACTTTTTAAAAAATGGCTGAATAATATAGATTAGCAAAGGGCAACTTGAAATAGAAAAATTGTTCTGTTCATCGACAACTGAACAGCACACGGATACATACCACCATTAAAGGCAATCAAAGTACAATTTCTTCCACCAAACACAACATCACAACTTCAACCTTTGGATCAGAGTATCATTAAAAATTTTAAAACATTATATAGAAAAGAAGTTGTTAGAAGAATGATAGCTGATATGGCGCAAAATACGATTTCTTCTATCAATGTTCTTCAAGTAATGAGGATAATGAACAAAACATGGCAAAACGTAACACTCCTCACAGTGAAAAACTGCTTTAGAACCTGTGGTTTTTCTTCAGAACCTCAAGAAATCATTTTGAAGAGGAAGATAATAATGATCCTGAATAATGGAATAACAACATGTACTGTATTTAAAGTTATAAAGACGATGAATTTAATGACGACCCACAAACTTTATCTAAGAGCATATCAATCAACGAAGCAAGAGTGCTATAACGACTGTACGATCATTTATAGAGCAGTGTAGAAACATAAAAGATAACGTATTTCTTCTATCAATGTTCTTCAAGTAATGAGGATAATGAACAAAACATGGCAAAACGTAACACTCCTCACAGTGAAAAACTGCTTTAGAACCTGTGGTTTTTCTTCAGAACCTCAAGAAATCATTTTGAAGAGGAAGATAATAATGATCCTGAATAATGGAATAACAACATGTACTGTATTTAAAGTTATAAAGACGATGAATTTAATGACGACCCACAAACTTTATCTAAGAGCATATCAATCAACGAAGCAAGAGTGCTATAACGACTGTACGATCATTTATAGAGCAGTGTAGAAACATAAAAGATAACGTATTTTCTTTTCTATGTTATTTAAAATCAAATCGATTTAGAATCTATGAATTGTTTAAATCAAAAGAAAATCACTATTGCTTTAACTTTTTGTAACGAATATAATAAATTAATGTAGTGTATGTAGTGTATAATAAATGCCTATATTTTAATGAACTTCTGACCTATATTAATCCATCACAACATAGACCCTTGATAAATTAAAACCTGTATAACTTAAAATATTTGGTTTTTCCCTTGGAATTTAATTTATCGAGGTTCTACTGTATACGCTTGGCATGTTAATTATTTGTTTTCAACCTTTTACCACGACAGCTAAAAATCAAAGAAATAGACCTTACCTTATTGACCTTAAACCTGCTGTACAGATAAGGACCGCCTATTCTTTTGAGGGGAAGTCGTAGAGGGGGCAAATGGTTTATACTATTTGTCTGTCTACTGAAGTGCGATATTTATTTAGCTCACGCTGTTGTCGCATCTCAATTTCTCAATTCAGTATTCTTTGTTAATTAATTAAGTAATGATATAATCGTTTAAAAAATAATACTTACATGATTACTTCATGTAAGGTTTGTTGGGGCAATATTAATTTTCATTCTACAATGAACTGTAGTGGATTTAAACATTATGTTACACTCATGTATCCGACTAATGTTTTAGAAGGAGTTATGTTACAGAAATTTCGCAACACTGTTTAAAAATTAGACTCGCTACTCCAAGTGCGTGGATTGTGTCTCACTCGTATTCAAACAATTAAGTGTTATCTTTGTTCCACATACTGAATAACGTATACGGTAGTTGAAAATTTGCCGAATCGGTATACAAAGATATACACAATTAAATCTGTACCTTGTGGAAAACTTTTTTCTTTTTAGTTTTATGAAAAAGTTATTCCTTATAAAAAGGTCTGAATCATCTCAAATTTAGAATAAAATCATCAGAGATTAAATTTTTTTCAGCTATATACGTGGTTTGTCAAAAAATATGAATTGTGGATATTGTTAACTCTTACATAAAATTCATATTTTTTGACAAACCGCGTATATGACTTAAAAAAATTGATATATGATGATTGTATTTTAGGTTTTAGATCGTTGAGAACTTTTTTCATAAAGCTAATAAACAAATTGTTTCATATGGTAAACTTAATTGGACAATTATGCCAGGTTCCACAACGTCGCACCCAGAACATAACTCTGCAGGACCTTAGCCTTTACATCAACCCTCACATCATTCTCCACCACAATCTTCCTTTCGGAAAGATAATCAGCGACCGCCTTCCTCAGGTCCCCCGGACAGTTCCTTGCTTCCAAAGAGCTCATTAAGTGATCCCACTGCAATGTATTGAAAGCATTTCGGACGTCGAAGAGGATCAGGATGACCCATCGGTGATCAGCCCCAATTCCCCGTACCGCTCGAATCCACTTTACTTTCCCTATGGTAGAAACCATACTAGGAAATAAGTCTCCAGACTTCATAATCGACACGTCCATGCAGCATTCTCTCATACGAATTTTCGATGCAAGAAAAAAGGCAAATAGGACTATATTTTCTCGTCTTGAATTTAGGCAGGAGCTCGAGCCTCAAGATTTTCAAAGGATCCGGAAACGACTGCATGGCAAGAAGAGTATTCATGCGTTCTCCAGCAACCACGACTAGTGTTAACGACTACTTACGCAGCCGGGACCGACTTTTTTGCCCTCCGAAGCGCAATGGCGGCTCATTTAAATCGAACCCGTGTCATGACGTTTGGTAAGATGATACGACGTAGAACAAATATCAATAATAGAAACACAAAGAGTATAAAAAACCAAGAACAAATTATACAAGTCCCAACAGCAGAAGAGGTAAAAGAAGTAATAAATAAATTAAAAATAAAATAAAACACTCAAAAAAGGAGGATTGTTGGAAAAAATATTGAAAGAAGTAATACTAGAGGAAAGAGGAAACAATACTAGAGGACAAACAGTTATACATTAAATTTATTTTTTCAGAATGTAATTACCATACTTAAAATGCGAAATATTGTAGTCGTTTAAAAAAAGATATAACTACAAATACATGTTTGCAGAAAATAACTCCGGGGTCGTGAACTCGAATCCGGCCGGAGGTAGAAATTTCATTGCAATAAAAATATAAACCAATAGTTTAATCTTATCTGCTCACTTAAAATGACAATTCAGACATATATTTTACAGTAGACGAATTTATTTTTGTAATTAAAATTGTAGTTTAATCTCATAAAATATATTAGTACATTTTTATGTTTGTAAATATTAATAATAATTATATGTACAATAATTTGTTAAAATTTTATTGTTCTGTTTTAGATCTTTTCAAGAATACCTGGATTCGTCCATATTAAAGTTTTTTGAACTTTATATTAATATTTATTCCTTCTTGAAGATACCTGAAATGATTCTGTATAAAGCTTACAAATGTAAATTTTACTTTTAATAAAGAATTTTTATTATATTTTCATCATAATTTTATGGCCTAAATCAATGACACAAATAAAACTCATAAATTATTATGCAAATTTAAGCATCAGAGCAAAAGAATGGATATATAAATTAAAGAAACAAATGATGGTAAGTTGATATTTTAATACAAAAACTCTTCTTATTTTTATATAGACATGACTCTGTCTGTTTTTCAATGTGTCTCCAGTAAGTTGTGGTTCCATCGTTTTCGTGGTCTTCCTATGATAAACTTTCTATAGGGGTACCGTCCCTTGCCGTCTTTACTACTGTATTTGTTGTCATTCGGCTTATATGATCGTTCCACTCTACTCTTCTATTTCCTACCCAGTACTTGATGTTCTATTTTTCTTCCACCGATTTTCAACATTTCGACTGTAATTTTATCCTCTCCCGGACATTTATTCGTTTTTAGTTGATTTAGGGCCATTCTTATTTCATAGTCGGTTATGTCCGGTATTTCTTCTGAGCCGGTGTTAATTATTGTTCGTTCAGTACGTCGTTGTTGTATCATAAAATCATAACCAACTGCCTAACACATAAGCTCGATTTCTATCAACCTATCGAGCAGGCTGGATTCAGAAAACATTTTAGTAGTATAGACCACTTGCACACCGTAAGAACACTGATAGAAAAATGCACCGAGTATAATGTTTCAATTCATATGGCGTTCGTCGATTTCCATAAAGCATTCGATTCCATCGAATTATGGGCAGTGCTTGAATCTCTAGAAAATGCACTTATAGATTCAAGATACACTAACATAATTAAAAACATATATGAAAATGCCACCATGCAGATAAAGCTGGACGAAAGCACAAAAACTAATCCCATAAGACTACAACGGGGAGTAAGACAAGGAGACACCATCTCTCCCAAACTATTTACCCTTGCTCTAGAAGACATTTTTAAGAAACTAGAATGGAACAATAAGGGTATCAACGTCGACGGATCATACTTAAACCACTTGCGATTCGCAGATGACATAGTTTTAATAGCCGATAATATCCAAGAACTAAATGATATATTACAACAATTAAATGCAGTTTCAGGAGCGGTAGGCTTAAAAATGAACTACAGCAAAACAAAAATACTGAGCCGAGACCAGACAAATATAACAATACAAAATCATACCATAGAAAATGTTGAACATTATGTATATCTAGGTCATGTTATCAAACTAGGAAAACCAAATCAAGATGCTGAAATTAAAAGAAGAACACAGCTGGCATGGGGCGCTTTCGGCAAATTAGCATATATCTTGAAAAACACCTCCATTCCTGTAAACTTAAAGAAAAAGGTATATAACACATGCATACTACCAGTTTGTACTTACGGCTTGGAGACAGTAGCCCTTACCAAAAAATCTGCTAAAAAATTAGAAACAACGCAAAGAGCAATGGAACGAATCATGCTTGGAATATCATAAAGAGACAAGATTAGAAACACCGAGATAAGACGTAGAACGAAGATTAGGGATATTGTGGAAGAAATTGCAAAAATGAAATGGCGCTGGGCAGATCACGTAGCCCGATATAATGACAACAGGTGGACACGGAGAATTCTAGAATGGAGACCAAGGACAACCAAGGACTTCCCAAGAAGCATGCGAAGACCTCAAAAAAGATGGGTAGATGACATAAGAACAGTGGCAGGCAAACAGTGGATTAGATTGGCGCAAGATAGAGAAAGATGGAAGCAATTGGGAGAGACCTACATTCAGGAGTGGATGGAAAATGGTTGACAAAGAAGAAGAGACTTGATGTTCTCCACCTTGCATTTACGTCGTATATCTATACTTCTAGCTCTGTCCCATAGTGTTTTACCATTCTAAGTATTTTCATCTCTGCTGTTTCTAACATCCTTTTTGCCCTGTCTGTGTCAAGTCGTGTTTCTGCCGGTCGTGTATCTCATTATTGGTCTGATGACTGTTTTGTAGATTCTGCCTTTCATTTCTATCCCGATATTTTTATTTCTCCATATTATTTCATTCAGGCTATCTGCGGCTTTGCTCTATTCACTTGATCTTCCACTTTTGTTTCGAGCTTTCCGTAGATGCCTAGATATTTAAACTCCATCACTTCTTCTGTTATTTGACCTTCCGCTCCAATTTACATCTTAGTAAATTAGCTGCTATTTGGCGGTTATATTAAATTGGTGCAGCACACGTTATAAAATCATCTTCACTTTGAGAGAGTAGTATTGCGTCGTTTTGTTTTCAGACATTTTCATTGTAACAGGGAATCGTCCTGTCTTATCCCATTGCCAGCTTCTATAGGGTCAGTTAGTTCTTCTAATTTTACTTTTATTGTGTTGTTTTGGTAGATATTTTCGACCGTTTTGATTATTCCTAAAGGTATCTCTCTTGCGTACAATAAGTGGATAAAGTCCTTTAATTTGTCCCGGTCAAATGCCTTCTTTCTTTCAAAAACTCGAAACTCAAGAATCTCCTGGAAAGGTGGATTAGGTTTCAGCTATACTCTGTTCACTGAACAGTGATTTTGGTGTGTTGGTCAAAATTTGACTTCGACGGAAGTTACTATACAACCAAGCATACGTGCTCATATTTATAAAATAATCATTATAAAACGTCTACAAGATCGTTTAGCTAAAATTAGAGAAAATAGAAAAATAAACATCAACTATCATTTTCATGCCAGTGACGGGTGAATCGGGATCCCAATCAAGGTGTTTATCTTCCATTCTGTTTATTGTTAACGCTTGTTTAGTCGTTGTACTTTTGCGAAAATTAAAATAAGTAAGGTAAAATCTATATTCAAATATTTATTATTCTGAACCGCCATACATTTTAATAAAATTCTTGAGAATAAAAAGTCTTGAGAAATGTTCTTATAGCCTTAGTTGATATACATTTCTGAGCTTATTGTTAGTTGTGTGTTATGTTATTATTTATTATAAATAATTTGTGTGTGTGACTTGCTACTATCTCATTAGTGTTTTTATATCCTTATTGGTAACTTCTCCTTTCAGTATCGGTAAACAGATATGTTTGCATTCTATTGATGAGTTTGCTATGCAGTTTGCTTCATTTAGTAAATCTTGATTTTCCTCTTTATTATCTGTTTCTTTCAAAACTATTGATGCATCTGTTCATTGGACTCTGTACATTGTTCTCTGTTTTTAAAGCAAGATTCATACTGGTTTATCCTAACACTTGTTGGTCTTGAAGTTTCACCTAGAGAAAAATTCTCATATTCACAAGGTATTTTATAAATGCAGGTATTTGATCTTTCTTGTTTGTTCATTGTTAGGCTTGGTTTTGAAAAACATAAATCTCAGTGAGTTGATTATTTTAAATGTTTTGCATTATTTTATTAATTTTCTCTCCTTTTTAAGTTTTCTGATATGTCTTTAATTATAGTACTCTTGTTCTATTCGAATTCCTTCTGGTAAGTGTTTCAAGATCTTTTTAATGTTGTCTTGTTTCAATCCTTTTATCTTATGAAATTTCTTATTTATAAGTGACAACGGATAATCATTTTTTATTAGAATATATATTAACAAGTTTTTTCTTCCAAAAAGACATTTTCGCTGGAGGTATTTTGATCTGTCATATAATTATTTGATGATCCCATTTTTAATTTAAATATGTTTTTATGGGATTAAGCCACAATTATTGGTTGTGATTATGATGGTATAATAATCATATTTTTAAATAACTAATGTTTGGCTAGGATGATTCTTCTGCTAAGCTCAGCGTCTCCAATGTTGTCCTTTGTGATATTGACTACTAAGTAGATAGATAGATAGACTACTTTTTTTAAATTGCCAACGGTCAGGTAGAGTTGTGTTGCTCTCTCCGATCGGCTTTATACTAAGATATTTTTTTTTGTGTTTATTGACAGACTTATTTGTTTCGCATGTGATTTAAGTTCCATATACGTATTCTCGCCTGTTGTTTTGGTTCTGCTCATAATATTTATGTCATCTGCATATACTGCCATTTGGACTGATTTATTGACAAGTGTGCTTGTTTCTGTTATTTCTACTTCCAAATAAATGAATTAATTAATTCACAGTACTCGTCCTCCTTGTACATCCCAGGCATGTATAAGTACTATATCAATGACAATTGTTTAATACGCGCAAAAGGAAATATATGTTTGAACAATTCTGGATAAATATGTCATGGGACATCAAAAGAGTGTATATTATTTTGTAGACAAGGTACCAGCAAAAAAACGTACCAGCGTAACTTCAGAAGAAATAATAACCTGATATACAATTTAAAATAAGGGTCTTAAAAGTTACGTGTCGGTAAGAAAATGTTTATGCCTTCTCTGGATCATATGAATGAAAAGAAAAAATAGATTTGTTGTTTTGTGTGTTGTATGTGAGATGTTATGTTTTGGTCAATTTACGTTACACAACCACAACTAGGATACAATTTCTTAACACAAATATATAACACAAAACACACACACACACACCTATATTAATAAAAATTAATCGCCGAAATGTTTGTACGCGTAAAACTTCTGAACGACGGCCCTAAAATTAGACAATTCTTTTTTTGTTGTGTTTGTTATTATCAGGATAAGGTTTGAGTAAAAATTAATTTTCAAAAAGTTGACCGAAAAGACCTAAAAAACAGTATTTTGTTTCCCGTAATTTTAAATCGCAATATAACTAATAAATGGCCCCATACTATGATTAACAAAGGATGCTATGATTAGCAAAATAAATGTCAGTATTGATAGACTGACTTAACGGCATGGTCTATATTGCGGCTCCAAATAATAACGACGAAGTTTCAACATATCAGATGGGGAGATTTCTCTATGAGGCGGTTTGCCTCATGGACAATATAAAATAAAATAGAATGAACTGGAATACAATGAAATAAAATGGAATAAAACAAAATACAATAAAATAGAATAAAATAAAATTAAATCATAAATTTGACGAATGTTAATAAACCCACAGTATGATAATTCAATTGTTTGGTCTTATTTTATTTGAGTTTTTTATCAAAACATAGTTTTTTTTATCTAGCTTAATATATCTTTCAAAAAAAATTTATGACACCAATAATATTTGACAGTAAATAAATGTTATTTATTTCCTCTGTGATTTTATGAAAGAAAACAACAGTTGCAAAGGGAATAACAGTGCGACACTGAAGAATTTGGCGAAATAGTTCTTGCAAATTTTCTACAATTGAATCAACAACAAAGGATTGCGTGCGATACTTTGATAGAAACTGTGAACATTGGATCTGGTGGAATTTACTTCCTTGATGCTTCGGGATGGACAGAAAAAACATTACTAATTTTCTTATTATTGGCAAGGATCATATCGCAGTATCCCTAGCGTTGGCTTTATCTGGAATATCTACAAAGAAAGCGGACGAACGCACATTTTGCCTTGAAATTACCATTAAACATACAAATCAATCAAACATAAGATTGCAACATCGCTAAAAACAGCTCAATGGCCAAGATTTTACAGATATGAAATTAATCGTTTGGGACGAATGTACATTGGCTACAAGTGGTCCTTATAGGCACTGGACAGAACTTTGAAAGATATTCGTTACAATCAAAACTATTTTTGGTGTAGCCATTATTCTATTGTCAGACTGTTCCTTATTTAATAATTATTCCCCAATTTAGTGTTGAGCACGAACCAAACGCATGCCTAACATCATCCTTTTTGTAGCGACACGTAAAGACGCCCCAATTGACAAATAACATGCCAGTGTTTTGCAACAAAATCTAAGTGCAATTGTGTTTTCGAAGCAGTTGTTGGATATTGGAAATGGTAAAGTCGCTATTGATACCTCGACTGGATTCATTTCATTACCCAGAGATTTCTGTTACTTAACAGACTCGAAAGAGGAGTTTAATGAACTTTGGCACATTATTTAATTCTAAGGCGGTACGAAGTTCGCCGGTTCAGCTAGTATATAATATATATAAAGAACCACCTTTATTTCAGTATGTTCGCCTACAGTGTCTTCAATGTATTTAGGATGGAAGAAAACAGGCTTCCAAAACAACCGTTGAATGCAAGAATGTAGGGGAAGAGATCTATTGGGAGATCGAGAAAGTGATGGGAGGATGATGTGGACGAGGACGCAAGAAATCTCCTTTGTAACAAATGGAGAGGTTTACTGAGGAAGGTCAGGGCTCCAATTAGGCTATGTAGAACCATAGGATGAAATAGATTGTATAATTGTGAACGCAAAATTTTGTTTTATACTAGATGACATTAGCATACGTGGAAACGTTGCTCCTTGTGTATCCACTAAGTACTAACTTATTTCCTTAATTTTCTAAGCATAACCTTTAATCTTCTTTAGATGATCGTGCCATCTCTTTTCGCCGTTGGAGAAAATTATATGTTGTTAACACTCCCAATTTTGTAACCAATGTATATATCATACTGGTCTTTTCTAGGTCTTTGCAGCGTTATGTTCTTTTGTTTTAATTAATTAATTAGTATTTTTCGGAAAATGGTTCCTGGTTACATTGTTAACAGTATCTTCTATATTCTCGATAAATATCCTATTTTTGAATCACTGGTTCTAGGTAAAGAGTTGATGTGGATTACCGACAATAATGGGAAGGTAGTTTTGTTATATCATCTAAAATCTTAGCAGTATGTCTTTTCGTAAAATATCTTTGCCAATCTTCTATGCTATTGTCTTTGTCAGGTAAATGCATTCCAAAGTACTGCTTGTACTCTCTGTTCATTCGTAAAACCCAGGAAAGCTAGCAACATTTTCTTACAAACACATAACTTTTTAGTCCCTCCTTTAAACAAAAAATTAAAATTTACTAAAAACTGCAAATACGAGATTTCGCAATCTGATACGCTGCGCGATGACTACTCTAGATTTATTCTATTATTAAATTGCATATATAAATGTATTTTTTTACTTGAGCTTTAGCCATGCAGTCATACAAATGGATTATAAGTCTATAATCTAACCATTGCGTAAATGTTTCTAAGTTATACGTTCACTTCATCTCTATTTACAATATTTTTTATTGTTAACCGAATGACTTGCAGACCAGATATCTCTGTGAGTTAAAATAGGGGTTGTGGATTAAATGTGTAGGTAGCAGTATTTTCCAACTAAATATTTTACTAATAAATACTAAAAGACAAAAAGCTTTACATATATATGCTATATAGTTAGACCATATTATTGTCTTCATTTTTAGATGTATAATTAATTTATATAACAACATTAATTTATATTGATGTTATGTTGATATATTCATTAGCGATGTAAATTATATACTTGAATTTTTTTCAATTAAACTGATTCTTAGGTCAGCTTTGTATCATGCATATAATATCATGTAGACAACACATAAAATGCTCTTAACGCAGTGAATGAACTTTTTATCTATCACTCCCTCTACAAATGCAACATGAACTGATAAGTTCTTGAGATAATTCAGTCTAGGATGAACAGACAGCGTCTGTTTTGGTTACATAAATTACATAAATTTTTCCGCTCTTGATTTTTGTCAACGACAGAAAATACTTACTTTGTAGTTATGTAGTAAATTAACTTAAATTATGTAGTAAATTATGTAGTAATGTTTAATTTAATGTTAGCTTAATTTACATCTGATAGGTCGATTATATTTCTTATACAGGAACCTAGATAATTTAAATTGGAGACTAATAGCAATATTGAGGAATTGAATTCTGATTTCTTAATAATGCTTTCCTACAATTATTTTCTAATAGAACTTGCAAACGCACACGACTTTTTATTTTATTCCAGAAATTTATACTGACTTTGTGTTCAAAAATACAATATTAATCATGATAGATTACCAATGGTGGTTTAGGAGTTACTGAAAGTTGCAGTTTGTATTGTACAACACACGATTTCACCGGGTCAATTACGTCTTGCAACGTTCATGACCAAAACCTCAAAATAATGACAAATTTCTAGTGGCACTAAAGTCTCAACATTCAAATTGGTGGAATAGAACGAAAATAGTAGAGATACGGCGAAGAGTAAGTTAGGGGTGTATTTCATCGCCTCTATTTAACATTAACTACTCCGAATTTATCTTCAAAGATGCCTTGGATATAATAATAAGGAGTCATTAAAATCCAACGAGGAAAAGTTGCAATTACTCATAAGCAGTTCAGTGGTTATGTCTCAGACAACGCAGTGGTATCCCCCAAAAAGTTTATGTACAGCGATGAGGAAAGTAAAGTGAAACCAACTCATTACATTATCCTAGTCATGCCTGAAGACAATAACTATCAATAATTAATTTATTAACCATTGTTCTCGGAGACCAAGATTCGACAGAGAGGGAAGAACAGTCAGGTCGTAAATAAGCTAAATTCTTACCTATTAAATATACAAAAAAACCTCAAAATTGCGACATGGAATGTAAGAAGAATGTATAAGCTCGGAAAATGAAGAAATATCGAACAGGAGATAAGCGACACAAGATTATTAACCCTAGAGAATGCAATATAAGGAAAGGAAGAATATACTATTCAGAACACGCAACATAGATACAAAATCACCAATATACTTGGTGAAAACATAACAAGATCAGTAACAGGCTCCATCCTGATATCCTAAAAAATTATATTGATGCAATTGATGATAACCGTATAGAGTTTTCGGAGTGAGAGAATCTTAGACAAGGAAAGAGAGAGGACAGATAACGATGTTTTGGTGCCTGTACGTTTCCCATTACTACCTCTCGCAGAGTTACCAGGTCTACTGGTTTTTCAGTAGATCTACTGATTTCAACTTCAACTTACTGATTTACTGAAACACTATATTGATCTACTAAAAAATATGTAATGATAAAATCATGTTCAAAAAGTTATCATTATGTCGGTGTTCAATTAAGTATAAATTTTGAAAAAAATCTATTTATTGATATATATCCATTATTCTCAATTTGCTGAAGAAATAAAATATGGCCTGGCAATCTTTCTGGTGCCGATTTGGCTTCAGTCAATTCCATACGATTACGCATCCCTTCTCTTTCCTTGTCTAAGGAGAGGTTGCTAACTGTGTGAAAGAGACAGAAGAACGACTTTTTTCTCATCCCTGCTCCTAATAATCCTAATTGTGATGTGTACTGGGGGAAAAATGACACTGGTGAACGCCCTGCGGGGATAACTGATCTAGTGATAATTGATTAGTTATCGACCAAGGTTAAAATGATTAAATTACTAATATGGCTATTAAAACATAAGGGTTAGTAATAGAAAGAGAAAAATTAAGAGTTGTATTGTTTAATGCTACATTATAAATAACGTAAAAATTAAAAAATTTGTCCAACTAATAAAAAGAACGTATGGGCTAGATCACCTTTAACACTTAGGAATACGAAAAATAGATTAAGATCGATTTTCAGACCTACCGAATATACAAGTAAAATTTCGTCAAAATCGGTCAAGCCGTTTCGGAGATGTATGGCTACTAACACTGTGATACTAATTTCGCTAATAAAAAAATAGGGGTTGGTGATAGAAGAGTGAAAATTAAGAGTTATATGTATTTTTATTGCATTAAAAATACATACAATATATACATATAATTATATAATATAATACAATGTATACATATATACATACAATACATACATTAAAAAAAATAAAAAAAAATGTTTGGGGTGAACCACCCTTATCACTTTTAGGTAAGAAAAATAGATTTCCGCGAGAATTATATATATATATATATATATATATATATACACAAATAGATATATTTTAACTTGAGATAATCTTCAATAAAAAATAATGTCAAGCTTAACGATATTTCTAAAAAACCGGAGTTTGGTTGATTAAACCGTTAAAAAGGTCAAGCTAGGAAGAACTTAGTGAGCAAGGAAGCTAATGCAATTAACTAAATCATTACATCACTTGTTATATTGTTTATATTTTAGTGCTTTTAAAAATTTATTTAAAAATAGATTAGATCAAATAACGTCTAAATTTTTACAGAAACATTTTAATGAGAGAACTGAAATATTAATAAAATACAAATTAACAAAATTCTCCAAGAAATATTTAGTGAAACTGTAATATAGCCATATTGTAACAAAAATAAATTAATTATATACCTAATAAAGCATAAATTACCAAAAAAATATTTTAACCGCTTTCAGACAACCAACATTTTAAAATTATCGTCAACATGATACAATACCAATTTAATAAAAATGTTACAGTAATAAAACTTGAAAAGAGAAGAGATGAAAAACATTAAACTTTAAAATTATAAAATAAATATGGAATATGCCATTCAGCCAGTACAACTTCCTAAAGGTGCAGTCTTATGCGATTCTCGCATGTGTTTACGCAAACAGCAGTCACAAGCAACGCGCTGTGGATGCGGCAAATGGTAATTATTATAAGTGGTCTGTCTTATGCGTCCGACGCAAGGTTTGGCCATTTAAAACTTTTTAACAAAATTGTAAGGACTTAAATGGCTGTAATTGCGACTTTCTACAATTTCTTTTTTGCAAATTTTTTCGCACGGTCGATATTTTCCGAGTTATGGAGAAAAATACTGGAAGTGGAAGGGAAGCATAAATATTAAATTATCTCGTTTATGATTAACTTTACGACTTAAATGTACATAAACAAAAATGGAGAGAATTATATTTTATGCAATTTTTAATTTATATTTAAATGGGAATAAGCCACAATTAAAGGTTAAAATACGTTTATTGACGTTTCAATTTCCACTTCGGAAATCGTTCTCAAAATACAAACATTTTTTATTTGTATTTTAATGTTTGTATTTTGAGAACGATTTCCGAAGTGGAAATTGAAACGTCAATAAACGTATTTTAAACTTTAATTGTGGCTTATTCCCATTTAAATATGAATTAATTTAAAATGCCACAAGAAAATAGCTTCAGAACAATATTATGCAATTTTTATCTCTCTCTTTTTGCTGAAATCAATATTTGAGGTCATACGTAGGTATGCGTTATGCGGCAAAGGCGCGAGCGTAAGACCTTACAGGGTTTGGTTTTATAGGAATTGTTTATATTCAATATCTCAGCCATTTTCAACTTTTCGACGAAATCCATATGAAATTTTTTCATGCGGTTAATATTTTCCGAGTTTAGGGGGAAAATAGTGACCAAGTATAATTATTGAATTAGCTCGTTTAATATTAACTTTACGCATAAATGTACAGTAACAAAAATGGCGAGAATTATGTTGTATACAATTTTGATTTCTTTGATTTCTTGTGCTACAATCAACATTTGAGAACTTAGGACAAGGTCCTTAGCCTAACGAATCCTAGGTGGTGACGTCATCAATAGCAAGTCATAAACAGGAACGAATTTAGGACCTTAAATATTGATTTTAACAAAAAATGGAAGACATCAAAATTATATAAAATATAATTCTCTTCATTTTTTCTTATGTACATTCATGGCGTTAAGTTAAGAATAAACGAGATAATCCAATAATAATTATTCCTCCCTTTTTTCCACTATTTTGCCACTTAACTAGCAAAATATCAATCTCACCTCAGAAAATTCAAACAAAAGTAATTAGCAAAGAACCAACCAGATGTAAAATAGAAATTGATGGCATCAGTATTGAACAAGTAATGGGAATAAAATACCTTGAAATTACACTGTCTAGCTATGGAGACCTGGACAAAGAAGTGAGAGATCAAGTACAAAAGACAAATAGACTGGCAGGATGCCTTAATAACATTATATGGCGAAACAGACACATTAACACTAAGACGAAGTGAAGATGAAGAACTTATAAAGCCAGTGTAAGACTAGATAATAATGACATATATCTCAGAAACAAGGCTATTTAAAAATAGCCTTTTACCTATTTAAAAATAGGTAAAAGTACTGAGAAAAATTACAGGAAACACACTGAGAGATCGAAAGAAAAGTGAAGACATTAGAAGAAAATGTAACGTACAGTTTATAAACGAATGGACACTAAATAGAAAACAAGAATGAATAACCACATAAGCAAAATGAAGAAAACCCGTGTGGTCAAAACAGCAAGAGATAAATCACTCATCGGTAGAACAAGTATTGGACGACTGCTCAAAATATGGAGTGACAACCTTCCATAGACGTTTTAATCCGCCAATGAACAAGCAGAATTGCTTATAAAGAGAAGGAAGAAAAAGAAAAACATTGAAAATGTCGACGGCACGAAAAAATGTGTATAACAGAATTTGTAGGAAATGACGTTTGCACCAACGCGACAACGGAATTCAGTGGCGATTTTATATTTACACTACTTTTCGCCCCTTCCCCCTAAAGGAAACTTGGGTTAACACCGGACGTACATTTGTGAAAGTTTGGTAAAATAAAACAATAACAAATCTTCGGTAGCCTTTGTTAAAAGTTTATTGACAGGATTGCGAGCATCGTCGGGTAGGGACTAGCGTCTAATTGTAGCCCATATTCGCAGCATTACTGCTTTTCTACAAAATGATTCCCTTGTTTTTATATCGAAGAAAATAAGTCAGGCCTACTGTAGCATTTACAAATTCTTTGATATATAAATTACTTGATATATATATATTGGAATCCCCTCGTATATGTATTAAATTGAAATCCCCTCATATATGCATTATAATAACGAAGAATTTTTGTCATGTTTCTTAGTTCGTATCTTTTAAGTTAAAATACCCAAAATATATTTCAATTCCTTCTTAGGTCGGCTCGAGTTAATATAAACCATCTTAGAGTTGTTTATTTATTTCGCAGCTGCGTATGTTCCTCGACATTTCTTTGTTCAAACCGCCCGATACTGCGTTTTCAGATTAATAATTTGCGTCTTAATTCCCGTTTGTGTTTTGTTTATACCCAGCGTTTTGTTTATACCAAGTAATGTGAATTAATTTTAAAGATAATTTTTCGACTGTTCTAACAACCATTCAAATTTTGTCATTTTGTGTCATGTGGAACAATTTCACCCAATCATGTCAACATTAGACTGATAATTGCATTCAGTGCAATTTTCAATCCCTATGACAACATGATCGAGTTTGACAACTTAATTAGCAAAAAGTGGTGTAGAAGAACAACAATTGCTAAAAATTACTGGTCATCGCAATCAGAATTCTATAAAACCATACTTGAATCTCGATCAAGAACACCACAACAAGATTATAAATATTATGCGTGGTAATAGATCTTCTACAGTAGAGAACAGCAACGAATCTAATGTTAACTTAAATTTTAATAATTGTACTTTCACTAACTGTACTTTTAATAAATAAATGTTTCGTTATGCTAAGTTATGATTTTTTTTTCGAAAAATTATCCGAATATCCCTCGGACATTGATGAATGCCTCATAATTTCATGACAAATTTCTCAAGCTCGTTGCTTGGTAGGAACGAGCTTTCGATTGTCATGAAATTATCTCATCTGTTATCAATGCCCTAGGGATATTACTACTGATAATTTCATCATTCTCGTTGGAGCTGCGGTCAAGAGTGATAGGCTTCAGCGTTATGTCCAAATTCACGTCGAATTTGTAAAGTTTTCTGTTTTTGCCCTTTTTCATGGAAATCTTCGTCGTACGTTATGGAAAACAATTTTAGTAGCAGTTAATAGTAGCAAATTAATGTGTATGCAGTATAATTCTACCTGTTCCTGTTTTTTAAGAGGCAGAGTCATAAGTTTTGTGTTCAGTGCCGACTTCAACCACGAATAGTCAGTCCTATCGCAGTGTGAGATGTAGTTTTTTGTTCCCGTAATAGTTCCAGTAATAGTTCCAGAAAATTCAAAGTGTTTTTGTGAAATCCAGGTAACTTTTTTTTGTGTCAAATTTTAAAGTAAAGACAGACATTTTTTTCTTAAAATAATAATTGCTTTCATAATTTTATACTATAAAAAAGGATTTGTAATAATTAATAAATTGTAAAATTTTAGGGTTTGACTTTAGCTGTCAATTTATTTGTTCAGTTTTTTTTTTAAATTTAATGTTGACTTATGACAGCTCGTTTTATTATTTTTGATGTTCATTTGTTTTGTTGTTAAAAAAGGTTAACCTCCATGCAGTAACAATTTTAAAAGTTTTTGTAGCAATTCCCATTGTAAACAGATATAACACATGTAAGTTTTTTTTGTATTTTTGTACTTCGTAACTATTCATATAGTATTTTTGTATTGTCTTATTTTTTTAACTGTTGGTGGTAAGACACAATAAATGTTAAAATTTTTTCTTAACATTTTGTTTATTTTTTTAACTAACCTTTTTTGAATTTCATTTGAAAAAGATATGTTTTGCATTTCTAATAATTATTTCCTTAGTTACAACTAGTTGTTGTAATAGTTATAATTAGGCACCTCGAAGTGGCGTACTTTTTAAATTACTAGAGGTGTTTCCTGTTTCTTTTTGTTTTGTTTGTCCCAAGAGATTCATGACCTTTTGTTTCATTTTTCTGTAGTTCCCAATCCAACCCCCTTTTCATTTACTTATCCACGACCCCAGCTCTCCAAACCCTGAGTGCCGTTCGCACAAGTAGCGTTTATTTTGCTTGCCCTATCTCCACCCCCATAGTTTCTGTCTCTAATTTTCCACCCTTTATAATAATACCCCATGTGGTAGGTAAAATATTTTCGTTACAATACTACGAGAAAAATGCTTTCCATTTATAGAGGATATTGTCAAAACAGAACTAATGACCGTAATCAAGGAGTATCGTGGTAGATATCGTCAATATGCTATTGATTTAGTGTTTAGACTTCATGGTATTCCTGTTTTGATGATCTTATAATTACGAGTTGAATGCAATTAAATTAATTTGGGCCTAAATAAGGGGATATGAGGCTCGGAGATCTAGGCATTCCACAAATTGTGAGAAAGCTATTGTTCATATATTGAAAATAGAAGAGAATATGTGGAAGTTGGATGGGATAATGAAAAATTTTGTTGATTCTATAATAGTAAAAAGATTCTATAATAGTAAAGACTCGATTGATTCACAGAATTCTGATGATTTATAAAGAGACAAAGTAATTATGATTGTTGGATTATTTGTTGAATTATTTGTTGATTTAAAAAAACGTTGTTATATACCTATTTTATTTTTTAAAATAAACTCAAACAAATTCAATTTTGACTGAAGACATCGAGTTAGAATCTATGGAGAAGCTATGAGCATATTAACGTGTATATTAAAAACGGCGTAGGTAGGCGTGGCTAACGATGATACCAATATGGCGGTGGGATCATGGCCGACTCAATAATATTAAAACTACTATAAAAATATGACTAGTTATTCAGAAGATTTAATCATAATCTAAGAAAGTGCAATACATTTTTAATAAACTATGATTTATTTATCCCGCGGTAAACACTAAAAACACGATATATTATACATAAAGATAAATTAATACAGTCAAATACTATTAATTTATTCTCCGAAGTACGGGCAATTACTTTGTTTACATATTTGTATACTAACCTGTAGAACGTTATTCCTGAGATTTTTTATTAACATTGCTTCTGCTACTGCAACTACGTTGAGAACAAGAAACCATTATTATACACTATCACAATATATTATTACAGTTTCTATAAAAGTATTATAAAACTAAAAATCAAATATAAAACTAAAATGTCAAAAGTGTCAAAACAATCTTAACAATATGGCCGAAGTGAGGTCGTTTTTAGTCACGTGGTGCCCTCTCCATAGATTCTAACTCGATGACTGAAGACAATACTTTTCAGATGCCTTTATGAAACGCCACTGATAGAGTGTAAAGAATTAAGGATTGGAATAATTTGATAATTCGCTAACAAAATTTTAATTTGCTAAATCATCGTAAATACGTCTGTTTTTACAGCTGGCTTACTATAAAAGACCGCATATTACTTATTGAAATGTAAGGGGATGCAATGTTGTGGAACCATATTATTTGGATTTTCTGAATAGTAAACGATTTATATCATTTGCACCTCGTACAGCTAATAGATTATGTTACATTTATGATTCACCTTCCTCAATTTCTTGTACTATTATCACTTGTACTATAGTATCTAATAATCAGCATTATACTAAACGTTCTTCTTCTTCTTCTTTTTATGTAGACATGACTGTCTGCTTTTCAAGTGCCTCCAGTTAGTTATTCATCGTTTTCGTGGTCTTCCTACTGATCGTTCTCCTCTTGGGGAACCGTCTCTTACCGTCCTTACTACACTATTTGTTGTCATTTGGCTTATATGATTGTTCCATTCTACTCTTCGATTTCTTACCCAGTGCTTGATGTTCTCCATCTTATATTTACGTCGTATATCTGTACTTCTAGCTTAGTCCCATAGTGTCTTGCCATCAATTTTTCTAAGTGTTTTTATCTACTATTATACTTATACTATTTTCGTTTCTACTTACTACGTTTCGACTACTACCTCGTCATGTTAATGCTGTCATCCTGAATTTTACTTCCTGTCATCTCAGTCAGTTGGTCTGTGTCGTTTAAACTGACAAGAACCACCTGTCCCAGTCGAGCAAGGAACCATGTTGCTCTTTAACTACTAACATTTGCAACCAATGTCATTGACCTAGGGTCGCATTGTATTTTAAATTTTTAATATGTAAACCATATATTGATGTCTGCACCGCAATTTTACTGTTAGATACAATTACTAACAGAATGCACTGAGGATGATCTGATTCAGATTGAAAACGTTATGCATCTCTAATTTTTTGACGACACTTTTAACAAGTTTTAATAAGTTTTAATAATAAGTTTTTAAAAAGGGAGAAGACAGTTAAGATTTGATTTCACGTACAGGACGCCTGTGCATCCGCTTATACGTATTTCGGCCCAATAGGACTCTTCAGAACGGCTTTCACAGTCGCTCTGAACGTGAAAATAAATCTCTTCTGTCTTAGGAAGCAACTCTAACATGGATTCGTATAGACGCAAATAGCGACATCTGATATTAAAATCTGTAAACTAATTTTCGAAACCAAATTCAGAACTTTGCTTTAATCTGTGCCTTCTAAGAATTGCAAGGCAAAACAGACGTTTTTATACCAATATACAAATTTGAACTTCTGTATTAGTTTTTTAACTATGGTATACAGCCAATTACTGGAATTTTCCCAATAATTTTAGATTATTTATTTATTCCTGTGTTGTTCATTGAAGCAATATTGTTTAAACAAAAATGAAAATTGCATATATATATATATATATATATATATATATATATATATATATATATATATATATATATATATATGATTATAAATACATTTGTTATTTTCTATTTAAAATTGTAATTATTTTTATTCTTCACATGGCAAAGAAATATTTTAAACATATGCAGTTGCTAACATAAGGTTAATTTTTTTAGTTTTTTGGCCTTATTTTTTGGTGGAACATATCGAAACCACAATGGTGGAACTTCCTGAGCCTCGTTAAAGAGCATGCAATAACAACTGCAGCTGTTATTTAGAACTCAATGGCCACCTGAAGATACAAACATGAAAGTATCTAGATTCAGCTACATCAGCAACTAACCACTACATTCTGCAATCCTTTCCATTTACTTGAAGGTAACATCAGAAGCCATAAGTATCATTTAAAAATCTTTTTATGTAAAGCTATAGGCAAGATTTGTTTTGTTTGATTTTTATTTAATAAGAAAATTTCAGTTTTATATTTATGTATAATTAATATGAATAGTTAATATCTTGATTTATTTACCCCAACCAAACCCATTTTTCAGATTGACTTCTAAGATAAAACGTTTTCACACCTGAGATACTGAGCTAAACGAGGCCTAACAATTGGGTCCCAAAGAATGTTGTGAGTTTTATTGTTCTTCATTGGCTCCCACCGTTTTTAATGTGTCCTTCAATTTGACCTAACTGTGTACCTGGCGTGTGTTGGATTCAGGGTAGATGCAGTACATCCGAATGCATTTCCTCTTGTGGGGGTCTTGCCCCCGATGCATCCATGGTACCCTGCGACCTAACTGTGTACCTGGCGTGTGTTGGATTCAGGGTAGATGCAGTACATCCGAATGCATTTCCTCTTGTGGGGGTCTTGCCCCCGATGCATCCATGGTACCCTGCCTCCCAACTAAAATCACTCTCGGCTTACACGCGTGGCATGTATTTCCAGACCGTTCAATCGCGCGCGATGCCTCCCATATTACTTTTTTGTTTATCTGTATTTTTATATTTCATTTATATTTGTGCATGAAGGAGATATAATCCCTGTCTCTTGGACCTTTAATACAGTATTTGCCGAGTTCATGATCAACCAATTATTATTGTGCATAAGTACAAATACTACCAAGTCATCTGCGTATGCAACAAAATTCTTCAACCTTCTCCCAGATCTTGTTCTAAAATGTCTAATATGTTCAACAGCAGCGGTACGGGAACCGAGCCCTGTGGCATACTCGCGGATGTCTCCATTAGGTTGCCCTTTGCTATGCTTATTTGTCTTTTTGTGAATTTTCCTTTACTCGATTTTGAAGGTATCGAGATACTTCTAAATTTCTTAATATATTTATTATTGTTTTCCAGCTTGCACAATTACAGGCATTCTTGATGTCTAGAAAGAAGACCACCAACCACCTACTTCTACGTAGGTCGCCACTATAACGAACATTCCAAGGTCCAAAACCACATATTTTTCTTTCTTTTCCGCGGACAAATCTAATTTTTAAAATCTTTTGCTTTCTTTGTTCCATTTTTGGTTGTTATATGTACATTTTGCACTTTTTGTTCTCAAGATCACTATACAGATTTATATAAGCTTTTGTTCCCTAGACATATTCTGTAGAACTTGTTTTACAATAATTGTTCTTCTTCTTCTTTCAGTGCCTATTCGTTCCGAATATTGGCAATCATTCTGGCTATAATTATTTTACAATAATACAATAAATAAATACTGTACAATATGATACAATAATAAATCTGGCTACAATAATTGTTAGTTTATAATAAAATATTGGCAAACAAATTGACGAATTTGTTTTTTTTACCTAAAAATTGTACCTATTAATTTATAATAAACAAAATAAAATTGTGTATAAACATTATATATAATAAAAAATAACTCCAAAACCAGAATGATTATATTTCAGATTTATTTTTAATTTATTTTAATACCTGTTTCCAAAAACAAACATCTTGTTCAGGTATATGTGTACCTATATGTTTGCCTTAAATGGTTTGTTTATTTACTTATCTATTTGTTAACGACAGGCTGCATTAGATAACCAAAAGTTGAAGGACCTTATTCGTATTTCGAATTAGAAAATGGAAGAAATTCCAGCGATCTAAATTCTACCGTGCCCGTTTAAAATCTAGAACATTTTTTCTGACTGAACCGTAAATGAATACATTTTTATTTTTGGACAATTGAACTAGGTAAACAATGTACCTATTTATGACATTTCAGTGATGGAATTAATGAATATTTTATAGATTTAATTAATTCTAATAAAAATTATATTTTTTGTTTTTTTTTGATTTCCAATCCGAAAATCTTACTTATTTGTGAAAATCCGTCTGATATCGTGGTTTTTATTTTGAAAAATGAACGTTTTTAAATGAAAAAGGAACAAATATCCTGGCTGAAAAACATTCGCGACTGGATCGGGTTGAACACACAGACGCTTTTAAGAAAGGCAGCAGATAGAGATGAATTTGTAATGGTTATAGCCAACCTTCATTAGTGGAGTCGGCACTAGAAGAAGAATTTAAGGCTTAAAACAATTTAAAATATTTTTGTATATAAACACTATTTCTTTCTATTTTGTATTTTTAACGCAATTATATTACAAACTAAACTAATTATAAACGACCCTTATTTTACTATGTTGTTTGTCTAATTTGCTGTATTTGACTAAGAAACTTAACCTCTAACATTTCTTTACTTGTTTTTTTCTCGCCCTTTCTTTTCTTTCATTGTATCTGCCTAAAATAAAACAAACATATTGCAAATAACGCTGTAAGTCTCATCATGGTATGCAATTTTTCTGGTTTCTTTTATTTATTTCAATTTTCATTGGCGTAAGTTTATCAACAAGTACGAAATAACGGTTTTTTCCTCAGTTTATAATAGCATTTTTATTTTCCTATTATTATGTAACTAATTAAATTTTATATTATTTCGCAACCTTGTCCTTAGTAACATGGTTTCATCTTTCTTAACTAATTAAATATAAACACAACTAGTAAGTTTTCTTTAAATATAGACCAAGAGCCAAATACCATACAAGTCTCGTCTTTGTATGGTATTTGATTCTCCATGCTCTCTAATCAAATTTCTCACAAATTCTGTATAGGTAATCCGTATGAGTTAATGGTGTATCTACCTATCTATATATCTATCTATATACCTATTTATATATGTATCTACCTATCTTTATATATATATATATATATATATATATATATATATATATATATATATATATATATATATATACCAACTTATTGCCCCCCAAAAAAATTTGACATAATTTCTTCCATTTGTCTCTGTTTCTTGCTATATTCATCCACAATTTTGTGGTCTTTTCTTATCGTCTCCTGTTTACCCAAGGTCTCTGCTGTAAGAATGAATTATTCTACCTTTCATTTGTGTATTATATTGGGTGCTGTAAATTGCCATTTTTGTTTTTGGTATTCCTTTTCCACATATCCCTTATATAATTTCTTCTTTAGTTTTATGTCTAATCCATGTTTTTCTTTTTATTCTTTAGTTGCATATTTAGAATTTGCCTTTGCCCGGCTCTTTGTTTTCTTTATCGTATTAACATTTGACTTTGTAAAAGTCCATACTCATGATCCATAAGTAAGCATCGAACGTACACATTGGTTAGAAACTTTTTTTTTTAATACTGTGAATATTTTTTGTTCTTAAAGAGTTTGTCCTTTATATTAGTATAGAGGTACATTATCCTAATCAACAAGTAGTTTTTTTGCAGGCTATATAAGGATATATCCAGTATATATTTTCTTATATATACTAGTATTATACAGGTATATCGTGATGAAAAAACAGTTTGTTTTCAGTATTTACGTAGTTGTCATAAATTGATATAAAAGTTCACTAAGATAATCATACGAGTATTCCAAAACACTCTTCATTTAACTCCTAGTAAAGCATAGGAATAAAGTGAGAAAAAAGAATACTGGTTAAACTAGACCATGTATTTGCTTCCAATCACTTTAACCCTTCATTCTAATATATATAAAGAAAACTTCAATTAGTATAAATTATGAAACAGTTAATGAAAATAAAGGAATTCCATAATTTCTTTAAGTAGGTACGTAAAGATACTGTGATAATAACTAGTCTAAACCAATTCAGATGAGATGACCATTTAACTTTAGGTTTACGGAATAATTATGAGAACAGAGAAAACTATAGATTACTACGTATGAAATATAAAACTATTGATATATTTTAGCATGCATAGTCGATCCTAGGTCATAATTGAAAGCAAATTAAAACCACACATAATGGCGTATAAAACTTAAAAAGTGGCCAGAAGATCAAATCGGTTCCTGCTTGCTAACTCCAAAACTGTCTAAACCCTGCACCGCTACATGCTACATACCATGGTAGTAATTCATATTCTGGCAAAGGCGAAGGCCAAAATGTCTATACACTATGAGGTGTGAAAATCCTACCTTATCATCAGTCACAGGCTACCGGTAAGGCTGAGTAACAATCTCGAACTTCTCGCCTCTAATCTCGTTACTGGTACCTCAGCCAGTGATGATATAATGTAAACAGAAAAAATCTTTGAAAAAAAAATGAATATTAATTAAGACTCACTTTATTTTATAAACATTAATCGGTAGTGTTGATAGTTTTTGACTTTGGTTTACTAGAAGTAATGTCTGTTTCTCACCGGGACTATATTGAATTTGAAAAACAGCGGGCTCTTGTTCTAATAACATTAAAAAAGAAAAAAAAATTAAAAACTTATATTGGATATAAAAGTTTGATGCAATTTTCAAGGTGACTTTTGCAATTATAGTAAGATAATAATAATAACTTTCCCTGACCTTCCTAAATATTTTCCAATTAAACCCCTTCATATTATCAGTAATTTCTAAAACAGACCAACATTTTAAAAGAGCTTTGAACATAATCTACATTTCAACTAATATTTTTTTATCATCATCATTATTAGCTTATCAACTCTTTGTGGGCCTTAGCTTGTTCTATGATTTTCCGCATTTCTGATCTGTTCCTGGCTTTGTTTTTCCAGTTGGTAATTAGAGTTTTCAATTCTAGTTCCAATTGTCCCATATATCTAAGTTTGGGTCTTCATTTATATATTTTCTCTATTGCAGTCTGCCTTAATATTTTCTTTGGTATTTCATTCTCAATCTTTATAAATGTTATGATGTCAGGTTCTGTGTATGCTGTGTATAATTCAAAATTGTATATTCTAGGCTTTAAATTATTTTCTTCCACTCCTCTATAAACATATATGCCTCAGGATCTATTATAAATATTTCTGCATTATTACACAAAAACCTAAAATAATTTTGTCAATAACCGCAAAACTATATCCATTCCATGTTTAGCAGACTCTTACCTACTTACTAAACAAAATGTCATTAGAGATGAAATAAAACGTTTCAAACGGACATGGTGGATAATACTGAAACAAAAAAGGACAAGGGAAGTGAACAGATGTATGAATATATACATTTATATATAGAAGTAAATACAATAGAGGTAGAGGTTTATGCGGTCATTTATGGCAAAAAAAAGAGAAGTCAGCTACTTCATTGGTTTATTAAATACGTTTCGCTTTTTTTAATTATCAAAAGCTTTCTCAGTTCACTACAAATATAATGAAGAAGTTTATAAGTAAACGACTCCAATGACGGATTTCTATACTTATAAAACAATTTGTAATTTTTCAGATGTTATAGAAACTGTAAAGTTACAACATATAGAGCAAATATCTTAACAAAAAACACAACACTACAAAGCAATAAAGTCTATTAGTTTAAAAACATTAGAAATCCTAGGATTTCCTACTTGGCGAAACTCAATTCAAATTTTTACCACTGCGCTTTCTACATCTTGCAAAGCAGACGGATTGATAAATTAGTCGACAAGGGAATCTGTAATATGCATTCCACATGCTGTTCATCACGGTTAAAATTTTTAGTGAATTTAGTTTCTAGTACTCGAAACCGAGTAAAGAACTAAAACAGAAAGACGATCTTCGATTTAATTCCAATGCAGGGCAATACTAGTAGGAAATCTTGGGATTTCTAATGTTGTTATTAGATTGCTTTGTAACGTCTGTAAATAATTATTTTTATAATTATTGTACTATGACGGGAGATATTTAATTTCGATTTAGAGCCTCTGCTTAATGTCGCTCTGATGATACCTAATGAGGTTAAAATACGTATAAGCGGATGGCAGATGCCTTGCATTGAAATTAAATCTAAGACCGTCTTTCTGTTTTCCATTAGTGTAATTGTCCGGTGAATTTTAAATTTTACCGACGGCTTCATTTGGTTTTCTTGTGGTGACAACCAAAAGACCAAAAGACTTATTACCACAAAAAAACCAAATAAAGCCATCCGTAAAATTTAAATGCCTCGGTCAATTAAATTAATGGACTTTTGTTCTTTGGAGTTAGTTGTGTTTTTTGTTAAGATATTTGCTCTACATGTTGAGTAAACTAGTGTAGTTGCTTGAATACAGTTTCTAAAACATCTGCAAAAATAAAAATTGTTTTGTAATTATAGAAATGCATCATTATAGTCGTTTACTTATAAACATCTTCATTGTATTTGTAGTCAGCTGAGGCAGCTTTTAAAAATTAAAAAAAAGCGAAACGTTTTATTTTTCAATAAACCAATTAAGCTGATTTCTCTATTTTTTAATTTTTAACATAACCGAATAAACCTCTGCATTCACTTGTTGAATACTATGAAATATATATATATATATATATATATATATATATATATACATATATATATATATATATATATATATATATATATATATATATATATATATATATATATATATATTATGAATTGCAAATTATGACTCTTATGTATCTATATATATATATATATATATATATATATATATATATATATATATATATATATATATATATATATATAGGTATATATATTATGAATTGCAAATTATGACTCTTATGGTGTTTTTTAAACTTTAATTTGCCTTAGGCTTAATTTTGCAAAACAAATAAATTTCTCTGAATTAATTTTTATTCTCAGAACTATTTTTTATGGATAATTTTTCTACGTAGCTTCAAAATAATATCTATACTATTGCTTCCGAGGAAGAAATGGACAATGGAAAAGAAATAAAAATAAATAAATTTGTGATTTTTAAAAATTACTTTCAATTTATTAAATCAAATAAATTGTTAATTAAACCAAACATATAACCTATACTTTAATACATATAATTAAACTTAAAAATTCTCTAATGTTCATACACAAATTATTAATACTTATTATGACTTGTACTCAAAAAAAATCTCTTAATTAAATTTTATATTTATTATGAAAGCGAATAGCTGAACAAAATGTTCAAATAAACAAATAATCAAATTAGTTATGATATCATTACGAGTGTGGTTGAAAGTCCTTTTTTATTGTATATCAGACTGACCTTTTATTTACACAATTTTTCTGTTGACTCCTGTTCTCTTCCGACTGTGCTCTGACCATCTACTGCTCGAATTATTGGATGCTTCACACACCCCTCTTCTCCTCAGCTGGTGAAAGTCTCTCACACACACTAACGCCACTTCAGTTTCTTCAAAACACCTCCTGGATAAACACCTATCCCACAGAAACAAACTTTCTTACTAATGGACAGGATTTTCACTTCACCGATTAGCAGTACATATATGCTACACCTGTTTTCCTTACTACAGGATGTAAATTCCGCTTTGAACTGCTACTACTCCTTTGGCTTGTTCCACAGATACATCAAACACTATACACAATTTTTATTTACAAGCAACTCTGCTCACTTTTACTGTAGGCTATGGAGCAACAAAACAACCAGCTTCTTCAAAACTTCAGAACACAGTAAAATCTCATCCGTCATCGCAAAATCGGCTTGGCTCGTTTTCCTCCTATAAAGATATACCTTAAATTCCAACCAATCACATTCCATATTTCCTCAGTAAACAAACTCGCTGTTGTCCTTATATCATTTGGTATTTCCAATTTCATAAATAGTTCATTTCTTTTTGTTAACAAGTCTCGATATAACAATATAACTAAATATCAAGATTATTATCTACCCTCATCTTTTACTAAACGCTTTCTCCTTACTTTGAAAATTCTGTGTACGAAAGATTTCTATTTTGTATTTAAAGAATTCCTATACCTGTGCCTTTGACATATTTGTTTATTAAAAACCGACTATTGCTATAATATCGATATCTATCTGCTTTATCATAGCTTAGAAAAACCATTACTTATTCTTATCTATTTGGTTTTTACAGAAGTAATTTTCGTATTTATTTGTTAAATAGAGTTTATTGGTCGATGAAATTAAATATATATTATGATTTTCTTTAAATATTTTAGACCAATTCAAACCAAAACAATAGGTTTATATATATATATATATATATATATATATATATATATACATATATACATATATATATATATATATATATATATATATATATATATATATATATATATATATATATATATATATATATATATATATATATAGATAAATAAAGGCAGAGAAGAAGAAGAAGAAAATGTATTAATTGTATACATAAAATTTAAAAATATTTGTTTCTTGCAAGAAATGTAAAATACCAATCAGACAGTGGCGAAGGAAAGTATTCAACAGGGCAGAATGGAAGAACATTGTTAAGCAGGCCAAGACTCACAAAGGGTTGTAGCGCCATTAGAAGAAGAAGAAGACCTATTTGTCTGTCTATTGTTAACATAGGTAATGATTTTACCCAGTATTAAGTTTTCTTTGTTAACATATTTGTAATCTAATCGATACTATTCATGGAATTGTTTATTGGTGAATGATTGTTAAGTTCTATAAGAGAAGCACTCACTCATAATTGTTTATTTAGGTGCTGGCTTATTTAATATGAAAATAAGTTATATGTAAATTTATCAATTAATATAAATACTATGTGTGTATGCAATCAAATTACGGTACCTGTGATGTTGATGTATACTTCTTCTTCTTCCTCAGTGCACTGGGCTTGTTCGGGAACAGAAATCTTCTCAAAAAGGTCGCGTGGTCAAGGTTACACAAAATACTGGAGTGTTTAGCGCGCCGATTTATACAGGACTATGTCTAAACTCAGATTGAAATGCGTGTCGTCAAGTAGCTTGCTCCCTTAAGACTAGAGGGGGGGGACTGTACAGGTCCGTATTAATTTACGATGACAAGACATACACACACGTTAAGTAAAGAATTAAATATAAAAAATAAAATAATAAAAATTATTAATAAAAACTGAGAATATATGTGGAGGGACGTAACATTCCCACCCACCAAAATGCATATTTGCATTTTTAGTCAATATAAGGCAAAGGGCATAGCTTAACCAAAGGTCGCCGAAGTTCACCTTTCGCGGTTTGTACGAGAGCTACGCGAGCAATATCATCTTGACCAAAAATTAAAGTTTTAATTCGACCCATTTGCCATTGTAAGGGAGGCTTGGTCTCATTACGTATTAATACGAGTGTACCTATATTAGGGTTACCCTCATTTTTATGCTACTTCGAGCGTTGATGAAGAGTATGTAAATATTCTCTACTCCATCTTTGCCAAAAGTCTGCATGTAATCGTTGCAGCAATTGCCAACGACTTAGTCTATTTAAATGAACATCACTGTAATCCCGATCGGGAATTATCTTTAAAGGCTCTAGTGTAAGAAAATGACCAGGTGTTAACACTGAAAAATCATTTGGATCATTACTGACAGGACATACGGGACGACTATTTAAGATAGTCTCTATTTGTATGAGTAATGTATTGAATTCTTCATAGGTTAAAACCTGTTCGCCTATGACTCTAGACACATGTGTTTTCACGCTTTTTATACCCGCTTCAAACAATCCACCAAAATGGGAAGCTGCCGGAGGATTTAAATGCCATGTAATGACGTCGTTTTTATCAAAATGTGACTTAATGTCTTCTAAATAGGATTTTGCTCCTACAAAATTTGTTCCGCAATCAGAATAGACAACAGAGCAACGTGCTCGGCGTGCTATAAAACGTCTGAATGAGGCTAAAAATGCCTCGGTACTAAGTTCAGATACCAATTCTAAGTGCAAAGCCTTAGTGGCAAAGCATACAAATAGGCAAATATAGGCTTTCGTTCGTTTAGCATTTTTAAGCTTATTGGCTCGTATCAGAAAAGGACCGCCAAAGTCGACGCCAACGCAAGAAAATGGTTTGGCCTTGGATATCCGTAGGTCGGGAAGAGCCCGAGGTTTTAGTCTCCAACAGGAAAGACATTTTGAAAGAACACTACGAATAACACGTTTGGATGAAATTATCCAAAAGTTTTGTGACAAGGCGAAGTGCGTACCTTGAATGCCTGCATGTAGATGTACAATATGAATTTCCGAAATAAGTAATTTGATAAAATTACCTTTAGAAGGTAAAAGAAGAGGAAAGCGCTTGTCATACGCTAATTCTGACTGGCTAAGTCTTCCGCCCACTCTTAGGAGTTCATGTGAATCAAAGAAGGGATTTAATTTTTTCAAATATTTGAATTTTATAGAATTACCTTTAACCTGTTCTATTTCCTCCTTCAAATATCTTTGTTGCACTAATCTAATTAGTTGATTAGTGGCGTTACTTTGTTCCTGAATAGAAAGCTTTCCAACTGTTCGTTGATTGACTGATTTTAGGTTACCAACAAATCTAAGAACATAGGAAAAGATACGTTTTAATTTTGAAAAGGAAGAAAATCGATTACAGAGATTATCGACAAATTCATCAGATGGAAAAGACAAAAGACAACTTTTCTGTTTCAATTCTAAGTTATGTTCGATAGAATCGGTCAAAGAGAATGACCAGTTATCTTCAGTAGTGCGAAGAAACTCCGGACCCACCCACCAAGCAGGAGTATTTAAGAAATCCTCAGGGAAAAGTCCACGGGATCCGTGATCCGCACTATTTAATGAAGAAGGAATATATCGCCAGTGTTTTGAAGCTATCCTGTCTTGAATATAAGAAATTCTGTTACTGACGAAGGTTTTCCATTTATATGGCTGTGAATTAATCCAATGAAGAACAACAGTCGAATCTGACCATGCGTAAATTCTACTAAACTGTATAGTGAGAGTCTGCAGTATATAAGATAATAATTTACTAAGAATTACTGCTGCATTGAGCTCGAGACGAGGAATAGTTTGTACTCCATACCATCGCGTATGCTGGTATCGGCAACTGGACCCTCTTTTACAACTTCCAGTTGTATAAAAATGACAAGGGACGGTTTTCTCTCCGCACCAGTAACTATGCGGATTGCAACAGACTAACACCTGGACTTCGGTGTCTTTAAAGATCTCTTCCACCATATTTCGGATAACCCTCCAATCTAATTGGCGGCACTCCAACTTTGGCATGGCTAACTTTTGCACGTCGGACTCCAGTACGTGCTCTCTCAATTGAAGTAAGTCTTCCCATACATCTCGGTAGGTAGGTTGGTCACGGGCAGTGTCTTTTGTTACCAGGTAGAAAAGGTAACGTGATGCATCTTGGAGTTTCAAGGTTTTACCGGGAGCTGGCACTTGGCATTGAAGTTCTGCAAGTCGACCAAACTTTCTTCGAAAGACGGATGCCAACCCTGGTGCGTCTTTGATATTGGCCGGGATGGTAAGGGCCAGCGAGTAGTCATCGGGGAGCGCGAGTAGATCTTGCTTTTCTTCAGTGGTAACACCATGTCTCGCTTTACCGGTACCTCCATAGACACCCATGAATTCCTCAAACGTGAGGTCAGACACATCGTGGACTTGGTTTACTTCCACTTCTTCATCTACGTCGTGGTCACCTTCGAAAGACGCCAGCCGGTTATGGTGTACTATCATCGGCTTTCCCCTCGGAATCTTGCTTATTCGGTAGATGACATCGTTGATCTTCTCCATAATGAGGTATGGACCTTCCCAAAACTGCTGCAATTTGGGAGAACAACCTTTTCGCTTCTTGGGATTATACAGCCATACTTTGTCGTTCTTCTTAAAG
This sequence comes from Diabrotica undecimpunctata, assembly GCF_040954645.1. Lineage (NCBI taxonomy): Eukaryota > Metazoa > Arthropoda > Insecta > Coleoptera > Chrysomelidae > Diabrotica > Diabrotica undecimpunctata. The sequence continues at coordinate 87,044,264 of NC_092805.1, read as the reverse complement.
CAACCCTTTTCGGCTTGTGTATCGTACCGTTTCTTCATTCTGTCGCTAGCGATCTGAAGGTGGGAACGGACCAACTCATGTACATCGTCCATCCCACTTCTGACACCACTGTGATGAGTTTATTTCAATGTCTATTTAATTTATAATGTCTTGTTCTTATCTTAATTCATTAAAAAGCACAATAACTGATATTAATTTATTTATCACTAAATATACATAATTTATTAAAAAGCGAACGTAACATTTTATCGTGAGCGCGTCTTCAGAATTAACTGTTTTCTATTCTCCAAAAAGTCCTGTTATATATTCACTACTGTTAGACTGGAAACGTCTACGGCCTTCTAGACAGAGCGGCGAATTGTTCTCAGAACCGGTATGGTTAAATCGGCTTGTCTCCAGAAGGTTCGAATTGTTGTTTTTATTACAAAGGGGGACCCATCGTGTGTCAGGTAGGCATTACCTAAAAAATACGTGAATGAATGAAAATATTAGTAATAAATATATTTACGGTTTTGGGTCAGAATTTATCGTAACAACAGGAAGCTTGAAGAGGTAAAATTTTGTAAAAGAAATCATCAGATGATGGATTCCATCCAAGTCTTAATACCTTCAACGAAGATTGATCTAAGTCAAATGAAAAAGACTGTTGCAGAATATGATCCAAAGGAATATTAGCGAGAGAGAATAACTGAGGGGCATTGCTTGCCCATTTTCGTAACGCAAATCCACCACGTTTCAATAAAGATATTAATTCTTTTATAGCAAGAACACTATTTTCTAAAGAATCCTTTCCTGTCACCACATCATCTACGTAAGTATCTTTGAGGAGTATAGATGAGGCTACAGGTAAGTCCGGTTCGTCGAGTGCTAGCTGCTGTAGAGTACGAATTGCAAGATATGGTGAGCTAGACACACCGAAAGTAACCCGAGTAAGTTCGTATTCAGCAATAGATTCCTGTTCCGAAAAACGCCAAAGTATTCTTTAAAATCTTTGTTGCTCAGGGGCGATAAGAATCTGAGTAAACATGAATTTAACATCTGCAGTAAAGACATATTTATGAAACCTGAATTTAAGCAATAAATTTACAAGATCATTTTGTAATTTTGGACCTGAATATAACGTATCGTTTAAAGACGGAAAGTTAGGGGCGTGTGCGGAAGCATCAAACACAACGCGCAATGGAGTAGTACTGGACTCCTTGTAAATACAATGGTGTGGTAGATAATAAGCATTATTTATTGCCGTACTTGGCTGAATAGGATTTAAATAATGATTATCTCTGAAACTTTTGATAAAGCTTGAATATTGAATCTTAAGTGATTCATTTTTGGCAAATCTGCGCTCTAAAGAACTAAATCTTTGTAAGGCTAAACGTTTCGTGTCGCCAAAAGAAGGTATTTCGTTTTTGAAAGGCAGCTTTACTACAAATCTGCCCTCGGAATTTCTATAAGTGGTATGAGTATACAGCTTCTCACAGAATGAGTCTTCCGGAGAATAAGATTTAACTTCTGGTACTTCCTCAATGGCCCAGAATTGTTTTAATGTCGCATCTAATTGCTCAGAGTCATTAGCAGAAAATGACGTAAAAAAGGAATGAATATTTGTTATATTTGTAGGTGGAATATTTCCCATCAAAACATAACCGAAACTTGTTTCAAGAGCTGAAAGCTGATCATTACGGGTTTTAATAATTCCTTATGTTAAGATGTAAGGAAAGATATTTGCTCCTAATAGAACATCAACTTTACCTGGAATATTTGCCATTTTATCAGCCAACCTTAAATGTTGAAGATACGGCAAGTTGTCTAAAGAAATTGGAACAGTTGGCATGTTTTGACAGATTTGAGGAAGAATTATTGCATCTATCTCGCAATGAAAGTTTATGTCATAAGACGAAGAAATGTTCAATTTTACGCCTGATTTGGCTGGGGTGCACATTCTATCAAGACCTTGTATCGATAAAGCCGCATTGAATTTAGGGAGACTTAATTTGTCTGCACATTCTTTACTAATGAAGTTAGCTTGAGACGCACTGTCTAATAAGGCTCTAACTTCCAAGGCTTTACCAAAACGATCGAGAACATAGATTGTAGCTGTAGCTAGCAAGACATTATTTGTCAAAGTATTTGATAAGGCGGATACAGAAGGCATAGGATCGTTAGATGAACTAGCAACCTCGTTGTGAGAAGAAGAAGAAGAATGATCATTCGCATTGAGATTATCAAAATGAAGAGCAGTATGATGTTTTTTATTACAATGTGTACATCTTTTGGATGAAAGGCATTTGATCGTAACATGGGTTTTAGACAAGCAGTTTATACAACATTTATTCTGTTTAGCAAAGTCAAAACGTTTTTGAGGTGATTCAGCAAGAAATTGATTGCATTTAAATAAAGCATGATCCGAACCACAAAATAGACACTTATTTTTGACAGAACTGGTCAAAAATGTAGAAGTTTGACGAGATGAATACCTTACGTTATTAAAAGTATCGGAAATAGTAGATTTAACATTTTTGCTGACTTGTCTTTTATATGACTCCAATGAAGTGCAACGCTGCAATGCGAACTTATAAACTTCCTCATAGGAAGGTACATTTTTTGAAGCAAAGTGTAATTCGAAAGCTCTAACTGTTTCTACATCCAATTTGTCCATCAGTAAATTCATTAGAATAAAGTCCCATTGAGCGGGAGAAAAAAGTAATTTTTCTAAAGAGGCTAAATTTTCATTGAAAATATCTAATAATTTTCTAAGTGAAACAGGATCATCAGTTTTAACCACACTGGCATTTTGAATATTTTTCCATAATGCTCTAGATAAGTCTCGTTTACCTTCATAGCGATCAATTAAGGTGTTGTAAGCAATTATATAATTAGAATCTTGCAGCTTAATGCTTTTAACTAAATTGTAAGGTACTCCCTTAAGTGATTGCAGAAGATAACTAAACTTTTCTATATTAGAAAGATCAGAATTATTATGTACAAGAGCATTATATAAATCTATAAATGTGGGGAAATCTGTAATCTCGCCCGCAAATATACTTAAATTCAGTTTAGGAAGATTTACGTTAGTTTTTGATTTGATATGTGGATCAGCGGACATATTTTGAGTTCCACTAGTAGTATTATTTAATAAAGAATTATGTTTAAAATAAAGAGAAGCTATTTTATTAATACTATTAGCAAATTCAAACCTAATTAATTCCTCCGAATCCAAATTTGCGTCTTCCTCGACAGCAATTAAATTAATTAATTCGGTATGCTGGTTATTGAAACTATTATTGATCGCTTCGTAATCTTTTGCAGCAAAGAGAAACCCTGGAATTAATGAAGCATCAACCAACACTTTATCTGCCAGCTTTCCCATTTGTTTAATCTTACAAATGTCAACGTTTCTCAATGCACGCAAACGAACAATTCTATTTGAATTTCTGGAAGACATTATTGTATATATAGAAAAAGAAATTTATGTAACACAAAGAACCTTTAAAGAATGATCTCAATAAATTCAGTATGTACTCGTATATGTAATATATGTAATACTTTTAAAGTTATGAAACTCAATAAGTATCAGTAAGAATAAATATTTATTATATATGAGTATGTATAATCGAGCAAACAAAAAAACACTCCAAGTATTATTTAAACAAAACCCAAAATATATTTATTTAATTGTAACTAGAAATATACGCATAAAATATTTTTAAAAAACCAGTGTTTAATTAATATTGCGTTTTTTACAATTTCCTAAGTTATTTAAAATAAAATATATAATCATATAAACCCCTTGTATTTAAAGAATTCTAAATTGTAGATTGTAACAGAAATTGTACGTGATTTTTGAGAGTTTTGAAGGCTGTACCTAGATTTAACAATAGTTCAGGTAGAGACCTCGCTTGGGATTAACGGAGCTAAGATGCCAGATGTGTACCGCTAGTGGAATTTTTTCAATGATTTTAAACGATCTTTGAGAGAAGCTTTTGCCCAAATATTTAAAAATTTATATAATTTGATCACGTTTTTAATTGAATAAATTACTTTAAACAAATTTTAATGCGGATCTGAAGGACCAAATGAATCTATTTAAGTTCTATAAGAGAAGCACTCACTCATAATTGTTTATTTAGGTGCTGGCTTATTTTTAATATGAAAATAAGTTATATGTAAATTTATCAATTAATATAAATACTATGTGTGTATGCAATCAAATTACGGTACCTGTGATGTTGATGTATACTTCTTCTTCTTCCTCAGTGCACTGGGCTGGTTCGGGAACAGAAATCTTCTCAAAAAGGTCGCGTGGTCAAGGTTACACAAAATACTGGAGGGTTTAGCGCGCCGATTTATACAGGACTATGTCTAAACTCAGATTGAAATGCGTGTCGTCCCGTAGCTTGCTCCCTTAAGACTAGGGGGGGGGACTGTACAGGTCCGTATTAATTTACGATGACAAGACATACACACACGTTAAGTAAAGAATTAAATATAAAAAATAAAATAATAAAAATTATTAATAAAAACTGAGAATATATGTGGAGGGACGTAACAATTTGTTTTGAAGTGCATTTAAGAACAATTTGTGTTTGAATGTAAGATTAACGAAAAAGGTTGTTTGAAAGAACTCGGTAATTTGGAGTTCCTAGAAAATGTTAAATTACTTACGACTGGAAAATTTGAAGATATTGAAATGAAGAAAGAGGCATATTTGTTTTGACTAATGAAAAGAAAGGAAAGTCATCGATGGAAGGGGGTGTTAAGCCAAGAGAGTTTTTGGAATAAAAGAAAACGAGAGTGAGTGTAGAGACAGTGTAGAGAGTTGATTCCCGATAGCTGAAAGGAGCAGTTTATGTTTAAGAAAAAAAAGTAAAAAAGTATCGGTCTTCGTCAACCATAAGCCTTGTAAGGATCCGTAAAAGTAACAAATACAAAGTAATATTTTTTGAAAAGGTAAAATTAAATTCAGTGATAAGTGATAGCAGTTGTAAGTACTCACATAATAGTATCCGACATCGTAAATAAAAATTGTTCCATATACTTCATGGAGGTATTCATATATACCTCTATATTTCTTTCTAACAATATTCTCCGTTGCGAGGACTTATGTTTCATCGACGAATAAAGACTCCAGTGTATTTTGACAGGAACTTTTACATAAACAATTCCGTAATATTTTTAAATTATTTCTTGCAACCATAATTCATTATTGTATCTATACTGGGTAACTTTTTGTTTTAAAATAACTTGCGGTATTTTTTTATATGGCTTTTGATATTTAATTACTTACTGTTTTCATATATGTATATCTATAAACCTAGCGCTAAGATCAATACCATTACAGGAATTAATATTAAACTCCACAGTTTTCCGGGTTAAACCACGTTGGTTATCATTACGCCGAGCTTTCGACATCCTCTTCGATGTCTTCTTTAGGGCTTCCGAAATCTCAGTCTCCCGAGCCCAACATAAACTACTACGCTGACCACTAATCAACGCATTGGTTACTAAAGGTCTGCGACAACGTTGCGCAATAGCTCCGATTATTTTCAAAATATATTTGATCTATATTACGACGAAGAAGGTACACCGACGTCGTAAAATAGCCGTTTTAATTGACAATGAGAAATTTTTTTGGTGAGCGTGAAGTTGATGTAAGATATATGGTTAGAAAATTAGATGAGGAGTATGAGGCTTAGGATTTGATGATAACAAGATAACACGATGATAAAAAACACGTTTCAATATCATGTTTGCCACCAATTGCCACACTCAATATAAAAACCAGTCAAAAGGTTTCCATTTTAAAAGCTTACTGGGTCATAAAATGTTTCTTCCTCGTATCTGACCCCTCTTACAAATTCATTAGAAAAAACGAGTATTAATAGTTAACAAGAAATGGCTCAGTAAGGTTTATTGTTTTTCGGAACTCTTATTTAAAGGATAATAAATCTTTCGGTTTTATTGTTTTATATTATGCATTTTCTTCGTAAATATATGGCAAACAATGGTTTATTGCTGAAAGAAATAACCCAAATGCGTGAAAATACGTTAAAGTTCGTTACAGCCGTTAAAAATGTTGAATTTGGCGGCTTCGCTTTTTTTTAATAAATTATTAGATTGGAGTGACATTCAGCATTCTGTTTTCGTGTTTGATGTGGAACAGTCATCCCGGCATTTCAGCATTTTATAATCATAACTCTCCACGGGCAGTACGATTCAAAAAGCATTGTAAAATCGCATCTGAACTCGGACACTCTCTTGTCAATAATTATTACAAACATTGTATGTACAAACACTTATTTCATCTTCCAAAATCAATTCTACAAACAAATAAATGGTGCCCCAATGGGCTCCCAACTATCTCCAGTAATTGCCAATATCTTTAGGAAGACTTCCATAATATGGAAATCCATCTGAATAGTATACATCCTAGTACCAGGTCACGATGGAGGTGGAAACTGATTCATCTCTACCGTTTCTCGACGTTACCATAAAGAAAAACCAATCCCAAGGTTTTCATCACTCGGTTTATCGAAAACCCACCCATACCAATCGTTACATGAATGCTAACTCTCATCATCCACCTTCACAAATACTCTCTCAAAAAACTCCCTTATCTCCAGATCAATACGTCTTAAATCAAGAGAAATAAAGACATTATTTATTTTATCCCCCAACAAAAACTTTTATCTGTTGGCCGACCAATGAAAGACAACATTCCAAATAAACAACACGGAGTTTATGAAATTTCTTCTGCAGCACACTGCCCCCGATCTTATATAGGCCAAACAAATCGTACAATCCAAAATAGGATTTATGAACATTCCATTTTTATTCGCCATTCCGATTCAATTTCAGCTCTACTGCAACACCATCTTCATACAGGTCACAAAATTGAATTTGAAAAGTCCAGAACCACAGTCCCATCCGCTTCTGTAAACCAAGAATTATCCGAAAAGCCATAGAAATTTAAAAAAGGCCAACTCGTCTCAACAAAAGAGATGACGGCATACGGTTACCTTCGACATGGAGACCTCTTATAAAGAAAATACCATCCGCTCAACCCGCCAATCAAAATCCTACTGTCAGGACTAACGAATGCTCGCGCCAACCCCCGCGCCAGTCCCCACGTCAATCCCCACGCTAACCATCACACCAATCTCCACCCAAACCATTGGTTAGTGATCAGTGTAGTAGTGTCTGGGGGCTCGGGAGACTGAGACCTCGGAAGCCCTGAAGAAGACATCAGAGAGGATGTCGAAAGCTCGGCGCGATGAGAATCAACGCGGTTCAACCCGGAAGACTGTTGAATCGACTTTACTTAGTAACAAGTAACTCAACACACACACACTATAACATACACAATGGACACTAAGCTAACCGACAGCGGAACGACAAAACAAAAAATTTATAAATATTTTCGTCCTCACATTTTGAAGTCTTCCAGGCATCATTGGTCTATAGCAGTTAATATTTCGTTACCACAAATTGTTTAAATAATAAACTGCCTATTGTACACTTTATATTACAACCAAACAAAAAAAAAAATGATCATAGAAGTTAAATCGGGAGATGAGGTTAACAATTCTATAGGACCTTTTCTGCCAGAGACCAGAGCTCCAGAAAGTTATTACGGAGGAAGTGTGAGCCATATACAGTTGGTCCATTGCCGCATCGCAATTAATACTACCTGCAACCGTTATAGACGAAACATCACGAAGAAATAATTCTACACCACAATAACCAATTTAAGAATAAAATTATAATAGAACAAGTGATGGAAGTGGAATATTTGGGAACTAAATTATCTAATCATGGATAAGTGGAGAAAGGAGTAAGAAAACGGGTGAATAAGGAGCAGCAGAAAGTCTAAACGATAAGGCAGATAATCACATACTTTGCTGAAAGAAGGGCCGATATGTCTATAACACAAAGATTATTAAAGACGAGGACATAGAACGAAATGTGGGAATAAAAATAGGAAAATAAAATGAAATCAATATTAAAAAGAAAGATTCGTAGACAACAGATCCGTTAGAATAGCAAGAGACGAATAGCAAATAGGAGAAAATTCCCGAAAAAAAGGTGGAAACAGGCAAATGTCTATCAGTATTTATAGTAGGAAGATGAAATTTCATCATTCTTATTAGTAATAAATGTTTCATATACGTTTAAATTCTGCCAGTCAATTTCGTTTTTGTATGGACTATCAGAATAAAAAACATCTTATAGTAATAATTTTAAACTTGGCAACCATGTTTGATGTACAATGTAGTATGTATTAACATGCAAGACAGAAGAAAAACGAAAAAAATGCAACATGAGCACGTGAATCATGAATGCCCATGCTGGACTCAAACGACGCGACTAGAAGAAACGGGCATTATAGCACGTCGTTCTTTTGATTCCAATCCAATGATGATCCTCGGAAAGTGGGTTAGATGTTCACGCTTTCCTCTCGTGATAATTGTCAAAAATAAACCAGGAGAGTGTTTATCTGAGATATGAATATTTGGATGTTTATTTAGATCACTCAAAAATTTAGATATTCAGTGTACTGTGATGTAATATCACAGAAAAAATAAAATTGTTTTTCCCTGATAAATGTGAGGTGATAATTATACCAATAGATACTATTTATATATATATATATATATATATATATATATATATATATATATATATATATATATATATATATATATATATATATATATACAGGGTGGTCCTTAAGTAATTGTACAAAAAGAAACAGTAGATTCTACACTTTAAAATATTTCAATTTAAGCTAAATTGCTTTAATAAAATGTTGATATTAAGAAAGATACAGGGTGTTAAAGTGCAAATTAAACATTTTATTTTTGGCTATAACTTTCATGTTTGTAAACATTTATGCATAAAAATTTACAACTGGGTACTTTTAAATATGAGAAATTATAATTTGATGCACACTTTGATGTAGCGGATAGAGGGCGCTACATATGCCACATATGTGGCATAAATTTGCACTTAACTTTTTTGCTCTTTGAGTGAACTGTATTTGTGATACAAAATATTAAAGATACATTATTTCAACAAAAAAAAGGTATACCTGTTAATAACTTTTAAACTCAATAGTTTTCGAGATAATCGCATTTTACAAATCAGCTGCATATTTCTGAGTTAAGGCAATTACCCCAGGCAACGAAGGAAAAATAGACAAAAACAATAATAAATCTAAATTTTGGTATAAAATACCAATAACTAAAGTTAATAGTTAACGAAATATTAAATAAAATAAATATATCAGCAGGATAATTAATAATAGGATATGACAAAAAACAGAATAATAGGATTTTACATCAAACATTTTATATTTTATGTTAAATTAAAGTCGTAATCAAAACATTTTGTTTACAAACCAAATTAAGAAATAGTTAAACTAAATTACTAAACTTTTTGTTAAAGTAAGTGTTCGATATGTCTACCATTTTCATTAATTCATTTGTCAATACATTCCGTAAAAATCATCTCATATTAAATAGCATCATTGGTTCTAAAGAAACTGTTGCAGTATTTATTTCTTCCCATATTTGGTTGCGAATGTTTATGGCATTCTTATAGACACGTTGTTTTAATACGCCCCATACACCAAAATCAAGCGGATTAAATTCTGGGCTACGTGGTGGCTATAACGTATAATGGACGAATCTATATCCAAATCTTATAGTATATTATGTCGCAAAGGTTATGTATTAAACTGTGATGTATCTCATTCATTGGTTACTTATATACACTCATATAAGCTTACGGGTAACTATAATTACATATCGAACAAATGGACTATTATGATAATGATGATAATATTATGAACTAACGAACTAATATTATGCTGAACTAAATTGCCTGTTTGTTTACTATATTTATAACAATATCGGTTATTAGGCCAACGATGATGTTTTTGTAAAAATGCTGAGTCTTTAAGGTAAGATTTGTAGCAAAAGTATTATGAAACAAGACACGTGTGTTATTTCATACCTGTGCTTTAGTTTCCATTTGTCATAATAAAAATGGGTAAACAACAATTTACGTAATGAATAATAAGTATTATTTTGGGTTTTTTTATAAATTAAATAATTATATCAATATCTCACCACATTGCCAAGGAATATGACTGCCACGTCCAATCCAACGTTCAGAAAAGGTATATTTAACTATGTTCTCAACGCCTTCTCTCTAGAATGTGGTGGTGTACCATCTTACATAAACCATATATTTTGGTTTTTCAGCATTTTACAATAGGGAAAAAGTAATACAACGCCAGTAGGTATAGAAATTTAAGAAGCGATAGAAAAGGGAAATTGTATACATGATGACGGCCAGCGTCTGAATACGGACACGGCACCTAAAGAAGAAGATGAAGAATATTTTCTCCAATAAGACATTTAGCAGCCATAACAAAAATTTTGATAATGTTACATTATCATCTTTGAGTTGTTTTAATAAGAATAAACTATGAATTATGCTTATCTACAGCTATTGAGTGCTTTACCGCACAAATATCACAACTAAGAATTATGAGGCAGCTGACTTATAAAATCTCGAAAACGGTTAAATTTTGAGGTTACTAACAAGTATACCTTTTCTTTGTAAAAATAATGTATGTTTAATATTTTTTAACACAAATAGAGGTAACTTTAAGAGCAAAAAAGTTAAGCGCAAATCTATGCCACACCTGTGGCATATGTGGCGCCATCTATCAGTAACATTAATTTATGTATAAAATTATAATTTATCCTACTTAAAAGCGTCCAATTATAAATTTTTGTCCAAAAATATTTACAAATGTAAAAGTTATAGCGAAAAATAGAATTTTAAATTTCCACTTTAACACCCTGTATCTTTCTTAATATCAACATTTTATTAAAGCAAGTTGGCTTAAATCGTAATATTTTAAAGTGCAGAATCTATGGTTTCTGTTTGTACAATTACTTTAGGACCACCCTGTATATATATATATATATATATATATATATATATATATATATATATATATATATATATATATATATATATATATATATATATATATATATATATATAAGAAAAAGGTTAATGCGAGTTGATAGTAAAATAAAGGTAAAAGATATCGGCATAGCTCGCAACAAAGGAAAAAAATATAATAACGGTCAAATCCATCACAAAAAAAAAATTTCTTTTATTTTAAAAAATTGACTTGACTGGCGCTTTGTCCAGCGGGATGTTCCGCATTTCCCACCAAATCTGCACCTTTAGTATTATCGGAATGATTTGATAATTAAAGTTATACAAGTATCTGCAATATTTTTGCAACGTAACAATATTTATAGAAATTAAAACGTTTTCTGATTTATTAATTTATATTGTTGAAACATAATTATTAATATACTTTCATTAATATGAAACATAATAATAATTTAAAATAAAAGAAAATTTAAGATGCAAAAGATTGTTTTTGTTTAGGTCCTCCTAATAAACCGTCACCTGACATTACGGCTACACCACCAGATAATGATAGCTTTGAATCTAACCGTGAACATGATAAATAAAAATAACTTTCTTTCCCTTACTTTCTTCTGTGTCAGTAGTTCAAAATAGTTAAATACCAATAGATGATTTACTAAAATCAATAGAAGGTTTCTTAAAAAACTGCAAAAAAGTTACAGAATTATTAGGAGGGGAAAAGTATGCCACGCTTCCCAGTGTGGTCATGCACATAAATTTATTATTCGATTACATTGACAAAAAAATATAAGAAATTAATACTGACCAAAACAATGACGAGGAATTCGATTTTAAATACCCTTTCATAGCAGCAAAAAATAAGATTATCACATACTACAATAAAACACATTTTATGTACTGTATTTCTCTAATCGATCCCCGATACAAATTAGAAGCTTTCGATTTATCAGAATGGGGCCGTTCCTTGAAACAAGAAATTGAGATAAAACTCAACTGAGAGAATTATATAAAACATTGAAAAAAAAAAGAGCTTCAACCTGGAAGCAACAACTATACAAAAAAAGAGTGCACCTTGATGACGAACTGGGTCGATATCTAGCAGAAGAAGGAGAAGACAGATACATGGACATCTTATCTTGGTGGAAAGACAACTAGAACTAATTTCCTACTATGGCTCGTTTGGCCATGGATACGCTATCAATTCCAGCTACGTCCGTCTAAGCAGAAAGGCTCTTTTCCACAATCGGCTTGATCATGAGGAAACAAAGAAGTTGGCTCAGCGACTATTCAGTGTCTGCGATCCTATGTGTCCAGTCATGGACAAAATATAAAATAGTTTTTAATTTAATTAAATAATATTTGTAGACTTATTAATCTTCACTCTGAAACGATTTTCGATAGAGCCTTAAGTGACACTGAAAATGGAATCAAAATCAACGGACAGACTATTAGTAATCTTCGCTATGCTGACGATACAGTCATAATAGCTGATAGCCAAGAAGCGCTACAACGACTAATAGATAGAATAGAATAAACACTGAAGGAGAACGACTGGGCTTGAAGATTATTATAGACAAGACGAAGGTAATGGTGGTTAGCAGAACACAAAATATGCAATTAAATATAAAAGTAAACAATAAGAACATCCAAAAAGTCCCTAAGTTCAGATATCTCGGTAGTTGGATAACTGAAGATCTAGATCCAGACATAGAGATAAGTAGCAGGATTGAGCAAGCCAGAACAGCATTTACTAATATGAGAACCTTGCTAAGCATCAGCAGCCTTAACTTAACGCTTCGATATCGCTTTGTAAAATGTTACATTTACTTCATACTGCTATATGGTGTAGAAACCTGGACCATAAAGGCCAATGTGATGAACCGATTGGAGGACTTTGAAATGTCGGTATTTAGAAGACTACTTAAAATTCCCTGGACAGATCACACAACAAATGTCGAAGTATTAAATCGAATGGACAGAGAACAAGAATTGCTGCCAATAATGCAAAGCAAAACTGTTTATCTGGGTCATATATTTCGAAATTCCAAGTACCAGTTCTTAAAACTTATTATGGAAAGGAAGTTAGAAGGAAAACGGGGCATCGGAAGAAAGAAATACTCATGGCTTAAAAACATAAGGGGTTGGACAAACCTCGATGCCCATGCACTCTTTAGAGCCACACAAGACCGAGAGGAGTATGCCAGAATTGTCGCCAACATCCACTAATTGGATAGGGCACCATAAGAAGAAGAGAAGATATATATAAATAAATATTTGTAAAATATAAATAAATGGATATTGAAATGAGTACTTTTTTGTTCAAGTGTGGCTTGTGACTGTATTATATTATATACAGTGTATGTCGAATTAAGTCGGACCAAAATGGAAAGTTTTTTATTTTTTGTTTTATCAAAAAAGTTATTCTTTATAAAGTTCTGTATGTTCTAAAACCTAAAATACAGTTATATTGTAAATTTATAGGAAATTAAAAAAAATAATAATCATGTTATCAATAATGTAATTTAATAATATGACTCCGAAATTACTCTTAAAATTAACATTTCATTTAAAATAAGAATTCTTTATAAAGTTCTGTATGTTCTAAAACCTAAAATACAGTTATATTGTAAAATTATAGGAAATTAAAAAAATAATAATAATCATGTTATCAATAATGTAATTTAATAATATGACTCCGAAATTACTCTTAAAATTAATATTTCATTTAAAATAAGAATGCTTACAGCGATTTTCAGTCTAATCAAAAATAATAATTAATAAATTAGGTGGTGGAGCATCTATTACCAACCCCTCCTGGTCTAAATTTTCAGAAATTCAGAATTCAGAATTGTTGCGTGAATGATCCTGTATTATAGTATCGTATCTGATCTAGTATAGTATCGTATCATTTTATAGTATAGTATCTAAAACAATTTAAATGGGTAACTCAAAACAAACAGAAATTTTTACACAATACATTATACAGGAAAGGGCACTACTTGTAGAAACTGAAGTAATTACAAATTATTAAATTGGTCTAATAATTTAATTCAGATGTTAAAATTCTCAGAAAAAAATATAAATATTAAATTTGTGTTTATACCATTATTATAAAAATATATTTGCTTATTTAAAAAATATATTTTAAGTTAGTTTTGCGGGACAGTGAGATGTCCTTAGAAACACGGGACGGGGCAGCGAAAACAGCTGTGAGACGGAACAAGAGCCTGTCTGCCTATACCGTGTGAAACCCTAAACATTAGTTTAATACTTAGCAGAAGTGATTCAAGATCACATATAGGTCTAGTAACTGAATACATCCCTAAGGTACTACTTGTTAACGATATACCATTAAATGCATATATACCATAACGATTTATAGAACCTTCATGAAGCCGTGTTGATGCCTCACGGAGCCATAAAGATACTACCTGACGGAGTTTGTGATTTTTATTAATCTATCCTTGCTCAAAACCAATCGTACGTCTTGCATGGTAGCTTCTTTTTTGAGTACCAGACGAACAGATGAGAAGGCCTAGTAAGACATATCCCAAATCTTAGACAACTACACTTCAAACAAAAAGGCTATAATAGGCATAGGTATACATAAATCCATAGATATAGATGGGGATGCATGCCCCATACTATCATCTCATACAAATCCACTTCCCAACGATCACTTGACGCTACCACTGCTTAGAAGATTTAAAAGGTAGAATCATCTAGATCAGCGTTTCTCAAATGGTGGGTAGCGACCCGGTATTGGGCCTCGAAAGCAAAATACCAGGTGGAGCAAGCAATTTAATTAAACCCAGCTTGTGAGACACATGTTCACCCCTAAGAATTACGTTCGGGTGTAACAATTCATTGAAGCGAGGTGTATTAACTCGAATTTAAACAGGAGTCACTCCATCGCACTCCACTGCTCCAGACCATCCCTTTCTCCCATATAGCATTCTGATGCGCGAAAGGGGCACAACTATCAGTTCTGCATGTAGGAGTCCTGGGTAATAGAACTCCAACATCGTTCCTTAACCGATTCAAATTCAGGACAGCGTTAGTCGCTTTATTCCTGTTATCCTCATTCGCCTTGCCTCACCGTTTCTCATCTTGCTTTTTAAGGCCACACTCTGACTGACGCCACCGCTTCTATTTTAACCTTTTTAACGTTTAAACGATAAATTTGTTATATAACAAAGTACAAATAGACCTTTGAGTGACTGCAGGCGGGTACAAGTTTTAAGAACCACAATAATAATATACAGTCGAGTAATGTCCATCCAGAGGCAGGTATGAGTGATAATTACAAACGACCGCTCGATGCGCAGTCTAGAACTGTCACAAAAAAGAAGGTGTCCTGGACCCGACAATATTCTGAAGATTACTTACAGTTCGATTTTATAAAGGGTACTAATGACAAACCATTATGTCTTATTTATTGAAAACACTAGGAATACAGTGGTAAGCCAATAGATTTTTTTAAAAATAAAAAGAGAGAATTAATAGGTATCAAAAAGACTACGTCTTTGAGTTTTTCTCAGAACTCCTAATCTGATAACCCTGTACTGGCTTATTATGAAATATCAAACTTAATTGCTGAAACCGGTTATCCTCACACAATTGGCGAGAAATTAATAGTTCCAGCAATGAAAATAGTAGCATCTCGGATATGTGATAAAAAGCAGGAAAAGCTTGTGAATTTGCTGGCTCTATTAAATAACACAGTGAAGCGTAGGATTGTTGAGATGGCAGATAATATTGAAGAAACTATTATAGGTCACTTAAAGAAGTGTAACTATATTTCCTTGCTAGTTGATTAAAATACAGACATATCAGATAATCTAATCTAATGTGTTTTGTACTATACGACTTTGAAAATACTATTCACGAAAAATTTCTATTTTGTAAATCTCTGTCAATAAAAACAACGGCTGAAGAAATATTTAATCTAATTAAATATTAATAACAATGGAACGGAATGGAATAAATGTTTGGGACTAACTAGCGATGGAGCACAGGCAATGGCAGGTGTTCGTACTGGACTTCTTCCGAGGATCAAAGCACTAGCACCAGAATGTATTTGGGTGCACTGAACTCAAGAGTATTCCCTACTTTGTGCAAAGGAATGGGAAGTGAAGATGAACATCTTCTTTGGTAATGTAAATGGCAAAAATTTGGTAATTTAAACTAAACACAGGTAAAGGGTGCTCAGCATTGGGTGTAGCTCTCACTCTGTCACTTTTCATGTCTTTCAAACAAGTTGTTTATTGTTATATTGATAACAGATTCCAATAAATAAAGGAAGTTAAAAAAAATTCCATCCTTTTCATATTTAAGAGCCAGATTGAACAATATTGAAGCCAGTTCATCGCCTTGTTTTAGACCTTAGACTATTTCAAAACTTGTGACTCTTTAAAAAAATATGTTTTACCATGAAAAGCTGACCTTTTCTAAAATTTCCCGATGATATTTTTTTTAATTACCGGTTGAAGCTGCTTATTAAGGATGGATAAAGATTTTATAAGTTGAGCATAAGAGGGTTATACCTCGACAATTTTCACATTTAAGTTTGTTGTTTTTTTTGCAAATATAATCGCGATAGTAGAAGCCATAGTTAAAATGTAGAGTTGGTCTTATGGCGCGCAGCGATGCCGCTCATGTCGGCACAGTGGTAGGTGTATGGTAGCTTGGAGATTGACTGAGAAATCAGGACCGTACGCGCTTCGTTTTAAATATATTTACTCATTAATTTAACTGAGTTAAATAAGAGAATAAACAAAAAAAAAAACAAATTAATTTTATAAAAAATGCCTTTCTACATCAAATATCTAATACCTCGTAAATACTTATAATATATATATATATATATATATATATATATATATATATATATTATATATATATATTATATAAATATATATATATATATATATATATATATATATATATATATATATATATATATATATATATATATATATATATATATATATATATATATATATTATAAAAGGGTTTTTTACCCTATACGACACGATATGTACTGAAATGTACTGTACGTACAGTACTAAAAAAATCAAATGAGCATTAAATCTAAATTATTTCTCGTTAATTAACACTAATCGCAATCCATATCTAAATCGTCCTCATCCTCTGAATCATCTCCTATTCACATAATTATACCACTGCTCTTTAGATACGCGTTGGTAAGCTTCTTGTATTAACCGTTCTGACGTTTTTTCTTTAAAATCGACGTTGTTTGAAGCCACATACCTTTTCACTTAACTGCACACAATCTCAATCGTGTTCAGCTCGCAATGGTAAGGCGGCAGTCTCAAAATCTTAACGCCATATTTTTTCGCAATTGTTACAATTTTGTACTTGTCGTACTTGAATTTAACTGCGGCCTCAGTATCCAGTAATTCACTTTTTAGGTAACCTTCCTCGAAGAAAATGTTCTTTTCGATTAGCCAATCCTTGATTTGCCTTTTTTTCGACAGCGTTTCCTTTGTCTTTTGGCCAGTTTTTAATTACCGTCTTCTCAAACCATTCTTCATTTGATCCCTGTTCGTTTTGTCGTGGTAATCAGTGGTTCCCTTCTTGGCCAAGAAAGTTAATTCAGCCCATGCCAGAAAACTAGTTTCGCTTCCAGCATGAAGAAGAACAACCCGAGGATCTCTTTGGGTTGTACGTTTCAGTCCAGTAGAGAGCCCTTTTATGGAGGTGTCTCGTGGATGCTTGATCGTTGTGTCCCTCCATTCGTTTTTGACTGAAGCACCGACGTTAGTCCAAGACTCATAGGTATAAACAAGGTTTATATTATCCTTCTTTCTCAATGTTTATATTTGTCTGAGGTACTTGTGTCTCCAGAATATGATATCTTTACTCTCCATCATTATCGAATCTCAACCTCTTTTACCTATATTCAAAACCCATGTCATTTAATAGCCTACGAAATGTGGTTTTTGAAAAAACTGGTAGGTCTTCATTATCCTTCACTCTGTTCATTATGCTATTGACGGTTGGTGGTATATCAAAAAAAAAAAAAAATTATGAACAATTTTCCTTATTTGAGATTGCACTCCCTCATCGTAAGATTTCTTACATAAATTGGACTGGAAACTGTTTTTCTTTCTTTTTTGTATCGGTTTCAGTTCAAATTGTTGGGCCTCTTCGCGGATATCATAAGTTTTGCGAACACTCACACCGCATATTTCCGAAACTTTTTCCACAGTAATAGTCAAGCTGTCACCATTTTTTAAGTTCAGATGATAGTTCAATACATTTAACACCACACGTTTGACTAGCACACTAAGCATTGACTGGCTCCATGATGTAGGTACTTTCATCCGCTTGCGAAACTGAAATAGAACTGAGCTTTCATAGTTTTTGCCAGCAAATTTTTGGTCTAATGGTCAGTACACAAATCGACAAAGAGACATGTTTTCTTTGCGTGGACAATGGGGATTACAAATGATTCGCTTCTCCTGATGACTTTATAATGATCTTTATTTCCCAAATATAATGTGTTTACAATGGAAGCTAGTGAAAATTGATAAATATAGATAAGCTATTCACAGTGAGTTTTTGATATATTTTACTTTTTTATAGTATTTTTTTCATGTTATTGTTGAGTTTGACAACGTAACTCTTTTATTTATACATCGATGATTGAATCATGCTATAATTAAAACAATAACGATAGTCTTTTATACAACAGTAGGCAATTGTTGTGTGAGCGTATATTCCAGTGCTATGATTCCGCATCCGGTCCTGATGCACCGCTCGGGGCAAAGAAATACATTGCCTATCTTACTTGCACTGCATTCTAACTATGGCTTCTACTATAGGAATTTTCTCTTCGTTCCGTATCTTATTTATGCATTATATATATATATATATATATATATATAAATAAATATATATATATATATATATATATATATATATATATATATAAAAATATATATATATATATATATATATATATATATATATATATATATATATATATATATATATATATATTATTATTATTAACTGTTCTCTACCTAATTTTAAGATCTTCATATACAGGCGTCTGATTATTTCTTTGTGCTTTTATTGCTTGTTTGATCTCTTCAAGAGTCGTGGCTCTTATCTCTTCATCCCCTCCCTAGTTCTGCCGTAAATCCAGAGAATGATTATTCATAGTAGAGCTTGGAAAAAAGTGGTTTTCAGACCAATTTTATTTCTGTTGGTTTGCCATTTATACCGCCTTCTTAATTTATATACAAACTTGTTCGAGGTTTATATCTTTTTTTTTGGTTTCGATGATATTTATATTTTTCTCACAAATCGTTACTTTGAAGGTTGTTTGTTCTATTTGCCGTATATATAATTTTTGAATTTTCTTTTTCTCTTCTGTATATTTTATCCCTACTTAATTCTGTGGCGCACCTAGAATTTTCCTCTGGGGGGGGGGGGGTTTGGTTGAGGACCGAAATTTTTTTATGATGCTACCTCCATTTTGAATCCTTAAAATGTGTGAGTAACAGTGTGTCGGAATATGGTCCTGGTGGGGTTTTAACCCCCAAACTCCCCATCTGGGTACGCCACTGACTTAATCCACACACGAGTGTAAAATGAGGAGAGCTAGGATGATTATCAAACTTCTAAAAGGTGAGACGGTACCCTAACGAGGGAGAAAATCATCACGTATTCCCTCGCTGAGTTTTCCTTTTCTCCCATTTACTGATTTTATATATAGTAATCATATTCTCTTTACATAATACAAACTGATAATAATTAAATCATACGGGTTACTTTTTTTTAATAATAATGTTGTGACAATTAAAAGCCGTTTGGAAGTGGTAGTTGATATAATCTTTTTTGGATAAGGTATTTTAACATATATTTGCCTTTAACATATATATTTTATTTGTACAAATTTAGTTCACTCTTTCATGCCAAATGTTGGAAGTTAAAAATTACTGTATAATAATGAAGGTCATTATTTTTAGCTAGAGGTAGAACTGAAGCCACCTGCCTAATCAAATTGCTAGTTGCAGTACAGATATCTGCAACTTCGTAGATACCTACACTTACCCATCAATTATGATAATAACTTCGAATTGCAGAACGAGTTTAACATATTTGAAATGAGTCTTTTTTATAAATTTCTTGTAGTTAACTGGTAGACCTGCACATTTATTGATCACTAAAATAAGACAAAACAGCCAATGGAAAAAGATGTGGCATTAAAAAATTAAAAAGTGTACCTACCTATTAACATGCATAATACTGAAAGGATAGAAGAAATATTGTGTTCTTGAAATTGCGCGCTTCATTATTCTTTTTTAAAGGTTTTCTTCTTTTTTGTCGTAAAAGTTTTGTTTGAAATGTTTACCTTTATATGTGCATTTGTCTATTATAGAGAAAATGTATGCCATCTTTCAATGGGACATAGTAAAATGTTTTTAGAGAGACAATATAAAACATATACAGTTGAGTCGATAGTTCTTTAACCGTGCGTCACCATTTAAAGCATAAAAAACATTCAAGCATTTTGGCGTAAAATTACAGCTACATTTAATGTAGCTTAATAAATTATTTTAATATCATTAGTGATTAATAAATAAATAAACAATTTATAAAAAATATATAATTAAATTACACATATTTTTTTTGCTGCTCAACTGCTCAATTAATTTGTTAGTATGTTCTACACACTTTGCCCAAGCGACATCGTTACACTTTTGAATTGCTTCCTTCCACATATTTATTATAGCATTATATCATTACAATCTGGGTGATACGGTGACTAAGTACTTCGTGTCCATGTTCACGTATCAATTTATCTACAATATAAATATATATTTTCTTGTCGATTCATCTTGACCAATTGTAAGAATTCTGGTTTTAACTGATGTTCGTAAAGATTAAAATTAACAATGTATTTCTTCTACCAATCTATAATATCTGATCTTAACCATTTAGCGGAAGGTTGTTTATTCATGATTTCACTATGGTAGAATGCATTGTCCATGACAATCATAAATGGGTGTTCTAAATTAGGAGGTAATTGTATACATATCCATTTAGTAAATATTGTACTATTTATTTCACCCTGATAATGTGCAGTCAAGGATTTGGAACAAAATAACAAACTGGCCACTAAAATAAAACCCTTAGCTGAACCGGCGTGAACTACAATAAATCTTTTTCCATCACAACCACCTGGTTTACGTACACTTCTGCTATTATCCTGCCACGATATTATTTTATTTTCCCTAAAAAAAAAAAAACGTTTCGTCTAAAAATACAACTTTACGTGGATATGTACTATTTCTATTTTCCATGCATTTACTTAAGAAATACATGGAATGCAATAGGAGTTCTTTCAATTAAAGCTCTTCGATGACCATCTTTTTTAAATTCAAAGCCCAAATCTTTGAATATTCTACTCAAACATGTTTTACTTGCAGAAACAATTTCTTTAGTCTGTAGATCATTGATCAACGCTTCACGGGTTACATGTTTCTCTAAAAAGTTATTTATTTTAATATATTACTATAACATGTTAAGTTGTAATTCTTAACAGAAAGTTGGTTTACTTATTATCCCGGTAGATATTATATATTGCATTTCGATTTGCCATTTTATTGCCCTTAGGTAAATCAGTAGTTTTCGTTTTTAAACGAGTTCTGCTTTTCCCGGAGAAGATAAAACAGGATTTTGTTCTTTTCTTTTTGGTATATTGTATACTGTTTTTTTTTTCGTCAATTTAAAAAACCAAAAATAAAAAGTTCACAATTATAAATCTTTTGTTATGTAATAAAGTTGGCAAATAAATAATATTAATAAAATACAGTGAACGGCTAAATTATGGAATATTATCATTATTTCGAGAACCATCGAGTTTTGAGGGAAATCCCGAAACAGGTCTATTTTTGTTATAAAATACCCATGTTATAACGTACATGGAGTAGGGATGATGTTACCGGTGTAGGTGTAGTGACGTAATCGTTAATTTTTTTAAATAGAAATCAGTATAATGCGACAATGTCATTCTGACAACTGTCAAAGTTATTATAATTTTTTAGATCTCTTCTGAAAAATATTGAATTTTGGCGGTTTTTTAGTAGATACTGTGTTGTAATCAATTTCCTCTGGTAATTATCGAAAATTAAAATTATTATCTTTGAAAAACTTGGTTTGGATAAAGTATATATTTGTCAAATTAGCATTCAAAGCGGATTGATCGTTCTCAGTGTGAAATCGGTGTCAGTGTGTTAAAGTATTAAAATTTTATAATGGAAATCAATACAATTGGTAAAGGCCATCCACCCGATCGAGGAAAGAACATTTATATTTTTAATACTATGGATTTGGATAATGAAGGAAAAAAAACACAGCTAAGTGAAAATACAAGTCAAAGTTTCATGGCTTCACAGGTATTAAAACCACAACCAAACAACTTATTTCCAACTTTTCAGGTAAGCAATACTAATAGTACTAATGTAAATCAGTCGTTAATTACACATAACAAAAATAAATATACACAAGGAGATCAAGGGCCATATTTTGTTTATTTACAAAATAAAAATGGAAATATTGGTAAGTTACACAAAATTGCAACAGCACGTTTAATACTAAATGCAGAACCTACAATAAAAGATAATATAGTTAATATCAGCGTCATTGGTAGAAATAAAGTTAGAATTGAATGTAACTCCTATAAAAGTGCAAATATCTTAATAGAAAGTAAAAACCTATTAGACAAAAATTATGACTTATACATTCCAAACTTTTTAGTTCAAAAAAGTGGTGTAATTAAAGGAGTCGATAAAGGTATTTCAGAAAACGAATTAAAAGACATTATTGATTGTAGATACGGTAATTTTAAGGTATTAAATGTAAAAAGAATGAAAAGAAAATCAAACGACGAGTTGATAGAGACGGGTACTATAGTGGTGTCTTTCAGAGGACAAATGATACCAAAACAAGTTTTCATTGAGAGAATGATATACCAGGTAGAACCTTATATTCCTAGAGTAATACAGTGCCTTAACTGTATAAGATATGGTCATGTTACGACACAATGTAGAGGGAAAAAAGATGCGGAAAATGTGGACAAGAACATGAATCTGAAACATGCGACTTAACAGAGCCTACCTGCATATTTTGTTTTGGAAAACACTCAGCATTAGACCGAGCAAAATGTCCTGAATTTGAGAAACAAAAGGGTATTAAATATCTTATGGTAAACGAAAATA
This sequence comes from Diabrotica undecimpunctata, assembly GCF_040954645.1. Lineage (NCBI taxonomy): Eukaryota > Metazoa > Arthropoda > Insecta > Coleoptera > Chrysomelidae > Diabrotica > Diabrotica undecimpunctata. The sequence goes on along the minus strand of NC_092805.1, from coordinate 87,021,027 downwards.
TGGCATTTGAAGAAGCAAAATTAAAATACAATAATAGCTACACATCAGCTCTAAAAACATCAAATGTAGGTAATAGATATACAATAACAACAAAAAGAAAATGGAGCGAAGCTACACAAAATAAGTCTGTTTATCCATATTCGGAAGAACATGAAAATATCTTGACAAATCCTAGGACCTCTGAGTACCCGCCTCTACCAATTCCTAAGAACATTCCAATGTATCACAAACAAATAACACAAAATTCTCAGATAAACAAAAATCTTAGTAAAAATATATTAACAATATTTAAAAATATTCTAGGTAAAAATTTTTTGCCTACAGAAAATAAACAAATTTTGGAAGAATTTAAAGACAGTTTAGAAAATTTTTTAAATGGATCTAACAAGTAAAAAAATCTTACAATGGAACTCACGATCGATAATACACAATAAGGGACATTTTGAAAAATATATATTTGAAAATAATTTTTTAGCTATATTAATGAGTGAAACTTGGTTGAAACCAAATATAAACATAAACTTTTCTGGATATAATAATATGTTTAGCGAAGATGGACCCGATGGTTATGGAGGAGTAGCAATATTAATAAAAAAAAAAGATTAATTTTTTGAATAACTTAAATTTTTATAAAATAAATAATGTAATGTGTATTGCAGTTCAAGTCAATTTAAAAAATAATATTCTACATTTATACTCGGTATATGCAAAGCCTAAACTATGTATATCAAAAAATGAATGGGTTAGGTTCTTCAATAGTTGTAACAAACCATTTTTATTTGTCATAATAAAATATGGGGATGTGATAAAACTGATCGCGAAGGAATTAATCTTTTTGAAGCCACGGAAGAATGTGGACTTATTTTCTTAAATGATGGTTCTGAAACATTAATTCAGGGTTCCCTGAATAAAAGTAAATCAGCGATAGATCTAACAATTTGCTCAAGAGATATCTATTATACGTTCTATTGGCACACCGAAAATATAAGTCTGGGTTCAGATCACTATCCAGTAGTTATGGAGTGTATACATGATAGTAACGTAAATACCTATAATGATAATAATGATATAATTAGAAATAGAATTAAATTGGATATTAAAAAAGCAGATTGGGCAGTTTTCTCTTATCTTTTAAACAATGAAAAAAAACATAATATAGAAGAAAATATAGAACAAGAATATCAAATATTTTACGATTCTATAAATGAAGCTAGTAAAGAGAAGAGAAAAATGACCAATCCAAAATTTAATAAACCATGATGGAACAATGAATGTAGGGAGGCTATTAAACACCAAAAAGAGGCTTTTATACAATTTAAAAGAATATCTAATCACGAAAATTATTTAAAGTATCAGCAAGCGGAAGCTAAAAAAAAAAGAATTATTTTACATAGTAAAAGAGCCTCATAGAAAAATTTATGTAATAGTTTAAATAAAAATACACCTATTAGTAAAATATGGAGTGAGATTAGAAAATTAAAAAATGCCTATAAGCCACCTAATAATCCAATAGTAGAAAAGGATTGGACCGAATTATTCTTTAATAAAATTGCCAGACCTTGGGTCATCGAGAAGGAAATTACATATACAACGAACAATGCAACGAATACAATCACTGAAGACAGTACATTTCTAAGAGAAATATTTAATTTGGAAGAACTTAAAAATTGTTTAAAAAATAACGACAACTCAGCTCCAGGAAAGGACAGTATTCACTATAGTATGCTATATAATTTACCTATTCAAAAAAAAAAAATACAATTTTTGAATATAATAAATCATATACTTATGGGTAAGCATGGATTTTCCAAACTCATGGAAAGAATATATTATAGTCCCAATTCTCAAACAACATAAACCCGCAGATTGTCCAGATTCATACAGAGGCATTTCGCTATCGTCATGTATCTTAAAAACATTAGAAAGAATGATTAAACAAAGATTAGAATTTTGGTTGGAGAAAAATTCCCTACTCTCTACAACGCAATTTGGATTCAGGAAATCATGCTCAACAATGGAAAACTTATCACACTTGATACTGGATGTCTATAACTCATTTTCTAAGAATAAATCAGTCGTGGCTACATTTGTAGATGTATGCCTATGATAATGTTAGTTTATTAATACTAGATCACCAAATGAAGAAAATAGGAATCCCAGATATACTGTGCTGGAAAATTTATAAACTATACAGTAATAGAATTTTATATATTCAAATTGACAACAAACTAGTGGGCCCCAGGATAACAAACACTGGGATACCCCAAGGAAGTATCCTAAGCCCAATATTATATGCTATTTATACTTCGGATATAGGTAAAAGCATAGTAAATAGTAACCAAGGTAAAGTACTACAGTTTGCAGATGACATATGCATTTACGTAGACCAAGAGGAGGTAGAAAATGGTTGCAACATGATAAATCAAGTATACAATTATTTACTTGATGACTTGGATCAGTTAAATTTAAAGATATCTGTAAACAAAACACAAGTTTGCATATTTTCCAGAAAACAAAAGCTTTCAAAGTTAGTAAAAATGGAAAACTTACAGTTTAAAGTTCAACCTAAAGTTAAGTATTTGGGGATGATACTAGATAGAAAAATGAGCTGGAAAGATCATATTGAATATGTTGTGACAAGAGCTGAAAAAGGTTATAATGCATTACGAGCAGTAAGCCACATAACTTGAGGAGCAGATGCTAATATTTCATTAATAATGTACAGATCATATATAAGATCAATTTTAGACTACGGATGCATATTTTACAACCAAGCAGCCAAAACTCACCTAAAAAAAGTAGAAGTGTTATCAAATAAATGCCTTCGATTATGTATCGGAGCTCTATTAAGCACCCCGACATCTAATTTAAGTATAGAGTTCAATGAACCACCACTGCATTTAAGAAGAAAAAGTCTATGCGAAAAGTTTATAATTAAAACCATTGCTAAAGAGAGTTTAATAGTGGATAAGTGTCAAAAACATTTTATACATGATCTAACGAGTGAATACTGACAGAAAAAATCTACTTTACTACTTGTTGAAACCTACAACAACTTGCGACAATTTAAAAATAAATTATACACATCAAGAATATCACCCATATTTCAAATATATCTAAATAGTATTCCTAATATTCAGCCAATTTATATGAGAGATTACTCGAGTTTCCCGATGAATCTAAGGAACTCTATGTTTAATACAGATATAGAAATAGTATGCCCAAAATATTACCAAATTTATACAGATGCATCAAAAATTAACTCTAAAGTTGCTGCTGCTATATGGGACCCTAACACACAATACAGAGAAGGAATAGGTCTAGATACAGATACCACGGTATTTACAGGAGAACTAATAGCAATATTAAGAGCAATGCAGTACATAGCAACGATCACCAATAATGATAGATTCGTGATACTTTCAGATAGCAAAAGTGCTCTAACTAAATTGGAGAAGTGGACCGAACACATTACAATCATATCATTATAGAAATAATAAAAAACTTTATTGGACTTAAATCTAAAGGTAAAGAAATATCATTCTGTTGGATAAAAGCCCATTGCAATTTGAAAAATAATGAAATTGTAGACAAACTAGCAAAGAGTGCTACATAATTAGATACTAACTATGAATATAAGTTAACACTAAATGACGCCTATGCTTATATTAATATTAACAAAATCAACAACTGGAAAGAATGGTATATTAATTTCAAAAAGGGACTGTATTATAAAACTATCCAAACAGAGATCCCATCTAAAAGCTGGTTTAGTGACTATCAAGGCAACAAGCTATTTATATCATATATATGTAGACTTAGGTTTGGTCACTCCTTAGTTCCACAACATAAACATAAAATAGGACTGTCAGACACAAACTGTTGTGAATGTGGAGAATTAGAATCCGCAGAACATATATTAGATTGTAAATTAAAAAAAAAAGAAATAGATTATTTTATAGATCAAATTTATATTACACAATATATAAGAAAACCTTTTAATCTACAAGCTTTGATGGCTACTAAAGATAAAAGTATCTATGAGATCCTAATTAAACACATTATTAATATAAAACTAAAATTGTGAAATTTTATTGTGAAAAGAGGTAAAAAAAAAGAAATAAAAAAAAATAAAAAAAAGAATAAATAAAAAAAAGAAATAAAAAAAAATAAAAAAAAACACAAAGAGGGCCTAAACCTACGAAGTGTTGAACCGGGTTTGTGCCCTAGCGATGTGTTAAAAAAATATATATGTATGTGTGTGTATATAATATGTGTATATATATGTGTATATATGTATATGTGTGTATATATGTGTATATAATTTAATAGTTATTAGTAGTATTAGTATTTAGTATAGAATAAAAAAAACGCTCACCAAAATATATATGTAGGTACCTGTATAATATATGTGTTAATTACTATTGTAAATCATTATTATCAAATAGGTTATTAATAATCATAAATATAATGAGTATAAGAGATATAACTATAAGAGTAATTTTAGTTCGGCTAATGGATTAAGTCCACAGTCAAAAGAAACCAACAGCACACACACACGCAGTATAATGCGACACCTCATTTAATCGAGAATTTAATTCTCTATTTAACGACATTACATTTTTAACTAAAATATTTTTTTAAGGGTACAAAAACAATTTTTTTAAATTTAAATTCAACTAAATTACAACTAATGATTTAATTCATAATGTACTTTAAAGTAACTAAATTATGCATAATAGTTATTTTAAATTAAATGTTCGAAATGCCATCCATCGGTTTCTTGACCATATGTGAATCTACGGACACATTCATCAAGTACATTGCGGATGACTTCTGGAGTAATTAGACTCATTTCATGCCTAATTCTACCTTTTAAGTCCTGTAAGTTTTGGGGTCTATTGACATAAACTTTTGATTTTATGTAACCTTACAGGAAAAAGTCAAGAGGTGTTAGATCTGGCGACCTTGTCCCAGACCCAGCGACCCAGCAATGTGGGTTTTTTTGACACCAATATCTGCAATTTTGACAATTGACGGTACCATGTATAAAAAATGTGGCTTCATCGGAAAAACGGATTTGATTGATGAAATGTGGATTGCGGATACATAAATCCTGCATAATTTCAGAAAATTGAAGCCAGCGATCGGGATCGTTTAATTCCTGATGTAGTTGAATTTTGTAGGGATGGTATTTTTCTTTTTTTAAAATACGTAATACCGATCGTTGGGAAACTCCAGCATACTCACCCATTTGTGTTGAACTACTGTGAGGATTCTCATGTACATTTAACAAAAGATCAAGTTTCACATTGTCTTCAATTTTAGGACGACCAACGTTTGGAATATTTGTTTAACGTGCACAGTTTCTCCAAATTTTCGAACTATTTTACTTACTGTTGATTGGCTGATGGGTCTGTCTGGATATTTTGCGTTGAATAAATTGCATACCTCGTTCTGTGTTATTTTTTTTTATATCCGCATCTGCTAAGAATTAATATTTCTATCCGTTGTGTTTCATTTAGGTGAGCCATAATTTAGTATTCAAAAGTAAAAATTACAATTGACAACTGATGACAATTCACAAAATCAAAACATTTACGTGAATAAATATTACAGTAACTATGCCACTATCACTTTTACTGGATTAACATTTGACAAAAAGTTTCAGTGTAAGATAACTTTTTGTGTCCATTATTATTTTTACTTTTTTTTGCTTTTTTAAGTATTTACTTCAGAAAGTCATTGCAGGAACCGATGGATATCATTTCGAACATTAAATTTAAAATAACTTATGCATAATTTGCTTACTTTAAAGTACATTATGAATTAAATCATTAGTTGTAATTTGGTTGAATTTAAATTAAAAAAAAAAATTGTTTTTGTACCCTTAAAAAATATTTTAGTGAAAAATGTGATGTCGTTAAATGGAGAATTAAATTCTCCTTCAAATGAGGTGTACGTTATATAACGTTATATATAAAAACTTGTGATATGGTTACAGTGAGACATTTCATATATGGGTACAGTGGGACATTTTATAAGTTGTCTCACTATTCCGTTATACAATTATGTTAATTTCCTTTTGGTAAAAAATTAAACTAACTAGACTAGTCATTGTTTATTTGCAGTAGGGTTCGTCCCAAGAAAACTGCAAAAACCTTTTGTCGGTTCACGGACGAACAAATGAAGGAGGAGGTACTTTTAGTTACAAATGGTATGAAAATACGCTGTGCTGCCAGAGAAACAAACGTAAGCTTCCAAACTTTAAGCAGATATGTAAAAAAATACAAAGAAGACCCTAGTTGTAGGATGAGTCCTCACTACAAAGTTAAACAAATTTTTTCATCACAGTTAAAAGAAGTTTTTGTTCAATACATTGTGACTTACTCAAAGATGTTTTATGGGCTAACTGCAACCGACTGTCGAAAGTTAACCTATGATTTGGCCAAAGCTAATAATATTAACCCACCGGACAATTGGGAATAGTCAAGCCAAGCATCAATAGATTTCGAAAACGGCATCCAAATTTGAGCCTACGAACCCCCGAAGGTTGTAGGTTAGCTAGGGTAGCAGGATTTAATCCTGCTAATGTAACATTATTTTTTGAAAAACTAGAAAATGTTTTAAGAAGGCACGAAAATTTCTCAAATGGTCGTAGAATTTATAACCTGGCTGAAACGGGGACTTTGACAGTCGCAAATAGTTCAGCTAAGGTTCTAGCCCAAAAGGGCGTCAAGCTAGTTTCGACAATTCAAAATGGCGAACAAGGAACATTAGTTACAACGTGCTGCATCGTAAACGCCTGTGGTAGTGCAGTGCCACCTATGATGGTATTTACACGTGTGCATTTTAAAAGTCATATGTTGGTAGGAGCTGCTCCGGGCACCTTAGGACTGGCTACGAAAGCCGACTGGACGGCTTTCACGCAGTTATTCACGCAATTACACGCAGTAATTTATAGAAGTAATAAAGCATTTTATCAAACACACCTTAAGTTCAAAAGAAAACCCTTCGCTCTTAATATTGGACAATCATGAGAGTCACATTTCGATAGAAGGAATACATTTGTGCAAAGATAATGGTGTTACAATCCTGACAGTTCCTCCTCATTGTACACACAAATTACAGCCGCTTGATGTAGATCTTGTAAAACCTTTTCATATCTTTTACAATGACGCCTTACGTTCGTGACATAAAGCTAATCCAGCAACACCAGCAACTATATATCATGTGGCATCATTTGTAGGAGTTGCCTATCCCTGAGCAATGACTCCTGTAAACATATCTGCAGCTTTCAAGAAGACAGGCATTTTTCCATTTGATCGGCATGTCTTTAAAAAAAAGGAGATTTTCTGGCGAGTCATGTGATGGATAGACCACCTCCCCCAGAGTCGTTGGAAGAATTACCTTACTTTTACTAGTGAAATTCAGCTTCATCAACTTGATGAACAAAGGAAAAAGATACTCGAAAAAGATATGAAACTACAATTTGTGAGTCCTGTGGAAATACGAGGATATCCAAAGAAAGCCAACGTATCAGCAATACGCAAAACAAGAAGAAAGGGAAAGACAATAATCGCTACAGATACTCCAGAGAAAGACGAGCTACAAAAAATTAAAATAAAGAAGACGGCGATTGAAACTGTTCTTCTTCTTCTTCGTCTAGCCATTCACGTCCACATCTGAACATAAGCCTCTTCAAGTCTTCCTTTCCATTGTTTTTTATTGTACGCTACTTGTAGCCAATTTTTCCCGGCAGTCCTTCATCTGTCCATCTCATAGGAGGTCTGCCTCTGGGTCTTTTGTGTTGGTATGGTCTCCAGGTTAAAATTGATCTGTGCCATTTGTTTAGATCGCTCCTAGCTACATGTCCAGCGTATTACCATTTCAACTTTAATGATTTTTGCACCACATCGGTGACTTTGGTTTTCTGTCTTATCCATGTGTTTGTTTTCTTGTCCTTAAGTGTTTCTTGTATACCTAGCATTGCTCTTTCCATCGCGTGTTGAGTGACTCTAAGTATATTCATATTCTTTTTTGTGATTGTCCATGTTTGTGCCGCATAAGTTAATATCGGAATAATCCATGCATCAAAAACTTTAGATCTAAGATGTAATTGAATTTGTTGATTTCTAAGTATATAGTTCAGTTTACCGAATGCTGCCCAAGCTAACTTTCTTCTTCTTTTTATTTCTTCAGTTTGAATTTCCCTATTTAGTATTATTTTTTGTCCTAAGTATATATATTCTTCAACTTTTTCTATAACTTTATCGTTTATTGTTGTCACGGTGTCTTCGGAGTGTATGACTTTTGTTTTGTTTAAAATCATTTTCAGTCCTATTTTAGAAGATTCGGTATGCAGTTCTAAAAGCATGGTTTGCATTTCTTGTAGGTCAGTAGCTATCAGGAGTATGTCATCTGCAAATCGTAGGTTACTGAGGTAGCGGCCATTGATGTTTATTCCCTTATATTTCCAATTTAGGTTTTTAAAAACGTCCTCCAAAACTAAGGTAAACAGTTTGGGTGATAAAGTATCTCCCTGTTTGACTCCCCTGTTTAATGGTACAGGGTTCGTGTGTTCATTTTCATTTAGGTAGTATGTAGCTGTAGCTTGGTTCATAGTTTCTTTTATTAAGTTAATATATCTGCTGTCTATTCTACAATTTTGCATTGCGTTTATTACGGCCGTGTGTTCTATGGTATCGAAAGCTTTTTCGTAGTCTACAAATGCTAGGAAAACTGGAAACTTGTATTCGTTACATTTTTCTATTAATATTTTTGTGATTAACAGGTGATCGGAAGTTGAATAGCCTTTTCTAAAACCTGCCTGTTCATATGGTTATTATTCGTCTAATTTCCTTGTTAGTCGAGTAGTTATGACTTTGGTGAGTATTTTAAACAGGTGTGACAGTAGGCTGATGGGTCTGTAGTTTTTCAATTTTCGACTATCACCTTTCTTGTGTAATAAGATTACTTTAGAGTTGTTCCAGCTCTTAGGGACTTTACCCTGGTGTAAACAACTGTCCACAAGCTTAGTTACAATTAGATCCAACATTTTTTATTAATTTCCGTCCTGGTCTCATCTCATCATCTTGTTGGTGTGTTCTGTAAAGTTCTGTGTAAAATTCTTCTATTCGTGTCAGTATGTTTTCTCTAGTTGTGATTTCATTTTCGTCTTTTCCCATTAATGATATCATCTGACGTCGTCCTAGTGTCGATCTGAGGCATTTCATACTCTTATTTTTTTCAATAGTTGTTGTTATTAATTTTTCGTTTTCTTTTCTTTTTTGTTGTCTGATTCCTTTTCTAATCTGCCTATTAAGTTCTCTATATTCGTCGGTTCCCCTTTTGTTAGATTCATTTAAGATCTTCCTTCTTTTTATTTGTTGTAATATTTCTTTGTCTAATTCATTGTATGTTGTTTTTGGTTTTTTCAGTTGCAGAAGGCTTTTATTCACTGTTTCGGTAATGAGGTTATTCAAATCATCAATATCATTGGAGTTTATCTGCTGCATGCTAACTTGATTTAATGCATGCGCTATCTTTTTATTAAATTTACTATTTTTGATTTTTTCAGATGTCCATTTGTATCTTTTTTCATGTATTCTTTTTCTTTCTAGTTTTTTGTTAATTATTAGTTTTGTTCTTATTAGTCTATGATCGCTTCCTAGGTCAAACTGATTTAATACTGATACGTCTTCTACTAGGTTTCTATTCTTCGTTAAGATATAATCTATTTCATTTTTTTTTGTTTAATTAATGGCTTTGGATAACTTGATCCATTCAGCCACGATAATGTATTTGACTACTTGAATTTGTTAATGATGTATTGACCTATTGCATTTGTTAACAAAATAGTACTTCGCATAGAGGTAGATTAAAAATATAATGTAAACGTTAGTAACACAAGAATCAGTAGATTGATAAAAACCATACATTCATTCGTTTCATTCAGTGCCCTAACCAACTTAAAGGAAATATTTAGAACCAACAAGGGATTACATAATGTAGGAATACTCTTCACGCTAAGGTGCCTTTCATAGCGACTTTATTACAACACAAGACAGGCAACGGCTAGGAGGTAACTATATAACATAAGGATAGACAGAGGGAACAAAGCTAGATTTATACATTCACATTACACATTCCATCCTAAATTTTTCTTTTAGTCCTTTTTAAATATTCCCAAAAAATTTGGTTAAACCTAATATTATGACGAGAGATATATAAAATGGAAGATTGACACTGAGGAAGAGGTATTTGTTCTTTTATCAGATTTTTCAATAGATACTTAATAGCAGCATCATTATATATGCACCCGAACATCCAATGATTGATATCGTCAGTGTTACCATTACAATCACAAAAATCTATTTCATTCTTTGTCTTTTTATCGGGGCTCATCCATGTCCATTTTCTGCTTGGTTTTTTTTATTGAAAAAGGAGTTCATTGAGTACATGTTATGTTCATTCATGAAATTGAGAAGCATTTCTCCTCTATCGTTTCTTTTCCCGTAGCCATAGTTACCAATTAAATGTTCGTAATCTTCCTCTTTTTTGCCCAATTTAGCATTAAAATCTCCTAATAGTATTTCGTAATTTGCTTTATTTGTATCTATAGCTGTTCTTATTTCATCATAAAATATTTCTACTTCTTCATCGTCGTGGCTTTTGGTCGGAGCGTATACTTGGATCACTTTCAGAGTGGTTCTTTTATTAATCCTGATGATGAGATATGCTACTCTGTCTGATATGGGCTTGAATTCTTCGATACACTGTGTGAGGCTTTGTTTTACCAAGAATACCACTCCCGTGTATTCGCCACCTTTATGCATAAAATGTGTGCCATTTTTTAGTATTATATACTCATCACTTTTCCTTCTGGTCTCGCATATACCAAGGATATCCCATTTTATATCTGGGAATCTATTGTCGTCCGTCAGTGTTCGAATATTGTAGGAGCATAGCCAAATTGTCATCTTGTGGCAGCCGGGTCTTACCCAGGGATTCTTAGCACCCCCCTTCCGTTAGTTGTTTGATCGCTGCCGTGATCAAGTCTCTGGGAAGCGCTGGGCACTGGGGGCCTTTTCTTTTTTGTCCTGTACATTGACTTGAAGGTTTGGACCGTTATCTCCTCACGCTGGTCCAGTGCGGGTTGAGGAGGGAAGGGAAGGATTTGGGTAGGTCTGGGTTGGTGGGTAGGATTTAGGGCTTAGGATCCGTTTCTCTCCCGGAAGAGGATTGGGAGAAAAAGCCGAGCTCGCGTGGGCAGGGGCGCATCCCTGAAGCAGACCTGTCTTTACCGGGATCGTGAAGAGTGTCTACCCGTTACCACCATTGAAACTATTACGGTAAATATATTGTCAAAGGTTAATGATTCCAAAGAATGATAGAAACTGATGACTTTTCTTCTTCAAAATTTTCAGTATACGATTAGATAGTTCAATGGGCCTTGAAAATTCAGATGATGACAAAGAAGATTTTACCAATTTAACAGTTGACCCAGTCATAGTTTCAAGGATTCAAGTGTCAAATTTTTCACATTGGTTAGACTTGATTATGATGCCCAAAATAAAACAGTGAAAAAGTATTGTGTGGGGCAAGTTGTAAAACACAATATTATGGCTGTCGAAGTTAACTTTATGAGAAAAAGTTCAAAAAACAATAAGTGTTTTGTATTTCCTAATGTCACGGACATGTGTACTATTTCTCCAGGTAAAATTGTTAAAATATTAGAAGAACCGCATGTTACCAGAAGGCGTCATTTTTTTGTTAATTTAGTAACTGATACTATTTCTTAAAGTATGTATGAGTGACCCAAAATTTGTTTTTCTTCTCTTCTTGTAATAAGTCTTCAAAAACAGCAATAAATTTCGATTTAAGATGACTATCTATTAGTTTGAATAATAATAAATCAAAAAGATACTGTTGTCTCACTGTTCCCCAAGGAAGGGTACAGTGAGACAATAGCACCTATTATTTTGTTTGAGTGAAACTTTTTTCTATACGATATTTTTGGTACTTTAAGTGTTCATATGTATTACCAATTAACCTAGTCATGTCTTTTCGCCCTACTTCAGTAAATAAAAAAAAATTTGAAAAAAAAATATGAAGACCTAAATTTTTTCGTATCAGTGTACCCATGTTTCCCTACTTAAAATCTGAAAAAGTTCCCAAGCGTCTTTTTTGTACCTATCTGTTTTTGAAGTACTGAGTCTAGAGCGTTCCCAAAAATAACATGTGTCCTTACTTAATAACAGGCGGTAGCTGGTTTGTCTTTAGTTTCATGCGTGGAAAACAATGATGCTAGATAAAAAGTATGTGTTTTATCTCGTTAAGTATTAATGACGCACGGGTAAAGAACCATGGACTCAACTGTAGGTCAGTTTATCGTACTTATCGTATTCAATCAAAATTCAAATCAAAATACACGAGATCAAAATAAACAGAGACAATCAAACAAATGAAATACAGAGGCGAATAGGCCTGACATGGGCAGCATTTGGCAAACTAAGCCATATTCTAAAAAGTTCAATTCCCATGTGTCTCAAGCGAAAAGTTTATAACCAATGTGTTTTGCCTGTACAAACTTATGGAGCAGAGACTTTAACACTCACGCAGAAATCTGCGAATAAACTAAGAGTTACACAACGAGCCATGGAACGTGCAATGCTGAATGTGAGCCTCCGAGACCACATAACAAACCGACAAATCAGGCAAAGATCAGGAGTTCAAGACGTCATCGAAAGAACCACGAGACTTAAGTGGAACTGGGCAGGACACTTAGCCAGAACACAAGATGGACGATGGACAAGACGAATTATGGAATGGAGGCCCAGAAATTATAAAAGAAGCCGAGGACGACCACCGACTAGATGGACCGACGACATAAAAAGAGTAGCGGGAAACTGGCTACAAGCGGCCCAGTGTAGAGAACACTGGAAAGAACTGAGGGAGGCCTATGTCCAGCAGTGGACGGGATTGGCTGATTGATGATGATGATCGTATTCAATTGAGTTATTATTTATTTAGTAATAAATAGACACCAGGTCACTAGGTAAAGACAGCATCTGTATAAGACTTGCATTATCTGAAGCCTTGTTATTAGTCTTTTAGTGAAGTAAAACTATTCATTTTATTTGTTATAATCTTTGTTTTCAGATTTAATGTGGTGAAGTAGCTGAAGCCTTGTTATTAGTCTTTTAGTGAAGTAAAACTATTCATTTTATTTGTTATAATCTTTGTTTTCAGATTTAATGTGGTGCCTTAAGTGATGTTATACTTCTTTTTAAACACTTTAACTTCATGATTTAACAATTTAGCTGACTTAATGACTTAACTTTACAACTTTAACTGAATGACAGAACTACCTAAAAACTCAATGTCTACTACCACTTGAACTGTCAACTTCCTGCGTTTATTTACATTTTCGGATGTTCCAGACTTAAGAGACATTTCGGGATTTTTAGTAACATCTCGAACTTTCTAGATTTTTAATACTTCTTCTTTTTCGTCAAGGGGCATTTTCTATATGAAATAAATCTTACGGAACTGTCTTAACTTTGAATCCAGCAGGGTGGATTAATTTCATGGCATGGAGCTAATCTCTCAATATAAACTATATTTGGTGTACTTCTAGCTGAAAACTGGATGCGGTGGATTAGATCATTTATTTTCTGCAGGGGGTGTACGGGCAGTTCCAGTTTAGTTGAAGTTTTGGACAAAGTTATTTCTTACGTTTGGAATTGTATAACCAGACTGGGTCACCTTCGAAAGTTGACCCGGTAGCATGCTTTAAAGCTTTAAACGTTTAAGAGCAAATTTGTAAAATTTTTTCAATTTTTCTTTTAAATTTTCAATGTACGTTAGGGATAAACGTTCTTCTTCTCAGAGACGCAATCTTCCAAAAATAAGATCTTGAAGAAGTTTTATTTCTCTTCCGGTGATCATCATCGTTAGAGATTATCCAGTCGCTTCATATCAGGAACTTCTATATGCTAGTAGGCATAGAGGAATTAAAGTATCCCAATCTTTTTGATTATCAGCGAAAAACACTGAAATGTATTGACAAACCATAATCTGATAATGTAACTCTAAAGGAAGTCTGTGTTCTGATGCTACGTGTGTTATGATTGAGTCTGCTACTATAATCCCTTTTTAATTAGGAAGGGATGCAATTTGAGACCATTTTGAAAAATAATCCAATGCTATCATTAAGTACTTGTTTTACCTCTCTATCATCGGATATGGACCTGGAATATCCACTGTCATTTCACAACGACTTCTTGTTCTAACGTTTCATAAAACGCATTTCTTATCAAATTTACCTTGGACTCTGACAAGTGATTTTTTGATTCCAATTTGTCTTACAGAGAAGCTGCTAAGAAGTTCTTGCAATACACTTTGAATGTGTGATTTTGGTGTACCAACTGTACAAACTCTATCGGGATTTTCCTACTTCCGATATAATCCTTCTCCTCATTCCTTGAGCCCTTGTCTGGCGTTGTAGACACTTTAAATATTATTAGCTTGTTGTCTCTATTGGCTGCGATCCTGTGCCGTATGGACGGTTTCATGTACGGATTTTCCCACTAGAGTCTTCATTTGGTCTGCCTATCGTGTTTGAGATCTTCCACTTTGTCTTTGGACTTTTACCTTTCCTTCTACTACCAATAGTTCCATGGTCGATGTTCTTCTAGTTATGTGGCCAAAGTAAATTAGGTATGCTGGGTTTACTTCTTTAGTACCCTGTCTTTTGTATAAAGCTCTTCCAGAAAATTAACAGGTTGGTCCTATGTTCTATCCAGGACAAGCGTAAAATTCTTTAAATTAAATTCTTCTATATACCCACATTTCGAAGGCTTTGATATTACTTCTATCGATTTTTTTTGACAGTTCATGTCTCAGCTGCGTTTGTATTAATGAAAAAATAAGGACATTGAGCAACCTGAGCTTAGCATTCATTGTTATTGTTAGATTGTTAGGGTTTTCCAAATTTTAATATTAATTTAGCTGTTGAGGTTCGGGCCATTGCTAGTCTACGCGTGATTTCTGAGGAGCTATCGCCATTGTTGGTTATCAGACACCCCAAGTATACAAATCTGTCTATCACTTCGAAATTCGCCACTTGGTGTATGTGCGGTAGATTATTATTTGCTCTGTCTATACTATTTGTGTTTTCCGGTGTTAATCTGAAGTCCTAATTCTTTGCTTATCCGGCTTAGCCGTTCAGTTATGGTAATCATTCCGACTTTATTCTTTGGTAGGATAAGTGTGTCACCTGAGTATCGCAGGTTGCTGATTTTTCTGCCTCCTATAGTGGTTGTTCCATACAATTCGTCTAGTAGTTTTCTCATTATATATTCAGTATATATGTTGTATAGTAATGGTGAGTTTACAGCCCTGTCTAGTTTCTTTCTTTGTTTTGAACGCATCTGAATATGTTCCGTGTATTTTAACTTTGAGTTTTTATCACACAGATTTCTTATTAGGTTAACTAGCTGGGTAGGTTAATCTTGTCCATTGCTTTTAGAGTCTTCGTTGGTATCCCTGGAAATTTTTTGTTTCTTAGTTTGTTGAGAGCCTTATCTATTTCTACTCATAAGATTATTTGCTCTGCCTCTCTGATTCTGTTTCTTGTGTTCTGAGACTAATGCATATTTTGAAGTGTCTTTGTATAATTCTGAGCAGTAATTTTTCTATGTCTCTGCACTGCTCTCTATATCGGTTTTTACTTTTCCATTGTGGTCTTGAATTGCTTAAAGTTGTGGCTTGAACTCTCGGGCCACATATTTAACTTTTTTAAATAGTTCATGACTTTCTTAACAGTTCTTGACACACGTTATTTATATGGTTGTTTTTATCTCTGGTACACATACATTCTATTCTTCTGTTTAAGAGCACTGGCAAGCAAACAGTGGATTAGATTGACGCAAGATAGAGAAAGATGGAAACAATTGGGAGAGACCTACATTCAGGAGTGGATGGAAAACGGTTGACAAACAGAGCAATTATTTATTTGTTACTCTCTATGAATCTACCTTTCTTTTAGAAAATAATTAAATAATTCTGACAGGAATGTAGAGCGACAATATAAAGTAAGGGGTATTTGTTTCTCTATCTTTTAGAATATTTTTTTTTGAGTAGTTTAGCATATTTGTTATTCTTGTGGAATCTTTCTTAAAGCTAGCTTCTCATAGGTCAAGTTTCGAGTTTTGTTCGTCCCTCGAAAAAGTACTAGGTGGTACCTTTTATTTTCCCCCTTTCTTTTAATATCAAATTCTGTCATTTCTGTCAACACTTTCTACAATGAAAATAACAATTATTTTATTTGTTTTTGTGTTGCTTTATATATATGATATTTGTAGATAGTAAAGTAAATAAAAAGACTTACACTGTATTAGATTTAAGAAATATTAAGTAAAATTAATGATTTTTATGAATTTTGACAATCATCTAAAAACTATGGCTACAACAGGTCGTTGCTTTTGTACCCACTTTTAATTATACTTAATGTTAACTTGTTACAATTTTTATTAAAATTTGGATATAATTTTAAATACCCTGTATAACAAAAAATAACTTTGTATTCTTGTAACGAGAAGATAAAGTGAATATTAAATTTAAAATAAAATATAGGGTGTTTCCTTTAAAAGAAAACATAGGTATCTTTGATGCGGTGCAGTGTTTAGGAAAATTAGAGAAGATGCAAAAGTAAAAGGTTCACATAGAAACAAAATGTAAGAAAAAATTAACAACGTTTAAAAAAAAGTTTCTATAGGATGATTAACAGAGTATCTAATTTAAATAGAGAATATTGTGTGTTATTGACACCTCTGAAGATCTCGTAAGATCTTTTTCTGCTTATGTACTTGTTTATACAGATAGGAGACATAACTTCCTAAGAACAAATTTGAAAAACCTGTTATTGTTAATTATTTTTAAGCTCATTGAGAGAAATAATGAAAAATTGAAAAATATAATATAGATATTAGATATAAAATTAACTTTTACTAATGTCTACCAAATCAAAGAATATGTTAATATTTCAATGTGTTTTATTCAGATTTATAACGGTTATTTTTATACTCAATAAATCATTTTTTTCTTAAACCTTGCTTATTTAGGAAATATTCTGCTCATTTTGCAAAATTTAGTGCTTATGTAAGTGTCTATTTTGAATTTTTTGTCATGTTTATAATTAGATCGTTAGTCATAACTTTCTGATTGGTAATTTAAAGAGACTTTTACTTCCTAAATTTTCAAAAAATCGATTTTTGTTTTTTGATGTAAAAATATTCCTTAGTATCATAGAAATACTGTCGTAAAATTTTATTTAGAAATTCGAAATGGAAACGAAGTTATAGCTGCATTTATAACGGTACGCACCTGAGCTAAAACTCGTATGCATACCACGCGCCCCGCTTTACCTGTGTACCTGCAACGCGACAACTGCTTTCTAAAACTTGTTTTATTTTATTAAAATTTATAGAAAATTATTGTTTTGAATATCAGAAATATGGGTTCTGGTGGTCATTTAAAAGACAGTCGAAGTAAGGGGACGCATTAAAATAAGCATAATATGAAAATAAAATTCAAAGGTATGCAATCAGTTTACTACTGAAAAGAAATCTTAATTACTTAGTTCCTCGGCAAAATTGGAGATAAAAATAAAAATTGGAATAAAAATAGGAGAAATGGAAACAAGTTGGTCGGAAAATATAGACGAAGCTCGTGTTTCTCAAGTCAATAGAAGGAGCAGCGAGACATCAGAAGAGAGCAAAGTTATATAAAAAAAAAGCTTTGACCCACCATGTGCGCCTTTTACTGGACAGTTAGAGTACCCAATATGCACCAGGAATCGCTGATAAGAGGTAAAAAAATAAATATGGCTATTTTATGGTAAACAATTACAGAAAAATTCTTTAAAATTTACTACATCCATCTCAGTAAACCAAAATTTTGTATATATATATATATATATATATATATATATATATATATATATATATATATATATATATATATATATATATATATTATTGTGATATTTAAAGTCTTGGTGCGCCAAGCAATAATTAGCTAATTAATTTTTTTGATTAATTAAAATTATTTAAATGATATGATTATGACTCTATCACAATTTTTAATTCTTTTATCTCAGGGTTAAATTCGTGCTTCAATATCTATGCTATTACATGTGAAAGGTAAGGTCCAGAGAATACCGGGATAATAAAAAACACATATGATCTAACACTATATATTGAAATAAAAATAATGAAATAATTCACACTCAAAAGTTTTCAATAAACAAATCTCATATAAGGATTCTCAAAATTTTGTTCTCCGTACGTGAACAATCAAAATTTATGGTACAAACAATATTAATTGAAAACTCAAAATTCCAAACTATTCTAACTCTCCTAATAAAAATATTTATATCCTTTCTAAATTACGTGTAAAAATTGTGTTATCAATAAAAAAAAAAAAAAACTTCAGAAAACAAAAATATCTCTCTCTGATGATGAGTGGTCCAAATCCTTGTTCCTTGTAGACTGTATTATCTCCTCTCAACCGCTCCCTATGTAATCAGCAATCTTACAACAGATTGTTGCAAGTATATCGTCCTTAATGATCTCCTTCAAAAGCAACAATCATTCAAATTATGATAGCCTTTCTCCTCTCGATAAACTGAAGCTCTCGTTGGCCCGAGTGAAAAATGACTCTTGGAATATCTTCTCTTTACGATAAACTGAATCTCTCGTTGGCCTGAACAGTGACTCTTGGAATATAAGTAGGAAAATATGACTTACAATATTTTGCTGCTTCAGCTTCTGTCAGATACACTAAATCCACAAAAACTCACTAACATTCAACACTACTGCTTGCTACTTCTTTGGAACCACCAGAGAACAATCCTGTTCCTCTTACAGACTTGGAAAATCAACTGATTATATCTTTTCTCTCTCCTCAATCTCGCTAAACTTTTTCCTACATACTTCTCCCACCTTTTTCAATCTCCGCCAATCAAAACTCGTCACAATTCCCCCATTTTTTCATTTCGATAACAAACAAATTTTTACCTATAATTATAAAATTTCCTAAAACTTATTTACAAATAATATTTTCTATAATTCTTAAAAACTAACAAAAACCTCTTTCTAAAATCTCTTCTATTTGTATCTAATCACTGCATTAATGTATTTTGGAAAACCCCGTTCAATTGTCTTTTTGTTTTCACTTAAAATTATGCGGGTCACTCAAGTATAACAAAGAAATAATTTATGCAAAGCTTACATTTTGTTTAGTACAGGTAATTCAAGAAATTAATAACTCTCCTTCTTCGAAATGTTTGTTGGATATTATCCTACTTATCTGAATTATTTTAATGTTATTGAATTTTGAAATATTTTTAAACAAACCAATATTTTTCTCGATTTTACATATCATAACAAATCCCCGCCATTTAATCTGCCGAAAACTCTTTGTTAAATTTTAAAAATGACAAAAGTTTTCTAGGATCAAATTATTTCACTATGTTATTAAAATCTATTCATGATATTGATAGATGTCGTGAATGTTAAAAATACCCCGTATATTTCCTGTCTCTATGTGCGCTAATTCATAACTATTTACCCCATTTTCCGTATTGACCCTATATGGACCTTCAAATATCGGCATCAATTTAGCACAAATACCATTTTGTAAATTCGACACCCTCAGTGCCTTCACTAAGACTTTATCTCCTTTCTGGAATTTGATCGGCCTTCTTCTTCGGGTTCTTTCTTGTCTTTGGAGATATTTCTCTCCACTTCGTCTCAATCTTCTTTGAACCAACTCGATCACTTCTTCGTATTGTCTGGGGGCGGTGTCTTCCCACGGTCTTGTAGGCATTGTTCCTTTCATTATATATAAAGGCGTCTCTTTGGTAACCGTATTTAGAGCACAATTCAAATAGGTCTCGATCTCAAACACTTTTCTGTCCCAATGTCGATGATGTTCTTCCGCGGCAATTCGTAGAAATTTTGTGACTTCTTGTATAAAACGCTCCGATGGGTTGCTCTGTGGATGACGGATGCTTATAAATTTTGTATCGATGCCCCTCTCTCTTAATTCCCTTTTAAAACGTTCGTTCCTAAAATATGTCGCATTGTCCAATAAAATATTGTCTGGTCTTCCCACCGTTTCTATAAAATTGTCTATCTTCCTAAGTATTTCAATTCCTTTTGTGGTTCTGCATGCGTACAATTTAACATATTTTGAGAAAAGATCCACCATAACTAATATGTGTTTATTCCTTTGAGTTGTTGGTATCAAATCGCTCAACATATCAATAGCAACAATATCCAGTTTCTTCCGAGCTACGACGTTTTTTGTGACGTTTTCATTTTTAAAGTTCCTACTTTTACACTTTTGGCATGTCACACAATTTCGAGTCACCTCTTTGGCTATTGTATAGTCCTGTCGACAAATGTAGTTCTCCCTGAACATAAGCCACACCTTTCTACTTCCAATATGTCCGTTGTCACAGTGTAACTTTAAAAAAACTTCTTTTGCCATTTGCTCCGTGATTACATAGAGTTCTTTACCATCGACCCTCTTAAAATATAGGTTATTTTCTTGTTCAGCCCTTTGCTTTTCTCTTTCATTCAATTCTTCCTGATTTTCCCTGATTTTGGCCAAGGAAAATAAGCCTGCTTCTTCTCTCATTATGTTCATGCCTACGTGGAGAGTTTTGTGATCCTCTTTGCGGAATTGTTCATCTCTCGTCAACGCATCAGCCAAAATATTGTCCGTTCCTTTGATATATTTAAATTCAAAATCATATTCTTGGAGTAAAAGAATGCCCCTATGAATTCTATTATTTACCAACCTATTTTTCATTATGTGTATCAACGCTGCGTGGTCCGTTTCAATGGTGAATCTTGCCCCAAGTAGGTAGAAACGTAATTTGTTTACACAAAATAACACACTGGCAAACTCTAATTCAGTAACGCTGTATTTTCTCTCATACGTTTTGGTTACACGGGAAACAAAACATATTGGCACCTCTATATCGTCTTGTATCTGTGATAACACCCCTGCAAATTTTTTTATGGAAGCATCGGTCCTGAGAATGAAAGGTTGCTCATATCTTGGGTGGTGCACTCTTACAGCTGTGGAAAACGCTCCTTTTAAATTTTTGAAAGCGATTTCTTGTTCCGTTCCCCATTTCCATCTGACATTTTTCTTAAGTAATGCTATTAGCGGTATTTCTTTTGTACTGAGGTCTGGTATTAACTTTTTGAAATAGTTTACCATTCCTAAAAATCCCCGCAAAGTTTTTAAATTGGTTGGCCTAGGGTAGTTGTTTATGACTTCAATTCTATCTTCTGCAAGACAAATCCCTTTTGTGTCTAATTTGAATCCTAAATACAATACCTCTTTTTGGAAAAACTGACACTTTTGAATATTTAATTTTAATCCGGCTTGATCAAGTTCTTCGAGAACAGTATGAATATGTCGTAGATGGCTTGTTATATCCGGTGAGAAAATTAATAAATCATCTATGTAATGTACAACAAATTCTCCATGCCTATTTAAAATTGTGTGTAATGCGCGAACCAAAGCAGCGCATGCACTTTGTAGTCCAAATGGTACTACCCTAAATCGGTACACCACTCCGTCGATAGAAAAAGCGGTATAATTTCGACACTTTTCTGCCAAAGGTATTAACCAAAAACTGTGTTTCAAATCGATTTTGGAGAAAATGTGTGATCCTGTGATTCGTCCAAAAATGGCTTCTATGTTCAAAGGCGCTTCGTATTGCGCGATTGTGTGCGAATTAATGTTTCTTGCATCTAAACATAATCGCAAATCACCATTTGATTTTTTTACGCATACTATCGGGTTGATATATGGAGAGTCACATCTTTCGATCACCTTGTCTTTGATCATATTTTCAATTTCCTGTCCGACGCTTTGCCTGTATTTATACGGGATTGGATATGTTTTCGATTTAAAATTTTCTAAGTTTTTAACTTTAAAAGAATGTTCATAATTTTTAGCCACTCGGCTTTCTTCATTAATGAGATCTCCATAATTTTCTAAAATCTTCTCTATTTCCTTCTCCATGTTTTCTCCACATATTATTTTTCTTTCATCCTCAGTTTGTTCACATGTGTTCACTGTCCGTATTACTTCTTCACAAAATTCTGGATTCTCGTCCATAATTGCCATTTCTTCTCTGTCCTCTTCCGTTATTTCTTCTTCTATTTTTTCTTTATCTTTAATTTCTATCTGGTATTCCGAGCACCATGTTTCGGCTCCTTCCATTTTTCTGCTTATAGCTTCCTTTTTTTCCTGCTTTCTTTTCGAACTCTTCTTCTTTTTTTTTATTCTCTTTTCCTCTTCGGATTGATTTTTTTCTTGAGCTTTCGATTTATCCTCTACCGTCATATTGATTTCTTTATGTTTTTCTTGTCCATTTATCCTTTCAGAAAATTTTCTCCTATCTGTTTCCTTTTCTTCTTCTATGTTGTCTGGTTCTGCTCTGATTTCCAGTTGATTTTCCGAAAAATTGATGGTGATATGTTTTTCACTCAATTCATCAATTCCCGCTATCATATCATGATTTAGATCTTCGATCACCACACATTGCATAATATAGAATTGGTCTCCCACTCTGATCCGTACTCCTAAACCTTCGTTTACTGTCGTCAATTTTTTATTATTTGCACCCACTAAAGCAACCCTCGGAATCTTATACACAAATCTGTCCATATTTAATTCTTTTACTAGTTTTTTATTGATTAACGAAATTTCCGATCCAGAATCAATCAGAATTTTAATCGCTTTATGTTTTATAAATGCATCTAAAAAAATTAGACTGGAATTAAAATTTTGTTTTTCGTTTCCCGCCAACTGTATAAACTCTCTCGGGTGACAAAATATACCGGAGAGTTTTTTACTTTTGTTTAGTGGATGCCTTATTGAAAATCCTGTCTGGATTCATTGAATACTTCTTCTTCCTCCTTTTCTATTGCCACATGATTCATCTCTCTTCTGTTTTGTCGTTGGAATCTCTGATTATTTCTATCGTCCCTTTGTTCGTTCGTATTCCTATTCGGAGGATTTTGTGCATCTCTATTCCTGTTGTGATTTTCATTTGTTCTATTTTGTGTATCATTCCGGTTATCGTAATTTTGTTGTCTATTGTAATTATTGTAATTTCTCGGCCTATATTCGTTTGTTGATCTGGGATGTCGGTTTCTCTGGTCATAATTTGATGAATACCTTCTTTCCGCTCCAATATATTGGTCATGTTGTCTTCTATTTCTCATTTCTTTTCTTTTCGCTTCTTTTAATTGAAGGAATTGGCACAAACTATCAATATCTTGATAGTTTCTCAAAATCACGTGATCTTCCAACGTTTCCTCAAAATGTCTGCTGATCATTTCTACCAGCTGTTCGGTAGAATATTTGTATTCTAGATATTTTGAATTGTTATATATCTGCAAAGCATATCTTTCTTCAGATATTCCCATTTTTTCGTGATATTTTCCATTCTGTAGCTCTTGGTTGATTTCTCTCTGTTTATTTTTCCCCCAGAAATAGTTGAGAAATTTATTTTCAAAATCTGTCCAATTTTCAAACTCATCTTCCTTGCTTTCATACCATAACGCTGCTCCTTCTTTCAAATGGTTTCTAATTGTTTCTTTGCAATCGTCAAAATATCTAATATGTTGTAATTTGGTTTTCAAATTTTTAACAAACGGTACTGGGTGTGTTTTCCGAATATCCCCGCCAAATTGTATTTTCGCCTCGCTTGTTCCATGGATGACCATTTCCCTTCTTTCCCCTGAATTTTGTTCCTTTTTGATTTCCTCCATTTTTCTTTCTATTTCTCGCATGTCTTCTTGTAAAACGTTTTCAAATTTTGTTTCTAATTTTTCTAATTCCTTTTTCTGGACAGTCTTAATATCCTTCATTTTAGTTTCTATTTCTTCTCTCTGCATCTCTAGTTCCTTTCTCTGGCAATTTTGTATCTCCTTCATTGTATTTTGGATATCTTTAATCTCTGTCTCTTGTTTTGCATTCTTTAGGGTTATTTCTTCTATCTGTTGTATCAGTTCTTTCTTTATCCCCTCAACACATCCTTTAATTTCCTGTTCATAGTTTTCCAGACGCTGCTCTATATTTCTGTTATTTAGTTCTATTGCTTGCTTTGTTTCCCGTTGGTTTTCTTCCATTGTTTGTTTTGTTTCCCTTTGATTCTCTTGTATTTGTTGTGTCTGTAATTGCATTAGTTGTAATATTTTCTCTATTCCTGATAATTCTTTTTTCTCCTCAACTATTGTAACATTTCCTTCATTATCCGATCCTTCTTCAACAATTGTTTCCTCTTCTCTGTTATCCTCCTTCCTTTCTTGCATTTTGCTTTGACTCCTTGTGGTCGACATGTTGTTTCTTTTCGTTACTGTTTTTTGTCCCCGCCAAATGTGAAATTTTACAACACTCTATATGTTTCAGAACACGACAATATTTCTCCCCAAATGTATTAAATTTTCACGACAAATATCAAATATGCAATCAGTAAAATTCAAATAATTCAAAATAAATATCAAATGTATGATTGGTAAAGAAAATAAAATCAAATAATTCAATAGCAGTAAATATCCACTAACTACGATCAATCAATAAATCAAATTTATATTCCCTGGAAAAATTGTCAAAATACTTTCAAATTCAAATTCCCTCAATGTTATATGTTTTTATCTCTGGATCACCTGTACTTATTCCAGATCTCTTTCCCTTCCTTCAAATGTAAAGCTGCGATATTTTCAAGCCCCACGTTTTGGAAGCCAGTTTTTGTGATATTTAAAGTCTTGGTGCGCCAAGCAATAATTAGCTAATTAATTTTTTTGATTAATTAAAATTATTTAAATGATATGATTATGACTCTATCACAATTTTTAATTCTTTTATCTCAGGGTTAAATTCGTGCTTCAATATCTATGCTATTACATGTGAAAGGTAAGGTCCAGAGAATACCGGGATAATAAAAAACACATATGATCTAACACTATATATTGAAATAAAAATAATGAAATAATTCACACTCAAAAGTTTTCAATAAACAAATCTCATATAAGGATTCTCAAAATTTTGTTCTCCGTACGTGAACAATCAAAATTTATGGTACAAACAATATTAATTGAAAACTCAAAATTCCAAACTATTCTAACTCTCCTAATAAAAATATTTATATCCTTTCTAAATTACGTGTAAAAATTGTGTTATCAATAAAAAAAAAAAAAAACTTCAGAAAACAAAAATATCTCTCTCTGATGATGAGTGGTCCAAATCCTTGTTCCTTGTAGACTGTATTATCTCCTCTCAACCGCTCCCTATGTAATCAGCAATCTTACAACAGATTGTTGCAAGTATATCGTCCTTAATGATCTCCTTCAAAAGCAACAATCATTCAAATTATGATAGCCTTTCTCCTCTCGATAAACTGAAGCTCTCGTTGGCCCGAGTGAAAAATGACTCTTGGAATATCTTCTCTTTACGATAAACTGAATCTCTCGTTGGCCTGAACAGTGACTCTTGGAATATAAGTAGGAAAATATGACTTACAATATTTTGCTGCTTCAGCTTCTGTCAGATACACTAAATCCACAAAAACTCACTAACATTCAACACTACTGCTTGCTACTTCTTTGGAACCACCAGAGAACAATCCTGTTCCTCTTACAGACTTGGAAAATCAACTGATTATATCTTTTCTCTCTCCTCAATCTCGCTAAACTTTTTCCTACATACTTCTCCCACCTTTTTCAATCTCCGCCAATCAAAACTCGTCACAATTCCCCCATTTTTTCATTTCGATAACAAACAAATTTTTACCTATAATTATAAAATTTCCTAAAACTTATTTACAAATAATATTTTCTATAATTCTTAAAAACTAACAAAAACCTCTTTCTAAAATCTCTTCTATTTGTATCTAATCACTGCACTAATGTATTTTGTAAAACCCCGTTCAATTGTCTTTTTGTTTTCACTTAAAATTATGCGGGTCACTCTAGTATAACAAAGAAATAATTTATGCAAAGCTTACATTTTGTTTAGTACAGGTAATTCAAGAAATTAATAACTCTCCTTCTTCGAAATGTTTGTTGGATATTATCCTACTTATCTGAATTATTTTAATGTTATTGAATTTTGAAATATTTTTAAACAAACCAATATTTTTCTCGATTTTACATATCATAACAATATATATATATATATATATATATATATATATATATATATATATATATATATATATATATATATTTATATATATATAATATATATATATATATATATATATATATATATATATATATATTTATATATGACTACTAAGTAAACCCCTAAAAAGTTTTAAAACTACCCCACCTTTTTAGTACAGGTTTAAATTCATCCCCAAAACAGACGTTTTTCCGAACTTTTTATAAAATCACGTATAAAGGCTTTAAAAATATAAAAAAAATTATTGTTTGAAGGTTTATTTATTAGTTTTAGGTCTCAAGAATTAAATCCCATTGAAATTTAAAAAAAATTGTTACAGGAAGACAGAATCTTCTTCTTTGTGTGCCGTGCTTGTATTCAAGCGTTGGCTATCGTCATATTGACAAGCTGATGAAATGATTCTCGGTCGGCAGCTAGATGAAACAGTTCCTCGACCGTTCGACCTGTCCATTGTCTAATGTTACGCAGCCAGGACAGTTGTTTTCGTCCGACCCAACGTTTTCCTTCGATTTTGCCCTGAATGATTAACCGGAGTAAGCGATATTTAGGTCCTCTCATTATATGACCGAAGTATTGGACCTTTCTCATTTTGATGATGTTGATCAATTCTCGCTCTTTGTGCACGGTCTCTAGCACGCGTTCGTTAGATATGTGTGCTGTCCACGGGATTCTGAGCATGCGACGGTAACACCATAACTCAAACGCTTCTAATTTGTTAAGATTTTTTATTTTTGTTGTCCAGGTTTCACATCCATAGAACAAAGTGGACCAGACGTAGCACTTCAATACTCTTAGACGTGTGGTCAACGACAGACTTCTACTGCATAATACAGAACGTCAGTTAATAAAGTTTTTCCGTGCGAGTTCTATTCTGGTCGAAATTTCCTCGTCACTTTCAACCCTGCAGTCAATCCAGCCAGAAGACAGAATAGTGTATCGCAAATTAAAATGCATCTTTTGGAAGACGCTTTCTGCAGTGGTGAAAAACAACTAAAAGTGTCAAACATTTTTTTTGTATACCTCAAAATATTGATGATTCAGATGAACACATCAGATGATTCCATATAAGTTTAGTTATGTCTATATAGACGTTTGCACTGGGTGTTATGTATATAAAAGTAAATATAACTTTCAAACAGCAAGATATTCATGATTGTAATACTAGATATAATGATAGTTTTGTCTTAAAGAAAAATATACTTGAAACCTCACAAAGAATACGTTACTAGTGTATCCAAAACTTATTACTCAATGTAATTTGATAACAAATTATGTACATATATGTTTTTTAATTTATTTTATTTATACTAGATATGTAGTTTTTTTGGCGGCCATAATACCCTGAAAAAGTAGGTATTCTAAACATTGGGATACGAAATCTAGTTATTTAATCTCAATTTATCAAATAAATTGCATAGAACGTGTTATGACATGCGATTAGAATAACTATTTTAATTATTTTAATTATTTGAAGGGGTTATAGTGCATAAAGCGTGTTGATAATGCAATTGACCAAAGGAAGCCCAACAATTACCCGACGTCATTTCGTTTGTTGTTTATGCCAGGTATCGCTTATTAGAAGCGATTGTTTTAACTGGATAATGCGTCATCTCGAACATTCTCTCTTATAGAGCAGTAAAATTGTTCTTTGTTAAAGTTTAAAAATTAATGTAGTTTCATAATAATATGAAAGTCTTTTCATATCAAACTAAACATGGACTAATAAAGCATGCCACGTAAGTTTTAAGAACAGATTACTAATACAATACAAAATTAACAATAATTATTTTATTTTTAATAGTTTTTATGATAAATAAACTTTCTTTTAAACTCAAATTTGATAAAAAAATTATTTAAAAATCCTTTATAAAAGGTATAATTAAAATACCCAAACGGGCTACATCACAAAACGTTTTCGAATCTATATTCAATCATCAGTGTGCCTAAGTGTACATGTTATGAGCCACTAAATATTTGGGTAAAAACCCGTTAAATGTTTTAATTTGAATTTAAGTTACATTATTGGATCTTATATGTTATGAGGTTAAAGTTAAAATTGGAATTGATAATATGGCAACGTAAGACTCTACAGGAGGTTGCTGGTCCTGAGACAAAGTGTCTACGAGGACTTGTTGATAGCAACTAGTGCTATCAGTTGCGATCATCTCCAAATGACCCGAGACAGAGATCTTTGGAGAGGGACAACATACGACATCACGATGACCACTACACTCTCTCTGGGAGGTCAGGATTACAGAGAGAGATATATAGATCCATCAGTTTCTTGACACATATGTACAAACTCTTTATGAAAATATTAACGAAGAGACTAACACCTAAACTTGATTTCTATCAGCTCAAAGAACAGACAGGCTTCAGGGCGGATATGGCACATACGACCATTTGCATACCATAAAGATATTAATTGAAAACTTCATCGAGTAAAATATACCACTGGTCCTTGCATTTGTCGATTACGAGAAGGATTTTAATTTTATAGAGTTTGAAACAGTACTGGAAGCACTAAAGCAAATCCAAATAAATTACAGCTATACGTCACTAATCAAAAACATCTATGAGGACGCTACATCAAGTATAAGACTACACGAAGACTGAGAAAAATTCAGTTTAGGTCGAGGAGTAAGACAAGTAGACAATATTTCACCAAAACTATTCACAGCAGATCTAGAGTCAATATTTAAGAACATTTAAAACCAATTTAGATGAAGAAAGACTAAATCCTCTGAAGTTTGCAGATGACGTATTAATCACAGACAACGTTCAAGATACAGTTTGTATGATACATTTGCTTAAAACTGTGTCTGAGAGAGCAGGATTAAAAATAAACTTTGATATACATAGACAGACAATAATACCAAACAACAAACAGCCACTTACAAATACCTGAGACACAAGATCAAAATATACAAAGACAATCAAACACTAAAGATTTATAATCAATGTGTGTTGCCCGTACAAACTTATATAGCGGAGAATTTAATACTGACGCAAAAATCCGCTAACAAACTCAGAGTTACACAACCAGCTATAGAACGTGCAATTATGCACGTGAGCTTTCGAGACGACATAACAAACCGACAAACCAGGCAAAGATCAGGGGTTCAAGGCGTCATCGAAAGAATCACGACGCTTAAGTGGAACTGGACAGGGCACGTTGCTAGAACTCGAGGTGGATGGCGGACAAGACGAATCATAGAATGGAGGACAAGAAATTATAAAAGCAGCCGAGGACGACCACCGACTAGATAGACTGACGACGTAACGAGCGAGAAACTGGCTACAAGCGGCCCAGTCTTACTCAAAAGAACTGAGGGAGGTTTATGTCCAGCAGTAGGTATGTATATAGATGTATTTGATATCATATATATATACAGTATACTCCCTCTATAACGAACACGGTTATTACGAGGTTTCGCTTATAACGAGATACATTAGATGTCCCGTGAAATTTCTATTGAACTATAACCGTCTATAGAGAGGCAAATTTGGTTATAACGAGAAATAATAAGATCCAAAAACGTTTTTTTTTACCTTTTTAGTCCGGTCGTGGCTATAAATAAATACCCTTTCAAACAGCCCCTCAATAAACTTAACTGCAGCCCGCAATAAACTTCTTTACAATATAAATACAACTGTTTCACATCTTTAGAAAATATAATATGATAGAATGATACTGGACCATTTAAAGCAGTTAAAAATACAGAGTTCTTAAAATTGCAGAAGCAATAGTTTATGTTATCCTTGAAAATACGATTTATGCATTATGTAGTTGGAAAAAAATATAAGTACAGCTTTTCTGTTTTAACGTATATCATTGATGATAAAAGTAAACAACTCTTTTATGTTTTAATATATTTCATTGACAATAAAAGTAAATAACTTTTTTTCAAAAACGCCATTCAAACAATATTTATTAGCGTCTTATATTGCTCCGAATGGCTTCACTATAGGAAGTTAATGTTTTAGAAAACTACAGATTCATATGTATGCACAGTATTATGATTGTCTGATATAACGAGATCGGCGTATAACGAGGTAATTAATCTGTCATTTCAGTTCTCGTTATAGAGGGAGTCTACTATATATATATATATATATATATATATATATATATATATATATATATATATATATATATATACATACATATATATACATACATACATGTATATATAGTCGGCATATGATTATTTCATAATAAATTTTGGATATTGCACTTATGTATTTCAGCGTTAAAGAGCTGCAGTTGATTATCTTAAAAGATAATATGTTATTTGTTTCTATGTTATGTGCTTATTAATTTTATCTTGCCATACAACTAACATCATAAATGCTGAAGCTCATTAATTCTAGCAGAATACAATCAATATAATATAAAATACACAGTTGAATACACGTTTGGGTCTGACGACAGCTTATGTAAAACACTACCTTTCTGCTATGAGTGAATATATTCTTTAGAGGCTTAACCTAAAAACGATTTTCTTTCTGACCTTCAGTATAAACCTATTATGAAATAATGGTCTTTCATTCTAGAATGGAAACCATTCAAATACATCCGGACTACCTCAATACACTCCATCTTTAATTTGTGTAATATTATTCTAAACACAAAAATAGTACAGGAAAAATACTATACTTATACAAAAATATGTAAGGAACTGACTATATGCACTAAATTATATAGGAACTTCTGAGGAACTGATGATGTTTCACCACATAATAAGTAGTCTTTATTCATTGAAATGCTCTCATTATCATTGTTGTCACTATTATCAGATGAGTCAAAATCTTAAAATTTTGGAATTGGGATTTCACAGTAAAGAGTCGGTCTGACAGCAGACAGAATATTTGGATCACGGACAGTGTTTTTTCTAGCCTATACACTTTGTTTTAACCATGCAAAAATATCAGTTACTTACACGGTCGGTAGGTTCTCGCCAGACTATGAGAACTGCATAAATTCCTTAAGCCCAGTTACTAAGAGTTTATTCACGATTAAGGCATACAACATGTAAAGCTAATTTTTTATCTCGATAACCTAGTGAAATTGTAAAATTGGCTTTAAATTGACGCCTGATAAACGGTGCAATAGTTTTTCTTTGACGAATTAGTGTTTGGCATCCACATACCTAACAAAATGTATCAGGACTATTTCAACAACTAAATCTACTTAATCACATATAAAACAAGCACATTGCCCTGTGCTTCTATGCCCTATCCTTGAGGTGATATAAGCAGCCTCTCCAACTCAATTACTATTTTCATTTCCAAGTTGGTACACACCGGTAACCTGAGCAACCCCACTGGAGATTGGGTAACCAACCCCACTGGAAGGTGGGGTCAGGGCTGACGAAGAAGAGGGCCTTAATGCCTCCGATGAATAGGGGGTTGAGTGAAGGGCTAACAACCCTTCCCTGTAAAACAAAAAATTGTTGCAAATACAATGGCTGATGAAATAAACGGACGGATCTCACAACGACGAACTCAGCAAACAAAAATGGACATGATTATGGATTTAAAATTTGGAACCTGGAATATTCGTAAAAATAAGTTCTCACTATATTACTCCGAAAATGAAATGAGACAAGGTGAAAGAGGAGTAGGGTTTATAGTAACCAAAAAACTGCGAAAAGCTATTATTGCATTTACACCAATATTGACAGAATTTGCACGATAAGACTCAAAGGTAAACTGCATAACGTGATAATAATTAATGTATATGCACCGACGGAGGAGGCTGATGAAGACGAGTTGAAAGATTCTGTGGAGAACTTCAGGAAGTATGTGATAAAATCCACAGACACGATGCTGTTATAACGTTAGGCGACTTTAATGCTAAGCTGGGGAAAGAAGAAACTTTCGTAAACATATTTGGGAAACATAGTTTCATAATGAAACCAGTCAAAATGGAATTAGGGTTGCACAATTTGCAATAGCACATAATTATGCAGCTGTCAGTACTAACTTTCAGAGAAAAGATATCCATAAAGGAACATGGAAAATACCAGGAACCAATGAAGCCAATAAAATTGAACACATCTTCAAAAGATGGGCAACAGACATAACTAATGTCAGAACGTATCGCGGGGCGAACTCTGACTCAGATCACTATCTTGTGGGGGCAAAATTGCGGCAGAAAATCGCGACAGTGGAAAAAGGGAAAAATAGCCAAATTAAAAAATGGAATGTTGAAGGATTCAAAAGTCCAACAAAGGCACAAGAACATCAAAATACTCTTCAAATAAAACTCAATAATAAGGAAATCTGCAGAGGAAACTGTCGGAAAAGCCAAAAGGCAGAGAAATGCGGAATGGTATGATGGTGAACGCAGAACTGCAGTAGAGGAAAAAAGGCAAGCTAGGCTTAACCAACTTCAAAGAAACACAAGAAATTGCAGAGAAGTTTTTTATAACGAAAAGAGAATACAAGTGACTAGAATATGCAGAAGAAAAAAAGAGAGGCTTCGAAAAAACAAGTACAAGAAATCCTAGAACATAACAACAGACATGAGAGCAGAAAATTCTATACAAAAATAAAAGAAAGAACACAGTCATTTAGTTCAAAATTGACAATATACATAGACAAGGACGGAGAACTACTAACAGAGAAACAAAAAATTATAATGAGATGGAAAGAATAATTTGAGTAAAACCTAAATGCAGACAATGGAAATGATCAAAACGAGACAATATATTTTACGGCGGAGTAGCACATTGAAACTAAAAAATAGTAAAGCACCAGGAACGGACGGAGTTTCGGCAGAATTGTTGAAATTTGGAGGACCCGAACTCTGGGGAAGAATCCATTACCTGATAAAGATGGTATGGACCAAGGATCAAATGCCGAAGGAGTGGGCAGTTGGTCTTATACAGCCAATATATAAGTTAGAGTAGATGGAGAACTGTCTCCCCTGTTTGACATCAACATGGGACTGAGACAGGGATACGCACTTTCAACCATGCTGTTCAACCTTGTTCCTGAAGAAGTCATCAGAAAAACCAATGTAACCGGCCATATAAACACCAAAACAGTACAAATTACTGCATATACAGACGACGTTGCCATTATTAGCAACCAACTCCAGCTGGTAAATGGAGTTACCAGCTGAAGTCCGTTTGAAGAGGTCTACCCTCCGGACCTCCGGAAGTTAAATCTAATAAAATATTAAACATCGTTCATTTTTAACAACAACATGTACATTTTTTGGTAACTTTAATTTTTGTAAAGGGTTTTACCCTAATATTTTGGTGGCTCAGGTATTTTAACCTGCTTTTAACCTGATGATGGAATTATTATTCCGAAAACGTTTGTTATTTTGATGTAGCCCTTCTAAGGGTTTTTTAAATATACCCACCTACAAATATTTAAACCTCTTTTCTTAATTAAATCCAGTCTGTGAGAAATGTTCACCCCTAAGAATTACGTTCGGGTGTAACAATTCATTGGAGCGAGGTGTATTAACTCGAGTAAAAACAGGAGTCACTCCACCGCGCTCCAATGCTACAGATCATCCCTTTCCCCATAGCACTCTGGATGTGAGATAGGGGCACAACTATCAGCCAAATGCTCTGAAGCCTAGTCTTCAAAATCTATAGCATGAAATTTTAGTTTTGAGTTTTGGTAACAAATATAAGGTATTTGAAATATGCCTAAAAACGCTGAATTTAAACTTTCAGATTATAAACATCATTTGAAAATTTCAAGAGTGTTTTAAGACATTTCAAAAATAAATATTATTTGATAGGAAATTTAATTATCATATAAACTAAATAGGATCTTTAAAAATAAAACTTGAGTATAGTTTGAAAAAAAAATATTAATATGATGACTAGAAACTAATTTTGTATGCTAAAAATTGTATTCAAAAGCTGCTCTCTTCATCTTCATCTTCATTAGCGAATTTCAAAACTATGTGTTCGAAAAAGACATTCAAAATCGCCGGTCGCCGCAAACGTTGTTTCTGAGATAAAGGTTCATTCCGTACAAAAAGTGTTAATAAACATTTTTGTTCAAAATTATCTTAGCTACATTTTTTTTTTGAAACATTCTCAGCTAAATTCAGCTGGTTCGTTTGATTTTTAGAGATTAAATATCTGACGATAGGACTATTGTGTCTGTCATAATGAAAATACATAAATATACCCTCACGAGGGTACAGATAGTACAGAAATAAAACAGATCAATGGATTTCACGACCTGACAACGTCGCGTCGGCAGGTCCTTCCATAACCACTACAAGAGGAACAGAATAAATAACAGTCAGAATTAAAACACTGTTGCCATGGCAGTTTGTAAGTACGTTGTTTGAGATTTGTCAATGCTGAACTTGCCGTTCTCTAAAATTATACATTATAGGGTATATAAGACGCACAGTTATTGACACCTTAAGCAGTGCTTTATTATACAGGATGCCTAAAAAATCTAAAGGGTTGTCTTAAAACCTTTTTACGGTGCATCAGTTACATCAGTACATCAGTTTGTTTTTGGTTCTTTATAATTATTAACCAAAATGTTAACAGAAAATTGTTGTAGAAAATAATAAACAAATTATGCGAGAGGCATCGTGAGAACATTAATTGACACGGAGATTATGGTAATTGACACTGCTAGATATAATAATTGACAGTATATTTTGTCCTTGTTCTTTGCCATTTATTAAATAGGTAAGAATGAAAGAAAAATTACTAGATCATTATTCAATTTTTAATGAAAAGTTATTAAAATATAAAAAAAATAAAAATTCTTAAAAATACAGGGAGAAAGAAATTTTTAACAAAGAGTAAGTTTCTAAACATTAATACTTCGAGGTTTTTATGTACAATTTTAGTCCTAGTTATATAGCCAAAAAATAAATACAAAACACTAACATACCTATACTTAAATAAAACAAAATCACAATCTTCTGTGGAGTGTAAATAAAAACAAAACTACAACAAATATAAGTTCACACAAAAAAATATTAGTTTAGCTTGGCGTTAGCTAGTTTCTTTGATTTACAAGTATTGCACATAAAATCTTTAAATGAAGATCTTTCTTCAATTCCACGTTTCCTTACAAGACAGCTGATGTGATAACGTCTTGAACAACAGGAGCAACCTATCCCCTTTTTCGTGTCAGATATGTTAAAGGTGCAAATAAAACAAAGTCCATTTTCTAAAATACTATGTTCCGTAACTGCTGTGTTTTCATCATTATCTATCTTAAACAATTTTTTTTTCACTTTGTCAACTGGATTCTCTTTTGCTTTTGAGGATTGTTTATTTGTACTATGCAACTTTTCGGTTTGCCTAAGAGATGTAATATTAGTGTCAGAGTTCTTGTCCTCATTCGCTTCTTCTTTTGCAGTTTCAACATTGTCGTTTTCTACTTTCTCATTTAAAACTCTTTTTGGTTTTTCCAGTGCAGGATCATTTGATTCTTGGTCCAGTAATACTGAAGACGTATTCGGCAATAGGATCTCAAACTCTTCTAATTTAGCGTCAGTATCCGGATTTTTACTCTTCTCAGATGTAGTGGTAACTTCTGTTTCTGAGGTTTCTTTTGGATTGAGAATAATTTGGTTAGAGATTATATTAATCTTTGGCTTTTTTAGGGTTGAGGTTTGTTTTTTCTTCTTTTCTTTTTCTTTGGCTATTTTGGCAATTCTATTCTCCTCTCTTTTTCGCTTCCTCCCTTCAAGTGCTTCTTCTTTATTTTTTTCTCCTTCATTTTTTTAATATGAATTTCTTTAAATTGTGCTGAAGTTACGGCAAACGGAACTCTTTCAATTTCTCTTTTACCTTTTCTTATTGGAGTGCTCGGCCAGTACAATATATCGCCTAATGTGGTATGCAATTCGTTGGAAACAGTTTCTACGTCAGCCACGATTTTTGTATCATTAAGATCTACTGCAGAATTATCCTCTATATCATCAAGGACTTCTGTTGTACTAATCAAATCTGTAGCGAAATTACCGTCTGTAGCAATAACAGCAGCTGTAATGGAGGTCAGATTTGTCATTAAATCATCATCTAATTGATTATCTATGTCTCTAAGTAGCTTCTGGTCGTTGTTGATATTAATGTCAGATTCTTTATATTTTTTGAGGATGTTGTCATCAATCACATAATCACCTGTCTCAATATTGTTTAGGCAGGTGCCATTGCCTTTAATAATTATCGGTATGTATGAAAACTGATCCGTACCTTCGTTTATGTGATTGACACTACTACTTTCACTATTTTGGAAAGCCTTCCATATTTTAAATAATTTGTCCAAATAGGGTTGCTCATTGTATACGTCGCTATCCTTGTTTGCAGCAAATTCAGAGACAATATTATTTCCCACAATATCACAAAATGTTGTGTAGTTTATAGTAGAGACTGCAGGTAAGACATCGTTTTTCTTATTTTCGTGCCCCAAACACTTTGTAAAGTCAATGGAACTCGCTGTCCATGGAAATAAACCGGTCGCTCTAAAACCTTGCGTAATAGTATTGGGTTTAAGACAGTTATCTGAAACTACTTTTAAAATGGGTGCAAACTTTTCTTTGGTCAGATCTTCTGTTGGATGTTCGCGTCTCCACTTAAGGACTCCTTTTTTCCAAGCCTCTTTTAGAGGCTTAAATGCCGAAACATCGGCCGGCTGTAAAATGCGTGTAGCATTCGGATACAGGGCTATGAGTATTATTTCTAGTTTTGTACACAATTCACTTAATTTGTACGTAAGGTGAGTTTTATGTCCGTCGACAAAAAGGATTACTGGAAAAGTAGTTCCTTTTTTCTTCAGACTTGGATAAAATATATTAGAGATATACTCGTAAAAGATTTCGGCCTTCATCCAACCAGTTTCGCTGATTGCATATCCCCACTCATCTGGTATTGATCTAGCAATTTCTAAGGTCCTCCTTTTATTTGGAAAGATTATCATAGGAGGTGTAACTGTACCATCGGCACAAAAAGAAAACATGACAGTTAACGTCGACTTTGCTTTTCCACCATCAACTTCGTATACGTTTTTGGAGCCTTTTATTGCCAACACCTTTTTGCCTTGCGGACACAGCTGGAAATTCGTTTCATCTCCATTGAACACCCTTGATGCATCATCCAATACTTTTCTTTGTCCTTCTTCGATTAGAAAGTTTTCTATGGTTCCAAACCAATTTTTAATATCGGTTTCGCTAATGGCAGAACTTGCTTGTGTAACACCCTCGGAGGTACGTTTGGACAAACATGGGTGGCGGCGAAGAAAAGCCTTGAACCAACCTTTGCCTGGCAAATTATTTTTGAAAGGATTATTTCTTGAGTGACTTTCTAAGAACTGTTGAACGCTTGCAACGACGTCATCTTCTCGACGAGGAAATCCTTTACGTTGACATACCTGGATCCAGGAGACAAGTATCTTTTCTTCATTTAAGGTCAAGACAGGATTTGGTCCATGAGATGTTTTTACGAATTTATCGCTTAAGCGAAATATCAAGGTCGGCCTAGGAACATTATATATTTTCGAAGCCATTTTTTTGGACATGCCCTGTTTAATAGCTGACAGTGCTTTTTGAACATCTTCTTCGGTGTACGGTTTTTTGTATAATTTTTCTTTTTCTACTTTAGGCATGTTGAAGCTCTCACCTACGGCAATGGGTTAGTATCAGTTATTAACACCCAAACGAAATAGTTATTGACACCTACATCATCTAATTTTATCTCATTTTCACTTAATTTAAAACTATGAAATCATGGTGTCAATGACTATTTACTAACACTAGCATAATAAACTTTATATCCCTAAAATATTATCTTTAAGAAAATAAAGCTGGCAATATCAGAACCGTGCTAATTATTCGACGCTATGGATATATAGTTATTGCCACCCCGTGTCAATAACTGTTTTTGACTTATTTTCGATATGTAGTAGTTGACACCCCGAAAATTAATCAAGGAAATGAAATTTTCGAATAGATTACACCTAATTCTTACAATTTAGGATATACTTTTATGTTAAAAACTTACCAGAGTTAATATTCGTAGGGCAAGTACCGAAATCAAACTAACTTATAGGCCGATTACCTTAACAATCCGATAGTATTCATAGCACACTACCACCTAGCATTGAAACTTCCGTGTTAAGGAATAAAACAATGATTGGCGCATCACCTAGTGATCGGGCGCGTAACTATATATACATGGCGCTAAATTCAAAAGTTTAGTAATATTACCTAGGATTGTGAACTCATTTTAAAGTAAAGGAAAATCGATATAATCCTAAAATAACAAGAAAAATCCTTATCCTATACGATAATAAATATTTTTCGTATACTTTTTGGGTTTTCTTGTTATGTTGGGACTATATTTTCCATTACATTAAAATGTCAAAGTGGTTAAAAAAATTACAGAATAAAATATAGAATAAAATCTTTATTTATAAAAATGTTACAAGAAATGTTATATGTGTTACAAGAAATATTAATAATACAAGCCATGTGTAGTATAATTTAGTTTTCTTAATGTTGTGACAAGAACGGGTCAGTATTTAAATAATTGTTTTGTCATTCTTATCAAGTTTTATGTGAATAAAAGTCTAATTCTGCAAAAGACATTTTACTACAATTTTATTCGCATAAATTTACAATGGGGAAGTACTTTAGACCAGATAAACTAGAGGCTGATCCAAACTGTCAAACTTCCACCAAAGAATTCAAACATTAGTAAGTATATAACATTCAAGAACTTTTTAGAAAGCAATGAATCTAAAGATAAATCCCTAGAAGATAAAGATAAGTACATGCTTTTAAAAAAATTAATCTACGATTACATAAGCGAAGCAATCAATCTGGAAAAACAATTGCTTTTTTCACACATACCCTCACAGATTCTGAATAAAAACATTATGCAATTGAAAAAAAAAGCAAATGAGTTGAAGTATTTAAAAAATGCAGACATTATCTGGTAGAAAAGCAATTCTAACCAATTACAGATTAAATCACTATTTGGTTTATATAGAATGACGGTATATATCAAATCTAACAAGGAGAACTAGCTTTACTTCACAAGAATTTATTAATTATCTACACTTTAAAGGAATATATTCAAGTAGAACAACACCATATAATCATGAAGGAAATGGTTAAGTCGAAAAATACAATGAGTTATATGGAAATTGGTGAATCTAGCATAGAAAACCAAAAATTTAGAATTCACTTAATGGAAAACTGCTTTACCATGTGCTCTGCACTATATACGAAGTTTACTGTTGAATTGTTATATTATTAAATCAAGATAATGATGACGGTCCAAATAACACACTAGAGAATTCCACTACTAAATAAATACCAGATGAGACAGAAAATTTACCTGTTCAAAAACCTGATGATAATGATGAACCAAGATTGGAAAATTCAGATTTTCATTCTAGCTGTAAATCAGCTGGAGCTAAAAATAAACCAAAATAGTTGCAATATTTTGTTCAAAAATAGGGACGGGTGAATGTAGTATAATTTAGTGTTCTAAATGTTGTGACAGGAACTTGTCAGTATTTAAATATTTTTTTTGTAATTCTAATGTCAAATTAAAGCCTAATAAGCAACAGACAGCCATCAGACATTCTGAGTTTTTTGTAGTACTTTCATCCTAATGCAATAACACACACTATCAGTGGTCAGTGAAAACTCTTACAGTCTGGCGTTCTACTCACAGAAAGAGAGAACTCAAGGACCCTGCTAAGTTGGAAACAGAACAATTAAATGATTTAGTTCTAGAAAGAAGTTTATATACATTTATACTCATACTATATGTTATATATTTATATGATAATACTTTTATTCTTATAATCAGAATCATAATATAAGTTCCAGAAAAATATTCTGGTTATCAACAAAATTATGATTTTGATTAGATTAGCAAAATATTGCTTCTTGCAAAAAGAAAACCCAAGAATGAGGAATAACCGAATGATAGCAAATAGAAAAAACGAACAAAAAAAAGAACAATGGATAAGGTAAATAATTTATTTTTAAGGTATGCTTAAAGTTTTCACCCAGAATGTAAGCTTTGCTAAAACCTGATATAGTAACTTTATTTGCTCAGTATAAACTCCAAACAACAGAGGATAATAATGTTTTTATGCCTGAAATGACAAACACAATTACAATCAACAGATTTTTTCACCAGTATGTCATCTTAAGATCAGACATCCCATCCCTATCATCAACAGAATAGGAAAGATCCCTGTCAACACATTCAAATTTATTTATTCATAACTCTGAACGCCTTACCGCTGTCTATGTGGATGCAGGCTAATATATGGGACAAGCCGATTAAATGTTACAACTTAGTGGTTAAGTACACAGTATTTTAAGATAATAAAATTAAATAATGTGAAATAAAAATATATTATGTACACAAACACATGCATGTACACATACATATATATATATATATATATATATATATATATATATACATATATATATATATATATATATATATATATATATATATATATATATATATATTAAACATGTAATGACATTTTAAAACCTATAAACCCAACAGTTAGTTCTATGATTCTAAAATCCAGCACAAACAATAAAGATGGAAAAATAACATAACAAAAATAAAAAAATATGTAAAGTATTACCTAGTTACAATAAAAACATGAAGTATTTTACACAGTTAAGTTTCCAAACTCTATGGTACCAGTAACTTTTCTACTAATATTTATATATTTATTGAGGGACATATTAAATACATTTACATTTAGGTTGTTTAACAAAGATAAGTATCTATTCAGTGGGCTATTAGCACCATAGGTTGTTCTACAAAATGGAACATTAAAAGTACATAGATGAGGCAAACCATGGTAATATGGTACTCTAAGACCAATCTCACTCACAAGAGAGGGACAGATCCCTCCTCATACTTAAAGCAGGCAAGCTCATAGACCTCTCCATGATAGTGTAGTCATGGTCTGCTAATCTAATCCAACTTTGAAAGGCGCACACCTGTAGAAATTTATGCCGAACCCTCTCTAAGGTGATGCTTTTTAAGATAGTTGTTGAACCACCACCTACAAATAATTCAAATACTAAGCTAAGTAAGACTGGTTTTATAATATATAATTTTAGGTTAAATTTATAAACTAATTTTATAGTAAAAGGTCAGATATAATGTGAATAAGAATATAGGTCAGTGGTATAATAGTTCTTACCTGATCCTGGTAAAAACAAACTCGGAACGGCTGTTCTCGTAATACCGCTATTTCCAACATTGACTATATCTTCCTCTTTAAAATGACTAGCGCATACACGAAAATTGTTATAAATAGTTTCTTTTGCAGCATTCTCTAATTAGGGCTCTTAACAGCATTCACCCATTTATCAAACATATCCATATAATGTCCTGGACTTAAAAAAGTAGTATCAAAGAATATAGACGCTTAAGCGTCTATATTCTTTGGTAGTATCCATGCAATCTGGAACACATCTTTTTTGTTCAGTTCTTCGTCTCTACATTGTTATTCCATGTAATGTGTTCGATTCCATAATAAAAAATCGTCGAAAATTGTACGATTTTGCACTATTTATACAAAAAATTTTAAATTATAAAATAAATTATAAAAAATAAAATACAAATATGGCGCCGTATTTGTCTAAACTCAACTTTGACCTTTGACTTGATCACAGCACACTCACTCCGCGCAGGAACGAGACTAGCAGCGCCACCAAGCGAATGGGCGCCTAATCCGAACATGATTTGACCTTGGCTATCCCTGTTACCAATCTAGGTGTAATTTATCTATGATAGTATTTGCACTTTGCTAACCGACCGTTGCACATGGCTTGCTGTAATCGCCATTACTGTTTCACACTACCAACTCAGACCTATGAAAATTACTACGTTTATAACTAGATCATTGGCGTACAATATTTTATTTTTAGATTAGTGAACTAAATAAGAGTTATCTTAATATTTTGAAATTTAATAAACAGGTGTCAATAACTGTGCTAGTGTCAATAACTATACATTTTACCCTATTATATTATATTATGTTATATTATATTATATTATATTATATTATATTATATTATATTATATTATATTATATTATATTATATTATATTATATTATATTATTATATTATATTATATTATATTATATTATATTATATTATATTATATTATATTATATTATATTATATTATATTATATTATATTATATTATATTATATTATATTATATTATATTATATTATATTATATTATATTATATGATTATATTATAAGAAATAAAATTCTTTCGTAGTGGAAGCAGCGTATAGATAATGAATATATTGATGCCCACTGTATGATTAAGACAGAACGAAAGTAAAAATTTTGTTTGGATAGTCCTGCGACAACCGTGCTAGAATTTTACAACGATCAAAAAATTTATTTCCACATTATGTGTATAGCACACATTTTATAAACTGTTACAAAATTATCTACAGAAACAAACCCATCAAAGTTCACTCGTGATGGATTAACGTTTAAAATATTTTTCGTAAACTTGGCAACGCCAATTATTTTCTGACCGTCTCGATCTAAACTCATCCAAACCGCATGTATACTGTTTGTTTTGGTCTCATGTTTCATGACACAATCATTCTTCAGTGCATCTTTGCAGTGATAACACCAATTTTTGTGAAATGGAAAATGGTTTTTTAAGTTTAATACACACTTTATATTGCGTGTTCTTCGAATATATTTAAGACTTTGATAGGAATAGTATTATTAATTGTTCTTTAATTCCTAACTGAATCGGTGCC
Organism: Diabrotica undecimpunctata; assembly: GCF_040954645.1. NCBI lineage: Eukaryota > Metazoa > Arthropoda > Insecta > Coleoptera > Chrysomelidae > Diabrotica > Diabrotica undecimpunctata. The sequence continues at coordinate 86,977,939 of NC_092805.1, read as the reverse complement.
GATAGCAAGACTGTGATATTTTTTAATAAGTAAGTAGTCTATAATTTCCTTTTTTACTGTCTATAAATTTTTCGTTCATTAATAAAACTTGATAAAACTATAATGACCGTTTACCGTTTATATCGCAAAAGTAGCTAGATATAAGTAATTGTAAAACAACACCCTAGTAATAGACGGGAACCATATAGACAATAAATCTATGTAGGTATATGTATCAGTTTAGTTTTTCTAATAGATTTGTAAAGACACATCTTAAATCTTATTTATATATTTAATATCTATATTTTGAATAGGATAGGTATATTACAAATGAAACAAAAGATAGCGTAGACATTTCTATGCTTTTATTTTAGATTCAGTTTTATCTTTTAATATTTTTTTTGGATGAAAACTATAGGTTTTATGGAAAAAATCTGATAAGAAATTTTGTAATATGTACATCTTTAGAATTTATCTTCTGAATTGTGTGTGTGATAGGTGTGAAGGTTTTTTCCATTGGATGATCTTGCCATGAGCATATCTTTTTGTTTTGAAAGCTATTAAAATTGTTGTCGTAGACCTGTTAGGCCTACAGATTGACACTAATATTCAAAAGAGCAATTATTTCTGTCTGTTCTTTACGATACCTAGTTTTTACTTTGCAATTTTGAATATCTTGTTCTTTAAGGTGATTTTCCGCATCACCTAACCATCTTTCATTGATCATTCTTAATCATGTATCTCCGTTTTTATTCCATCTTAGGTATCATATCCTAATAATTAATATATTTTCTAAATGATCCAACCAGCTTAATTTTGATGCTTCAGATTCCGTAAACTCATTATATAATTTCGACATTGGTCTTCTTATGTCTACTTCAATACCTCCAAAAATTCCTGAAGAATAAGTGCGGAAATTTGTATGTGTTCCTTAGCTTTATCTTTTCGATGTCTTAACTCTTCTGTATGAAATACTCTTCATAAAATGAAACAAGTTGGAATAAAAAACTAAAAAGGACAATAAACGCAGCACACAATTAACTCATGAACAATAATTGGGCAAACCAATGTAACATAAATGACTAAAATGTAAATTTTCAATAATTGTATTAAAAGCACATGTTCTAAATACACAAATTTTTTGATACATATAATATTTAAAAACAAAAGAAAGAAAAGAAAAGTGTAAATGGTTATGGTATGTATTAAATAAGTTCACAATATATAACTATGAGATGAGAATACAGTAAGAAAGTACATACGTAAACGATATAATAAAATACTCCATGTTGACCGGGTGACTTACACTCCAGGTCCTATTTCATTCTTATACACATCATTTAGACCATATAGTACATACATTCTTTTAATTCATAAATTCTTACACCGCAATTTTTGGGGGTAAGTTACAGTTTTGTTCTGTTTGTAATCTTTTCGTCGGAATACTTCTGGTAGACTGGACTTCAAATATGAAGTTTCCGTGGCATGGTAGCATTGCTATTGTTAGTATCCTTCTCCCTCATATTCTTGAGTTCCTTAGGGGACTGAACTCTTCCTTAGCCTGCTAGATAACCTTGTTGGAAGTAGTTTTTTGGTTCATCTTAGAGCCTCTTTTTTTACTATTATTAATTTGGTTCATTCTAACCTTAAGAATATGTATGAAGTATTAAGAGTCCTTACAGACAGAGCTTCCAATGTAGGTACAAGATCTAATATGAAAGGAACTGCGATCGGTTGCCTCCCTTTTTTTTTATTTTTCCTTATTTCGTGATTTCGCTTTTTAATAATTTTTATATTTTGTATGTTTTACATCGTATTCTTTGTTTCTTGATCGTGTCGCCTGTTTGCCTGTGATATGGCTTTTCTATATCAAAGATATTTAACAAATATGCTGTTATAGCATGTATTCCTATTTTTAATAATTTATTCATTTTCCATATTCTGATCTATTTTTAATACATTTTTTTCATTATTGGGTATTTTTTAAATATGTACCTTGACCCTCTAGCATTAATAAAACTACCGGGATTCTTCTATAATATATACTAAGTGACATAGAAATCCAAACACCCAGTTTAAATGATTTTATTTTAATAAAATTTGGTGTAATTTATTTATCTTACTGAAAAAAACAAGTGATAAAGTTTTTAGCCTTATCAGTTGGAGATTCCGGTTTTTATACTTTTTGTTTTTAAATTCACCAACAATCTAAAAATGGATATTTCAGCAGCAGTAGTGTGATAACTTTAACAGTGTGATGAACATGTCTTTCAACAAAAAACTGTGGATTTCTCCTTTCACCACATCTCCTTTTAACCCTCGCTTGACCATCATGCATACCTAAACAAAATCGAGACTCGTCACTAAAGACAATACTGTTCCATTCCTGATTCCAGAGTGACCGTTCTCTGCACCACTGAAGGCGATTACGGCGGTGTTCTGGAGTTAAAGGGAGGACCCAGTGTGGTAGGTATGAAAACAGGCCAAAACTTCTCATTCGTCGGTAAACACTCTGCATGCCAATAGATCTTCCGTGTTCTGCAAACCATTCATTTGCAATGGAGCTGGTAGTGGAGAAACGGTCTCGTTAAGGCCAATGATCTTAGGCGGCGATCTTCACGGTCTGTTGTTCTACGGCGGCGTCCAGTGCCCCGTGCTCTTTGCGTACGGACTTCTTAAAGCCATGCCTGACAACACCTAACCACAGTATCTACACTTCTTTGCACTCTAACCCGAACTTCCCGAAAAGAAAGTCCAGCTTCCCGAAGTCCCATTATACGGCCCCTATTAAACTCACTAAGTTGACGAAATCGTACAGGTCTCCGTACTCTAGGGATCGTAACCAATCGTAAAGAATGTCAAGAACCACAATCAGCCAAATTTGGATCTTTACTGGCTGCTGAAATATCCATTTTTAGATTGTTGGTGAATTTAAAAACAAAAAGTATAAAAACCGGAATCTCCAACTGATAAGGCTAAAAACTTTATCACTTGTTTTTTTCAGTAAGATAAATAAATTATACCAAATTTTATTGAAATAAAATCATTTAAACTGGGTGTTCGGATTTCTATGTCACTTAGTATATAAATCTATGTCAATACATAAATTTAGTAGAAAGTATCGTCGTCAGTTTCATAGAAACGTATCAGATAAATCACAAAAGTGTGAATCAGATTTAAAAATTTTTGGCTACTACAAAGGTTGGGTTTTTTCTAGTATTTTATTGGATTCCATGGAAAATAAACATTGCAGACGTTACAGCTCACTACATGTTTTTTAAGCAATTTAGTTCCTAATCTTAAAATTTTCATACTTCGCCGTAGACAAAAGATAAATATTTGGAAAAATAAGTACTGTACTAAAATATCAAAACAAGAATTAAGAAATATATTTGTCTTTCTTGTATACATTGTTTAAGAAGTTACATTTTACAAACAGGTAGACCGGTTCAAAACGTTTATTGCAACTACAGTTGATTTAACTTCAAAACATAAATAAACTCACGCGAGGTTCACGTGAACACCAGGTAGATGGTACGTTATGGGGCTTTTAAGAATACTAAAGGAGCGAAATATAATACACCAGTACTAGTCGGGGAATTAATTTTGTGATAATTTTAAAATTTTCATGAAGACAAGCTTGTTATTTTACTTATTCCTCTTGCCGTGTCAGGGATTTTATCTCTTCTATACTTTCTCATACCTTCTTCTTCATTCTCCTTTTCTAAATGACAGTTTGCATGCATCACTGTATTAAAGTTTTAATTTTTTACTTATAACTTTATACAGACCATATATGTTCCTGTATTCATCAGTTAAACACCTTATGAAGAAAATATTCTTTCTTAAATCCTTATCGCTGTCCCAGAAAACGTATCACGGTTTGAGTTTTTATTATATTCAATTTACTTTTATTTCTTTTATTTAATATATCCACTGCCCCCTACATATTGTAGTTTGCAAAAGAGTTGGATCGTTTGGTAGACTTTTCTACATAGCGATCTGAAAATTGAAAACAAACTAGACTTTTAAAAAAGCCCATTCATTATCTGTTTCGGAGTTTCGTTTGGTACATGATGTGATTCTAAAAAGACCTGTATTATGTATTTATTGCATTGACGCTCTTGACTAACAATTACCTTGTCGTTTTCTTTGAGTCTTCGCACAATCTTCTTGTTGCTCTGTGTCCATTTTTGCCATTTTATAGAGATATGATAAGGCATAGCATTACCTTTAAGGTTTCACATCCATATGAACTTCATTTACATCTATACTATCGATTAATATATGATATAATATAGATGGATACGAATAAATTAATTTATCTGTCTCTGTAATAATCAAGATATATCCTCTCGGAATCTCGGACATCTCGGCTAATAAACATGAAAGCATAACAACCAGGGTACACGTAAACTCATCACTAATTAGCATAAATACCCTTATACATAGTACAAACTACAGCTTATCACCGCAATAGACCTAGGATTATAAAATAGACCTTGAGAGATTTGAAAACTGATCACTGGCATACAAGTATCCTATGGAAGGTAAAGACCAGACAATGCTTGCAAACAGCTGAGGTTTACTAATCTAAAACAATGATATAACAAAACATTGATATAACAAAACAAAATGAAATAACGAAGTTGGATGTAACCTGAAAGAGCACATGCTCAAAAATATTTTCATTAAAAAGTTCACTATCGAAAACCTATGCAGCTGTACTTTAAGATCTCAAATCCGCTTATTGGCAAATACATACGTCAGTAGGCTACTAATCGTGAGTTAAATTCAGTTTAATTTTAAAGCAATTAGCTTAAAATAGTTTTTGAATTTAATTGATTACCACGTAAACTGTAACAGGTAACAGGCAATCTTTCGCATTAGAAACCAGTACCTTGGGGCAAAATTATTGGTGATCAGTTTACGGATCTCCAAAGGATATCGTTGACCAGTTTGCTACATTTCGGAGGATCTAATCAGTTTATGGGGAGCTAAGTGATGAGTTCGTACACGGCCAGACTATATGTAGGTATATGCTGATATCATTGAATGCCCAAGTTTGGCTTATGTAAGGATTATGTCTTCGAAAGTGTTTTAATACCATTATATCATTATTATTATTCTAAATATTAATATAAAGAGTGATGGCTTAATGCCTTTACAATTTCATAAGAATTAAAGAACAATTCTTAGTTGCTTCTGATATAATATCTTGGGAATTTTTCGAACATTTAAATACAATGTACTAGTACTTAAAAGATATTTCTTATTTTCATCGTACTTTTACTCTACTAGTAATAAACTACAAACCAAGTTTGATTTATTAAAAATTCAAAAATAATTCAAAAAAAGTTGACCAGAAAATGAGAAAAATCCTTATGCAAGGAATGATCAAACATTTCGTTAATTATCATTTTCATCTGAGTAATCTTTTAGTCTCCAGCTGCTTAAATATTTTCAATTTAGCTTTTGTACTTTTACTAAAATGTTGCTTTTTTGAAGAAGAGATTTCCATGAGTTTCTTTTGCATCGAACAACTTTATCAGCTTCAGAAAAGTGTTCAATTGTATGTTCTCCCGTATTAGTTAGTTATTGATATCGAATCACAATAGCAGATTGTGTTGTTTCATACAGTCCTTGATCAACTGAATTTTTCAAATCGTTATGGTTTAGTATTTCCTATCACAACTACCCATTATATTGTAGTATATGTTTTGGTCTTTGATAGTTGTTTAAATCGTGGCATTGCGTCAGCTTCTAAATAACTATATCCTTTCTACCTTTCGATGTTTTGATACCTCTTGTGTTGAAGCTCCGACATTTAAATCTCGAGACGATTCTAGAAAAGATGTTTTACTTAATGCGATATTAATTTGGCATTTTTTTACATTAGTAAGTATTATGTGCATTCACTATTTCAGTGAATTTACAGGGAGTTGGCACGTTGCGTGACGCCAAAAATAATTACTCGTAAGTATAGAGAGAAATGAAAAAAATTGAATATGCAACGGATATTCACGATCCACCCATTGAATATATGGCAGTTGTATCCGGGACGGGAAGGTCTTGTAACGTACACGCAAAATTCAGAAAAAATGTCCACTAGACATTAATCTATAGAATTATATACTATTTATAACAATACAAGGACAAAGTAAAAAGCTCTCGGGCGAACCAAAAGAACAGAGAGCGTACTCGATTCAAAAGTAAATATCTGATGCGAATTTGATTATAAAATAAAAACTTTTTCGGATGAATCAAGTTATCTGTTTAAGAAGTAGGCAATTTTGATGGGAAAAGTATTGAGACTTGTTACGAAATCAGTTTCTAGAACAAGAAATGCTGTTATTAAGTTACTAGTGCAGATCAGAAAGCTAAAAAATTCATATTTTCAAAATAAATTTTCTCAGCTCCTTTATTAGCAAAGAACAAGAAATATTAGAATCGAACATGATTTTTAAATATCTTCTTCTTATGGTGCCTATCCCTTTCGGATGTTGGCGATCGGCATAGCTATGCTAACTTTTTGCAGCTATTCGGAATAGTCCGGTTTTTTTAAAGATATTTTTAAATATATATGTATATAATGAGAGAGGGTTTTCTATTTAACGTCTCAAAAAAGATGTCCGATAGCGGACATTAATTCTCAGAATTGGTACATCTGAAACTAAAAATTCAATCACACAACAATTACACACTTTTTGAAAAAAAAAGTCGAAATATTAATTTTTAATAATAATAAAATTGGTAACAAGATTTTCGATTCAAAGTGATTGATTGTCTTAAAAGGGTTCTCATCTCAGAAAACTAAAACAATAGTAATCAGCAAAGAACCAACCAGATGTAAAATAGAAATTGATGGCAACAGCATTAAAAAAGTAATGCAAATAAAATACCTTGGAGTTACATTGTCCAGCTATGGCGGCCTGGATAAAGAAGTGAAGAGATCAAGTACAAAAAGCAAATAGACTCGCAGGATGCCTTAATAACAATATATGACGAAATAGACATATTAACACTGAGATGAAGTCAAGAATTTATAAAGTCAGCGTAAGACTAATAATTTAATATGCCTCAGAAACAAGACTCAGAAACAGCGACAACACAAAGGCTACTGGAAACGGCAGAGGTGATATTACTGAGAAGAATTACAGGAAATACGCTGAGAGATCGAAAGAGAAGTGAAGACATTAGAAGACAATGTAACGTACAGTGTATAAATGAATGGACACAAAATAGAAAAAGAGAATGGAATAACCACATAAGCAAAATGAAGGAGACCCGTGTCGTCAAAATAGCAAGAGATAAGTCCCAATCGGCAGAAAAAGTATCGGACGACCGCGCAAAAGATGACTTGAAAATTTTCCATAGAGGTATTAATCCGCCAATGAACAAGCAGAATTGTTTATAAAGAGAAAGAAGAAAAAGTTTTCAGTCTAGAAAGGAGTTCAAATAAATGGCCAATAATATCTGCTGATTATTCTCTTTAACTCGAAAAATTCACCCGAAAAGAAAGACATTTTGACAATGGAAAAGCTTTTTAAGTACAAATTGTAAGAAGATCTTCTTGCCATTTGTATATATTCTCAAATCTTAATTAATTTGTGCTGGAAAATGTTTTCGGACTCGAAATCAGGGATGCAATATTCATATTAAATTATTATGCACCTACTCATGCATTTTAAATATACGTTATAGTATATATTGCAAAAAAATATACCTATGCATTTTAAAGTACCAAACTTTTTCCAATTAAGGGATTGGTTTAATGCGTTTCTTGCGTAATTGAGACAGTTGACAACTTTTCTTCTTTTTAGCCCGTATTTATTATATTTGTAACTGTCTTCTGCATTTTTTCATTATGTTCCCGCAATGTTTTTTATATGATCAGCTCATCTCTCTTTGCTAGAATCAGTTTATCTATAGTCTCCATCTATGGTCATCAATTTGTTTATACATATTTATGCAAGTACCGTTAGCGGTCATTATTAAATGTTTGACTGTAGAATAATGGTTAAATGAACAAAGCTAAGTTGCAAACTAAAGTGCTCAAGAGGTTTCAAGAAAGCAGTTAGCTGGTCTTGGAAAATTAACAAGTTTTATGTTATACAATTTTTAAAGGCTAACAGCTAAGGTGCAAACTAAAAGGCTAAAGAAGTTTCAATAAAGAAGATGATTTGGCTTGAAAAATTGAAAAATTTTACATTATGGAACATTTAACAAACGATGTTTCAAAAAAGACATTGATTTTCTTGGAAAATTGACAACTTTTATGTTATGATCAAAGAAGCTAAAGAATGCTGGATGGGAAAAAATTATAAAGAAATAGAAGATTATAACAGAAATCACGACTAAATAACCTGACTGCATGCAAAACTGAAAGAAATTCCGGATAATTGCAGTTATCCGGAAGTAATGAAGAAGTATTAAGACGCATTTGACACAATAGAAAATTTCCGAACGCAGTTAACATAAGAAAAATATACCTGTGCACGTACTTCGAAATGATAAATACTTAATCTGACACGCAATCATGCAAGGAAAAATATGGAAGAAAAGACGTGGGAAGAAAAAGAAAATCTTGGATGAGTAATATCAGAGATTGTTCTAACCTCTGTTTAGAACAGATATTTCAACTTGCAAAAGACAGGGAAGCGTTTGAAGAAGTGATCTCCAACCTTCGTTAGCAGACGGTACGAGAAGAAGAATGTGGGGTTTAGTCATTAGTTATTTTAAATTCTACATGACGAAAGTAAAAAAATGGTGTTGTGTAACGGTAGTTCAATATTTGTTAATTTGAGCTAGAAGAACCAATTAATAATTAAGAAAGTATTAAGATAATTCAACTAGAAGAAGTCTGACACAAGTTTAAATATAATTAAAACAAATATATAATAAAGATTCTCAAAAATAATTCTACTTGACAACTATATAATATTCAAGGAAAATAGTATGTTTTTACATTACTAATTTAATCTTCATAATTCTCGTTTTTATATTTAGACTATTTAATCAGAAGAGCAATAATTTTGACATCCCATAGTAAATATTTTCATACCTTTGTAACAGTTTTGAAAGGTTAACAAAAGATAATACTAAAAAGTAAATAAACTAATTTTGAAGTTTCTACTGTCTAAATAACAAACGTTTACCAATGGGATGAAAATAATATTATTTATATTTTATTTATATTTTATTTATTATTTTATTTTATTTTCCTGGTATTATGTTGTTTATTGGCAAATCATATTCACCTTTTATCGAAGCAATGTTGCATTTGCTTATGTTTTCGATTGGCGCATCTATAGGATTATTATCTCTATAAACAAATCCTTTTTCAGAAGAAATTACGTCCCTTCAAAGTAATAACAGGCTGGATACTACCAGTTAAAAGATATGAAAGAAGACATAAAAAAGAAGACATATAGAAAACATGAAAAAAAAAAAAAAAAAGAATGGATGAAGATCGTGAAAAACAAACTAGGAATTATAAAAGGACTTCCAAGTGTAAACAGCTATATCTTTCGCAAGAGCATGCATCTTGTAAATATTTATAAATAAAAATTCATATAAGGAAGGTATATTTGAGAAAAATCTTAGAAAATAATCTTATAGTTTCAGTAAACAGCGAAACAATTTTTTTAATGTAAAAATCTCACAACAACAAAGGTCAACATCCTGTCCACGATTTGAGTTTAAATTTGTTAAAGTGATGTTTACTCCCAGAAATACCTACACGGTTGCTGTTCGAATGAAAATTAATGAAATGCCTAAATTTAAACACATCCGTCTATTTTAATAAGGTCTATTTTTTAACAATGTACCCATCTGTGACAGTTTCAGTTCAAACCTTTCGTAAACTATAATTAATATATCAAAGAGATACTGCGGTAAGTGTAAGAGAAAAAAATTAAGTGTGATTTAACACTTCCGTTTCGGCGTTAAAGTTATGTAATACAACTGCATCCTTGTTATCTAGGTCTTGACCGTAAGTCACATGTTAATTTCTGATCTCAATTAATAAATAGTACTATCTTCGATTTCACGAGTTTCATTTAATTTAATAAATAATTAACAGCCTTAAGTATATACGTGTTTAGTACGCGGTTTGTTTTTTTTTAGTTTTGCATATAGTTGCTTAGGGGGCGCCACCAATAAAACCTTCCGATGCAAATGTAACCTCAATCTTTTGTTGACATACATCGAGAGTTTCATTGCAATATAAGCCGTGTAGATACAGTGCAGTGAATTTTTTAAATTAGCAACTATTTCCCGATGGTATTGCAAATTTCAACGTGGTCACTCTACTCTCAGCGACGAATCCGGGCCAAGTCCACCCAAAACAGCAGTCACATAGCAAAATATTGATGCGGTTTGTCAGTTTAATAAGGATGACCGCTGTGTAACATAACGGGAGATACAGGCATCTGGGTATTTCAAAGACCTCGATCCAAAAGATCCTACATGAAGAATTGGGTGTTACGAAGTTGGATTCCCGTTGGATCCCTCAGTTGCCCACAGAAGAGCAAAAAACGGTTCGCGTCAATTGGTGTCGAAAAAAGTTGGAACGGTTCAACAAAGGAAGCTCAAAAAAAAGGTTTATAGCACTTATTGTTAGTGGAAACTATCCGCTGTGTGGGTGTTTCACAATGATAAAAAACCAACAAAAGTGATCCGTTCTCGAAGTGTGTCAAAGAAAATAGTCGAAACTTTTGTGTCAAAATCTGGTCAAGTTGCAACAATTGCTTTAGAAGATAGAAGAACGGTTACTTGTGATTGGTATAAAACCGTTTGTTTATCAGAATTTATCGCGAAACTCCGACAAAGCAACAAAACTTTAAAACAGCGATTTTACAGGTGTCAACTGAAGACTGAAATAACTGTTTTACCAATTGGTTTGAACGTATCCAAAACTGTATCGATCTTGGTGGAATATATTTTGAAAAGCAATAAAGTACTTTAAGTCTATATTTTTTGTGTTTATGACAATATGCAAAACGGAAAAGACAACCCTCGTATTTGTTTCCAAATTTTTAGAAATGCAGAAGTTTTTGAAAATATTTAGGGAGTTTTTTTCCTTTAAATCGTTAGGAACATTAGTCTATGCTTTCTGTACTATCGGTTTTGACCTCCTTATAGTAAGGTGGGGGAGATAATAAGTTTTGAGATCGTTATTGATATAACTTTTAATAACTTCTTGGTTATGTTGAACTTAGGTTTTTGTATCTGTTTCTGCAGTTTTCTAGAACTTACTAGTATGTGTCCTCAATATAATTGTGTATAGACAGAAAATATTTTTTATCAAGCAAAATAGCATCTTAATATAAAAATAATATTGTAGATCTAATTCCTCGCACCCAACTCTCTCTCTCCAAGAGCGCTACAACCCAAATCTAGCCTTGACCTCCTCCAAACTATGCCTCAAACCTTGCCGGTCCTGCGCCGATCTTCTCCATCTTTTCCGTGGCCTTCCTTTTGGTATTGCGCCCTGAATTTTAGTATCAAGGACTCTTTTTGGCAATTTTTCGGTATCCATTTTAACTACATGACCAATCCATCGAAATCTTTGAATTCTGATATCGGTGCCTCTTTGAACAGTTAGTAGAGTTCATGTTTGTATCTGGATCTTCATACTCAGTTTTCTTTAATATGTTCAAATATCTTCTTTAGGACTTTTCTTTCGAAGATTTCCAGCTTTCGTTTTGTGTCTTCTGACATCACCCATGTCTCACATCATAACATACTATTGGTCTGATAATAGTTTTATAGACCCTGATTTTCGATCCCCAGTGTGTGTTTTTGGAGCGGAACACATGCGCGAGTCAAAAGTAAGCTTTATTTCCCTTTAGTATTCTTCTTTGAGTTTCTGGTTCTTCTGTTCCATCCGTGTTTAATGCAACTCGCATATATGTGAAACTTTCTACAGTTTCAATATCGTTCTCTAATTCAGCTGTGCGTCTGTTTCTCCTAGGTCTTCTTCGTAAGGCAACACATACTACGGAGAGGGTGGAGCCCCGCGATGCTTCGTGCAACGCGCCACCCTCAAATGGTGTCGGACTCGTAGGGGTCAGTGGCTAGCTAAAGGTTATATGCCGAAGGGCCAGGTGGACCTTGCTCCCGCTGATGTTTTATATATAGGAGGTACACGTATTACTTCATGTAGAAAATCCGAGAGTCTATGCTGAAGACCTAATAAAAATAGTGATGAAATAAAAATGTTATAAGACATAAGGGGTATAAAACATAATAGTTCACAATACTAGAGAACAAAACGTTAAAGAAACTGAAAGTGATGATTAAAGGAAACCAAATTGATTGGTATGGTAATCCAGAATGATTTAATGAAAAATTTAAATAAAATATAAGTACAGAGAATGTTTTGTGGATCTTCGTCAATAAAGAAGACATCATAAGAAGAATGTTTGAGTTATTAACAATTATCGTAATATATACAGAAACAATTAACATTTACATTAGTAAATACCTAGAAAAACGACACCCATTAATTAACGATTAAAGATTAATATCATTTTAATACCATTTTTAACATTAAATTACGTAAAAACTAATGACCCCTAAGTGTTCACTGCGTGCTATGACGAAACTTTATCTCTATATTTTGTAAATAAGGGGGTACCCACCCAGAGATAACCAGAATGTTACATTTGGATTTTCAAATTTTTATTTTGGTACGAAGTCTAATTATTTGTGAGTAATGTGACGAAATTGTTGTTATTTGTTGCTTATAGATTGTAGATTCTTTAATTATTTTGTCTACCATGGGTAGTTTCTAGGATTAAGATCTCAAAGTTCAAATATAAGAATTGGACATATCGTAAAACATAATAATAATAATGGACAAAGTTGCTTATATAAAACTGTGTTGAAACTGGGGCACAGTTATATTTAGTTTTAGATTATTTGAGTGTTTAATTTCGTTTTAATTTATAATTTAGACGTTAAATTGCTCTCTTACGACTTAAATGATTTTTGAACCTGTATTGTCAATTGAGCAGTCACATTATTATCCTAATAATCTTTATCTATAGCTTGGCATGTTTACTGTAAATTTCGCTGAATTTTCCTTCATAAACTCTTGTGCTGCCTCTGTCCTGGTGCCTTTCTACACCCTTCGCGAAACTTACTTTGCACGCATGTGTCAATCATTGTATATTTGCAATTCCGGTTCATAATTCTTCTCCGGTAGTAGTCTCGATGCTCTGATACCCAGTCTAATGTCAACCTGTTATGACTTCCAACCGGAGTAAGAATATTCAAACAATGCCATACAATCTCTGAGTGAACTTGTATGGAGTTTAGTGCCTTGGCCTAAGGCTGCTTGTCAGCGCAGATCACAACTGTATTATCCCCTAGCCGTGTTATTAAATTCATTCGGTACAGCTGTGTAAAGAGGCCAATTTCCTCCTGAAATACTGCCGCGTATGTTCCAAAACTCATCCGAATTTCTGTCTGTCGTCTCGTACAAATTTTAGCTATTGAACCATACAATATTCTATTCTTTTTAACTTTTTAAATGTGTGAATTCCACTTCAGCTTGTAGTCGAGTATTTGGGTTGACTGGAAATCTCCACTCCCCTTAACAGTGGTGGAAATAGTGTTCTGTATACTTTAGTGTTCTTCTGCTGGTAAATGTAACAGATGCTCACGTTCAGACCAATAGTGTACCTGCTTAAGGCTCGCTTGCTGCAAGATTGTTTTGGCAAAATGTCTCTTGATTGTTAGGTTGTCTTTATATCCAAGGTAGCAAAAACAGTCCCTAGACAGCTTCCTTAATAGGTCTTTCACCAGTATAGCCTTCAGCAGTGGAGATAGTACTCCAAATGTGAGCAACCACTTCCTTCCCTTTCCTCAATGGTGGCTTCCCCTTATCAGTATACAATACTCCTATTAATAAATGAGTTACCAACGAAGAAGTACTACATAGAATGGGTAAAGAGCGCGAACTAGTCATAACCATAAAACGTCGCAAACTAGAATACCTGGGCCATATAATGCGCAATGAACAACGATACAACCTACTTCGGACCATACTTCAAGGTAAAGTGCATGGGAAAAGAGGTCCAGGACGAAGAAGAATATCCTGGCTGCATAACCTGCGAAAATGGTTTAACTTAACCACTACCGTTTTTTTCAGGGCAGCAGTCAACAAAGTCAGAATAGCCATCTTAGTGTTCAACATCCGTAACGGATAGGCACCATAATAAGAAAAGATATAAAAAATGTAAAAAAAAATTCACTTGTAATGTAAAAAGTTTTAAATAATAATTTAAAATTTTTTTAAATCATTCATTAATTCATTGCTAATCAATTTTATTTAGACTAAATACAGTTCTCAATATAACGAAACTGGAAGGAAATTAGAAAATATTTTCGTCTCTCAACCATTTTTTTATGTTTGTTTTACGAAAAAGTGAACATGTCTGAACCTTTCAGTAGTGTGCATAACAATAATTGACACAATACATTATATAAATATAGGTTATAAATTGACAACATTCGTTGTATTGATTATCGTTATATTAAGGTTACACTGTGTATACATATTAATATTTCCTGTCATGTTTTTAATTTTCGCCGAGAATCAAGAGTATAATGGTTGTGATAAATCATAATTTTTCTTCACAAACTCACTCAATTAATTTTTTATTCTCCATTATTAACAAAAGCTACGAAACAAGTGGCCGACTGACTGTCCTTTTCACACCAAACCGGCAGTCCGGTCTATTCAAGATTAAGTCACAGTCTTGATCGCTGGCTGAGCGACTGGACAAGCAGAAATCTTGACTGTACCGTGACTGTGACTGTACTATGGCCTTACGTAGGAATTACCTCATTGGAAAATCATAGAAGAAATTTTGACTGTACCGTCTCTGTGATGCGAATGTTGTTCTGAATCAACCTTAAAGATTGGATCCACAGTCACAGTCAAGATTTCTTCTGTGATTTTCTGAGAAAGCGAAATAATAGCGTATCATATACATAGAACGCAAACTGTGGATGACTCAAACTTGGACGCGAGAATGCCGTGCTACCGCTCATAAGCAACAATTTATAGGTAATTGTAGTAACAGCCTCCAACGAATGCTTTCAACGATTCTAACTAACTTTTCTAGTTTATACATTCAAAGCAATAAATCGTTGTTATGATCGTCTTAAGAAATCTTTTGGAACGATAAAAAATACAAGTGAGTGACTTATAGCTACAGTTACATATTAAAAGGTAATAAAGATATTTTACAACCGACTAATAAAATCTTTTAACGAGAAATATATATGCAGGTGTTAGATCAGGTTAATGCAGGTATTAGATCAGGTTAATGCAGGTGTCAAGCGTCGGTTCAAATTACTTGTTTTTTATTTAGCTTGACTCAAATTAACTAACTCTAGAGTTCGCATTTTGGGTATTATGTAAATGGGAAAAGCTTGAGGAAAAAGATACGGTAAATGATTTGTGGGAAGCCAGCAGTAAACTTGTGGTGCAAGTGTGAGAGAAAGTGCGAAAGTGTGAAAGAAAGAGAGAAGAAAGCTAGAAAGAGGTATAACAGGTCTAAAAGACAGGAAGATAAGGATATATACAAGGTAGCAAAAAGGGAAGCAAAGTGCGCTGTAGCTACTGCTAATGAAAGATGGTCTGCATAGTTGTATGAAGATTTGGAAATACACGAGGGGATGAAATAGTTATTGCTAAAGAAAGGGACAAGTCATCAAATGCTGTTAAGAAGCGATGTTGAAATAAAGCAAAGCTGGGATCCCAAATGAGAGATGAGGTTGTCAAGTTGTTAAATAGGATGAAGATGGGTAAGGCAACAGACAGTAGAGGAACAACTTGATTAGCGAAAGAGCCGAGGTAACTATAGTCTCAAAAAAGATTCAAGAACAAAGACTGCAATGGTTTGGTCATATCAGACGTAGAAATGGAAACTATGTGGGATGAAGTATAGATCTGTTAGAAGTTGATGGAAGTAGAGGTAGAGGAAAACCGATGGAAGGACTGTGTGGCAGAGGACTTAAGAGAGAAAGGTTTAGATTGGCAAGTCCAGTTGGACAGAAATGGTTGGCGACGAAGAGTAAGGAACAGCGACCCCTGAAAAGGGAAAAGCTGAGGAAGAAGTAAATAAAAAAAGTCGAATTAATGCAAGTGTGGATACAAATTATTTCTTTTATGTAGACGGATCGGCTGCAATAGATATGAAATGTTCTCTGAGGTAATAAAATTGAGAGATTTATGAGGTAAATGACAGTTAACGAAAATCTTGACCTTTTTTGCGGAAAAAGGAAATATACAGAGGCGTATTTATTAAAGAAATATGTTTTCTCGATATGATATAAGGCTGTAACAGCGTTAATTTATAAAAACAGTCATAGATGAGAAAAGAAGAGTGGGTTGACTAATTAAAAAATGGTTAGATGAAGCTGAAAAAGAAAGAAAAAGTGTTTAAACTCGTGTGTGATAACGTAGAAAATTTTTTTTTTATGTTTTTATTAACAAAAATCTTCTTGATAAATAATTATATCAAATTAATAAATCACAAATAATAATTTGAATGCTCATAACCCATTATGTTATTAAAATATTATTTTTACCTTAAATAAAGAACCATATCAAGGTGACAAGACGTTAATAAAACAAAAACTAAAACGAGGAAGTTTGTTAAGGAACAATATTGACATTTACAATGCTTAACAGGACGACTTCCTTATTGTAAGATGTACATTTTCCGGTTTTAAGATACTTTTATATCCCCATTTAAATAATCTTGTTTTTATTTGCCATATACAAGTAAATAATTGATTTGTTCCGAATATATTGACAGTCAATAATTTGATATTATTATAATAAAGTAATTCCAAGCTTGGAAATTCATAAAAAGTATTAGAAAAGCAAGAAAAGATGAGGGAAATATAAACCTGATTCAAAATAAAAAGTGGGAAAAATATTACGAAACGCTGTTAACAGAAAGTAGGCACGAATTTATGGAAAGACCTGACCATATCTCAATGACAGAAAACTCAGAGGTGCATAAGATAAACAAAGAAGAACTGAAAAAAGAATTGAAACAAATGAAAAATGGAAAAACACCCGGGCCTGGAGACATTCCCATCGAGTTGGTGAAACATGGACTGGATGCTCTTTTGGAAAGCTTAGTGAATATTTTTAATAAATGCTTAATTGAAGGCCAAACGATTCCAGACGATTGGAATTTGGCCCACATTAGCCCCATTTATAAAAAAAGAGACAGAAAAGAATGCGGAAATTATAGAGGCATTAGCGTAACTAGCTCGCTGGGAAGGTTATATGGTCGTATATTGAAAAGAAGAATAGAAGAGGAGTATAAAGAAATTGAAGAACAAAGCGGCTTCAGAGCAGGAAGATCGTGCGTGGACAACACATTTACCCTTCAACAAGTAATTGAAAAACGAACAGCTCGAAACCTCCCTACGCATCTGGTATTTATAGATCTAGAGAACGCTTATGATACAGTTCCTTTAAAACTCTTATTTAGTGTCTTGACGAAAACGGACCTGAGTAAAACATATCTAAAAGCAATACTGAACATCTATAAATGTCCTCAAAGCACTGTAAAAACAGGAAATACTTTCTTAAGGGTATTTACAGTAACGAAAGGCTTGAGACAAGGATGTTGTCTTTCCCCCACCCTATTCAAAATATATATCCAAGAAGCACTGCACCAGTGGAGACAAAAATGTGCGGGAATGGGGTTGAAGCTTAACAACCATTATCTGACAACGCGGTTCTTTGCAGATGATCAAGTACTAATTGCAAGCTGTGAAGAAGATGCAGATTATATGCTTAGAAAGCTCAAAGATAAATACGAAAAATGGGGGATGAGTATGAATATGTCTAAAACAGAATATATGCGAATAGGCAGTGACGACGAAGACCCGGATTTGGAAATTAGACAAATGAAAAGGTGCCACGAATACAAATATTTGGGATTTGGGTATTATCTGCAGTAAAGGAACAACGGAACGAGATATAGGCTATAGAGTGCAACAAGGCAGGAAGAGTGTTTAAATTCTGAATTCGATACTTTGGTCCAACAAAGCTACTATGAGAAATAAAATGACTATCTACAAAGTAATTGTAGAGCCCATTCTTACATATGGAGCAGAATGTTGGCAAATGACAGTAAAAGGAAAGAAAAAAGTTGACACGGTTGAAATGGACTACCTGAGAAGAGCTTGCCGTATATCTAGAGTAAAACGTATACCTAATTCTGAAATTAGAAGAAAAACAGATAGAGTACATACAACGTCTGAAAGAATAGAAACTAGACAGTTAATATGGTATGGACACGTACAGAGGATGGACGACAACAGATGGCCAAAAAGAGCTATGGAATACAATCCAAGTAATAGAAGGAAACGAGGAAGACCAGCCAAGTCTTGGATACAAGGTGTTATGGAAACCATGAAAGACAGAGCCATTGATGAAGACACCTGGAGAGATAAAAAAATATGGCGATCGAAATGCGGGAAGCGACAGAAGCTGTAGGATCCCCGCTTATATATATATATATATATATATATATATATATATATATATATATATATAATAAAGTAATTGTATAACAGTATAACAGTCTATTTGTGATCTAACAGAAACTTTTTAGACTTTAATACTGTTATACTATTACTTTATTATATATATATATATATATATATATATATATATATATATATATATATATATATATATATATATATATATATATATATATATATATATATAATAGTAATAGTATAACAGTATAACAGTCTATTTGTGATCTAACAGAAACTTTATAGACTTTAATACTGAACTTCCTCTTATTCACAGTACCTATAAAATATATTTATCTTCTTCTTGTATCATTCGCCCTTCGCATTGCAACTTTAATTTTACAGTATATTCGAGCATATACATATACACGACGAGACAAAATAAGAAATGAAGATGTTAGAGAAGAACTGGGCATAGAATCTGTACTACACGCTATTGAAACACAACAAATAAAATGGTTTGGTCATCTGTGCCGAATGAGCGACAACCGACCCGTTAAGCAAGTCTGGAAGGCTAAAGTGAAAAAGTTTAAAACCAGAAGCAGACCACGGAAAACCTGGGATGACGAAGTAGGGCAGATTTTGAAAAGTAGGGGAATTAAATGGCCAGAAGCTCAAAATAAAAAGAATGGAGAAAATTCGTGCACAGAATAGAATAAAAAAAAAATTCTGTATTTTCATTGGATTTGAGATGTAATGTATATCGGTAACCTGTATTTGTATTTACCTCACACCTTAGGATAGAGAGGTGTTCGATTATATATATATATATATATATATATATATATATATATATATATATATATATATATATATATATATATATATATATATATATATATATATATATATATTGTTGTACTGTTGAATGTCCATAAGCAATAAAAAACCGATATACAAATTTTATTACTTAAATAAAAATTAAAATTATTGATATTTCATAAAGACACGGGCATATAAATTTTCAAACATCCTGTATAAGACAAAATATGTATTTTAAGTTGTTCGAAGAATTGTTCATTAGGCCTCAGAGACAAGACTTTCAAATATTATCGATAAGAAATTTAAATAAGTCCGTTATTGTGGAATGGATTTACCCGGAATAAAAGTGTATATAGAAAGTGTTTAAACAATAGACGGGATTTGCGGTGGTTTTTCTCCCCGAAAGATTATATCGGTAAAAGTTTATTAACAAAAGACATTGAATTGAGAAACAGTCATTAAAAAAAAAAAAAGAATTATAAAAAGAGCTTAGTTATAACACATATTAAAAATCAATGTAAAATAACATTTGGGTCCATGATAGAAAACAACTTCTCATATATTTAAAGTTAGTATATTGCAAATATTACAGGATTGATTGTTATATAAAATTTCATTAAAATAAAGGACATCTCACATATAGTTCAGTTGAAATTCTATGTATTTTATTCAGGTCATATTACCTATCCCAATTAGGATGCCAATTGGAAAATATTTTGAATCCACGATCAAAGGTAAATAGTACAAGTTAAATAGCCTGAGATTGTAATTAATTAATGCTGATTTATTGTGATTAATTGGAGATTAGATCATTTAATAAATATAGACAGGAATTTTCTAAATAAGCAATATAATACAATTTAAATAGCATAACAATATATATATATATATATATATATATATATATATATATATATATATATATATATATATATATAATATATTCGAGCATATACATATAATACAACACTGTAATACAGACTGACTGCAGCAATACAGTCGCGTTCCTCCAGTGCAACAGAGAAAACTGACGCAAATTAGTCCCTGCATCTCTGTCTAATGGGTCGGGTTTATCGATCACGTGACCTCGTTGATCATTTAGGTCACGTGGTTGATAAATCTGTCAAGTTAGAAAGAGATACAGGGACTGCTTTGCCTCAGTTTTTTCTGTCGCACTGAGGGGACGGGCTGGTATTGCAACGATAATTCTATTTTGTATTATATGTCTATGTATACAAGTAATAAAAATATTAACCCAAAATTCTTTAAAATCCATTTTCTTCATACCATTACACAATACAATGTAAAAAAACCCCTAATTGATATGCTTATTACTTCAATCTGGTCAAACCAATCAACGTGCAGTTCTTTTTTTTTAACTTAAATTATTAAAAAGTAGTCGTTTAAACTGTTACATTTAAATAATTGCATAATGTTTGAATAGAGTCTAGCTTACTTACAGTAATAATATTAACACTTTACACTCATTGTTTTTCACTTCACCAACTCGTTTTCAAAAGTTGTCTTTTTTCTCGATCTGCATTGTCCAGGAGTTGGATTACCTCGACATTCACTCATCGACAGAGCTGTGCTCCAGATGTCCATACTCGTCTAAATGTTTGTTTATAGGTCAGTAGTTTATTATAGATGGATAGTTTAGAATTTTTTCTTAGCTGGCAATGGAATTTTGTAAATTTGCTATTTAATCTAACACAGTTTCTTGACTAAAAGTGATCCCAGGTATTTAGCAGAATCTGTTACATAATTATATCTCTTATTCTATTATGGTATAATAATACCGTGTATTTTATTGATAATGTTTACATGTGCCGATTTGGTTCCATTTGGATGTCTTCCATTTTTTTGGGCAATGTTTTATTTTATCTACATGGTGCATACATATTACATTTGATTACACATTTGTAAAGGAAGTTAAAAATTCCGAAACTTTTGAAGACATTAAAAAAGATAACCAAGTTTTCTGGAATATTCGTAATACTCGTCTTCGATTACTTTTCTTTTATATAAAAGAGTAGGTTGTTATGATTAAGTTAAGACGTAGTCGATTTATTCTCATTATTTATTTAAAAAATGTGGAACGTTTAATTATTTTGCGTGTCGTTGTTGTGCGGAGATCATCTTCTCTGTGTCATTCCAATTTTAGTCTAGCATACCCCCGAAGCGGGCCTTTATTATAACCGTTTTCGACTTCTCTTTTTTACAAAAGTGCTTCATCTGTTGAGAAACAAAAATGTGCGTACCTCTAACAAATTTTTTATTATTATAAATTGATTATTGCAATTTAGCGAAAAAATACCTTTTTGTAACGAGATAATAATAAGACAAAAGCAGAATTATTAATAATAGAAGTTTTTATAGTCTCACGACTTTCAGTATGTATATATATATATATATATATATATATATATATATATATATATATATATATATATATATATATATATATATATATATATATATATATTACAGGATCCAACTTGAAAATACAATACATTTTGGAGACGGCTATCGCCGTATTCCCGTTCTCCTCCGCCAATCCTCCCGGTCCAAGGCATGCTCCCTAGGTAATATGAGGTGTCGACTCTTATATTGCAATAAAGCTCTGAGAACTGTCCACCCGTTTCCCAACGAAAGGGTTGGTGGTTCTGGAAACAGAACTTGGCTCTGCCAGAGAATCCTAGGCTCACATCCTCGAAGACATATATGTCGCCTAACCACCGAGTATATGGCGTACAATGGATGATCGTTATATAGCAGCGGAGAGAGGGTGAAATGCGAGTTTCTGGCTTTTTAAAACTGGAACATGTCGATTAAGATAAGAAACCTCAACAGAAAATCCTGGTCCTCCCTATTTGGGGGTTGAAGCGATTGGCCAGTCTATAGGTTACAATAATTGACAATTTATAGGTTACCATAATTGATTTATTTGTGTGATATTTACATTTGATAATTTTACCATACTTGATTTATTTGATTGATTTTGACATTTGATATTTTACCATTTGATTTATTTGTGGGATATTGAAATTTGATACTCGTACTCAAGAGTTATTATATTTGAACAAGAAAAGTCCCGTTTGTTGCAACAGACCAGTAGAATTTTATATTTGGCGGGGATAAAAACATAATAAATGCCAAACACAAGAAACAAGAGCAAAGAGAACAAAAAACAAGAAGATAAATCAGAACAGGAAGAATATTCAGACCAGGAAGACGTATTAGACACAACAGTAATGGAGACAGAAAAACAAGAATCGGGAATAGAAAAATTAATACAGATGATGCAACTCCAATCACAGAAGATGGATGAATCACAACAAAGAACGGAACAAAAATTGGACAATTTGGAAGAAAACCAAAGAAAAATGGAACAAAAAATGGAAACGCGTATGGACAAATATGAAAACGAAATAAAAGTCTGTTTAGAAAGAAGTAGGGAAGAAACAGAGAGGAAACTAGAATTGCAGAGAGAAGAAAGCGAAACTAAAATGAAGGATATTCAGAGTATGCAAGAAAGGGAATTAGAACAGATAGAAATAAAATTTGAAAATGCGCTACAAGAAGACCGGTAAGAAACGGAAAGGAGATTTAAACAAATTGCAGAGATGGAGATAAGAGGAGTAGAAAGAAAGGAAGTCCTCGTACATAGCACAGAAGACGTAAAAGTACGATTTGGCGGGGATATAAGGAAACTACACCCAGTGCCTTTTATAAATAACCTAAAGGAAAAAGTCAAATACATAGGACCTTTTGCAACAGCAAAGGAAACCATCAGAAACCATCTCAAAGAAGAGGCAAATCTTTGGTTTGTCAGCAAGGAAGAAGAATTTGACAATTGGCAAGATTTTGAGAGAAGATTCTTAAATTATTTCTGGGGAAAAATCCAGCAACTACAAGTAAATAAAGAGTTACAAAATGGAAAATACCATGAGAGGATGGGCGTATCAGAAAAGATGTACGCATTACAACTCTATAATAATGCAAAACATTTGCAATATAATTATTCATCAGAACAATTGGTAGAGTTGATATCGCGACACTTTGAAGATACCTTGGAAGACCACATAAATCTCCAAAATTACAAGGACATTGACAGCTTATGTCAATTTTTGCAAATGAGAGAATCACGTAGGCATGAAAGAAGAGAAAGAAGACCGCAAGAAAATTATAGACAAAAAGAAATTACTTTAATAAAATTGTTAAAGAAAGGGACAAAATGGAATTGGAAAGAAGAACAGGAGGAAGCTTTCAAAATATTGAAACAAGAATTTGCTAAAGGAACGAAAATATATCACCCTATTTACAATTTGCCGTTTATACTCCGTACGGATGCGTCGATACAGAAATTTGCAGGAGTGTTGTCGCAAATACAAAACGGCCAAGAGGTTCCGATATGTTTTATATCTCGAGTGACTAAAACACATGAGAGAAAATACAGTGTCACCGAGTTGGAATTCGCCAGTGTACTATTTTGCGTAAACAAATTAAGGTTTTACTTATTGGGAGCTAAATTCACCATCGAAACGGATCATGCAGCATTGATACACATCATGAAGAATCGATTGGTAAATAACAGAATACACAGAGGCATTCTGCTCTTACAAGAGTATGATTTCCAATTTCGATACATCAAAGGGAAAGACAACATAATAGCTGACGCTTTAACACGGGACGAAGATACAGGAAAAAAGGAGACAATTACATTACATGTGGGATTGAATATATTGACACAAGACGAAGGGATATTTTCGTTAAATGAGATAAGGACCGACCAGGAAGGCCTAGAAGAAAGAGAAAAGAGAAGAGCAGAGCTAGAAAACGAGATATTTTTTAAGAGAATAGACGGAAAGGAATTATATTTAGTAACACCGACATTGGCAGAAAGAATCATAAAGAAACTACACGAGGAAAATGGACATATTGGCAGTAGAAAGGTATGGCTTGTGTTTAGGGAAAACTACATCAGTCGACAAGATTACCGCATTGCAAAAGAGATCACACAGAAATGCGAAGTATGCCAGAAATACAAGAGCAGGAATTTTAAAAACGAAAATATTGCAAAGAGCATTGTATCCCGGAACAACCTGGACATTATAGCCATCGACATGTTAAGCGATCTAATTGTGACCACGCAAAGGAACAAGCATATTCTGGTGATGGTGGATGTGTTCTCAAAATACGTGAAATTATATAGTTGCCGCACCACAAAAGGGGAAGAAATATTGAGAAAAATAGACAATTTCATCGCTACGGTAGGAACCCCAAGAAAAATTTTACTAGACAATGCAACGTACTTCCGAAATGATCGTTTCAAGGGACAGCTTAGAGAACGGGGAATCGAGACGAACTTTGTAAGCATCAGGCATCCCCAAAGTAATCCTTCTGAGCGATTTATACAAGAGGTAACGAAATTTCTTCGCATTGCAACGGATGGTCAACATCGGCGATGGGACAGAAAATTGGGAGAAATAGAGATGTACCTAAATTCCATGCCAAGTACAGTAACGAAAGAAACACCGGAATACATCATGAAAGGCGTCATGCCGATAAGACCGTGGGAAGATCCAGAACAAAGAGAGTATCGACAGGGTATAGAAACGGTTCAGAGGAGATTAAGAAGAAGCAATGAGAAATACATCCAGAGACAGGGTCATAATAGGAAACGAAGACCAGTAACTTTCCAAAAGGGTGACAAAGTAATGGTAAGAGCATTAAGAGTGTCAAATCTTCAGAGCGGTATTTGCGCAAAATTGATGCCTGTTTTCGAAGGGCCATACATAGTAAACAACGAAGATGGAGTAAACAGCTATGAGTTGAAACATATGGATTCTGAAAAGATCAGAGGTATTTATAATATCCATGATGTATATAAATATCACGAATGAAGATTTAAATTTGTATAAAGTAGATAGTAGGATAGGATAATACGTAGCATAAGTACAGCTAGCATACAGGAAGTGCGTTTTAGTTTGCCTCGAGAAAATTTAGTTGCATAGATTGATAAATTTGATCGATTACAAAGGCGGGGATTTGTTGTACTTTTGAATGTCCATAAGCAATAAAAAACCGATATACAAATTTTATTACTTAAATAAAAATTAAATTATTGATATTTCATAAAGACACGGGCATATAAATTTTCAAACATCCTGTATAAGACAAAATATGTATTTTAAGTTGTTCGAAGAATTGTTCATTAGGCCTCAGAGACAAGACTTTCAAATATTATCGATAAGAAATTTAAATAAGTCGGTTATTGTGGAATGGATTTACCCGGAATAAAAGTGTATATAGAAAGTGTTTAAACAATAGACGGGATTTGCGGTGGTTTTTCTCCCCGAAAGATTATATCGGTAAAAGTTTATTAACAAAAGACATTGAATTGAGAAACAGTCATTAAAAAAAAAAGAATTATAAAAAGAGCTTAGTTATAACACATATTAAAAATCAATGTAAAATAACATTTGGGTCCATGATAGAAAACAACTTCTCATATATTTAAAGTTAGTATATTGCAAATATTACAGGATTGATTGTTATATAAAATTTCATTAAAATAAAGGACATCTCACATATAGTTCAGTTGAAATTCTATGTATTTTATTCAGGTCATATTACCTATCCCAATTAGGATGCCAATTGGAAAATATTTTGAATCCACGATCAAAGGTAAATAGTACAAGTTAAATAGCCTGAGATTGTAATTAATTAATGCTGATTTATTGTGATTAATTGGAGATTAGATCATTTAATAAATATAGACAGGAATTTTCTAAATAAGCAATATAATACAATTTAAATAGCATAACAATATATATATATATATATATATATATATATATATATATATATATAATATATTCGAGCATATACATATAATACAACACTGTAATACAGACTGACTGCAGCAATACAGTCGCGTTCCTCCAGTGCAACAGAGAAAACTGACGCAAATTAGTCCCTGCATCTCTGTCTAATGGGTCGGGTTTATCGATCACGTGACCTCGTTGATCATTTAGGTCACGTGGTTGATAAATCTGTGAAGTTAGAAAGAGATACAGGGACTGCTTTGCCTCAGTTTTTTCTGTCGCACTGAGGGGACGGGCTGGTATTGCAACGATAATTCTATTTTGTATTATATGTCTATGTATACAAGTAATAAAAATATTAACCCAAAATTCTTTAAAATCCATTTTCTTCATACCATTACACAATACAATGTAAAAAAACCCCTAATTGATATGCTTATTACTTCAATCTGGTCAAACCAATCAACGTGCAGTTCTTTTTTTTTAACTTAAATTATTAAAAAGTAGTCGTTTAAACTGTTACATTTAAATAATTGCATAATGTTTGAATAGAGTCTAGCTTACTTACAGTAATAATATTAACACTTTACACTCATTGTTTTTCACTTCACCAACTCGTTTTCAAAAGTTGTCTTTTTTCTCGATCTGCATTGTCCAGGAGTTGGATTACCTCGACATTCACTCATCGACAGAGCTGTGCTCCAGATGTCCATACTCGTCTAAATGTTTGTTTATAGGTCAGTAGTTTATTATAGATGGATAGTTTAGAATTTTTTCTTAGCTGGCAATGGAATTTTGTAAATTTGCTATTTAATCTAACACAGTTTCTTGACTAAAAGTGATCCCAGGTATTTAGCAGAATCTGTTACATAATTATATCTCTTATTCTATTATGGTATAATAATACCGTGTATTTTATTGATAATGTTTACATGTGCCGATTTGGTTCCATTTGGATGTCTTCCATTTTTTTGGGCAATGTTTTATTTTATCTACATGGTGCATACATATTACATTTGATTACACATTTGTAAAGGAAGTTAAGAATTCCGAAACTTTTGAAGACATTAAAAAAGATAACCAAGTTTTCTGGAATATTCGTAATACTCGTCTTCGATTACTTTTCTTTTATATAAAAGAGTAGGTTGTTATGATTAAGTTAAGACGTAGTCGATTTATTCTCATTATTTATTTAAAAAATGTGGAACGTTTAATTATTTTGCGTGTCGTTGTTGTGCGGAGATCATCTTCTCTGTGTCATTCCAATTTTAGTCTAGCATACCCCCGAAGCGGGCCTTTATTATAACCGTTTTCGACTTCTCTTTTTTACAAAAGTGCTTCATCTGTTGAGAAACAAAAATGTGCGTACCTCTAACAAATTTTTTATTATTATAAATTGATTATTGCAATTTAGCGAAAAAATACCTTTTTGTAACGAGATAATAATAAGACAAAAGCAGAATTATTAATAATAGAAGTTTTTATAGTCTCACGACTTTCAGTATGTATATATATATATATATATATATATATATATATATATATATATATATATATATATATATATATATATATATATTACAGGATCCAACTTGAAAATACAATACATTTTGGAGACGGCTATCGCCGTATTCCCGTTCTCCTCCGCCAATCCTCCCGGTCCAAGGCATGCTCCCTAGGTAATATGAGGTGTCGACTCTTATATTGCAATAAAGCTCTGAGAACTGTCCACCCGTTTCCCAACGAAAGGGTTGGTGGTTCTGGAAACAGAACTTGGCTCTGCCAGAGAATCCTAGGCTCACATCCTCGAAGACATATATGTCGCCTAACCACCGAGTATATGGCGTACAATGGATGATCGTTATATAGCAGCGGAGAGAGGGTGAAATGCGAGTTTCTGGCTCCTTAAAACTGGAACATGTTGATTAAGATAAGAAACCTCAACAGAAAATCCTGGTCCTCCCTATTTGGGGGTTGAAGCGATTGGCCAGTCTCTCATCATCTGGAAAAAACTCTTTTGACTAAAAATTCTAACGCCAAGCCTCGGAAGAAAGATTAGTCAGATACAGTCAGAATAAAGAAAAAGAGTAATGTCATTAAAAAATAATAGAGCAAGTGGTCCTGAAACAGTAGATATCGAGCTTCTCAAATATGATACTGAAAAACTATTTATTTTGATCACAAAAATTGTTAATAAGTATATAAATGGATAGCCCGGTTCCAACCAATGGAAAGTGGAATACATCTCCTCAATACACAAAAAATACCCCAATAATTATCGTGGCATCTCAGTAACTAATACGGAAGGATATTAATATGGAAGGATATTAAGAGAACTTATAGAAGAAGAATACTGCAATTATCAGGAGAAGCAACAAAGTGGATTCAGGTCCAAGTAGATCTTGTATAGATAATGTGTTTTGCTTAAAGCAGTACATAGAAAAGATATGATATAGATTTTCAAATGACCTACGATACAGTGCCAATAACAAAACTTTGGGCCTAAAAAACTTATATAATGGATCAACATCTCAAATTAAAATAGGCAGCACCCTATCATACGGATTTGCTCTGATGAAAGGCTATTTCAAGGTTCCTGCATTTTTCCAACACTATTTAAAATATATATATATATATATATATATATATATATATATATATATATATATATATATATATATATATATATATATATATATATATATATATATAGCAAACGCATTACATATTTGGAAAAGAAACTACCATGGTATGGGAATAGAATTGAATAATACCTGCCTATATACACTACAATAATTGCAGATGATTAGGCCGTCGGTGATTAGCAAAACTGATAAAAATTGTCGTATTGACCTACATAACACTCAATTAGAACAAGTTCACAAATTGAGATACTTAGGAGTAGTACTAAAAGATAAGGGATCCATATATAGAAATAAAAACACGAATAGAACAGGCTATGAGCATGTACAATAAATGGAAACAAATTCATAGCAAAGCTCTTGCTGAAAACTGTAAATCTTTTATACATTTCGTACAGCTCAAAAAGATAGAAAAACGACAGTCGTTTTCGTTTAAGGCTACCAAAATGGGTGGCGATTTTTGTAGCTAACCACTGGAGAAGTGGAAATAGCAGAACACATTTGCGGACTTTGCGTGTATAAGGATTTTTCTAAGATTTCTGATTACCAGATTCTTCACTATACTGTTCACTACTCATTACACTACTGACTCCAGTGAGTAGTAAAGATGTATCCAAAGTGTATCCAAAATTATCATAATTATCACTATATCTAACAGACAAATCTTTTAAATTTTCTAGAATTCAAATTCAATCTGTTGCAAAATAATCAAATATAAGCTTTGGCATACTTAGTTTTTATTACAGTATTTTCTATATGCAAATGCTGAAAGCTTTTATTCCGAGTTTCTATTTATAGGGGGAGTCCAAGGATGGACTCAGGGTAAATATCAACATCGGATACGCCGATGATACGGTGTTGATTGCGGATTCCGACTTGGGTCTACAACGACTCGTCGACAGGACCAACTTGATCTGCGAACAAGTTGGTATGAAAATAAACAGTAAGAAAACCAAAGTGATGTCAATCCGAAAAAGAAAAAAAAAAACAAGATGTATCTCATCCTTGCACAATAAACGGGAACATTTTAGAACAATTTAACAAGTTCAAGTACCTGGAATGTTGGATCGATAGCAGCCTAAATCCTGATCTAAAAATAAGATCGAGAATAGAACAGGCCAGAAAATCTTTCGAACAAATCAAGAGACTGATATGTAATTCTCGAATAAAACTCGAATTTCGACTACGTTTATCAAAATGGTCGACTCTTCTCTATGTGATAAAAACGTGGACCCTTAAAACTACGGCAAATAAATTGGAGGTTTTTGAAATGTGGATCTACCGGAGAATCATCAAGATTTCATGGACATCGCATATCTCAATCGAAGAAGTGCTGCAGAGAATAGGAAGGAACGAGAACTTTTTAACACCCTAGTTCTAGAGAACCAAGAAATCAAAACACTCTAGAAAAACTTAGAAAAAAATATAAAAGAAGAAACCAACACGAAATGTTATAAAGAAATTTTCCATATCACATCATACAAAATATTATTAAGCATAGCAGACAGAATACAGAAACTTAAAAAAAAATCCAAGCAAAGTCAAACATCAAGATATGCTGACACATGCGGAAACTTCATAAAGTATTGGACTCAGATATAAAAAAAGTTGATCAACTTTTTACAAAATATATTGGAGTAGGAATCTGTTCCAGAACAATCGAAAGTGAGAACAGTACTGACAATACCAAATCAAGGAGATCACAAATTATATAAAAATACTGAGACAGCAATTTACTGAATATAGCATACAAATTAATAACAGAAAATGGAGAAAATAAAGAAGAGTTTACACAAAAAACAGTAAGAACATCAGTCTGGATTTACCGTATGGCGACACTAAATGCCAATTAATGCTTTAGACTTTAGAGATTTAGAAAGAATGAAAGATTAGGTAGACGAATGAATTATAAAGTGAAGTAATAAAGAGAAAAAATTCGGCAAATGGCGAAAAACGTATTATATTAATAATTTATGTACATACTTAATCCTTGGTTGGTTTTTGTTTTTTTCAGATGTCTTTGAAATAGAAAAAGCATTGTTTATAGTGACGTAGTCGGCTAGTTTTAATTAGCATATTACCTTCAATATTGGTCGGCTCCTGTCATGATGATCGTTTTATTTAAATTATTTTTTCTATCACATTTAAACAGCCCATTAAAAAGTAAAACAAAATATACCTCCCATATTATGACACTATTTGCGTACTGACTGATTGTTATAATTCCATTAGTTTGATGTGAGAGGACTGACTAAAGAATAATTAATTTTTATCGATCCAATCAACCATGACTTTTGTTTTAAGGTTAAGTTTAATAGTAAAATAGAACTGGCTTTGTCAGAACCTTCTGGAATAGACAGAAGAAATTGTTAAAAATAGTCTTCGAACATGTAGGAATTCATCTTTTCATAGTAATTTTTAGGTCAATTAGATTTAAAAATTAACCTACTATTTTACAAATCATTTCTTATGTACGTGTTTATAAGTGGTCGTTCTAAGCCTTTAAAGATATTTTTCGATTCTAGTCATAGAAGTTCTATATTTAAGGGGGAAGGATATTACTTATGTTCCCGATATTTCTACCATGTTTTAAGGAGGCACTCTAATCTAACCACTATCTGTATGGCTAAGATTTTTTGATTTGCATTCAGTTGAGTACATGTAAGTAAAATACCACGTTTGAATAACAGTTGTTTTACATGATAAAGAATTATCATGTGTTGGACATACATATTATATTATTTTTGCATAAACTTGCTTCTGCTTTAAAGATTATTTAAATTTTTGGTCTGTACAACACATCGTTTTATCGAAGGTCGTCTAACAGAAAGGTCATGATCGTTTGATGCATTTTACTTAAATTTAAACCAAAGATAACATAATTATTAAAACATTAGGTCAATATAAATTAACTTTTGACATATAATAAATATTGGCGAATTCTTTTCTATGAGCACATTTTTAGAAAATATTTGAAATAGGGCATATGTGTGTACTTTTGTAATCTTAACTTGCCTCCTATCTTCTAAGCCTTTATTCCAACAGTCAGCAACCAATTATAAACATTTATTTCTTTGGTAAATATGTTTAGAATATATTTAATCAAACCTAACGTTGAGCCACTAATACTTATTTGGGTATATCCTTTTCTTTTCTATCGACTATAAGTACTTGTTGTTGAGAATATTTATGTTTATCATTAAGAAGTATTCTATTAGATAAAAAGAATACGTTGTAGTCACATAGATCAATTTCATGTTGTATTCCAGAAAGGTACTTCTGTTTATTATGCCCTTTAGTTCCCTTTAAATTTATTCATTATTAAACGCAACAAACCTGTAGTCTTCTATAAGCACATAAAGCAATATCTTTGTTATACCCTCTCTTTTATATGAAGCTCTCACAGAATTAACAGTTTGTTTCTGTTTTCTGTCCAGGAATAGTTCTTCTGTAGACCCACATTTACCCACATTTACCAACCTGAGCTTATTCGTTGGAAGGGTAGCTTTCTTATCGCGGGCTACGGACGGAGCGGTGGATCTCGAAGACATGTGACAAAAAAAGACAAACGACTGAAACAATTGTAACGACCGATCGCGCGAACCACAGATTGTTTACCTATAGTTATACAATCATAATGTAGAATCAGTCTCCTCATTTCTCACTCACTCTCCTTTTCACGCTCACACACTACGTGGAGTAGTAAATGTTTACGTGCTGTCTTAAATGTTTATATATATATATATATATATATATATATATATATATATACATACATTTTATATATACATTCGGAGAACCGAATGCCAATTGCTTATATACTTCTTATATATGTTAAAGACATAACAGCCAGACTGGCAAGATTGTTCAAAGATAACACCAACTTAAAAATAGCCTTTAAAACCTCATTAACTTCAAGATCTATATTTTCTAAGATTAAAGATAAGAATGACATTAAGGATTGTTCTAACGTTGTCTACCAAATTCCATGTAACAACTATAATTTGGTATATGTGGGACAAACCTCACGCAGTTTAGGTAGTCGTTTAATTAGTCACCGGAGTGATAGCAGATTATATCCTGAAAGATCTTCTCTTGCGGAACATGTTAACAAAGAACATCATAAAATGAATTATGAATCGGTCAGAGTTTTAGCTACAGAGACCAACTATACTAAAAGACTGTTCTTAGAAATGGCATTCATTTCTCAGAATGTCAATGCAATGAACAAAAGGAGTGATATAAATCAATTAAGCACTATTTACTCCTACCAATTATATTGGGATAACCTTTCTCTATTCCAATGATGTCTCAGCAAATGATTCATTGTAATGTTCCAACTTTCAGCCTATCTTAAAGTATTTAGTATACAATTTTGGTTTTTTAACTTCAAACAACTTTCTGGTAAATTTTGATGTGTATTCTATCAGTAGTAGTACTTCATAAGAAAAAGAAAACATAAATGAAGAAGTGGTGTCATTTGCAATGTCCAGAAATGACATCATCGAGTTAGAATCTATGGAGAAGCTATGAGCATATTACCGTGTGTATTAAAAACGGCGTCAGTAGGTGTGCCTAACGATCATACCAATATGGCGGTGGGGTCAGGGCCTGACTCAATAATATTAAAACTACTATACAAATATGACTAGTTATTCAGAAGATTTAATCATAATCTAAAAAAGTGCAATACATTTTTAATAAACTATGATTTATTTATCCCGCGGTAAACACTAAAAACACGACATATTATACATAAAGATAAATTAATACAGTCAAATAACAAGTTGTATCTGAAAGAGAACAAGATAATAGAATTTATATAATAATATAAATAATATTTCAAAGGGTAAAATAAATATACGGTATGAAATAAAAGAAATACGTTCGTTTTACAACTTATATATTTTTCGATAACTACAAATTAACTGAGACTTAAAAATTTAGTTCAATTAATAAAGTTGGAAAGGATATTATTAAAAAAACAAAATTGAATATCTGCCGAATATCACAATGGAAATACTGTGTAGAAATAAAAATAATTATGTTGCAGTAGTTAATAAGACATTTTAAGGTATTTAGGATTAAAATATTTGAGTATTCTCAAGAATAGCACGATCTATCTTACTTATAAGATTTTTTATGAATACTATTAATTTATTTTCTGAAGTACAAGCCATTACTTTGTTTGTATATTTATATACTAACCTGTGGAACGTTATTCCCGAAGATTTTTTATTAACATTGCTTTTGCTACTTCAACTACGTTGAGAACAAGAAACTATTATTATGCACTATCACAATATAATATTACAGTTTTTATAAAAGTATTATAAAACTAAAAATATTCGAAAAACAACAAACGTAAACAATCATACACGATCTGTCAAAACGATCATAACAATATGACCGAAGCGAGGTCGTTTTTAGTCACGTGATGCCCTCTCTATAGATTCTAACTCGATGAATGACATTTACTCTTAACCTACGTGGCTTTTAAACTGTTTTTAATTGTGTTTTTCTTATGTGCCAGTGTATATAATAATTGGTCAATTTCGTCTTTTACGCCATGTATTTTTTAATATTTGACTCAATCAATGAGTGGTGCGTAAAATTGTCACCACATCAACGAAAGACAAATCTCAATACCGTAAGTTAAAAAAAACCTTTACACCTTTTATATATTTTTCGAGAATGCTTTACTAACAGTCGCACTTTATTTCAGTTTTTCCTGATGATGAAAATAAACATTTTCGAAAGCTTGAAACTTAGTTAAAAGAGTACACTTATGTCACCACTGCGTATCCCAATATACCTCAAAGCTCTTTATATATATATATATATATATATATATATATATATATATATATATATATATATGTATATATATATATATATATATGTATATATATATATATATATATATATATATATATATATATATATATTGGTAAAATCATTTTTTTACTATTATTTTTAGGAATATATCTTTTTTATTGACTATTCCTTTTAATTGAGTAATTTGATACTTCTGGACATAGTTGTTGGTGTCTATCTTTATTTTCATTCTACTGTTGATTTGTTATTTTGTTCTTTATAGAAATTATGTTAGTTCTTATCCAAAAGCTCAGTTATCATTTATTTTATTTGTTATTTTTTATTAGGATTCAGTTTTGTACTGTATGTTTTCTGCGTATTGTAATTTTTTTTCTATTATTTGTTATGTTGATTGTCCCACTGTACTTTTGATACTTTCTTTTATTGTACCATTTTTTAGATATGATAAATCCTAGTTATTTGAATTTGTTCGCTTCTTTTAACTCTTGTGCGTATTCTATTTTTAAATTGGCATTCCTTCTTGAGCTACCATCAGATATTTCTGGGGTACATGGGGTAAAAAACGTCTCTTAAAACACTATTGTACCTGACCGGTTTGAAATTTATCTTTATTAAAAATTCTGTTTGCCTTTATCGCATTTCTCAAGAATATTTGAACTTAAATATTACTATGACGTAAATTGGTACCACTCTTTCATTGTTAGTTTTGGAGATATCAAATATTGTTTGATTAAATTATTATTAACCAGTTTTTCATTTTGCAATCAAAATATTAGGGTCATATTTTATCATTTTTGCATTAAAAATGGCTCTGAGTAGTTGATGTAACAGTTTTCGTATCACAGAGGTAAGTGAAACTCCATTTACCTCATTTAAAACATTTTTGTCGTGTCTAAATTTTTTAAAACAAATAGGGTATTGTCATGGAATATTTTTTATATGTCGTATTCTGACTTCTATCGTATATTTCTAGTACCTTGATTATGCGATTTGACCACAATAATCTATAAAACTTAATTTTGCATATATACTAGTTCGCAGATATTGTCGATGTTGGAATTTTAGTCAATGTTGTTCATTTACTCCAATTCTAAGAACACATGTGCTCATAAAACCAATCTAGTTCTCTCTCCAATCAATATATTATGTATTACTGAATAAGTGCAGTCTTGGTCAGTTCTGTTAGTTAAAGGTTGAAATATTCCTTCCTCTTTAACTCCTCTCTGCTCTATCCACTCTTTCATCATGATCCATCTTCTATAGTCATGTTTTCCAATTTACACATCTATATTATATTATTTATTTGTTGCTATCAGTTTTTTTCGAGTGATGTGACCAGAAAATTTCCATTTAAGTTTGCTCTCTAACGTTTATTTAGATCAAAATTTCACTGTGAGATTATTATTACACAAAATGTATAAAGTTTTTAATTATTTCTTAATGCAAGACATGTTCTGGAATTTTTATCTAACTTTAAAGGATGTCATAGCAAATGAAGTTATAAAGAATGTTATTATCAATTATATGATAAACTATGCCCAAATCTGAACTCATAAAAGTTGTTCTCTACAGTTAAAGATTAAAATAAATGCACCCGTATGCACATTTATATTTTATTCTAAATAATATTGAATAATATTGTATATTTTCATCAAAATTGTAATAAAAATGATACTAGAACTGTTACATCATAGATCGATTATAAATTGTATCAAATTGTATAAAATTTTATGGGCTGGATTGATAATTAATTTTTTTGATTTAACGTGTACACTCAACAAGGTCTTGAAATTTGTAAGCACTCTAATTACGAACAAATAAACAACTATTATTATAATATCATTTCAGTAATTTTCGATAATTTTCAATAATCATCATTCTCTTTACTTTGTATTAACGATGGTGAAGGAAATTGAAATGGAGAAAGCAACTGTAGGATCATTTGTAAATACAGCGGTAAAAAAAGTATTGAGCCATAGAAGTTGCTGAAAGAAAGTTAAAGATCGCCTACCACTTCCCTTTGGTCAACAGAAAATCTGGAATGCATCTATCAGCTTCTTATCAGCATACAGAAAATTGGAAAAATCAAGGTTTTTACGAGTGTGTGGCGGTCTTAGCAGCTAAGATATTGACATATCAAGCAGGAAGGCACGAGTTCGATCCTCGACATCCACAAAGGTATTTTTAATTTCTAAAAATTATACGAACCGTCACTGTGCTTCGGAGGCACGTAAAGCTCTCCCGTATACGCAAGTGGTCGTTTTCATATGAGGGGCGCTTTCGCGTCTAAAAATTCTAAAAGAAAACCTTAGCCAGAATAACACACGAACTTTTTAGTTTTTTTTCTTACGGGTCTGATTTTAATGTCGACAGTTATTTCACGACTTTTCCAGATATTCGTTAATTTACCCATAACGTTTACAATTTCTGATCTCCATTTTATTTCTCCAGTGTACTCTCTGAAATGAGTTATCAAGGAAACTAGGTACAAAAATGGGTCGCCAACTATGATGTAATTGATTTCTGATAGAGGACTTTTATTGTTGTTAGATCTTTCTATTATCGTGTTCCTTTTTTTTCTATATTTATTTTAAAACCCACCGTTGTATTGATTTTTTCGGTCTTTTTTAACATTGATTAATTTTTTTGAGTTCGGAGTTTTGGAGCAAGTGCAGTTGTACAGTATAGCCCAAAATAAACAGTACTGAACTTGTAATTATTTTATTGTTTTAAAAAATACATATTGCCACTTTATAACATGTTCTAAATGAGCTCCTCCTCTCTCAAGACAGACTGCATACCGATATTCTAGATTTCTCGCAATGTTATGGAATAAAGGTTGTCTTAAGTCCGCGAATAAGGTTCTAACGGCATTCTTTAACTCACTGATGGTTTGTGGTGCCCCTTTAAAAACGGCAGTTTTAGCCATGCCCCAAATGTATGCGTTTGGAGATGTTAAGTCTGGAGAATGTGCAGGATAGGGGAAGTCAGTAAATTGTGAAATAAATTTGTTTGGAAAATGTCCCCGAAGAAATTGACGAACTGCGACAGCAGTATGGTAAGGTGGAAAAATCCATCCTGCTGGAAAAATTGGTCTCGAAATGCCAAATTACGTGCAGGATAAAATTGACGTAGATCAGGGATCTATGTACCTCTGTTGATTAAGTGTAACTTGCCCACCATTTTCTTCGATAAAGTATGGACAAATGATTCCGTGTCCCGAAACTACACACCAGACTCACTTTTGCGCTATGTAAAGGAACTTCTTGAACTTCATCTGGTCTGGCAAAGCCCAGATATCGATTTGTGCGACGATTTACATGGCCTGACAAATAAAAATGAGCTTTGTCTGAAAACCATACATTTTCAAAAATTCAGGATTTTCATACTGTAATGCAAGAATTCTGGCACAATATTCCACTCTACTGTGATAATCCCTGAGATGTAATTGTTGATGTACCTGAATCACATATGAAAATGCACCCAGCTCCTTCAGGATTCTTTGCAAGGAAGTTCGTTTTAAGTCAAGATGAAACGCTGTTCTTGTCTGGCTGGCTTTCGGATTTTCCAAGATTCACTCAAAAACACGTTCATGGTTATCGTTGTTGTTAACTGTCCTAGGATTCCTTGAGTTTCCTTTTCGTTGGCACAATACATTACCCGTATTTCTAAACTTTTCAACAACCTTTACAATTACAAGAAACACGTTCTCCTCTGTACTTACCACAATTTTTAACAATTACGCCTTAATAATTAATTGTTAAAGGATTACTTGACAGGTCTATACTAGTTAATTTGAATATGACAGCGCGCACAAAGAGACATCTATGTTTCAGTTTCAGTACTGTTTATTTTGGGCAATACTGCATATTATCTGCATATCTCAAGTTACGTATCTTCATTCTGATGATAGTGATTTTTCCGTTACATCTTTCGATAGCCTTTTGTATTTTTCATTTACAATATACGTTGATTAAAATGGGATTCAGTGTACAACCTTTTCTCCCATCGTTGGTGATCTTAATCATGGAATTCTTTACTATTTGCAAGTACAGTGATTAATTTCTTCTTTACTCTCATCAGTCAATACCCACCACAAAACCTCTCGAGGTACTCTGTAATATGCTTTAATATGACCAACGAATACCATATGAACCTTTGAGCCTTCGTTGATATTTAATAAAAGCTGATCTATCACATAGAATAGTTTCAATGACTAAATAAATGCGTACCATATACATATTTTCGTAGATTGTGCTAAATATATTCAAGAATAATACATACACTCATTACCGGACAATATAAAAGAAGTTTTAGAATTAATTTAATTATCTAATGGATATTATTAGTATTGTAGACAATTTGTGTCTAATTAACGTATTGTCCTCCCGCTAAAAGTTTCAGGAAGAAATCGCGTCGAAATATAAAATTCAAAGTAGTAGTTTTTATTCATGTTCCCAAAGAAGAGATTTAACAAATAAATACGTTTTGAACACTGTCAAAAATTTCTCGAAATTGTCTAAACGTTGTACAATATTCCTATTAAGGTGATTAATAAAATAAATTATATATACACTATATTATTCTTTAAGAATGTGATGATAAATGATAACAAACATAAATAATTTTCTTTAAAAACGAAATTATTGACCACACTGTATATTTATAATTACAAATCATTACTCCTCTTCGAGACGATTGCACTTAAGTTCTCCGACATATATATTCCCCGAACGCATTTGCACGAAATAATAGGTAGTTAATGTACCTTTTTTGTTTCAGATAAAATACCAAAGATGTCAACAGAGTTGAAGACGATTTCTACGAGAGTCATTACAAAACTAAAAATGGAAGAAACACAGCCAAGACTGACCAGATCATCGTCGTTAGATAAAATAAAAAAGTTCAACACATTCATCTGTTCCCAACAGTACTACATGTTGCCAGCTCTACTTAATTGGCTAAAATCTTCACAAACCAACTTACAAGCATCAACCGAGAGCACGATATATTTCCTAAGGGCGTTGATTCTTAACACTTTCTTTAAGTTCTACCTGCTGTTCTTCAGGAAGCAACAATTCAGCGTGGAAAAGATTAAAATTGTCGCGAAGAAAGCCATCGCAGTTGTGATATCGAATTTTTTTGAGACGTTTTCAAAATGTTTCGAACCAACTTTTCTACTTATGGCCGGTGTCTACTTTGGTTGCTTTATCATATGCATGCAGTTACTATTTACTATTTATTTAATTTATTTACTGTTTTTACCACATGGATTCCTATTTCTTATGGGCTGTATGATGAGTATTCAGTATCTCTGCTACAAGACTATGATACCTACTAGACCTGTTAAAAAGGGAAATACATTAAAGTGATTTTAGGTTATTTTGAAGACTTTTTCCACTTACATTAAGTGACCGTAATATAGATGGTTTTTAATTTTATAGAGATTCTGACATGTGGACTTTGTAGTTAATTAGGAAAACTATGTTTTTTGTACAATAAAAAAATTTAATATACAAAGTTGTTCGAGCTTACTTTCTATAATATATTATAAGGAATACATCTAGTTTTATATTGATGTAAATGTTTATTCTGAAGCTATTTTCTTGTGGCATCTTAATGCAATTACTATTTTCGTTGGGTTTAAGCCACAATATAAGTTTAAAATAAGTTTATTTTTAACGTTTCAATTTTCACTTCGGAAATCGTGCTCAAAATACAAAACATATTTTATAGGTTTTGTATTTTGAGAACGATTTGTATTTTTGAGAACGTCAAAAATAAACTTCTTTTAAAGTTATATTATGGCATTCCCAACGAAAATAGTAAATACTTATTCAGTCTAAGAAAAAGAAGCCTTAATAGAAGAAAGTCATAAATGAAATTCCTCACACGTACGAAATAATATGCGGTAAAGAATTCTACGCGAAATGCAAACGAGTACGTAGTAGAGTGTAGCGAAATATGGGGAGGAAATAATAAACAATAATGGAAAAATACTTTAAATCTATGCCAACAGACTTATGGATGTATACCTTAAAAAATTAATCGAAAAACGTTCAGAAACTTTGAGGTAGGTATACACATACCATATGTTGTGTTAGACGGCAAGAATATCTTAGGTTCGCTTAAAGTTGATAGAAACTTTAAACAAATCCACTACAGTGCTAAATTATGTACAAGAAACTTGTACATAAAACTTGTACTTAAAAATAGCATAGAAGCATAGTCATTGAAGTTGGAGAAAAGTGAGGTAATACTCTCTTATATGCAGATTAAGGGAACCCCAACCAAAGAGACGAACTGTAAAAATTCTTATTAAATATTAACGTTACGCCCAAGAACTGACTAAAAAGGTAGTAGTATTTAATAGCTTTTTTAAGAAATGGAAGGATATAAAACAAGCAATAATTAAAATAGCAAATGAAAACTTAAAACCAAAGAAAAGAAAACATAAAGACTGAATGACTGAAGAGATACTACTATTAATGAATGAAAGAAAATCATTTAAAACAAAAAATCTAATTAAATATAATGAAACCGATAGATTAATTAAAAAGAAAATAAAAGAAGCTAAAGAGATAATTTTACATGAGTAGTGTGAAGAACTGGAAGAAATAGAGAAAAAATATGACTTTTTTAACATGCATAAAAGAATTAGAGAACTACCAGGAATGAGAAAAACCCTTCAAAGTAGGGCTCTAAAAGATGAAAATGGTGCACTTATAATAGATATAAACCAGAAAATACAGAGATGACACAATATATAGCACAGCCTTTTGAAGACAAAGAGAGAACTGAAGCACCAAAAGAATTTAAAGATGATACTGAGATTGAGATTAAATCTCCCGGGCCTGATTGAAGTTCCCGTCGAATTACTCAAAATTGTAGATACCAAATCTTTTGACTTTCTTTTAAATCTATTCGATACCATAGATAGAACAGGTATAATTCTTAAAGAATGAGCCCAATCGACATTTATACTGCTTCCCAAAAAAGCCAATGCAAAGGAGTGCAATTAACATCGCACCATAACCTTAATGAGTCATGTCTTGAAATTGTTTTTAAAAGTAATTTACAATAGAATGCATAAGGAGTTAGATAAAGTCATAAGTAATACACAAATAGGATTTAGGAATCGTCTGGGAACACGGGATGCACGGTTTGCAGTGAGGGTTCTTTCATAGAGAGGCCTAGATATGAATCAGGAAGTATATGTATGTTTCATTGGTTTTAAGAAGGCATTTGACGGACTGCAGCATAATCGGCACAAAGAAATTTTGTTAAATACAAACATAGACAGTAGAGATATTAGAATTATATTATATAATCTCTATTGGAATCAAACAGCGAAAGTGAAAGTTGAAAATGAATTGACTGAGGATATCCAGATTCGCCGTAGGGTGCGCCAAGGGTGTATTTATCACCATTGTTGTTTAGTTTATACAATAAAGCCATCTAAGAATTAGCGTTGGCCGAAGTCAATGAGAGCCTAATAATAAACGGTGAGTCACTTAGTAACATAAGATATGCTGACGATACCGTTCGTCTGGCGGGACTACTAGAAGAACTGCAACACCTTGCTCAACAACTAAATATACCTTACAACGATTATGGACTAAAAATAAACTTAAAGAA
This sequence comes from Diabrotica undecimpunctata, assembly GCF_040954645.1. Lineage (NCBI taxonomy): Eukaryota > Metazoa > Arthropoda > Insecta > Coleoptera > Chrysomelidae > Diabrotica > Diabrotica undecimpunctata. The sequence goes on along the minus strand of NC_092805.1, from coordinate 86,935,659 downwards.
AACCAAGTACATGGTATTCACAAAAACACAAAACATAAAAGTTAAGCTAGTACTAGATGATACAGAAATTGAACAAAAATCTTCATATAAATAACTTGGAGAATGGATTACAGAAGATACTGATCAAATAAAAGAAATAAGATGCCACATTGAAATTGCACAGTCAACTTTTAACAAAATGAGAAAACTTTTCTTTAATCGCAATATAATGCTCCGGATATGAATGCTTCGATGTTATATTTTCTCCACCCTTTTATATGAGGTTGAGGACACTGAAAAAACACAACATTAAAAACTTGGAAAAATTCGAAATGTGGTATTACTGGCGTATTCTGAAAATATCATGGATCGATCACAAAACAAACGCACACGTCTTCGAATAACTAGGAAAACAAAACGAAGTTTTAAATTCCATAAAAATCAGGAAGTTGGAATACTTGGGGCACATAATTGAGGTGGAAAATACGAAATATTAAGGAATATAATGCAGGGCAAAATCAAAGGCAGAAGAAGCGTGGGAAGACGTAAAATCTCGTGTCTACGCAATCTTCGTGAATGGGTACAGTTCAATTGAACTATTCAGGCGTGTAACCAAGATAATTATAATTGTCAAAATGATTTCCAGTCTCCGATATAAGCGGAACTTAAAGAAGAATAATGCAGGCTTCTAGGTAGTAGTTGCTTCCGACGAAGCATACCAGGCCGACGAGGCCGACATAAAATATATGATAGGAAAGTTAAAAGGCGAGTCTTGTCGAAATGGCATATTACCATAAACCGAATAAGTATCTAAGAATTGGACCAAAAGAATAAAAAATTTGCACTGAGTACAAATAAAGAATCAAGAAGTATATATATATATATATATATATATATATATATATATATATATATATACATATATATATTTGTATATATATATATATATATATATATATATATATATATATATATATATATATATATATATAGATGATTGGTGTTTAAAAAATTAATTTATAAGTTATATACTAGATAATATTAGATATTAAAAGTATTTGGTTATTTTTATAAGTTATATACTAGAAAATTTTATAAAAATTATTTATGTGAGGGTATTTTTAAGAAATTAGCATGTAATAAGTGTAAAAAAAGTTTTATTTTAGTAATTATAATGTTGTAGATATATTTAAGTGAGCCATGTGACTAGGCAACCAAAAATACTTTTTAAAGTGACGTTTAAATAATAATTACGAATATAAAGTGGGGTTATAATAATATGTTGTTTAAAATGTGTAATTTATTAAATTAGAGTGTTAAGTTACTGATTTAAGTGTATATTCTGATCTGAAAAGCCCAAATGTCAACAAAATTATCAATAGAAAATTAAAGAATTCTCCAGAATACAGAATTTGACCTTTGTTTACGGTAGAACATTCTCGAATAATGGTTATGTCTGTGGATCGAAGATATACTTTTTCGAGAACATTCATATAGGTAGGGAATAGAACAAATCGAACAGGATTTCTTACCAGATGGTTCTGGAAGATTGAAAAGGTATAAATACTCGGTGATTTGGATTCAAGATGGCCAGTTTTAGTATGAAAGTTAGTTAGAGTCAGTCAATCAGTTACAGTTCAGTCAGAGGCCAGTTTTAGTATGAAAGTTAGTTAGAGTCAGTCAATCAGTTACAGTTCAGAAAGTTCAAGATAGTCAGAAGGTCCAATTGTTCAATATAGTGAGTTAAATGAAGATTAAGAAACAGTATAAAGAAAATATTATTGAAGATTAAAAATTATATTATGTATAAATAGTGACTGGATAATGGAAGAAGTATTAATTGAATATTAAAATTATATAATATATTTGGTGATTGGATATTGGTATATTGAAAAGAAGAATAAATATAAATGCTGTTTGCTGGTTTGCTTGGTGGTTTATAAATGCTTAAGAAGAAATATATTTTAAATTGGTGGAAGCTGATAATTGGAAAAAGTAATTTCACAAAAACAAGGATAACCGAAGCACGAAGACATTGAGTGGTGATTAGAATCTATATAGTGGAAAACAGTTCATTTAGGCATTCAGTGACAGAAAGGTACAAAATTTTGTTAATATAATTTAGTTAGTGTTATAACAATTTCAATTTTGAAGACAGTTTGTTTAAATTTTACATTGTCTATAGAATTTAATTAGTTTAATAAGAATTTTAATTTAAAGATTATTTTAAATTTTACATTGGTTATGTTAGATATATATGTGTGTTTCATAATAGATATAATAAAGATAATTTAAAAAGTGCTTACAAACTAATTCTTTGAGAACCGCGATAAAAACCCTATATTATTAAAAACACTCATTGCTCATCATTCACAAATAATACATCATAACAATATATATATATATATATATATATATATATATATATATATCCAAGAAGTTCAGAAATCCAGAGAAACTACAAAGAATAATCCACAGTATTGCAGAAACAAAGAAGGCTTATCTAGGTGAAAAACAGAAAAATTGCGAGGAACCAACTCTGAATGAAGTCAAAGAAATAATGAGAGACCTAAAACATACCAAAAGTGCAGGAGAAAGTGCTATCCCAGCTGATATGCTGATATTTTTAAGGAAGGTGGCGAAAGATTGAAGGAAAGGATATTTCACTTGACACTAATAATTTGGCAAAAGGAAGAATAGCCAAAACAATGGAATAGTGCTCTTATTTGTCCTATCTATAAAAAATGAGACAAAATGGAGTACGAAAACTATAGAGGTATAGCACTATTAGAAGTAGTCTATAAAATACTTATTAGGGAAAGATTAATAAAATATATTGGTGAATACCAGGGAGGTCTTAGATCAGGAAGAACAACTACTGATCAAATAAGTATGTTAAAATTAATACAAAATAATAGCTACCAACAAAACTTTATGACTACATGTGCTAATTATCGATTTTAAACAAGCATATGACTCCCTAAATAGAACGATGCTATATGAGGCCATGAGAACATGCTTAAGAACATGATGAATAGGGTAACAATGAAAGGAAGCTTTTCAAGACAGTTAACAGTGAATAGAGGTTTAAAACAAGGGAATTCGCTATCAACAAATTTATTTAACCCAGTATTAGAACAAATCGTAAGAACATCAAATATAAGCACAATCAGGACTATTTTCAATAGCAGGGAATAGTGCATAGCGTACGCAGATAATGTGGTGATACTAGCGAGAAGAAAAAAACATTTAGAAACAGTTTTCCAGAAATTCGAAGAAAAAGCGAAAAGATACGGATTAATAATAAATCAAACAAAAACGCAATATATGGAAATGAAATATATCAAAATGAAAGGAGCAGAGACTATCTACAGTTTTGAAAAAGTGTCAGAATTTAAATACTTAGGAGTAACCATAACGAACACGGGAAAAGAAGAAAAAGAGATAAAAAATTAATGAAGGAAAGCAGAGCGATAGGGTAACTAAATTCATTACTGATAGCAAAAAATGTGCCAAGAACAGCTAAACTGCGAGTCTACGAGACAGTAATCAGATCCACAGTGATGTATGCCAGTGAAACGTGGATTATGAACCAGCAGGAAGAAAAGAAAGTAAAAATCTGGGAAAGAAAGGAGCTCAGAAAAATCTTCGGAGGAATAAAGACGGCAGATAATATTTGAAGAAGTCGAACTAATAAAGAAATAATGAGGATGTATGGAAAACCAGCAATTACTGCAAAAATACGAGCCCAAGGAGCTAGATGGCTTGGTACATTATACCAATGCCAGAGAATCGAAATGAAGAGGAAGTCCAAAGAAGAACTGGTTGGAAGCAGTAAAGCAAGACTTGTTAGAAATAGGCGAGAGAAATTGGAGAGAGAAAGCAAGGGACCGAAAAAATGGTTGGAAATAACCAAGTTTTTAGAAGCCAGGGGCCTACAAGGCCTAAATAAAATATATTTCAATCTGATTCAAATAATAATAAATATAACACCATAAAACGCTCTTAAAGTCATAACATATCTCCACTTTACCTTTTTCGAAAACATCAATGATACGCCCATATAAAAATAATTATACACTAATGACAGTAAACCATGAGATATCAGATATCAACTTTTATTTGTCACTTCATTAATTTCAGTGTCCCGTTTTACGTTTTGGTAAGTCTCCAAGAATGATAGCCTTATTTAGGCTGGAGACGTAGTCAAATAGACGTAGTCGGATAAGGGTTGTGCAAGATGCTTGTAATAAGAGATTATTGTCATCGTGTTGTTGTTATCGAGGTGTATGTCAACTGCCAGGAAGTCTTCATCATTAAGGATAACATGGGGGGAACGGTGTGAGGAGAGAAAGGAATTCCATATTTAATGAGGAAGCCAATACCACGAGATATTTGGCTTCGAGGACGGTGTAGGGTGCAATAAGCAGGGAAGATAGGGTCGCTGTTGGAGAGGGTGTCGGACAGGGCAAGGATTTGGATATTGTGATGTTGAAGGATATGTTTGATGAAGGGGCGTTTTCTTCACAGTTCACAACACCAAGCGAGCTGTCCATTAGAGGGACAGGGAGGAAATGGAAGCTCTGTTGTTATGGGTCACAAGAGTACTCTTGTGACCGAAGATCAGAGTGGCGAAGTAATTGGTGACATCAAGTATCAGTTGCCGTCTGTCGGGAAGGACGTTAATTAGAATAAGGGAGGTGAACTCCATGACTGTCTTCATGTCAGAAGTCAGTTCATAGGGGGGATCGCGTTTTTCGGTGGAGACATGTTGAGTTTCTTGGGGAGTTTTAGGGATTTCCCCTCTGTGGGGACATTTGGCCGAGTAGGCCGCATGGTCACCGCCACAGTTAGGGCATTTTGGAGTTTGTGGAGTGGGCCAGAAAGTGGATCTGTGGTCTTGAGAAAGAGTTTGTAAGAAGACTCAAACTAAATCAAAACGCACCGACTACTCTGGCAATTATAGGAAAAATAATTACCAGTGTATGCTACTAGAGACCTTTAGTGAGGAAAGATGAAGTTAAATGTGTCGATAGCAATTAAAGGCAATTAATAAACTATGAATTATGCTTATCTACTGGTATTCAGTGCTTTATATCACAAATATCACAACTAATAATTATTATACAGATGACTTATAAAATGCGATTATCTCGAAAACCGTTGAATTTTAAGGTTGGTTAAATTTCCACTTTATTACCCTGTATCTTTCTTAATATCAATATTTTATAAAAGCAAGTTGGCTCAAATCGTAATGTTTTAAAGTGCAGAATCTACGATTTCCTGTTTGTACAATTACTTAAGGATCACCTTGCATATATATATATATATATATATATATATATATATATATATATATATGTATATATATATATAATATATATATATATATATATAATATATAATATATATATATATATATATATATATATATATATATATATAATATATGTACATATATATATATATATATATATATATATATATATATAATATATGTACATATATATATATATATATATATATATATATATATATATATATATATATATATATATATATATATAGAAGAATTATTATCATAATATATAATGTACAAATGAACTGGACGAGAAATATCCAAAACCAAGGACTGCTGGAAACAGCAGATAGCGTACTTCGTAGAAAAGCTGGAAAAGCACTCGTAGAATCAGAGAAAAGAAACAGTATAAGACACTTAGTTAATGTCGAAGGTATTAAGAACTAGGAATTCAAAAAAATAAAAAAAATAAAACAAACATATTAAGATGAAGAAGATATATTTAAGAAAGAAAAGACAGGCATCCTGTCTCTCAGTGCTTTCTAGTGCATACTATTACATTTTTTCATAAGTTTTTTATCTTTAGCCATACCAGTATTAATTGCCGACATGTCCCACTTAGCGCCTCCCTTAGTTCTTCGTTGGTCTTCCTCTCCTATTTCTCCCAGGAACTTGTAGATAAGCAATTCTTCATAATAGGTGATTAAAATTTCGACGTTGAACATACTAGAACCGTCTTAACCTATGCTATTTCATCTTAGCATCAATTGGTATACCACCACTAGACTTCCCCTAATACGTTTATAAATATAAATATATATATATATATATATATATATATATATATATATATATATATATATATATATATATATATATATATATATATATATATTCGGATAAGTTTCCGCGGTCAGATAAATGAAAATTACTGAGTTCTCGGGAAGAACCGCGTGGAGAATTCAAAACTCGACGTTTCGGCACCCATTTTGGAGCCATTATCAAGAGTGATACGGTTCGGTTCGAGTTCGGGGTCTCAATCTGCCTACTCTCCTCACTCGAGACGTACCAGTATCGTGTTCTATATTGCAAAACCTGTCTCTCGGCACTGAGGTCTCAATCTGCCTACTCCTCAGTGTCGAGTGACAACCGGTCTTACCCTGTGTGGCTGCTTTTATACTCGATGTATGCGCGGGAACGGTATGCGCTGACGTGGTCTGAACTGACGTTGCCTGAGCGGTGTGGGCGGGAGGTTTCTAGCTTTTAATGAGCGGATGGGAGCGATGGTTTTTGCTTTTTCGAAATCTATTTTGTGGCCTGTCTGAATATGATGTTGGGCTAGGGCTGAAGTGGTATCGGAATGTTTGACTGATAGAGAATGTTCGTAAATACGGTTATGGATTCGTTGGTTTGTCCGTCCTACGTATGTACGTGGGCAACTGGAACAAGGTATCTCGTAGACACCATGGTCTTTATTGGGGATTTGGTCTTTTACGGATCTGACGAGATTGGACAATTTGGAGTGAGTGGTGAAGATGGTTTTGATATTAAGAGGGATAAGAGTTCTACTGATCTTGTCAGTGACAGTGACAGACAAACCGACGAATCCATAACCGTATTTACGAACATTCTCTATCAGTCAAACATTCCGATACCACTTCAGCCCTAGCCCAACATCATATTCAGACAGGCCATTTTTGGAGGAATTTTTCATTCTTACTAAATCTTTTTCTAATCTTCTAACACGCAAATACCGTCTTCTCTGTGATCTTGCTTTTCTTAAATCATGTCGTGACCATCAAGTCATTCCAAAATCTTTACAAGTTAAACATCACACCAAATCTTTATCAATTTCCAAAATTCTTAAAGCCACTGGTTTTTCTCTTCTTAGAAATTCAATTCATTCCACCCGACGCAACTCAGATACAACAAATTCCCAACTTCTTAAAACCTACAATGACATTCACTCTTTCAATATCCATCGATTATTATGGGACACTTTCGATCGTCTTTCTCACCAAAAAGCCCAACACATTTCTGACAACAAAACCCAAATACAGAAACGCAAACTAGACCAACTTATCTCTCAGCAAAATCCACCGCCCATTTCAAATCAACAACCTTCCACTGTTGTTCACAATTTCTCAGATATTCACATATCCGATTCAACCACCAAAGCTCTGTCAAAAGGCTTCAATTTCTCTGTCACTCCTCTTTCCATTCCAACTGAGAAAATTATTTGTCAAACTGAAGAAGCTATTTCCCATCTTCCTTTCGACCAAGCCGAAGTTGCCAGACAAGATATCGCCAGAATTCTCCGTACTTCCAAACCCCCACCTTCAAATATCAGTCTTTCAGAAAGACGTGTCCTCAAAGAACTTTACAACAACCCTGACATCGTCATCCTTCCGGCCGACAAAGGTAATGCCACCGTCATTCTCAACTCTTCTAACTATTTCGACAAAATGTCCGAACTTCTGAATTCCACAGAATACAAACATGTCCCAAATGATCCAACCACATATCTAGAAAAAACGACCAAATCCATTATAAATAAGTCTACTCTACCTCCAGACCTCAAAAAATCTCTTATACCCAGAGAAAAATCATTCCGAATTCCAAAGATCTACGGCCTTCCAAAAATCCATAAGCCCAATGTTCCCCTAAGACCCATCGTCAGTGCATACAACTGTCCCACTCAGAAATTGGCAAAACATCTCGCTTCATCCTTACAACCATTAGCCGAAAACGCCTCGTCCTTTGTCAAAAACTCTTTTCATTTCATTGATCTTCTGAAAAACTTTTCTATTTCACCCTCAGACATACTAGTCAGTTTTGACATTGTTTCTTTATTCACCAACATTCCCATCGATGAAACCATTTCCATCTTGGACTCTAAACATCAAATTCCCCAAGACACATTATCTCTTATAAAACACTGCATGTCTAATACATATTTCACGTTCCAAAATCATTTCTATCGTCAAATCAAAGGTGCCCCAATGGGATCGCCCCTCTCTCCCGTAATAGCAGATATATACATATCATACAATATACACAATAATACAATATACATTGTATTATTTTCTAGAACAATAATATAACACGTATACAAAAGGTAAAGACACTTCTTTGTGGCAGCCCTGCTGTAATTTCTTTCAGTTCCGTGTATGTATCTTTCTGTTTAATTCTGAAATATCTTTCCAAGTATTTGAGAGTATTGTTTTGGTAAATATAGTCTTAGTTTATAGTTATGGCGTCTTTGCCATACTTTATCATATACCTGAGTCACATCCTAAATTGTCCATCATATTATCCTTCATGATCCATGTTTCACATCCATATAGTAATACAGTATATTTACATGTAACCAATTAAATCCTTAGTTGTAAATTTTTGAAATAATTACTCAGTATACATCCAAGTTTCATAAATGCTCCTCATAAATCTCATAAGACATGGTGTAGACTCATAAGACATTGCTCCGCAAGCCTTGTAAAACACTACACCATGTTTCTCATGGTTCAATTAAAAATAGTAACATTAATTCTAATATTTAATTTTCTTGTTGCCTTTTCCAAGGCAACATTAAAGAGGAGACACGCCAGAGCCTCCCCCTGTATTTGACCATCATTAACGTCAAAGCATGTAGAGTTTTCTCCTTCAATTCTAACGCACGAGCTATCATTGCATTATATAATGCAGTTCTTTTAACACTGTCATAGGCTCCTTTGAAGTCGACGAAGAGATAGTGTGTATCTATGTTATATTCTAGTGACTTTTCTAGAATCTGCCCATGTGCTTGAATTTGATGTATAGTTGACTTTCCAGCAGTAAATCCTCATTGATATTGACCAACAATATCCTTTGTAAAATGTTTAAGTCTTTCAAACAATACATTGCCGAAGATTTTATACGCAGAGTAATACCTCTATAGTTCTTACAATCCAGTTGATCGCCATTTTTATGCAACGCATATTATTTCATTTAGCCACTTTTCTGGTACCAATCCATTCTGCCATATAAGTACTAGGTATTAGTTTATGGATTACTGCAAAAAGTTGATCACCACCTTTTCATACATTTCCCAACAGATTTAATCGATTCCTGTGGCTTTATTGTCTTTGAGTTTTAGGACGGCATTTGACACTTCTATTATTTTTGGGTCTTCACTGTGTAGTTGACAATGTAGATTGGGTCTTCACTGTGTAGTTGACAATGTAAATTGGGTCTTCACTGTGTAGTTGACAATGTAGATTTTGTTGATTGTCTATGTTGTAACCTTCTTCAATATCGTGTATATAATATATTATATAAATATATATAATATGATATAATAATAATGTACCTATAATATATTATATCATATTATATATAAAACGTCTTCCGACGTCCATTTTTCATTCAATTCATTTGTTCCATTCTTCTTTAAGTTCTTTCGAGCTCATTGAGTTTTTTATTTCTTCCATCCGTGTTTTCTAAGGTAGTCCTCTCTTCTGGATTCCTGTAGTTGTTCATACAGGTACTTGTTTCGGGAGTCTACTGTCTTTCATTCATTGGACATGTCCGTACCATTTGAGCACCACTAATAGACGTAAATCCTTTAATTTTAATTTCATGAATGTTTTTATTCGCCACATCCCAACATTTTCCATTTCAGAATATTTATCATCAAACTGTAATCTACGTTAAAAGCCAATTTGCCAGTAAAAAAAAGTAACAAAAATAAACAAAAGAAAATATAAGACATAAAAAAATATCTTGTTATACATTATTTTGTAATAAAATTTTATAAAAGTTTGTCTTCGATTTGATTGTTATGAATCATTTACAGGACGATTATTTGTTACCTGTATTTACCCTTGCTAAGTTGTGAATTAATTATTTAATAAATAATATTACTCTGGTATACTCATATTATTCTAATTACCCCATAACCGCACTGAATAGAAGAATGCCCGATCGCTTTATTGTATAGACCCAAGACTTTTCACCACAGGGGGTTTTAAGTAGGTATAAATATAAAATGTAGTACAAGGGATGACGTTTAGAATATTCTTCGTGAATGGATTTGGTTTATGTTAAGAAAGATATTTTTGAAATAGATATCTCACTGAATTTTACCGTTAGGATTTTCGAGGATAAGCCTTAAAGGTATCACTGACAAGATCAGTAGAACTCTTATCCCTCTTAATATCAAAACCATCTTCACCACTCACTCCAAATTGTCCAATCTCGTCAGATCCGTAAAAGACCAAATCCCCAATGAAGACCATGGTGTCTACGAGATACCTTATTCCAGTTGCCCACGTACATACGTAGGACAGACAAACCGACGAATCCATAACCGTATTTAGAACATTCTCTATCAGTCAAACATTCCGATACCACTTCAGCCCTAGCCCGACATCATATTCAGACAGGCCACAAAATAGATTTCGAAAAAGCAAAAACCATCGCTCCCATCCGCTCATTAAAAGCGAGAATCATTCGTGAAGCTATCGAAATCGAAAAACGGCCTAACAAACTGAACACGCGCGATGACGCAAAACGATTGCCGGCAACATGGCGACCCTGCTTCAGCGACCTCCCGCCCACACCGCTCAGGCCACGTCAGTTCAGACCATGTCAGCGCATACCGTTCCCGCGCATACAACGAGTATAAAAGCAGCCACACAGGGTAAGACCGGTTGTCACTCGACACTGAGGAGTAGGCAGATTGAGACCTCAGTGCCGAGAGACAGTTCTTGCAATATAGAACACGATACTGGTACGTCTCGAGTGAGGGGAGTAGGCAGATTAAGACCCCGAACTCGAACCGAACCTTACCACTCTTGATAATGGCTCCAAAATGGGTGCCGAAACGTCGAGTTTTAAATTCTCAACGCGGTTCTTCCCGAGAACTCAGTAATTTTCATATATATTTATATATATATATATATATATATATATATATATATATATATATATATATATATATATATATATATATATATATATAGGTATATGGTTTCAGTTGTTTTCCGGGTTTGACTCCGCGTTAAATATTTTTGGTTTTTAGAAAAACCATTGTTTTGACGACGTTTCGGCAAGGTCACACTTGCCATTGTCAAGTCAAATTTCAAATTCAATATATAGGTATATATATATATATACATACATTATATATATATATATATATATATATATATATATGTATATATACATTATATATATATATATATATATATATATATATATATATATATATATATATATAATATATTTTTTTAACTGCCCATTATTCAATTCCGTACATCACAGTCATACAAGTCTATCTTTAAATAAACATTCCAAATACTCCATTTTTGTCCTACTAAGTTTTAACTTTTTTTCCTGAAAAGCTTGTCTCCACTGTACCAGTTAGTTTTTTTAACTTCCCTCAATATTTTCTACTAAGACTACATCATCGGCATACATTAAGCATCATTAAATGTTTCCTTTTAGTTTCCCTGTCATCTAATACAACACCAATGGGAATAAAATAATGACTATGGACAAAGCACCGAGCATTTATGCAATCCTACTTTCACATAAAATTTAACAGTTTCCGTACTCTAGAATTTTGTCATTTTTTATCCTTCGCAGCATTAATATTTTAAATAGGCATATTTAACGGACAGTCCAAGTTATTATCTACCAGTCTACTGTAAATAGTAGCAGATACATAAAAGATCTGTTAGATAGCGTCACTATCTCAATTTCTTATAAAATGTGACATTCCCTGTTTTTTTCCTTCACCCTTCAAATAAGGACAAAGCACCGAGCATTTATGCAATCCTACTTTTACATAAAATTTAACAGTCACCACACTCTAGAATTTTATCATTTTCATCTCCTAATTTGATTTAAATCTTTTGCTTTCTTTGCTTTATGTTTGGCTCTTTTATATATATATATATATATATATATATATTTATATATATATATATATATATATATATATATATATATATATATATATATATATATATATAACTGTTTTGGATGGGTTGGAGTCAATATTACATAGGGCTATTGGTTAACTATTTTTTTATTCTCGAGCTTTCAATTGTGTTTACAATTATTATCAAGAGCTAAAAAAGACAAAATACTTACAAGGTTGAACTAAAAAGAAAAAACAATTTTTGTTAACTTACCAAATAAAAATTAGTTTGGTAAGTAAAAATCACTACTTACATGTTCAAAATATTTAATACAAAAATGTTTTTATCTAATAAATGTTTCTCTGAAAAATTTTTATAATTTTGAAAACATTTTTTTTTTAATATAAGAATAATTGAATTTATAAATAAGTTCAAATAGCAACCAATTACAAATAGCCTCAATGTCATAAATGCCAACATAAAATTTTTATTTTTGACAATTATATTGCCAAAAGTAAAACTTCGTTTAAACATTGTTTTTTGTTTAGTAACAAAAAGAAGAAGATTTATTCACCCTTGACAGATGTCTGAAAGAATGTGATAGATATATGGAGAATTAAATATGACATTTTACAAGTTTTATATATAAATCATAAAGAAAGAATATAATTATAAATTTTGCTTAAATTTTGAATTTCAGATCTTTTGTTTAAACTCTTATCATTTTTGCTAATACAAACCATTTCCAAAAAAGTCCTTTTAAATTTATTACTTTCACTACATAAAATTTTAATGTTATCAAAATCCATAATATGGTCTTTATCGATTACATGTTCTGCCAAAGCACAAGATGGTTTTTTAATTCTGCAATCACTTTTGTGAGAAATAATGCGATTTGAAAGATTTCTTCCGGTCTCACCAACATATTCAGCCTCACACTGAGTACAACTAATGCTGTATACTAAATTCGTTTTTTCAAATTTGTCTATAGGATATTTAGTTTTAGAATATAAAGATGAAATAGTTTTGATGTTCTTTGTTGCTATTTTTATATTGTCAATAACCTTTAGTGTTTGTATTAATTTAGGTGTTAATGATGGTATAAAAGGTAGTGAATGATAATAGATGTTCTGATTGTTAGATACAATGTTTTGAGATTGAGCAAAAAATGGTGTTAAATTATTTATATTACCAATATTAGAAAAAAGCATCCTATGTAGCATATCTGGAGGATAAGAGTTTTCAATTAGAATATTTTTTAATAACTGAAGATCTTCCTGTAGATAATCTGGATGAGAAAGTTTTAAAACACGTTCTTTTAATCCTGTTATAAGGTTCATTTTCATCTTATTTGGATGGTGAGAGTAATAGCTTATAAATCTATTACTACATATGGGTTTTCTGAACCATCTGGTTTTCAACATATTGTCTGTATTTCTTACAATTCTCATGTCAAGGAATGGTAGAGAATTATCTACCTCTTCCTCAACTGTGAATTGTATTTGTTGATTATGACTGTTGAAAATGTTGACTGTTTCATGAATTTTGTGTTTAGGAAGTGCCAAAACTAAATCATCTACATATCTCTTAATAAAAGGAATGAAAAAAGTGCAATTACTGATACAATCACTGATAACATCATCCATGACATAGCTACTTAGAATGGGTGAAAGACTAGATCCCATAGGACTACCAAAAATTTGTTTATAAAATACACCATTAAATATAAAAATATTAGAATCAAAAACAAAGTTGATAAGTGTTTTGAAATGTAATAAGTCAATATTAGTGTATTTGTTATCAACTTTGTTTTTGATTCTAATATTTTTATATTTAATGGTGTATTTTATAAACAAATTTTTGGTAGTCCTATGGGATCTAGTCTTTCACCCATTCTAAGTAGCTATGTCATGGATGATGTTATCAGTGATTGTATCAGTAATTGCACTTTTTTCATTCCTTTTATTAAGAGATATGTAGATGATTTAGTTTTGGCACTTCCTAAACACAAAATTCATGAAACAGTCAACATTTTCAACAGTCATAATCAACATATACAATTCACAGTTGAGGAAGAGGTAGATAATTCTCTACCATTCCTTGACATGAGAATTGTAAGAAATACAGACAATATGTTGAAAACCAGATGGTTCAAAAAACCCATATGTAGTAATAGATTTATAAGCTATTACTCTCACCATCCAAATAAGATGAAAATGAACCTTATAACAGGATTAAAAGAACGTGTTTTAAAACTTTCTCATCCAGATTATCTACAGGAAGATCTTCAGTTATTAAAAAATATTCTAATTGAAAACTCTTATCCTCCAGATATGCTACATAGGATGCTTTTTTCTAATATTGGTAATATAAATAATTTAACACCATTTTTTGCTCAATCTCAAAACATTGTATCTAACAATCAGAACATCTATTATCATTCACTACCTTTTATGTAGTGAAAGTAATAAATTTAAAAGGACTTTTTTGGAAATGGTTTGTATTAGCAAAATGATAAGAGTTTAAACAAAAGATCTGAAATTCAAAATTTAAGCAAAATTTATAATTATATTCTTTCTTTATGATTTATATATAAAACTTGTAAAATGTCATATTTAATTCTCCATATATCTATCACATTCTTTCAGACATCTGTCAAGGGTGAATAAATCTTCTTCTTTTTGTTACTAAACAAAAAAGAATGTTTAAACGAAGTTTTACTTTTGGCAATATAATTGTCAAAAATAAAAATTTTATGTTGGCATTTATGACATTGAGGCTATTTGTAATTGGTTGCTATTTGAACTTATTTATAAATTCAATTATTCTTATATTAAAAAAAAAAAATGTTTTCAAAATTATAAAAATTTTTCAGAGAAACATTTATTAGATAAAAACATTTTTGTATTAAATATTTTGAACATGTAAGCAGTGATTTTTACTTACCAAACTAATTTTTATTTGGTAAGTTAACAAAAATTGTTTTTTCTTTTTAGTTCAACCTTGTAAGTATTTTGTCTTTTTTAGCTCTTGATAATAATTGTAAACACAATTGAAAGCTCGAGAATAAAAAAATAGTTAACCAATAGCCCTATTATTGACTCCAACCCATCCAAAACAGTTATATATTTGTTCCAAACGAGTCACAAGTACTTCTTTTTTCTTATTCTTATATATATATATATATATATATATATATATATATATATATATATATATATATATATATATATATATATATATATATATATATATATATATATATATATATATGTTTGCTTCTCTCTACCTGGTATCAACTCGATTGTATATAGATTTTTATACGCTTCTGCTTTAGCTTTTGCTATTGCTACTTTTGTTTCCGTTTGGTGACCTTATAGATTTGAAAATCTGAGTAAAACCTATTTTCTTGCCACTGTTTGTATTGTTTTCTCTTCTCCTTAATGTTTTCTTAAACCTTGACCACTACCAGGTTTTTTATTCTCAAATTTCTTTCCTGAGATTTTCTAAGTATTTCAATAGTAGTAACTCTAATAATAAGAGCCCCATTTTCCTTCAAATTATATTAGAACATACTAATAGTTAGACTTCCCAAGAGCTAAATAAATATATTATAATTTAAATTTATGTGTATTGTTGGTTGCCTAACTAGTTGTTAGTATACTAATTTCATAATTATTATTATGGTTGATATGTTGTCACTGAGACCACAGAATACTAATCACATTGTGATTAGTATTCTGTGCTGAAACCACCTGAGACTGAGATAAAATTTAAATAATGTATTGTTGACTATTGTTTGTTACTGTTTTTATATTCGTTGGCACTGCGCAAACAATAAAAAAATACGATCTCAGTTGGACTCTCGTTTATATTGCTGGTATCGTCGCCAAGTGGCCAGGGTAGCCAGTCGCCACAAGTGGAACTGTAGACACTGGCGACGCCTCCAATTCGGGCCCGTCGGGAAGTGGTCGCCAAGTGAGGTACCTGCCATTCGTTTTAAAAGAATTAATTGGAAACGTCGCTGGCTACGCCGCCATGGCATCCCGGTGAGGTATGGCCCTATATGTACCGTCACTCATTCAGTCGCCAACCAGTCGCTACTTTGAAAACTAGGAAGCAAAATGAGTTTTGACACCGAAAGATTTATTGTAGAAATCGAAAATCGACCATGTTTGTGGAACAGTGCGTCAAATGATTATTCAGATCGCAACTTAAAAATTAAATGTTGGGAGGAATTAGTTAATATATTTCAAGATAAAGAAGAAATGAGTAACCAAGAGAAAAAACAACTATGTAAGTACAATGATTTATTATCAGTTTATAACATAAAATATATGTTAATTATTTATAATATATGTTAATTATAATGTAATAACCCAAGAAAAAAATTTCCTAACCTAAGAATCCGTGCTCTAATTATATATTTGATATTATTACAGATTTATCATGCATTATTATATTAGGTATAATCTGTAATAATAAAAAATATAATATAATTAGGGGACGGATTCTTAAGTTATTAAATATTTTCCTAACAATTAGTCCTATATACCTATTATATATTTCTTTCTTGCCATGGTAGTGGGTGATTAACAAAATATTCTGCCAGTTTGTCTCGAAATGTAAGTGCTGTTCTACCTCCTCTATTTCGTTCTTGATCTGTAGCAGTTTGGAACCCCGGTATCGTCAAAGTATCGTCGTATGAATAGCCATCTCTTGACCGTACAAAATTGTGCAAAATGCAACATGTCTTTACTATTTTTTTGCTAATTCTATATGTACATTCAATGGTCTGTGAAATATTCTCCACTTATTGGATAATATACCAAATGTGCATTCAATGAAACGGCGCGCCCTGGATAAACGATAATTGAAAATTTTTTGCTTGTAACTATGATTGTGTCCTCCATATGGTCTCATAAGATTTTCGTGTAAACCAAAGGCTTCATCTCCTACTACCGTATATGGAATGTAGTCACCATTTTCTAGTGGTTTGGCTTCAGGAATATTTAGAGAATTGCTAACAAGGTTCTGGTAAAAAGAAGTTTCTTTGAAAATTCCCGAATCACTGCTTTTTCCATACGCTCCGATATCTACAAATGTGAAATTATAATTAGCATCACATATTGCAAGTAAAACAATGGAAAAGTAATGTTTATAGTTATAGTACAGCGATCCGGAATTTATCGGTTGAATTAGTCTGATATGTTTTCCGTCGATAGCACCGATGCAATGTGGAAAATTCGAGTTTTTTTCAAATCCATTTGCAATTGTTTCCCAATCGTTTTCTGTGTTTGGCATAATTATAAATTTTTCTTGATGTTGGCATATTATGTCGCACACTTCTCTAATTATAGTACAAATCGTTGTATAACCAAGTCTGTAGTTGTAATAGAGTTCTTTGAACGTACATCCTGATGCAAGATACCTAGAACAAAAAAATAATTAAATTATCTCGTCAATTTATTTTTATCTATTATGTATATTATAAATATCTATATTTATTATATATCAATTTTCATTTGTTTCAGGTGTTGCTTTACAGAAAAAGTGGAAAAGTATACGAGGGTGTTATACAAGGGAAGTTAGTCGACAAAAAAATTTAAAGTCTGGATCCGGTGGTGGATCACGAAAAAGTCAATATGTATTCTTCCAGCAGCTGCAATTTTTAAAACCTGTGGTAGCTATTAAGGAACCAGAGCCCGTTGCTGGTGACGAATCTGTGGAGAATATTGAAACAGACAGGGAGGTGGTACGATGTCCCAAAAGGAAAAAAACAAAAGATACCACTACAGAACCTGAGAAGGATAAATTCCTTGAAACACTTAACAGAAGTATTGAAATGAGAGAAAAACATGAGGCCAATAGTGAGGACGAAGATAAACTATTTTTGCTATCTTTGTTAGGTACCCTAAAAAAAGTACCTCAAGAAAAAAAAAATGGTTACGAGGATTCAAATGATGACCTTGCTTGACAATGCCACCCGTAATATTGAGTCTCCGGGCAGTTATGGGCACCAGGGGACTTATGGACACCCATATCAGCAAAGTTCGTCGTCCCAATCACAACAAGTGCATAATTCTACTCATCACTTTGGATATTCTTCTCGTCCTGGAGGATCTGAAATGCCACATTCTTCCTACCAGTCACCCGCATCCGTATCCAATTTTTCCGAAGAATCATCAATTCTTGATATATATGACTTATAAATAATTTAAATTTTCTACTTAATTTTATTTAATGTGTAATAGTTTAAATGTAACCATACTAGAAATAAATGTTTACTTACCTCAATGTTACAAAGAGTTTTTCTTCTGGACTCACGGATTTTCTTAACAGAGTATCTTGTTTAGTCAGATCATCCCGACATAAGCTCAATAATTCATTAAATGATGCCACTGACATTCTCACGTAATTGAAAAATTTTTCGGGATATTTCATTAAATCTTCATATAATTTGACAAAAACACCACTTTGGCTTCGATTTGATATAAAAGGATGTACCCATATTTTTTCCTTCTTCTTCTGCTTAATATTTTTACGACGTACATAAAAATAATTTAACAGTGCGATTTCTTCCACGTCCATTTCTGTCTACATAACGAGAGTGACTGTGGTGATCGCTGGCGGCGTTGTTGGCGACGTGTTTTGGCGACCTACGGTGGCCAGGAGTAGCCGTGGCGACGTCGCTGGCTACGTCGCCATGGAGTCCTAGTGAGGTATGGCCCAAATCTGTCGATTGGCGACACTTTATAAATCATTGGAGCAGCAATATAAATTGATACTGTTCTGAAACTATTTGCTTGTGGCACCTTAAAGTAATGTGATGTACAAAACATTGTTTGTATTTTGAGAACGATTTCAGAAGTGGAAATTGAAACATCAATAAACTTATTTTAAACTTTAATTGTGGCTTATTTAGGTATATTAAAATAGTAATAAAAGAAATTAAATATCTATTAAAGTTTTTATTTAAAAATCATATATTCGTTTTGGAAATTTTGTTGCTTAATAAATTACTACAATTCTTTTTTAGTGCATTTTATAAGTATTTTTATGCCTTTGTTGTGCATAAATTACTTATGTGAAAGATTGTGTAAGAAGCTTGCCTTACAGATTTTTGCCATGTGCAGATTGGCTACTTCTGTGAGTTGAGATATTCTTAGGACAGTTTATTTTGGAATGGTTCGTAGTATACTGACATATTGCATAATTCTTTGAGGAAACTCGTCCTATACATATAAAATTTTCACTTTTCAAAAAGCAGCAATCCTAATTGACTCAGCAGAATATCGCGCCAGCTGCAAACCCTTGTTTAAAAGGAATGACATTCTTCTCTCTATATACAAGATGTATAAACACATGCTGATCAACATCAGCACAATACAAGAAACAAAAGTTATATCAGGGCAAAACACTTCTTGATGGAACACTGTTTCTATAGTATACAGGAATTTGTTTTTTTGAGCTCTGAGTGTGGTCGTTTTTATGAAAATTTACACATTATACTATTTTACACCTAACTGAATTGTTTTTTTATATTTTTATATTTCTATTTTTCACTGTATATATATGATATATTATGTGTTTTTGTATTATTTCTTAGTTATTTACTATACTTCATCTAATTTACTTACCGTTGCACGTCATAAGCGTCATAGCCCGTGAGGTCACATGATACCAACACGAAATATTTAGGCGGTAGGTGTGTTCTTTTTTAGAATCACTTTGCCGGGTACACTGGCATTATAACCACTAGACATATTTTATTATATACGCGTAGAAATAATATTTAAGATATCTATTAATGTTAACTTAAAGAAATAAACAATAATATGTTTCATTTAATTTGTATAAATGCATTATATAGCGTTTTTATGAAGAAAATTTATTCGGAACACACTGTAACTGTAATCGAACGAAGGTGATATTTTGGCATCAATTGGTAACACTTTTTATTTTACATTTTACATAAAATAAAATAAATATCTATGTATTCCATTTTACATCTTTATACGACGCATACAAGCGGCTCAAATTGTTTTTAACAAGATTATTTTTTAACTCTTGTTTTGTTTCTATTTATATACAATAAATATTAATTTGTTTCGTTGTATAATCCACTTTTGCAATAATTATGTGACCTTTTTGATTTAAAATGGATTCAGGATTTTTTTATACTTTGGCAACTATGTCAACTTCGATCTCTGTCAATGATAATGACGTGCAACGGTAAGTAAATTAGATGGACTTTATGTATACTTAACTGACTTATTTATGTTGTGAGATGACATGTAGTGTTTACTATGTAAAAATTGTCAATAAACGTGTCTATCTATCTATTTCTTTTCTAAATCTATACGTACGTCATAACATTAAGCGTAAACAAGGTCGGTTGTGGACTGGTCTTATATTCAAGTTGCTTAACCAATTGAGTCGAAAAGTAAAAGCTTACGAAATACAATATTTTACAGACACTTTTTAGGTTGCAACTGGATGGACTACTGTCAAATCGTATACGATAAGGATATAGAACAGCCCATTTAGATAAGGCGAAAAGCTCAGACTAAGGTTCAAGAAGCCGCCCATGCAAATTTATTTAAACTTTTTTTTGAACAAATTTGAAAAGTCAACTTTTTCGGCTGGAGCAATTTTTTATATTTTTTGGATGATTCTGAACAAAAAGGTTCCTTGCAATTTTTGTCTAAGTTGATTGTTTTCGAGTTATAAATAAATTTAAAACCGAAAGAAACGAAAAATTACGATTTTCAAGGCTCGAAAACATATTATTTTTGAAATTAACAAGTATTTAAATTCAAGTTCAAATATTCTTCTATTAGCTACTTATGAATATTTTAGGCTTATTTTATAACATTGTTTTTAATTGTGAATGAAGCGCTTATTAGCATACATCTATAATTACCATGTGCACGTCCTGTTAAAAGCGCTTCATTAAGGGATATAGCCATAGAGATAATAAGAATAGACTATATATTGTCTCAAAGTGACTAGTCTGTACAGGGTAAATGCACAACATCGATGCCATACTTCTTTGCAAACTTGTATTAAAATAAACGTCACTTCTTACTACTTAGCCTAATCCATTACTACTTAGCCTAATCCATCTTTTGTGTTGAGGGTAGCTTAAGTACTAATGCCCACTAACGACCCTGCCTGGTTTCCTTCTGTCAGTGGTTCTCAAACATAAATAATATTTGCTACAACATTCTTCTTCTTGATGTGCTCATCCGTTACGAATATTGGCGATCATCATGGCAATCTTTATCTTATCTTCAGCAGCGCGGAAAAGCTGTAGAGATGTTGTATTGAATCAGATTCTGAGGTTCTTTAACCAAGATGTTCTTCTTCTTCCTGGACCATGTTTTCCAAATATTTTTTCTTGCAGGATGGCTTGAAGGAGAGCATATCTGGATTCATTTCACATAATATGTCCGAAGAACTGTGACTTTCGAGATCTGATGGTGGTCAGTACCTCTCGGTTCTTATTCATTCTTCTGAGGACCTCCTCATTTGTGACTCGGTCAGTCCACGGGATCTTAAGCATTCTCCGATATAGCCACATCTCAAATGCTTCCAGTTTTCTGCACATATCTTCGTTCAAGGTCCACGATTCAACACCATAAAAAAGGACAGAGAAGACGTAGCATCGCAGCATTCTTAGTTTTGTATCAAGAGAGAGGTTGTGACTCTTGAAGAGGGCCCCCATCCGATTGAAATGGATTAGCTTTTCCGATGCGTGCTCTAATCTCCTGGTTGTTGGTGCATTCTTAATTTATTATGGTGCCGAGGTAGTTGTAGTGCATCACTCTTTCTACAGGGGACTGGTTGACGTAGAGTTGACCTTCTGTTATTTTTTTCTTGCTAATTATCATAAGCTTTGTCTTCTTAACGTTTATATTGAGTCCATATTGTTGACTGTAATACGTGATTTTGTTCATAAGAACTTGTAGGTCTTCTAAGTTGTCCGCAAATACTATGGTGTCATCTGCATATCTAATGTTGTTTAGCCGATAACCATTTAGTACAATACCTTTTTCAGTTTCGTGCAAAGCTTCAATAAATATTCTTTCAGAGTACAGATTGAAGATTCGAGGAGACAAAATACAGTCTTGCCTGACTCCACGCATGATTTTCACATAGTCAGTGTGTTCATCTTCAACTCTGAGATTTGCTGTCTGATTCCAGTAGAGACTTCTAATTATTTTCAGATCTTGGTTGTTAATTCCTGTTTCTTTTAGTATTTGCATCATCTTGGCGTGCTGTACTCGATCAAACGCTTTCTCGTAGTCAACCAAACATACGTATACGTCGCAGTTGACGTCTCTTCATCTCTGGAATAAGACTTGTACTGAGAACAAAGCCTCTCTAGTACCAACAGCATTTGTGAACCCGAACTGGTTGGGGGAAATTTGACTTTAACACAGCTTGTAGATTCTCTTATGAATTATCTTTAGGAACAATTTTAGGAGATGCCTCATGAGGCTTATAGTATGGTAATCTTCGCATTTTTTGGCTCCTGATTTTTTTGGAAGTGCCATAAACTCAGATTTTAGCCATTAGGTATTTCTCCAGAGTTGTATATGTTGAATATCTTTGCGATTATTGCTATTGATTCGTTGTCCATTAGTTTGAGTAGTTCTGCTTGTATATTATCAGGGCCTGCCGCTTTGCCATCTTTTAACTATGTTATTGCGGAGTAAACTTTCTGCTGTAATATTCTTGGTCCATCATTTACCTCTTCTTCTAGCTCAAAGGTGTTATCTCTTTGGTCTTCACATAGTTTTTCTAGATATTCTTTCCACGTTCCAGGATTTCATCCTCGTATCAAGGTCTTTCAGCATACGTAGGTCGTATGATTGTGCTTTCCTTTTCTGCACTGTTTTGAGTTTTACTCGAAATATTCCCACCAGTGAAACGTGGTCTGTCTCTAAGTCTGCTCCAGGATAAGTCTTGACAGATGTAAAGCTATTTCGGAATCTTTTATTTACTAAAATATAGTCTATTTAATTCCTAATAATTCTCCCGGGTCTGTCTTGAGGGGATTTCCACGTGTACAGCTTGCAAGGTGGTAATTGGAAGAATGTGTTGGTGACAGTTCTGAGTCTTCTGCGAATTTTTCTAGGAGGTCTCCTCTCTCGTTTCTGACTCAAAGTTCATGTGCTCCAATGTACTGTGTCTTATCTCCAGCTCCAATTTTGGCATTAGAATCGCCCATAATGATGAGAACTTCCTGTCGAGGAATTTTCTGTATGATACTGTTGATGTTCTGATAGAACTCAATTGCTTCTTCCTTCCCTTTGTCTGCAGTGGGAGCATAGACTTGGGATGATGTTTATATTAATAGGGTTGGCTTCTACTTGTAGAACCATCACTCTCTCTGATATTGGTGTAAAGTTAGTAACGCATTTGGCAACCTTAGGTGATACGATAATTCCAACTCCATATTCATGTGATCCATCACTTTTTCCCGAGTAATATACCTTGTGATCTTCTATTTGTATTTCTCCAGAATCTGGCCATCTCATTTCTGCTATTCCCATGATTTCAATATGCATTCTCTTCATCTCCTGTATTGCATTGTGGATTTTTCCTGCTTTGTGTAAAATTTTGACATTCCATGTACAGATTTTGATATTCTTTCTGCACTTCAATTCATTATCTTTTGGTAAACTCAAAACTGTCCTCCCCGGAGACCCGATCGGAGAACTTACTCCGAAATTTATTTTAGTATTAAGCATTGCCATGATTGATTGACTAGGGCGTATCTCTGTGGATCTTTAATGGAGTGCTTCCCCATCCTTATGCCGTTGATCAAATCTTTGGTTCATCCACCTTCGAGGCCGATTTCACAACCTCAGGACAAAAGAGTGTCCTACCACTTACCAACTCATCCGCCCGAAGCCGTTGGTCAGTAAGTGGGGGATTGCTTATACCGGCAATCGGTCGGTGAATGACTCGTCACACTGAATGACTCACCACACTGAAGAGTATGAGGTAGAAGGAAATATAGTGACCCGTCTGCCCTCGGAAACCTAATAGCCATTCGGGGTCGGAAGAAATAAGAGTTAGCCAAGAGAGGCTGATAGGAATGATTAAAGACATATCACTCAAGACAAGATGAAAAAGAGTAATTTGTGAAGGCCCTTATGATGCGCCAGGTGCGTTTCATATGCACCTTGTGTTTCCGCTCATACCTCGGGGTGTTGACTACAGACTGTATGGCTCGACCAGCATGCCATAGCATGGAGGATAGGGTGCGCGTCATTTTTACAATGGAGACACCCCCACTCCATGGCCTGACATCATGCTACAACATACTTGGGTTAAATTAAAATAAATTAGAAATGCCTTTTATTTATGTCATACAAGCAGTTTGTTTTTAATTTTACAGTATTGTGCTAGCGATACAAACCATTTGTTTAAAGATTTAAATAAAATCGAATAAAACTAAAATAAAAAGAAACATTTTATTTATGTATTGTTCTGTTTAAAAGTTAAGAAGGGAAGGACTTTTAAAAACCGCACTGTATATGTTGGCAGTAACAAAACGTAGAAATATCCGAAAATAAAACAAATAAATAAGTTGAAAATAAAAGAAGTAATTGTATTTAATTTAGTGTGTAAGTAATAGTAATTGTACACCATTATATTTAGTTCCGTTTTCTGTCAATCGCTGTCATATTTAGTTTCTGCTTCACTATCATCATCATCATTATTATCGTCACTGTCATCACTATCTCCGTTATTTATATTTATAATAATTGGTTCGATATCATCCAACAAATTGTCAATTTCCCACATTTTTTTTTTCTGTTGCTGTTACGTGGTTTACGTAGTTTTTCCATTTCTCTGACGTAATGACCTGGTACGCTCCTGTAATTAAATTTCGCATTTCAGCTTCTTTAAAATTCGCGTTTCATCCAGCTATATACCGTTTCTCTTCAATACAAACCATTTCGATGGGATTGAGTTCACAGTGATAGAGTGGGAGCCTCAGAATCTTCACATTGTGCTTTTTGGCAATATCTTCTATTATGTATCTGTCATATTTTACTTTGAAGGCCTTGACTACATCAAGTAACTCGCATTTTAGGTAGTCTTCTTTAAAAAATAGGTCCTTTGACAGAAGCCATTCTTAAATATCTTTTTTTAGTGTTGAACTATTGGGAATTTGTTCTGACTTTCTGCTGTGATAGGAGGCATTGTCCATTACCACAACAGTTTTTTCTGGCAAATTTAGCATTCAGTTATTTTCGAACCAATCTTCGAAGGTCGGTCCATCCATTTCGTCGTGGTAGTCCTGAGTATTTTTCTTTGCCAAAAACGTGAGCTCTGCTCCATCAACAAATCCACTGGTAGATCCTGCGTGCAATAAAACGAACTGTGTACCACGAGCTGTTGGAGCTTTTAATCCTGTTGTCAATCCACGAACAAAAGCATCGCGATGAGATGTAATTGTTTTATCAACCTATTCTTTTTTCACACTGTGCCCGATATTTACACATGATTCATCCAAATACACTATGTTGCATCCTTCTGCACGGTATTTACGAATTGCCCGTAAATAACGATGACGCTATGAGATGATTTCTGGTTTTTCAATCAAAATTAAATTTCTGCCACGTTTTATAAACACAAAATCCATATTACTCAGCAAGCGATGTAGCGTGGCCCGTGAAAAGTTGGGCAAAGTTTCTTCGACATTTACAACAGCTGATATGGTACTTATTGTTGGTGGTATGTTGTCACGAAAAAATTGATAAACTATTCTACGAATTTGGCCCCTGACACCTTCATCGTACTTGTTGTCACGAGAATTACCAACCTTTTGCTTCTTGGGCCTGCTCTTTGGAGATTGTAATCCAGCAGGTGATGAATATTCCTGTCGTATGCGAAACAGAGTCTTTTCGCAAACACCACTCATTTCTGACACTTTCCTAATTACACTTGATACAGAATCGTTGTTATCCTGATTAAGATGATAATTAATAATATTCATTAGTATTTGCTTCTCTGAAAGTTTCAGAGCTTTTCCACGTTTCCATTTAACATTTTCTTCCATAAAGTTAGCATTGCATATCTTACACTGTACAGACTAGTCACTTTGAGAAAAAGTATAGGCATCCTGAGCAAAATAGTAAAACGCGGAGTACTCGATCGGTGGTCTCTCTTTAGCACCTAGCATAATAAATACACCTACCACCTCCAACAGAGCGGAAAAAAGTGTCTAGGAAAGTTATCCTCAGAGGATGTAGACAACAATATGTTCCCGGGATGTCCAGCGAGTTTACTTTTAGCAAAGTAAAGATTGACTGCGAAGTGGCCCTCCAACAGGTGAGTCAAGCTAGAAAGGACAAACGGATCGAAACCCTAAGAAAAATGGACATAACAAATAGTAGCAAAATAGCATGAAATCTTGTTAAAAAACTTGCGATGATCACAAGAAACATAAATAAACCACTTTGCAAGATTATATCAGACCAAGTGCTTCTCAACTCCTTGTTAATGCAAGAACTAAGAACCGATTTAAAGATCCAAACACTAGAAGAAGACTAAATCGAGACAAACCTCCTAGAAACTCAATTTATGTACGACGAGACAGTCGTGAAGGAACTGTACGACGGTATGAATAGGTTAAAAAACGGGAAAGCTGCAAAGGACAAGAAGCAAAAAAAAATGGATCTTATAATAATATATGGCTCTATGACACGTGCTGTAAAGCCTGAGAAATTCTTAAATCATGAAGGGAATCTAAAAAATAGCCTTATTAAAACCAGGAAAGGTCCCTGTAAATCCCAGTAGCTACAGACCTATTTCCCTGTTGTGTCACTTTTTCAAACTATACGAGGGAGTCATCCTGGCCAGAATAGAAAAAAATGTCGACAGGCACCTCATTTCACATCAAGGAGGATTCAGATCCGGTAAATCTTGCACCGGTCAGGTCCTCGCACTAACAGAATATATTGAAGAGCGCTTCGAAGAATAACTTATAACAGAAGCTGCTTTCGCAGATCTGATAGCAGCCTATGACACAGTAACGTACAAGACATTGCTCTGCAAATTATATAGCACTCTTAATGACCAAGA
Source organism: Diabrotica undecimpunctata (assembly GCF_040954645.1). Classification (NCBI taxonomy): domain Eukaryota; kingdom Metazoa; phylum Arthropoda; class Insecta; order Coleoptera; family Chrysomelidae; genus Diabrotica; species Diabrotica undecimpunctata. The sequence goes on along the minus strand of NC_092805.1, from coordinate 86,908,365 downwards.
TTTAGGTAGGAACATACATTGTAGAGAATTAAAAAAAAACGGTCTCCCACAGTGAAGTATTTTTGCACCACTGCTTTTCAACGACCAACCCACACCGACTGAAACCACGCAATTCCTCTAAGCTGATGATCTCGCAATATGCATTCAAGCGGAGGTTTTGAAGAAGTGGAAGAGGAACTTAAAACTGCCTTAAAAACAATGACTGCGTACTATCTGTAGAATTTCAACTGCTGAGTATGCGTATCCCGTTTGGAATAGATCTGCCTACACCAAACAAGTTGATACTGTGCTAAATGAGACCTTATTCTTGGGTGTCTTACGAATGTGATTGTGCAAGAATATTTCATGGGAATATTTTTTTCGAACGAACGTAAGCTTTCCGTCTTTAGTTTAGAGAAATAAGGTAAAAAGTACGCTGTTGGAGACTTTGACCCGGTATCTGATAAGTTTTATGGACATGGATAATCAAAACCTCTATGTTTTCTGCAGTGGTTGCGGTGGACTTTTTAATGTACGTATTACAACTTTAAAAGTCCAAGAATGCATCATTTAAGAACTTTCATCTACCAGTAAAAAGTAAAGCGTTTTGAACGGATTTGGAGGTAACTATTTGATAAAATACGTTTAAATCTTTACAATGGCGATTTTCAAATGTTGATTTACTAATTTTTTTCGTAGAAAACTGTAAAAAACCTAAGATATCTTAATTTTCAATAAATATTAATAACTATTATAAAAAGATAACTACAATATTGAAATTGCGTGGAAAGTTGGGTCTCATAGTGTTAAAAATGTGGTTAAAATTTCAGAGTGAAAAAATGAACTTAGAATAATTCTACAGATAGCATAAGCAAGAGAGAGCGACAGATTCTTTCAAAACAAAAGAATTTAAAAAAAGATAGAAAAAATTATTTCCAACATTGACAAACTTGATTGCAAAACATTGCAATTTTTTCCTTATAAACAGTTTGAATTACTTTTTGCTATTTCCCGGAGAAAAATTAATTTTCATATTCGAAAAGCTGATAAGTTTAAAATAGTTTTCCTACGATTATTCTGGACGAACTCCTTTTTTTAAATCGGCGATATCTAAAAATTAAATATGAAATTAAACTCGAACTTTAAAATATCCCCAGTTCTTGTTGATGGATTTCGACATTTCTTCTTATAATTTGTATTAAGTCTTTACGTAAATTACGAATATGCTAATAAATTTAATGTTAAATTATTCAAACAACTTTTAAATTGTTCAAACAATTTTTGGAAAAAAATAAGACATTTTTAGGATGGTTTTTGTTGACAAAGCAGAGGAATAGATCATTTACAGTTAAATTTTAAATGACTTAATATTGTAAACATGTAATTTGATAAATATTTATTGTTGTACGTAAATAATATCCTATTGAAATATTATTAACAATTTTAATTTTATAAATTATTTACAATAATTTATTGTAAATTTAAGTGCAAGTGATCAATTCCTATGGTGTACCTACACATTAAAAAAGAAACTTCATAATCCATCAACAAAAACCGGAGATTTAGTTTATAGCGCAAAGTACCTCCTCCACTATTCCAAGCTGAACGAATTTTATATGCATTTTGAAGCTTTGTAGACGACCCTGTTCAAAGACAATCTTTTCAAACCTTTGTACATTAGAACTCCAGTCCTTGATCTTTTAAATGCCACTAATTAAGTTTCTTAATTGTTATAAACAAACAAGCTATGAATTTAAAAAGAGTGACGAATTTCGTTCCTAATTGTCGTAGGACAACTTTTTTTAACGTGTGAAAAAATGGCAGCTTTTTGAATATGAAAAAATGATTTTTTCCCGGGTAATAGCGAAAATGTTATGCTTTATGTTTATGAGCAAAAAATTGCAATGATTTTTCAATTAAGACTTGCAATGTTAAAAATGTTTTTTTCTAACTTTTTTACATTTTAAAATAAAATAACTCTGTCTTGCTTATGCTATTCGTAGAATCATTCTAAGGTCATTTTTTCTGACTTATATCATTGCGAAATAAGTTTTTGGCATAAACAAATTTAATAACTTTTAAGCTATTAAATGAATCACTTTGAAATATTAACCACATTTTTATTACTATAATACCTAACTTTCCACGTAATATCAAGGTTCTAGGTTTAATTTTATAATAGTTATTAATATTGATTATTAATTAAGAATTTTTAGGTTTTTACAAGAAAAAAACAGGAACTTTGTGGTGTTTATCGTAACTTATAACTGGATCATCTGTTGACAAAAAACCAAAAAAATTTCATTAGTTTATGGGGTTCTCTAGGCTGTAACGTCGAAATATTGTTCATTTTATCGTTTCTCAAATTTTAGAAGTAAAAAAGACAAATTTTTTGAATTTTTGACTAATTTGATGTTAAATTTGATGTAAAATAAATTATAACAGCAAGAAGTGTGCAAGATTTGAAAAGGATCGATTAAGTAGTTTTTGAGATAAAGTGAAAAGCGGCTTGAAAAAATTATTCCGAAAAAAACGTGTTTAAAAAAAAGCTTTTTTTATACTCACACAGTATCGTCTATTTCAAGCCCATATAGCGACGTGCTTTCTGCTAAAATAACTAGAGCATCTTTTTGCTCCTGCTTTCGACGAACATGCTCTCACTTACTTATCTCACTCACTTTCAAGCTCACTCACCTCACTTTTCTCATTCACCACACTCAATCACTCACCACAATCACTCACCTCATTCACTCACCTCACTCACTCATCTCACTCACTCATCTCACTCACCTCACTCACTCACCTCACTCACTCAACTCACTCACTTACCTCTCTCAGTCACCTTACTCACTCACCTCGCTCACACACCTCACTCATTCATCTAACTCACTCACCTCACTGACTCAATTCACTCACTCACCTCACTCACTCAACTTACTTACTCATAAATGCCTATAACTCTATTAATTTTACTCTGAATACTCTTTTTTGCTGGATACTCTTAATAGTTATACTATAGAATAAAAAAATATAAAAATAAATTAAAAGAAACCCCCCCTTAAATTGTTAATAGTTTAAAAAGTCCACCGAACCCACTGCAGAAAACATATAGGTTTGGATTATCGAGATTAATAAAATTCAAAATAATTGTCAAATATCTGGTCGGGTTAAAGTCACGGAAATACCTTATTTTTCTGGACTACTTATATAATTGGGGTAAATGATTTGCTTGACGTTCACAGATCTGCGTCAGTGAAGTTTGATCGAGATAAATAATGTCTCTATTTTCATCTGGGTGTTCTTTTATTGTATGCATCTCCTAATTTTGCTAATGTATCACATGTGTTTGATATACCATAACTATAATTTTTTTCACCACTTTTAGTACCATTTTTAGTATTGGATGGGACTAAGTAAAGGTATTGAGGTATTGTTCCGATCAACTGCGAACATTAACAACTTCTCCCGTGGTCTTATCAATAGTTTTCAATTTTTGTCCTACATGTTTGGCGTTTAGCAGAATGATTAATTAAAGACCTTAGAACAACTACGGTACATGCCACAAAAGTAAGTTTTAATTTTAATAAAGTCGTTTTTGTAGTAAAAAAAAGTTGTAAAATAGGTATCATAATATAATATTAAAAGATCACCACTAAAGTCATCCAAATGTTCTATTTCATTAGCTATATCATTATCTGTTCCCATATTTTCAACAACACCAATCTCTCTATAGGGATTCAGTTTAATAGGTGGTATATACCGAAGAAGCATCAAACTATTAGATATTTTTTTTGGATTTAATGGAGTGAGTTTATTATATTTAATTTTTATATCTTTTACACTCAGGTTTACAGAAGTTCTTAAACCTCTCCTACCAATATTGATAGATTTAAATTCTTCGTTCCAAATATGTTTATGAAACATTTATATTTTTTCTTTATTTTCTGTTTGATATTTTTTTATAATATTTTGGCTCTGTAACTTCTTAAACGACAGAATCATTGCTGTAAAACAAGGACACTAAAGGGTTTTTTCTTTTTGATTTTAAAACTACTTGATACCAATCAGCAGGCGTATACACCTGATTTAAATAACGACGTTTATGCTTTTCAATAATTGCGAAGTCACGATTAGAAGGAAGATGCGCCTGTCCCACAATTAAAATCTATGTTCTATTGTATTAAAGACACTTTATTTAACTAGTTGTTGACACAAACATACAATGGTCCAATTTTTGTTTTGTCCAGCGCAATTATCGCTACATACAATAAGCTTCCTAGGTTCACTAGGATTTTCCCTCAAATGCTTATATAATATACCTGCAAACTGGTCAGTTCCACTGTTAGAGGTCCAGATTTTTGTAAATAAAATGCAGGACCAACTGTCAATGAAGCAACAAGTAGAGTTTGTTGTAAATCAAAACTAATGACAAGAGTGTTTTTGTTTTCTTAGCATTTTCTACTTCATCTTTCAGGCTTTTTTGCAACGCTTCGGCCCTACGATGGTGTAGCTCAAGTTAAATCTTTAAACTGTCTGCTAATGCTCCTGTACTAGTAACATTTCTAATTCGAATATTTCGAAAGTCACATGTTTTGCAGGTATTTCCTTTTTGGGTAATTTAAATCCAATGTTAATTTCCTAGCAAAAACCGATTCTGTAGTAGCTTTCTTTTACTGGATTAGCATTTCTATCTCTACACCATTCCAGGTAATAATCGTGATAAAGAACAGAAATTTATAAATCATGATCTATGTACATTTTGTTTGGATTTTTTTGCCTACTATAATGAGTAATGTATTTTGGGATGGACTTAATATGCGTTTTTACGTTTTTACCATTACAGTAATTAACTGTATCGTAAAAAGGTAAAAACGTAAGTACCAATTATTTGCTCTGTTCTGGTGTTTGCCACATTTATCTGCATTTGGAATACTAGCACCTTCCTTCATTTGTTCGCATAAAGATTAAAGAGTTTTCGTAACAATACATCTTTGTTGGGTTTTTTGGGGTAAAGTTCTTTTTTTGGAACAGATATGATTTGGAGAAAGATACATATTTTGTTTATAAAAGATCTGTGCTTCATTTCCTTGCATATCATCTCGACATATCTTGCTACAATTACATGGAGGTCCGATTTCTCTGGCAGGTACTTGTTTTTGCCGCTTACTTACATAGCTATGGCTCAAATTTCATTTAATTTTTCTTTTATATTTAGTCTGTCTCTCTAGGTTTCCCTGGCGCCATCTTGAATAGCAATTTATAACAATCTAAAGCAAGGATGATTTAATTTGTTTCAGCCATATTACTAAAGTAGTAGTAGGTAGCTATGGTATTATAGCATTAAGAAATTATATTAACATTGTTTATAACAAATATAAAAAAGAATGTTTAAGCCACAATAATTTTACTTAAAAATGGGACAAGCCACAAATTTTAATTACTCACCTGTGGTTCACTATCTAAAGAGTGTTCACTATCACTATAACTTTCAATATAGTCTTTGTCTTTAACACTATCATCTGACTCAAAATACGAATCAGAATCTTCTGAATAATATGAATTTTGTTGATCTGTTCGACATTGTTACACTTAAAATACTTGATTTTGGTATAAAAGTAACAAGAATACTTGTAACTCATAGAGTCATCTATGAAGCAAAAGCTGGAGTTTTTTATTTTATAGGTAAATAGGAACCTAACCATTTGAAAAATGGATATAACTCATTTTTAGTAGGATTGTGGCTTGTTACGATGTTGCTTTAAGTTCTTCAATTATATTTCCAACTTCAATAACTGTAGAATTAGGATGTCTGGTGAGTCACTATTTCCTATTGCCTCACTTCCATTTTCCCCAGATCTTTTTTGACTGCATCTTTCCACCTTTTATAGGCCGTCCTACATACCTTCTCCCATCTGGTCTTTCCCAAAACACATTGTTTATAAGGCGATTGTTGATACTGCGTAACACATGTTCTGCTATCTTAGTCTATTGGTCTTTATATATCTCACTAGATTTTCCTTTTCATTGTTGTGTCTGCGCCTCCATTCGTTTGTCAGGCTATCTCTGCAATTGCCATATATTACTCGAAGGATTTTTCATTCCCACACCAGCAATTTATTTACTTCTTTTTTTGTTAGCACCCATGTTCCGCTTCCATATCTGCATCCATGTTGCATTGCAAAGAAATATTTGTTTCCCGCCATTCGCCTAATCATATTTGACTTTAATTCTTAGGACAAAAACACAAAATTAATTCTTAAATCGATATAAATACGATAATAAATTCTACATTATTACAGTTAGTAAACTTACAAATCACATTTTAATATTTCGTATATTCGTTTTCAATATTATCCAGTTTCGATCAAGTGGTTATATTTTTTCCAGTATTATCCAGTTTCTTCATATTCAGTAGTTATATACATATTTTCCAATATTAGTTGGACTAGCTAAGTGTATTGGGTTACATTTTCCAATTTCTTGTTGTTTATTATGATTTCTGTATCATCTGGGGCCTGGGCTCATTACTTATACCTCCTCTTATTGGACATGGTTTAATATTCCCGTAAGTGTATATAAAAGTTGCTTTGTCATAGATATTGTTAATGAGAGATTTATATCAAGTATTGGGTGCTGGTATGGAAATATCTTCCGTATAGAGCAAGTATATAGTTGGCCTTAGTATGAGAATTGTAATTAGAAGTGGATGAAATGATATAAAATTTGTACTTTGGTGACGAAATATTTTTATAAAAATAGCGATAAACATTTTTTTAGAATGTTTAAATAAAACGTTAATTTTGATAATACCCAAAAAACCAACAAATACTTTAAAACAAAATATATAAACAAAATATACTTACAGATATATCATCAAAATACCCACTTCAAAAGACGTAATTTACATATAAGACACAAAAAATCTTTTACAACGCAGTCTCGATATTTAGTAGTCACACCTGGTACTGTAAAATAATAAAATGTTAAATAAAAGTTTTTATGTGATATTTTTTGCAGGAGAGTCAATTAAATCCGGTTCTTAATCGATTTTATTTTGAAAACATATCCACAAACAAAAATAAAGTTTTGGTTACAGTATAAAATGAACTCACAAATGTGTTTGTAACACCCTATATTAGAATGCACGTAAATATCAGGTATTTATTAAATGGCAAATAAAAATAAACACTCACATAACCGGAAGATCTGTTCGAGGTTCAACACATTCCTTATTTAGAAATTTCTTTCGTTATTTCTAACTTGACTAGTGATCTTATTGTTCTCACAAAGTTTTCACAGTTATACTATAATAATGAGTTCCAATGATTTACTTATGAATAACAGAGAAAAAGTATTGCAGGCTTTTGAGAAAACCGAAAAAGATCTTGCAGAAGATGTTAATGTCATCAAGGAATGGATTAAAAGTCAACCGCATCTTCCTGAAGTCCCAAGTAAGTTTTTTTAACATTATTTTAATGATTAGTTATTGTATATAATAATGTAAGAGATAGACTCGTGTATTTTGTATATTATTTTAATAATTATCCCTTACTGAATTAGTAGCATTAAAATATACTCCGATATTAAACTCAATTTTTTTTATGAGAAATAATGAGTTTATTGTAAACAATTCCAATATTATAGAATAAAACTGTGTTATAATATAAATAATTTCACGTAAGTACAAATTATTACTTCCTGAAAATATCAAGAATTCAACAATCAGTCCTTATCACTAGAGACCGGAATGTATGCAACAGAAAACGGAGCACATATGCACATATATATGCACAAATAGGGCGCAAATATGCAAAAAAGTTTTAAACGATATTCGTAATATATGCAAATATGCAGTTTATTATCGACTAAATCAAAAATTTTGCAATAAAAAAGAAATTCAAATAATAATAATAATCTAAAATGACTTGCTCCTAGTTTTTAACAAATCGTATTTTTTATATAGAATAGAACTGCAATAATATTGAAATACAATTTCGATATTTATTTGATTTAATATATACAAATCAATTTTTCAAGAAATATAGTAACCATACATACATCTAGTATAGAAGATAAGCAATTTCACAAACTAGTATTGTGACACAATTGACAATAATTTGTTTTTCACAATTTGCAACTAAAATATTATTCCTTCTATATGTGTATAGATGTTTATACATCGAAAAACTTCTCGCAATGTCAACAAAAAATATTAGTGCATTTTAAAATTTGTTTATGTTCAAGATTTGGTACAGGCTCACCTTGATGAACTTTCGCAAATTCTTCCAAAATAGAAAATCCTTACTTTTTGTTTAAAACATACTGTAATTTATTTCCTACAGATATACCTGCGTTTCTTCAACCATACGAAATATTTCTAACATGATTAATCAAATCGACTGATTCTCACAAAGAGTGAAATTTAAATTTTCACTTTTTCAAGTTTTTATGGTGACAAGAAATTTAAAATTTAAGCTTATGTAAACTAGATTTTAAGTTAAATTAGGTAATTGAACAAGGCGTTTACATACCTTCAGAGCTAAAGTAAATATGTTCGTTCTATAATAAAAATTTTTAATACTAGAAAATTCTCCGCATGGAAAAATATTGCTTGTAACTAAGTCTTCCCTCTAGACATGTTACATGAATTCAATTGCTATAGAATGTCTTTAGGTTCTGTGTTACCTTTACCATATAGGTTTCATTGCCGCTTATCATTAATAAAACTTATCCCATGGTAAATGGTATACTTTTCGGTAGAAAAAAAACGGGAAAACTCATCTTGAACAAAACGTGTTACGGTCAAATTGTTGGTTTTCTCCAATTGCTTTGACGTAATAAGGTAACATTTACATTTTTTACATCTTCGTGTAAAACCATTATAATTAAATGCGCCACATAGCGCTCCCGTGAATAAGTACTTTCGTCAACTATAAAATAAATCGAGTTATCGGCAAGAAATTTTCGAATTTTTCTTATGGTCTCATCGTAGCAAATCTCGATATATTTTTTTCTTAACGTACTTTCGTAGTACCTTAGTTCTACGAAAGTAGCTGCTTGATTTTTTAAGTGCCTAAGCACTGGGCCATTGTCAATTGCCCTTTTAAATTGGGCCCTTTAAGAGTGTGTCACACTTTTTAAAGGTGACAAGATGTCTTTTCATGTTGAGTGATTAAAAATTTTCTATCGCAAGAAATCTGAAATAAAAAGCCAAAGTTTATTCACACGTTTTTTTTTACCGAAACATGCGTTGATACTGGCTTTCACCTGTCTTAAAATGAAAATAGTTAGAATTTTAGAGCAAGATTGACAAAAAACTTTTCCTACATCCAGCATTAATTCAGGATATGGCTGAGTGCAAGCCCTTACTTTGGACATCGCGATACAAAAAAATTAACGAAGTCACCGGTTACGTAATAACCGGTTACGTAATAAAATTACACTATAAATGCACTTTTAAAATTTGCCTTAATACACACGTTACACTGTTTGATGCGAAACCCATAAATGAAACTAATGTAATTTTGGAGATTCATACAGCTACTTATTCCTAAAAGCTTCACTGACACTTCCACCCCTTTTTGATTCCGGAAAAACCCGTCCCACCCAAAGTGTTTATGTATGTTTCATTTTATTTCTATATTAAGCTGCATTTAAACGGGCCACTAAAATTGCATATTTTCGGCAAAATTTAGTAGAAATATTGCTCAGCGATATTTGTGAAAACAGAAATATTTACATAAGCCTGTCAACAATAATAAAAAATATTTACTGCAATATTTCCAGCGATGCTTGTTGCATTATATTTTCGTTTTAGACGAAAAATACCCTTGAAGTATTGACGAGACGAAGTCCAAAATAAAGATGTCCGACATTGTACAAATTGCTGCGTTCTTAATCGTTAAAGAACACATTAGTAGAATGGCAGAGCATAGGATAGTAAAAATAGCATGAGAAAAGTCACCAAATGGACGAAGAAGTATTGGCAGACCAAAAAAAATATGGTGCGATAATTTAAACAATTTAGGAGGCTAATAATGAAGAAGAAACAGGCTTTAAAGCTTACATACAAGAATAAAGAAGAAGAAGAACAATTTTGCCACCTTGACTTCCATTTTTTTTTTAATTACCTTTTTGTGTTCATTTTTCGCATATGTCCTTAAACTTCTGAATTTTTTATAAGCTTCGTCCTGTGTTTGAATTCTTGAGCAATGGCCGTCCAACTATCTTTCTTTGCATTCCTGTCTTTGTATGATGTATTTTCTACATCCCACAACTCTGGACGTAAATGTACTGCATTATTAAAACTTACTGTGTTTTCATTTGACCACGTATTGATATATTCTTTGTATGTTGTGTGTATGAAAAAACCAAATTAAATTTCTGCAGAGTAGTTGAGCAACTTGCAACATTTTCCACGACAGTTCGACTTTATCGGCAACACATCAGCCACTAACTGCAATAGTTGTCAAATACCAGCAAGATTTCGGCCACATGGCTAGGCCATAGGGCGATATTTTCATTAGATGGCTGCAATGTTGCCAGCAAAATACCGAATATATATATTTTCGGCAACATATTGCTTTAAAAACTAGCCCGTCTAAATGCAACTGTGTTGTAATTGTTTACCAATTTACCTAAAATCTTTTATCGCAATAGCAGGTATGCCCAAAATAATTCAAAGAAGCAGAGGTTTTTTTACTCGACGAATTTAAATGAACAATTTTGAGAAAAGGTCGACACATTCAAAAAATATTGGCATTATACATTTTTTAAAAAAATATGGAGATATATGCAGATTTCTTGTAAAAATATGAAATTTATACAGAATATGCCAGATATGCAAGAAAATGAATTTTACATTATATTCCGATCTCTACTTATCATTAAAAATCTAAAAACAAAAATCGGGCGAGAAGTAAGTAAAAATAATTATTTGTCCAAGGTGCAGTATAATGTGAACTTCTGCAATAAATTAGCAAAATACATAAACATTAATAATTTACTAGAATCATAGTCAAAAATAAATCAAAGTGATTTTACGAATCAAGGTAAAGCCAATCAATGGTAAATCCAAACGGATTTCGAGGCGTTTATACCTAATTTGTTATTATTTACTGAGGAAATTTATATACTATTTATTTATGTAAAAGATAGTACTTACCTGAAGTCTTAACTACTAAAAATGTATTTAATGTAGACATAAAACATTTTACGGAAAAAACTTTTAACTCTAAACTCAATTTATTATTCATGTACCATTTTCTAGTAAGATGAGAAATTTCCAGATCGAAATATAAAAACTAATGACATTTACTACCGAAGACAATTGTTTTATATGTTTAGTATCTATATAATCAGGGACAATATTTTATACTCCATAAAAATATTTCAAAAATGACGTTAATGATTCTCGAGGGCCAGATGACCCAGGCGGTAGTATCTGACTTAAGCATGGGACACACCTGTCATACAGCCTTCCGATTCTACTCCGATTCTATAGTTCTACGGCTAGGTGCCTTTCTATATTCATGGAAGGGTGGACAGTTAAAAACTATTCTACTTTATGTAAAATGAGATGGGGTATCAGTATTCAGTGAAAAAAATTACATAAGATAGAATAGTTTTTTAACTATCTACCTTTCCATGTATGGCAGGTGTGACCAAGCCTTTATACGCAGAAGGCCGGAGATCGAATCTCAGCGCCGGCGAGAAGAACTAGATATTTTTAAATATCTACAGGCCTCAGGTCGACTTAGCCTGAATAAAATGAGTACCTTGAGTAAATCCAGCGGTAATAATGGCGATTAAAGCTTAGCACTGGCCCTTGTTACCTTTCTTGTATAACGTAGGTCCAAGATATATTAGACTACCGTGTTATAATCCCAAAGCCACGCTTGCGGTATACGGCGAGACTATTATTATTTACTATGAATTATACCCTATAAAGGGTTTAATTCATTATGTTACTGAATTCACGTCACAAATTTAATTCTCCTATCAGAACGTGTTATACTAGTTCAAATTAAATCTAATCCCTTAAAAACTAACATAAATCAAGTGACTATGATCTGAAGAACAAACATCTTAAGAAAACTTCCCAAAAAATTGACAACTAACAACGCAAAGAAGATGTACAAATGTAATATAATTTTATTTATTATATAATAATTATAAAGAACCAAAATTTATTCTAATTAAAAAATTTTAAAGGGTCGGTCATCACTTTTAAAGTTTTTTTATTCTTTTTGTTGAAAGTAGAATTACTATCATCAATATCATCCTCTTTTACCGACATGTCCTGCCTAAGCCTCCAGGTCTTCTTTGGTCTTCCTCTCCTACTACCCCAGCAACTTTTAAATCAGCGATTCTTCGAATTGGGTGATTAGTGCCTCTACATTGAACATTAACATGCCAATTAGTGCCACTCATAGACTTTCCCTAATATAATGATTTCTAATTTTATCCTTTTTTGTCATTCCACTCATCTATCTAAGTATTCTCATTTCCGCTACATGAATTTGTTGTTCCTCTTTCTTTTCAACTATATAACATTCAGTTCCGTATATCATGGCTGGTCTTATGGTACTTTCATAGAATTTTCCTTTTAGTTTCCTTTAAATTTTCTTGTCACACAATGCACCACTCGCTTCCTTTGACTTCATCTATCCCGTCATAATTCTACTGCATGCATCTCCATATATCCCTCCATTATACTGTAATACTCATCTTAGGTACATTAAACTACTGGTTTTAAAAATCATTTCCGTATCCAAAGTTATCAATTTATTTGTTGCAACTCCATCTTTCCATTTACATTCTAAATACTCTGTTTTTGTTCTACTAAATTTTAAACCTTTTTCTTTAAGAGTTTGTCTTCACTGCTTCAGTTTTTGTCCTAAATCCCATTCAGTATTTCCTACTAGCCCTGCATCTTTAGTATAGATTAAGCACCACGGAATGTTACCCTGTAGATTTACTGTTATCTGATCCAATACTAATGAGAATAAATTTTAATAACGACTCAGCTCCGAGCCCTAATGCAAATGAAATTTATCAGTCTCTCCGACATTTGTTGTAAACACTAGTCGTTACTTCCTTATACATGTCTCTCACAATGAGTGCTTTGTTTCTTTATTACTGTATTTTTCTATCAGATGACTTATAATGAAAATTGCATCTGCTTTACATTAAACCAAACTGATTATCGGATATTTCGGTTTCTTCACGTATTCGTCTATCAAACTTTCCCCTTATTTTCATGGCATGTCTAAGTAGTTTTGGCAGTAAGTTTAACACAACTTCAAGGTGAGCTTATACCATGTACTTAACAAGCTCTGGAGTACTTTCAAAATTTCAGCTTTTAATATTAATAACTAGTTGCTCCGCAATTAAAAAAATCTCTAAAAAATTTTTTAAAAAGGTGTTACTTTTTGTTAATTTATAAGACAGATGAAATGAAAATGGCTTACGCCATTTTGCGAGTCGATAGGTATTGTTTAATAATAAGGATACGTTACAGTCCTTTGAAATGTGGTGTTACAGGAGGATGCTTAGAAAAGCATGGACACAGAAGAAAACTAACACGGAAGTATTGCGAGAAATGGGCAAAGAATGCGAAATAATAAACACAATAAAAATAAGAAAGTTGCAATATCTGGGACACTTAATGAGGGGACAGCGATATGAACTGCTAAGGCTAATAATACAGGGAAAGATAAGTGGAGGAAGGAGTATAGGAAGAAGGAGAGTATCATGGTTAAAGAATTTAAGAGACTAGTTTAAATGCAGTTCTATAGAACTCTTCAGAGTAGCAGTAGATAGAGTAAAGATAGTGATGATATCCAACCTCTGATCGGTAGACGGCACTTAAAGAAGAAAAAGGTATTGTTTGTATTTTGAAAAATTTTGGCATAAGGGCTATTAGTGACAAGGGTGTTCTTCTTAGCCTTCTCTCGTCCTTTTTTAAATATAGACCTCTCCCAACTCCTTCCAATTATCTCTACCCTGATCAACATACTCGTACTTCCAATTTGTATTGGAAGGGTATTAGTTATGACCTAAATATGTAATGTAATTACACGTAAACAAGTACCTAAACCTAAATATGTAATCTTTCGCACACCATTAATATCGTCTATTAAAATAGTATCGTCTATTAAAATAGTTAAAACACGTATTTACGTAAATATAGCTATTTTATTAAATTAAGTCAAACTCGTTCATAATGGTCATAATTAAATCACACCAAATTATTATCTCCCGTTCCGCTGTGTTTATGTGTCATCACCGAACTACTCGTGACCATATAAGGCAATTAGTGACCCAAGCCAATCACCGTATTAGAAGTTGAGTGTGACTTCACAATGTCATAACAGAACTACCAGTATTCCATCTTAAGCTGATTAGGACATTAGGAAGTTAGTGACTTAAGCTGATCAGCGTATTAGGATAATAGTGTGACTGCATTCGACCATCCTGACGTCACGATCGTCCTCGATCGTACAACACCTATTAGAAAAAAAAATAATATGTTCTTTATTATTAAGAATGCCAATTTATAGGAAGGCTCCATCATTCTGCAGAATGACATAGTCTAAATCAATTCGTTTCAGATAGCTACAACTATCCATACAAGCTCATTTTTAAACATTAAAACATATGGCTGTCATTTTTCAGAATGACAATGTGAATAAATTTGTTTCGAATAGCTACGGCTATTCAAACAAACTCATTCAAGACATTAAAATATTTGGGTGTCATTTTGCAGAATGGTGAACTGAATATCCATTCAGAACATTAAAACATTTATTTGTCATTTTTCAGAATGACGAACTGAAAATCCATTCAGAACATTAGAACATTTATTTGTCATTTTTCAGAATGACGAACTGAAAATCCATTCAGAACATTAAAACATTTATTGGTCATTTTTCAGAATGACGAACTGAAAATCCATTCAGAACACTATAACATTTATTTGTCATTTTTCAGAATGACGAACTGAAAATCCATTCAGAACATTAGAACATTTATTTGTCATTTTGCAAAATGACGAACTGAAAATCCATTCAGAACATTAGAACATTTATTTGTCATTTTGCAGAATGAGGAACTGAAAATCCATTCAGAACATTAGAACATTTATTTGTCATTTTGCAGAATGACGAACTGAAAATCCATTCAGAACATTAAAACATTTATTTGTCATTTTTCAGAATGACGAACTGAAAATCCATTCAGAACATTAAAACATTTATTTGTCATTTTTCAGAATGACGAACCGAAAATCCATTCAGAACATTAGAACATTTATTTGTCATTTTGCAGAATGACGAACTGAAAATCCATTCAGAACATTAGAACATTTATTTGTCATTTTGCAGAATGACGAACTGAAAATCCATTCAGAACATTAGAACATTTATTTGTCATTTTGCAGAATGACGAACTGAAAATCCATTCAGAACATTAAAACATTTATTTGTCATTTTGCAGAATGACGAACTGAAAATCCATTAAGAACATTAAAACATTTATTTGTCATTTTTCAGAATGACGAACTGAAAATCCATTCAGAACATTAGAACATTTATTTGTCATTTTTCAGAATGACGAATAAAATAAATTTGCTTCAAATAGTCAGAACTACTCAAATAAACCCATTCAGATCATTGAAACACTTTGTTGTCATTTTTCAGAATGACAATTAAAATATATTTTTTTTTAGTTCCAGCTATTCAAACAAATTCCTTTTAAACAATAGAATATCTTTATGTCATTCTACAAAATGACTAAACTATCATGTAACTAACCTGAATAATTTTAAGATCTTTGAATCTTAAATCTCTTGATGTTTTCTCCACCAACAACTCCTTCATAAGGACGCCTTGTTCTTGATGAATGTACATCTTCTTTTACACGATATCTATCATTTGGTAGAACCTTAACAATCCTGAATGGCCCTCTATACTTTTCTAAAAGCTTCTTACTTTCATTGTTTGCTGGAAAACTTGTAACTTTTGTCAATACCAGGTCAATAACAGCATATTTCACTGGAGAGCATCTTTTTTTATTAAATTCGTTATTCTGTTTGATTCTGTTTTCTTCTAATCGTTTAGCTACGTCCTTTCTCAATAACGTTACATCAACAATGTCCATATCATTATCATCTATGTATTTGTCTCCATCAACTCTTAATTTGTACCCGAAAAACACTTCACTGGGAGAAGATTTAGTTATTCGGTGTTTTGTCTCGTTTATTCCTTGTTGAATGTTTTTTAAATTTTTATCCCACATATCGGACTCAAATTTTGCACCCATTGTGGTCATGGCCTGGCCATGGTATCCAGTAATGTTTTATTTGCCCTTTCTACTTGGCCGTTGCCTCTTGCCATTCCTACTGCAGTTGTAAACACTCTAATTCCTCTCTCTGCCATATAATTCAAAAATTCTTTTGAAACAAAAGCTGATCCTGCATCTGATATCATTCGTTTGGTGTTACCAAATATTTTAAAAATTTCTTCTAAAGCACGAATAACATGTTTACTTGATGTATCTGGGACAGCTTCAACAAACACCAATTTAGAAAAGGCATCAATCAAAACCAAGACGTATTTATTTTGAGATTTCGTTAACACAAATGGCCCTAAATGATCGGCATGGAGTGTATGAAACGGTCTAGCATATTTTGGAATGGAATGTAGATAGCCAGGCTTTTTTTCTCCCGGTTGTTTATGGTATAAACAGGCAAGACAAGCCGCAATGTATTTCTTAATAAATCTTCGCATTCGTGGAAACCAATACCGTTCTTTTATTCTTTCAATTGTTTTATCCAACGCAAAATGTCCAATATCGTCATGATTCATTTTGACAATTTGCCAACGACAATTTTTAGGCACATACCATCTTCTACCATATTCTGTTATTTTATAAACTTTGTTTCCTCTTAAATCATATTTCTTGAAAGTATCCTTATGATTTTCCTGATCTCCTGACAAAAGAGTATCTTTAATTTTTTTTTATTTCCGTATCTGTATCCTGTGCTTCTCTTAGATAGTCGTCTTCTTGGATGAGCATCACTTTAATTTCAAGACTTTCCTCTGCTTCAGTTCTTTCAAAGTTCCTACTTAAGGCATCTACATGTTGTAGTTGTACTCCTGATTTATGTTTTATTTCAAAACAAAAATCTTGTAAACACAAAACCATCTTGCTGTTCTTGGGATTATTGTTTGTTTTACTAATGCATTTTTAACGGAATTGCAGTCTGTTATTACAAAAAAAGATCTTCCTGCTAAATATTATCTATACCTTTCTAAGGTTTTGACAATATCCAAAAGCTCTAGTTCAAAAGAATGATATTTCTTTTCTTCTTTTGTGGTTTGCTTGCTAAAATAGGCAATTGACTTTTCACGACCATCAACAATTTGAGTTATTATGCCTCCAAATCCTTCTCTACTTGCATCCGTGTAAACTATTATATCATGTTTCGGATTAAATATTGTTAAAATTGGTTCTGAGACTATAACTTTCTTTATTTCTTTAACAATTTTTGTTTCTTCTTCTGTCCATGTCCAATTTACATCTTTTTTTTATAAATAAGAAAAGAAGGGCTTGCGAACGATGAATTACTCTTTCGAATAATATTTGCATCCAATAATTCTTGTACTGTTTTTTGTAAAATTTCTTTGTTAGCTGCAGGTGTTCTGTAGGGACGAAACTTAACTACATCTGAACTTGTAATATCGATTCTCATAACAACAGAATGCGATTTTTTTAGAGCTTTAAAATTTGTATAAAAACAGTCCTCGTGATTTAGCAAAATATTTTCCAACATCATTTTCTCGTATTTAGATATAAGTATTTCCTGTACTTATTGATTTATCTAAGTCTTTTTTATATTTAAATGTTAAACTATTATCTATCCTATAATACATAATATTTACATCTTCTGTAAAATTTCTTCCTATTAGAAGGTCATTAACCTAATCTTTATCCATGACATACAACATAATATTTAATTCTACAAAATCGATTTTTCTTTTAGCAAATACATAATATTCAACTGATAAAGAATTTCCCAAAAATCCAGAAAGTTACATCTTTAGTTAATGATTTTATTTCTAATTTAAACTTATCTGCCAATTCTTTTGAAATTAGCGAACAATCGCTGCCAAAATCAATGAATGCAGTATGGCTGTGCTCATTTAAGAAAATAATTTTATTAAATTTATTTTCGGAAGAATCAAACTGTATTTGTTTAACAGATTTATTTTTTTCTAAATTTTTGTTCGTTTTATTTACTTTTGTCTCTTGACATACTTTGTTCTTTTTAAAACAGTATTGTTCAATATGACCTTTAATTTTACAAAACCTGCATATTTGGTTTCTGTGGTGACAATCTTTTTTTTAAATGACCCTAAATTCCACAGCACATACAAGGTTTATTCTTGTTAAATTTGTTATTAACAAATTTGTTATTATGTACAAATTTTGATTTGGAAAAAACAATTGGATTTGTTAAATCAGGCAATTTTTCTGGACTTTTGTGATAAAGCTTATTTCTTAAATAAACTGCCAATAAATTGAAATCTTTGATTTGAGCAACTTCAATAGCAGATTTAATATGTTCGTCTCCAATAGCACCAATTATTAAAGAAATCTTATCTGACTCGGAAAAATTTACTTTAAGTTTATTAATTTTTGCTAAATGTTCAAAATAAAATTTATATAATGAAGAACCCTCTGTTGGTTTATGATGGGCTACGTCCATAAAAAGATCATAAGTATTTCGTGTACTTTGAAAAGTATTTTCTAACACTGATCTCCATTCTGCCCAAGAAAATTGAGACCATGCAACTTCATTTTCAATAAAACTAGCGTACCATGTTTTAGCGGTACCTCTAAGCTTAGAAATCGCTTGAAATATAATGTAGTTATCAGACCAACTATACGTCTTAGCATTGTGCTCTATTATTTCAATCCATCGATCTATTTCTCCAATTAGTGGATCAAATTCAAGAATAAAACTGACGGATTCAATGTTTCTATTCGTACAATTATAAGATGCAGATGGTGAATTTATTTATGTGGCATTTTGTGTTCTTTTTGTTTTCGTATACCTTGACTCCCTTCTCGGCGAAGAATCGGTAGACGAAATTGTTGTGGTTTTACTACTGGAACTAATATTTCGCTTGGACTTTTTCCTTTTCGGCATTTTGGACACTTTCAATCACTTAACATTAAAAACAGTTCACTAAATTCTACCGTAGGTTCTTTAACACACTTCTGATATCGTCTATTAAAATAGTATCGTCTATTAAAATAGTTAAAACACGTATTTACGTAAATATAGCAGTAGATAGATAGAGTTCCTTCTGGAGCGGAAGTGACGTCACACGTCGATCGTCAAGCGTACGTATCCTCATGGGTCAAGGCCACGCCCCCCCTCGTGACGTAGGAACGTGTCTAGGGTCTCGAGGCCACGCCCCTCGACCAATGGTGACGTAGGAACGTACCTCGTGTCTCTAGACCACGCCCCTCGGCCAATGGTGGCGTAGGAACGTCCCCCCATGTCTTGCTGACCAATGGTGGACGTCCTCGTGACGTCGGAACGTGTCGTCGACCAATGGCAGCATAGCAGCGTCAGTGGTGGGAATAGCAACACCCCCAGCGACCAATGACAGCTCAGAATTTGAATAAACATCATAGAAATGGCGGTATAGCGATGAGGGACCAATGGTGACATAGTAACGCCCTCCTCGTGACGTCGGAACGTGTCGTCGACCAATGACAGCATAGCAGCGTCAGTGGTGGGAATATCAGGCCAATGGTGGCATAGTAACGCCCTCCTCGTGACGTCGGAACGTGTCGTCGACCAATGACAGCATAGCAGCTTCAGTGGTGGGAATAGCAGGCCAATGGTGGCATAGTAACGCCCTCCTCGTGACGTCGGAACGTGTCGTCGACCAATGACAGCATAGCAGCGTCAGTGGTGGGAATAGCAGGCCAATGGTGGCATAGGAACGTCCCCCAATGTCTTGCTGACCAATGGAGGACGTCCTCGTGACGTCGGAACGTGTCGTCAACCAATGACAGCATAGCAGCGACAGTGGTGGGAATAGCAGGCCAATGGTGGCATAGGAACGTCCCCCAATGTCTTGCTGACCAATGGTGGACGTCCTCGTGACGTCGGAACGTGTCGTTGACCAATGGCAGCATAGCAGCGTCAGTGGTGGGAATAGCAACACCCCCAGCGACCAATGACAGCTTAGAATTTGAATAAACAACATAGAAATGGCGGTATAGCGATGAGGGACCAATGGTGACATAGTAACACCCTCCTCGTGACGTTAGAACGTTTTCCTCGACCAATGATGCCACAGAAACGTGTCCTCGACCAATGGCGGACATCCTCGTGACGTTGGAGGCCAATGGTGTGCATCAACGGCCAATGAGAAAGACGTGCATCGACTAATGGTGGAGTCGTACCACAATATTAACGAAAAGACGCCCCCAGTCCCCCCCATTCCCCGAAAAGACGCTCCCAGTCCCCCCATTCCTCCCGAAAAGACGCCCCCCCAATAATAACAAAGCTACACGTCCAACGTAACCAATGAGAACGATGTTCAATCGCTGGTCGGTGACTGCGTTCTATGAATTGACAAAGAGAAGAAGACGAATGACAGACAAAGAGAGCAATTTTTCCTCGTATTTTTTTGTAATTAAAACCTACAACCATTAGCGTAAAACTTCTAAATTTTTCAATTTATATTTTACGAGTTACCTCGTATATATTTTATCGATTACCATAATAAAAAAAAAATCGTTTATTTTTCAATTTATACTTTACATGATCAGTTGAAATCTTTATAAAATATATCTTGCTACTGAGAATAATGACATCATCGGATACGCCGGCTATTAAAAATGTCTCACGCGATCACGATATATAGCCGGAAACACGTGCACATTCCAATTCGATTATTTAATGTAAGATAAAATATATTCTCTCATGGAGGCAGGAAGTTAATAATTAAGCCCGGCATGTGATGCATAAATGAATAGTCTTACGAAATATTGCGCAACATAGTTTTAGCGTGGGAGAGGCAGGTGTGGAGAGGTAAGAAGATATAATTAAACGTGTTCATGTTCACAGCGTTATTTCGTAAAACGTAGTCATTACAACATGAACAGTGTGGAAGTAAGAGCCAAAAGTGAAATGATGCTGCTTAATACTTTGTATAATTTTGAGCATTTAAAAGTATTAGTTGGATTAAGTTCAGCTCGATCATTTGAGCCGGGTGTTAAATTAAGCAGCGAGAATAATGAGATATCGTTCGGTATATGTGATTGGATCCAATTCATCGATGAACTTAATCGTAAATATAATCAGTTTTTCCTGATGCCTCTGCAATGCTATTGTGAAGACGAACCTCCAGAATGTTGTGAATTGTTAGCAATTGAAACTCAAGCGACAGATCAACTTAAATGGCTCAATGTTAAGAAACTTGGTGTTACTTTGCAGATATTTGAAAAAGATGTTAAAAATCTTATTGAAGGAAATGAAAAGTTAATTTTACCACGCATTCGTTTTCTCGAAGGACTGAGATTTTTAGATTACTATTGTAATGCGTTAAAAATTGCTACTTCATTCAAAAACGATTTACAACCAATAGACATTTTATATTCATTTTGTGAGGCTTCTTGTGATACTAGTATTGTAAGTTTAGCATTAAGGGAATATTTGTATTATTATAAGGAAGATACAATTAGTGAATTAAATAGCAGTATTTTTGAATAAAGAATTAAAACATTTATTTCTATTTATTATACCAGGGTAGTGGGGGTGACTAAGAATATTATTTATATTGGCTTTTGGAGCGAAAGACATTTATTTCATCGATGACTTCCATACGGTGTAGATTAGAAGAGTTGTACGAAAAAATACAAAAGTTAAAAGCCGATATACAGTGGTACGAAGATAGAACTGCAATTGAAAAACGATTTGCAGAGTTTAATTTGTCAGAAAGAAAGTTACCAAAAACAACACAATACCCGTTAAAAAGAATTCAACCGACAAGATGCCTCCACTAACAACCTCATTCATCATCCTTACAGCTATTGTTAACAATGTCCTTTATACAAACGTTCCAAACAACGTTAAGAACCAGGCGATATGTTTTAATGATGAAAAAAATGATTGTAATCGACCGAACTGGACTCTAATGGATCATGAAGTGGTGAATTATGGACAGCTTCCAGTATTTTTCAAAGCGATACCAAAATCAGGAGGAGCATTCTATAAGATCAAGCTAATATCCCCAAATAACACCGAAAGTGATTCAAAATGGTACAAAACTAATAATGATGACATCGATCAATATGGTTTATCGATTATACTCTTAAGTATTATATTCGTAATAAATGCCTTTATAGCGATTAATATCATTAAAAAATTTCTTGTAAATCGTAAATGCGAATCATCTTGCATTAAAATAAATATGTAAAACTGTTAAAATAAAACTAAAATAAAACTTTTAATCTTTTATTTAAAAAAATCCAATTTATATAGGTAATATTTTGTTACACAGCCATTGACGGAGGTGATCCACATTTATCGAGGAGCAGGAAAATAGTCCAGTAGCGTGGCAGTTGTATTCATGTGGAGCAAAGCCTCCAGTGGAGTATGGAGAATCATCAAACTTGCAAACATCAATAATTATGGGACAGACGTCAAGCATATAACATTTGTATCTTAAAAATTCTGCTTGTTGTTCTCCGCGAACGTAGATGTAGTCAGCTGCATACAACAACTTAGATTCCAGTATTTTATTTATTTTTGAATATTTAACATCTCCATTAGAATACCGAAGACCATGCACGTTTTTCTCCAAGTACACAGCAGTCTTCTTATCTTGATTACTTAATGTAGCAAACGGTTGTGGAGGTTTAAATATATAATGGCAATGTTTAAAGCCAATTTCAATGCTAAGTTCTTTGGGAACAAACCACCCATCTACGGTGAATCCTTGAATGTCAACTAATGCGATCCTCATGATGGCTGATAGTATACTGAATTGGATATGATTGAATAAGTCAAGTTAAATGATATTTTTGATAACTTCAGTTAGAGGAAAGTATTCGAGTAGACTGTCGTGGACAATTAAACAGTACGCTCGAGTGCCTGCAGGAAAACCTTCATCTGCTTCGATTTCCAACTTAATATCAACGGTTCCCGATCTAAATGACGTATCATCCTGTTTGGAGCAGTCGAAAGTAAACAAAGCATATTTTTTAAAAGCATTATAATCCAAGATTGGATGTTTTGTTGACGAATGAGTATAACTGGGAAAGAATTGGGTATAGTTGTAGTGAGCTATAGCATAATCATTTTTCGCAACCACGTAGCCCTCGTAAACATGAATGTGCTATTATTAATCTCGACATTTCCACAAACCCCGGTACACATTGGGTAGCTTACAGAA
The DNA here is from genome assembly GCF_040954645.1 of Diabrotica undecimpunctata. Lineage (NCBI taxonomy): Eukaryota > Metazoa > Arthropoda > Insecta > Coleoptera > Chrysomelidae > Diabrotica > Diabrotica undecimpunctata. Next base: position 86,884,900 of record NC_092805.1, on the reverse strand, counting down.
AGATAAACAACGATATAGAGTACTTTGATTCATATGGTTGCTTGAAACCACCGCGAGAACTAGTATCCTACTTGAACGGTGGAAGAATTTTCTACAATAACGATCAATATCAAAGTTATAACCAAATTAACTGTGGACATCTTTGTTTAAAGTTTCTCTACAATGGAACCATCTAACGATATATTGAGAAGTGCCATTTGCATTTTTATGAAAAATATAACGAGCGTTGTTTGGTATGAACTACCTCAAGATATTCGTCGCGCACTAGAAGATTATTTACCCTGCAAGAAAGACTATGATAGACATGAATGGAGTGATGTTTGCGGCATGTATATGGAAAGTAGATGTGTATTTTGTAATGTGTCATATTATGAGAAAAATTTGTAACAGTATAAGAATAAATAAAGGAATTTTTAACATATTTTGCTATTTAATTTCATACACCTATTCAAATGTATCAGTCATGTCTCGATTGTTGACCTTGACAAGTACTTCCAACGAGTTTTCGTTTACTCCTCAAGTACCTCTTGTGCTTGACCCTAACCGACAGTATTATGTAGCAGTGTTGGGATTTCATACATTTAATTCGATTCCAAACATCGATGGCGAAAAGTTTTACTACTACGAGAAAAATGATCGAAAAAAGTTGTGTAGCATCGATATTCCGTCTGGATCTTATGAAATTACCGATATCGAAACGTATATTTATAACGCATTAATCGATAAATATAATTCGATTCGAGATAATGAGTTCATCTTAAGACCCAACAACAATACGCTCAAGTGTGAAATCTTTAGTCAAGATCATGCTGTTACTTTCGAGAAAGATGACAGTCTCGGCAAAATATTGGGTTTCTCATCAAACAGAATATTGGTGCCAGGAAAAATGCATTCTTCGGACCAACCTGTAAACATTATAAAAGTATCGAGCCTACTTTTTGAATGCAACATTACCGAAGGAGCCTTTTACGAGGACAGACCTGCGCACACCGTTCTACATTTTCCGATAAGTGTTGATCCTGGTTTCTCTATTGACGAACGTCCTCATAATCCTATATACATACCAGTAAGCAATAGCATACGTGAAATTGCCAACATTACCGTTAGCGTACTCGATCAAGATTTAAGACCAGTCAACTTTAGAGGAGAGAAAAGTACACTTCATTTGGATTTTAAGGAAACGATATAGATGGGTTTAATTATAAAACAAAGCTCTACGCATCAATATCCATTAGTCTCACGCAAATCTTACAAGCGACGTGACGTGTCTGCTGTCAATAAAGCCTTTCTCGTTTCCATTGGATTACAGCTAAAAGATGTCAAAACGTCAATACATTCGACGACAGGTTCAGGAACCTCAACCACCTATTTTAGATCTGTACCAGAAACCTCAGTTCGACGATACTATTAGAAAAGAAGAATTTCGTACATATACACCTTACATCAAGTCATTTAATAATAGCGACGTTGTCGAGTTTATCATCAATCAATCAGATGCATTTTTTGCCATACACGAAACACTTTTGGAAATTAAAGGAAGTATAAAGAAAGTGGGTACTGGAACTGTTTCTCTTGCACCGAATGCTGGAGCCTTCTTGTTTGATACATGTACATACATCCAAAGTTCACACGACATGGAAATAGTTCGAGATCCTGGTGTAGTTAGCACTATTCGCAGTTTGTTGTGTTACACTCCTGACGATTCCAAGTATCTCAGTACTGCAGGATGGAACTATCCCAATAATCCACATTTATCGGGAGACAGCTTTAGTTTACTGATTCCGATAAAACATATTTTCAACATTTTCAACGATTACAATAAATTAACCTATGGTCGTCAAGTGTTTCGATTTGTTCGAGCACGTAATGATAGAGACAGTATTTTAGTGGAAGAACCTAATGCCACAACAACAACAACAGTGTCTTTAACTGTTACCAGCATGGAACTGAAGGTCAAACATGTCTTTCCGAATGACGATGTGAAAATTGACCTAATGACTCCGATTAAGAATAATACGCCGATAACCATACCTTTCCGTAAATGGGAACTTAATGAACTACCTTCACTTACGGCTGGATCCCGACGTGAGATATGGAGTGTAAAGACAACTTCAGCTGTTGAACGTCCACGCTATGTCATTGTAGCTTTTCAAACTTCTAAACGAGATGACATTCACGCCAATCCAACGTTATTCGATAACATTAAGGTGTCCAGCGTACGAGTGGTTATTAATGGTGAATATTGGCCTAACGAGAGAATGCAATTGGATTTTGCGAAAAATGATTATGCTATAGCTCACTACAACTATACCCAATTCTTTCCCAGTTATACTCATTCGTCAACAAAACATCCAATCTTGGATTATAATGCTTTTAAAAAATATGCTTTGTTTACTTTCGACTGCTCCAAACAGGATGATACGTCATTTAGATCGGGAACCGTTGATATTAAGTTGGAAATCGAAGCAGATGAAGGTTTTCCTGCAGGCACTCGAGCGTACTGTTTAATTGTCCACGACAGTCTACTCGAATACTTTCCTCTAACTGAAGTTATCAAAAATATCATTTAACTTGACTTATTCAATCATATCCAATTCAGTATACTATCAGCCATCATGAGGATCGCATTAGTTGACATTCAAGGATTCACCGTAGATGGGTGGTTTGTTCCCAAAGAACTTAGCATTGAAATTGGCTTTAAACATTGCCATTATATATTTAAACCTCCACAACCGTTTGCTACATTAAGTAATCAAGATAAGAAGACTGCTGTGTACTTGGAGAAAAACGTGCATGGTCTTCGGTATTCTAATGGAGATGTTAAATATTCAAAAATAAATAAAATACTGGAATCTAAGTTGTTGTATGCAGCTGACTACATCTACGTTCGCGGAGAACAACAAGCAGAATTTTTAAGATACAAATGTTATATGCTTGACGTCTGTCCCATAATTATTGATGTTTGCAAGTTTGATGATTCTCCATACTCCACTGGAGGCTTTGCTCCACATGAATACAACTGCCACGCTACTGGACTATTTTCCTGCTCCTCGATAAATGTGGATCACCTCCGTCAATGGCTGTGTAACAAAATATTACCTATATAAATTGGATTTTTTTAAATAAAAGATTAAAAGTTTTATTTTAGTTTTATTTTAACAGTTTTACATATTTATTTTAATGCAAGATGATTCGCATTTACGATTTACAAGAAATTTTTTAATGATATTAATCGCTATAAAGGCATTTATTACGAATATAATACTTAAGAGTATAATCGATAAACCATATTGATCGATGTCATCATTATTAGTTTTGTACCATTTTGAATCACTTTCGGTGTTATTTGGGGATATTAGCTTGATCTTATAGAATGCTCCTCCTGATTTTGGTATCGCTTTGAAAAATACTGGAAGCTGTCCATAATTCACCACTTCATGATCCATTAGAGTCCAGTTCGGTCGATTACAATCAGTTTTTTCATCATTTAAACATATCGCCTGGTTCTTAACGTTGTTTGGAACGTTTGTATAAAGGACATTGTTAACAATAGCTGTAAGGATGATGAATGAGGTTGTTAGTGGAGGCATCTTGTCGGTTGAATTCTTTTTAACGGGTATTGTGTTGTTTTTGGTAACTTTCTTTCTGACAAATTAAACTCTGCAAATCGTTTTTCAATTGCAGTTCTATCTTCGTACCACTGTATATCGGCTTTTAACTTTTGTATTTTTTCGTACAACTCTTCTAATCTACACCGTATGGAAGTCATCGATGAAATAAATGTCTTTCGCTCCAAAAGCCAATATAAATAATATTCTTAGTCACCCCACTACCCTGGTATAATAAATAGAAATAAATGTTTTAATTCTTTATTCAAAAATACTGCTATTTAATTCACTAATTGTATCTTCCTTATAATAATACAAATATTCCCTTAATGCTAAACTTACAATACTAGTATCACAAGAAGCCTCACAAAATGAATATAAAATGTCTATTGGTTGTAAATCGTTTTTGAATGAAGTAGCAATTTTTAACGCATTACAATAGTAATCTAAAAATCTCAGTCCTTCGAGAAAACGAATGCGTGGTAAAATTAACTTTTCATTTCCTTCAATAAGATTTTTAACATCTTTTTCAAATATCTGCAAAGTAACACCAAGTTTCTTAACATTGAGCCATTTAAGTTGATCTGTCGCTTGAGTTTCAATTGCTAACAATTCACAACATTCTGGAGGTTCGTCTTCACAATAGCATTGCAGAGGCATCAGGAAAAACTGATTATATTTACGATTAAGTTCATCGATGAATTGGATCCAATCACATATACCGAACGATATCTCATTATTCTCGCTGCTTAATTTAACACCCGGCTCAAATGATCGAGCTGAACTTAATCCAACTAATACTTTTAAATGCTCAAAATTATACAAAGTATTAAGCAGCATCATTTCACTTTTGGCTCTTACTTCCACACTGTTCATGTTGTAATGACTACGTTTTACGAAATAACGCTGTGAACATGAACACGTTTAATTATATCTTCTTACCTCTCCACACCTGCCTCTCCCACGCTAAAACTATGTTGCGCAATATTTCGTAAGACTATTCATTTATGCATCACATGCCGGGCTTAATTATTAACTTCCTGCCTCCATGAGAGAATATATTTTATCTTACATTAAATAATCGAATTGGAATGTGCACGTGTTTCCGGCTATATATCGTGATCGCGTGAGACATTTTTAATAGCCGGCGTATCCGATGATGTCATTATTCTCAGTAGCAAGATATATTTTATAAAGATTTCAACTGATCATGTAAAGTATAAATTGAAAAATAAACGATTTTTTTTTTATTATGGTAATCGATAAAATATATACGAGGTAACTCGTAAAATATAAATTGAAAAATTTAGAAGTTTTACGCTAATGGTTGTAGGTTTTAATTACAAAAAAATACGAGGAAAAATTGCTCTCTTTGTCTGTCATTCGTCTTCTTCTCTTTGTCAATTCATAGAACGCAGTCACCGACCAGCGATTGAACATCGTTCTCATTGGTTACGTTGGACGTGTAGCTTTGTTATTATTGGGGGGGCGTCTTTTCGGGAGGAATGGGGGGACTGGGAGCGTCTTTTCGGGGAATGGGGGGGACTGGGGGCGTCTTTTCGTTAATATTGTGGTACGACTCCACCATTAGTCGATGCACGTCTTTCTCATTGGCCGTTGATGCACACCATTGGCCTCCAACGTCACGAGGATGTCCGCCATTGGTCGAGGACACGTTTCTGTGGCATCATTGGTCGAGGAAAACGTTCTAACGTCACGAGGAGGGTGTTACTATGTCACCATTGGTCCCTCATCGCTATACCACCATTTCTATGTTGTTTATTCAAATTCTAAGCTGTCATTGGTCGCTGGGGGTGTTGCTATTCCCACCACTGACGCTGCTATGCTGCCATTGGTCAACGACACGTTCCGACGTCACGAGGACGTCCACCATTGGTCAGCAAGACATTGGGGGACGTTCCTATGCCACCATTGGCCTGCTATTCCCACCACTGTCGCTGCTATGCTGTCATTGGTTGACGACACGTTCCGACGTCACGAGGACGTCCTCCATTGGTCAGCAAGACATTGGGGGACGTTCCTATGCCACCATTGGCCTGCTATTCCCACCACTGACGCTGCTATGCTGTCATTGGTCGACGACACGTTCCGACGTCACGAGGAGGGCGTTACTATGCCACCATTGGCCTGCTATTCCCACCACTGAAGCTGCTATGCTGTCATTGGTCGACGACACGTTCCGACGTCACGAGGAGGGCGTTACTATGCCACCATTGGCCTGATATTCCCACCACTGACGCTGCTATGCTGTCATTGGTCGACGACACGTTCCGACGTCACGAGGAGGGCGTTACCATGTCACCATTGGTCCCTCATCGCTATACCGCCATTTCTATGATGTTTATTCAAATTCTGAGCTGTCATTGGTCGCTGGGGGTGTTGCTATTCCCACCACTGACGCTGCTATGCTGCCATTGGTCGACGACACGTTCCGACGTCACGAGGACGTCCACCATTGGTCAGCAAGACATGGGGGGACGTTCCTACGCCACCATTGGCCGAGGGGCGTGGTCTAGAGACACGAGGTACGTTCCTACGTCACCATTGGTCGAGGGGCGTGGCCTCGAGACCCTAGACACGTTCCTACGTCACGAGGGGGGGCGTGGCCTTCACCCATGAGGATACGTACGCTTGACGATCGACGTGTGACGTCACTTCCGCTCCAGAAGGAACTCTATCTATCTACTTATAGCTATTTTATTAAATTAAGTCAAACTCGTTCACAATGGTCATTATTAAATCACACCAAATTATTATCTCCCGTTCCGCTGTGTTTATGTGTCATCACCGAACTACTCGTGACCATATAAGGCAATTAGTGACCCAAGCCAATCACCGTATTAGAAGTTGAGTGTGACTTCACAATGTCATAACAGAACTACCAGTATTCCATCTTAAGCTGATTAGGACATTAGGAAGTTAGTGACTTAAGCTGATCAGCGTATTAGGATAATAGTGTGACTGCATTAAAAGCAATAAAAACTCACAACTTGTAAAAGTTTTTTCACCTGATTAAAAAAAAACAACAACGAAGTACCCAATTTTTTATGACAAGCGATGAGACGCCTCTTTTAAAACGAAGAGAGAAGAAGTTTAAAAAAATTCTTGCTGAGGGAGTAGTGAAAAATTTGGTTAAGAGGCTTGCCTTTCTGTCTCTGAAGTTGACTTCGATGTAAGACTATCCAATCAGTTCCAATATAGGGCCAAATCCGTCATAATCTGACTTTTAGGGAACACAAACACACAAATTTATTAACGCATACGTACATCGCAGTATATGTAAATGTAGTTTATATACATTAAAACATTGCTTGATGTGGAAAATTTTGAGTCTATGAATCGTTTTTTGTAATAATATGTAACTAAGTTAATTGAAAGTGTCATCACGCTATTCTGATTTTCTATTTAGTTATATATTACTAATCAGACATTTAAAATGCATCAATAAGTATTAAAGTAATTATAAAAAAACTTTATATCGTGTTTCCGTCATTTTCTAATTATATTGAATTTAATAATAAACAACACGTGAATGACAATATTGCAACAATAACTCTGACAATTTGGAGCAGAATGAATAAGAGCTATATAGTAACTACACACTTTTAAATTTAGCCGTCCGTATTAATGGACATAGCCTTCAGTGAGATTATACACGGATTTTAACGAAATTCTAAAAATTTGATGTTTTCTTTGTGCAATAACTTACCTTTGGCCTGTTTCCACGACAACTTTCTTATTTGATCCAAACTTCTTTCCATGGATAATTCTTTTAAAGTTTACAAAAGACAAGTAGTAATTCGATGTATGATTTATTAACTTTTTATGGTCTTATGACACAGTCCATTCATTACATTTGTGAAAAACAATTTTTCTTCTTCATTTGTGGTTGTTTCAATAAATAGATTCAAATTAGAATATATAGAATATCTTCACATGCATGAATAACTATTCTCTAGTGATGACTCTTCCTTTTTTAACCAAATCAATAAATAAACCATATTGCTCATTCCAAAATTCGTAAGCAAAATTTTTCCCAGCTGATGTTTCCGTCTTTGATCGCTTCGAGCGGCTTTTATCTGATATTGTCTAATGAATTTATTAACCATTTTGGTTTTGGGTGGAATGGTGGATCCATGTTTCATTTATTGTCACAGATACATGGAAAAATTTATCTTTATTATGTTAAAAAGTCACAAATAACAAGGGTTGTTGTTTTTGATCGCTTCATTAAACAAGGGACTCACTTCTTATCTTATATCCAAAGGGGTTTTATACAAGAACATAATAGATTCGAAAACAATATTTGTCCATAGATAAACCAGCATGCCAACTGGTTACAAACAAGAGAGCTGTTTCAAAAGGTTATCACATAAGGGTATATATATATATATATATATATATATATATATATATATATATATATATATATATATATATATATATATTAAAAACTAGTCAATACATAAATACAACAACAACTCATTCGTAATGTGAGGACCACCAGCATGTCTCCAGCTAGGTTGACATACTTTTGTGACCTAAGTGTATGTAAGAGAACGAAAGGTGTCGAAAGGCTTTAATACTGGGTGCTAAATACGGCACAAGCCTAGGAAAATACCTCGTATGAGATCTCGACGTTTAAGTAGCAATCAATCCTAAACCCAAATCTTCTTACCTTTCGAACCCAAAACCTACCTATAACCTGTAAATGACAACCAATCCAACACCTCACGATCTTCCAGTGTGTAGATCACAGTAGATTAACAGGAAGTAAAAACTCCCGAGAAAGGCAGGGATGTGGTGACTTCTTTAATGTACAACTTTATATATCTCCTACAACAAGAAAATCACTAAAACGAACAGGACCAAAATTAGCACTTGCACCTATTTCCTGATCTTCCTAATATCATAAAACCTTCTTATCCCAACTAAATTCCTAAATCACAAGACAAACGCCATACAACTGATTACTCACTCCTACACATATAACATCACCCACATCCCTGTCAAATTCTCCAAGCAACGAAAACTCCCGAATTTTCAAACAGTACAAACTTCTTGGAGACATGAAGTATGTATTAGAAGTCCTATCTGTTAAACAATAAGCAACCCTATTCACACACTAACTTATCCTAGAAATCCGAGCACTATTAAAAGATCTCAGTTCCTCCTTCGACATCGAGAATAGCCTTTTCCAAATTCACCTTAGTTTCACCAAAGTGATTCGAATTGTTGCTCGTTCCAACAATAACCCAACATCCTTCCTCAGAGTCTTCATGAAATCTCAATACAGAATGTTCCCAAAAGATCAATATTTGTCTAGACCAAACCAACCTGTAACTACCTCTAAGTAAAAATTTACTTTAGACATGAAGTCATTAATCCACTTCATATCTACGATCCTTTTCAACGCATTTTCAGACAAAAGGAACCACGTCGCTGGTCTCTGTAATGACGTTTTCTACAACATGTACGGACACGCCATATCGACGTCGACATACTACAACACAATCGATCAAACATTCACCTAATCTAAAATTAATTCCCGTTGCACACTTTCCCAATACACAAACACTGAGAGAAAACACTCGTCAGCCACCATCTTTAATTTAAACACACAACTTAACCAACCTATACACTGAAAATGGAAAACTTGAGCAAGTTGATTTACTGGTTTACCTTGGATATCAGTTAAACTGTAACGCAGAGAGTCACGGTGAAATTAATTAGATTCATAATTGAGCACACCAGAGCTGCTTCTAGAATTATGTCCAAGGTATAACACAGACTTAAAATTGGCATTGGGATCCGCCTTTTTCGCTGGTACGTGTTCTCGGTCTTACTTTATGGTATCGAGTCTTGGCCTGTGAAAAAAAAAAATGATCTAAATCGCTTTGAGGCTTTCGAAATGTGGAGTTATAGAAGAATTTTAAAAGTTTCTTGGTCGGAGAAGATTCGAAACTCCTCAATACTAGAATGTCTCAGCAAGACTACTGACATTATAAAAAGTATCAAAAAGAAAAAGCTGTAGTACTTCGGACATGTTATGAGAGGTCCCAAATATAGATTGCTACAAAATATTATGCAAGGGAAGATAGCCAGTAAACGCAGTCCAGGACGAAGAAAGACTTCATGGTTGAAGAACTTGCGAGATTGGCATGGTATTTATACAAGCATGCTATTTAGGGTGGAAGTGAATAAAATTAAGTTAGATATGATGGTAACCAACGTTCTGAAAGGACAGGGTACATGAAGAAGAAAAGCTGAAAAGTGAATGTCCTCGACACACTCCATAAGAGTCAGTCAGTCAACGCACAAAATACCAGAGATTGGTTTCCCAATCTCATTACACAACGATACCTGTCCTAGAAAAGGACCTATCTACAGCTAACCTCCACACATTTACTAAAGAGAGCCTAACAAGTCTAAAAGGAATCGTTTGTGTCACAAGAAAGTTGTAATTTGGTTGGAGATTTGGTACCCCTTCACAACATAATATAAAAAGTAAAGCAAACAGGACGTTTACTGAATCTCAATACCATCTTCCATGAGGAGAAGCCGCACTTTAAAGGGACAGAGCCTAAAACGAAGTTTGCATAACCAATCCATAAAAAAATGAAATTCCTGTAGTTGGCTGTATACCATGTATCACAAAAGTTTTATTTAAAAATCCTTTATAAAAGGCATATACTTTATATATAATTATATACTTTTTATAAAGGATTTTTAACTTTTCATAATAAGTTCGCTCGCTGCTATCGTGAACAACGATATTTAAGTGGTACTAGCTAAGAAACGAGTATAGATATAAACGATTATGAAACATTACCGGATATCTTGCCAGAAGAAACTGAAGCTGATGTAAAGGAAATAGGACAGAATAAACTCCTGGCAAACATGCAATTTCTTCTGAAGTGTTAAACATATGGTACACATTAATCTAAGTCATACATTGCTTATTTCAACTCATATGGACAAGCCTGAAATGGTTTGTTGACTAGATGACTTCCATAGTAATTGTTCCTCCGCATTAAAAGGTTTTGCGAAAACTTGACATTAACTTAAAAATAAAATCTCCAGTGCTTGGTTGTATACAATAGTTTACAGCTACGACAAAGAACAGGAGTGGCTGATGCAGTAGAGAGAGTAGCAATACTAAAATGGAACTGGGCAGGTCACGTGGCTCGAATGTCAGATAATAGATGGACAAAGCGGATACTGGAATGGAGACCAAGAGATGATGCCTACCGAAGCAGAGGTCGTCCACCAACACGTTGGACTGACGATCTAAAACGTTGTCATAGGAATTGGATGCAAGAGGCACAAGATCGAAATAGATGGAAAATTATGAGGGAGATCTATGTCCAGCAGTGGATAAGCGAAGATTGAATGATGATATATATATATATATATATACATATATATATATATATATATATATATATATATATATATATATATATATATATATATATATATATATATATTCGGAAAGATTTCCGCGGTTAGTACAATTAAACCCAGAGCTAAGATTAATACTATTTAAAAATTAATATTAAACTCACCAGTCTTCCGGGTTGAACCGCGTTGATTTCCATTGCGTCGAGCTTTCGACATCCTCTCTGATGTATTCTTCAGAGCTTGCGAGGTCTCAGTCTCCCGAGCCCCCAGACACTACTGCACTGATCACTGTTTATTTCACTACTGTAGTGAATGTAGTACTCAGCTGCTCTAAGGTTTTCTTTGTAAAGGCTATGGTCTCCAGTCTATATGTAGTTACAGGCAAGATACATTTGTCATAAACTATGTTTTAGACACATTGATATATGTTTATTCTTCAAGATACAGCTTAACTGGCCGAAAGCTACCCAAGACAATTGTATGCGTTTACGCATACAATTGTTTTTATTTATGTTTATATTGTACGTTTTTATTTCGGCTATTTGGTTTTCTTTGCCGATTTTAATGGTATGTCCAAGATATATTATAGAGGTCTACATTTTCAAGACTGACGTTGTCAATGTTTTGGCTAATAAACAAATATAATATCTCAGTAACTGTTACCTTAAATTAAATTCAGGAAACGGATTGAAAAAGACTCGACAAGACCTTTCTAATAAAAGGAAAAAAAAAATGAATTTCATATATTAAAATCGGTGTAGGTACGCAAAAAAAATTATTTTCTATTTTTGCCGCAATTAAAGTCAGGTTCAATAAAATTGCTAAATAAATAAACGTTGCGTGATTTCCGTCATTTTTTTATGATTCTCATGATATAATTAAAATGTATCACTTAATCATTAACCGATCACATTCTTAAGGCCCAATCTTCAAAACCTATGAAAAAATACTTCCATGAAGACAGCATTTGGTGAAATTTGTAGCTGAATAAGTGTAGTTTACAAAAACGTACTTGTATAATCGAAACAAAGTAGTTTTAAATGTTTTATTTCGTTTGTAATGTGAAAGTTTAAGGTTAATTCTACTTATTTTTAGGCATATTTCAAATGTCATTTTTTGGCAAAAATCAAAACCGAAATTTGCGCCATAGGTTTTGAAGACTGGACTTTAACAATGGAAATTGTGACCAGTTAATAGAAAAGTGATACATATTAATAATGTCATGAGAATCGTAAAAAATGACAAAAATAGCCACTATTTATTTACCACTTCTAGAAACTGATTTTAATTGCGATAAAATACTTTTTGATTTTTGTTGATAGTACACTCTGATAAAAAAATATCGAATTTTTACCGTCGAATTGATACAAATTTCATTTATAAGTGATTTATAAGAGAACGGTTTATTTTACACAAAAAGTGCCACCAAACATTTTTGTTCAAAAATGTCTCAGCTGCATTTTTTATATGCAATATTATTTTCTACAACGCACTTATTCTTGGTGAATCGATTTTTTTCGTTTCCCCCTATAAGGGGGATCGATTTAGGTGGAAGCCGGGGGTTACGAATAGTAAACTTTTTTGAATATTGTTGGGGTCCCAAAATAACATTCTCAAAAAAAATCAGCTTGCTCGTATGATTTTTATAGGTTTAGTTGCATTTTTGTCTCTGACAACTGGAATATAAATAATAAACTAATTTATTTGTAACAAAACTAAAGCATCTCTGGCATTTGTTAATGAGTTTTTTATACGGCTCTATCCGATTTACGTTGTATTAAAATTAAGAAAATTACTTTTTTTACGTATACCGCTTTTGATATTTAAAAATCAATTTTTTTAACCTAATTTTTTAGTATTTTTCACGCGCAATCCCGTTGGTTTTTATTATTATAATATACGATCGAAGACAATTTTTATCATGAAAGATCTCAAAGAAATTAATTTTTTAAAGATTATCATCCTATTGTTTATAACTTCGTCGCAAATGCCAGTAAATTTCGACCGGTTGTATCTCAGGAACCACTCACTACTCGTAATTCAACTTTTTTTATAGGTACAAGAAACGTCTTGCCAAGTCTTTTCCAATGCCGTTTTCCTATTTTAATCTAAGCTAATAGTTACTGAGATACTTGTTTATAAGCCAAAACATTTCTGAGACCGTCCAAATAATTCGATTTCAATTCCATAAAGTACGTTAGATAGGTTAAGTGTGTTTTTATAAGTAACAAATTGCCAAACTTTTATATGGTCAAAGATTTTAATGAGATTTGGTGTGCTGTTTTATTATGTTATGAAGATTTTCCAGACGAATTATGAAGGTCCTAAGTGCAATCTAAGTAGTTGAAAAACACTAAATAAGAAAAGGCTTGTTTCCCCCTCTTTTTTATATTTATTGCTATTTTGCAGCAAGGGCAATAAATTAAAACATTTTTAACCAGCTATATCTTATAGACAATTCAATTGTGGCTATTTTAGCTACAATTTCTTTGCTCTAAAATGAATTTTTTAAAAGTTATAAGCAAGGAAATTAAAAAAAAATCGACGTTTTTACTAATTTTTAAATATTTCAATTTTTTTATTAATATTACTCACATATTTTGAGAGGGAGGACTAGTCAATTATTATTACTGTATTAGATTACCTAACTATTTCTACAAAAATCGGTATGCGACACATCCAAATTTAGTCGTTTTTTCACAGATTCGCCTTCGGTCTATATATGGACTATAATATGAAATAAAATATTGTGTGCTAATCTTTTCTCAATAACCTGCCTTAGAGAGAATATGCTGTCTCTGTAGTTTGAACAATATTCAAATCTTAAAAGTAAGATTTGAGGAGAGGATTAATATGAAAAAATAAAATAAATTATGTAAGAGATTTTGGGTAAATATTCTGCACATGCTTAAAGTTATTGACCGAACAGGTACTTCTTTAGGCAGGGCGTTTCAGCTGTAAAAAACTCTATTCTTCTTCTTCTACGGCACTACAGCCCAAATTGAGTATTGGCCTTTATTTTTTGCCTCCACCCTTGCGTGTCTGTGACTGATCTTCTCCATACACGGACTCCTAAAAGTTCTTGTGCGTCGCTGTTTACTGTGTCTTCCCAGCGCTTTCTTGGCTTTCCAACCGGTCTCTTTCCCTGAATTCTAGCATTCAGTGCTCTTTTTGATAGTTTATCTTCTCCCATTCTTATCACATGTTCGGCCCATTGCAATCTTTCTATTCTAATGAAGTCTGACAGTGGTGCTTCCTTATGAAGTTGTTGTTGTAAAGCTCGTTGTTGTATCAACTTCTGAAGATTCCGTTTTTCCACACAGGTCCTAGTATTTTCCTCAGTAATTTTCTTTCGAATGTATCGAGTTTGCTTTTGGATGTTTCTTTCAGGAACCATGCTTCACTGCCATAGCATGCTATTGGTCGAATTAAGGTTTTATAGATTCTCATCTTTGTATTTCAGTCGACATTTTTAGACCGAAATATATGGGAGAGGGCAAAATAAGCTCTGTTTGCATGCGTTATTCTCTTCCGTATTTCTCCCTCTTCTGATCCGTCGGCATATATTTCTACTTCCAGGTATGTAAACTGTCCAACCGTTTCAATGTCATCTTCATGTATAATGTTTTGTGGGACTATATTTCTTCTCGTTTGTATCATTATTTTTGTTTTTCTGTTAATTTCCAGACCTAGCATTTTTGAATGAGACTTTTGAGTTGAACCGTTCGGTTGGTCAGTAGATTTCGTCCTCCAGCTTGCATTTGCCTAACCGCATACTCCAGTGCCAGGTTAAACAAAGTTGGGACCAGCCCATCTCCCTGCTTTAATCTCTGCGAAATTTTGAAAAAACTCTATTGCGTAGGAATATCTCTGACTAATTAAAATTCTAAAGTTATATGAAGGACGACGAAGAAAGTTAGAAGTGAGTAAAACACTTTGTAACCGCACATGATTGTTGTATGTATGTTTTGAACTCTAAAATTGGACGTATATATGTTTTGAACAACAGAGCTCGCGTTTGAATATCGCACTTGGTAAACACTTTTAACATAAAATTAACTATTTTATTTTTAATTTGTGGCAAGGGTTATTTATTTCCTGGCAATTTAGAATTAACTTTAATAAACAGATTAGAATGTCAGTTTGATTTAAAACGGCCCATAGACGATACGATCTATCGTCCAACTTGTTGTAAACTAAAGTCGATACGACCGTTTGAACGATAATCGTAACGTGTGTTATGTTGTATTTCAACCTATCGTACGATCAGTTGGATCGTAATCGAAAGTATAGCATGCGTAAAATCCCTCGTCCAACTGGATTGGATAAACGATTTCTTAATACGATTTCAGCACAGTAGGAAGTATTAGAGTGTCAAAAAATATCAATAATAATGAACATTGATTTAATTTGCCACAAGTGTTATTTGACAAAATATTATTTGAATGTCTTATTGTGTAAAAATAAAGAATATGCTCTTGAATGTTGTCCTATGAATTTTCAGTAACCAAATATCTTAACCATTTAACGTTACAGTTAGTCTTTCGTTCGCACTAATTGTACCTCTAATTTCTAGAATCCCAAAGTTAAATTATAATGGACAATAATAGCCAGTTTTGGACGAAATTTATAGAAATTTATCGAGAACCTACTTGTTTATCTACTTTACTATCTAATGAGTATTTCAATAAACATAAACGTAACGCCAATTAAGGAATTTTTTTTTTAAATAAATTGCAAAAAGTATCTCTTTTTTTTGTTATAGAATTAGTAAATTTGTAGTTTGTCTCCAACTCACGCCACAATAACGCCAATGTTTGTGTCTTCCAAATCTACCGATACTTCTGTTATATAATTTATCTTTGATACTATTCTTCTCTCCTCTTATGAGTGTACATCATGAAAAAATAATGTCTATTGTCTCAACACTTGTAGTAATAGATCATTTATTCGTTAGTAATTTTTAAAATCTATAGGTTCTCTGATGGATAGTTCATTAAGTAGATTCATATGTGAATAGATAATTGTCATTTCTTACACTAATATTTTTTCTTTTTCACTTTTTGATATCATCCAAAAATAACCAGCTATTACTTTTTTCGAAACGGTTGGTAATATCATAATGAACAATTTCGTACTAAACTAGTTGTACAACCGATCGCTTGACTGTTTTAAGTCTGTGGACGAAGCTTTCTGATTCTGATTCTGATTCGAACAAAGATCTGTCTTTACGATATACTTAGGGTGTAAATAGTTCTAGGATATTTATTACTATGTAGTCTACTACATACAGGGTGGTCCTTAAGTAATTGTACAAACGAAAACCGTAAATTCTACACTTTAAAATATTACGATTTAAGCCAAATTGCTTTAATAAAATGTTGATATTAAGAAAGATACAGGGTGTTAAAGTGCAAATTTAAAATTCTATTTTTCGCTATAACTTTCATGTTTGTAAAGATTTATGCATAAAAATTTACAACTGGGTACTTTTAAATATAAGAAATTATAATTTGATGCACACTTTGATGTAGCTGATAGAGGGCGCCACATATGCAACATATGTGGCATAAATTTGCACTTAACTTTTTTGCTGTATTTTTGATAAAAAATCTTAAATATACATTATTTTAACAAAAAAAAGGTATACTTCTTAATAACTTCAAAACTTAACAGTTTTCGTGATAATCGCATTTTACAAATCAGCTGCATAATTCTGATTTAAGGCAATTACTCCAGGCAACGAAGGAAAAATAGCCAAAAACATTAATAAATCTAAATTTTGGTATAAAATACTTTTAACTAAAGTTAATAGTTAACGAAATATTAAATAAAATAAATATATCAGCAGGATAATTAATAATAGGATTTGACAAAAACAGAATAATAGGATTTTACATCAAACATTTTACGTTTTATGTTAAATTAAAGTCATAATCAAAACATTTTGTTTACAAACCAAATTAAGAAATAGTTAAACTAAATAACATAACTTTTTGTCAAAGTAAGTGTTCCATATGTCCACCATTTTCTTTAATTCATTTGTCAATATATTACATAAAAGATCGTCTCATGTTAAATAGCATCATTGGTTCTAAAGAAACTGCTGCAGTATTTATTTCTTCCCATAGTTGGTTGAGAATGTTTATGGGATTCTTATAGAAACGTTGTTTTAATACGCCCCATACACCAAAATCAAGCGGATTAAATTCTGGGCTACGTGGTGGCTATAATCTATAATGGATGAATATATTCTTTTGGATACATATCCAAACCTTATGGTATATTATGGAACTACATGTTATTTGTGGCAGAGGTTAAATAATGTGTTAAACTGTGATGTATTTGATTCATGGGTTACTTATATAAACACGGAATAACCTATCGATGTCATTACTTATTTATATGATTACGTTACAGCTTACGAGTAACTATAATTACATCTCGAACAAATGGTCTGTTATGATTAACTAACGAACTAATATTATGCTGAACTAAATAACCTGTGTGTTTACTATATTTATAACAATATCGGTTATTAGGCCAACGATGATGTTTTTGTAAAAATGCTGAGCCTTTAAGGTTAGATTGGTAGAAAAAGTATTATCAAACAAGACACATATGTGTTATTAAATCCCTGGCTTTAGTTTCTAATTGTCCTAATAAAAATGGTTAAATAATTTACGTAATGAATAATAAGTATTCTTTTGGAATTTTTTATAAATTAAATAATTATATCAATATCTCACCACATTGCAAAGGAATATGAGTGCCACGATCATTCCAACGTTCAGAACAGTTATATTTAAGTATGTTCTCACTGCCTTCTCTCTAGAATGTGGTGGTGTACCATCTTACATAAACCACATATTTTGTGTTTTCAGCATTTTACAATAGGGAAAAAGTAATACAACTTCAGTAGGTATAGAAACTTAAGAAGCGATAGAAAAGGGAAATTGTAAACATGATGACGGCCAGCGTCTGAATACGGACACGGTACCTAAAGAAGAAGATGAAGAATATTTTCTTCAATAAGACATTTAGCAGCCATAACAAAAATTTTGTAATGTTACATTATCATCTTTGAGTTATTGTAATAAGAATAAACTGTGAATTATGCTTATCTACAGGTATTTAGTGCTTCACCGCACAAATATTACAACTAAGAATTATTATGCAGCTGACTTCTAAAATGCGAATATCTCGAAAACGGTTAAATTTTGAGGTTATCAACAAGTATACCTTTTCCTTGTAAAAATAATGTATCTTTAATATGTTTTAACACAAATAGAGCTTACTTTAAGAGCAAAAAAGTTAAGCGCAAATCTATGTCAAACATGTAGCATATGTGGCGCCCTCTATCAGTTACAATAAAGTTTGTATAAAATTATAATTTATCCTACTTTAAATCATTCAATTATAAATTTTTGTCCAAAAATATTTACAAACGTAAAAGTTATAGCGAAAAATAAAATTTTAAATTTCCACTTTAACACCCTGTATCTTGCTTAATATCAACATTTTATTAAAGCAAGTTGGCCTAAATCATAATATTTTAAAGTGAAGAATTTACAGTTTTCGTTTGTACAATTACTTAAGGACCACCCTGTATATAGTGTATTACTATATATGTAGTCTAGTCGTTGGAGAGTTGACACCTAAAATCATACGACCAAGCGGAATTTTGCAGAGAATATTAATTTTGGGACCTTAAAAAAGATGCAAAAAAGTTTACCACTTTTACCCCCAGGCTTCCTCCTAAAATCTCCCTTGCAGGGTAATAAAAACGCAAAAAATCAATTTATTAAGAATCTCTACACCGTAGAAAAAAATATTTTAAATAAAAAATGTAGCTGAGATAATTTTAAACAAAAATGTTAATTAGCATTTTTTGTCTAGAATGAACCGTTCTCTTAAAAACAATGGTTGCAGCGACCGTCGGTTTTGCATGTCAGTTACACGCGCGAAATCAAAGTTTAATAAAATTTGTATTAGCTCGACGGTAAAAATTGGATATCTTTTGATTCAAGTGACCTATTCACAAAAATCAAGATGCTTTTTAAAGGCAAAGAGTTCAGCTTTTGTATGCAGTTTTTTTATTTTGCCGCAAATGAACTTAGATTTTGTACAGGTGTTAAATAAATAAACGTGGCGCGATTTTTGCCATTTTTTATGACTCTCATGAGATCAATACAATCTATCCCTTTTACTGACTGGCCACTATGAAGTTTCGATTACTAAAACCTAACCTTTAAAATCTATAGCATGAAAATTTAGTTTTGACTTTTGGCAACAAATGTAAGGCATTTGAAATAAGCTTAAAAAACGCTGGATTTAAACTTACAAACAACAAACGATCAAAAACATTTAAAACTTGTTTTTAATTACACTAGTACGTTTTTCAAAAGAACAAACCTCAAACTTTTAAAAGAAATAAGCTACACCCAAAACAGTTTTCTTAAATGCATTTTTCGTGACGTGTGATCGTTTTTATTCATATTTCAAATGCCTCACATTTATTACCAAAATTAAAAAACCAAAATTCAAAATTAAAATTGCATGTCATAGGTGTTAAAGACTGATCTTTAAAAATTCAAATTTTACTACAACTGGTCAATAAAAGTGATCAAATTTATTGATCTCACGAGAATCGTAAAAAATGGTTAAATTCGCGCCACCTTAATTTATTTAACACCTTTATAAAAACTGAGTTTATTCTCGGCAAAATACAAAAACTGCATACGAAAGATGCACTGTTTGCCTTTAAAATGCATCTTGATATTTGTCGATAGGACACTTGGATAAAAAGATATCGAATTTTTACAATCGAGATCATACAAATATTATTGAACATTGATTTCGCGCGTGTAACTGACATGCAAAATCGACGGTCGCTTCAAGCGTTGTTTCTAAGAGAACGGTCATTCTACACAAAAATGCTTAAAAACACATGCACATTGTTGTGTAAAATTATCTCAGCTACATTTTTTATTTGAAACATTTTTTTCTACGAAGTACAAATTCTTGGTAAATCGATTTTTTTGCGTTTTTATCCCCCTGCAAGGGAGGTTTTTAGGGGGAAGCCCGGAGGTAACAGTGGTAAACTTTTTTGCATCTTTTTGGGGGTTCCAAAATTAAGATTCTCTGCAAAAATCAGCTTGTTCGTATGATTTCTAGAGGTTCAGTGGTATTTTCGTCTCTGACGACTGGAGTAATGTAGTGCTCCGCATAAGCATATGATTTAAAGCTTACTGAATAGCAGTACTGTTTTCTGCAAGATTATATGTTTTAATGTCACCTGCAAAGGATGAAAAACTAGATAATGCAATTGAATCTATCAATTCATTTTGTATGGTTTTAGATGTCCAAGAAAAAACCGATATAGAGCCATTATCATTCTCTAAAAACGTTTTTAAATTAGTGTCAAATTTACTAACAACAACAACTAACTCTTTGAAATTCCTGCGATTTAAAGAATCATTAGATTCATCATGCCCCCTAAAAGGTAACTCTTGCATACAGAGGTGTAACGTAATATCCATTAGGCATTTTAAAATTTGTCTATTTTCTTTAACCCTAAGCATTGAGATTTTCAATGTCTATATTACGGGAATTATCTAGTGCTGTGGCGATATTTTGCTTTTGTTTTCTCATAGGAGTAAACTTGTAATTCGATGTAATATGTTGAGAACTTTTATTGTGTAACAGTAGACTCAGAGACAAATTTTTTAAATCAGTGTAATCACTTTTGACCCAAAGTTTCTCGCTAGCACCCATCAAATTTATTTGATGTTATGCTACCCTTAAGCCAGTCGATCTTTTCGTACCATGCATTTTGAAATCACCGATTTGGTTTTCCGACGACACTTGAAACAACAATGACTTGAAAAAGTCTGCTGATTGACTAAAAAGCTTACGAGATCACAAGTATCATGAATATATACATTTACCTGGGGAACTTGCTCGGTGCTCGGTGCTAAATCCATTTTTCACTAAAATCGCAAATCATACAGAGAAACCGGAAACGTCAAACGTGACCTGCCCGCTAAAAGTAATTTAACTACTAAGAAACGCCGGCGTATGAATGTCGAGTATAAAGAGCAGAACCCTTAGCTTAAAACCACGCTGAGGCGGCATGCCTGAAAAGGATAGTTGAATCCGAGTTTCGAGAAAAATTTTTAGGTTGAATTTTGTCACTACTTGCCCATTTGTGACAGATCTATCTCGTCCCTTTTACGAAATGATAACATGCTAGACAAGGAAACGCGAGGCATACCTCAATTGTAATAATTTGAGAAAATGAGAATGAGACGAGAGTATCCTCATCATCAGTGGCATTACAGCTCGTTATGAGCCAAAGCCTTCTTCAGACCAATCTTCCATTCGCCCCTGTCTCCGGCAACTCTTTTCCATGCTTTAATTCCGATGGATTTTAGATCATCCTCTATGTTATCTTGATACCTAAGTTTTGATCTTCGTCTGGCTCGTCTGGTTTTTTCAAGCCATAATAGCACTTATTGGCAAGCACTATTCTTTTTTTAATTTCTTCGGTGATATTGTTGTCTATGGTCAGCAGCGAGCCCAGGTAGACGAAGGTGTCCACACCTTTCAGTTCCAGATCATCAATTAATAGTCTAGGTATCTGGTTGCCTGATCTAGTACAATACATATACTTGGTTTTCTGTGCGTTTATTTTTAATCCCATTCTCAGTGCTGACGCCCTTAGTGATCGAAATGCTTCGATCAGAGATTCTGAACCTAGCAATAATGTCTATGTCATCTGCATATCCGACCACTTGTACAGATCTATTAAAGATGGTGCCATTCGTATTAATATGGCACTCTCGAATTACTTTTTCTAATGCAAGGTTAAATAAGAGACACGACAGTCCATCTCCCTGTCTCAGTCCATTTTTACAATGGACGGGTCTTGAAAAGTCGTTTTGGATTCTGACTACACTCTTTACGCCTGTGAGTGTAAGTTCCGTTAGTTGAACAAGATGAAGCGGCATTTGAAATTCCACCATAGCCTGTAGAAGTTTTTGTCTGTTGACTGAGTCGTATGCGGCTTTGAAATCCACGAATATGTGTGGGTGTCGACTCTGAACTCAAGCGTTTTCTTAAGAATCTGCCTGACTGTGAAGATTTGATGCGTTGTTGATTTATTGGATCGGAAACCGCACTGGTAGTTCCCAACTATTTGTTTAGAATAGGGGATCAATCTTCTGTACAATACGTTGGACAATACTTTATATGCCACGTTAAGTAGGGTGATGCCACGTGAAGAGGGTATATTATACCTAATTTTCAGTCCGCGGGCGTTTCCTTCCGTTGCCAGATTTTGGTTACTAATTTATGCATGTGCTTAAAAAGGGTGTCACCACCATTTTTAGAGAGTTCGGCAGGAAAATTGTCCAAACCGGGAGCTTTGTTATTTTTCAGTTTTGAAATGGCTTCTATAATTTCTTCTTCGGTGGGGGGCGGCTCTTGAACGTTTTCATCGATTTCGGGCAAAGTAATCTCTATTTGGTCTTCTTCACGACTATCGCTAAGCAGTTCTGCAAAATGATTCGCCCATCTGTTCTTTGTCACTAATTATGGAATCATCTCTGTCTCTACATGCTGTTATTCTGGGTTTGAATTCTTTTCTGCAGCTGTTTATCTTCTGGTAGAATTTTCTAGAGTCTTTCGCGAGACGGAGAGTATCCGGTCAGTACATTTTGAAGAACGCTTAATTACAAAGATAAGGCGTCAATGCCGCATCTATTTTCATTTTTTTTTGTCGTAAAAATCAAGTTATTTAGCAAAATTCAAAAAGTAAATTGCATTTAAAGAATTGATGATGTAATAACGAAATAATGTAGATAGTCGATTGATATACAAGTGAGGCAATGCCTCACCTGCCTCATAGGGTCAGCCGCCACTGCTCGGGATATACTTTACTAAAGTTGTATAATCTGAAACTCTTTTGCTTTTAAGCAAAAACTAATGTCATAGTTGAATTTGGAGAATCCATTTTATATCAAATAAATTCTTAATATCCCGTCATTCCCGTCACCAAAACATTTGTTAGACAGTGCTCTAATTTCAAAACTGATCTCAATAATGTTTATAAAATTATAAATGTGTGGAAAATGTGTATAAAATTATTAAAAAAAAAACGCAACAAAACATTATTTATTTAGACATTATTTTTATTGTAGGTACCAGTATTATAGAAAGTTTTCTCGTAACCAACAAGTTCAGCATTGAAAAAACAAAAAATAAATTGGATATGTACTACAGTATAAGAACGATGATACCAGAGTGTTTTAAAAACAGTCATCCTAATCTACCCCACATGACAGAAATCACCAAATATGTGTAAGATACTTTACATAATTTCTTTGATTTTTGCAGATATTTTGTACTTGTAACTTATTTTCTGAGGCGTTCTTTTTTATGTTAAATATTGTATGAATATGGCATTAAAAAACAATTAATTAAAAAAAAAGTTGCTTTTTTTATTTTATTTAGATCTCTAATCAGGAAATTGTTTTCAAAAAATTATAAAACAAGGAGTTATTTTAACTTGTAGTTGTTTACTAATTGGCGATTTGTTTCAGCCAATTTGACAGGTGACTTTTTTGGCCTTGATCTTGTAGACAATAGCCATGTTTTGAGTTGAAATTCTGAGTATGATGTTGTACTCTCTGTGTTAATGTAGTTAACTATATCTGACCTTCTATTGATCCATTAATGTTGGTATATTCTTATTGATGACTTCTTCTTTTAGTATTGGTAACCGGAGCCTGCTACATTCTGTTGATGGGTTTGCCACATATGTTTCTTCATTAAGTAAGATGAGTGCTGCTTCTTTGATTTTCTCTTTTTACAGTCTTTCTTTCATGACTATTGATCCATCTTTTCATTGTACTCGGTGCTCATCGTCCCAGATATGTTTGCATATCTGGGATCTGTCGAAGTCACTGTTTTTGATGTATGATTCATGCTCGTTTATCGTAACACTTAGTGGTCTTAAATTTTCTCCCAGAGAAAAATTTTTGCATTCATAAGGTATTTTTTGGATGCAGTTCTTTGGTCTTTACTGTGTGTTGTTTGGGTTGGTTTTGGACAGAATATATCTCAGTGTATTGGTTGTTTTGAATGTTGTGATGTATTTATTTCATATTCTTTTGCCTTTAAAGCCCTTTACGTATGGTATTGTTTCATCTTTAAATCGCTTCTTGTGAGCATTTCCGGATTTTTTTGGCTGTAACGTTGTTTTATTTTTTCAATCGTGTGAAATTTCTCGTTCATAAATAACAATGGATAATAGCTTTTTGTTAATATCTTTGTTAATAGGTTTTTTCTTCCAAAAATCCATTTTAGTTAGGCAGCTGTTTTGGGCTCTATAATTTAATGATTCGATGATTTTCTTTCTGATATTTATGATGTTGTAATAAGTAATAATTTAAATATGTGTTGTGTGTCGGTAGTGTGGGTTGGTTTTCTGTAGACTTTAGTTGCATATCCTGTATCCTTCTTTGTGATTAACACATTCAGTAGGTAGTGAGTTGTTGTTTTTTTTTTCATGGTAAATTTGATTGATTCTTCTTTTCTACTGATATCCATCAACATTTTATTCATCGCTTCTGGTCCATAAGGCTAACACATCATCTTCATATCTCCATCATACTGTGGGTTTTTGGTCATGTTTGTATACAATGTTTTGCTCAAATCATATCTGCTAATATCTGCTAATAATGGAGATAATTAAGTGTCCATGGCTAATCCAAAATCTTGTATATAAACATTATAGTCTAGTTGAAAATATATGTTGTCTTCGAATAGTGTTAATAGCTCTGCAAATGAAAATAGTGTTAACAGCATGCTGCTGCAAATTGGTCTGAGGGGTACGTCTTCTTTGGGTATTTTTGGGATTCCGTACAGGTGCGATGTCCGGCTATAGTGCGGTGTTGGTATTCTTGTTTGGTAGTCTGTGAGGTATTGCTTAAATTTATGTAGTGTTTTGTATATTTTATTCTCCAATGATGTGGTTCGGTGATTTTATAGTTTTATGTATGGTTGTATGGTTCATTTGTGACTAGTTATTGGATTTTCTGCTGGTATTGATTTTTGTCCATGATTACAGTTGCATTACCATTATCGGTAATAATATTATGAACTGATCTTCTTTTAGAGCTTTGATAGCTTTGAGTTCCTCTTTATTAATATTTGCTATCGATTTTGTGCTTTTTTACAGTTCTCTTTTGTTCAGTACTCTATATTCTTCCTTTTCATGTGCTAGTAGTTGTTTACACACTTTTTTAACAGCACTAATTATGTCTAGTTTAGAAACTGATGGACAGGTTACATCAAAATCTAGACTTTTTGACAGCAAAAGGTTTTTAACAATAGACACTAAAAACTTTTGTTTTCAAAGCTTCCACACAATTTATTATAATTTATTAACCCTATAGCTATTTAGTTTCGTTTCTGTTGCGTTTACACTTTATAGTCTTCAACTGAATAAGTTGAGGAGGGGACAACTGTTTGTCTCAAGTTGGTCATTTAAAATTATGTCTGTATTTTTCAATTTGGTAGAATCTGTTTTTATATTATTGAAAGCCCTTTTGTGTTCTGCTAACCGTTCGAAAATTTCTACCAGTTTAATCGATATAAGTTTTTGGGCAGTCGTCACATTTAAATTTGTATACATCACTGTATAAGTTCTTTTTCTTTTGGTTCTTGTTCTTAATATATTTGCCTAAGCTGTTGTTTGTTCAAAAAGCTGGTGTTATTACTTTCTTTTTTATGTGTTTTGCTATTTTTGTTGATATCGGGCCTGTATATGTAATCAAGCAGAAGGTAGTGGGTTTTTTCTTTGGTGGTGGAAATACTAATTTCAGTGCAGTCTTATGTAGTTTTTGATTTAAGATTTTATTTATTGTTTGTTCGTTGTTCTTATTGTTTACTGCTATTTGCTTAATGATATTCAATTCTACCTGGAAGTTGTTTTTGGACATGGGAATTTCTATTAATCTATGTACCATACTATGGCAGGCTGCCAATTTATGTTGTGTATAGTGTGTATAGTCGTATTAGTATGGATAGGTTTATGAAATACAGAGAACTAATATTTGGTTTTAAGTCTGATAATTTTTAAATCTTTAGGACTTAAATTCATATTACCCTTAATTCACTATTAAATCCATATATATATATATATATATATATATATATATATATATATATATATATATATATATATATGTATATATATATATATATAATATATATATATATATATATATATATATATATATATATATATATATATATATATACACCAGAGACGTACCTACTATTTTTTTACTAATACGTACTTTGCTTTTTACTCCTAAGTTCGTGGAATATTAAAAAATTTTCATTTAGAGTACAACAAAAAATTATCATGTAAAATAAAGATAATTAAGAGTTTAAGAGTAATTTAATAAGAAATGTTAATAGTCACCAAAGTTTTAATCGCAAAAAAAAATATTGCCAATGTTCACAAAATTTTCCGCTACCCCGGATAAAAAAAAAAGAGCGAAATTGGTCCATATTTAACGGAGATATAATAAATTTTTCCGAGCGCAGGGGATTTGAAGTTCCGAATTAAGTTTTTTTTTCGCTGGGCCAACAGGAGAAGAGTTCCCCACCACCGACCCAATTTGACTATTCGAAAAAACATTCAACTTTAGTTAAATTAACTTTTTAGTTAAATTAAAAAAAAAATTACTTGCCCTGCAAAATTCATAAACTTTTAGAATTTTTATGTACAATTAAACGTATTAAACAAATAAAAGAATTGACCGATCGGATCTTGCAAAGCCTCATTCGATTTGAAATTAAAAGAGCTGCAATATAATCATTTTTTGCGTAAAAAAATAATGTTTACAAAAGTTATTTCAAAACCTTATAATAGAGAAAAATTGGCATTTTTCTACCTTCAATAATTAATTTTGCACAAACTATTGGGTCAAATTCAATCCAGTATAGCTCAAATTAAAGATTTTTTTATGTAATTTTATTATATTGTACTCATTTTACCATAAAATGTTGATTTGATACAAATAAAATAAAACTAATCAAAAAACATTGTTTTTGCACCTTAAAAGGACCATAAAAAAATTATAACCAACAGTTAAGAGTTTCACACACTTGGAGCTTAAGGTTACTCCAGGTGCTCTTCATAACGCTGTGCTGGTTTCAAAAATTCAATAAATAATGCTCAAAATTAATAATTTTTGTCTTTACAGCTTGGACTATTATATACACACATCGAAAATGTGTTGTTGTCTACTTATCAAGGTATGCAATGAAAATTGATCTGTCAATTGCACTGCTTTATTGAGGCAAAAGTGACAGCGCCTCAAATTTGTATGAATAATAGCTTAAAAAAGTGCTACAAATTTTAAAGATAGTGTGTATTTACTTTTTAATAAAATAAGATTATTACACCCAAAGATAGTCAAGAAGCGTCGGCATTTAACACATTCATGTTCAAACGGTAAATGCTGTGAATATGATTGAGTCTGGTCTTTCACATGCTGATGTTTCACGTCATTTTGACGTGTCTCGAAGCGTAATTTCGCGATTGTGGCGTCAATATAAATAACAATTTGGTAATGTCGCTGAAAAACATGGAGGTCATCAACGTGCAACTACTCCTCAACAGGGTCGGTATGTGGTAGGTGTAGGTTTAGCTTGTCGAAATGTGTATATAACTACTCGTGAACTCCATGGGGCCTTAGAAAATACCTACAACATATATGTACGTGACCAAACTTTAAGAAATAGATAAAAATAGATAAAACGAATGTGGCCTGCACGCCAGATGTCCATTGGGGTTCCCATGTTACGTCATGGAAATCGTGGTTTCAGATTAAGGTGGGCACAACAACATGTCCATTAAGGCTAATAAGAATGAAGTTATGTGTTACTCACAAATAAAGATAGGTTTTGTGTCTACCTTGATTTAAGAAAAGTGAGGGTTTTGAGAGGACCTGGTCGACAAGAGAGACTCAGATTGTACAGCGTGTTTTACTAGCTATGATGTGGACTGAAATAATGTTTCATCATCAAACTGTTCCAGTTTTCTGAAAAGCACTTTGAATCAATATCAATATACTGATTGTATCTTAGAACCTACTGTTTTTACATTTGTAACTGCTGTAGGTCCTAATTTGCGTTACATGCAGGATAATGCAAGGATACATACTGCAGCAACAGTAACAGATTAGTTTCATAATGAGAATATAACGTTTTACCGTGTCCTGTATAATCGCCAGAACTTAATCCCATCTAGCATGTATGGGATATGCTTCAGAGACGTATTACTCCACATCTGCACAATGTTCAAACTAGACAAGGTCTTCAAGATCTTCTTACACAGAAATGGGTTCTATTGCCTCAAAACAAAATTAATAATTTAATTTTAAGCATATCAAGGCAGTGTCAAGATGTAATTAATGCTGCTGGAGGAAACACAATTTATTAAACACATTTGCTGTTAGATTTTTATGTTTTATATTGACTTTTGTGTTAAAAATTTCCTTTAAATTAGTGCGCTTCTACTAAGATGAATTTATTGCTGATTAACCTGGTATTAAAACGATATGTCACTTTTTTTTAAATCCAATCTAAATTGATGTACTTAGGTATATATGAAAAAAAAACTTTGTGTTCCTTAGACATTTTTGATGTGTTTATATTAAACATCGTGAATCAATATACCAGCTTTAAAATTAATACCTAGCTTTATGGTTCTTGTCCTTCATATACCGAAAATTACTATACTAAAATCACAATCAAGATGCACTAGAAATAAACAAACCAATACACGTTAAATGTTACAAGAAGCACTCTCAAATAATGTTTTACAATGTATATACATTGTATAAATCCTAAATCATGATTTACAAAGTTTATACATTGTAAATCATGATTCTGGAGTGTTCCTCGTAACATTTAAGTGTCTTAGTTTGTTTATTTCTAGTGCATCTTGATTGTGATTTTAGTATAAATACTTTATATTGAAGAAAACAGGTTTCTCTATTCTATCAAATACCCTCTTCTAGTTCATAAATTGAAAATAAATGTATTGATCTATCTAATAACTGTTGATTTGTATTGTACCAATGAAGATTTCTCCTTGAAAGTTCCTACAAATTCCTCAAATATGGACGTTGTTATCACCCTATAAGATATAATAATATATTGTAAGATATCAACTGTAACATATAATCTAAATAATAGTGTTACCATAAAATGAAGGTCATGTTTCAGGTTAGTTTCTTCAAAAACTTTTTATATATTTTTTGTTCTAGCAGACATGTTTTTTTGATAATATTGTTACGTAATTTCTGCTTTGAATAATTCTTTAACACTAATATATAAATTGTTGGGTAACTAAACTAAGGCATCTGTCAATTTTTATCACGTGTTAGCTACGTAATCAATAAAAATTACTTATGTGAGTTTTATAAGGTAGTTTAAACATCTTAATAGACAAGAGGAATATACAATGTAAAAGTTAGGAAATTTGACATTTGCATTAAGCCATCCCTTTGTTTATTCATAATATCCCAGTTTTAAGTCATACGTCTCTTACTCCCTTTAAAGCGAAAACTCATTTATCCCAGATACCTACGGGATCAAAAGGATTGAGCTTTGGTGGAACTCTTTCCGTGTTATCAAGCACTAGGAGACATGGTATGCTGGAGTGGCACATCTTTCTGCATGGTCTCATAAAGATATATACTTAGACTCAGCTTTATGTTTTCCAGAAGGTTTTAGAGATAACACCAGTAGTAGAGAACTAGAGAGAATACTAGGTATTGTCTGTGTCTTTTTAATTCTCCCCTTAGTTGTATTTCCAGAACTCTGTACTTTTCGATCTTTTCTTTATATTTCACATAAATTTTTGTTGCTTATAGATAATTTATTAACTAGTACCAGATTTGGTCTATTATGTACCACTAATTGGTCTGTAAGCACAGTACGGTCCTAGTATAGCTTTTAGTTGTCAATCCTTGAGTATTTCCTGCTTTATTCCAAAAAGGCTTTATGCAAATACATCCGCAATTATAGCGGCTTTACATAACAAGCCTTGTATTAGGACACATTTCAAAAACTTGAAGGAACGCAAAGGTGGTACATTTGGAAAGACTTGGGGCCTAACAACGAAAATGACCCTCTGGTCATATAAAGCAAATATAAGGCCCATGGTCACATACGCTTCACTCGTATGGTGACCAAAAATACAATGAACAACAGCTAACGCTAAGCTGCAAAAAGTACAGCGTCTAGCTTGTTTGGAAATCACAGGGACAATGTCAACATACCCCAATGCAGCTCTAGAGACGATGCTGAACATTCCTCCCTTGCAGTTCTGCATAAGGAGGGAGGCAGTAACTACCGCCTTAAAACAGCGACAGACACAAATAATAAAACCTGGAGATCTAGTTACTCACCAAAAAATCTTGGAAGAAATTTTCTCACATTTGGCTGTTAGGTGTTTTCCTGTACAGCAGACACATCTTGGTTCTTTCGCACAGTAACCTTGTTCTAATTTAAGTTATTAATAATTATGAGTCGATCAGTATAAATATATGTATTTTGGGGTTATAATAGCCACGCACCTGGAGGTAATGCTGGCCGGCCACTATTACCCCCAAATTGTATTTATATAATATAGAGTATTTCTTTATAAATTTTTATATTTTAGATTTTAGATACTCGAGTTTACAAAAGAAAAAGTGACACAGCAAGATGGAATGCTAAGCAACTTAGTGCAGACCTAATTCCCAGATCTACAATTCTACTACGACTAAAGCGAAATGATACAACAGCTGCTTCTTTAAGTCGTAATTCTGTATTTATCAAAGAAGAAGTTTTGACAAAGCGGGTCATAAAGTTATCAAAACATTTTTATGGGATAACTCCCACAGAACTAAAAAAATGTGCCTATATATACGATGAAGAAAAAAAATTACATCATCCGTTTTCCAAAGAAAAAGAAATTGCTGGAAGAGACTGGCTTGACGGCTTCCTTAAAAGAAATCCAACTATCCGATTAAGAAAACATGAATGAAGTAAACCTATTTTTGTCTAATTTAAAATCCATACTGGATAAATATAAATTTTCGGCATCCAAAATATATAATGCAGACGAGACAGTCATAACAACCGTCCAAAACTCCGAAAAAATACTTCCTGAAAAGGGAAAAAAGAGAGTCGGCTTTATTACAAGCGAGGAAAGAGGTCAAACAACAACCATTATGTTCTGCATAAGTGCCTCAGAAACATATATTCCACCTTTGTTAGAAACCAGAGTTAAAGAAAAATGGGCCACCTGGTGCAGTCTACTGCTGCTCGGATAATGGGTGGATAAATGAGCAAATATTTCTCAAATGGCTCCAGGATTTTTATAGTGTTGTAAAACATTCAAAGGAGGATCCAGTTTTGTTAATCGTCGACAATCACACTAGCCACTGTACATTAGAGACATATAATTTCTGTAAAGAACGAGGAATTATTATGTTAACCATACCCCCGCACACATCGCATCGACTCCAACCGTTGGATGTAGCTTTTTACTTTCGAAGTCATCCTCATGAGCGTATCACGACATTTGAAATAGCTGAAATATTTAAAAATTCATACGGTCGCATAGCCACACCAGTCAAAGCCATTAAACGTTTTAAGAATACAGGAATATTTTCATATAATCCTTAAAATTTTACCGATGAAGACTTTGCTCCAGGTGCAAAAACGAAATAATGACATCAACACCAATGAAGTTACTTCTAGAAGAAAAACAGTGGAAGAAGGAAGAGCAAATGAGAAATAAAGCAAGCAAAGGAACCAAACGAAAAATAGGTATCGAAGAGTCCAGTCCTCTGCAAATAGTTCCAAACAGAAATTGTATAAGAACACACACAGAAGATATATCATCTAAAGTTGAGGATGATGACGATGACCGTAATCGAGACGTTAACGAAGATATTTGCACAATACAGGATGTCGAAGAAGCTGTTATTAAGTGGTTTAAAGACTGCCGTGATAAAAACGTACCCGTTGGAGGTCCCATACTCCAAGAAAAGGCTCAACAGTTTGCAGAACAATTAGGTCATGCAGGCTTTCGAGCCAGTAATGGCTGGTTGGATCGGTTCAAAAAGAAACACGAAATTAGTTTCAAAAAAGTTTAAGATGAATGCTACCGTGGATGATGTAACTGGCGAATATTGGAAAGCTAAATTGCCAGACTTGACCCGTGGATACAATGCAGATGATATCTACAATGCTGATGAGACAGGGCTTTTTTTAAGTGCCTACCGGACAAAACGTTAGTGTTGAAAGGAGACCCTTGCAAAGAGGGCAAAAACAGCAAAGATCGTTTGACAGTCTTACTCTGCACTAACTCATCCGGTACAGATAAACTGAAACCTCTCGTCATAGGAAAATAAAAAAAAACCAGATGTTTCAAAAACGTATCAACCTTACCAACAGACTATACAGCTAATAAAAAAGCGTGGATGACCGTAGAGGTCTTCGGTGACTGGCTGAAAGAACGCGATGAAAAAGAAGAAGAAACACATTCTTTTATTTATCGACAATTGCAATGCACATTAAGATATTCCGGTGCTAACAAACATTAAAGTTTAGTTAAGGAATAATACAAAATTTCAAAACCAAGTACAGAAGGAAGGTTGTCCGTCAATTCTTGAACGACTTGGAATGCTAATCTCCAACCAAAATTAGTATGTTAGATGCTATGTGTATTTTTACAAAGGCACGGAACAATGTTAACGATAAAACTATTGTCAACTGTTTCAAGAAAAGCGGCTTTCAGGTGAATGATCGTGACCAAAACCAAGATGAGGAGAATCCAGAAGTTCAACAACCAGAACCAATTGAAGGATGTTGGACGAGAGTGAGGGAGGCTTTAAACGTGGACTTGGATTTTGAAGAGTTTGTCAACTTGGATGATGACGTTGCAATCTGTGGAGAGCTCACTGATGCTGAAATCGTATCTTCCGTGGCAGGGGAGCAAGAAACAGTAGAAGAAGCAGAAGAAGACGTGGATGAAGAACTCGTTAGACAACCAGATTTTATATCAAAGGACGCAAGAGATGCCCTCAATGTGTTAAAGTGTTATTTTCT
This sequence comes from Diabrotica undecimpunctata, assembly GCF_040954645.1. Lineage (NCBI taxonomy): Eukaryota > Metazoa > Arthropoda > Insecta > Coleoptera > Chrysomelidae > Diabrotica > Diabrotica undecimpunctata. The sequence goes on along the minus strand of NC_092805.1, from coordinate 86,851,676 downwards.
AAAAAAAATGCTTTAAATGATGGTGTTGTTAAATCTATCACTGTACTGGATTGTGAAATGGATAACCTAACACAACAAGGTAAACAATAAAAAATTACTGACTTTTTCAGCGGTAATCAGGGTACTCAATAACGATGGACATAGATTGACGTAGTAAAAGTAGTTTTTTATTTGTTTAGTTTTATATTACATTTCCAACACGAATTTAGCTTTGTCAAATAAATTACGTTATTCTCAAAAATATTTAGGTTTTTTCCCCTGTTTTTGGTAGCGTACTTTCTAAGTTAAAACCCAGGTCTACAGTTCTTCTTGTAAATCATTATTTGTTAAACTGAGGTTAATTGATAAGAAATTCGTTATATAGAGGTTTGAATTCAGCTTTAAGAACCCCTTTAAGAATATTGGTCGCATTTAACCTCGATATAACGAACCCCGTTATTGAAAAATTCCCGATATAATAAATTTTTTTTTGGAGCCTTCCGATTAGTTATACCGAGGTTGTACTGTATATATACCTATATATGTATATATATATATATATATATACATATATTTATATAGATATATATATATATATATATATATATATATATATATATGTATACATATATATATATATATATATATATATATATATATATATATATATATATATATATATATATATATATTATGAGAATATATGAGATTCTGAATTTGATATGTCTATATTAGACTCTGATTAACTTTTTCCTGGGGGTTTACCCCCGCTATTTGCTGAACCTGATGTTACCTTTTGAAGTAGATAAGTAAAATTTCACTCTTTATGCCGAATCAAAAATAACTCAATTTGTAACTTACAATCCTACTATTTTATACCTCAAAATTCTTCAATCTAATATGTTTGTAAACAAATTTTTATTGGCATTTGTCTGTTTTGTATTATTTAAATCTTTTAAAATTTGCGAGGAACTGAAACTTGCGTATTTAAACTTGACAATGTTTTGACGTTTATTTTGGACATTATTGTTAAAATATAATTTATCTAAGTGAGATAAAATCATTAAGGAGGAATTATCATTAAAGAGAACAACATTTTTTGCTTTCATCAAAAATGAAAAAAAAAAACATTATATAATACATTTATTACGTAGACCGCAATTACTTAAATTATCTAGCAAATAATTTTATAACAAAAAAAACTTTCAAGGAGATCGATTACTTTTTACATTTGTTTTATTCGTTGATTTTTTTACGCATCAGCCGTCAATATTTACATTTCCTTCTTAAGAATCTATTAAGTATAACAATATAATTATGAATAATTAATTTAACATATATCATGAAAAACATAATTTATCCCATTCAATAATTCATAATTTAAATAAAAATTTAATATTTTTATAATATTGTTACACCATTACGCTAAATGTAGTTACTATCACAGTGGGGGGTTCTCGGTCATCAGCTACTTCATTATTTTATTAAAGACGTTTCGTGTATTAATTCATACATTTTAGCAGTTCATCTACAAATTAGTTAAATATGCAAACATACATAGAGAAAAAAAATTGCACATGGTTTACCTTATAAAAGTATGCAGCTTATTAAGATGGAAGTGAAGAAATATTAATTAATTTTAATAATTTAATAATAAATTTAATAATATTAATATTAATAGATTATGTAAGAAAAAACACAACTAAGTCAGTTTTGGAAAAATTATAAATTGTTGCAAAGCACAGCATCATAAAACTTTAGTGTAAGAAACATAAACATTTCTTAAGATGGAGGACAAACAAAATTCCAAAATAGCACTGAAATTATTTAATAACAGACATTATAATTTATACTTAATTTTAGGTAGCAGTACTTAATAAAGTTGCAAAGAGGTAAATGGCAATTTAAATTCAGTATTACCAACGGGGCACCATGCGAACCCTTTAAAGTCGGAAGAGGCATTTCAACAAGTATATAACAGAGCGGTAATTTCAAATACATTAACATATCAGGGTGTTGACAAAGTTAGTGTAAGTTGACATCAATGAAGTAAGCAAGATTTCACAAACACCTCTATCATTAATTTGGATCTCAACTTTGCAATAACATGTGAGGACACAAATAGTGCTTAGATGGAGCACTACCGGTTCAAAATAATAAATGATAGTGGTTAACCTGTTGATATCATACAAAAAGCTCTGAGGAAGAGTGTATTCCGTGAACGAAAAAGCAAAGGTTATGAGAAGGACTCTTTTTGTTTCTCTCTCTCGAGGGATACCGTAGGTTTAGGGTCCGAATAGGTTAAGCGCCGGAGGCCGGAGCACCACAGGGGCAGTATTGTCACCCCTATTGTACAGCATATACACAGCTGACGTTCCAAGAGCACTTGAAACTCTACTTAGCCTATATGTAGAAGACACTACTACAGCTGCGAAGCTGAGCGACACTGTTGAGCTCCAGTTTTTGTTACAGAGAGATCTTAATACGTTTAATCTTTTGTTACAGGAAAGGATGAGTTTTGAGATGTGATCTTTGAATCAAAGATTAAACCCGAGCATTTATGATAATCTCTAAACCCTCAGGGTGGGGGGTTGTGGCAAGAAACTTAAAGATAATATAACTTCTACTGATTTTTGTATTGAAAATTGAAAACCTGTAAGGTGGGACCAATTTTCGAGTTTCCCGTTTCGAGAGTATCTAAAAAGTTGTGAAGAATTGAGGACAGTAAGGAAACATTTTTACCTTTAATAGATACCACTAGGTCGTCAGCGTGGAAACGGGCTTGTAAGAGTGGTTGAATGTTTTTGTTATATCATTTATTGTTACTGTAAACAATGTTGGACTAAGTATGGATCCTTGGGACGTATCGTTTTTCAAACTATAAATATTTGAAAAAATATTATTTATTTATTTTTTTTAAGGGCCTGCGTAGCGCAAGCGGTAGGATGCTTGCCTCGCATGCCAGTGGTCCGAAGTTCGAATCCTACCGCCGGCAAGAATAACTAGACATTTTTAAAAATGTCTATAGGCCTCAGGTCGACTCAGCCTGAATAAAATGAGTACCTTGGGTAAAACCAGGGGTAATAATAGGCGGTTGAAGCGTAGCACTGGCCATGTTACCTTCCTTGTATACCGTAGGCCCTAGATATAGCAGACTACCCTGCTATACTCCCAAAGCCGCGAAGCGGTATAAAACGGGAGACTATTATTATTATTATTATTATTTATTTTCACTTAAAAAGATCTGTTGTTTAAAAAGTTTTGAATGGAGACCAGGCAGTGACCTTGAATACTCCAGTTATAAAGTTTTCTCAAGATGTTGTATTTCTTTCTTCTTCTTTAGGTGCCGTATCCGTATTCAGACGTTGGCCGTCATTATGTTTACAATTTCCTGAAACCTCTCTCTATCGGCTACTGCGCGAAATAATTTTTTTACTGTGGCACAACACCGTCTAATATAACGCAGCCCTGAACTTTTTTTTTCACCAATCCATCTCTTTTCCTCTACTTTTCCTAGTATTATAAGCCAAAGTAGATGGTATTTGGGTTCGCTAATTTTATGGTCGAAGTATTCTGTTTTTTTCGTTTGTATGATGTTTGTAAGCAGGCGTTTTGAATTCATCATATTAACAACATCTTCATTGGAAGTGTGCGAAACCCATGATATTTTTAGGATCCGTCGATAGCACCACAATTACAATGCTTGTAATTTGTTAAGAATTGTGGTTTTTAATGTCCATTACTTACACATTATACTTCCAAGCTTTATTAAATGTACTGTACCCATTGAACGACCCATTACAAATGACGGGTGCCAATAGGTAACAATATAACTACCTCCGAAAGTTAAGAGCCAATGTGTAACCTTTAAGGTTTAAGTTTCCATAAACTTCAATAAAACTCACAACTTTCTTTGAGAGCCAACTGTTAGGCCTCGTTTAGCTCAGTCTCTCAGGTGTGAAAACGTCTTATCTTCATCTACGTCGAAGTAAATATGAAAAATAAGTTTGACAAGGACAAATGAACTAAAATATTATCTCTTATCTTCATCTACGTCGAAGTAAATATGAAAAATAAGTTTGACAAGGACAAATGAACTAAAATATTAACTAATCATATTTATTGTACATAAATAAATATAAAAATTGAAATTTTTTTTATTAAATGATATTTATGGCTTCTGATGTTGTCTTTAAGTAGTTAGACAGGATTGTAGAATAGTGGTTAGTTGCTGATGTAGCTGAATCTAGATACTTTCATGTTTGTACCTTCAGGTGGTCATTGAGTTCCTAATAATAGCAGCTGCAGTTAATATTGCATGGTTGACCATGTGCTGTAAAATTCTCAGAGAAGTTTTAACAAATAAAATGAATTTTGAATCGAAGAATGCCTTTTTACACATAAAGAATATTTCCCTTTCTTCAGAATTAACGTGATATTAGAGGGTAGAGTTGTCAACTGACAGATATACTGCCTATTGAAGTAAGGCATAGAAATTTATACAGATCACAACATTGTTTTATTGACCATACAATGGTAATCGCTGTGACATGTTACACGTTTCCACCTCTATTTCACAGTAGGTACGAGTTGTCGTAATTGTCACATTGACATTAAAAATTTCAAACGAAGTTCTGAAAGAATAACCAAATAATTAATAAAATGCCTATTACGTTAGAATTCAAATCTTAACCACTGTGTTTCCTAAAATTTGCGAAACAAACAGCTGGATGAATTACTCGGCAAGGGAATCTAAAATTGCATTCCAGCTGTTTGTTTCGCAAATTTTAGGAAACACAGTGGTTAAGATTTGAATTCGGTTTCGCTAAGTAGAAATCGTTTGATTTCTCTTTTTGTTTTTAGATGGCGTAGTTACGTCCGTATATAGTTATTTTAATAACTATTGTCTAGGACGGGAAAGATTTTTGTTTTGGTTCAGAGCAGTGACTATACCGTTCTGAAGAGACTTAAGGAGGTCGAAATACGTATCAACGGTTGTTACTGCACTGTATCAAAACAAAAATCTAATACCGTCATTCTGTTTTGTTATTTACTTCGTTGGAAGTACGAGAAACTGAATTCACTACGAATTTTGACTAGGATGAACGGCTTGTGGAATGCAATTTTAGATTCCCTTGCCGAGTAATTCATCCAGCTGTTTGTTTCGCAAATTTTAGGAAACACAGTGGTTAAGATTTGAATTCGGTTTCGCTAAGTAGAAATCGTTTGATTTCTCTTTTTGTTTTTAGATGGCGTAGTTACGTCCGTATATAGTTATTTTAATAACTATTGTCTAGGACGGAAAAGATTTTTGTTTTGGTTCAGAGCAGTGACTATACCGTTCTGAAGAGACTTAAAACAAAAATCTAATACTGTCATTCTGTAAAATAAAATGATTATTTAAAGAAGAAGAAAAACCATGTTACGTTTATAACGTTACAGAACGTTCTAAGTTAAAAAAAGGCAATACATTTTTGGTTTGTAGTAAGAGCTTCATGAATCTCACTTTCCAAGTCTAAAGTGTTATCTGCGGTTGACCGATCTTTTGTAAAGCCATTTTGCTCGAAGAATAAGAAATCGGAATTTTCTAAAACCCATAAGTGCCTGAAGTTAACAATATTTTCTAGTAATTTGCATGCTTGTGATGTCAGAGATATGGGTCGGTATGATTCTGGGTCATATTTAGGTTTGTCAGTTTTTATCAGGAATATCATCAGGCCCAGGACTAAAATTCTTTTAGTTAAGCAGAGATGAGTTTATGTCTTGAAAAGAGATAGGACGGTTTAAGGAATTATTTTGAACATCAAACGGATGAATAAGGTTTTATTCGGCGAATTATTTGGCTTTTAAAAAATTGGCGGTATACTGTTAATTCGATGAGTGACCCTGATAGATTCTTCAAAAAATGTTTGAAATATCACTGCTCGATGTTATGAAATTATTATTTTCTTTTAAACCCGTGAAATTGCGTGAAGAATGTAAACTAGATATTTTTCTAACTTTTTTTCAGACATCAGAGAGAGGAGCATTGCTATTAATTTCCGATACGTACCTATTCCATGAAATTTTTGTTAGCAGTTTTGACAATTAGCTATGTCCTTGTTTTTAGCATTTTAAATTTTACTTTATTTTCAGGTGTTTTATACTTTTTGTATCGGTTTAGGGCTGATTTACTACTTTCACTAATTACTGTATAAACAAACATCTTTGTGTAATGTAAACGCATTCTAATGCAGCTCTAGAACTAAGTGGGTTGCACAGTTTTACAAATAAAAGAATGTTGATTTTGTTAGCCAGATGACATCGAATGGATTATTTTAGAAAATCTCAAAGGTGCTCAATTAAAATTTGGACTTTTAGGTGGCCACTCTAAGATTTAAGTAATAATCTCATTTAGGTAATCTAATACAGATCTTGATATGTAAGCCCTTGCATTATCTTGAATAAAAACGAATATATACCGCACAAACGACACAACGGTTATAGCAAGGTCTTGTATAATATGTATTTTCTAGATATATATCTGGATTTATCTATCTCGTAAAAAAGGAACTAGGTCTAGGCATGACTCAAAACAAATTCATATCCAGAAAATTTCTCATCTACCACCAATTGGTTGCTTTGGATGTAGTGAGCAACTACAAAACCTTTCTCCAAATCTTATCTATAGGTAAAGTGGTAAAGTGTGCTCACTATTGGGTATAGCTCCCACGTTGTGATTTTTTCTATCTATTACAAAGTTGTTATGTTGATAACTGATTGCAATAAATAAAGGAAATTAAAAAATCCTCTCCGTTTCTATCACCGCCGGAGATTTGGAGATTTTAGTCTTACACTGATTTTATATGGTGAGTAACGGTGTAGTACCAGCTCCTTTACTAGCAACTTGGCTTCTTTTAGCCTTCTTCTGACCATTAAAGTAGACATTCTGACATATTTGAGATTTTCGAATTTGTTTATTTATTCCTTGTACATTTTCGATTTCCTGATACCGGAGAAGAGTTTATCAATGCTATTTCTTTCTACACTGCATTTTTGGAGGTATGATCTACTTTCCTTAAATCTTCTTACTATTTGGCTCGTCTAATGAGTAAAGAATTTTTACATATTTTTAACTTCACTATAGTTCGTGTAGGTACTCCTTTCGTAAATTATTTTGAAACTCTAATATTATTCGTACATTGACAGAAAGATATTGTTGGGTTAAATTCTTCACCAGCCTTTTTATTTGTTGACTCTTTCCGTAACTTCTTTTTAGACTGGTCTCGAAAATTTGTCTTACTACTTTTTAAAATTTAATTTGTTATCCTTTTTTTTTCAATTTTTGACTTTAGTGAGAAAACAAAGTCAACAAACTCAAAAAAGAGTTTCAATTATCGATCTAATAGATCACTCATATTATTATGTGAGTGGTCTGGTTATTTAACCTACTAACTTTGCCTCTGACTGGTAGTTGCTGGGTGAATTCGATAGCTCTGTAACTATCAGTGCCGATCCCAAACCGGCAGGTTTGGAAAGGAGAAGGGGCTGCGTGAGGAAGGGGATAAGGCAGTAAAAACCTTGCTAAACTCATGAAAAGAAGAAATATAGAAAATGTTTAGAGACTAGGACGTTCCCTATAAGCGACGCGCAGTTGTGGTTTTGCCTGACTCCAGCTAGAGCTAACCCATAGAGGACGGATGGGGTCAAAGAAGCTAGTCCTGAGAGTTGCAATTCTTAACGTCGGAAGCATGACAGGTAAAGGAAGAGAGGCCGCCGATTTTATGCAGAGGAGAATGATTGGTGTACTTTGTGTGCAAAAAACTCGTTGGAAAGGTAATAAGTCGAGAGATCTTGGAGATGAATGCAAGTTAATATATAGTAGTTCGAACAGTCACGACAGAAATGAAGTACTTATTATTTTGGAACGCATTAGAAGGAACATTTTGTAAGGGTAATCAGAAGAAGTGATGGAATAATGAGTGTCCAACTGAATACAGGTAATACCAACGTAAACATTATATGTGCCTACATCCCATACGTAAGGTCTGGAGAACAGGAAAGGAAAGAATTTTGAAGGGTCCTTGATTGCGCGATGCTCAAGATTCCTGTAGATGAAAAGTATTTTATTGGAGGTGATTTGAATGGACATATTGATACAGAAAGAGTTCATGGAGGTTTGGGGATAGGAATAAAAAATGATGAAGGAAATAGTGTGATTGACTTTGCAGTGACATGGGATTTGGCTGTCATTATTACGTTATTTATGAAGACTAGAAGTATTTTAGCTATAGTAGCGGGAGAAGGGAATTTGTGCTGCGTGAAAGAAGTCAGCTAAAAGAGGTTACGAACTGTAAAGCGATAAAGGGCGTGTGTGTAGCTAGTTAACACCGACCGGTGATAGTGGATACGGAGGTAAAGGTATGGCGGAAAGGAAAGCAAGTAGGATACCAGAAAGTAAAGTGGTGGAAATTAAAAGATAAGAATTTGGCAATAGTCTTCAAGAGTAGAGTACTGGAAGAGCTTGAGGAAATACGGTAAATGACGGATGGTAAGCCAACAATAAAGTTGTGGTGCGAGAGGGAGAGAAAGTGCTAGGAAAAACATCTGGTAAAGAAACTTGGTGGTAGAACGATAAGGTGCAACAAAAGGTTAGAGAAAAGGCTACAAACAGGCATGGCAGGTCTAAAAGAGAGGAAGATAAGGATATATACAAGATGGTCAAGGGGAAAGCAAAGCACGCTGTACCAACTGCTAAGAAAGGATCGTCTGCATAGCTGTATAAAGAGTTGGAAACACCCGGGGGGATGAAACGGTTCAACAGCATTGCTAAAGCAATGGACAAGTCATCAACCGATGTGGAAATAAACCACAGATGGTATGAGTACTTTAGTAAGTTGCTAAATGAAGAACACCAGAGGATGCGGGATCCCAAATGAGAATGTAATACTAGGGATAGCGAGAGATGAAGTTGTCGAGACGTTAAATAGGACGATGAATGGTAAGGCAGTAGGACCTAATTGAATACCTGTGTAGGTATGGAAGGCTCTAGGAGAGAAAGGGGTAGATATTTTGTAGTAAATGATGAGTAGGATATAAGTTAATGTCTCACACAGTGAAAATTTGGGAGAGAACTGTTGAGCAAAGGTTAAGGAGAGAGCCATCGATAGGAAAAAACAGTTTTGGTTTATGCCAGGAAGAAGGATAAAGAATGACTTGTTTGCATTGAGACAGTTGATAGAGAAATAGAGCGAGAAAAAAAGAGGGCTACATTTAATATTTATAGCTATCGAGAAGGCGTACGACACAGTTCCTAGACAAGAGCTATGGAGATGTAATAGAAAGAAATCAGTTCTTGAGAATTACATAAGGCTCGTGAAGGATATGCATCAGGAAGCGTACATCAAAGTAAGGACTGCTGTCGAATTGACCGAAAGTTTTCCAGTAACGGTTGGTTTACATCAAGGCTCTTTACTGAGTCCTTACCTATTTAATCTTATTATGGATTTACTGACAGAGATAGTAAGGGAGGGGTCTCCTTGGTCAATGCTCTTTGCTGATGATATCGTGTTAGTAGAAGAAAGCAAAAAAGTTGGAGGGTTGGAGAACGGCTTTTGAAGAGAGAGGATTTAAAGTTAGCCGGTCGAAAATAGAGTATATGTGGTTAAAAGGAAGAGGAATACTTGGGGACGTAGAATTGCTTGGAGAAAAGCTAGGACGACTAAGAGAATTTAAATACCTTGGCTCCTACATAACGGAAAATTTGACACTAGATCGAAAAATTGCCCACAGTATATGGTCAAGTTGGTTTAACTGGAAGCAAATGAGCAGGGTACTTTGTGATCGAAAAAGCGGGGAAGGGCTGAAAGGAAAGATATACAACAGGGTGATGAGACCTGCATTGATGTACGGCGGTGAAGTTTTGCCTGTAAAGAAGATTCAGGAAAAGAAGATCGAGGTAGCTGAAATTAAACTTTTACGGTGGATGTTATGGAGCAAGGTATGGTTGAGTAAGAATTAGCAAGCAGACTAGAAAGAAAAGTTTTTTAAAAAAGGTGTAAGAAGCAGTTCATGAACAAAGAGTACGGCGTATAACAAGTAGTAACGATGTGGCCATGATATACGAAGAACGTGATCTGGTAGAGACATTAGGGACAGTCGGTCTAAAATTAATAGGTTAAAAGCAAAGGATGCCACTGCGTAATAGTAGGAATAGTCATTTTGTACCTCAGTACAAACGCTTACAAAAAACCAAATCAAAAAATTTTATATATGTGTTATAATTTAAATTTTTGATTAAACGTATTTCCATTGAATAATAAATACTATTATATAATAATTTGAAAAAAATCTTTTTAGGCAGTATATTCCTTTGCCAAAATTAACTAAAGATTTGTTCAGAGTCAACATTTCCAAGATAAGCGGAAATCCAAAATATTTCGATGTCTACCATTTTTTCGCTCATCAGATCAACATTAATGAAATCAGATTGCATGAAGAACTAATACTGGGTGACGTACTATTGGTAGATCTAAAAGATGTTTCTCTAGGTCACATGGTCAAGGTGACTCCTCAACATATCAAGAAAGCGGTTTTAGTTTTAGAGGTAAATATTTATTTACTTTACTTGATTTTTCTATATGACCATTAATGTTTTATTCTTTCTATTATTAAGCCAAACTAGAGAAACTTTCGAGATTTATTAAAACAAATTTAATAATGTCTCTTCCTTACCACTACTGTTTCATTCTTTGTCATATTTTTGCGTTAGTATTTTTTCAGTAACTATGTTATATTGTATTACATATTAGCCAATTAAAAAAAAAAGTATATCGAACCCATGTCTGCAACTCGCGTAAAAAAAAAGAAAATAAAATTGAAACTGAATATAAACAGAAAAAGTCTATCAGCTAAAACGTGACTTATTTTATGTTATTATTTTATTAATAAAATAATAAAAACTATTATTGATTACAAATTAAACAGATATATAAAAAACAAAAAAAAGCTAAGAAAAAAAAATATGTTGGAAAAATCGGACTAGCTTTGAAAGAGTATATTATCCCCGACTAACCCGATTAAAGCACGGGAGATAAAAAAAAGGAAATAAATTACATAATTCTTAGGGTCAACTTTTGACACACAACTATATGTTTCTAAATCCACCGATCAATAAATAGCCTTTAATATTTTGAATTAGTTCAATGAAGAAGAAACAATGGACACTATAAATCGTGTCACCCTAGTTGTTTCCGATACGTTAAAAACAACGCTCCAAGATACGAATACATCAGTTGACGATATCTCAAATAATTTCCAGAGAGTATATTATACACCTAGCGGAATGTTCAAAACTCATGTTTGGAACATCAGCACCACTAATTAGTTATCTTAAGCACTAGATATCTAATGTACGTCAGGTCATGGTAGTCAAATCGTTTTCTTTTCTATTTGTAAGTTTTCCATTTTAACAATGTCTTTTGTTTATGACCACCACTATTTATAACCATAAATTTCGATTTTATCACAAAACATGTAAATAAATGCTTTTTATGCAATTTTGGAAACTTAGAGCCGCAAAATAAGAAACTATTGTTTCTTATTCGGTCGTTATGCTGCGATTTGACATACAGATCGTCTATATTGTGCAGTTTAACCAAATGTACTGTAACCAAATGTAAACCAAAGAACTAGAGAAGTCATAGAAGAAATGAACAAGGTAAATCCAGACGTAGCTGTTTGTTATTATGGAAACTGAACGAAGCGGTCAAGGATCGCAAAACCTAGGTAGGCACGACTATTTCTACACATGAGTTACAAAATAATATAAAACCCAAAAAGGAATCTATAAAGAAAATACATAACATTATGGAAAGACATTATTGAATGGGAAAAATGAAAATATATGTAAAAGGAAATATAATAACGATTCTAGGATTTAGTAAAAGTTAGTAAGTAGTAGTTCTAGTAAATGGGGAAAAGATACTATAAATACTAAAATAGAAAGATTAATAGATAAACAAAATCAGAATGAATTAGGAACGGTAATGGACTGTGCCCGAACCGAAAAATCTCCACAAACACCAAAGCAGATAAGAGACATCGAAGGAAACCTGACATGAAGCATGACAATGATGGAAGCAATATTTCAAGGATCTACTAAACACCTAAAATGATGTAGACCGCAACCAAGAAGAAGCAGAAGAGGATAGAGCAAGAAGACCAGGAAAAATAACTATAGCAGAAATAAAAAACTACACAAAAACTTAAGCAAGGTACATGGGTGACAAAGGCATTGAATTGCTAACAAAAGTTTGCAATAAGGCATGGAGTGAAATAAAATACCGAAAAACTGGGAAGTAGGGGTTATTCTGTCTATCTTCAAAAAGGGAGATAGGTGGGAATGTAGTCACTACATAGGTATAACACTTCTGAGCATCACATCCAAAGTGTACAAGAGAATATTAGAGAAACGTCTTTTACAATAAGTTGATTCTAAAATGGAAGAATAAAAAAAAGTGGATTCAGAAAAGGCAGAAGCATCCAAGACCACATTTTTACTATCAAGAAATTAATACAGATATACTAAGTCTTTGCTGACTTAAAAAAAATCGACATATGCCTAAAAAGGAAAGGTGTAAATACCAAACTCAGGGAAGCCATTATGAGTGTCTACAGACATACAAGAAACAGAACTGATAATACGGAATCCGAAGAGTTTACAGTAAATAAGGGTTTACATCAAGGGGAAATCCTAGGCCCCATACTATTTAACATCATCTTGGATGACATAATTAAAGAAACCAGAACAGAAACACGGAAAATATATGCCGGGCATAGAAATCTAGAAGCGGTGTAGATCTCAGAGTATGCATACGCAGATAATCTTATATTTGAAATAAATGAAGAAACACTCAATCGTAATTTACAAGAATGGAACGCTGCAGTAATAAAACGAAATTTGAGGATTAATGAAGAGAAAACGAAAGTAATGGTATGCGGAAAAAATATAAAACAAACGAAGATAAATACACTCGAACAAGTCGAAACCTATAAATACTTGGGAGAGCAAATAAAGAACAGAGGAACTAAAGAAATTACAATAAATAAATAGAACAATAGAATGTGCTGCTTGGCTGTACCACGCAATCAAAAGTACCTACGCTTTTGTTAAAAAAAGAAGTATCCCAAAAAAACCAAAGTGGATATCCATAAAACGGTATTTGCGCTGATTTTAACTTTTGTTAGTGAAAGCTGGACGCTTACTGATAAATTAAGATAAAAAAAATACAGAACATAGAAATGAAGTTTCTTAGAAGTATAATGCACATAACCAGATTCGACAGGCTAAGAAATGACGCAGTTAGGGAACATCTTAAGGTCCAGCCAATTATTAAGACAATTGAAGAGGTCCCACCAAGATGGTATGGACATATGATTAGGATGAATCAAGAAAGACCATTTAAACATTTATGGGAAGCGAGAAAACAAATTAAGAGACCAAGGGGCAGGTCAATGAAGACATGGGACGATAATGTAACTTTAATCCTAAAGACAAGAGGAATTAGCATAAAACAAGCAAAAAACCAAGCAGAGAATAGAAAGCAATAAAGCAATAAGCTTACTAAAAACATTACACCTCACACTTTAGAGTAAAAGAGTTTAGGATTATATAATAAACTATGCCATTCTAAAATCAACAAATAACTCTGCTAAAACAACAGATATCAGGGCATGTAGAGGACCTACTGACAATATGTTTCAACTTAAAAGAGTACGGGAAATACGGGAAATCCCATACGACAATAAAATAAAAAGACTAACTTTAAGAAATATAATTCGATTTGAATAGTTTACAATATAAAAGCTTATAAATATTATATAAACGTACACTAGAAGAAAAGCTAATTTAAAGGGAAAAGAATAGTAGCAATATTCATTGCTACACTTGACATAACATCAGACCATCAAATAATAAATACATGACGCTGAGTTAGAAATACTGAAGAAGGACAGTATAAAAGAAAGGTTCATTAAAAACTTTATTGGTGGGATCAAGACATTCATCATATAACACGGAAAAGACAACTTTACAATAAGTATCTGAACATAAAAAATATAGAAGACAAATTCTAATATAACAAACTTCAACAAGCAAGTAGAAAAATGTCAAAGGAAGGCGTAAACCAGGAAGGTTAAGGAGAAGCTTGAGTGAGAGAATACAAGAGAAATAAGGAAAAGAGAACAAGAGGAATAAAAAGACGTCAAAGAACATTATAAGCCAATATTGGCACACTAAAAGTCATTGCTGTGCAAAATTTTGGAGTCCAAAACAAACTAATATTAGATTTTTGAGGTTGAAATCAAAAAGTCAAATATAAAATATTTTATGGTTAAAATATTAATTAAAATTATGGTTAACTCCAAATAAAAATAGTTTGTCTAACCAGTTTTTTTATTTGCAGAAGGTATTTTCTAACAGAATTAAGCAGATCCATTTAGTTAATCCATCTGCAAGTGTGGATATGTTAGTATCTGTTTTAAAATCTACACTGAAGCAAAAATTGGCCGAGAGAGTAAGTTTTTTATATGATAATTTTTCTTCTTTATAGTTTGAATCATATAAACCCTTTAAAAACCTTGGGTTTTTTTAAAAAATCCTTCCAGCGTTGCCTATTTGTGACCAATCTTCTCGATGTTATCTCTGCCCCACAAGTTCTCCAAACTCACTATGTTTTCTTTCGAACAGAGTGTGTGTCGTGTGTCTAACTGTGTTTGGGATTTTACAAGCATAGCACTCATTCGTGGGTTCGAGTCTTGGTATAGCGTTCGAGACGAACGCATGTGTATGAACCAAGGGCGTTAGTAATTAACCCAGGATCGGTAGCGTCTCTTTCGATAAACATTTAATTGGCTTTAACTGACAAGCCACAAATGCAGTGGCGTAACGCAAAAAATAATTCATTTGATGACATAAGAAAAAATACCTCTTGTAGACCAACATGTAATTCACCGAATGATTGCCGGTATATGCAATACCCCACTTACTGACCGACAGCTTTAGGCGGATGAGTTTGTAAGTGAAAGGGCACTCTTTTTCCAGGGGTTGGGAAACTGGCCCTTAAGGCGAATGAACAAAAAATAGATCAACGGCGTAATGATACAAAAGGGAACGGGGAACCACTGTATTACAGATTCATAGAGTACCTCTAGTAAAGTCATGAATGGCAAATAACAAGAGTAAACAAACTTACTAATTTGGACCACGGAATCGAATATGCGGTAGATGAGGAATAGCTGCAGACTACACGGATTCCAGGTCGTAAACTAAAGAAATCTTTATGCATTTAAGACATTAAAAGTAGCAACCTGGAATGTCAGAAGTCTATATGTAAGTAGTAAATTAGCTAACGTACTCCTTGAAATGGAAAACCTCCAAATTGATGTTCTAGATATAAGTGACGTACAGTGGCCAGGTTCAGGCAAACAAATTACAAATAACGGAAGCATGTATTATTCAGGTAACAAACAGGTACATAATCGTTATGGTGTTGCTGTCTTAGTTGCAAAAAAGATGAACTACTACACGTTTTACTCCTTATTAGAATATGATCTTATTATTACAAATTCAGTCCAAGAGAGATATAGTAAATTTTATTTAAGTTTATGATCCGAGGGCAGATAAAGATGAAGACGAAATAGAACTATTTTACCATAAAGAAATATCACAGTACAATAGTAATGGGCGACTTCAATGCCAAAGTTGACCAGCGATGAGTGGATGGATATGTGGGTGAATATGATTTAGGAAACAGAAATAACTGTTTAATACAATTATGTCAGATAGAAGAATTTGTAGTATCTAATACACTTTTTAAACTACCAAAAAGAAGATTATATACATGGAAATCTTCTGAAGATACAACTAATAGATTAATCCGATATCAAATTGACTTTGTTTTCATTGAGACAAGATTTCGTAATTCTATCCTGTCTGCCAATACTTACCCTGGAGAAGATATCGGTTCAGACCATAACCTTATAGTAATCACATTAGGAGCCAAATTGCAGCTGATTAAATTTCAAACAAAGTAGAATTGATATTAAGAGATTTGGGGATCACAAACAAAGGAAAAAACTGTAATACTCTTACTTAACCTTACTTTACTTAATCAGTAGACCCATTTGTACCTTTCGGTGTTGGGCCGTTTAAAATACAATTCATTACATTACAATATTTGACAGTCTTCTGAGGTGTTCTAGCTCTTAACGAACTTTCTCCATTCCTTCCTATTGGATGCCATCTGTGTGGCTTCCTGCCAAGTCTTACCCTTACTCTGCAGTATCTGCGAGATGTCACTGTTCCATTCTTTAATGGGTCTTCCTCTTCTGTTCTTCCCTATTGGTTTGGCGTCCCAGACTCTTTTTACTTGTCTATTATTGTCCATCCGGGTTAGATGTCCGAACCATGCCAATTTTTTCTCTTTGATTGACTCGAGTATCGGTTTGGTTTTGAGTCTTTCTCTTATTTCTTCATTTCTGATTCTATCAGTTCTTTTTACTCCTATCGTTCTTCTGAGGTATTTCATCTCTGCTGCCTGAATTATGCTCTGATGTCTTTTGTTTAATATCCAATTTTCTGTAGGTCTATATATTGTTTTGTATATTGTCATCTTGGTCTTTGTTGATATTTCTTTGTTATTAAGGAATTCTCTATTTAGTGCTTGGAATAGTTTTCCTGTGTTTTCCATTCTGTTGTTAAGATCATCCTCGATGTCTCCTTTGTTGTTGATTACTGTTCCTAAGTATTTGTATGAATTTGTCTGTATTATTTTTTGTTGGTCTATCATTACTTCCATTTGATCTTCCGTCCCTTGTTTCCTTGATATTTTCATTATTTGAGTCTTGTCTTTGTTTACGTTTAAGTTGTATTTGCTTGCTTCTAGGTTCCATTTCTCTAAGTTGTATTTCAGTTTTTCTGCAGTTTCCGCAATTAATACTATGTCGTCTGCAAATATACACATCTCAGCATTTATCATTTGCATTTTGTTCTAACCGATGCAGTATTTCTTGAATGTTTTCTTACATTCTTTCACTATCTCATCTATTACATTTATGAATAGTACTGGGCTGAGACTTCCCCCTTGTCTAACTCCTTGGGTTGTTTCAAATGGTTCTGACTGTATATTTAACATTCTTACTGTATTTGTTGTTTTCATGTATATACTCTTTGTTGCTTCTATCAGTTCTTCACTTACTCGTTTCTTCTTTAGGCTTTCTCATATATCTTTTCTTTTGACTGAGTCGAATGCTTTTTCCATGTCTATAAAGCTCAGATGTATTTCTTTATTTTTCTTTAAGGCTTTGTCTATTACTTGTTGCATGGTGAATATATGGTCTTGTGTGTTGTGTCCTTTCCTGAATCCACTTTGTACATCCTCTAATTTATATTCTATTTCTTTTCTAATTTTCCTTTCTTTTATGGTTTCATACACTTTTGCTGCTACACATAGTAGTGATATACCTCTATAGTTCCTACAGTCTCTTGTGTTTCCTTTCTTGTATATAGGTATAATTACTGCATTTGTCCATTCTCTGGGTATTACTTTTCTCTTCCATATTAAGTTATATATGTATAACAATTTTTCTCTTGCTTTTACTCCTATATATTTCATCATTTCTGGTGCTACTTCATCGCTTCCTGGTGCTACTTCATCGCTTCCTGGTGCTTTTCCAATCTTTATCTTTCTTATTGCTTTTTCCAGTTCTTCTTTTTCTATAGTTTCTGGATTTTCCGTGTTTCTCATGGATACTCTCCTGTTGTCGCTTTCCTTCTCCATTGTATTCGCTTGATTTCCATTCAGTATCAGCTGAAAATGTTCTCTCCATCTTTCCATTATTGTCTTATCGTCGTTTATTATTGTTCCTTCTTTGTTCATTATTTGTTTCAGTTTCGTTTCTTTGTTGCTTCTTAGGTTTTTCAGTGTTCTGTAAAATAATTTTACGTTTTCTTTGCTGTTTTCTTCCATTTTTTCCCCGAATTTTTCCGAACTTTTCTTTTTCTCTTTCTTAACTATCTCTTTAACTTTTGTTCTTTGTCTCTTATAATTTTCATATTTTTGTAGTGGTTTGTCTTGGATGTATTCTTTCCATAATTTCTTCTTTTCTTTTATTTCTCTTTTCACTTCATCGTTCCACCAAGATGTTCGTTTCCCTCTGTTGTTATTTCTTGTGGTTTCACATATTGATTTAGCTGTTTTTATCATCGCATTTTTAAATTTTCTCCATTCTTATTCTATTGTTTCTGTTATTTCACGTTCATTGTCCATCTCTTTCTCTAGTCCTTCTGAGTATCTTATTCTCTTTGTTTCTTCCCTTAGTTTATAAATTTTTATTATTTCTTTGTGTTTTCTGTTTATGTTCTCATTTCTTTTTATTTCTTTTCTTTTGTTTTTGAATGTGGTTTCTAGTAGATAGTGGTCACTACCAATTTCATAACTCCTTTTTACCCTTACGTCTCTTATCCAGTTCTTCTCTGTTTTTTGCAGTATAGTATAGTCTAAAATTGATTGTTCGTCTCTTGATTTGACTTCTCTTGTGATCTTGTGTATCCTTTTATGTTGGAAGTGTGTTTTCATAATCACCAGGTTATTGTCTAGACAGAATTCGAGTAGTAATTTTCCATTTTTGTTTAGTTTGTCCTCCCCATAAGGTCCGATGACATTGTTCCATTTTTCTGTTTCTTTCCCCACTCTGCTGTTCATGTCTCCTGTGATAACAATTTTCTCTGTACAATCATTTATCACTTCTTGTAATTTGTCCCAGAATTCATTCTTTTCGTTTTTTGTTGCGTCTTCATCTGGTCCATAACATATGATTAGGTTTGTATTGGTTTCCTCTGTATCCATATCTATGTCTACTCTTAGTATACTTTCGTTGTAATATATCCAATTTTTTATTTTGTTGATACTCTCCTTCTTTATCATGCACGCTACTCCTGCCTGAGCTCTCTTCGTTTCTTCCACTCCACTGTATATTAGTAACATTCCGTTTTCTAATATTACTGATCCTTTTATTTTTTTCTTTGTCTCTGTTATAGTTACTATTTCAATGTTCTTATCTCTAATTTCTTCCCCCAGTTCTATTTCCTTCCCATTTATACCTCTCACATTCCATGATGCCACTTTCCAAATTGTTTTGTTCTTTTCTGTGTTTAAGTTGTACTTCAATTTGTTTTTACTTCCGTTTGTGTTATTATCTTTAGACCTTCTCATGTCCCTGCTCTGTGCCTGTTTTGTTTCTCGGTCCTTCATTGTGTTTTCTTCAGCTAGTTTTTTGCACCAGTTGGTTCTGTATTGTATGTTTTTCTATCTGGCTTGTTTTTTGATTCCATTTCCACTTAATGCCTTCTATAATTATGAAACCATATCCAATTTTTGTCCTTTTCCCATTAGTCTTTTCATCTGCTGCTATCTTTCTAAGATTTCTTTGTATCTCTATCTCTTGTAATGTTAGATCACATTCTATATATACTCTATGTTGCTTATAGTTTATTAGTTTACCCTTGGCTTTCAGTATTTTCATTTTATCTTCGAATTTTTTACATTCGATAACACACATTGTTTCATTTGTCTTTTGTACCCTATTTATTTCTGATTTTACTCCCATTTTTGTTTCTATGAAGTTCTCCAGTTGCTCTGCTTCTATTGTGTCTATTGGTAAGCCTCTCATAATTAGGTTATTTTTCTTCTTTTCTTTCTGACATGCTTCCAATGCTATTTCTATTTTATCTATTTTTTGTTTCATCGTTGTCATTTCTTTCTTAAGATTTTCATTTTCTCTTATTATTTCTTTCGTTTGCGATTTGTATTCACTATTTTCCTTCCTAATTTCTGTTAGTTCCTCAATCATATTACCCATTGTATTTTTTATCTCTTCCAGGTCATTGTTTTCCTTTTTATTATCGCTTGCTATTTGTCTCATTAGTTTCATCATTTCGTTCTGGCTGCTGGTTTCATTCGTTGTTGGTTTCGACCTGTCTGGCGTTCGGCTCACTTTTCTGCTCCTGCTAAATATATCTATCTCCTCTTTGCTTTTTCTTTTACCATCTTCATCAACCTTACCATCCCCCATTTTTCTTCTTATTCAAATAATTAAAGTATTTATAAATATAAATATTATAAGTAACGGTTACAAATCTCGACAAGCGCCGCGCCTACCTCTACAGTTAAATCTTAGCTATTATTCTCGATCCTAATCAGTTTCGACTTCTACCACTTGTAAATACAAAAATACAATCAATATCAAAACAGCAAATAAATTCATCCTTTATAATTCTGTATAGTTTTACCGAAACCTGAATAACCGACCTATTGTTTTTGTTGATAATTATTATTGTTTATTGTTCTTAATCACCCGTCCAGCGCAAAAAGCTCAACTCGTTTCGACCACTCAGAAGTTTCACTTTTATCCGTAGGGCAATTAAAACTAACTATTAATTTAATACAGTTCAAAATCAGATAACTGCTTATTTACTTAAAAGTCCTTTTTAAATATACTTTACACTAATTTGCATGCAGATTACACTCGAAACCACCCAAAATTGGAATTTAATTTCGGAGCGACACTACACGCGTCCAGCTAGTCTGACCGCCAATCAATCAATCCACTCTTACTTAAAATGTTTTAAATTTAACTCAATAAAAGTAACTATAACACTGATCAAAAATGGGAGAATACAAAACAACCAATAATTAAAACAACGAATGAAAGCTTAGAACGTATGTAAAAAGAATGAAAGAAAATCATTTAAAACAAAAAATTCAATTAAATATAATGAAGCTTATCGATTAATTAAAAAGAAAATAAAAGAAGCTAAAGAGAGTATGTTTCATGGGCAATGTCAAGAACTGGAAGAAATTACGAAAAAAATATGTCTTTTTAACATGCATAAAAGAATTAGAGAACTAACAGGAATGAGTAAAACACTTCAAACTAGGCAACTAAGAAAGGCATAAACCATAACTAGGCATAAACCAGAAAATGCAGAGATGGACACAAGATATGGCACAGCTTTTTGAAGACAAAGAAAGAACAGAAGCACCAAAAGAATTTAAAGATGATACTGGGCCTAACATTATACGAGAAGAAATCGAATATGCAATGAAATAAGCTAAAAGTGATACATCTCCGGGTCTGATGAAGTTCCCATCGAATTAGTGAATACTAAATCTATTGATCTTCTTTCGGATCTATTTAATATATATATATATATATATATATATATATATATATATATATATATATATATATAATATATATATATATATATATATATATATATATATATATATATATAATATATATATATATATATATATATATATATAATATATATATATATATATATATATATATATATATATATATATATAAATGGTATATCGATGGAAGGCAACCGTATATACGTATTTCTGACTATTGGTCGTCTTCAGTACGGTGCAGACAAGTTAGAAAAGGAGCATGTTAACTTGGGAAAGGATCACGACAGGAGCAATGCAACCAATTTGTGGCATTAGAGTTAGAAGACCCTGATGGTTTCCAGGGCAACAACTAAAACCAACCACGGAGGAAGCTCCAGCTACCTGGGGAAAGGAATGCCAAACATTGAAACGTTTAAAACAAATGGAAAAGGATAATGCGAGTGAATAATAAAAGTAAAAAGTAATGGCATGTCTCGCAAAACAGAAAACCAAAAATGGTATATCGATGGAAGATAATAATGCATTCCTTTCCGCAGGTAGCTGGAGCTTCCTCCGTGGTTGGTGTTATTTGTTGCCCTGGAAACCATCAGGGTCTTCTAACTCTAATGCCACAAATTGGTTGCATTGCTCCTGTAGTGATCCTTTCCCAAGTTAATATGCTCGTTTTCTAACTTGGCTGCACCGTACTGAAGACGACCAATAGTCAGAAGTACGTATATACGGTTGCCTTCCATCGATATACCATTTTTGGTTTTCTGTTTTGCGAGACATGCCATTATTTTTTACTTTTATTATTCACTCGCATTATCCTTTTCCATTTTCTATATATATATATAGATATATATAGATATATATTATATATATATATATATATATATAGATATATATTATATATATATATATATATATATATATATATATATAATATATGTATATATATATATATATATATATATATATATATATATATATATATAAGAAAAAACTAACTAGCTATAAGCATAAACCACAGCTTACGGTTCGTCCCATTGATGCATGTATTGGTGCTCCCTTAATTTACTAGCATCTTTTTTAACTGACATCTTAACCAATGCTTATGTTTCTAATGAATATTACATAAAAAAATCTTTTGATGTTTTTAACAACTTTAATAACTATCAGTTACCTGAAAACTATGTGATTGTCAGTCTGGATGTAGTTTCATTATTCACTAATGTACATCTAGATGCAGCTTTAATAGCTATTGAAAACAATTGGAATTTTATTAGTTCTCATTGCAATATCAGCTTAGTATACTTCAAAAAACTTATCTCTTTTTTATTCAACAACACCTATTTCACATTCAATAATACTGTGTTCACTCAAACACAAGGAACCCCTATGGGAGGTACCATCTCTCCCATCTTGGCCTGTTATGTGATGGATCATTTACTAGATATGGTGATTCCAGAATTGTCCTTTCATATTCCCTTTGTAAAAAAGTATGTGGATGACTTAATCCTAGCTATTCCTAGCAATGGATCCACAGAAATCTTGAATGTATTTAATAGTTATGACCCTCTATTACAGTTCACAATCGAACATGAGGATGATCTATGCTCAGTCCCCTTTCTTGATACCCGGTTCATCAGAACCCAGAACAACTCCCTGATTATCGACTGGCATAGAAAACCTCATAGTTCTTGACGCTTCCTTAACTATTGGTCATATTATAGACATTCAATTAAAATCAATTTGCTTAAGCAAATGAAAGCTAGAATCATAGCAATCAGTGATCCTTCTTTCCATCAGAAGAACCTGAAAATCTTTTCTAACCTTTTCATCGACAATTCATACCCACAACACCTAGTCACCAAGATCTTATTTAGTTTGACCCCGAACATAGCACGCCATAATGATGAGGTGCAAATTATTGTCACAAGTGGAGAACAAAATGCCAATTGCTCATATACTTCATTAAAATACATAAAAGGCATAACACCCAGACTGACAAGACTTTTTAAAAATTCCACTAATTTAAAAATAGCCTTTAAAACTTCATTAACTGCGAGATCAATATATTCCAAAGTCAAAGATAAAAGTGACATCAAAGATTGTTCCAACGTAGTGTACCAGATTCCTTGCAACAATTGTAATTGGGTATATGTGGGACAAACCACGCGTAGCCTAGGTAGTCGCTTAATCAGTCATCGAAGCGACAGCAGACCATATCCGGAAAGATCTGCCCTTGCAGAAGATGTAAATAAAGAACATCACATAATGAATTATGAATCAGTCAAAGTTTTAGCTACTGAAACCAATTACAAAAAAAGAATCTTCTTCGAAATGGCATTCATTGCTCAGAATTCAAACGCAATGAACAAAAGGAGTGACATTAATCAGTTAAGCTCCATTTACTCCTACCTATTATATTTGGATACACATTCACATGTCAATGATGTTTCAACATCTGAGTCATTGTAAAGTTTCCAGGTTCTTCATTTAGTATTTTCTCATCTTAATATAAATAAAAATTGTTCTTTCAACCTAAATACAATCTTTGTTAAATTTTGATGTGTAATATAGTAGTACTACATAAGACAAAGAAAACAAGAGGAAGTTCTGTCATTTGCCATGTCCAGGAATGACAGCTATTCTTAACCTAACACTCCACTGTTGGCCGGCACACGTGGCCGTTTTAAATCGTCTTTATCTTATGTGTTAAAAGTAAATATAATTGTCAAGTTTGGTCTTTTACACCATGCAATTTATAGATTATTTAATTATTGACTCAATCAATAAGTGGTGCGTGATATTGTCACATGTGAGTAGAACATCCACGAAAGACAAATCTCATTAACGTAAGTTTTTATAACCTTTTACATTCTTAATAGGTTTCGAGGATGCTTTACTAACAGTAGCACTTTATTTCAGTTTTTTCCTGATGATGAAAATAAACATTTTCGAAAGCTTGAAACCTTAGTTAAAAGAGTACACTTATTTCACCGCTGCAAATCCCAATAAACCTCAAAGCTCCGTTTTCTAACGTTGTCAGCAAAGACTTCTTTTCCTTATATATATATATATATATATATATATATATATATATATATATATATATATATATATATATATAGATATATATATATATATATATATATATATATATATATATATACCTATATATATATATATATATATATATATATATATATATATATATATATATATATATATATATATATATATATATATATATATATAGAATAGGTATAGTACCTAAAGATTGGCTCCAATCGACATTTATACTGCTTTCAAAAAAGCCAATGCAAGGGAGTGCAATGAACATCGCAACATAGCCCTATTAGTTATGTCTTGAAAATGTTTTTAAAAGTAATTCATTCAAGAATAGACGAAGGCATAAGTAAAATACAAATAGAATTTAGGAAAGGTCTAAGAACACGGGATGCACTGTTTGCTGTGAGTGTTCTTTCGCAGAGATGACTAGATATGAATCAGGAAGTATATGCCTGTTTCATTGACTTTGAGAAGGTGTTTGACACAGCTCAAAGAAATTTTGTTAAATAGAAACATGAAAAGTAGAGACATTAGAATTATATGTAACCTATATTAGAATCAAACAGCGAAAGTGAAAGTTGAAAATGAACTGACTGAAAATATTCAGATTCGACGTGGGGTACGCCAAGGATTTTTTAGCACCATTGTTGTTGAATTTATACATTGAAGCCATCTCAGAATTAGCGTTGGCCGAAGTCAATAAGTGCCTGATAATAAACGGTAAGCCACTTAATAACATAAGATATACTGACGATACCGTCCTTCTGGCGGGAATACTGGAAAAACTGCAACACCTTGCTCAACAACTAAATATATTGCAACGATTATGGACTAAAAATAAATTTGAAGAAAACCTAGTTTATGGTATTTACAAAAGCACAAAACATTAAAGTTAAGCTAGTACTAGAGCTTCTTCTAGATTTCAGATCGAAAAATAAAAATTAGTAAAATATGGAACCAGAATACAAAACAGAAGTAGTAGAGAAAAATAAAAATAAAAAAATAAGAAGGCAGTAAAACCTCAAAGGCCGAATGAGCGTCAGGAAGATGAATATTAAGTTGCTAAAATGAAAAAACAACTAAAGGATAAGGACGAAGAAATTAAAAAACTCGACAAAAACTCGATGAAGAAACAAGATCGATGAATTTAATGGAAAAGACAATGAATTAGAAACGAGTTACATATGAAAAAGTAATTAAAACTATAGATAAAAGATTCGTCAAATTTAAAAACCAAAACAAGGCAACCAAAAAACAAATGAATAAAAAAAATTTGAAAACACGAATAAGAACATAGCATATACAGAAAATACACTCAAAACAATAATTAATAAAAACTTCCGCTCCTTGATAAAAAGGTCGGGAAAGCAAAGGGTGTGCCATCAACATCCAAAGCACAAAACGGAGAAGACTTTCCTTCCCTACCAAATAAAGACAGGAAAGAAACAATAAAAACTAAGGAATAAAACAAAGAAGAAACCAACATAAATAAGTCCAAACTAAAACTACCCGTAATAAAACTACACACAGTGAACGAAACAGGGGCAATATTTAATATTGCTGAAACGCAAAGGGTATACACACAGGCAATAAAATCTCCAAAAACGGAATAGAACTTCTCATTCAAACAAAATGTTCTGAAGACTATAGAAAATTTACCCATATTTTATATAGATTATAAGATTATAGCAAAATAACCAAAATACATTGGATCGTCTTCCCATTAGAGGAAGACATCAAACCCAAAATGGTTATCAGAGGACTTCCTCTAAATACAGAACTTAAAGACATACTAGCAGAACTAATAAAAAAACATGAAATAAATACAATAAATATAACAAACATGAAGCCAAGGAAAGCTGAGAAGAAATCCCCGTCAATGTTTATAATTACAGTAAAAAAAAGAAGACGACCCAAGGCCAAGAAAATTACCAACCTAATTCAATGTTTTAATTGACAGGGCTTCCATCATGCCCAAAATACACGCTTCAAAGACGCAAAGCATGTTCTGCTAAATTCTAGCAGAACAAAAAGTAAAATGTGCTAACTGCCAGGGGCAACACCCGGCAAGTTATAGGGAATGCCTAAGGGTACCTGCCTTGGAAAGATTCATACAATCAACAATAGAAAACAAAAGACAACAATCTAAAAGAAACGATGAGCAATTGTATGCCTAAATTACCAAACCCACACAAAACCTAGCAACAAACTAGATCAAACTAATCTCAAAAAAACAACAAAAAGGATTTGCCGCGATGCTAAAAAAGCTAGTCATAAATACGGTAAATAAAGCGATCAAAAATGTAAAATTAGTACTAAATTAAGGTACGAAGTTAGGGAACACCAGAAAATAGCCTCCTGAAACTCAGGCGGTATAAGAACAAATGCAAACGTGCTGAACGAACTAATAAACAGATATAAAATGGATGTCGTAGCATTACAAGAAACTAACCTAACTCATACCATCAACATCGAGTTTGCAGGATACGATATCTACAGGAACGACTACAGAGCAAATTCAGGAGGAACTGATATCCTAGTAAGAAAAGGAATAAACAATACATTACAAGAGATGCCAGCCCTAAACACTATGAAAGTAGCAACAGTAAAAGTCCATTGAGACAAGATGACATAAAGATCAATTAGCATATGCAAGGCCAACAGATCCATTAAACAACGACGACCTGGAGGCGTTGCTGAACATAGAAGAACCGTCCATAATAATAGGAGACCTAAACGCCAATCTCCTAACTGGATCGATAGAGCTACAACATAAATGGAAGAATATTAAATCAGTATCTAGTGAACAACGAATACACCATAGCAATTGGGCCCATCGGACCAACCTACTTTCCAGGAAATGCTCTACCAACGCATTTGGATATAGTAGTGGCTGAAAACCTAGGAGTACAAACAGACATCCGAATATTAAACGAAGGATCAGGAGACCATAATTCTATACTTTTAGAAATACAATTGAAAATTCACAACAAATAGAGGAAGAAGTCCTAGAGCTCGAAAACAACATAAAAGAAGCACTTAGGAATAGCGGTACTGGAGAAGAATATAAATCTCACGTGGGGAGATTTAAAGACATATTGGTAAGGGAAAAGAACAAAGCCAAAGAGAGAGTCAGAAGAACAAGAAACCGGGAGATAAAAATAGGGCAATCCGACTCAATCGACAAGTCAAACAGGCAATAATAGAACATAGAAGTCAAAAGTGGGACAATAACGCAAAAAATGGAGGAAGGGAGACAAAATATGCAAGAAATGTGGAAGGAACTAAGAAAATATGTGGAATTCATCTGATCGAATAAATGTCAAGAATTTTTCGATAGAATAAAGTCATTACTTTGTTCAGAACCAATTTTTAGAATTTTTAAACCCGATTTATCGATTGGTATATATAGATATATATGCTAGTATTAAAGAAGTAAGAGCTGTATTGAAACAAAATGATGAAAATGGATATAGTAAGCCAGTGGTATATTTTTCAAAAAAATTAACAGAAAGTCAACAGAAAAAAAGGAATATACCTAGAATGTTAGTCATAAAAGAAGCTGTAATATATTGGCAACATTTGCTTCTTGGAAAAGTAGTATACTTAGATCACAAACCTTTAGAAAATTTAAACATAAAAGTTAGAACTGATGAAGAATTGGAAGATTTGTCATTCTACTTATCTCAATAATTTTATAGTAAAGTATAATCCAGAAAAATATAACCAAGAGCCAGACTGTTTAACCAGAAATCCAGCTCTAAAATCTCACGAAAATACAGATGAAATATTAAAAATAGTAATCAAGCTGGAAGATATAAAAAAATGATCAAAGCTCAAATGTTGAGCTACCAGATACTACGAACAAATACAGGTTCAAGAATGACATGTGTTATAACAAGTCAAAAAGAAAAAAAAATTATTTTATCAGAAGATTAGTAAAGCCTTAATAAAAAAGTAAACACGATACTTACTGTCGCTTAGGAAAAACACAGTTTTTAAATAAAATAACATCATTTTAAACAGCCAACAATATGACACTAACCGTTAAGAAAATGTGTGATGATTGTGATATCTGCATAAAAAACAAATCAAGAAGGAATTATAAATATATGGTCGCATGTAGGACCAGCGACATATCCATTTGAAATTGTTTCCATCGAGACACCATTCGTGGTTTTGGAGGTCCTCGATCAACAAAAAAATATTTACACATATTAGTAGATTTTTTCTACTACCATTCTTCAATATACGCTATATTTTGGCATCGAAAACACAAAATTCTAACGACTTCATAAAAATAATTAAAAGGGTGACACAAGATCACGAAATTAAAACTATGTTGACTGATCAATATCCTGACATAAATTACAAAGAATTCAAAAATTCAGAACAATCAAATTAAAATAATATTCACTGCTGTTGATAAGAACGAAAGTAATAAGAAATCAGCATGAACAACAATCGCACAAGAATATGCACAAAAATATAATGAGACAGAAAATACCGTTACAAAATTTGCACCGAAATATTTATTAAAATCAGAAAATGAACTGAAAGGTAAAGAGGCAGATCTCGAAAGGGACCGAAAACTCTTTTTAAACGCTCGTCGCATCATTACATATTATGGCTGCTTTTAAACGGCATTACTTTTATAGGAAACTCTAACTTCAGGCTTCCTTAGATATGCATTTTCAACAGCATGTGAATATATAATAAAAACACACTCGCATAAAGATCATTTATCGCATATTATTAAATCTTGATATAATGTTTCATTTTGTAGATTCAAATCCATAATACTGTGAAAACTCTATTGGATCATATATCTTCTGAAATACTACCAAAAGAATATGGCGGCACAGAGCGTACAGTAGCTGAACTTCAAGGTAATGTACATTTTAACTACGATAATCCCATTTTATGAGATTTGTTAATATTCGTAATGTATATAAATTGTTTACAATGCTATCTTTGCAGTGGAGAATAAAGACGATCTCCAAACGCCCTTATTTAATTTAAACACACAAGGCAAAAGTTTTAATATGATATGAATAACTAAATAAACAAAATGGATGACCTTTCTTAACAAACTAACAAGATCTAAAGTTTGTTCAATAGCGAATGGATATCCTTATAACAGGTTGTCAGTCCATATTTTGTGCGGTTAGCCGATATGTCTTTTACCGTGTGGTAATTTTTCGCGTGCTGTTTTGACCACTTTGGTCTCCTTCGTTCTATTAATGTGTTTATTTAATTCTTTTTTTTTTGTTTATCCACTCGCTTGTACCCTGTACATTACATTTTGTTCTGATCTTATCACTTCTTATGAGGTCTCAACGTGTTTCCTGTAATTCTTCTGAAAATTCAGATATAAGAAACGAATTGAAAATACAATCCTCCTTGGAGTTTATTGAATAGAGACAGTTGAGTTGGTGGGGTCATTAACACCGGATGAGGGATACAGTAACAGTGAAAAGAGTGTGGGAAGCAAAATATTTTGAAAAACAAAAAAAAAGAACGCCAAGACAGACATGGGATAAAGTGATCGGAAAGATATTGAAGAGAAAGGAGTAACATCGGCGGACGCAAGTATGTTAACACAAAAGTATGTTAAGAAGTAAATTATATCATACACCATCTGTCGTCTCATCGGAGAAAGGTGTTTGCACCGCCTTTCTGTCCTCGTAAACTCTGCAGAAGGCTTCGACCGTCGCAGATGAAGAATCCTCTGCTAAGTCCATTTTAGCTATGGACTGTTGATATTTTGGTTGGTGTAGCTTGTCTTGAAAAAGACAAGCTATTTCTTACATAACAAATATTAAATAAAACACCAATTTATAGTAGAAGTAGAACAGCCGCAGAGTCCTGAACGTTGAAAAAGGTGCAGATCCCCAACAGGAGAGTCCCTAGGTGCGGGTGACTAGAAGAGCCCTTGAATGACTGACCAGCCTGACCAGAAAATTGCCTACTTTTATATACGCGTATTGTAGCGATTTTAGGGATTACCAGGTTAATTGGTCAATAGGAAGGATTTGAAGTTGGGCGATGTGCATCGGAGGGCGCCCTAGTCCACATACTAAACCACGCAATAACATCCCTTCGCCTCTGAAGACTTTGTGGCTGGAAAAAATTTTGTTAACAATCTAAGAATACAAGTTAGAAAAATACAAATTAGTAAATACAAAAAATAAAAATTGTTCGAGCACAGCACAACACAACACTTACGACAGCTTCCAGGGGGCAGTGGGGGTGACATCATCTGCTTCTCCTGCAAGTGCCATCCTCGGTAGATGTACCAACTCCTTCGGCGGGTTCGTCGGCTTCTTAGCCATCCGGTTTCCATCTGCTATATTCCGCGATGTTCTGTAGTCGAGTGTACCTGGGTCTACGTGGTGACTCGGACCACATCTTTGTAGGGTGGCAGTAACTGAAAATACCCCAGGGACTTCAGTAGCGTCTGGGACTTCCAACTTCGAAAAATTCTGGCTCGTCGAAGATATCTGGTACACTGAAGACATCAGGTCTGCAGAAGGTCTCTATGGCGGAATATTAGAATTGGAACTCTAACATCTAATGGCTCTCCCCACTGTCTTCTTGAATCCAGCACACCATGAATCCATTAGTGTTGCCACATACTAAACCACGCCATACCATCCCTTCGCTTCTGGAGACTTTGAGGCTGGAAAGAATTTTATTAACAACATAAGAATACTGAAGAAGATATCTGGTACACTGAAGGCATCAGGTCTGCAGAAGGTCTCTATGGCGGAATATTAGAATTGAAACTCTAACATCTAATGGCTCTCCCCACTGTCTTCTTAAATCCAGCACACCATGAATCCATTAGTGTTGCCTTCGGTGTAGCTGGTCGTGGGTTCGTGGAGATTGTTGGCGCCATGTCGTCTATTGCCATATAGACTATTGATGTTCTGTTTGGTGTAGCTTGCCTTGAAAAAGACAAGCTATTTATTACTTAACAAATATTAAATAAAACACCAATCTGTAGTAGAAGAGTAGAAGTAGAACAGCCGCTGAGTCTTGAAGGTTGTAGAAGAAACAGAGTTACAGCAGAAGGGCCCCTAGAGTACAGGTAACTCTAGAAAAACCCTTAAAGGACTGACCTGCCTGACCTAAAATCGCCCACTTTAACACACGCGTATTATCTACACTGGAAAAGTGAAAATGATGGTTTGGGACAAGGTTATAACTGAATAATGCCAAGATATACCATACAAATCTTTGGTTGTTTTTCATAACTTTTTACGAGTTGCAAACTGTTGGAAGATTTATATGCTAAACAGCTGTATGCTATAGGTACTCTCAGACCTGATTTCATCAGGAAAAAACTAACCAAAAATGAAAAACTTCGAAAGAATGAATTCTATTGTTTGAGCAGTGGCCCTATAACAGCAATAAAGTGGTTAGATACCAAAGAAGTCACGGTTATTACAACTGCCAATCAACCACATGAAGTAATCATGATAAAACGTACACAAAGAGATGACACAAAGAAAGATATGATGTGCCCAAAAGTTATTGCAGTTTATACACTAAACATGGGAGGTGTTGATCATTTTGACCACTTTAGGGCATCATATCCCATAAGTAGGAAGTCTAGAAAATCGTGAATGAGATTGTTCTTTTTTCTTTTAGATGCAAGTGTATACAAGAATTCATGATCAAAAAAATACTTCCCACAAGGATTTAAGGCTTCGTCTTGGAAGAGCTCTCATGGGTGATTTTACAGTAAAGTCATCCCGACCTGTGATATTTAAAAATAAAAAAAAACGGGAAACTTTGGAGTTCCAGACGAAATTCGACTGAGAAATGTAGGGCCAAAATTACCAGATCTTCATCAAAATTATACAAGATGCAGATTTTGCTCAACAAAAAAGAAGGAAAACGAACTAGCATTATTTGTAGTTATTGCCAAGTAGCTTTATGCCCAAAAATATGTTTTAAATCATTTCACACAGCTGTGGTTGAGACTTAAAATAGTTTTGCCATCCATACATGCATTTTTGTACCTCTTAATTAAATAAATTGTTTCACTAATTGTACAAGGGTAATTAATTTCCCACCTGCAAAAATTCTTTAAGGAACAACGGGAAAATAGTTCTTACCACTTTTTTTATTACTCTTTCAAATTATTTTTTATTTTAACAAACATGTTTTATTTACCTCCTTTAGATACCAAAAGTATATAAACAAACAAATTAATTCTCCTTATATCCCATGTCTTATTAAGGGTTAAATAAAATTAAAGGACATCATCGGGTTAAGCTCTTTACGTATCATTAAGTAATTTAAGTCGAAGAAGAATTGATAATTGATCAACTGTGATCAGATATTAGTGGTATAAACACAGCTTAAGTATTTTAAAAAAAGTCTCTCACCACAAAAGCAGACGAATTAAAATTATATGTTAAAATATTTGACATGCAACAGGTCTGCCAAAACTATTAAAGTGATGAATTTCATACCGATGATTTATTTATATTAAATATTTTAGATGCAAATTATTATTTGTGCTTCTATACTCATCCTTTATATTTTTCCTATAATGTATATTATATTTGCCCAATTGAAAAATACATAATTATTAATATTTTTTTAGAGTTATGGAAGCAGAAGTTGCAACAATACGGTGACAGATTTGACAAGCTGGAATTACTTAAAGTTAATGAAAATCTTCGTCCAACACCTTTACATAACGATGAGGTTTTGGGATATTATGGAAACTTCAAAACAATTAGCGTTGATTAAATACGTTAAACTTCAATTAACCGCAATAATAATTACAATAAATATAATGCCTTACCTCTTTCAGCTTGTCACAAATTTGTATCTTTCAAAAAATGTAAAATTATAGATAGAAAAGATGAACTACAAAAATTGTTGTTTCTTTTAACTCTTCTTCTTAAAAGGGTATATTGGTTTAAAGGACGTTGGTTATCATATTGGCGATCAAGAACTTATTATTAATTGTGGATTAGAAGAGATATTCTTCCTTGACCTATCTTTCCGACTATTTGCAGTTACATCACTAGATGTATTTTTCTAGGTGCATCATTATGTTTGTAAATTACAATAATTTTGTGGTTTTCTTTTCTTTCTTTATTCTAGTTTTATAGTATTTCTGTTCTTTCATTTCTGTATTTTAAGCCCGGTGTTACCTTAAATTTTTACTCTACAATAAAATTTGAACTTTCTAATTTTACCCTAGAGTAAAGTTTAACGTTAAACTTTTACTTTGTGTGTTAAATTTTACTCTCTGAATGGGAGTAAGTACCACATTGGAACTGTTGATCTATCCTATCTTAAAGAAAAATATTTAGGTGCTTGTTAATTTCTTCCCTGGTTTGTGGAAATGACCAATAGTGTATCCATTAGAAAACATTTTTTTGGAGCTTTACTGCACTTCCACATTTCTTCCATATCACTGAGACTCAAAACCATTTGATGATTATTTAAATAGGTTACTGTGGGAAAAACGATGTATTTAATCTACATGCACATTTTTTATTTGTTTTTGTGTGCAAATTCGGGGGAATTTAATAATTTAGTATTTTACTATAGGACCTGCATATAACGGTATTTATTATATCACGGGTTGGGGAGGCACCTGAGGGCTTACCTGATTAAGCTTGTAATTAAACAAATAAACATTTAATGGAGTTGTTAGCTATTTTAATGCATAATAGAGTAGTAAAAAGAATCTCTCTCATAATACTTGTCTGCTTTGAACCATTCTCTTAATGCAACAGATATTTAAAAATATTGCTGCATTCCATGAAGAGCTCGGTAGTATAAATTGATTTTGTTTATTAGTAATAGTCCAGTCGTTAGAGATTTGACCCCTAAAAATTAGACGAACAATCTAAATATCAATTTTGGGACCCCAAAAACTTTTTTTTTACTCTCCTTTTACTCCCGTGCTTCCCCCTAAAACTCTCCTTGTAGGGCGGTAAAAACAAAAATAAATCGATTTACCAAGAATCTGTACGCCGTAGAAAAAAATATTTCAAATAAAAAATGTAGCTGAGATAATTTTGAATAAAAATGTTTATTAGCACTTTTTATGTAGAATGAATCGTTATCTTAGAAACAACGCTTGAAGCGACTGGTGGTTTTGAATATCAGTTGCGCGTGTGAAATCAATATTAAATAAAATTTGTATCAACTCGACGGTAAAATTTTGATATCTTTTGATCAGAGCGTCCTATAAACAAAAATCGAAATGTGTTTTAAAGGTAAAAAGTACAACTTTTATATGCAACTTTTCTATTTTGCCGCAAATAAAGTTAGTTTCTATAAATCTGTTAAATTAATAATAAGTTACGCGTTTTTGTAATTTTTTACGATTTCCGTAAGATTAATAAAATTTATCACTTTTATTGACCGGTCGCAGTGAAATTTTCATTTTAAGAGATCAATCTTCAAAACTTTTGATTTGAAATTTAAATTTTGAGTTGTGGCAATAAACTGAGATATTTGAAATATGACTAAAAAGCGCAGAATTTAAACTTTTATATTGAAAACGATCGCACGTAACAGGAAATACCTCCAAGAAGACGTTTTTAATTGTAATTTGTAGCAAAAGATACATACTTTTGTAAAACGTACTAGCGTAATTAAAAAAAAACAGTTTTAAATGTTTTAGATTTTTTGTAATGTCAAAGTTTAAATTCAGCATTTCTTAAGCATAATTCAAATACCTCACATTTGTTGAGAAAACTCAAAACTAAAATTTCATGCTATAGGTTTTAAATAGTAGGCTCTAGTAATTGAAACTCCATAGTGGTCGATCAATGAAAGTTATATATTGTATTGATCTCATGGAAACCATAAAAAATAAACAAATCGCGTCACGGTTATTCATTTAACACATTTATAAAAACTAAGTTTATTTGTGGCAAAACACAAAAGTTGCATACGAAAACTGCATTCTTTACCTTTAAAACGTATCTTGATTTTTGTCCACAGGACAGTTAAATCAAAAGATATCGAATTTTTACAGTCAAGCTAAAACAAATTTTATTGGACATTGATTTCGCGCTAGTAACTGACATTGAAAACCGCCGATTGCTTCAAACGTTGTTTCTGAGAGAATGGTTTATTCTACTCAAAAAATGCTAATTAACATTAACTGTTACTAAATTACTACTGTTAATAAATTAAAACATGTTTAAAATTATTTTACCTACATTTTTTATTTAAAACATTTTTTTGTATGGCGTACAGATTCTTGGTAAATCGATTTTTGGTCAATGAGGGAATAATAATAAACAATGAGCCACTTAATAACATAAAATATTCTGACGATTCCGTCCATCTGGCTGGACCACTAGAAGAATTGCAACACCTTGCTCACCAACTAAATATAAATTGCAACCATTGTGGACTAAAAATAAATGTGAAGACAATCAAATTCATGGTATTTACAAAAGCACGAATGTGTGTGTGTGTGTGTGTGTGTGTGTGTGTGTGTGTGTGTGTGTGTGTGTGTGTGTGTGTGTGTGTGTGTGTGTGTGTGTGTGTGTGTGTGTGTGTGTGTGTGTGTGTGTGTGTGTGTGTGTGTGTGTGTGTGTGTGTGTGTGTGTGTGTGTGTGTGTGTGTGTGTGTGTGTGTGTGTGTGTGTGTGTGTGTGTGTGTGTGTGTGTGTGTGTGTGTGTGTGTGTGTGTGTGTGTGTGTGTGTGTGTGTGTGTGTGTGTGTGTGTGTGTGTGTGTGTGTGTGTGTGTGTGTGTGTGTGTGTGTGTGTGTGTGTGTGTGTGTGTGTGTGTGTGTGTGTGTGTGTGTGTGTGTGTGTGTGTGTGTGTGTGTGTGTGTGTGTGTGTGTGTGTGTGTGTGTGTGTGTGTGTGTGTGTGTGTGTGTGTGTGTGTGTGTGTGTGTGTGTGTGTGTGTGTGTGTGTGTGTGTGTGTGTGTGTGTGTGTGTGTGTGTGTGTGTGTGTGTGTGTGTGTGTGTGTGTGTGTGTGTGTGTGTGTGTGTGTGTGTGTGTGTGTGTGTGTGTGTGTGTGTGTGTGTGTGTGTGTGTGTGTGTGTGTGTGTGTGTGTGTGTGTGTGTGTGTGTGTGTGTGTGTGTGTGTGTGTGTGTGTGTGTGTGTGTGTGTGTGTGTGTGTGTGTGTGTGTGTGTGTGTGTGTGTGTGTGTGTGTGTGTGTGTGTGTGTGTGTGTGTGTGTGTGTGTGTGTGTGTGTGTGTGTGTGTGTGTGTGTGTGTGTGTGTGTGTGTGTGTGTGTGTGTGTGTGTGTGTGTGTGTGTGTGTGTGTGTGTGTGTGTGTGTGTGTGTGTGTGTGTGTGTGTGTGTGTGTGTGTGTGTGTGTGTGTGTGTGTGTGTGTGTGTGTGTGTGTGTGTGTGTGTGTGTGTGTGTGTGTGTGTGTGTGTGTGTGTGTGTGTGTGTGTGTGTGTGTGTGTGTGTGTGTGTGTGTGTGTGTGTGTGTGTGTGTGTGTGTGTGTGTGTGTGTGTGTGTGTGTGTGTGTGTGTGTGTGTGTGTGTGTGTGTGTGTGTGTGTGTGTGTGTGTGTGTGTGTGTTAATAATGAGGAAGTCAGTATTTTGGAATTGTGCAAAATTCTTAAAACTAATAGCGTTTTTCTATTTTTTTAATGGTACTACTCAAAGTAAAAAGTATAAATTTTCGCTGCATATAACCAATAAGTTTCAAACACCACATGAACGTAGAGTAAAAAACTCAAATTTATTTCTTGTAAGTTTTCTTATAAATCTTTTTTCTTTTCTTTTTCTTTCTATAAATTTTCTTATAAAATAAATCTTTTCTTTCCTGTTTCTGTCAACGTTATCGTTTATTATCAAAATGACGTACACTATTCAACAAAGAGTTAAAATTCTTTTTCTTTTCTTCCAAAATAATGATAGTGTTCTGCTGACGACAATGCATTTAATGAACTACATCGCGATAACCACGTATACTATAATTATGTGAGAAAACTAGTGAAAATAAAAGAAGAAACTGAATCTGTGGTAAACAAAATCTGTGTCTGACGAACAATCGTTTGGACAATAGTAAAATATTACAAAGGTTACCCTTATCAAATTAATTTACTTCACGAACTAAATATAGATGATTCTGATTGACTTATTGGTAGATCAACACCGCTGGGACCGGTCTTCCCCCATGTTCGAGCCAATTCATGTCTGCTTCGAGGGACTTCCAGAACTAACGGCATTTTATATTTAAAGAGGGAACTTTTCTGAGAACAGTTAGTTGAAAATAAATTGTTGTATCGAATAAGTTATATAATAAATTAATATAAATTATTGTGTTTTTTCTTTATGAATTAGAATAAGTGTAGAAGACTGTAATAAATTAGAATAAGTGGAAACAATGATTAAATAAACTAAGTGTTAGAACATTTTAATAATAAATAAAGACGATAAATTAGATTTAATAAAAATATAATAATATTTTATGAGGTACACACCCAATATCCACAGAAACTCAACGTTTGGGCAGGAATTTTCGAGGATCATATTGTTAAACCATTTTATTTATCTAGAACTTTAAATGGCGAAATGTAACTGAATTTGTTGGAAAGTGCCCTTAACCATTATCCGGGCATTATATTTTACTTACGTAACCGGGCAACTCGGGTCCGTTAAACCCACCACTGTTCTTGAATGTACTTCATATATTTCTTTATATACCTATACCTATATATTTCTTTAATTATTTTTTAATTTTTTATTGAAGTTAAATTTAAATTGTCTAGATTAACAAAATAATAGATTAATCAATTATTTTTCTTTTTTTCTTTATACTTTACACTTTTTTCATTATACAGCGATTGTTACACACATCTCTATTGCATATTTCGCTTTGTTTCTATTAACTGTCCTTGTTTGTTGGGCACATGTGACACCTTTTCCTTGTTAAAATTGGAGGTTTTTCTAGTTTTGGCTTTTTATTCAGTGGATCAACTACCTGTAAGCATTTTAAAATACACTGTTTTGTTTCCCGATGTAGTCTACTTAATTTTCTACTCAAAATTTGGGGCAACACTAGAACACTAGTTGTTCTGCTGTCGTTGTAAGAAACAATCTTCGCTTTTTGTCTTTGTTTTCGTTCCATTTTGGATGTAAATTTATCCAAGTAATAAATGAGACTACCCAGCCACGTCTCAATATTCTTAAAAATGCAAAAGGCCAGCGGTTAGTCCTTCTTTTGTACATATGTATACTTATTTTACTTATGAACCATTTGGTCTAGCGTATCGACACCACATTTTGTACTATTATAAAAGAGTACCATATCTGGTTGTTTGTTAACATAATCTTCATAGTCAGCATTGTGATACATGGTAAACAGGATTGGGACACTTCTTTGCTTTTAGGAACGTAGAAAACAAGGGATGCTTTTGAAGTGAAACCTTCTTTTTTCACTGTGCCCACCAGAGTTAGTAAGCTTAGCAGTAATTCATGTGCAAGAGCAAGATCAGTGAAATAGTTATCGCAAGTCACATTCCTGTTGGAATTATAATAAGGCTCAACGAGTTGTTTTACAACTTGAGATACAAGGCTTTTCGCCACTGCATTTCCGTTTATTTTCTGTATATGGTATTCCACCTAGTTGGTAATATGTTTCCGAGTCACAGGTCCACCATATTTTCATGTCATATTTATCTGGCTTAGAAGGCATATATATTACTTGAAAAGACACCTTCCTCGATACGGAACAAGTTGCTCATCTATCGTTATGTTTTTTCCTGGTAAATAGTATTTCTGAATGTTTTGGTGGAGTTGATTCCATACATCGCGTATTGCTGCTAATTTATCGTTCCTTCTTCGTTGAGGCCTCGTATCTTAATCGTCAAATCGAACAAATTTTGAAAAAATTGTGAATAGTCTTGTCCCCATAGTAGCTTTAAATATATATAATTATAAAACTTACTTCAAAATACATCTACATAGTGGTTGATGGCACTCGGGTGCCCTGTAGTTAGTAGCAGTCCAATAAAGGCATATACCTCTGTCGAATCGCAATATTTACCTTTTTTTATCTCCAGAACTTTCTCGACTTTATTATCTGTACACTTTACTATTTCGTTCACAATTTTTTTGTCTACAAACAAACAAAAGCAATCAAAAGGTTCATCCACACTTTGAATAGTGGCTAATATTACTTCGTGGATTTTGCGTTTTATTATTGCAGGTTCGCATACGTCCTGTCGGTTGTGTTTGACTCTTCCAGTTAATTCCATCCTTAGTTTTCACAACTACACAATCTAAAATCTGGGAACTTGTAGCTACACATTGTTCTTCAAGATTATTCAATACTACTTGCTGATCATCCTTTTCACCTGCTTCCGAAAGATAATCTTCAATTTCAGAGTCACTTTCAGTGCCAGCATCTTCAGGAGATTCTTCATCATACAGTCTTGGCAATACCTATTAGTTCTGCAGCTGACAATGGTTTTCAGAACATTTTATTTGCACTCTACTTTCACTTAAATATAATATAAGCTTAGCAGCTTAGTTGTCGACTCTAACATCGACATCAAACGACTGATAGCAGATGCATTATTTATTTTAAAATATGTATACCCAACTATATTAGTGCATTCCAAGAATTATTATCCGTTTTTAAAATTCATTTAGAATAGATATAATACACAGTGTAAACATCTTTTTCCAAGATTGTATTATTGGATTGCCGGAATCATAAAACTCGTTTAGATAAATCACAAAATGATTTTCTAAAATCATTACCTGCCTGCTAATATTTTTTATCAGTTTATGATAAAAGAAGTGGCGTCTCGGGTCAATTGGACCGACCTTATGTGGATAAGTGGATAAGGGTTATTTCCGTTTTATCACCCATAATCTATGAGACAATTTTTAAACTAAACACTTTAAGAATTGATTGAAAGGAAAGGAACTATTGAATTACTTACGGTTCACCAGAATTGGTCCCATTAGACTTCTTTTTGTCATTTTAAGACAAAAATGTATGCAACACAACCCGATCATTATAGGACTTACATTAATACATTTTATATGAGTCTAACAATATTATCCACAAGGCTAGATAATACTTTAAGCAATGTCTCTATTACTGCATGAAGGTTGGTGAGGGGCATATCAAATATCTAATAATTTGAATAGCCCATTGGTTTACAGTCAGGGCCACAAATAAAATACAAACACATAATAAATAATCATAGCAGAAATCCAAAGATTTCGTACTTATTCGAAATTAAAATTCAGATATTTGCCTATAGTGCTTTCTACAATATTCAAAGACTACAATATGCATTCCACGACCTGTCGAGCTACCACGGCAAAAATCTTTCGCGAATTAGTTTCTAGTATTCACAAACCTGAATAAATAAATAAAACAGAAATATTTTAAACCATTATCCCAAGTTCTTAAGCCTCGATATTCTTGGTCTTCCTACATTTCGCTTTCCTCGAATTTTGCCTTGAATAATAAGCTGCAATAATGAGTATCTTTGCCCTCTCATAACATAGCCTAAGTACTCAAGTTTTCTTCTTTTGATAGTCAATATTATTTCAGCTTCATTTCCTATTCTTCTAGTAACTTCTGCCTTTGGAATTCTTTGAGTCCATAATATTCGTAGGATTCTTCTGTAACACCAAAATTTAAAGGCGACCAACTGATTCCGATGCACGTGTTTTAATCTTTATGCTTTCAAGTCAGAAGAGCAGTGAAAACGTAACACCGAAGCATTCTTAGACGTAGTTCTAATCTTAAATTCCGACAACAAAGTTTAACGAATCATGCACTACTATTTCAATACGTGTCTTAATTTCTTTGGTTTGGTCTACATTTGATGTTATTTATGTTCTTAAGTATTTGTAGATACCCACACTCTCAATTACAGTATCTTCAACAATCAATTAAATAAGTGATAAATTCGACCGTTACTTGATGAAAATTTATTTTATGTAACAATAAAACACTAAAAATTTTGTTTTCAAAACTTCCACAAAATTTATTATAAAATCTTATCACTACAGCTGTTTCGACAGAGTGCCTTTTTCAAGTGATCTATTTTTGGTATGCGTTTACACTTTATAGTCTTTAACGAAATAGGTTGAGGAGGGGAGAACTGTTTGTCTCAAGTTGGTCATTCAGAATTATGTCTGTGTTTTTTAATTTGCTAATTTCCATAGATTCTAACAAAGATAGCTTAAGGCCTTTATTTTGAATGTGAAAATTTTTTGAAATTCGTCATTAAAAGAATGATTATAATCTAGAAGGTGAAGATCGTATGTAGAATCTGTTTGTCTATTATTGAAAGCCCTTTTATTTTGTGCAATTCATTTGTTAAAATTTCTGCCAGTTTGACCGATGTAAATTTTTGGGCAGTCGCCACATTTAAGTTTGTATACACCACTGTGTAAGTGCGTTTTATTTTGGCTCTTGTTGTTTTTAATACATTTGTCTAAGTTGTTGTTTGTTCTGAAAGCTGGTAGTGTTATTCCTTTCTTTTTTAACATGCTATGATAGGCTGCTAGTTTATGTTGTGTAGGATGGGATGATAAATTGTGTATAGTCTTGTCAATATGGGTAGGTTTATGAAATATGGCCTCTCCTCCAAACTCATGTTTGTTTTTAAGTCTGATAATTTTTAAATCTAAAAAAATTATGGATTGATTTTGTTGTGTTTCTATTGTAAATTCAATATGACTATGAAGTGAATTCATATACTATAAAAAATGGTCGAGTTGCCTGTTAGTTCCTGTAAAACATACCAGTACATCGTCTACGTATCTTCACCAATATAAAAACTGTTTGAATACGGGATGTATTCCGTATTCACACGGGATTTGAAATCTTTGTCTCTAGATGATCCATAAAATAGAATATAATAACAAAACAATAGAATTTTTAAATAATCAAAACGGTAAATAAATGTACGGTACTATTGAAACGGTAAGCAAAGATCCGACAAAAAAGTATCTAAAACAAATTAAGCTAGCGTTAGAAAATTCAAAATCAATAGTAAGTTTAACAGAACAGAAATATCTCAATATCATGAACCCACAGCTACCTAAATTATACTCTTTTATTAAATTACACAAATCATCATCATCATCATTGGTGCTACAGCCCTATAAAAGAGCCTCGACCTTCCCAAGTCTATTACGCCAGTCAGTTCTATCCATTGCCAACTGTTGCCAGTTTGCTGCGCCTATTTGTTTACCATCCTCATCTACACCATCCCTTCATCTGAGTTTTGGCCTACCCCTACTTCTACTTCCCACAGGTTGTGACATAAGGATTCTTTTAGAAGGGTTGTTCTGCTGTGATCTTGCCAGATGTCCTGCCCATCTTAGTCTTCCTATTTTTATAAAGGATCTTTACCACCAAACATATGTTTATATCTGTGATATATCTCGTAGTTGTACCTCCTTCTCCAAACACCATTTTCTCAGATGCCCCGAATATTCTTCTCAGGATCCTTCGTTCAAATAAATCGGATCACCCAATAAGACCTGTAGTTTCTTTTTATACATCTCCGTCATATAAACTTTCAAAAAAACTGTTAGAGATTATTTTATAACACACTAAATTTTCACCTAAATTTACCATAAAAATTACAATAGAACTAGTTATTAAAATACATTTTCAATTACCTAACAACTCCAGATTAATTTCATGTGACGTAAAAAATCTTTTTCCTAGTATTCCTCATACAGAAACTTTTGTTCTAGTAAAAAATCTTTTAGACCATAATATTAAAAATCTAAAATTTTACGTCTTCTTAAAATTTGCATAAACCAGGACTACTTTGAATTTATTAATCAAATATATACAAATAACAGTGCAGGACTTATAATGGGCAATCCTCTAAGCCCATTGCTATCAGATATTTTTATGGATCATCTAGAGACAAAGATTTACAAACATCCCGTATTCGAACAGTTTTTATATTGGTGGAGATACGTAGACGATGTACTGGTATGTTTTACAGGAACTACCAGGCAACTCGACCAATTTTTATAGTATATTAATTCACTTTATAGTCATATTGAATTTAGAATAGAAACAGAACAGAATCAATCCATAAATTTTCTAGATTTAAAACTTTTCAGACTGAAAAACAAACATGAGTTCTCCATATTTCATAAACCTACTTATACTGACACGACTATACACAATTCATTATCCCATCCTACACAACATAAACTGGCAGCCTATCATAGTATGTTACATAAATTAACAGAAATTCCGATATCAAAATACAACTTTGAGACTTGATTAAATATCATTAAGCAAAAAGCAGTAAATAATGGATACAACGAACAAACAATTAATACAATTTTAAATCAAAAACTACACAATAAAACCCTGAAATTAATATTTCCACCACCAAAGAGAAAACCCAGTACCTTCTGCTCGATCACATATACAGGCAAAATATCTACAAAAATAGCCAAACACATAAAAAAAAGGAATAACACCAGCTTTCAGAACAAACAACTTAGACAAATACCTTAAAAACAACAAGAGCCAAAATAAAAAGCACTAACACAGTGGTGTAAATGTGGCGACTGTCCAAAAACTTACATCGGTCAAACTGGTAGAAATTTTAACAAACGAATAGCAGAACATAAAAGGCCTTTCAATAATAGAAAAACAGATTCTACATACGCATTTCACCTTCTAGATCATAATCATTCATTCTTTTAATGACGAATTTCAAATTCTTCACATTCAAAATAAAGGCCTTAAGCTATCTTTGTTAGAATCTATGGAAATTAACAAATTAAAAAACACAGATATAATTCTAAATGACCAAACAGTTCTCCCCTTCCCAACATTTTTCGTTAAAGACTATAAAGTGTACCATACCAAAAAGACTATAAAGTGTACCATACGCATACCAAAACTAGATGGTTTGTGAAAGGTACTCTGCCGAAAGAGCTGTAGTGATAAGATTTTATAATAAATTTTGTGGAAGTTTTGAAAACTATCTTTTCAATGTTTTAATCAATTGAATGTTTGCATCTGCTGATTTAGTTATGATCATGCATTTAGTTTTTTTCAAATTCATCCTTAGTCCGTATTTATGACAGCATTCATTAAGTCGTTACATTACGTTCTGTAAATCACTCTTGTTATCCGTCATTATTACTGTATCATCTGCAAAATGCAAGTTATTTAAAATTTCTTTATTGATAGATATTATACCATCTATTGAATCTGAGAGCGCTTCTTTAAATACCGCTTCAC
Source organism: Diabrotica undecimpunctata (assembly GCF_040954645.1). Lineage (NCBI taxonomy): Eukaryota > Metazoa > Arthropoda > Insecta > Coleoptera > Chrysomelidae > Diabrotica > Diabrotica undecimpunctata. Next base: position 86,807,170 of record NC_092805.1, on the reverse strand, counting down.
TGTAGACATTGAAGAGTAGTGGTGACAGCACGCAACTCTGATGGACTCCTCTCTATATTTTGATATCTCGGGTGTTCTGGTTGTCAACTCTTACCTTTGCAGTTTGATTCCAATATAGATTAGATTTAATTTTCATATCACGACTGTCAATATATTTGCTTTTTAATATATCTACAAGCTTTTTATGTTGAACCTTATGTGGGCCAGCACATTCAAGCCGAACAAAGCATCTCTTGTGCCCATACCATTTCTAAAGCCGTGTGTCACTAATTTCATATTCAAGAGTTTTAACAATTCTGCTGTGTATTATTTTTAAAAATGTTTTACGTGTGTTACTCATTAAAGCTATTGTTCTCTGATCTGAGCTAGATATTGCACTTGACTTTTTGGGTATTGCCACAAAGGTCGATTGCAGCCATTTTCTGGGATTGTGGCAGTCTGATATAATAAATTAAAGAGTTTAACCATTACAATAATAACATCTTCATCAATGACTTTTAATAATCGATGGGTACATGATCTGGTCCGGTAGCTTTGCCCTCTTTTGTGTTTTTGATGGCATAGATAACTTCTTCCAGTAATATTGGTGGTCCGGTATTATCTATGGTTTATAATGATAGTTCTTCTCTTTAATCATTAAATAGCTTTTGGATGTAATTGGTCCAGTGACACAGCCTTTCTTGTGCTTTTTTTAGAACCTGTCATTTCTGTGATGTTTTTGAATAAATTAAAGCTATCATACTTTTTATCCTTGTATCTGTCGAAGATCCACCTCTCTTTTGCCTGTCGAATTTTCTAACCGATATTTTTCTGAACTTCTTTGTAGTTATTGTCGTACGGCCGTAACGTCCTCCTGGTTTTCGGGGGTTTCTGGACGTTCTACGACCGCCGCTCTCAAAGAGGATCTCAAGTTTCGAGAGGTTATCGTCGTTTCGTGGAGTTAATTGGGATTCCGGCCTCTACGTGCGAGAAGCTTCGCCGAGCCTCTGTAGTAGGTGAGGGGACACCGGCAATCAGAATTCTCTAACAGTTCGAGCTTTCTTACAGACAGTATTCTTACAATGACTTAATATTTGTGTTAGAATTCTGATGCGTGGTGTATGTCTCAAATCTCACAGAGATGCCGGATTTCTCACGTCGTGTAGCCGTGTTCCCTCTCCTCGAGAGAGGCATGAGAGTGCCGGTCGTATCGACTCTTCTTATTGCCCGTCACTTCGTGTCACTACCTTTCGCTAACAGTATTTCATATCGTTACTATTTACATAAGGTTTCCAGCTACAAAGCGCTATCGCAGCTCGACCTTGATCGGAAAAGCAATTACAAGTTCCCGTCGGGACTTTTATTTGCTCTTTACCGTGACAGGTCCCAAAGAACGCTGTGGTCAGTTCGACACAATTTAAAATAGTTCTAAGACCAATGTCTTTTCTATTTCAAAAATCGTGTTCTACTGCCAGGGAGTGTTCGTAGTCGATACGCTGGTTCTCGTGCTCTTGTTGATTTTTAACTTCTAAATTGGATGAAGTCTTCTTGGATTCGACGTCTCCGACGGTAACAGGATATTGGTTAAATAATAAAACACAAAGTAGCGTGGTAGCATACCAGGCCAACAAGGTCTAGCGGGGCTAGTAGTATATGACGACTGGATCCCGATCGGAAGATGTGCTTGTCATCGAATGCCATAGTCTGTGGACTAGTACGCATTTTCGACCACAGAAGGCAACACACCATTGACTTCAACATAGGTTGATAGGTTGTCAAGAGAAGAATGGGGAGAACCACGTAGTGTTAGAAAGCAATACTCTAACACTCCGACATCGAGGCCTTCTGCAGACCTGACGCCTTCGACATGCAGACACCTTTGACGAGCCAGGCTTATTCGAAGTTAGAAGCCCCAGATGTCGATTGAAGTCCCGGAGTAGACCCAGTCATCGCCCCCCTATCGAAAGTGGTTGGACGACCACGTAGGCTTCGGCACACTGGTACTCTACGAAACCCCGTTGGATATGGCAGATGGGATCCGGACGACCGAGAAGAAGACGAGTCCGTTGAAGGAGTTGGCACACCGACCGAGGATGGACCTGTAGGAGCTTGAGATGCCGTTATCACCACCGATCTCCCCTTGTAAGTAGTGTAATTGTAATTTCTTTTTGAACATTTTACTTGTATTTTATGCATATTTTCTTGTGTATTTTCACATTTGTATTTTTTAATCAATAAATATTTTTTCCCAGCCGCAGAGTCTCCAGAGGAGGGGGGGATGTCATCGAATGCCATAGTCTGTGGACTAGTACGCATTTCGATGCGCATCGCTCCTCCTCGAATTTTCCCATTGGCTCTTGACCTGGAAATCCCTATTTATCGCTCGAACAGCTCATATAAATATTGGCGATTTTCAGGTCAGCCAGGTCAGTCCCTCACGGGCTCTCCGAGAGCTCAGTGCTCTCGGGGCTTTGCTTCCAACATTTAATTTCCATACTTTGTGGCTAAGATATTATTCAACTACAATCTGATGTTTTATTTCGACCTATATTTTTGTCATGTAAGAAATATCTTGTCTTTTTCAAGACAAGCCATCAGAAGATAAATATTTACAAGTCCATACCCAGTAAATGGACTTGGGTAGAGGAGCTCTTGACTGCGATATTCGAAGCCCTCTACAGAGCACTCGGAGATAACAGAAGGTGGTTAGACCCTTATTTGTTCCCCGAGGTGACATGCTGCTCTTTTATACACATCGTGTTTGAGAATTTGCAGCAATCTTCTGCCGAGAGGCCAATGACAGCGTAGTTAATAACGAGTGCTGTGATTGGCCGGCCAAAGTAACAATCTTTGTCGTGATTGGTTACCTTTGTGACACTCCCTCCCCTGCAAAGACCTGTTGGCAGGGTATTTTTTATTAAAAAAAACAAGAAAAGTTTACAATTTTTTGTAAATAAACATATGAAAGGGTAATTAGTACACATAAGTAAAACATTGATACAATAATTTTTGCCTAATTACAATGTGGCAAAAGAAGAATTCTTATCACTCAGCCATAAAAGTTACATTAAATTCAAATAAAAATAGTCATAATTAAGACATTAAAATGTTCAGGTTATAAACCAAAAGTTAGAATAAATAATACATGTATAAAAAAGAAATTGTGATAATATCCTAAAGTTACAATTAATAAACAGTGTTAAAATTGTTAAAAATGTGGAATATCGACTTGGTATCTACACAAGTGCATGAATTCATGAAACGTATTTGGTTGGTCATAGCAAAGTGTCGGTTCAAGTTCGAAATGGGCCTTGCACAATATTTTAAGGCATGAAAATATTTGTAGAACTTGAAGTGATTGTGACACTCGTATAACTGTAACGATAATAATATATATTATATAGTTTCACCTGAAATATATATGCGAATATTCCTGCAAGGAGAAAATATTCAAAATTTTTAAGAAATGTTAAAGTAAAAGTATGATAAATTATATTTTCGAGGTGTTGGCAAAAGTTTATAATAGTAGCAAAACTTGTATAACACAATCTTTTTCGCCGGTTAGATCTACCTCGAAATTATTTTAAGTTTTTACAATTCTTATTAAGAAGTTGCTAGAAAGAGAACTTATATGTTGTGAACTAAAAATATATTTGCTTGTAAATTAATGCTAAGTAGAATTGATTTTCGCAATTTTCCAATATTGTTTGTAAAAAAAATACTTAGAATATGAATTTTTTCAATATTACATTGTCTTTTTGGGAAATAGATAAAGCAAAATTGTCAATGTACGTTGTTTAAACACTTGTAAAATTTCGCGGATAAAATGTTAAATTCAATTTACATTTAGAAAAGTTTGTAAATATGAAGAAAAAGTTTTTAACGATTTACACTTGAGAAAGTTTGTAAATATAAAATTGTTAGTCTATTTAAACACTTACATTGGGCTTATACGGGAGCGTCCCGTGGTGGTGGAGCCGGCCTGATGTCATCTACGTGGATCACTCTGTCGACGTCTTGATCTCTATGTACTTCGTACGTATGGTCGCCTGCCACTCTGAGGATGGTGTGGGTCCAGGTAGGACCGAAGTTTCCTTTGACATGGTTCCTCACCAAGACTTGCTCGCCTTGTAGGTATACTCTGGGCTGTCGAGCATCTTCGTTCTCTGGGAAGAGATTCCTGGCGTAGAGGGTGGCTCGTTCTACCCTCTGCTGGCGTGTCTCCTCCCGTCTTATTTGGTGCTCAGTTACCTGAGATCTTCTCGGTCGGTAGCCCAGTAGTAATTCCGCCGCAGTCTGCCCTGTGGCTTCGTTTTGGCGGGTACAAAGGCTGAAAATAATGTCAGCCAGGTAGGATTCCCATCTGTTGTCCTCAGGGGATGAAACTCGTGCACGGAGACCTTTCTTCAATTCTTGAACCCGTCTCTCTACCGGGTTGGCTCGCTGGTGGTAGATTGGGCTTCGTTCGCTTTGGATATTGTGTTTGCGGAGGAAGCGTTCCCAAGCATCTGTCCTGAATTGGATACCATTGTCCGTAATGATGGTGGACGGTCTGCCCCATCTGTTGCATATTTCTTCTTGCAAAAAGCCAATGATGTCCCGGCTTTTTGCGGCTATCGAGGATCTGTACTCAATTCAATTACTGAGGCAGTCGGTAGCTAGGAGAATATATTTGTTTTTGGTACCTCTTGCGGCTGGATATGGTCCAAGAACGTCGAAAGATATCCTTTCCCAAGGATTTACGGGCTCTCTGGGAATGATAGGTGCTTTTGGCTGTCTGGCTGCGGCATTCGTAGTAGCACATATCAGGCATGACCTGACATATTTCGTCACAGCTTTTGAAATTGTTGGTCAGTAATAAACTTAATTAATGGCCCTTGTAGTCTCCTCCTGGCCAGGGTGGATTGGCTTCTTCGCTGTCATGGTAGCACTCCAGGACTTCGGATCTGAAATAATCGAGTAGGAGGATTTTTCTAGCGTCTTGGCCGGCTGTGTAGTAGGCTATGTTGTTCTCTACTGTGAATTCTTCCAACAGGCTCTGCTCGACTTCGTTCCTCGGGCCTCTGGCGGTGATTCTATGCCATCGTCGGATAAACCTCTGCATGCCGGTGTGCACATGGTGACTTCGCCCGATTCGGGCTTGCAGAGGCATATTTCTCAGATCATCGAGGATGGGATCTTCTGCACCCTCTTCTTCGTCGTCTAAAAGGCAGAGTAGTGGGAAGTCCTCCGATTCGGCTTCAGGCGGAGACTTGTTGTGTTGGCCAGGAGATTCGGTCAATTTGACTGTCTACATCTTCTTCTGTGGTTTGGTCATCTTCTGCTGGATTTCGTGAGAGGTGATCAGGAAGTTGGTTTTCTTTTCCTGGTATATGAACTACCTCAAAATTAAATTCTTGTAGTAGCAGTGACCATCTTGACAGTTTGGCTTTAACGGCTTCGTATTTATCTAACCATAGCAGCGCTGTACTGTCGGTGAGAAGAGTAAATTTTTTCTCCTGGAGAAAGTGACGAAACTTCTTAAGTGCCCATATAACTGCCAAGCACTCTTTTTCATTTATGTGGTATTTTCTTTCGGCTGGTCGAAGTTTGGTGGAAGCGTAAGAAAAATTCTTCCGTTCTTTGGTCGAGCCTTGAAATAGGACGGCCCCCATACCATATTCGGAGGCATCGGTCTGCAGGCTAAACGGCTGGTTCATGTCGGGTCGCTCTAGGTGAAGATCTCCAGATAAGGCTGTTTTTAATGTGTTGAAAGCTATCTCGGCTTCTGGCGTCCATTTGAAATATTTCCTTTTCGATGTTAAATCAGTCAAAGGAGTGATAATGACTGCAAAATTTGGAACAAAATCTCGGAGCCAATTCGCTGTCCCAATGAAACTTCTTAGTTGTTTAACGGATTTGGGTCGCTGAAAGCCTTGGATTTTTTTGCAATGTTTTTCCAAGGGTTGAGTATCTGTGTCGATTACTTTGTGTAGCAAACCGACATTTCTTCAACGAAACCCAAACTCCATGTGTTCTGAGTCACTCTAGGATGAGGTGGAGATGTTTCTAAAGATCTTCCCAGGAGTTGGAATATATAATTATATCATCCATGTAGACCTTTACAAATTCGTCTATGGAACCAACGAAGACTGATGTAACCAATTTTTGGAAGGCTGCAGGTCCGTTTTGAGTCCGAATGGCATAACTACGAACTCGTAAGACGATCTGTCGGGTAGACTGAATGCTGTCAGCGGAGTCGAATCTTTGTGTAGTGGTATTTGCCAAAAACCACTCTTCAAATCTAGTGTCGAAAATATTCTCGCCGTTCCTAGCTCTAGCTGCTGCAAGCATCTCTTGGACTTCATCGAACATTATTTTTTTCTTAGCTGGAGAACATTTAAATGGCTTCATATTGATCGGCCGTGTGTCTGTCAGCTTGATTTCCATCACCGTGTCTCGGGTAGTGGGTTGCTTAAGTTTGTCGTCGAAGACGTATTCGTACTCTTGCATGAGTTCCCTTACGGTTGGGAGTGCAAATTGTGGAGCTTGTTCATCTTGGAGTTGAGTCTTTAAGTTGCATTGTTTGGCTGAAAGCGACTTCTAGTAGAGGACTTTTTGTGATTCTTTTCCCACGTGTAGACATTTTCGGTTAATGTCTATTAGTACCTCTTCTTTTTGGAGCCATGGCATACCCAGAATTAGATCTTGGTTCAGGTCTTTAACAATCTCGTTGTGGACTACAAACTTCCAAAATCGATAGTGACTTCGACTGTACCCTGACTGTGTGCAGTGGTGTGTTTGCAATCCAACTGGACCATTCTCCGCCTTTTATGTATATCTGCCGCTTGAACCAAGTCGGGATTGATATAATTCATCGATACACCGGTATCAATGAGGACCTGGACTCTCTTTGAATTGATGTTCGCATCGATTAGTGGCAGATTCGAAACCTTCATGGCATTGATTGGATTTAGTTGGGGCACCGCATCAGGAGAGAGGCTTAGTGGATGCCCCTCTCGTCGTTTCCCTGGTTATTAGGCTGTTGTCGGGGTTTCGGCGTCGGTTTCTGAGTTGGATTTCTACTTATTCAATCATCTATAGTCTCAGAAGTTCTCGGTTGCCTTTGTGAATATTGTCCCCTGGCTTGATTCTGGTTCGGCTATCTTGCGGCTTTTGGCGGGTCAGGTTGTCGATTTTCACGTCGTGAAATGTTTTCATCTGCTTGTAATTCCTCGCAAATTCCTCTCAGGTCTTCTTCGGTTCTCGGCATGTTGTTGCGAAGATGTTCTAATGTTCTAATTTCTGGGCGAATTAGATTGGTAATGGCCCTGCACCGTTCTTCCTCGTCGATATGTGATAATAATCGTCGAAAAAGAGCCATTTGTTGAAATGAATTCGGCTATTGGCTGATATTTTGGTAATGTCCGTATAACTTGGACATTAGTGACGATCTCTTTGTTGTGTTGTCGAAGTGATCGGTCAGCCTGTTTAAGAACGTCTCGTAGTTCAGACCGATCGTGAATTGGTTCTGTGCCCATTGAGCTGCCTCTCCTATTAGTGATTTTTCTAGGATGTAGGCTATCCAATGTTTGGTATCGATATTCATGTTGCTCATGTGGACTATTATGTCGTCTACGAATTCTTGTGGATTTTCGGTGTCATTGCCGGAGTATTGAGATGGTGCAGGGGTCCATTTTGGTTGCGGAATTTCTATCTTTTTCTCCTGAGCTTCAGGTTTGGGTTGTACCAGTGTTAAAGCTGTGACTGCTTGTATCAACGTGGACAATACTGTAGCCAGGTCTGGGGTGTGGGTATCTTCTGTTAGTTGGGCGCCATGTCGTACGACCGTAACGTCCTCCTGGTTTTCATAGGTTTCTGGACGTTCTACGACCGCCGATCTCAAAGAGGATCTCAAGTTTCGAGAGTCCATCTTTGTTTCGTGGAGTTAATTGAGATTCTGGCCTCTACATGTGAGAAGCTTCGCCGAGCCTCTGTGGTAGGTGAGAGGACACCGGCAATCAGAATTCTCTAACAGTTCGAGCTTTCTTACAAACAGTATTCTTATAATGACATAATATTTGTGTTAGAATTCTGATGCGTGGTGTATGTCTCAAATCTCACAGAGATGCCGGCCTTCTCACGTCGTGTAGCCGCGTTCCCTCTCCTCGAGAGAGGCACGAGAGTGCCGGTCGTATCGACTCCTTTTATTGCCCGTCGCTTCGTGTCACTACCTTTCGCTAACAGTATTTCGTATAGTTACTATTTACATAAGGTTTCTAGCTACAAAGCGCTATAAGTTCCCGTCGGGACTTTTATTTGCTCTTTACCGTGACAGGTCCCAAAGAACGCTGTGGTCAGTTCGACACAATTTAAAATAGTTCTAAGACCAATGTCTTTTCTATTTCAAAAATCGTGTTCTACTGTCAGGGAGTGTTCGTAGTCGATACGCCGGTTCTCGTGCTCTTGTTGATTTTTAACTTCTAAATTGGATGAAGTCTTCTTGGATTCGACGTCTCCGACGGTAACAGGATATTGGATAAATAATAAAACTCAAAGTAGCGTGGAAGCACACCAGGCCAACAAGGTCTAGCGGGGCTAGTAGTATATGACGACTGGATCCCGATCAAGCAAGCAAGCAATTTGATTAAACCCAGCCTATGAGACATGTTCACCCCTAAGAATTACGTTCGGGTGTAACAATTCATTGGAGCGAGGTGTGTTAACTCGTGTAAATACAGGAGTCACCCCACCGCGCTCCAATGCTCTAGACCATCCCTTTCCCCCCTATAGCACTCTGATGTGCGATAGGGGCACAACTATCAGCCAAATGCTCTTCATGTGGAGGTCCTGGGTAATAGAACCCCAACATGGTTTCCTAACCGATTGCAAAAACTCAGGACAGCGCATTGTCGCTATGATCCTGTTATCATAATGTGGCTTATCCGCGAACTAAAATTGCTTACTTGGGCCTCAAGTCTCCGCTCTGAGCCTAGGCTCAGTTCGGCGACTTGGTGCTCAAGGGGTTGGGCCCTACGTGCCCGGGTTTTGGGGTTTTTGTTAATTTTTTTGGTGGCTTGCGCCGGTTTTTGTTAGTATTTTTTAATTTTTTTGGTGGCCGAAGCCGGTTTTTTGTGTTTTTTATGATTTTTTTTTGTAGGTGGCCCTGAAACAAAAAATCAGAATTAGTGTAAAGTCCATACTATAACATTGAAGTGCTTTGCGATAGTCTTTGGGTGTTTTGAGCTACGAACTGTCTTCTGTGTGCGTTGTTGTTATTTTTGAAGTGTTTTCTCTCTAGTGTTTTTTATTTTCTCTCTAGTGTTTTATTTTTTCTCTCTGGTATTATTTTCTCTCTAGTACTTTTTTATTTTATTCTACTATTTGTTGTTTTGGTCTTTTGTGCTTCCATCTGTGGAAAGCGTCATACCTCATCATCTCTCTTAGTATGTGATTGGGGTGATTCTCTATATCTGCAAACTTTGTCCTGGCTTTTTCTTTCATCGTGTCTGTCACTCTGATTTGTTGCAATTCTCTGAAGAGGAATCTTTCTGCAACGTATCTTGGTACGTTGACTGCTTCTCTAAGGCTGTTGTTGTGAGCCGCTTGTATTTTCTTTTTTGATGTATTGCATACATGTCCCCAGGCGAGGGATGCATATGTCAGTATGGGCAGTATTATGCTATTTATTAGTCTTATCTTTGTTTTTATTCTGAGTTTACTTTTCCTCCCTGTTAGTCCTCTTACAGAAGCTCTTGCCATGTTTGCCTTTTGTACTGTGGCTTCTACGTGTTTGTTGAATGTTAATCCTTTATCCATAATTACTCCGAGGTATTTTGCTTCGCTTTTCCACTCAATGGGGTTATCTTGCACAGTTACCTGTTCTTCTGGTTGCTGATGCCTCTTTTTGAAAAGTACAGCCTGTGTCTTATCGGAGTTTATTGCTATTTTCCATTTTAAACTCCATTCTTCTATGTCGTCTAGTGCTGTTTGGAGGTTATTTACCGCAATGTCTATGTTTCTGTGTTTGGCCGCAATTGCTGTGTCGTCGGCATAGAGGCTTAGTAGTGTACCTGGTGTTCTAGGTATGTCTGCTGTGTATATTGAGTACAGTAGGGGTGACAGTACCGCTCCCTGTGGCAGTCCAGCCTCCGGGTTCCCGAGTTCGGATAGGACTTGTCCTATCCGGACTCTGAAACGTCGGTTGCTCAAGTACGACGAGATCAGCCTTGTCATTGCTCCACTGTACCCGTATCTTCTCATTTTGTATATTAGTCCTTTATGCCAGACTCTGTCGAATGCTTTGCTTACGTCTAGGAAGGCTGCTCCTGTGTATTGTTTATCGTTGAATCCAGCTGTTATGTACTCTGTTAGTCTGAGCACTTGTAGCTCACTGGAGTGTTCTGATCTGAAGCCGAATTGGGCTTCAGGTATTATTTCTAATCTGTCTGTTTCCGCTTGTAGTCTGCTGAGTATAATTCTCTCTACAATCTTGCTGATTGCAGGTAGTAAGCTTATTGGCCTGTAATTTTGCGGGAATGTGCTGTCTTTTCCGGGCTTTGGTAACATTATGACATGGGCCTCTTTCCATCTGTTCGGGAATTTCTTAAATCTTCTTCTTCTTCTTCAAGTGCCCTGTCCGTTGCGAACGTTGGCTATTAACATGGCAATTCTGATCTTATTTGCGGCGCTTCTGAATAGTTCGACCGATGTGAGCCCGAACCACTTCCTCAGATTTTGGAGCCACGAGTGTCTTCTCCTGCCTGGCCCTCGCTTACTGTCTATTTTTCCCTGGACAATCAATTGCAGTAGACGGTACTTATCGTGTCTCAATATGTGGCCTAGATATTCTTAAATCTTAGCATTGCATTTATGATGTTAGTTAAGTATACTATAGCTCTCGCTGGTAGATATTTTAGTGCCCTATTAGTGATTTGGTCAGGTCCGGGTGCTTTTTTCGGCGAGCTATTTTTAATTAGTTCGTTTATCTCCTCTGGTGTTGTAGGAGGGATAATTTCGTTTGGATTATCAGGTCTTTCTCTTTGTCTTTCGACTTCTTCTATGAAGTCGATGTCTTCGTCTGGGTGGTAATTTAATGTACACTCTCTCTCTCGAGAGTACTCCTCATTACCTCTGCTTTTTCCTCTATGGTGTATACGATTCCATTTTCCCCGTGTAGTGGGGGGATTGGTTTTCTGTCGTTTCTCAAAATCCTATGGAGTCTCCAGAGGTTTTGCATGTGTGGTCCTTGTTCTTCCATATCTCTTATGTGATTTTCCCAGCTTTCACTACGGTGTTGTTGTAGTGCTGTTTTGACCTCTCTGTTTAGTCTGTTTGATCTGTTTTTGTCTGCCTGATTCCTTGTCCTTCTTGCTGTCTGCTTTGCTCTGTTCTTTTCCCTTATCAAGTCTTTTATTGCTTGTGGTATATCCTTAAATCTTCCAGAATGCATTTTTACTTCCTCTTCTGTAGTGCTGTTTCTGAGCGCTTGTTGGATGATGTTTTCCAACTCTAGGACTTTGTCTTCTATTTCTCGTGGGGTTTCTATCACTGGAACTATATTTATTCCAGTGCTCACGAGTCTCTTAAAGTTTGTCCATTTTGTTTTCTTTTTAATTCTTCTGATTGAGCTTTCTTCCTCCCACGTTCCTAGTTCTAATAGGATGGGATTGTGGTCGGTTGTGCCTTCGTTTAACGTTTGTAATTCTGTTTGTAGTCCTAGATTTTTTGCTACTACTATATCTATGTGTGTGAGAAGTCCGTTTCCTGGATAGTGAGTAGGGTCTGTTGGGCCCATTGCCATAATGTCTTCATTATTTTCGATGTATGTATTTAATAGTCTTCCATTTCTGTTCGTAGCTCTGTCGTTCCAATTAGGGGATCTTGCGTTTAGGTCTCCTATTATTATTGAGGGTTCGTTATTTAAGAACGTGTTCAGGTCGTCGTCGATCAGTAGATCTTGTGGTCTCACGTAGGCGGAGGTAATGTTGACTTCTCCTTGCCTCATTTGTATTCTTACTGTTGTTGCTTGCATAGTGTTTAGTTGCGGTGTTATTATTCTGATATGCTCTATGCCTTTTTTCACTAAGATTGCTGTGCCACCTGATCTTGCTGTGTTGTCGTTCCTATATATGTCGTATCCTGGGAATTTTATACTTATGTTGTTTGTAAGTTTTGTTTCTTGTATTGCAACGACATCCATTTCGTATCTATTGACCAGTTCGTCCAGTATATTCTGGTTGGTCCTTATGCCTCCTGGATTCCAGGAGCCTATCCTCAAGTATCCCCTATTTGCTTGCACTAGTTCAGTGCTAGTTTTATGTCTGCTATCGCCTCGTTGACTACTCTAGTTAGTAGCTCTTTCACAGAGTTAACTAGGCCATCTTGGTGTTGCCTTGAGATAAGGATGGTGTTTTCCTTATCTTGTGCTTTTGCTGCCTGGGCGTATGATGGGCCGCCGGGAGTGATTTGTGGCCTTCTTTGCGCCGTTGCGTTTTGTCTTTGTTGGGGCTGCTGTTGACGTCCCCATGTAGGGCATCTTGGGCATCCCCTGAAATTGGCTGGGTGTTGTCCTTGGCAATTTGCACATTTTGCCTTTTGATCTTTGGGCAATTGGCAGCTTTTGCTGGAGTGTTCCTCTCCGCATTTTACGCAGCGAGGTGCTTTAAAGCACGCTCTCTGCGCGTGATGGTAGCCCTGGCAGTTGAAGCACTATGTGGGCCCTGTTGCTTTACGTAAGTCCTCTATTTTTATTTTCATGTGCATCAGGTTAATGATGCTTTTTAGCTTTTCGGTGTCCTCCCTCTCCACCGTCATGACAAACATTGGTAAGTGTCTCCTGTCGCTCTTTCTTGAAGTCCTGTTCTTAATCGACACGACTTCTATTTCATATTCATCTCTGATGGCCTCGAACATCTCAGTCGTGTTCGTAGTTGGAGGTAACCCTCTCAAAACCATCCTTGGTTTAATATCTTCTTTCAGTGGGAATGCAATCCATTGAATTGGATTTTCTTCATTGAATTTCTCAATGATTTTTACCATTTTGCGGTAGTCCTCGGGGTTCTTGGCTTGGATGAGTGTTTCCCTGCCACTTCTCGACAGCTTGTTCGCTGTGAGAATTTGTTGTTTTTGTGCAATACTTAGTATTGCACCCGTGTATCTCACACTCTGTAATTTGATTACAGGTGGTTTTGCCCAAGTTTTCTTGGGAGCTTCTTCAATGTCCATCTGTGACGGAGACGGAGGACGCCGATCGGCTTTTGATTCACCTTCCTGATGTTGTTTCGGAGGGGTGAGGGGTGGGAAATCTTCTTTTCTTCCTTTTGTTGTTTTGTCTTCTTTTTGCGAATTTTTTGGGATTGTTCCTGTAGCTTCGGCTTGAGTGGACGAAGGCTTTTTTGTCATCCGTCTGGCCCGTTGCCAGCACGGTTTCTGGGTGCCACCCAGTGACCTCTTACGCGGTAGTTCACGCTTTAGGCAGAACTAAAGCGGGGATCCTCTTGAGTTTCTCAATTCTCTGACACTGGGGCCGTGTCTGCCAGATATAGAGTTCTAAACAACTATATCCCACAGTGTCATCCCAACGGAGGCACAGAGAATATCCCGAAGGGCAAGCCCGTATGCTTTTTCGCTTTCCTATGCCTCAATTTTGGCCTCCGTGAAGATCTGATTTAAAAAACAAATCTTCCCGGCTAACCTAGTTGTGACGTAGGATTTTGCCTCTCTTTTTCAGGCCTAGGCGCTGTTAACGCCAAGTCTCCGCTACCGTGCTTACATACACGGCACGAACTGATAAGTTCGGCTCGGACTTGGTCGCTGCAGCTCCTCGGCGGTGTCGCTTGTCGCTCTTCGGCACGTCTGCACTGTTCGACTGCTGGAGTGGAACTGAACTCCTGGATCCCGATCGGAAGATGTGCTGCTCTTTTATACATATGTTTGAGAATTTGCAGCAACCTTCCGCCGAGAGGCCAATGACAGTGTAGTTAATAACGAGCGCTGTGATTGGCCGGCCAAAGTAGCAAAAGGTCTTTTGCTTTATGTTTTCTTTATTCTTCCATAAATTCAAGAATTTCTACTATCATCCAAGGTTTTGTTTTTTCCCCTAGCGGTGTGAGGGTTTCTTTTAGATATAGATAGAGTTCTTACTATACGGAATGGAAGCTTGGACATTGAAGAAACAACACATAAGGAAAATAGAAGCGTTCGAAATGTGGTGTTACAGAAGAATATTAAAAATTCAGTGGGTTCAAAGGATTACCAATGCTGAGGTACTACGACGTCTAAATAAGGAGTTAGAAATTATGAACAGCATAAAAAGAAGAAAACTAGAATATTTGGGTCACATAACCAGAGGAGAAAAATATGAGCTGCTGAGAATTATTATGCAAGGAAGGATCCAAGGAAGAAGAAGCATAGGAAGAAGACGCATCTCCTGGCTGAAAAACCTTAGAGAATGGTTTAACTGTAGTTCACTACAACTTTTCAGAGCAGCAGCTAACAAAGTGACCATAGCCGTTATGATATCCAACCTCCGATAGGAGATGGAACTTTAAGAAGAAGAAGAGTCTACTAGTTAGAATTTCCGCATTATCTTCTTTGACTTTCCTTGAATCTAGAATTTGCATTCCACGAAATGAATAAATAAAGCAAAAAGACCTTTAAAATTTACTGGACGTTTAATCATGTTCGTGAACACTAGAAACTAATTCGCGAAGGATTTTTGCCATGGTGGATCGACAGGTCTTGGAATGCAAATTGTAGATTCCCCTTGTCGGCTAATTCATCAATCTGTCTGCTTTGAAAAAAATCTCCAAAACTGGCCATCCGAGGGATGAAAAAGCAACGAAAATACGGGATGTTGTTGAAATATGTTCCACCTAAAATACAAATTGAGGGGTCCGAGCATTTTTTTTTGTTTTTTTTTGCATCAATAAGAACAAAATCTGGCTGGAAAGTTTTCGGTAGCTCACCCGTTATAATACTTGTTGTTCAGTATAAATATATATAATATATATATATATATATACAACATACATATACAACTAAAAATACTTTTATTTAATAATTAGGTACCTATTGCCGTCACCCATAAACAATAACGTAAATATTTGCTAATTCGATCCGTTAATTACCTTAAAATAAATTCAGGTAAAAAGAACACGTTTTGAAGATAACCTGTTTTATTAAGATAAATTTGTTTATCTGCATAATAAAATTCCACTAAATTCACATATTTTAAACTATACTGGGCGTTTCTTTAAGAATGACTAATTTTCTTGCAGATTCTATAGTGCAACTCAATAGTAGGAGGTAAAAAACTCAAGGTTTTTTTATATTGTCTTTATTGTAGAATAAGCTACATTTCGATACCTTTTTGCCATAACATCGTAAGTGACAAAATTAGGGAAAACAGTTTTATTGAAGAATCGTATCTATCAAGCCGCCAGGCACCTCCCAGCAAAATTATCGTAAGGTATAATAGCATAGTCTAGGAGAAAAAACCGAATTTGCTGTAACGTAAGTCACATAAAAATGTGAACAAATCTATTTCGTAGTTGTGAAAACATCGCATGGACACCAAAACATCGTAAGGTGCAAGTCACGTGGTACAAAAATTGCTACTTACGATGCAGCGAAGTGCATTACGATCTATTAGTGCACAGTGTATAGCCGCAGAGTCAGAACGTAAGTACCACAAAATAATTTTTTCGGTAATTATTTATGATTTTTACATTTGTTTTAGGCATAAAAGATGTTAAAATAAAACGTCGAAAACAAGAGGCTGGAAGAAGCAGAAGACAATGTTCGTACAAGTATATCATTAGGTGGAATGATGTGGAACACGAGGTGTGCCAACAATTTTTATTGAAAACCTCGGATATTTCACAAATGACTTTGAGATATACGAAAGAAAACTCTACGTCAGCCTCATTTTCCAAAATAGATCCGAGAGGTAAGCATGTTCCACATAACAAGACTGGGAAAGAGCAGAAGCAGAATGTTTTAGATTTTATCACGTTGCTACCCGCTGTCCCACCTCATTATTGCAGAAATAAAACATCGAGAAGACACTTACCCACTGAATTTCGTAATGTATCATTCTTATACGAACTTTTTAAGAAGAAACAGTTAGAAAATGACATAACTAAGAACGATATTGTTTCCCTGCAAGTGTTCCGAAAGATTTTTAAGGCAGAATTTAATATCGGATTTCACTTGACGAAAAAAGATAAGTGCAAAGTATGTGAAGTGAGAAAAAAAAAAGATTTTGAGGAAACAGAAGAAACAAAGCAATTATATGAAAAACATTTGGAAAACAATGAAAAATGCAAAGATTCATTTCTAGCCGAGCAAAAGAAAACTATCTAAGATTCAAAATTTTTATGTGCTAGTTTCGATCTACAGAAGGTGTTAAACATACCACATGGAGACAATTTGCTGTTGTACTACACCAGAAAGTATGCTTATTACAATCTTATGGTTGACGAAAGTGGAACCCAAAATGGGTTTTGTTATTTGTGGGGAGAATGTGACGGAGGACGTGGCATGGCAGTAACGAAATATCTACCATAATCTACAAATATTTGCAAGAAATTGATAAAAGACAAACCGTAAAACATATGTCACTAAATTGTGATAGTTGTTATGGACAGAATAAAAACAAGGCAATGTTTGTAATGATCTCGACTTTTCTTAAGGATTCTGTTAATATAACATCAATCAGTGTGCGATACTTACTACCAGGCCATACTTATATGCCTGTCGACTCAGTTCACGCAACAATTGAGCGGTTTATCAAAAAACGCGTAGTATGGGCTCCATCAGAATGGTGTACATTGATATCCAACTCTCGTACCAAACCTAAACCATTTGATTATAGAGGTTGACTATTTAAATAATGGCCAGAACTGCATCAATTTCACGATGGAATTAAAAGGAAAAAAAAAACAAAACGGCTTTATTCTCAAAAATTGTCTATTTCCGTTGCAAAGAAAAAAGACTTAATTGATCTCTGCGACAACAATATAATTCCTCTCAGGTTTCAAAAGAATATAGGCTAATGAAAACGTCAGCTACGCCAGATAAGCTAGCAGAATCCGATGAGGAAGACGAAAGCGATGAAGGGCCCCAAGATTAGATTTTTGCTGACTAGCTATGATTCACATTTATTATACCACATGCAATAACATTAGATATTATGACTATTTGTAAGTGTATGACTAAAGCGATTTGTTGTTTAGTTAAATGCCTATTGTACTTTTTACTTTTCACAAATAAATTACCTTAAATAAACTATTTTTGGTGTTTTTTTATATATATTTATGTTACTTTAAGGGGCTGTCTCTAAACATACTTTTTATCGTAAGTGCTGAGCTTACGATAACAATCATAATGTAAAATTATTTCTGAATTTACCAAAATTATCGTAAGTGTTGGACTTGTATAAAACTACAGTAGCAAAATTATTTTTGATGCTTCCAAAGTAACGTAAGTCCAACTGCAAAAAAACTGAAACTATTTTAAAGAAAAATCATTACTTTACTTCAAACACTCATCATAATACGTCCGGATGCCAATTTTCACTTCAATTGGACATTTCTAAACACGTTTATTGAAAAAACTGCCGTACTGTAAAATTTACTAAACGAGACTTACGATGTTATGGCAAAAAGGTATCGATTTTTAAAACGCAATGGAAAACGCAATAAATGAGTGTTTTCAACGAATTATGTATTTATTTACAACAAATCACAAGGTGGCTGGGGTTTTCAAGTAAATTTGCTCTTTTTAATAGATAAAGCTAATAAAAGATATAACCACTACACTAAGATAGTTTTAATTAAAAATTTCCATCCCTTCCCTACCCCGTAATTTTTTAATTTTTACTCCGATCAACAGATCACCCGAGAATATTGTCTAAAATAATCAAGTTTATCTTTTTGTCAAGAATACTTTAATTCGTCTTACATTAAATTAACAACATGTAATTTTTTTTTTGTATTATAAACAAAACAAAATAAAAATTCTACTTCACGTGTTTATAGTACTTTAACTTAGAAAACTCTCGATTACACTGTGGAAATATGCTTGAATATGTTCAAACCATCTAGCGGTTTAGGCGTGACGGGAAGAGCGGAAGAATCCTGTATCTGTATCTGAAGAGTAGGGAGGGTGAGTCAAGTCACACATCACTTAGACCAGAATTGAGCCATCATTCATCCTTCCAGAGAGCTGTCATCCTTAGCTCATTGTCTATCCCACCATTTCCAGAAAAGTGGATATATCACCAGGAAACATTATGTGGGTAGGTGTAAGCCAGCACTCGCCGAACGCGTACTCTCGTATTGACGATAACTCCGGACATTCACATAGGACATGCTTGACCAGTTTCGTCTTCTCGTTCATACTTTCTGCATAGAAGTGTATCTACTAGCCACAGTGTGTGGGGGGTGTTTGCTTAGTTGACAATGACCAGTTAAAAAATTAACTGCTAAACGTATGTTTTTCCTGGTCATTTCCAAGTACTTCTTTGGTGCTACAAGTTTACATCCTTGCCCTATTTCCCATATTTTCACGGTTTGTATGTGGGAGTTGCAATTTCCGGGGTTGTTGTAGTTAACCAACCAAAAATATAACCAGGTCCTAGGTATCTTAGGCCTGCCGGCTTCCTAGCTAGTTGGTCCGCAATGCGGTTGCCTTTATTCCCATGGTGTCCTTTAACCCACATCAAAATGACCTTCTGAAACTTGAGTTAGGGACTCATGACACTGGGCGACTACGAACTCCCCCACGCTACCTAGATTTTAATGGGTTCAGTTTTATAGTAGGATTAAAAGCGACTACGAAATGCCCCACGCTACCTAAAAGGTATTATAGGTACTTAGATAATATTTTTGTGAACACATATAGTTTTTATTTTACTTTATTGTATTCAAAAAGGAACCCAATTCCCAAAGCATGAACGAAAATTTTAAATGATTAAATAATGAAACTATAACAATATATTAGAATAAAGTTTATTTATAAATCTACATTAACTTATATACAATAACAAAAACTACAATTAAACAATAACAATGCTTAATTCTAATGTCTGATTAGTGATTAAAATAAGTAAAAGTGAACACTATATTTTAAAATTTAAAGTCTAATTTAGTGTAATGTTTTGTCTAATTTTCACATATATTTCTGCTTGAAAATTTAACAAAATGTCTGTAAATTTAAATATGTCAGGATGTGATTTATAAAAACATTCATTAAATTTCGAGTGAAATAATTCACATGCGTTTGTAATAAATATAAGAGATGATGAATTTAAAGCCCACATGTAAGATGGAAATGTTAAATCTTCCGTTAAATAATTATCAACTGGGTAATCACAAAATTGCAAAACTCTGTCATCTTCTGGCATAATATTAAAAAGTTCATCAGAAAAAAAGTCACCAACATCATTTGGATCTAAATAAAGAATACCGAAAAACAATTTTAAATATTTTTCAATAACAGTTTGATTTTTATATTCCGAGGACAGACCCGAATTTTGAATTTTTCGGTACTAATTTTGTGTTAAATGAAATTTGCAACAAAAAATAATAATGTCGGGCCACACTAACTTGCTGAAATTTTCCTTCCTCAATTCCATTTGGTCAATCTTTAAAGGTCTTTCACATATTTATATCTTCTACAGCTTTCCTCTTTGTAGAATTACTAAAAATTTGCTGGTCAACGTGGATATCTGGAGCATGATTATGCTCTACCGATGCTTTTTCAAGAATAACGTAATATTCATCACCTTTCTTTGTGTACACTTTTTGTTGACAACCTTTTTTGATGAATCGCCTAATTTTTCCATCTTTGGAGACATGGGCCTTTGAATATTTGTCTTCTTCTTCTTAGAGTGCCATATCCCCACGGAGCGTCGCGTCGTCGACTACCATGCTTTTAATATTGTTATACTGATCTCGGTCTTGCGCTACGTGTAGCAATTGGTCCGCTGTCAAACCTGTCCACTGCCGCAAATTCCTCAACCAAGAGAGTTTCTTCCGTCCTATCCATTTCTTTCCTTCGATATTACCGTTGAGAATTAGCCGAAGGAACTCATATCTTGGTCCTCTGATTATATGTCCAAGATATTCTAGTTTACGCCTCTTAATAATATTTAATAGAGTTCGTTGATGTCCCATTCTTCGAAGAACTTCTTCGTTTCTGGTTCTGCTAGTCCATGGAATTTTTAGTATCCTTCGATACAACCACATCTCAAACGCCTCGATTTTATTCATGATATCGGCGTTTAAAGTCCAAGTTTCACATCCATACAAAAGTACAGACCACACGTAACATCTTGTAAACTTTTCACGGATTTCCAAATTTAATGAATTATTGGATCATAGAGGCTTGAATTTTTGAAATGAGTTTCTTGCCTGTTCAATTCTACATCGAATTTCGAAAAATGGATCCAGATTGTGGGTAATCCAACATCCAAGGTATTTGAATCTTTGAACTCTCTGCAGCGGTTGTTGGTTTAATATCAGTTGGGTTGCGCCGATATCCACTTTACTGGTCACCATGTATTTAGTTTTATCGATATTTATCGACAGTCCCCAATTTGTACATTTCATGTCAACTCTATTGATTAGCTCCTGCAGATCGTCGATGTTTTCGGCTAGAATCACAGTAACTGATTGGCTTTGATTCTCTGTTGTTGGTATTAATAATGGCTGTTTGGTTCCAGTAAAGTTTGGCAATAAGTTCGATGTCTTTCTCATCTAGTTGGATGCTCTGCAAGGTGGTAATTAGTATATATAATTAGTAATATTTGTATTCATTAATTATTAATAAAAGTTCTCCTTTGACAAAACATCGTCGTTGGATTCTCTATTTAAAAGTTAAACACTAACGGACAAAACTATACTTTAATACTTGCAACTAAAGTGAATAACTGGAAATATTTATATTCTTACTTTCAGCTACAATCGGCGATGGGGCAGCAGGTACTTGGGATTAATGGACCCAGGTAGTTCGTGGGACAGTTAGATAACGCCGATGACACTCGTTGTCACCAGGGCCACCTCTTTGACATATTTGTCTAGAGGAGTGATGCCAATAAGCAACTCCATTGCAGCAGTTCGTGTTGTTTTCACGGCACTTGGTACATCGTACATGGTTAAATTTTTTAGGCAAGCTATTCGGTAAATATAGTTTAGTTTATTGATCGCTGTTGCCTGGAGCACCTTTGGTTCCCAAGCAATAGCTCCGTAAGTTAGCATTGGCCTAATGACAGTAGTGTAGATCCAGGCGATCACCCTGGGCGAAATGCCCCAGGTTCATCCGACCGTTCGTCGAACACTGCTATATGACAATATATGCTTTTTTAGCTCTACCATCTAAGTGGGAGTTCGCGGAAGAATCCTTTGGAAACTTTTATGAGAATTAAACTTTAAATAAAATTATATGTTGAAGACACAATTATTTACGAAAAATAGAAGATTTTCTCGATTTAAACAAGAAATTATACTACTTGGACGAAACGTGGGAAAACGAAGGTTATGCTGTTGTGGCAGGATTAAAACGTAACTTCTCGTCAGCGTTTTTAGATGGACTAACATCGGGGATAAATGATCAAATCAAAGCAGATTGTCTTTTGAATGGTAATTTTGTAACATTTTAGTCAGTCTAACCAGTGAATATATGAATGTTGATGTTTTTGAGAAATTAAAAAAATAAAACTGTTTTGTATAATGGTTCGTATTATTCTAGAATATGTACAAATTGTATAGAACTGCTTAGAAAAAGGTAAAAATAATTCCGTAGCCTTCAGAGAAAGAAATGATATTTGATAATTGGATGGGAAAAAAAGAGCTGTTTTCGATTGTGCATTTACACAAACATTGGTTTTTAAAATATTATTTATTATGTAACAGTTAATATAAACTGAGGGGAAGATAGCACTTCATTAGATCTTTTATTGGAATATATATATATATATATATATATATATATATATATATATATATATATATATATATATATATATATATATGTATATATACATATATATATATATATATATATATATATATGTATATATACATATATATATATATATATATATATATATATATATATATATAGTAAGTATAATAAACAAGTGTATTACATACATATGTACATACATATATACGTACATACACATACACACCTATGTCCAATATCAAATCTTCAGAATTCATATCCGAAATTGGACAGTATAATTTTATCACCCAGTAGACCGAATGAATTTATTTGTTATTAAATACACACACGTAGTTAATTAGGTTACATACACATTTGGTCAATTATCAATAATATAATTTGGACATCAGTCAAAAGTGCTGACAAAAGTTAAACAATTTACATAAATTAGATACACATATCACGTGAGGTCCGCGAATATATTGACCCAATTAAAAATTATATAAAACTAAGATCTCTTGCCTAGAGAAGCATTCAATCAATATTCACTCAACAAACTTGATAGTCTTCAACGATCAACTTTATCAGTCTCTACTCAAAGTAATCCTGGGTCAACACCCCTAGTATACGTCTCATCAATAAACTCTGCTACTATTATTTGGTGTTTCCATTACAACTGAACGAACATCTTCACTGAGCCAACGAAGGGGAATTTGTTCATGGTCCTATCGAGAAACAGAATACTTCAAGGAAGTTTGAGAGAGCCTATACAGTCCACGCCAGCAACACCCTCAGTAGCAGAGAGAGACCACTAGACCCGGGAGAACGAGAGCAGTACCAAAGCCGAGAGCCATACTAGAGCCGAGAGCAGTACCAAAGCCGAGAGCCATACTAGAGCCTAGAGCAGTACCAAAGCCGAGAGCCTTACTAGAGCCGAGAGCAGTACCAAAGCCGAGAGCCATACTAGAGCCGAGAGCAGTACCAAAGCCGAGAGCCATATTAGAGCCGAGAGCAGTACCAAAGCCGAGAGCCATACTAGAGCCGAGAGCAGTACCAAAGCCGAGAGCCATACTAGAGCCGAGAGCAGTACCAAAGCCGAGAGCCATACTAGAGCCGCAGAGCAGCCAAAGGACAGGACCGATTGCAGAACCCACCAGAAGCGAGGTATCCTCAACGTCTAAGAACACAAAAAACCGTAAGTTTTTGAATAATTACAAAATCTTCCAACTTTTACAATCTTACAATTTAACAAGTTTTTTTTTATCACAATTTAACAATTTAGAACAACAATCTTCACTCTATCAATCGTATAATAATGTACTTTAGAATGTATACCATTTAAATAATAAAGAGAATTGATAAAACAAAAACAAACGTCATTCACAGCTAAAATTTACTAAACAGTAATTTTGTATGACAATTTGAAAAAAGAAACGTTCATACATATAGCTTGCTTTTAATTTCAATTAAATACTTTATTTCGAAAAATTAAAATAATTACGTAGCAAATAATTTCATTTATTTTGATAACAATATATATATATATATATATATATATATATATATATATATATATATATATTCTTATGATATGTGAATGCGATGTAAGAAAACTACAAGTTGCTCTTATTTACCGGCTAGCTTTATGAAGATAAAATAATTTTTTTTTAAGTTGATTAATTTGTAATATTGATAAATTTAGAAATGCTTTTAATAAAATTTATTGAACGCCTGAAAATATAAAAAAATTTTGACAAACATTTATTCTACTCACCTTGTATTCTCTAAATCTCACAGGATACTGTTTTTTTTTATGCAAAGTGAATCTTTTCTATTATTGATAAAAGAAAATTTCGTTTGTTTATCTAAAGTATAGAAAGAAACGTGCTGTATTTTGAATTTGAAATTTTACTTATTTTTCTTAGAACATGCAGACTCTTAACTCAAGCGAGTTCTGTGACCTGTAGTGCTTGATAAAGAAATACAAATTTATATAAAAAAAATTCACCACACAAGAAGTTTTATTTTTAATGTACTGTGCAATTATTCACAAGTGATCAATTAAATATTACACAACGATATCTTGTATAATATATAAAAAAAATTATTTAAGATTCTTCCAATAAATAAGCCAATACTTAACCGTTTAATACTAATATGAATGGATTTAGATTTATGACGTAATACAATATTGAAGTAAGTATATGAAATTAGTGTTTTGTGAAGTTGCAACAAGAAATACTTGATCTAATACGTGTTTGTTTGTCAAAGTATTTATAACCTCACTTACTATCTTTTTAGAGCGAAAACAAAGGTTTATAATCCTTCAATTTTTAGTTTAATATCGTTTAACTGTTTTGTTTAATGATTTTAGTACGCAAAAGAAACGGTGAATTATATTTGGTTAATATTACAAAAGCGATAATAAAATTTTTCTGAACTTTACTTCAAATTATATTTTTTTTTAAACAAAGATGATTTAGAATGATATAGGCTGTTTAAAAAGGTAAGATTATTTCTAAAGAAATTTCAAAACTTGCGTTTAACTTTATTAAAGTTCACTTTCGTCTTTCAGATAATCCCTTCTCTAAAATTTTATGGAAATCTTCAATAACAAAGATTGCATCTTTCAGTGACGTCTTCTAATGGATTAGGGCCGCAAAACTATCAGAATTATCTCTCCAATGGTTGAGAAATATTTATAAGTACCCAAAATGAATTTTAAATGATCTTCAGTCAAAAATAAACACCAAACGGTCTCTTTATTCAGCGAGAATTCAAATGAGTGGAAAAACTCACCTTTCTGGTAGCTGTTGACCTCTTTATGATGACTGCTAACAATTCCCTTATCGGAAAATATACTGTTAATCTGCAGGCTTTGCTAAAATTTAATCAGAAACGATGGTTTCTTATCGGCAAGGTAATTTGAATATACTTTGTTATAATTCAGGACTTTTTTAAGGTTTTAAAATACTTTTGAAAAATTGTGCTTGCTGAAAAATCAAAAAATTTTCTGGCTTCTTTGTAACTATTGATTTTCTATCTTTTATTTTTCATTGCTTACCAGATCTCCAAGCATTTTGACAGTGTTTTTAAAGATCTGACAGGATTTTTGTATATTTTTGACATTTATGATTAAAATAAAAAATATTTTAAATTTTAATAAATTGTTAAATCTTGAGAACTATATTGACTTTTGAAATGAATTGAAACAAATACTAGAGAATTTAAGCTTTCTTTTGACATATAATTTCTACAACAAATGATAATTTAAATATTAAAATTTTTACTAACAAATTTGACATACACCAATTTTAACATGAATTAGTTGCTTTTATTTAATTTTAAAGATATCTGAAAGCACTTTTGATATTGAATCACTGAGAATGGTCTTCAGATTACCTGTCCATTAAAGATTATATCATTCTGAACTCTTATTTATGAGCTATATCCTATTTCACCTAACACGTTTTATTTTCCGAGCTCTATCCATGTTAACTGTATGTTTACTAACAAATTGAAACTTCTTACTTTGTGAATAAATGACTTAAATATTTTATCTGTCTTAGGACTGTTGAAGATTCTATTGACTTGTATATAATAGAATTTGGATTATAATAAAAAATGAAATTAATTAATAAATACAAATTTATGGTTTTTATTTCCACTCGATCCGAAGTGGTTTGATATTTGCTTTTTGTATCTTTATGTTGTGGCTATATTGGCTTATTCTGTAAGTATCTCTTACATAAATAATATAATATATATAACGAACAATAACTTAAGTTTAAATCATAATCAATTTCATGATCAACAATTGTTTTTGGTTTAATTTTTTATACATATATTTTTTTTTTAATTGAAAAGTGTTTATCAACCAACTATAACTCAGTGGCTATAATAACTCACGTATTAAAAGAATCTTATTTCTATTATGCTAAATTTGTTTATAATAAACCAACTGGTTTTAATTATAATAATAATAAAATTATTTTGAAAACATTAATTAAATCTGGTGATACAATATAGTCGTTATTGGTTTGTTACATGTCTGTGAATTCTGCTTATTTTTGCTTTTAGTTTCTTTCTTATTGTTGAATCTAGTTTCAACTATTAAATTAACAACAATAATACAATTGTTTGAGTTAAATATATTTGTGGTATATTCAATATTGTCATTTTGTTTTATGTTCATACTATTCATATAAAAAAACTGTTTAGGAGCTTTAATTTCATAACAATTCTCCAAAAATTAATATTTCATATTTGACAAGTTTCTTGGCAAATATCAAATATTCATTTTTCTTTGACTGGTTTTTGCAAGTTGTGTGATTGTTTCTCTGAACGTCGACACAAGTGTATGTTTCAGTGATTTTATAAATGTGTGATGGTTGAAAACAATTAAATTTTTGATTCAGTTGCATATATATGGTATACAATTATGCTGCAGATAGTTTGAATGCTCTCTTTGAAAAAAAATAATAATTAGTTTTGTTCTTTTAATTTTGCATGTGTAAGCTTAGGTCGCTTTAGTTTGTTTTATTAATGCATGTTTTATTTTGAATATATACAAAAATATATAGAGTTTAAGTTTTATTTAAGCACGTGTGAGCTGAATTTTGTGGTTAGAGTGTAAGCTAGTTTGAATGTGACTTTATTATCATTCGGTTATTTTTAATAAGTTTTCGTTGAGGGTTGAGTTTGTATTCTACTTTTGAATCCATTTTATAGTTGTTTTTCTTCCTTGGTTTCTTAGAGTTCTGCCATCTTCGTTTCAAATTTTTCCTCTCCAATCCTTCTTCTGTAATTCCATTCCAAGTTTTATTATTATACTGCATAATTATATCATTATAATCTTTCATAATTCATCATAATTCATATTATATTATATATCATATTCATAATCATAATATCCGCAATAATTCATATTTCATCATATTTCATATTTCATAAATAGCCGCATTATTATTATTATTATTCCATCTTCTGTATCCCATTCATGTCCTTTACTTAATATAAAAAAATTAATTGTTTCATTTTATAAATATAACTTAAAATTAATAATGTCTTCTTATTTCTTCACTTATTGTTCATATTTGTAAATGTCTTTTATGTTAAAAACTCCTCTAAGATACCCACTCTCAGGATATTTCAATAAATAACTATTTTCTCCATCTTCTGTTTCAACTTCATAAGGTCCCTCCAATGGTGGTAAAAGTTTGTTACAAATGTTATCTCTATAATTGCTTACCCTATGTGCTCTAATTAATACTAGTTCTCCTTTTTGAAATTTTCGGTTTGTTCTCATCTTCCTTTTGTTTTGTCTTTTCAAATATTTCTCTCCATTCTTGATGATTCTTAGTTTTACATCTTGACAAATTTGGTCATATTCAGGTTCTATTTCTATAATCCAAGGTCTTTCTGGTCTTATCCTTTTCATTAGTAATAGTGGTATTTCATTAGTCACAGTGTTTGGTAACTGATTTATGTATTGTTCTATCCTTAATAAATGTTGATCCCATACAGTGTGTTTGTTTTCTATTGATATTCTTAAAAATTTTATCACTTCTTGAATATATCTTTCCGAAGGATTTGATTGAGGATGTCTGATGCTTGTAAAACTTAATTTGGTTCCATTTCTTGTCATAAAATTTTTGAATCGGTCGTTTTGGAAATATGTGGCATTATCCAGTATGCATTGTTTAGGTTTTCCTATTTCTTCAAAATAATTGTTTAAATTATTTATGATAGTGTTGACTTTTGTATTTTTACTGGAATAAAGTTTGATGAATTTTGAAAATAAATCTACGATTACCATGATATGTTTATGTCCATTTCCTTCCGTTTGTATCAAGTCACTCAAAAAATCTATAGCTATTATATCTAAGGGCTCTTGTGCTATTATATTTTTGGGAGTATTCCAATTTGAAAAATTCTTCGATTTTTGTCTTTGACAAGTATGACATCTTCTAGTCAAGTTTTTGATTATGCTTATATCCTTCTTGGTGATATAGTTTTCTCGAAACATTAGCCATATTTTCTTACTACCCGCGTGTCCATTCTTTTCATGTAAATCTTTCAGTATTTCTTCAGCTAAATTTTTGCTGATGTAATATAACTCTTGCTCTCCAATTCTTTTAATGTAAATTTGATCTTTCAGTATACATCTTTCCTTTTCTTTCTGTGTTAAATTTTGCTGATCTTCTCTAATGGCTTGTTTTGAGTACATTCCCTCCTGTTCTTTTAATATATTTAATCCGATTTGAATTTTTCTCTCTTCTCTTGTTCCTTCCTCTTCGTTCCTTGTCAAAGCATCTGCAATTACATTATCTCTTCCTTTTATATGTCTAATTTCGAAGTTATATTCTTGAAGTAGTAAGGTCCCACGATGTATTCTATTATTAAACAATTTGTTATTCATGATATTTATTAACGATAAATGGTCAGTTTCAATATAAAATTTTGATCCTAATAAATAATACCGAAGTTTTGTTACACAAAAGAGTATGCTAGCAAATTCCAATTCGGACACTATACCTCTTCTCGTAATTTCTGGTTACACGTGACACAAATGAAATAGGAACTTCTTCATTGTCCTGGACTTGTAACAACACTCCTGCAAATCTGTGCATGGAAGCATCTGTCTGTAGAATGAATGGCAAATCGTACCTGGGGTGATAAATTCTTAGATTAGTCCGAAATATGTCCTTTAAATTTTGAAAAGCCTAGTTTTGTTCTTCTTTCCATTTCCATTTTTGATCCTTCTTTAATAGTTGAATTAATGGTAATTCTTTCTCACTCAAGTCTGGAATTAATCGTTTAAAGTAGTTGATTAGGCCTATAAATCCTCGTAAATTTTTCAAATTTTTCGGTGCTGGATAATTCATTATTTTCTCAATTCTTTCTTCGTCCATAGAAATACCACTTCTGTCTAATTTATATCCTAAATACGTGACCTCTTGTTGATAAAACTCGCATTTGCTTAAGTTAATTTTTAATCCTGCTTCATTCAATGCATTCAACAAAATATTTATGTGTGTTAAATGTTCGTGTGATGTGTGAGAATAAATGAGAATATCGTCAATGTAGTGTATAATAAAGTCTTCGTATTGATCCAAAATTTGATGTAAAGCACGTACAAGAGCTGAACATGCACTTTGCAAACCGTATGGAACTACTTTAAATCTATATATTACCCCATCTATCGAAAAGGCTGTAAAATCCCTACTATCTTTATGCAATGGTATCAACCAAAAGCTATGCTTCAGGTCAATTTTTGTAAAATAATTTGATTTAGTTATTTTTCCAAAGATTGCATCTACACTTTGTGGTGCTTCATATTGTGGTGTTGAATATTTGTTGATGTTCCTGGCATCGAGGCATAATCTTAACTCACCATTGCTCTTCTTCACTACCACTATAGGGTTTATGTACTTTGAATTGCTGTTTTCAATTATTCCGTTTTGTAACATCTTCTCTATCTCCTTTGAAACTTCTTTCCGGTATTTATAAGGAATTGGATATGTCTTCGATTTAAAATTTTCTATTCCTTTTACCTCAATTTTATGCATGTACTTTTCAGCAACTCGGTTTTCGGATTTTATCAAACCATCATATTTTTGCAACAATCTTCCTACATCTTCTTTCCATTCTTCTGCACATACTAAATTTTCTTCCAATTCCATTTTACTTTCTTCTGGTTCATTATTTATAAAATTGTAGTTTGTATGATTTTAAATATTGTTAATTTCCTTTATCTTTAATTCCTCTTGTTTTGATTCCTCGTCTTCTGTATTTCCAAATTTCAGTACTTCTTCTTGAATTTGTAAAGTTTTGTTTACATAATCGATGACCATTCCATTTCTGTCCATTTCGTCTGTCCCAATCAAAATATCATGTCTCATGTTTTCTACTATTATGAATTGCATACTATATTCGGTTGTATCAAATAATACTTTTCCCATTATTCCCTTCTTTGCTTCATATAGTTTTTTGTTGTTTGCACCCACTAGATTAACCTTTGGAATTGAATAACAATATTTTTGAAAATTTAATTCATTAATAACTTTATTGTCAATTAGTGAAACTTCAGAACCCGTGTCTATTAAAATTTTAACTTGTTTTTGAAAGAATTTACCCTGAATTAAAATTAACCCTTGCAAATTTTGATTTTTCTTTTCTTCCCCAAATTTTATGAACTCCCTTGGATGCTCATAGTGACATACGGCCGCATTTAGCAGGTGCTTTATTGAAAATTTGGTGATTGTGAATCTGTTGTGTATTGTGTGTCAAAGGGTTGTGATGGTGATGATGTGTTGAGTGTTTCAATTGGTGACTCTTGTTGACTGACGTCGGTGTATGATTGATGGTGACTTAGAAAATTCACTTGTCTTTTTTGGTTATTTCTATTTATATCTTCTAGACTTCTAGTGTTATGGTTTCGATTGTTTGTGTAGTTTTGATTTGACTGTTGTTGTGAATTGTTTGTCTGATTCTGTTGAATGGCACTGTTTGAAAATGTGTGATTCATATTGCCATTGGAGTTAAAGTTTCTGTTGTTATTATTGTAATTATTTCTGTTAAAATTTCCGTTGTTTTGATTATTGTAATTACCGTTTTGATACCGTCCATTATTTCCATAGTTATTGTTGTTAGTTTGATTGTTACGATTATAGTTTTGGCGATTAAAGTTCTGATTATTTTGGTTGCGGTAGTTATTATTATTATTCCTAAAGTTCGAGTTATTATAGTTGTTGTTACCATTATTTTGTCTATAGTTATTGTTAAAATTACGATGATTATTGAAATTATTGCCGTTCTGATTATTGTTTCTGCTGTAGTTATTGTTCCCATTGAAGTTGTTATTATTATTATTATTTGCTTGGTCATTGTTTTGATACATGGGGTTTCGTTGCTCATGCATCATCAAAAATTGGCACAGTTTGTCTATTTCTTTAAAGTTGTATAACATCATGATATCTTCCAATGTCCGATCAAAGTGTTGCACGATACAACCCACAATGTATTCTTCGTTAAAACCACAATCTAAGTATTGAGCTGTGCTGTAAATTTGCATGGCGTACCGGTGGTATGACATGCTACGATTTGGGTTGTATTTGCCACTTAACAGCTCGTTTTTGATTGAACGCTGTTGTGCTTGACCCCAGAAATATTCACTGAATTTGGTCGCAAAGTCTTCCAGATCCACCAACTCATTTTCTTTGTTTGAAAACCATAGTAACGCCTCATCCGTCATCTGGTTTCTGATGAATTCTTTAAAGTCTTCGAAATTTCTGTAAGATGCATATCTGTGCCTAAGGAATTTTATGAAATGTACTGGATGCTGCTGTTTTATTCTTCCACTAAAATAGATTTTACAATCTCTTTCGACCGTTTGTACAACCGGCCTTGCATCCAATTCCTTCTGTGTCACTTCTTTAAGAGACTCTTGTACTCTCCCAATTTCTTTCTCCATTATCTCTTTGGTCTTATTCATATTTTCATCTATTTCATCTTCTTTTTTCTTTCACTGTTCATTAATGCGTCGAAATATCTCTTCCTTCTGCTCAATATGATGTTCCAGCTGTACTGCCAACACTCCCATTTGTTCGTTAACATCTTCGAACTTTTTTTGGTTATTTTGTTGTTCGAGCTTTAAATTTTGTTCCATTAATTCAATCTTTTTATTTTGAGTTCCATTATTCTTTTCCAGCTGTGTCGATAACACTTCCATTTGTTCTTTGCACTGCTCTTCTCTCTTGGCCATTTCTAGGGTTAACTCTTCTTTTACATCTTCTATCTTCTTTCCCAACTTATCCTCAACCTGTTGTGCCATCTGTTGTATTTTGTCGTCAAAACTTTTTGTTATTTCCCGTTTTATTTCTTATTTTGTATCTTCAAGTTCTTTTGTCAACTTCTGAGTCATATCTTGTTTATTTTCTTCTGCTTTTTGGTTTATATTTTGCTCAGTTTTTTTTATTTCCTGTAACAAAATTGCCATCATCTTGTGAAAGTCCGATTCATCCTTCTTTACGGGCTGAGCTTGGTCTCCACTTGCCATTTGCCTTTCCATTTGTGCTTCTTCTGGCTGTCTTTTCTCCTCCATCGTCTCCTGTACTTCTTCAGTCTCTTTAATTTGTTCTTCGGTTCTGTCTGTCACTTCCTGTTCTTCTTCTACGTTCTTATGTGATCTAGTCTTTCTTTTGTCCATGTTTGTTTTTATTTAATTTCAATTCACTCAATAAACTTATTATCTACACAAATTATACTCTTCACACCCTGTATATTATGTTATTAAATGTTGTAAATAATTTTTTTTTTTTTAAGGTACACCACTGGTTAATACTTTGTTATAATGCACTACCTGTCACCGTCCAAAGACACAGTCACACGTTGGGCTCGCCAAATTGTTATGATATGTGAATGCGATGTAAGAAAACTACAAGTTGCTCTTATTTACCGGCTAGCTTTATGAAGATAAAATAATTTTTTTTTTAAGTTGATTAATTTGTAATATTGATAAATTTAGAAATGCTTTTAATAAAATTTACTGAACGCCTGAAAATATAAAAAAATTTTGACAAACATTTATTCTACTCACCTTGTATTCTCTAAATCTCACAGGATACTGTTTTTTTTTATGCAAAGTGAATCTTTTCTATTATTGATAAAAGAAAATTTCGTTTGTTTATCTAAAGTATAGAAAGAAACGTGCTGTATTTTGAATTTGAAATTTTACTTATTTTTCTTAGAACATGCAGACTCTTAACTCAAGCGAGTTCTGTGACCTGTAGTGCTTGATAAAGAAATACAAATTTATATAAAAAAAATTCACCACACAAGAAGTTTTATTTTTAATGTACTGTGCAATTATTCACAAGTGATCAATTAAATATTACACAACGATATCTTGTATAATATATAAAAAAAATTATTTAAGATTCTTCCAATAAATAAGCCAATACTTAACCGTTTAATACTAATATGAATGTATTTAGATTTATGACGTAATACAATATTGAAGTAAGTATATGAAATTAGTGTTTTGTGAAGTTGCAACAAGAAATACTTGATCTAATACGTGTTTGTTTGTCAAAGTATTTATAACCTCACTTACTATCTTTTTAGAGCGAAAACAAAGGTTTATAATCCTTCAATTTTTAGTTTAATATCGTTTAACTGTTTTGTTTAATGATTTTAGTACGCAAAAGAAACGGTGAATTATATTTGGTTAATATTACAAAAGCGATAATAAAATTTTTCTGAACTTTACTTCAAATTATATTTTTTTTTAAACAAAGATGATTTAGAATGATATAGGCTGTTTAAAAAGGTAAGATTATTTCTAAAGAAATTTCAAAACTTGCGTTTAACTTTATTAAAGTTCACTTTCGTCTTTCAGATAATCCCTTCTCTAAAATTTTATGGAAATCTTCAATAACAAAGATTGCATCTTTCAGTGACGTCTTCTAATGGATTAGGGCCGCAAAACTATCAGAATTATCTCTCCAATGGTTGAGAAATATTTATAAGTACCCAAAATGAATTTTAAATGATCTTCAGTCAAAAATAAACACCAAACGGTCTCTTTATTCAGCGAGAATTCAAATGAGTGGAAAAACTCACCTTTCTGGTAGCTGTTGACCTCTTTATGATGACTGCTAACAATTCCCTTATCGGAAAATATACTGTTAATCTGCAGGCTTTGCTAAAATTTAATCAGAAACGATGGTTTCTTATCGGCAAGGTAATTTGAATATACTTTTTTATAATTCAGGACTTTTTTAAGGTTTTAAAATACTTTTGAAAAATTGTGCTTGCTGAAAAATCAAAAAATTTTCTGGCTTCTTTGTAACTATTGATTTTCTATCTTTTATTTTTCATTGCTTACCAGATCTCCAAGCATTTTGACAGTGTTTTTAAAGATCTGACAGGATTTTTGTATATTTTTGACATTTATGATTAAAATAAAAAATATTTTAAATTTTAATAAATTGTTAAATCTTGAGAACTATATTGACTTTTGAAATGAATTGAAACAAATACTAGAGAATTTAAGCTTTCTTTTGACATATAATTTCTACAACAAATGATAATTTAAATATTAAAATTTTTACTAACAAATTTGACATACACCAATTTTAACATGAATTAGTTGCTTTTATTTAATTTTAAAGATATCTGAAAGCACTTTTGATATTGAATCACTGAGAATGGTCTTCAGATTACCTGTCCATTAAAGATTATATCATTCTGAACTCTTATTTATGAGCTATATCCTATTTCACCTAACACGTTTTATTTTCCGAGCTCTATCCATGTTAACTGTATGTTTACTAACAAATTGAAACTTCTTACTTTGTGAATAAATGACTTAAATATTTTATCTGTCTTAGGACTGTTGAAGATTCTATTGACTTGTATATAATAGAATTTGGATTATAATAAAAAATGAAATTAATTAATAAATACAAATTTATGGTTTTTATTTCCACTCGATCCGAAGTGGTTTGATATTTGCTTTTTGTATCTTTATGTTGTGGCTATATTGGCTTATTCTGTAAGTATCTCTTACATAAATAATATAATATATATAACGAACAATAACTTAAGTTTAAATCATAATCAATTTCATGATCAACAATTGTTTTTGGTTTAATTTTTTATACATATATTTTTTTTTTAATTGAAAAGTGTTTATCAACCAACTATAACTCAGTGGCTATAATAACTCACGTATTAAAAGAATCTTATTTCTATTATGCTAAATTTGTTTATAATAAACCAACTGGTTTTAATTATAATAATAATAAAATTATTTTGAAAACATTAATTAAATC
The DNA here is from genome assembly GCF_040954645.1 of Diabrotica undecimpunctata. Classification (NCBI taxonomy): domain Eukaryota; kingdom Metazoa; phylum Arthropoda; class Insecta; order Coleoptera; family Chrysomelidae; genus Diabrotica; species Diabrotica undecimpunctata. Next base: position 86,772,422 of record NC_092805.1, on the reverse strand, counting down.
TGGTGATACAATATAGTCGTTATTGGTTTGTTACATGTCTGTGAATTCTGCTTATTTTTGCTTTTAGTTTCTTTCTTATTGTTGAATCTAGTTTCAACTATTAAATTAACAACAATAATACAATTGTTTGAGTTAAATATATTTGTGGTATATTCAATATTGTCATTTTGTTTTATGTTCATACTATTCATATAAAAAAACTGTTTAGGAGCTTTAATTTCATAACAATTCTCCAAAAATTAATATTTCATATTTGACAAGTTTCTTGGCAAATATCAAATATTCATTTTTCTTTGACTGGTTTTTGCAAGTTGTGTGATTGTTTCTCTGAACGTCGACACAAGTGTATGTTTCAGTGTATATATATATATATATATATATATATATATATATATATATATATATATATATATATATATATATATGTATATCATTATAACAGTGTGTTGATTACATCTTGACCTACCTCAGTACAAAGAATAGCACAGCAGGCAAGGTCAAACTCATATTTCGCTAAATTGCACATTCCGATAGAAAAGAAAGTGTAATAGTACAGGTATATTTAATAAATAACGTACATTTCGTATTGTCTAATATATTTACCGCTGAATGTAAAAATTTATAAAAAGAATCATGGAAAGTGTATACGTTAAGCAAGCGGAAATAGGAGCAGAAATAGCGAAACTCGTTTCAAATACAAAAAAGGATTCCCAATCTCGGAGAAATCAACAATACATCCGGGATAGACAGGAAAAATTAGAAGAATATTGGGCAAAATTTTTGAATAACCACGAAAAGCTCCTAGATGGGGGTATAACGAAAGAAAAATATTTTGAAACAAAATACTATGATCAGGTATTTAAGACATACATTGAGGGGAAAACCCTGTTGGAAGAATATGGAAGGGTGCTGAAAAGAGGAAAAGCACCGAAAGTAAAGGAGATACAGATAAGAAAACAAAGAATCGAGGAATTATTACGACCAGAAAATGAACAAGACTTGCAGGAGGATGAAGAATTGCAGTCAGAGTTAAGAGCATACATGGAAAAGGTGAATACACTAATGATTGAAGCAGCAGTAAATGAGGAACTAGACGCTACAGATAATGGAGAAGTAGAGAGAATAAATCATCTAAAGAGGAAAGTCAGGGAAGTTTTGAAGAAAATAAGGCCAGGAATGCAACGGCCAGAAAGCACACAGAGGAGAGACGGTGTGACATTACCGCAGGTAAAAATCCCTGTGTATGAAGGCAGATATGAAACGTGGAGAACTTTCCACTATCTGTTTACTAAAGTAATACATGAAAACAACCAGTTATCAAACGCAGAAAAAATGCAGTACCTAAAAACTCAAGTAAGAGGGGAAGCCAACAGAATGATACAACACTTAAACATATCCGAGGCCAACTACGAAGTGGCCTGGAGCATGCTAAAAGATAGGTATGAGAACCCAAGGATGATATTGTTTAAATTAATAGACAGGATGCTACTAGCGCAGGAAGTAAAGAAATCTTCTGCTAGAGCATTAAAATCACTACATGACACCTTCCACGAAAGTCTGGAAGCCATAGGAGGGTTAGGAACAGACACGCAAGCGTGGAGCCCATTGATAGCCCGAATTATCATAACGAAATGGGACAATGAAACTAGGATTTCAGACACTGAAACTGCTGGAGTCAGAAAAAGGACAAGAGAAGCAAGGAGGATCTCTTAGGAAACCAAGAATACGTTGCGTGATATGCAATGGAGATCACGGAGTAGCGAACTGCAGAGAATTTCAGGAACTCAATGTAAGAGACCGGAACAGGATGATAAAAGAAAAAGGATTGTGTACAAACTGCCTAGCACATAAAAAAGAAAAACAATGTTATTCACAATATAGGTGCAGACACTGTGGCGGAGACCACCACCATATGTTGCATTATGAAAAGGAAACACAAGCAACAAAAGAAACTCCAATGAAACGAAAGGAGAACAAACACAAGAAAGAAATGGAAGAGATTCGAACAATAGAAGAAACGGGTACCAAGCTGATAGGTACAGAGGAGGAAATAATAATCCATACAACGCCAGAGAACAAAATAGCGGAAGGCGAGAAAATACACAAGATACCAATGGGCATAGGAATAGCAACGACCAACAAAGAGGGCAGAATTCAGTAAACTGTGCAAGCCATAAGGAAGGTGAAGCATTACTAGCGACAGCTGTGGTACGCATAAGAGATGCGAAAGAAGATTCACACATAATGAGAGCACTAATCGACCAAGGATCACAATGCACATTTATAACGGAACAAGCTGCGACGACGCTAGGAACAACAAGGAAGCCCATACAGGTGACCATATCCGGGATAGGTTCGTCAGGAGAAAAAACAGCCAACTGGAGTATGAAACTCTTAATCGAAACTCATTACGAAAGTGACTTCGAGATGGAAATAGAAGCACTAGTACTACCGAAGATAACAAGGAATTTACCGGAACAGGATATAATTCTACCGGACTATAACGAGAAAAATGCAATACTGGCAGATCCAAGATATTACAAGGTAGAGAAGATAGACTTACTACTAGGAGTAAAAGAATACAGCTACATATTGACAGAAGGGATGCACAGAATAAGTAATGGACTCCTGAGTCAAAACACCAAACTAGGATGGATAGTTTCGGGAATAGCACGAGAAAGGGAGAATATAAAAGCAGAAGTATGCTGTATGATATCAAGACAAGAAATGGACGTACAAATAAAGAACTTCTGGGAATTAGAAGAAGTAAATCAGGACACAAGTTTCTCAGTGGAAGAACAAGAATGTAAAGAACTGTATCGACAGACTGTAAAAAGGAATGAAGAAGGGAGATACGAAGTAAAAATTCCGTTTAGGGAAGACGTCGCAAAGTTAGGATAATCTAAACAGCAAGCATTCGCCAAATTGATGCAACTAGAAAGGAAGTTTGCAAAAGACAAACAGTTAGAAGCGAATTAAAGACAATTCATGGAAGATTATGAAAACCAAGGTCATATGGTAATAGCAGAAAACTAGGGAGATGGGTACTACTTACCTCATCATCCAGTGAGAAAAGAGGACAGTACTACAACGAAAATAAGAGCCGTGTTTGATGCATCAAGCAAAAGCTCATCGGCGGTAAGCCTGAATGATATTATGCACACAGGGCCGAAATTACAACAAGATTTGACAAATATACTATTACGATTGAGATCCAATAAGATAGCATACTCAGCGGATCTAAAAAAAATGTTTAGACAAATCAGAATGGCAGAAGAAGACCAAAAATATCAAAAAAAATTGTGGAGAAAGGACACAAAGGACCCCATACAAGAGTATAACTTAACGACAGTGACATACGGCACGGATGCAGCACCCTTTTTAGCGTTAATAACAATACAACAATTACAAGAAGACGAAGGAGCGAGGTTCCCGTTGGCATCGAAAATTGTAAAAGAAAACATGTATGTAGACGATATACTAGAAGGAGCTGAGACAGTGCAGGAAGCAGAAACAGCCCAAAAGGAATTAATACAACTTTTCAGAAAAGGAGGTTTCATTCTTAGAAAATGGTTGAGCAACGAAGAAAAAATAATGGAGAACGTACCGGAGGATATGAGGAACGTAGACTCCAAGGCATTCAAACAAGAAGAAGTACGGAAAACGTTAGGAATACACTGGTCCCCTAAAGAGGATATAATCACATTCAAAATAGGGATAACGACGGCAAAGAAAATAACGAAAAGACACGTACTGTCAGAAGTAGCAAAACTATAAGACCCACTGGGATGGATAGCACCTGTAGTAATTCAGGCGAAAATGTTCATACAGGAATTAAGGGAGCAAAAGACCAGTTGGGATAAAGAATTAACTAGCAACCAACAAAGCAGGTGGAATACATACCAGGCGCAATTAGTAAATCTGGAGAAAATAACATTGCCCAGGTGGAACAACTTAAGCAAGATAAATAGAGTAGAACTACATGGATTTGCAGATGCGTCTATGAAAGGATATGGAGCGGTAATCTACTCAAGGGTATTAGGCCCAGAAATCAAAACGAATCTAATGATAGCAAAATCGAAAGGTACTACTAGCAAATTGAATGAAGAAAACCCTACAAGCATTGAACAGAAAAAACATTGAGGTATATGCATGGTCGGACTCAACGATAACCCTAGCTTGGATAAGGGGATCATCAAAAAGGTGGAAAATGTTCGTCGCCAACAGAGTAGAGGAAATAAGAGGCGTTATAGGACCGAAAAATTGGCATAAGGTAGATACAAAGGAAAATCCAGCGGACATCCTCTCACGTGGAAGTACCGCATCAGAATTATTAGAAGCAGAGCTATGGTGGAAGGGACCAACTTGGCTGACTAGTAACAAAACTTTAACGCAGGAATCAGAAGAAATACCAGATACAAATGAGGAGGAAGTCAAAACGAAAATAACGGTGCACACGACAACGATAAAGGAGGACATATGCGAGAGATTCTTAAATTTAGAAAGAATGAGAAGAGTACTTTCATACTGTAGGAGATTTGCAGACAAATGCAGAAAAAAGAAGGACAATGGACAAAGTCAGCTTACAGTCCAAGAATTAGAGGAAACGCTATTAAAGGTGATAAAGCACACACAGCACGCCTACTTCAAACAAGAAATAAATAAGCTGGAGAAGAAACAGCAATTAGACAAGAAAAATAAATTAGCGTCATTGGTACCATTCCTGGATAGACAAGGAATTCTAAGAGTCACCGGAAGACTGAGACACACGAATCTAAAGTACGGAGAAAAACATCCGATAATTTTGCCAAAGGATAGTGCATTAACAAAGTTACTTATAGCAGATAGTCACGCAAGAAATCTACATAGCGGATTACAACAAACACTACAGTACATAAAAAGGAAATACTGGATAATCAACGGCAGAAGAACCGTGAAAGATCATCTAGCAAAATGTTTAAGGCGCAGGAGGTATAAAAGCCAAGCAGCACAACAATTAATGGGAGATCTAACGAAAGACAGAGTGAACCCGAGTCATCCCTTTACTAACACAGGGATATATTATGCCGGGCCAATAAAAATAAGTACCACGAGAGGCAGAGGACAGATGAGCTATAAGGGCTACATCTCAGTATTTGTGTATCTGTCAACGAAGGCAGTACACCTTGAGGTAGTAAGCGATATGTCTACGGATGCATTCATCGCGGCGTTCAAGAGATTTACGGCACGCAGAGGACAGTTCAACAACGTATACAGCGATAACGGAACCACATTCGTAGGAACAGCAAATTTGTTGAAAAAAGAAAATCAAAAAATAGATGACGAGATAAAACAAGGATTACTGGCACTAGGTACCCAGTGGCATGTCATACCTGCATATGCACCACATTTCGGAGGATTATGGGAGAGCGCAGTGCGAATAATGAAATATCACTTGAAAAGAATCATCGGGGAAACAGTTCTAACATATGAAGAATTGAGTACGGTGCTGACACAAATAGAAGCATGTATGAACTCGAGACCATTATGTGGGTCATCAGAAGACCCTGAAGGGAAAATAGCCCTGACACCAGCTCACTTCCTTATAGGGAGAGAAATTATATCACCAAATCGGGAAGAAGATCTTACGACTGATTTGAAGATGCCGACGAGGTGGAGATTATTGGAGAAAATAAAAAGAGACTTCTGGAAAATTTGGAAACAGGAATACCTGCACCAATTACAACAGAGAAATAGATGGCATAAGGGGCACCCTAACATAAAAGAAGAAGAAATAGTTATAACTAAAGAAGAGGATACACCTCCAGGCAGATGGCCATTAGCGAGGGTAACAGAAACACACCATGGAGCGGAGGGATTAACCAGAGTAGTAACAGTGAGAAAGGCAAACGGGAAACTGACTAAAAGACCCATACATAAGCTAATACGACTGGAAGAAGAGAAACAGGAAAAGCCGAAGAAGACAGCAGCACTAAGATGGAAGAAAATACTAGTAGCTATAATGTTTTTAACGATGTTAAAACCCATAAAGGCAGAACCGTATAAAATATATAATCCGGTACCAGGATTTTTCACAGAAGACCTTGGAGAGGTCGTCATAGACCGGGGAACATTTCGAATAAAGGTGTTACTCGAAAAAAGAAGAATTCGAACAGAGCACCAACTAATAGCAAATATGATACAAGGCGTACGAGAACTGTGTCAGGAGATAAAAATCGTGAATTGTAAGGATATAATAGGGAAGTTAGAGGAAGGACAAAGAAAGGCGGAGTCAGTAAGCGAGGGGTTGACAGTAGAAATAAAAAGAAGGGAAAGAAGAGGAATATTAGGAATAATATTAACCTCAGTATTTGGAGTCAATGACGAAGCCTACAGTAACACTGAAGCATTAGATAATAACCAAAAGGAGCTAATAAAGGGATCACAGCACCAGGCGAAGATAATGTTAGAAACAATAACATCAATCAATCACACAGAGAACAGGATAAACGAGCAAATGAACAAGTTTAACAAAGCACTAATCACAGGTCTACAAGAAATATCTAAAGGACTTAACGAAGTAGAAGACAAAGCACAAAGACTAGAAACCGAATATAGCACGTTACGAATACAAACGATAGCATTACAAGTTATGGACTTCATAAACGAATATACTCAATTTTACGAGGGAATATTAAACCTTCACTATAACCACGGACACTTCATTGATATAGTGAAACCGGGTGAAATAACCAAATTAATAGGGAAAGCAGGGCAGATACTGCCTCAAGGGGTCGGAATACGACGACAACCCATTATAGAAACAGAAGTCAGTCATGACGACAGGTATATAACAGTCATCGGCTACTTCATAGTGACAGGGAAAAATAAGTACAGCATGCTCAAAGTCACGGCCATACCACTTAACGTTGAAGGGTCGGTGTTGCGCACATTTGTCGCCCCAAGGAATCTACTGGTCGTAGATTATAACACACTGCACTACTTCGAATTGACCGCGGAAGATAGAGAAAGGTGCTTACTGTTAACAAAGGCGCAGATAGCGTGCTCACCAACGGCTATAAGAAACATGGATACCCAACCAAACTGCATACTTGAAGAAATTTATGAGCGATCTAAGAATAGCACATGTCCACTGGTAGCCAGGACAATACAGACAGCTCAATGGAGTAAGATGGATACTCCCAACCTCTGGCTAGTTATCACGCCAGTCACACATATACATTATTTGCGATGGAAATCGGAGCGAAAGAGTACTGGAACGAGTCACATTCCTGAAGCTTTCACCCAAATGTATAGCCCAAACGAAAAATATTATATTACTCCCCACTAGCAGTGGGGTGGACAGAGTAGTGACGAGTTACCTGAAGTCGCCAATCACTCCCGCGGACCAACTGGTGGCGAGGACACCCCGCAGGTTTAACACGCCTCTAAACACCTACCTTGACATACCAGGAGGAGAGCTACGTCATGTGTTACTTGAGGAGGAGAGTCTGGAACAAGAAATGACGCATAGACAGTGGCGATCGATTCACGAATCTAATTGGTATTATTTTGTGGCCACCGGGAGGACCATTACTATAATGGTAATAATTGGGATACTCACGTTATGGAAGTACCGTCCTGTTGCACGACTATGTCGTTCAGGGAATCCACAAACTCAGACTAACGAACAGGAAGTACCTGTATTAGTTAGTAATCGGCACAACAATGTACCGTCGAATTCCCAAGCCGACATCCCACTCTCCACATTTTCATCCAATTGCCCTAATTTTAATCTAGAGATAGAGTCGGACATTGATAGCTAGGGTACGGTTGGAAGATTATTGATTATTCTTAAACTATTAATAATTTATCATGTTTGAATTTTACTAATCTCCGACAATGGTTTGGGATGACCTCAGCGGAGCTGTTTCGCAGAGCAGTCAACAAAACCATGATAGCCTTGATGATCGCCAACATCCGGACCGGATAAGGCACTGAAGAAGAAGAAGAATTTTACTATGTTATGTAATACTTATATGTAAACTTTGAGTATTGACACTTGGGCCAGATTGCCCGATTCCGCAGTATGTCCAATATCAAATCTTCAGAATTCATATCCGAAATTGGACAGTATAATTTTATCACCCAATAGACCGAATGAATTTATTTGTTATTAAATACACACACGTAGTTAATTAGGTTACATACACATTTGGTCAATTATCAATAATATAATTTGGACATCAGTCAAAAGTGCTGACAAAAGTTAAACAATTTACATAAATTAGATATACATATCACGCGAGGTCCGCGAATATATTGACCCAATTAAAAATTATATAAAACTAAAATCTCTTGCCTAGAGAAGCATTCAATCAATATTCACTCAACAAACTTGATAGTCTTCAACGATCAACTTCATCAGTCTCTACTCAAAGTAATCCCGGGTCAACACCCATAGTGTACGTCTCATCAATAAACTCTGCTACTATTATTTGGTGTTTCCATTACAACTGAACGAACATCTTCACTGAGCCAACGAAGGGGAACTTGTTCACCTACGTACACACAAATACACATATACACATATCTACATATTCATACATAATATACAATGATAACCAGTTTTAAATGGAGGTGGATTGCCCCAGATCACTCTCATCCTGTCTCAGTTTCTTTCTCTATCATGGACTTTCTCTTCATAATTTTTGTTACTTGGTCTATAAGAAATTCAAAGTTCTCTCTGCGTTCCATAGTAACACGTATCAAGTTTTCAGAGGATATCTCTCCTAGCTTTGTTCGCGTTATATGTTGTTCCGACGCAAACACCTTGCACCTGAAGATACAATGCTCCGCATCGGCTTCTACGTTACATATGACACAATTATCATCGCTGCTTTTTCGTATACGATACGTGTAAGACCTGAAAGATCCATGTCCGGTCAGGAACTGCATAAAATAAAAATTTACTCGTTTGAACTTACATTTGTACCACTCTATCACATTGGGTATTAGTTTTTTGGTCCATTGTGCCTTGTCTATCTGTGCCTCCCATTCTGCTTGCCATTTTGTTAGTAATTGTTCTCTAATGGCGGCTCTGACCTGAGGTCTGCCGTTCTTTCGCTAAGAGGTGAATAGGGAGCGTGCCCGCTATTACCTGTAGGGCCATCGTTGAAGTAGTCCTGTACGCACTTGTAACTTTTAGGGGCTTTCGCTGGGCTCTGGTTATTATGTCTCTGTACTTTTTGTAATTTAGTACATCTGCCCAAATGGGGGTTCCATATAGGAGAGTCGACTGTACCATTTGCAGGTACATTCTTCGTTTTTGGCTGCTTGGGCCTCCTATATTCGGCATGATTCTTTGTAGGGCTGCCGTTCTTTCTTCCGCCCTCTGGACTACATTTGTCAGGTGTTTTGTGAAGCTTATGCCTGTGTCGATGTATATACCTAGGTATTTTGCACAATTTGTAGGCATTATAATAGTACTTATAGTACTACCAATTTGAAAAGTCATCTCGGGTCTTCGTCGTGGTCCTTTTAGTATGACCACTTCCGTTTTGTTTTGCTGCCTGCTAGTTCGAGATCGTTTCTAGCCATCCAGCTGTTGACTTTTCTGCAGCATGTGTTGACTTTATCTTCGATTTTACAGTTCATGTCAGTCATGACTAGTATCGCCAGGTCATCTGCTTATGCAATAGCTAGAAAATCTCTACCATAGTCTATTTCTAGTACCCCGTTATATAATATATTCCAGAGTGTCGGACCTAATACAGAACCTTGTGGTACGCCGGCTGTTAACTTCTGTTCTGTATTTTTTGCCACTGTAACGTATCTATTAGTAAGATACCTTTTAATGATATTGATGAGATATCCTGACACTCGTGCTGATTCCAGTTTTGTTATATGTGCCCAGTTGGCAGAGTTGAAGGCATTCTTTACATCAAATAAAACCAGTATAGCCCATCTTTTCGTTGTGTTTTTTTACAGTATCGGTTAAACTTGTTACCGCGTCTATGGCCGATTTAACTTTTCTAAATCCGTATTGTCTGTTGGAGATAGTCTCTCTTTCACTTAATTCATCTTCTAGGCGATTTTTGACAATATTTTCGTACAGTTTTCCCAGACAATCTAATAAACATATAGGCCTGTAAGAATTGGCTTCGTCCGGGTTTTTACCGGGTTTATGTATTAGTGTAAGTTTAGCTAGTTTCAGCTGGTCTGGAAATTCTTGTCTTGTTAGCAGCTCATTGAGTGCTATTCTAGTAGCTTCTGGGCATTCATTCACTAGTATTTTTATCGCCTCTTGTGGCACACGGTCCGGTCCAGGGGATTTACCTATTTTGATGGAATTGGCGGCTCTGGTGAGTTCAGCCGCCGTTAATTCTTTGGGACAGTTCTCATAGTCTCTCATGACAATGTAGTTAATAGGCTTATTAGGAAACAGGGTATTCGCTATTTCCCTTCTTTTGTCATCGCATAGGTTGGGGTCTCTGACCTCAGCGTCTTAGTGGCGATCCTGTATGCTTCGTCCCATATATCGTTCTCCAACGCCTCGCACAAGTTCTGCCAGTATATACGTTTAGCCCATTTGATCAATTTATTGAGTTCCTTTTTGGCGTTCTTATACTCTTCTTTAACTTGCTGGGTCCTATTTCTCTGCGCCGTACGCCTGATTCTAAGACATTCTGTCCGCTTTTGGTGAATGTTTTCATTTAACCAGTATGGTATTGTGTATGTGACATGTTTGCTTTTACTGCTCGCTTTGTGTGCTTTTATTATATTGTCTCTAAAGTTATTAAAGTTGGTAGTTTCTTCTTGTAAGTTCCGTATCTGATTTCTAAATTTGTTCTTATCGAACTCGAGTAATTTCCTGCCGTGCCTGGTTGTGACCTTAATGCCGACTTCGTATGAGATGTACTTGTGAAACGTGAAGATGTTATCATCAAGTACATCCCATTCCGACATCTTCTTGGCGCAGTTATTGGTTGCTAGTGTAATGTCTATGTGACTTCGCGACTCACCTCTTTCGAATGGGGGTTTACCGTTGTTTAACACAGTCAGGTTTGCGAAGGAGATCCATTCGTTCCAAATTTCTCCTCTTTTGTCATTTTTTGGGGACCCTCAAAGAATGGATTTGGCGTTTATATCACCAACGATTATATATGTTGTTTCTCCCTGTGACGCCTTAATGATTTTTTCAACCCTCTCAGCATATTGTGTCATGTTTAGATTAGGTGAGATATAACAGGTTATGATTGCTAGTTCGTTTATTTTTATCTTTGAAAACCCCTTTTTTTTTGGTAATTTTGTTTATGCACACTTTGTTGTTTACCAAAAATACGGCAACGTTTGCTCTGTTATCGGAGATCCAACCAATTTTTTTTGAGATATTTTTATTCGGTTCTGGGACTATGATAATATCTGCGTCAATTTGAAGTTCTTTTGAGTAAATCAGGTCGTGTGCCACCTTTGCCCTTCCGATGTTCACCTGCAGTATTCAAAGTCCTTTTGTCTGGTTCGAAGCCATTTCAAGTCTTTACCACTAGCTCTTCTAGGTCACTAGGATGAGAGTTATCGGGGATCAACTCAGTATTTTTTGCAGAGTGTTGTCCGAAGTTAGTCCAGACAATACCTGCGATCCTTCAGTGTCGGGGACGGGATTGTTGTTTTTGTTTTCTAGCTATTTTCACGACCTCGGAGCACATAGTCTCGAATTCCTCCATTAATGAGGGGAACTTAGCCTTACGAAAAACGTCGTCATCTATAGTAATTGTCTCAGGATTTGGCGCGGATATCGAGGGTATGAGGGTAATGAATTAAATAGCGAATCAACAAAAATAAGTCTACAAATGAATTATAATAAAACGAAAATTATGATCAACCAACCAGAAAAATTAATAATTACAATTGCACAAACAACTATAGCACAAGTAAAAGAATATGTATATTTGGGACAACTAGTTAAATTAAATAAAGAAAATCAGACCGGAGAAATAAAGAGAAGGATACGGTTGGCTTGGGTATCCTTCGGAAAACTTTCCTATATACTAAAAAATAGAAAATACCCCCAATATTTAAAAACAAGAGTCTTCAACAAATGTATACTTCCTGTTCTCACCTACGGTTCTCAAACTTGGACGTTTACAAAGAAAACATGGAAAAAATAGCAAAGACCCAAAGAGCCATGGATAGACAAATGCTGAACATCAGGCTATCAGAGAAGAAAAGAAATACTTGGATCCGCAACAAAACAAAAGTGACCGATGTATTAACGCAGATAGCAAAACTTAAGTGGAAGTTCGCTGGACATACCATAAGACAGAAAGACGACAGATAGAATAAGATGATTATACACTGGAGACCATATAGATACAAATGAAAAAGAGGAAGGCCACAAATGAGATGGTCAGATGACTTGAAGAAACACGCAGGTCCAAAGTAAATACAAACTGCCTACAATAGAGAGACGTGGAAGAAGGAAGAGGAGGTCTACGTCCAAAATTGGACAGCAAGAGCTGTAGAGGTAGATAGATAGGCAAGGGGATGTCATTTTTCGCCCGTGCGATGTCTTCAACTATCGGTTGGGGAAAGGGTGTTGATGGCGGTTTAGCGGGCACGCTTTCCCTTTTTTGTACCCTATCTAAAGGAGTCTCAAGTAGAGTTGCCCGTGCTTATCTTTTTAGATGGACATAAATCCCATCTAACCCAATATTTAAGTAAATTTTGCAAAGTAAATCAAATAATTTTAATAGCATTGCCCCCTAATGCTACTTATATCCTCCAGCCTTTAGATGTCTCTATATTTGCGCCTATAAAACAAAAGTAGAAAAATGTTGTTCGAAAATATAAGATAAAGAACAATGGTAAGGATATTATTAAATCAATATTACCTATGGCACTGGCTCAATTGATTGATGATCCAAAAATGACCTCAAATATAATATCGGCATTTAAAACCGCAGGTCTGAGTCCTTTTTAAGTAAATAATGTGGACTACAGTAAAATTGCATTCAGAAAAACTGATATGTTTCAAACTCAAGATATTAACACTGAAGCCACAGTTTTCTTTAAATATTTGGAATTAAAAATTGACGTGTTTCTCCTGGACCGATTTAAGACAACAAAAAGAAGAAACTATGAATAAGGTAATATTGAAGAGAAATCGTTGTAAAGTATTTGGTTTTAAATTACAAAGGAAATAGAACTAACTTCAACCAAACTTGGCGAGAGCAGAACCGGATAATAATGCTTTTCCAAAAATATGTCAACTGGTATCTACTATAAATATAGTTTTCGTGTGGATAAGGTAGAAGAAGTCAAACTTAATATTTTTTTTGCACAAAAACCTATTTCTTCAATAGTATTTTACAACGTGGAACCTCCCTTACCCTCAACAAAAGGAACCGAAACAAAGAATAAAAGAATATACAGCAAGTGTTGTCTCATCTGATAAGTGGGTGGAGTATCATGAAGAATGTGAGAAACTTAAAAATGATAAAAAAGAAAAACAAAAGCAGGCTCGAAAGCAATAAACATATGAAGGCACAAGAAAGTCGAAAAAATAGGCCAAAAGACAACAAAACCTAAAAAGACGAAGTATAAAAAAAAAGATCTAGATTAAGGCTCTTTTTCAGAAGAACAGGAAGACTGGGAGGAAACTGGTAGTAGTGGAGATGATCTTGACTTCATGGAACAGAACCAGAAAATACTGAAATGTTCGATACCGATGATCTGAAATTCGGAGACTGTTTGCTTGCCAGATTTAAGCAATTGGGAAAAGATCGACGACAACATATAAATATGTTGCCAAAATTATAGATATCTTTTCATCAGAAGAGTATGAGATACAATGTTTCAAAAGTGCTAATGAATAGAAAACTGTGTTTTGTCCTATAAAAAATGACATTTGCAGTATAGATAAAGGCTACATTTTGGGAAAACTACCTGAGCCCATTGTCAAGGAACAAGGAAGAAAATTTAAGATTATTTTTCAGAGACAACTTAACGGTTATGAACAAATATGAAATCATAAACACTATTTATAATTTATTTTGGTTACTTATTTTTGTAGTTCAATAAATATTTAAACATATACAACTTGTATCTCTATTTTTAACTAGTTTTTGGGTGGCCAAAAGTAGGAAAACTGTATGTCCAAATGTAGAAAGAGATGGCCAAACGCAGCGATTTTTGTGGTTTAAAATATAAAACGTTATATGTATTTTCATTATGAATTGAATCTTTATAATCAGTTAATCTCCTAGTAGAGCTGATTCGAAAGTAAAAATGGTATCAAGCGAAAATATTTTATTCGAATCCTACATGTTTCTCAACAGAAAAATAATAAAAAAGTTCTTAAAGTGGTCATAAGTGATGCCCCTGTCCTGACAAAAACATTTTTTTTTATTTAATTCATATTGCTCCACAGTCGTCAGAATTAAAGGCTCACATATGTCTGCCAATAGCAATAAATATAGAAATATATTTTTATTATTTTATGGCCTTTTACAGGACGAGAAAAGCAAATAAATAAAGCTTGGATAGAATGGATGTATTAACAAAATAAAAAAAATGGTCGTAAAAACATGGTAAAGTACAAATTTATAAACATCTGTTTTAGTTTATGAAGCTCATTTAGATTCTATATTAGATGATAAATATATTTTTACGGATACTTTAAACCACTAGCAGATCTGTAAATTGTAAGTAGATGAGCAACAAAGCATAGTACAGTTAAATACATTTTATTAAAACAACCAATAGCAAAGAATGTAGAAACCCATTATCATTGTGTTCAGATCTTTTACACAGCGAGAAAAGCAAATAAAGAAACCATTAACAAATTTAAAAAAAAAGTAGTCGTTAAAGCATGGTAAAGGGCAGATGTAGAAACACGTTTGTTAATTTACAAAGCTTATTTACACTCTAGTGCAATGAAATCAACTCCAATGATTTCTATACACATATAGGAATTATGAACATTTTTCATCATATAATATAATAATATGTGCATTGTTTATGAATCATGCACTATATAGCAGGTTTGTTCGACGTCGACCTTGACCAGCCGGCTAAAATGCAAATGCCTCCAGATGAGTGCGTTTACCTACCAGTATAAAATTAGTCTGTCGCCCACTTTGAATTTTTTATTCTTTTAGGTAATAATAAAATAAATCTTTAAGAATTAGGAAGCAATAAATATATTAAATGGATCTATTCAGAGCTAGATATCAACTAGATATTCTTCTTAGAGTGCCGTCTGCCTACGGAGGTTGGCAATCATAATGGCTATTTTTATTTTTGAGCTTGCTGCTCTAAACCAATCAATCGATCTGCATTGATACCAATCACGTAGATTCTTCAACCATGAGTTCTGCCTTCGGCCAACAGATCTTCTTCCTTGAATCTTTCCCTGTATGATGAGTCTCAAAATTTCATATTTTGGTCCCCTCATCACATGGCCTAGGTATTCCAGTTTTCTGGTTTGTATAGTGGTGATTAGTTCTGTTTCTTTACCAACCCTCTTCAGTACTTCTTTATTTGTAATTCTATCAGTCCATGATATTTTTAATACTCTGCGGTATAACCAGAGTTCGAAAGCCTCGATTCTTTTTAAATTGCATTTTTTGAATGTCCAAGTCTTAGCTCCATATAATAGTATTGAAAATATATTATAGCAAATGGTACATAGTCTGATCTCCATATTCTCTATTCGCCTGTTTATTTCTGCAGTATGATCATTGGTTTCATTGATCAAAGTTCCCAAACACTGATATTTTTCTACTTGTTCTATCACGTTACCATTGATTGTCAATAGGTGATGTATATTTTGTGGTCTTTTTGTAATTAGCACGTACTTCGTTTTTTTTAGCGTTAATAGTAATTCCCATCTCAGCACTATTCATACTTAAGCTTTCGAAAAGATATACAACTAGATATACAATTATATAATTAATGTTTACACTCTTTAGAAGTTTAACATGGATTAAAAAATTGGTATCTGACATTGATAAATGACATCTGGCAGATATCTTAAAACAGGAGTGGTTTAGGGTCTTATCTTAAATATATGTCATGGTGTATTTTAAAACCAACTTAATTTATTTAATTATGATACAAATTGGAAAGATCTTTGATGCCAGTCTTATTATTGATAGATTTTGGATCTTTTTTTATGTGAATCATCTCCAATATGCATTTTTGTTGTAATTTTGTTCTTTTTCCAAAATCTGTACAATTTCAAAATTAAAAGAATGGCTATTTTCTAGAAAATGTTTGGCTAGGGCTGTTGAATTTAATCCGTTGGTCTATACACTATGTTTGTGTGCAACAACCTTTCTATTCAGGTATTAGTGTGTTTGCTCAATATATGTTGAATTACAGTCTTTACAATTTATTTTATAAATAACATTTGATTGATGATCTTTCTTAACTTTGGGTTTAAATTTTGAAAAATATTTTCCAGATGTTTTGATGATTTATGTCCAAATGAAGGCAACCGTATATACGTATTTCTGACTATTGGTCGTCTTCAGTACGGTGCAGCCAAGTTAGAAAAGAAGTATGTTAACTTGGGAAAGGATCACTACAGGAGCAATGCGATCAATTTGTTGTAATAATGTTAGAAGACTCTGAGGTTTCCAGAGAAACAACTAACACATCCACGGAGGAAGCTAAGCTACCTGAGGAAAGGAATGCCAAACGTTCAGAACGTTTCAAACATCAAGAAAATGGTTACTTACATTTAATAATTTTCACAGCTTAATATATAATTAATTTTTATATATAAATGTAAAAATATAATATATTATTTTTTGCTTATATTAATACTTACATTTTTTATTAATTTTTCACAGCTTAATATGTATATTTAATAAATATTACCATTACTCTCACTATCACTGCTGTTATTGCATGTTAATGTAATGACTACGGGTTCGATTATAGTGTCAACATAAACATCTAATTCCCACATTCGTTTTTCCTCCATCCATACATGGAAAATAACATCAGTAGCAGTATTTAGCAGACTCCGCATGTCTTAATTATTGGTGTAACTTAATTTTAAAAGTTACACCATGACGTGCCACATAACCCTTTGTTTGTGCCCAGATTGGCTCGATCATGTTCAATTCGCAGTGATATGGTGGAAGTCTTAAAACAGTAACACCCGTAATCGATATGATGATGTTGTTTGATTAAACACCCTACCCTACCTATACCCTAAATGCATTCTTATAGTACGAAATATTTTTTCCCGCTTCATTTTTTATTTTAGCCTTTCGGCTGTTTAAAGTGAGGATTTATTCACTCCAGCGACTATGGTATGATGCATTCTCCATGTCAATGACGCAGTTATTTTCAACACGTTGCAAAACATATTGAAACGATCTGAATTCGTGTCCTCATGGTAATCACCGGTTTTTTGTAAAAAACTAAACACATGTTTTTTTTAGAAAGCCGCTGTCACTTCCAATATGGATCACTATGAATCGCTGTCCTTAAACTGTCGGCCCATGGAATCCTTGGGAAAGAACTTCAACAAATGCTTGCCTACTACTTGTTCTAGTAGTGTCAGTACACATATTTTTAACAGCATGTCCGGCATTGACTCAAGTTTCGTCTTAATAAAAATTTTTCCAGTTTGTTGGCGGAACTCTGACATTTTATGCAGATAATTGCGACGCTGTGTAATGATTAAAGGTTTCTCTATCAACCTATCAACCCCTGAATTTCTCTTGTATTTGGAATACGTCAATTCCAATTTGTATAAAAATTTGTCTAGGGTAGGAATTTATTTATTAATATAAAAATAATGAACTGTACGTATTATTTCTGAATTATTAGGTTCATTAAACTCAATTGGTTTTTGACACCGTAGGTCTGTGGGACCTGATCCTCACCCGAGCGTTGTTTTCGACAGACAATCCTCTAAACAGTGGACCACGATACTCCTATCATACTTTTACAACGAGTTATTGGCTCCGCCTCAGACAATGTTTTACTCAAATACTCATAGACATTAGGCACTAAGCTCTAACTATTTTCGAAAACTTTTCATATTTATACTCTCCCTGCCAGTACTAGCTTCATCATTGCAAATATGGTTGAGAAACGGTCTAATTTTTCGCATTGTATAGGAGCTGTAGATGGGAAACATATACGGATGATTAAACTAGCCCATACTGGGTCCATGTACTTTAATTATAAACATTATTACTCTGTTATTTTAATGGCGATAGTAGATTCAGATTACAAATTTACTTATGTTGATATTGGATCGTATGGAAAATATTGTGATTCGACTGTGTTTAAAAATACAACATTTTGGAGACTACTAAAAGATAATAAATTAGCTATTCCCACTTCAGAACCATTGGAAGGATTTGCATCAAACTTACTGTATGTAATTGTAGGGGATGAAGCTTTTGTGCTGGATGATAATTTACTTCGTCCATTTGGAGGTCATAATTTATCAGTCAAAAAAAAGTTTTCAATTACCGTTTAACTAGAGCCAGAAGGTACGTGGAATGTGCATTCGGTATTCTTTCAAATAAATGGAGAATTTTTCACCGTCCTTTTAATGTATCGCAGAATTTTGATGTGGATATAGTTAAAACATGCTGTGTTCTTCATAACTACGTACGCGATAGAGATGGATATAATCCACAAGATACTTTGACAATAGGTGAAAGTATTGGAGATGTTCCTAATAGTCATTCAGTACGTGGAGGATTATCAGCAAATGAAATTAGAAACCTTTTCGCAGATTATTTTTTGACCTAGAAAGGACCAGTCCCTTGGTAACATTTAAAAATATAAGTTTACTAAGCTAAGTCATTATAATGCAATAAATAAAGCGAAATATTTTTACTTACCAATTTCATTTTGTTCTTTTTCTGACATCTTATCAAATCCATCTTTTAAAATTGTGCAAATTTCTTTCCAACCCTGTAATGTCTTATTTCGGTTTTTATACTGTTCTAAAGTTTTATCCCATAACACCGGCCGCTGTTCAACTAGATTGATAAGAAGCTCGTTATCAATTTCGATATCCATTTTTTTTTAATTTAAATATTTTACAAATATTTTTAAATCTAAATTCACTACCACTGTTTAGAATAAATCACGATTTTTTTTTCAAGTGTGAAAACTAGAATGGACTTGCTTGTACCACTGCAGTTGTTCACGACCACGACATCGTGTCGTCGCAGTGATCCCGCCGGAGTACTATAACAGTCGTGTACGACTACGATTTTAAATCGCGTCGTGTGAAAGTTTACATTTAATCAATGTTAACTGCTATACATGATATCGTTGCCGTACACGACTACGACAAAATGTCCGTCTAAAAGAAGCCGAATAGGAATTTTTAGAATGAAAACGAATTTTTAGAATATATCTATACCTTTTATACAGGATTTTTTAAATAAAAGTTTTTTTGTAATGTATGGATTAATATGTGTTTGTGTGTAGGTAATCGATTTTGACAAGAGCTATGACCTTGTAAATAACAGGTAAACTTGTGTACTGCATCGGCAATCGGCATCCCTCACAGCTCTTGTCAAAACCCATAGAGAGTTATTATTCTTTGGTGTAGCGGAGGGGGCGGCAAACTGATCTTCGACCTCCCTGACAAATCTCCTAGTTCCGCCTGCATGGTGGTAATGTATAAAATGGCTAATTTTTCCGATTTCACTTTAGTAGATAAATATAATGTTAAAATCCAAAAAATATTCTTTATTTTTTTTATTGTTGGACAATATGCATTTATCTAAATAAATTGTGAAAATATGCAATGAGGTACATATGCAAGTAAGTTAGAAAATGTAAATGCATAATTATCCAAATCCTAATTATTATTACTATTACTATTACTACTTATGTGTATTACTAAATTATTTTGTTGTTATTCTGTTTGCTTTGTTTACGTTCTTCTTTACCTATAATTATGATCCGATGTCTCCATAACCATGTTTTTAAATGTTTTTAAATATAACTGGGTAAAAATAACAGATTTTGTTATAATGAAAAATACAATATAAGAAGAAAAAAGACAATATTTATTAAAAAAAATATTTTGTTTCAAAAACCTGCAACTTTTACGTAAAACAAAAGTATTTTTTATGTAAACAAAAAGTCCTAGTTTTAGCCAACAATCACAATACAGACTACATACCATCTCTCGATTCAAATTTTCCTTTTATATAAATTCCAGCTCCTGTTAACAGCCATATATAAAATAAACTCGGTGGCATCTATAGGTACATATTAAATAAAAAATATTTCTGCAAAGTAATAAAGAACTCGAACCTTCAAACATGTTATACAGTACAGTTTACATTGAAAATCTTGATATTTCCATTTTTTAAATTTCAAAGTGATTTAATTAAAACCCGTTCGTTAAAAATATCGGTGGGGTTGGAACATAAAGCAGCAAGCATAACGATTACGACCTGCCACTGAAAGGAGTCTCAACAGTCGAATTATCACGTTCAAGGTTGTATTGTACTAATTAAAAATATTTTATACGAAGTGAGTTGTTTAGTGTATTTTGGACGTGAAAAATGAATGTAGAGGAAAGAAAAGCGTTAATGCTGTCGCATTTCGGAAAAACCAATAAGGACCTGGAAGAAGATGTTAAGTTGATTAAAGAGTGGTTGAAGACTCAACCCCATCTACCGGAAATTCCGAGTAAGTATTTAAAAGTCCTTATTCGAATTATTGACAATTTTTCTACTGATATATTTTTTGTTTTTTATTGCAAATATTTAAAAAAATATATTTGCAATAATTTGTTTTGAATCATTTTTCAAAAAAAAACTATCATAGTAAAATCTTTATTATTACCAATTCAGATATATAATATACCTATATTTTAAAAATATAAATGACTTTAAACGGTGTTTTCGGTACTTTGAGAGTTTTTGGGACGACTTTATTGTACACAGTACACAGTATAGTACACAAAAATAAGCAAAAAAATACCATATTCGGGACTGTGACAAATCCAAGTATCTGAAAAATGTATTAGTTATCTCAAAAATTGGTTATTTATAATTGCCAAACGAGAATCATTATTTACTTGACAAATTTCTGGTTTGATTTGTAAATTAAATACTTGCTGGTGTGTTTAGGTTTTCTGTATACTTGGATTTTATATCCAGAATCCTCTTTTGAAATTAAATCGTCTAGGAAGGGGAGTTATTATAGTTCTTTTTCATAGGAAATTTTATCGATTCTTCTTTATTATTGAAGTCATTAGAAATATGTCCAATAACTATATGAGAATAAATATAGGAAAATAATTTTGTAAAAAACTAACTGTCTCTTTAATATAAATTTATTTGTAAATGCACTATTAAATTTTTTCTTCTTCAAGTACTGTATCCACTTATTGATATGCTATCTCTACTAATGGATTTAGTGCCGACAACTGCAAACTCTCAGCTGTTTTTAGTAGTTATGACCAGTTTTTGATGTTATTCAACCACAGCATTCAATTCACAGGCTGTTTCTGCCTGTAAATTTCTTTTCTTGTAACTTGTCAGTTACTATTGGTTCCAGAAAAATATTCTTGTTGTTAGGTAGGTATGTGGTTACTACTTGTTGTACCTAAAGAACTCCATACGGATTAGAGTCATTATTTTCGGAGCCTGAGTCACTTCTCAATAAGACTATACTTAAAATGTTCTTAGCTTTCATCTTAGCTGTAAGTCACGATAAAATAAGATGTTTTGTTTTCTTTGGATGGTTATAGCTTTGATCTTTTTAATATTGTTTTCGTTTCGAAATTTTCACAAGTATTTACCAATTAATTTAAAACGTTTTTACAATGGTTAAATCTGTTCTAGGAACAATAGCATCAGTGTATCTGATTAAATAGTGACTAAAAAAAAGTAAATATTTAGACAGCATTTTTTTTGATGTTATAACTATTCAATTCTAGGTCTTTTTGAAGTTCCAAGTTCAAATTAAATAACATAGATGACAATAATACGCAAACATGTCAGACTTCTTGATGGTTATTTCTATTGTTAGATATTTGTTCGCTAATTTTGATTTTTCTCTATCCACCTTGACATCGCTTAAGACTTACAGCAATTTTGAGTGTTACTTGATAAATTTAAATAGGTAAATCTAAATTTCGATAATAAAAGCAAAAATATTTTATTATCAAAGTGCTTTCGTAGATGGTGGTTTGTAATGGTACATTGTTAAAGTTATAAATTCCGATAATAATTGGATATTATTTTATGGATATGCATTATTTTAATGCACTTTAGGTTAGGTTAGGTTCAATATAATAAGTGGACGCTTAACCACGCTTCCTCTCTACTTAAGAGGTCTATTGTGGTTTATCTCTAGGTTAAAGTTGTCCTTTCAGTACAAACGTTTTAATAAAGTATGACTTTTGGTTACACTTCTGCGAAGTCGTAGGACTCGAGTTGATAATGCTTAAATGTATTGAGCCTTATCCTATCCAACCCTGGGCAGTTGTACATAAAGTGATCCATCGTCTTATCTGGGGTGTATATGATAAGAGAATTAGATGGGAGGTACATGGGGCTCGACGTCTTACACCTTCGGTGGAAGGCCTCGATGAGGATATATGAGTATATGAGGTGCATATGAGTAAAATTGGGACTGAGTATACGGGTAGAATGCCTTACTGGTGGTGTGTCGAGATAGAACAACTGAGAAGAGACTGCGTGGCTATTCGCCGGCACTTGACAAGGGCGAGAATACGTCGGAGTGTGTAAGAGGTGGAACGTGTACATACGTCTTACCGTGCGAAAAAGAAGGAGTTGAATAGGAGGATTTGAGCCGAGAAGAAGAGGCACTGGAGGGGACTGTGTGACAAGCTGGATGAGGACATCTGGAGTGAACGGCATCGCAAGGGAAAGATCGCAATGAAGCATTTCGACACCTGTACTCCGTATGACATGCCATTGGATCAGAAGCTGAAGATAGTCACCGAACTGTTTCTACAAGGACGGTGGCATTGTGTGCGGAGAGACGTCGAGGCTAAGCGTGTGATTCGCTTTACTTTGGATGAACTGGATGTGGCGGTGACTTCCATTATGTCTAGCAGGGCTTCAGATCTAGATGGTGTCCCTCCTGAGGCGGTTGTATGTCTGGCTGTTTGGAGCCCACGTGGCTGCTGAAGCATATGAATGCTCTTCTTGCCGCGCAGACGTTTCTGGATTCCTGGAAAATCTCGAAGCTCGTGCTTCTACCTAAATTCAAGGTAGGGAAATATCGTCCTACTTCTCTTCTTCCTTGTATCGGAAAGTTGTATGAGAGAATGCTACTAGTACGTATCGAGGAGGTGATGATTATGATGTCTGGAGGCTGTCTCCGAGACAATATGGTTTCTGCCAGGATAAAAGTACAGTGGATACGGTGACCGGTGTGCTTCGGGCGGCACGAGGAATTGGGGCTGATCATCGATGGATCATCCTGATTCCCTTTGACGTCCGAAATATACTTAATACATTACAGTGGGGTCACGTAATGAGCTATTTAAAAGCAAGAAACTGTCCTGGTATCTAAGAAATGTGATCGCTGAATATCTTTCCGAGAGGAAGATTGTGGTGAAAAATGGTGTGATGGTGGATGTAACGGCTAGGGTCCAGCTGGAATCCGTCCTGGGTCCGACGCTGTGGAATCTTTCATATGACGGGTTCTTAAACTGCCAATATGGGGAGGGTGTTACCTCCTTCGCATTCGCGGACTACCTTGCTATGCTGGTGGCGGCACGGGACAGGGAGAAACTCTTGCTTCGGATCACGCGTGCGTGTGTCCTTGTTGAGGCTTGGATGAACAAGCATGATTTTTCTCTCGCGGAGGATAAGACGGAAGCTGTAGTACTCAAAGTCTACAGAAAGAGATATAGGGTTGAATTTGAGTTCGCGGGAACACGAGAGTGACGCCCAAAAAGTACATCAAGTATCTGGGAGTTACTCTTCACCAGGATGGGAGTTGGGGGGAACATTTGAGGGGGGTGACCCGCAGAGCTATTCAGAGAATTGCTGTGTTGGGGAGGATAATGTGTAATATCGGTGGACCCAAATCCGAAAAGAGAAGGACGCATCACGGTGTTATGCAGTCTGTCGTTCTCTACGTGGCCCCAGTCTGGAGTGAGGCGGTAGAAATACCAAATCACAAGAGGCCCATGGTACGCGTGGACAGAACTAGTCTGCTGCGGGTAGCGTGTGCCTACAACATTGTGTCAGCTGCTGCTCTATGGGTGATCACCGACTGTGTACCTTTACATGTGCTGGTAGGTGAAAGGGCCAGGATTTATAGTCATAGGGGGCGGAACATTGAAGAGCGAGAGATGAATGAGATAAGACTGACCAAGAGATTAGTTTCAATCGGTCAGTGGCAGCAAGAGTGAGAGGTAACACGTGATGTGGCGGAGTGGAGGAAGTCACTAATCCCGAACCTTCGAAGCTGGGTGGGCCTTGGGCATAGGCAGCTGGATTATTATCTGACGCAAATGCTCACAGGCCATGGCTGCTTCTGCAGCTCCCTTTTCAGGTTTAGGAGGGCTCACTCTGATTAGTGCTTTTACTGTGGTCTCTCGGATACTGTGACACACACGTTGTTGCAATGTGAGCGTTAGGTGGACGAAAGAGAGTGTAACTGCAGAATGTTTGAGTCCGTAAAAGAAATAGTGTAGAAAATTATGAGGGATGAGTGGTGGTGGACACGGATCAATAAATTTATCAGGAAGCTGCTCTCTTCAAAAGAATGAGAGGAGAGGAAACTCGCAACAGAATTTTAAAACGAGTAAGTAGCACCTGGGTGGGGTTTGGACTGTCGCAGGCCGAAATAGAAGTGAATGAGAGTCTTCTCGTTTAGCCTGCCAGAATCTGCATTTGAGATCTTTTTAATTTTGACCCAGTTTCTCTCATCTACGATAATTCGCAAATCAGTCCTTTCTATATCTAGTAGATCTTTGGATCTCTTCTTCGATTGTTCGTGTATAAAATCCTTCGAATGTTTAAGACCCATTTGTTTCTACCAGTTTCATCCATTTCATCAAGTTTGATATCGTTCTTTTGGCAGTGCTTCTTGCTATGTCAAACAGGGGTTCTGCGCGTATGAACGCTTTTTCTGCCGCTCCCATGGCAAGTGGGTCCGCAATTAACTTGAATTCAATCTGATTAGATTTCAGTGTCTAATGCCGTCAGGCTATTCGAAGTTTTATAGATCTGTCCCTGCAGTTCCGCTTAATCAGTTCCTGCAGACACATCTCTATAGCATAAATTTCTGCTTGGGAGAGAGTGAAGTAATTACTTCGGCTTTCACTAAGGCTCAGCCTTAGTTTCCCTTCATACTCTAGCTCCAACTTCTTAATGAGTTTTAGAGTCGTCTGTATATCACATTAATATGTCAGTATGAAATTCGTTTTATTTTAGTCCCGGTCGTGTTGGCTCTTTGAGATAGGGTAAGCAAATAAATAGAAACGTTTGCGAACGGCCATTTGTGTTTTCGTTGGAGAGCTGAGCCGTGGATAAGGATTTCTTTATTTGGGGAGGACTATGAAGACTAACTACAAAAAAGAAATAAAAAAAATACTTACAGAGATGTGCTGGGCAACACTACACAAGAAGATTCCTAAACTATTTAAAATAGGACGCCGTTTAAGAGAATCCTCTTGGTACTTAGAAAGGATTTTCTATCGTAAAAGATTTTAAGGGTGAATATCTTTTATTTAGAAATAATTTTAAACTCCTGGTTTAAAAAGAAATATTACATATTTATTTTTATTTCACATAAACAGCTATTGCAAATAAAAATATCCAAATTTATCAACAAACTTTACATTGAGTTTAACTTTTGTAACAAAACAGAATTTAAACTATGTTTATCAACAATTGTTACATTGAATCTTCTAACAAAACAGACTTTAAAACCAAATGACAGAACAGGATATACTCACTGTCATATGTCGAAATTAAATTTCAAACTTTTCTGAATTATTCATTAATTATTAAGGTTCTTCTTCTTCTTATTCTTCTTCTTCTACTTCTTGGAGATCTTTCGATCTGTTTAATTCTGAAGCTGCCTCTGGTTAATTTTCTGTGAGGTAGATTGCCAACTATCCCTCCATCTTTTAGGTGGTCTTCCTGGAGGTCTTGAACCGGGCGGGTTGTTTTCTAGGGCAATTTTTGGGAGTCTATTCTCATCCATTCGTCTTACATGACTGTACCTCATCCATTTACGCTGCCTTCCCCATCTTACAGTATCTTGAATTTTGCACTGCTCTCTAACGTTTGTGTTTCTCACCCTGTCTCTTCTTGTTTTGCACACTATTGTTCTTAGGGTTTTCATCTTGGCAATCCTTAGCATCTGTTTCGTTTTGTTGGTATCTTCGCGCACTTCTATACCATATGTCATGATCGGTGGTATGCAAGTCTTGTAGATTCTAATTTTACTATCTGTGCGCATATACGGATTTGACCAGACTATCTCCCGCAGACATCCCCACATCAAGGTTAATCTTATTTAAAAGAAAACTAAAATATGACAATTAGCTTATCCATGAAACCTATATTTATTTATAAACTTTTTAATTTGTAATAAAAGCAAATCTTAGTATATTAACGAAAAATGTTTATTTAGAAAAAAAAACAAAACTACCTTGTTCACTGGCTAATTATTTCCTTTTAAATTATTACAAAAGTTTGTTACCTTGGAATTAGATACAAAAAGCATTGTCCCACACAAACTTCAACGATCTGGATTCAACCCATGGGAGACACAAAATAGAGGCTGACAAACACCAAAACTGGGCTCAGGTTATCCTGAATGATAACTATATTATTCTTTAACACTCGGCTGCTTATTTTTACTTAAAACCATGTAGGCCACTAAGCCCTCAGAAACGCTGTTATCAGATCCTTTGACACAAAATACAGCAACAAATCGGTCATAATCTCACTTTACAAATACTGTAAAATAGGAGTTCGAGATTAAGTGACCTCCTTTTAACCAAAACTCATCGGATTACGTGATAATTTGCCGGTTTTTGAAACTATAACCGAAAAGACTGTTTTTTCGTTCGGACACCAATTAGTTCTCTTTGACTCCTACATTTACAAATTTCTGATAACAAATTCGTCCTGACTTCAATTTCAACAAAATCGTTCTCTTCCCCGCATCAGCGGAAAAATTATTGTTTATTTCCAGCGTAAATATCTAGGCGGAATCAAGATTAATCGAAAGAGGAATTATAATTATTATAAACAATCCCGAAAATGTTTATATTACCAATCCTAGAGACGCAAAAAGATTAAGAATATTTTTTACCGTTTTGTTATATACGGGGTGAAACAAAAATGCTACACAATTAGCGATAAAGTTCAGTCAATGGAGTAAAAAAAATATATACCAGGTTTTCGACTTGTTATTCTGAGTAAATAGTTAATTCTTATTTGATAAATATTTGTTAAATCATTAAGTATTTGTGCTAATGATGATCAGAATATTGATGGATATGTGCAGCAGCCTATTTCGAACAAAGCGGTGCTAGTTCAACAAAACCAGGTATTGTTTAACGATAATCAAGCCCGCAGTTAAAATGAGCAGGCATTTTATAATGCTTCTATGAATAAAAAACAATTAAGAGAAAAATAAGAGGTCACTAGTAAAGGGCTTCACATACAAGTTGAAATAATTCAAAATAAAATAAAACCAATTGAGGAGAGCAATAAAAAAGACCAAACTGAATAATTTACAGATGAAGAAGAACTATGCAAAGAGACAGAATGGATATATATATATATATATATATATATATATATATATATATATATATATATATATATATATATATATATGTAAGATACATTGAACATGCTTCAATGTGACATAGGAGATAAAAAGAACTACAGACCTATTAATTAGCTCTACCATGCATACAAACTATCCATGAAGATAACAATAAAACGGCTTCTGAACAAATTATAGTTATCAACCTTGCGAACAGGCTGGATTCCGCTTGAGATGTTGATCAAAATGGCCATCTACAAGTTATTAAAACGCTTATACAAAAGTGCAGAGAGTACAACAAACCTATCTTTCTTATATTCTTAGACTACGAAAAGGCATTTGATATTATAGATAATCACAAAATGCTTTGAGCATTAGCAGGATGCCACGTTGACTACCGCTATATTACCTTGATTTAAAGTATTCACAAATTAGGTACAGTTTGTGCTTGTGTTCGACTTTATAAAGGCCCTAAAAAGTTCAGATTCAGAGAACTTATTATTAAACCGGGTAATACTATCTCTCCAAAATTGTTTAGAGCTGTGCTCTGTGAATATATATGTTCAAGCGAATGAAAAAAAAAAAAATGATTTTATGGAAATTCACATAAAAAGATAGGATCTGTGGCGCACCCAGGAGGGTGGTTTGGGGGTTAACCCCCCTCGGGCATATAAAGCAAAAAACGTATAAAGACTATTAGGAAAATGTAACTTTTCTTTCACATACAATACAAAAAATCCAAAACGCTAATTTAGTAATTAAATTACCACTTTAAATATGTATAATACAGTAATTATTGTATAAATACAAATTTTTCATTATATTTAGATATAGATACCTAATATTAGGCTCATGATGAAAGTAGACAGAACGAGTCTGTTGCGGGTAGTATGCGCCTACAGGACTGTATCTGCGGATTGTGGACATCACGGGCTCTGTTCCTCTGCATGTGTTACTAGTAGAAAGGAGGCAACTTTATGAGAGAAGAGAGCATTTGACAACACCAATAAAAAACAGAAAGGGAAATATTAATGAAAAGATGGCAAGAAGAACACAGAAGATGACAAAACAACACGAAAGATGTTGCCCAGTGGACCAAGATGCTGATCCCGAGTCTAAGGGACTGGGTAGATTATCTGTTTTAGGGCGTATCTTCATAGGTTTAGAAAGACAGGTAAAGATAAATGGCTATACTGCGAATATTCCGACATTGTTACTTACGCAAGGCTGAAGTGTAATAATAGGTGTACAGTGGGGAGAAACAGAATGTATAGAAAAATAGGTATTAACCCTGTGACTGTAAGAGAGATGATCGTGGAGATGACGGTAAGTAAGGAGGGATGAAATAGTGTTCAGAAGTAGCAGAAGAAGAGGAACATTGAACCAACGATAGAGATAAGACCTAGATAAGAGAAGGGAGTATTCTAAAAATGTTGTCAGCCTCTCAGCGGTCATCCCACTTTCGGAGTACGGTACGTGCGTCATTCAACTGCGCACAAGTAGGAGAGTGTGGTTTTAGTTGGTAGGTAGGATAACAGATATCTTAATCTTTGGCACTGCTATCTTTAATACTTTAACTTAAACTAAAACCTTAAAAAAAATTTGGCGCCCAACCAACCCCTCCCCCAGGAAAAGTCTAGGTGAGCCACTGGATATAATTTGAACCACCTAAGATTTACCGATGACATCTCCTTAATATCTGAAAGCGTTGATAAAGCCCCAAAAATTCTAAAAACACACTATGAAGCTTCAAAAATAGTCTTAAAATTAACACTTAAAAACTAAATCTATGATCAACCCAAGTGAAACGCTTAGGCTGAGATAATCAGACAACTGAAATACAAAGAAGGATAGGCCTCACATAAGCTGCCTTTAACACATTAGTCCAATGTTATAGTCTGTTTAAAAACAAGGTTTTTAGCCAATGTGTTCTCATTATCATGCTCATTCTCACATATGGTGCAAAAACACTAACTGTTACGAAAAAACAATAATTAAAGTAAGAGTCACACAACACGCGTTGAACAGCTCAATATTCGGCATTACTATCAAAGGTAAAGTACCAAAGAAGAAATAGAAATTCTATATTTAAGGGCTGCAGTTACGGATGCAGTTAAAAGAATAGACATGGCCAAATGAAGTAGGCCGGATATGTTGTCAGACTAGCAAATGACAGATGCTCTAGAAAGATTCTGGAATGCTAAGACAAAAGGCATATCTAAGCAGCGGACGACTACCGACTAGAAGGACGGATGACATACAACGCATTACCACGAATAGAATGCAAGAAGTCCAAGATAGAAAAAGTCTAATGGAGGCCTACATTCAATAGCGGACAAATATAGGGTAATTGATATTTTTCAATTATTTCAATTGCAATATATACCTCTAATAGTACTAACCATATTTTTCCAAATTGTAATAGGGCTTTTATTTCGTGTTCGAACTCATTTTTTTCTAGTTTTGCCCCGAGTGCACCTGTCTTTTTGCAAAAAAACGCATCTTTGTAATATCTATATATACATTTCAGTCATCAGGGACAAAAATGCTTCTGAATTTCTAACAAACAAGTTAAATTTTGCTGGGAATATCAATTTTGGGTTCCAAAAAAGATGCAAAAAATCTACGACTTTGATCTCCCGGTTTTCCGCTAAAGCACCCCCTCGTAGAAAGGAAAAAAATGGAAAAAAAGCAGTACTTTTTGTGTAGAATTAACTGTTCTCTCAGAAACAACGCTTGAAGCGACAAGCGATTTTAAATGTCAGTTACGCACACGAAATCAAATCATTTTAAATAAAATTAGTATCATTCTGACGGAAACATTCGATATCTTTTAATCGAAGTAATTTATAGTCAAAAATCAAAATGCCTTTTAAAGGCAAATAGTGCAGCTTTCAAAAGTCAGTTTTTATAAAGGCGTTAAATAAATAAATGTTTTGCGATTTTTGCCATTTCTTATGATTTTTATGAGATCAATAAAATGTATCACTTTCGTTGACCGATCCTATGTAATTTCCATTGCTAGAGCCTAAACTTCAAAACCTATAGCATGAAATTTTGGTGTTGAGCTTTGGCAAAAAATGTGAGGCATTGGGCATGTGTCTAAAAAATATTAAATTTAAACTATCATCACATTACAAACGATCTAAAATGTTTAAAATTGCGTTCGTTTTTTGAAACTTCACAACTTCAGCTACAAATTTTACATAATACTATCTTGTTAAAGGTATTTCCCATGACATGTGATCGTTTCTACTGTAAAAGTTTAAATTCTGAGCATTTTAGTCATATTTCAAATGCTCAATATTTGTTGCCAACACTCAACATCGAAATTCGATGTAATGTGTTGTGAAGATTAGGCTCTATTAATGAAAATTTCACTACAAACGGTCAACTAGGGGTGATAAATTTTATTGATCTCATAAGAATTGTAAAAAATTGGAAAAATCACGCAACGTTAATTTATTTAACACCCTATAACAACTAACTTCATTTGCGACAAAATATAAAAATTGCATACGAAAGCTGCGCTCTTCTCCTTTAAAAAACATTTTGATTTTTGTTGGGAGAGCACTCTGCTCAAAAGATATCAAATTTTTACCGTCAAGTTGATACAAATTTTATTTAAAATTGATTTCTTGCGCGTAACTGACACTCAAAATCGCCGGTCGTTTCAAACGATGTTGTGGAGAGAACGGTTCATTCCGCATAAAAAGTGCTAATTAAGGTTTTCATTTAAAATTATCTCAGCTACATTTTTTATTTAACATTTTTTTCTACGGTGTACAAATTCCTAGTAAATCATTCAAAAATTGGAAACACCTTTAAAATACATTTTTATTTTTGATGAGACACTCTGGTCAAGAGATATCGAATTTTTACTGTTGAATTAATACAAATTTTATTTAAAATTGATTTAACGCGCGTGACTGACATTCCGAATCAAAGGTCGCTTCAAGCGTGGTTTCCGAGACAAAAGTTCATTCTACATAAAAAGTGCAAATAGAAATTAATTTTATTCAAAATTATCTCAGCCGTATTTTTTATTTGAAACATTTTTTTCTACGGCGTACACATTTTTGGTAAATTGAATTTTTCCGTCCCCCTTCCCACGGCGGGGATTTTAAGGGGAAGCCGGGGGTAAAAGTGGTAAACATTTTTGCACATTTTTTGAGGTCCCATTCTTAGCAGAATTCAGCTTGTTTGTATAATTTTTAGAGATTCAGTGTCATTTTCGTCTCTGACGACAGGAGTAGAAATAAAACTAATAATTTAAATTTATCAATATGTAGAGATCTTCATTTCCGTTCGTTTGTTTTTATTGGCTTCGCTGTAATGTATAATTATAAAATTTTTATAAATTTATAGTAGATATTAGATCATTCTTTTTTAAATTTAATATCGTCTTTAATGCAGTAAATTCCAAATAACAACGTTTGATATCACTAATTGTAAATTTAAATAACTAGTTTTGAGATATATAAATCAAACGGATTTGAATAAAATGACCAAATAAATCTAAAAATAAATAATATATAATTAGGAAAATATATTGTAGTGCCGCAACCTTGATGTTTAATTATGCTAATGATATTGTTTAGGAAATTAAACACCACAAAAATAAGAGTAAATTTATTCAAATCAACTATGATCAAACTGTCCTGAAGGACGAAATTAAGAAAATAAGACGCTCAACATTTTAAGCTTTCGTATTAAGTGAATACATATATTATCAGACATAAAATGCTGTACTGAAAATGCAGTAGGTACTATAATAATATATTCTAAAACCAAAAATTTTGTTGTCTTCTCGATCCCCTTCTTCATTCGATATTTCTTTCAATGATGATTTTCTCTCTTTGTTGATTTAGATTGATAGAAGTTCTTGTTTTTTATATTCTTTGCTCGTTGATTTTTGTATGTTTATTCTTACAGCTTAATAACCATGATAGACCAGTCTATTTGTGAAAAATCATTAATTTCATGTAAAAATCTTATACAGACATTTGAAGGTTGTAAAAGGTATATAAGGGGTAGCTGATGAAACATTTTTAAAGACGTACAGCTGATTTTGCTTTGTTTCTTTTTCGATTGTTTGAGGATTTATTTTTAAGGTATATATATTAAAAAAAATTCAACATTTTATTAAAACTGCTATTAAAAACAGTTTAAAGAAAGGGCTAACTTTTAAACTTATAAACATTTATAATAACTTTTTATAATAATTTTTTTACCCTTGACATATTTTATGTCACATTCTTGTAAGTAGGATCAATGAAAAGTTGGTGAAAAAACACACTTTCAAAAAAAACCTTTTATGACCAACAAAAAACAAAGTAGCATACTTTTCTTAAAATCATATTTCCATTGTTTCATTAAGAGCAGAAAATTGAACAGATTATAAATGAAGATCTAAATTTTATTATTTAACTTATAGATGGCATTTACAGTAAAGGAGTAAAAATTGTAAATCGTTAAAGTGTAGGTACTCGTAAAATACCGTATTGAAAAAGAGATGGGGAGGGCCAACTTCTTCTTCTTCTTCAACGCTGCAACTTCTCGCTTTTTTGTTATATTAAATATAAAAGTTATAAATTTTTATGATGTAAAAAGTTACCTCTTTTCCAAACTGTTTTTTAATAACAATTTTAATAAAATATCCAAGTTTTTTTATGATATACTTAAAAACGAAGCCTTAAAGAATCGATTTTACAAAATACCTCTAGTGTGACTATTTGGACAAGTACAGTTGTTTAAATAATCACTCTTCCAAATAAACAAATTAAATACCTTATAAAATTTTAGCATACTTTAGATTTAGCATACTTTAAAATAACTGATTACCTGTCATAATTTTGAGTAGTTATATTACATGCCATTATGCAAAAACAAGGTTATATTTTATGCAATTTTCTCGGTCAACTGTTTAAGTATTTTAATTTAGAAACTCTCAAAATTGAAGAACATTTTATGATCTACAGCATTTTTATTTGAACCATTTTTCTCTAAAATGTATAAGAAACGTTTCATATGCAAAATATATGTTTTTTATTTTTTTAAATTATTTAATAAAAAACAAAGTAAATTTAGTTGTATGTCTTCATGAAATTTTTCTCCCCCTCAAATTTGTATTGCCTGTAATATTAACTTTATCAATTTATAGTTTTTACAGCCCTGAATGCCCCGTTTATGTTTATACAGTGATACCATCACGCTCTACCTCCATGCGTTAGGTATCCTTTCTTCGTCATATATCCTACTCATCATTTATCCATAACACATCAACTCCGTCCTCGCCTTCCAAACCTCTACAGGTATTCCATCAGGTTCCCCTGCCTTACCATTCTTCATATTATTTAAAGCCTCTACAACCTGATCTCTCGTTATTCTGTTTATTACATTCTCATTTGGGGTTCCGCATTCTCTGTCTCTCCCTCTGGTGTTCTTCATTTAGCAACTTTCTAAAGTACTAGTACCTATCTTTGCTTTATTTCAACATCGGATCCTAATACTCTTCCATCCGCACTCTTAATCTGTCGAAAGGTCAGTCAAGTAATTTGATGGCTTGTCCCTTGCTTTAGCAATGCTGTATAACCTTTTTATACCCTCGGGTGTTTCCAACTCTTCATAAAGCTTTGCAGACAATCTTTACTTAGCAGTAGTTACAACGCGCTTTGCTTCCCTCTTTGTCACCTTGTATGTATCCTTATCTTTCTCTCTTTGGCCTCTCATACCACTTTCTAGCCTCTTTCTTCTTCCTTAGCTTCTGTTACAGTTCATCGTTCCATCATCAAGTTTCTTTGTCCTTAGGAAACCCTTTACTAGATGGTTTCTCTGGCACTTCCTCCCCCACTCGTACCACAACTGTGCTGTTGGCTTCCCACTATCCATTTACCGTATCTTTTTCCACAAACTATTCCAGCACTCTACTCTTGAAGAGTTTTGCCAAATCCGTATCCTTTAACTTCCTCCACTTTACTTTTTGATGTCCTACTTGCCTTTCTTTTCTCCTTAACTTTATATTAATTGACAATATGATTGTTATACTTTTTATACATTTTTCCCAAAAATTAAACGTTTCGATTTCCACTAGCGAAATCATTCCCAAAAAGATTATTAAATAATTTAGTTGAATAAATCAAATAAATTATTTAATAATCTTTTTTTAGAACGATTTCCGCAGTGGAAATAGAAACGTCAAATTTTTTAGGTAAAATATAATTATTGTCACACAAGTCACAGTAAAAAAAGAAGATTCAAGCAGCACACAACAACTGCTAGAGAAGCTGTAAACGTGTCCAGATACGTCACTGAACGGTTTATATCCAGAAACCTAAAATAAATAAGATAGCGTTCAATAAGGCGTTGCATTGCGTTTTGTAAATCATTATTGTTATCCGTCATTATTACTGTATCGTCTGAAAAACTTAAGTTATTCAAAACTTCTCCATTGATAGATATACCTTCTATTGAGTCTGAGAGCGCTTTTTGAAATACCGCTTCACTGTAGACATTGAAAAGTAGTGGGGACAGCACGCAACCCTGGCGGACTCCTCTCTGTATTTTGATATTTTGGGTGTACTGGTTGTCAACTCTTACCTTGGCAGTTTGATTCTAATATAAATTAGATATAATTTTCATATCATGACTGTCAATATTTTTGCTTTTTAATATATCTACAAGATTTTTATGTTGAACCTTATCAAATGAGTCTAGGTCCCCAAAATTTCCTCTTGATTTTAATGTTATTTGTGATGCCATACAAAATGCCTTAAACTTAAAATACCCTAACCTGATTATAGAAAACTACATAATGGATATAACATAATTTAAAGATATTCTATTATTTACACATGATATCATATTTTAGACCGTGGCGTAAAATCCAAATTTACAAGACTAAAAAAAAATTACAACTTAATATCACTGAGTCCTCACTCCT
The DNA here is from genome assembly GCF_040954645.1 of Diabrotica undecimpunctata. NCBI lineage: Eukaryota > Metazoa > Arthropoda > Insecta > Coleoptera > Chrysomelidae > Diabrotica > Diabrotica undecimpunctata. The sequence continues at coordinate 86,736,712 of NC_092805.1, read as the reverse complement.
CATCAGATACAGAAAGCGATATTTCTGTTTCTCAGTCAGCTATATAAAATCGATAATACATTTATATTGCAGTGGAAACTAAACGATGATTACAACATCTCTTATTGTTAATATATTAATGAAAGAATTGTCTCCTTAAGTAATCTTTTTACAGCAAACACATCTTAAAACCAACACCCTGCATATTAAAAACTATATCGCAGCACAGGACACGCCAGCGGCGGCGTAAGTAGTTTTATAAAAATTGTGTAGATGCAAGAAACATTAACCTAAACACTAATTTGGTACTTTTCTAACTTACGTTATATTACGGCAAGTTAAGATTTTTTCCCCCTCTCAAAAAGTATATTTTGTTATACCTGCCTATTGAAGTTTTTTATATATTTAAATTTAGCCTTTTTTACTTATATTGTCGTCCTCTACTGTTGTCTTTAATCTGAGTTTTTACTAGTCTCTCTTATTTTAGGCGATCACGTCATCGCTTCTTTTATATGGACTAATAAATTTAGTTTGGAAAAAACGAAGCAGAAAATAGATTTGTACTACACAACTAGATCAACTATGCCAAATATATACCAATTTGCAAATCCAAAAACTGAATTTATGAAAAGGGCTGAAGAATCAAGGTAAGATGCGTGCTATTTTGTTGTTTCTACTTTATAACTCAAAAATAGCATTTCTTCTCTGAGACTCTGGCAACATTGCGTACAGAGAATGAAGTACGTTTTTTAAAACTATGAGTTGATGCTGGGTTGATGCTCGTAGCGAGCTGGTGGAATTTTGCCGTAATCTCCACCAATTATTGTTGAGGGAAGGCTTATTGAATTCCCTTTCTCAGCGAGTACAGTAATAACTATTTTAGGACCATTGACTGTTAAAGATATTCCTTCGATATAAGTAAGCAGACTAAACGGTGATGATTCCTTATGTGTTTGGTTTTATCGAGTTGTACTTAGTGAAAAATAAAGCATAATCGATCGATACTACACATTTAATAAGGAGAGAATTCGGCACATTTGGCTAGCAATTTGAAAAAACACTTGTGCGATTCTTTTTGCTTGAACCAATTTTTATTTAAAAGCGCCGTCACGCCGGCGTCAGTGGTTTATAACCCAACACCATTATAAGGCACTTATGAGAAATATTTTGTAGGCAAGAAGTACATTTTGTCACATAAGATTAAAATAATATTAATACAACTTGTTGTTTTTAAAACAGGAGCATTCGATAATACCTCCTATGAAATAATTACAATAAAAATTAACTCAGCAACGGAACATGTCATATCCTGGGCTATGCATGTGAACTAGGCATCTCATATTAGAGCAAATTGAATGGCTCAGTCCTTTCAGTCAGAGATAGAATGCTGAAATTATAACTGTAATTACTGGGCTCCAAATAAAGTTCTTATTATAAGTCCAAAATTATAAAATTTACCTAAAAATTAATTTAAAGAATCACTTTCTTTTAATATAATTAATACAAATACAAATTTGGTTAATGAAGTAAAGTACCTTGGGCTAATATTAGACTCAAGACTTAAGAATATATTGCAATGAAACAGTTTTATAACTTACCAGATGAGAATTAGCTACAAAATATTTCGGTATAGGGCCGGCTGAAGAAGTGCCAAAAACTACCGTCCGTGACCAAAAAACCTGGAAAACCTGGATACAAACGAAACATAACTCTTACGAAGAAAGTATACCTTCACAAGCAAATGGCAAAATATATATTGGGCCGTTATTCACTTACAGGGATGTGCTATGCAAAACAAGCAGAAATCAGCTGAGCCATAGTGGACTTTCTTACTGAATATATCCATTGTACCAAGGGACAAGTGGAGATAAAAATACTCCGTCCGGCAACCAGAGATAAGAATACTTCTGGAGCCAGATATCCCTGCCCGTCCTAAGAGGCGACCAATGAAAGGAATGGGGGGTGGAGAGCCGTCGTTCTAGGTGTCGGGTTTGTAGAAATGCACACAGATCGCTTCGGCGTTACGGTCAGCATTAGATTGCAGGAGGCAAACGCTTTTTGAAGACTATTAATTGACTCATTGACTCAAATAAAACATATTTATTTATTTACAGGCTAACCCATTTTGCAAAATGGGTACAATTTAAAACCTACAGTTTATAGTTAAAGATTTAAAACAACACAAATATTTATAAGCTAAATTATAGACAAATATATAAAATATATAGACAAATAATATAAGTAAATATAAACAGCTTCTTCTCATTTTTTAAATTTTTATGTAGACATGATTCTGTCTGCTTTTTAATGTGCCTCCAGTAAGTTGTCGTTCCATCGTTTTTGTGGTCTTCCTACTAATCGTCTTCCTATTGTGAAACCGTCTCTTGCCGTCTTTACTACTCTATTTGTTGTCATTCGGCTTATATGATCGTTCCATTCTACTCTTCTATTTCTTAGCCAGTCCTTGATGTTCTTCACCTTGCATCCACGTCGTATATCTGTACTTCTAGCTCTGTCCTATAGTGTTTTACCATCAATTTTTCCAAGTGCTTTTATCTCTGCTGTTTCTAATATCCTTTCGTCATTATTGGTCTGATGACAGTTTTGTAAATTTAGCCTGTCATTTCTTTCTCGATATTTTTATTTCTCCTTATTGTTTCATATAGGCCACCTGCGGCTCTGTTGCCTCTATTCACTTGATCTTCCACTTCCGTTTCGATCTTTCCGTAGCTAAATAATGTGATGTCTAAATATTTAAACTCCATCACTTGTTCTATTATCTGACCTTACAGCTCCAATTTGTATCTTAGTAAATTTGCTGGTATAACCATAAATTTTGTTATTTTAAGTTGTTTTTCTCCAATTTGGTATCCGTTTTTAGTTGTTCCTTTTTTGTTATTATTTCATCCATAATCAGGTTGAATAATAGAGAACTTATGGACTCATAAAAGCAAACTTAAAAACTAAGTATATATCTGATAATAATCCACGTAGGAGTAGGAATTTATTTAAGAAATTTATTTAAACTGTAGGAGAAATTGGTTTATGAAATTTATTTGCAATTCTTTGCCTTTAAGATAAAAATGAGTACTAAGCGTAATTTGTTCTACACATTGGTACAATAAATAAAAACAATTTGCTTATCTAGCGGTTGGGAACTGCAAGATTAATTTTGGCTAACATGTCAGGGCAGTCAATTTTAGAGTTAACTAATTTAAATAATAAAATCAAGTCGAACTGTATCCGACGGCACTTTATTGTAGAAATATTTAGCATCTTCAAAATATCATCCTAATAAATACCGGCCAATTTTAAATAAATCGGATAATAGGGAGACTACACTAAAGGGTAATATTCCAGATGTGATCTAATTAACATATAATATAGTATCTTAAATAGTTGAATGGACGTACTCAGAAGTAACCCGTTTGATACATATACAAGAAGTTTTAAATATTTGTTAATGATAGTCATAACCATATAAAAAAATAATGATAAAAGAAAGAAGGCAAATAGGATGATATTTTGCTGGCGGCAACACCAGCGTCATCCACAAACCAGCCCCGATTTATGACCCACGTGGGGTTTGGTTCCGCCGCCACGAGAATATTGTATCTCTGCTTAGCGGCAGAAGCCTGGGTGACATTGGTCTAGAGAATTCTTAGCTCAGCACCGAAATTAGTTGCCATATCGATAGGAGAATACACGTCTCTTTATGCCCCACTTTCGGAGTAACGTCTGGCTTCGTCGAGCAGGTGTCTGATTCTTTCTTGATTGACTAGATCCATGATCTCATCAGCACCCTTACACCCATTCCAACTCTTTCGAATTTCGTTCGCCCTATTCTCATTCATCAGCAGGTCACCAGACATTGTAGCCTGCACACCTGCATCATTTCTTTTATTACGCCCGACAAAAGACGCGTCCGTCTGCATCCCTGTCGAAACCACGCACTTCCCCGGAGCCTATCTTTAATTATGCTTCTGTCTGCTGGCCAAAGAGAGTCTCCCTCTCCAACCTTCAGAACAGGGTGTCGGTATTTTTTTAACCTAGACTCAATTTCCATTTTGGTGTTGACAGTGACTTTCATCAACCTGAACACCTCTTCCAACTCTTTCTTCAACCGGGACATCTCCCTCCCAACCTTATTGAGATTAAAAGAGGATGCTCCGGCGACTCTTCTCTCCTCTTCTGAACAGACGCCACTCACTCCTCCAACATTATTTCCTTTATTCATATCCATATATATCCCACGAGTAGGGCCGAAATATCCATCCAGTGAGGCAGTGCGCCCTTATCTTGCCAAGACTACCATACAACAAGAAGATGCTATTTTCACCGAGGGCTTCGTTAGAGACCATCTGACGTTAGGCCATTGATCCAATAGGCACGAGTCGCATAACACCTGAAGATTGCGGATTTTTTCATGAGGTTTACTCCTCCCAGCAGTAGTCACACGCATGCATGACGGTAAGACCGACACTCATGGGTGCAACTAGATAACCGATACAGCCGCCTCTCCCATGACGTTATATGGCAAAGCAGCTGGAATTGGCTGCTCTCACATGGGGTAAATGACCGTAGGTGGGGACAGGGCGTACCAACTCCTGTCCCCAAACACGCTTACCTTCCTAAGTAGTCCTTAGCTTGTCCCGTCGCGCTAGCTTCACAAAATTTAGCAACTGCGACCGCACAAGAGAAACACTGGTGGCGAGGAATACTGTGGGGATATTCTTCTTAGGAAGCCCGTACCCCCCACGGAAATTTTTTTTTATTTGTATCACTACCTTTCTTCTTCATTAGCATCTATCTTGTTTGTCCTTCACAATATAAACATTACTCAAGTAGTGTTCACTTATTCTTCTTCAAGTTCCGCTCCTATCGGAGATTGGAAATGATTCTGGCAATTATAATTTTGTTGGTTACGCTCCTGAATAGTTCAATTGAACTGCATCCAAACCATTCACGGAGATTGCGTAGCCACGAGATTTTACGTCTTCCTACGCTTCTTCTGCCTTTGATTTTTCCCTGCATTAAATTCCTTAGTAGTTCGTATTTTTCACCTCTCATGATGTGCCCCAAGTATTTCAATTTCCTGATTTTTATGGAATTTAAAACTTCGCATTGTTTTCCCAGTTGTTCGAAAACTTGTTCGTTTGTTTTGCAATCTATCCATTATATTTTCAAAATACGTCGGTAATACTACATTTCGAATGCTTCGAGGTTTTCAATGTTGGATTTTTTAAGTGTCCAAGCTTCAACCCCATACAAAAGGGTAGAGAAAATATAACATCAAAGCGTTCTTATTCGGAGCGATATATTGATATAGCGATTACAAAAAAGTTGTTGTTCACTTATTACCTACTGTTATTACCAGCTGTATTTTGAATCTAACTTCAGGACGACAATTTAAATAATTGTATTCCTACAATAGGGAGTTATTGAAGAGGTTTTTGTGTCGTCCTGTAATAAAAGCACCTTTATTTTGGCATATACGCATGCGCCGATTGATTCCTTTATTTTTGTAGTTTACTAAAATACCCGCTTGTATTTAAATTAAAATTCAGAACAGAAAACTTTTATTTAAAGATCCCTTATTTTGACGCAACTTGTCAAGTTACGTGTAGAAAGACGTCTAGGTCCTAACCTCACTTACATTTATAATTATATATCTAATTAATAAAATTTGTTGTATGTTCTGTTTTATTGATTAAATATTATTTTATTATTATTATTATTCTCAATTAGCAAATCTTCATGATTCTTGTTTTACATTATACCGATAATATTCATAAGTAACAACTATATTTCTTCATTATTTGCGCCAGCTAAACTAGCTATACCCAAATTAATAGTTCTTCCACATTGAAAGATGAGTATTGTTAAACAACAATTTAATAATTAAATTCAACGTTTTACTCTCTCCAAAGATCTTATTTTGTTTTTAATCCAGGTGTAGCTATATAAGTAACAAATTGTATATAAAAAATAGTATAAAGAGAGTATTTTTTAATTTAATAAAGGATCCTGTAATAAAAGGGGCTGTCATCTTATGGTTTCAATAACTCTCCAATATTCAAACACCTTTATCATTTTAAAACTCCACAGGTTTTTCATACGGATGAACTCGTACTTACATAAATACGTACATACAGTCTGTCCCAAACCCTGCTTTCAGTGCGTCACTAATTTTGACATAATATAGGATTTTAAGAATGTCAAGAATTATTGCATGTCATTTTAGTTAAATTTGACAGTTGCAGGATCGTAATCCATCTTTTTCTAATTGAAAATAATTTAATAATTTTAATATTAGTCTTTGTTCTTTCTCGATATATCTCGGCATATTTAAAATATTTTTATGACAATAAATACAAAATTAAATTTTCACTGTAAAATATCTGATAATAATAACCTGGAATGACAATTATTTTATCAGTTGGCGTTGTGAAAGTACATACTGTCAAGATCGAGACCTTCTGCGTCAAATTATATTTATGCGCATCATTGATTGGATATCTATTTAGCGTATTCTAAACTCCAACTAATTATACATCCGTAAGTAGAATTAGCTTTACGATAAATAATTTTCTAAGTTCTATGTATAATAATCACAGACTCACGTTTTTTTATCACTTCTAGCTTAATGTGTTAGAGAGAATTCGATCAACTATGACGGACTGAAAGAAGGGTTTGGGACGAACTGTATAGGCAATTATTAACACACTTTTAAATTATATTAGAACCTCCATTCTTTCGGTCATTTTTACAAAACTCTTATACTCTCAACAGTATATTATTAAAGTATAAACTATTATTATTGTTATTTATGCTAAAATCCTCACTCAATAATTCAGTTGATTGAATGACGTCATCGCTTAAAGGCAAATATCTTACTTTCTAATTATCTTATTATAGTTATTAGTGGTCTGTGCTTTAATCTATTCACAATACAATTCTCTTTTTAACAACAGAATTGAATTATACACTTAATCTTAATTTAACTCATTAAACACTAATATACATACAATCAAATCTCATTTAAAACAATAATATAACATTAAATATAAATTTTATTCTAAATAACGCTCTGAATGGACATATATTATCTGATCACACTTTAAAAACTATCTATCACTGATCTTAAAGGTCTTGTCACCTTTTACTTCTGTCAATTTTTACTCCCTTCTGTCATCAGTTGGTTGTTGCCACTCAGTGGATCAAGTCCTTGTTCGAGCTGGAAATTTGTACGTTTTTCCATAGAATATAATCGACCTTATCATCCACCCAGTGTCTTAATAATTACAATATTTTTGTTAATTTAATTATGTAATTTAACGATCATCTGTACTCATTACACACCACATTTTCAATTTAACAGTAAAAATTTTACCCTGTTGTAAAAGTGGTAATACTTATTTGTAGGTTCTTCACTGATGATGACACGATAGTAGTGAGCACATTCTGAAAATTTATAAATCCATTTTGTATAATTTTTAAAATTTTTTAATAAATTTTATACCATTTTACGAAAGAAGTTTTTACTTAAATAAGGTTTTTTAAAACTATGGTATACGGCCAAACACTAGAAACTTTTCTTTTAAATTTACTTACAATTTATAATCTTCTAGAAGTGTAAAAGTGGCATTAAAACATTACATCTCTTAAGCAGAAGAAAAATATCAGATTGCACCAGTTCTTATTTTTCGCCGGTTTTAGTCCGTGAATGATATATTTTTATGTATTAAATCTAACTGATTACTTATTTCGGAGATTTTTATAAAAGTTTTAAAATAAAAATAGTCTAAAATTATTCTTAACGATATAGCTAATATAAATAATTATAATTAGATATAATTGATAATAAAAATTGTTTGAATTAGTAATATTAATTACCAACGTAAAGGTTGGTTTAATTATTATAAATAAAATAGAACAAATAATTATACGATAAGAGGAATTTTTTAAACAACGAGAGGCCTAGACTTATTTTAAATGTGAGGATAATCTATATCCTCACATTTAAACCCGGATATATATAAACCTATATCAAGTGAGGAAACGCAACGACAAAGTTTTCAATTTCAGTATGAGTGGTTAAATATGGTAGGCATGATTTAACCAAATTGTTTTTTATGCCTTGTTTAATTATAAGTGTGAAATCGGTTATGTGAAATTAGACTGGTTTCTCTAATTTTGGTAACGTAACAGGCACTGGCCATCAACATGAAGGTTCTACCGAACATATGCATACGCTATGTTTTGACAATTATTGCATATGCGAGAAAATTCAAGGCTCTATTTTGCCCGCTTCTAAGACAACGTAGCGAATAACAGAAAATTTATATAACTACCAATTTAGATAGTCCTCTTTGTAACCAAATAAGAGACTGCCTTTTCGTGGACATCAGGAAAAAGCTACAGCTAGCAACCGTAAAAATTAAAAAAAACTTTCGAAGCTTTAATATCTATAAGTCTTGCAGATATTCAGAAACATTGCAAAAAATGGCACATGTGTTTACAGGTAATTCAAAAACCACCAAGTGGTTTAGTGAGTGACTAGACTTCCTTTCCTAATACTAAGACGAAAACGTAAAGAATGTAATAGACGAATCCAAGTTTTTTTGCGTCCAAATAGATAATTCCTCTAATATTTCCCAGAAATCACAACGTAGCATTATTATTACATATTTAGGTTAAATTGGAATCCAGGTAAAACGATTTTTGTTGTTCTTCGTCGTTACTTCGAGTCGGAATTATTCAGAAACTTTGTTTAATCATTTGTCGAATTGCCTTCAGAGATTTGATTATAAATCTTAACTCATTGGCTAGTGTTTTGATGCAGCAAGTGTAATGTCAAGGCATCTTAATGGTTCTCAAGCGAAAATAAAAGAAGATGCGGCGCAAGAGTTTTCGTTCACTGCTTGGTACATGTCTGGAATTTGGTACTTCAACAAAGCTGCAACTGTATTTCTAAGTGCCGAATTTTTTTGAAACAATTAGTTAGTGCTGCCTTCTTTCACAATTTGGTTAATCGTAATATGATGGACATCTAATTCTTAAGGACTTAGAATATTTTAGAATGATATACGGCTCGTGGGATTCTCTGAAACAAGTTTTCCAACAAATTTTAGAAGATGCTTCTTCAAGTGTTATTTAAGTTGTGATACTTCTTTAACAATTTTCTCATACAGATATTAAAATATTTATCAAATCTTTAAAATAAACATATTAAATTACATATTTAATTTTAATAACTTAATTTTTTTATTAATTATTTTATAACAATGTCAAATATTTGATGAATCTTCATCATCATCATCATCATCAGTGGTGCTACAGCTCTAGTTGAGCCTTGACCTTCCCCAGTCTATTTCGCCAGTCGTTTCTGTTCATCGCCAACCGTTGCCAATTTGCCGCGCCGATTTTCCTTGCGTCCTCGTCCACACCGTCCCTCCATCTCAGTCGTGGTCTGCCTCTACTCCTATTTCCCACTGGGACCGATAATAGAATTCGTCTGGGTGGGTAATTTTCATTTGCTCTTGACACATGTCCAGCCCATCTAAGCCTACCTATTTTTATGAAGGATATTACATCTCTACCATTTACTATTTTTTTATACTTCTCGTACAATTCGAAATTATATCGCCTTCTCCAAATACCATTCTCACAGAATGCGCCCATTATTCTTCTTAGTATCTTCCTTTCGAAGACGAGCAGAAGATTTGCGTCTGTTTTGGAGATGGTCCATGTTTCTGACCCATATGTCAGCACTGGTAGGATGGGTGTTCTATATATTATTAGTTTGGTTTTCTGGCTTAAATTTCTGTTTTTTAGCTGCTTGCTTAGTCCAAAATAACATTTGTTTGCTAGCAGTACCCTCCGTTTTACTTCTTCAGATGTGTCATTATCGTTTGTTATGAGAGAACCCAAATTTGATGAATCTTGAAGACATATTATTTCTGTTGCTAAAAAAACCATCAATGTTAGTAGAACACATGTATTCAACTACAAATAATACTCTAATGTCTAGGGACATTAATAAAGTTGGAAATATAAATTTACCTACATAAAACTTATCAAAATTTAAAGTTACCGAAAAGATAATGTAGCGCCCTTTTACCTTTTTATTTAGTTTTATTTTTTTATTTACTTTTTTACATTAGTATATGGGTCTCACTTCCCAAACTTCCTGTTGTGTCCTTCAAAACACCTGAGAGCCGGTTTTCATTGTGAACGTATTTAGACCTGGAATTGGGTTAATTTTTACGTTGTCCACAATAATAACCAACTTCTGGACCTCCTTACTTTCCATCCAGGTTTAATTTACGTTACACTATACATTCCACTAAATAAATGTACATAATGTATCATTTTTTCCATTGGTTGGCTTTGGTAGAAACCGATTAGTGAAACTATTTTTATTATTTAAAACCGTATTATTGGAATTTTTTTGTAAAATGAGAAAACAGATATAAGGAAGCAATTACCATTATCCCCTTTTAGCATGGTCTACCATTTAAGTGGATGCTTTCAAAGGTACTTAATATAAAATATTGTAGAATTGATGGAATATACTATAACAACAATATGTTTAATTAACTTTTTATTTTATTTTAGCTACTTGTTTGTGTTCCCGAAAATGGTAGACGATAGATATCGAGTAGTATTTATGAAAATAAAAGATTCTATTCCCAATGACTTTGATGTATATGGATGGCTCGCCCAGGCTCTAAATATCATGGACGTTACATTTAGAGAAAAAGATAATTTGATATTGAGCCTCATTGTAGTGATTGACCAAAAAAATTTCAAAATGGAGCATTTGTTGAGATTAACTCCAACAGTTATGAGAGACACTTTAGTAATTATAGAGGCAAGTATTATTATAAGTGTCTGCTTTTATTTGAACAAAAGAAATTTTTTGTACATTGCTGAGAGTTATTAAATTAGTTGTAACCGAACTTTTAGTGCTATCACACAATTTGTTCTTATTTGTTGAAATCGCGGATAGTTAACTACTAGATGTTTCACTGTTATTTTTGCGAACGTCCTCACCCAGTGTGCCTTGCATGGAGTGTAGGTGAAATTAGATTCATAGTCGCATACCAGTACAGATGTTTCACTGTGAGTTGAGCCGAACAATTTGAACAGAATTGTGGACACATAGCGTTGGACATAGAATATATAAACAGTAAACTATAGTTTTAGCAATTTGGTATACCGTATCTACAATTTATAAATGAATTTTCTCAGTGTAAATTAGTATTAACCACACGTTTAATGTTAACAACGATTTCACAATTTCTTTTAGTTTATTGGTAACAGTGACGTCATATTTTGCGCAATTTGTTAAAAAAATAGACATTTAAAATTCAAAATCAACCTATTTCAGGTATTTTATCAAACGCAGATTGTGTGCAAACTAATGAATAGTTATAATTTGTTTATTTATTTATTTATTTTTTCTTGATATACAATATTATTAAGTTCTCCCACGTATTGCTGGCAAGTTTCAGATTATCATTAATAGGAACCACGTTGTAGTTGAATGAGTTTTCTCCGACAATTCTTTTGTTTCAAAGCATGGTCAAGTGCAGTAATGAACAATTTTTTGTCAAACACCCCTTTTGATTATCTTGTTTGGTAGTAAAGATCTTAACTTGTGGTCTACTGACTTTAGAAGGCATAGATTTTTTCCATAGTAAAAGCGGAATACAGCGGAACATACAGTTCAAATTATGTTTCCAGTCGATTAGATCAAGTTCTAGTACACAATTTATAGAGATGATGAAGTAAAAAAATAGTGCCGTAATTTTATCGGTTCGTTTTTCGCCCTTTTTTACAGGAGGATAGTAATGGAGCTATTCCAATAAATGGATTTTTCGACTATGCAAGCAAAAATTAAAGAGATCTTTAAAAAGAAAGAATATTAATGGAAGCTATCAATGAGATGTCTGTTTTAGCCACTACTACACATAGAGTAGATTGGTTCGAAAAGTTCTTATCCTTTATACAGTGTATCCCAATGGATAATAGGGAACCTCCTAACGATTTAAATTGGACCATAGAACAAGTGTGAGTAAGGTATAATGGTGGCCAGAATAAATACTGGCCGATCAATTGAAAACATGAAATAGGGGCTGCAGCCATGTCATTAATTGTAGATTTGTTTGAATAAGACACAAACTCACACATACACAAACCCACACACGCACCTATCAAACAAAACACACATGCAAATGAAATCCATGGCACGCAGAGTTATCTCTTATAGGCCTAACGCATTTTTATAGAAGCTTTCTGTTTCTTCGTCGTTGTGGGCTCATGTTATATGCAAAACATTATAGCTAAATTGAGCACCACTAAATTGTCACATCTTCTTCTTGAAAATCACTTTAAACTGAAATTAAGATCTTTTCGTTTTCTGTAAAGGAGGTAAGTCGATAATTTAGGATTTTTTCAAGAAGTTTTCATATAGTAAGTTAGGGAAAATTGGCAATATGTCGCTATTATTGTCTTTTGGTGTTTGTTTTTGTATTGGTATAATTATTGTCTTATTACATCGGGCTCGAAATTGTAGCGTTTCGATTTACCTCGTATATGTTAAAACACCGAAAAATATTCTCAATCTTTTTGCATAGATTGATAATATAAACATTTTTAGTTTGTTTATATTAACACAAATTGCTTTTGTTTGATCTTTATTCCGCTTTAGGATATTATGCGCATCAAATAAATAGGAATCTTTCCGATTATGTTTTGTTTATCCCAAGTTGGATAAACAAGTTGGATCTACGATGGACCGGCAAAGCAGTCAGTTTCATTGTATAGTCCGGATTTTTTTAAATTTCGTTATTGTTTTTTTGTTATTTGTTTTATTTGTCATCTGAAAATAGTGTAAAGTGTAGTAGCAGTTAGAAAAAGCAGATTGTGTTTCAAAAGATAAGATCAAGGCATATAGTTTTCAAAACCGGCAATTTTTTGCTTAATTTCATGAGTTAAGAGGCGAATTTAAATCAAAATGCTATTTGGCAGTCTTTATTCAGTGAGTTAGGTTTCCGATTTCCAAAAGCAGCCGATTTTTGAGGAATACATTCTGTTATCCAGAATAATTTGAAGCCCAATTTAATATTTGACCTCCCCAAGATTTGTTCATTGTGTGTCTTCATGGGCCCGTCCAGATCATTTGCAGTTTGCGTGGGACAGTGTGTTTGATTTATATCCAATCCCAAGGTAATAAACTTTCTTAAAGGAAATACACAGCCAGTGAAACAAAGTACTTTTTGTTAAATAATTTTAAAGTTAAATAAATATTTTTTAATAACATACAAAGATTTGCTTCCATGACAAACTAAAAAATTATAAACATATAAAATTATAAGTTTTATGGATCAGCTAATTGTCATATTGGTCTTCTTTTAAATAAAGTTAACTTTAATAAATAACTAATATTTTAAAAAAGTTTAATAGGTATGTAATATAGGATGTAGCAGTTTTTCGACCCATAAAAAATTGATTGAGAAATAAAGTTAACAATTGGAGAATACAAAACAATGGTTCAAAAATAAAGAAGGATAATTTGGGACCAGTTCTAGCAAAAGCCATAGAGAATTTCATTACTCCGAAAATTATATTGAATGGTTTTCGTGCTGCCTGTTTGTGCCCATTCAACGCCGATGCAATCAACTACCAAAAATGTTCAAGTCAAATAATACAGAAATTCACAATAATCCATTTCCCGTAGAAGAAACTCCACAAGAAAAAACATTTCAGCAAAATGAAACAAAAATGAAAAACAACTCAACACATTTATCGTTCCCAAATTAAATGAACCTGAAATCTCAACAACAGAAAAAGGCCATTCAGATAACAAGGAAACAGCATGAATAAATGCAATATAGATAAAGATCTACAACCACACTTTGATATGGACAATAATCCACCAGGTAGCGATGTTGCAGTTGTTGAACTCGATTTTAATGTTAACGATACAACTACTTTAGAAAACTTACAACAGAGTCTCCTTGAAAAATCGCCTGAAAAATATATACCAATTAATGGAAAAATTCTCCATTTAAGAAGGCATTGTTTTGGCCAGACAAACCATGTTCTAAAGAAACGAAAAAAAGAGTTGCCTTCTGTTGCAACTTCCGTTTAGTGGAAACAATACCATTTAAAGGAAAAATGGAAAAAAATTCAAAGAACAGGAAAAGCAAGAGGGAAAACGAAAACGAGACGAAAAGAAGAAAAAAAAAACAAATCGGAATTACAAAGAAAATAAATTTAGATTCTGATGAAAAGAAGATTCTGAAAAAAAAAACAAAACGAAATTTTAAGGAAAATTCAGATTTCGAAACATCTCTATCTGATGAGCAATTAAATTTGGAATCTGATAGTGGTGATGACATTCCAGCTATTGTTCCAACATTAAATAAATCTCATTTAAAATAAAGTTATGTTATTGTTATTTATGAAGATCAACACTATCCGGGAAAAAAAAAGAAATAGAAAAAAATCAGGCGTTTGTTAGTGGTATGGTAAACAGCAACATTAATTCGCATAAATAAAGCGGATGTAATATGATATGATCATACTGATATTGTGGAGAAGATCAACGAACCAGCAAATTTAAATAATCGTGGAATGTACAGAGTTCCAGAAATAATAAAGTTTTTCTGTTTTAATTAGATATTTGAATAAATAAATAAGTTAATTTTATTTAAATACCTTTTTTGATATGTCAGGTATTGGGTATTTTTTTGGATTCTGCAAATCTTGCGATGCCAGGTATTGGGGACAAAACATGTAATTAAAAATAATTTTCTTTTGGCAAGTTTTATTTAAATCAAATCTCCTTTCACATGTACAATTAGTAATAAACTTAATCATACATTTTGCTTAACAGGACAAAAAAATCTGAGTAAAATTAAGGTTTTAATATCAGAAAATGAATCTTTCTGGCCTTAGAGTGTCAGGTACTGGTGCCTCTACCTAGAACAGACAGACAATTTATATTTATTGTCAATAACGTTTGAGTTTGTTTAAAATTAAAATTATTTATAATGTTATAACAGTAATATTTATTATCGTTACTTTTTGTATTTATTTTTAATTGATTTGCGGAATTTACAGAATAAGCGGATTTTGTAATTTTGTTTGTGCGGTTGTTTCGAGTAAATGTGTGTATTTTTCGAGTGACTTTTGTTTGAACTGAAAAGTGTGTATGTTTTGTCCTTCTAAGCCTATCTATGACAGTGTTTAGTACGCTACAGGTTAGTTGGAGATTTTGAACGAGAAGCAGAGTCAATTGGTGAGTCGGTTTTAGTTGAGACGATCCGACCAATTTTAGTCTGAGGAATAGACTGTGTTTTGTGTTTCCTTTCTTGTGTCTGAATGACCACAAGTGTAATACTATTTATCAGGAGATGTTGTTTAGTTTTGTCTAGGAGCAATCTCATTTAGTTGTCAGAACAAGAACTGGTTATTTTATATAGCTCACTCAAGAGTCAAGTTTTCAATATTATTAGTATTTTGTCTACCCCTGTATGTGCAGTCTATTGAGTCTGTTGTTTCGAACCATTTTTTAGTCCCTGTTAATGGTAGAGGTGTGAACTTATGAGAGACAAATTAAAAACTTCACTATTTTTTACTAGCTGATTACTAAGCAAAGAGCAAGATATATCAGGTGATAAATGGATTACGGTTGTTTCTTGAAATTGTCATATTTTCTACTATTTCTAAGTCAGATTTTAGTTGTTTTGTGTTGTTTTTGTTCATTTTTTGACAAATGGTGTCTACCCAAGTTTATGTAGGTAATGTTTCTCTTTAAACCAGAAGTTTAGAATTATTTCCTTTAAAAAGATTTTAATCCTTAAAATTTGTTTAGGAAAGAAAAGCCTTTCTTTCTATCCAGCAATAGGATTTGTTTAAACGGCCTCCAATTTAAATAGTTTAGGAATTTTCTTGTGTCTTTTGCACAGGAAATCTCTGCTTGTATTTTTTCTATTTCTTTTTTGGTGTAGTTAGTTTTCCAGTTCCTCAAATAAAGAACCCTGATTCACGACCCAGCACACCAACCAAAACAAGAGTAGCCGTTCCCAAACGCTCCGGTGTATTTATTTGCTTACTCTGTCTTTAGCCCAGTAATTGATCAGTCCCCACTTTCAAACCCCTATAAGTAATTATATATTGTTACAAGTGACACCCACCGTGGTAGGTAAATTAAATTTTTTCAAAATTAATGTTTCAGAAAAATATTTTCAAAATTAGTATAAGCATTTGGTTGTTCTATGAGAAATATTGTTTAAAAATATTGACCGAATATTATCAGATCTTTGGGCTGTGGTTTTTAATTTCGAGAGATACAAGTTTAGTTTTGCTAGTGTTGTGGTCTCATGTAAGAGAGAAAAAAAATTCAAAATTTTAATCTGAGGCTCAAGACCGCGGAAGAGAGGATCAAGTAATTCTGAAATTGTATTTTGGGAATAATTATATTGGTGTTATATGTAAGCGTATTTATATAATGAAATATTTGCCTGTATTGTCTTTAATTTTTCGTATTGTAATAAGGGCCGAAGTGACGGACGAACGGGTCCCAGGAAAAAGTGAAGTGCGGGCCCCGACAAGAAGTGAAGAGCAAAAAAAAATTTAATTTTTATAGAAATAAAATTATCAATAATAAACAATAATTCACATTTTAAATATAAAATTTATTAAATTTCGATTATATTTGTAATAATGAAAATATTTATAATAGAGGTGCTATTCGCATGATTTTACCAAATCATGATCAGTGCACAAAGTTGTTAGGCCAGTCCTGCTTCATTGTAAACCTCATAGCATTTTTTACGCGAGAAAGACAACTAAAGGATATTTCCGCTTCTTCGACTGCCACTGGTAATGTGTAAAATATCCGTAACGTAATAACGATGTTAAGAAATAATGATTCCAATCTGAGATGTTTAATTTTATTAGGTAAATCTATTACAAAAAGTTGAGATTCATCTATATTATACATGTATATCGCTTTCAAATGAAAAATTTCATCTACCAAATCTTTAATGATGTCTTCTTTATAAAACTCTCGCAATATATATACCTATTTATATATATATATATATATATATATATATATATATATATATATATATATATATATATATATATTATACCTATTTTTTAATATTGTCGTCATTTTCATCTCGGAATGTACGTAAAATATTAAATAGTGAATAAATTTCATTTGCCGCATTAAATCCTCTGGTTAAATTGGTTATTATACAATCTACAGCAATATTAAATATTTCCCAGCGAAATATTGCGTCGAGCTTAACATTATCAGTTACTTCACTACTAGACCAGGCAAATGACAAAAAATCTCGCAAGCTCTTGAGCCGTTTTTCTTGATGTAAAATCTTGATTTATTCCATAACTGCTGACAACAATGGAAGACCTTGAATTTCTGATTTTTTGTAAATCTTTTAGGAGCGCTGATATATTTTTAATCTCCATATTCATATTTATCTAACTGAACTACAATATTTGACCCCTGTGATTTATTGCTGTTAAAATTTTAAGCCCAATTGATGACATTAGTACACATTCAATTTGTTAATATATACTACTCTCCAAAATTAACGCCCCACCTCAAATGGGCCATGATTTTGAAATATTTCTTCTGAACCCTTAATTGAATTTCAATGATTTTTTCTACATTGTAGGTATACCTATTTCTAATTAATTACTATAATAATGTTTTTCGAGAAATGTCACCGTTTTGTCTATATACGGGGTTTAAAAATAAAGTTGTGTTTTTTCATCTAATTTTGCAACACTCTGTGGAATGTATTAGAAACAAACGCTACATCTATTTAATATTTCGAGAGAGCTTCATCATTTCTCAATATTTTTGTAAGCAAATCATCTTGATATCATTATTTAAAAATAAAAGTACGTTTAAAGCATTACGTGATTTTCTACTCTCCAAAATTAACGCACCACCTCAACTGTATCATAAATTTTAAGCTATTTTTCTTTAGTATCCTTAATTGGATTTCGATGGTTTTGTTTTTGGTCTTCCAGAACCATTTCTAAGTAAGTACGGTAATAATATTTTCTGGGATCTATCAACGTTTTACCCATATAAGGGGTATAAAAGTAAAGTTGTTTTTTCATCTTATTTTGCAACACCCTGTAAGATTTATTAGAAGCAAACGCTACGTCCATAATATTTCGAAATAGATTAGTTGTTTTAAACATTTTCGTAAAAAAATTATTGATATCTTTATTATCAAAAAAGAAAAGTACGTTCAAAGCATAACGTGATTTTATTGAATTGTGATACTCATTAATGGAAGCAGTTAGATGACTATGAAAAATCAAACAATTTGACAAAACAGATTTAGACTGTCAATATTGTTTACGTTTTAATAAATTATTTTGCTGTTTTACGTGTATAAGTTGACATGGAACCGTATTTTAAGAAATCTGAGCCGAGATAAATGTGTGCAGGTAATTACTTTAGCTGATGTAGGTTAAGTAAGCATGAAATATTCTTGAGGTTATTAGTATCTCATTCTCATTCTACAATATCACAAGTCATTCAACGTTTTCGAGAAACAAACGACAATAGAAACGGCGTAGAAAAGGAAGAGGAAGACTCACAACACCACGTCAAGATCAGTTTATCAGGCTTCGTACTAAAAGAGAACTTTTTGTCAAAATGAGATATTTACAAATACAAGTGGCAGACGCTTATAATATTCAAATTAGTAAAAACATTATACAAAGGTGTATCGCTAAACAAGATCTGTATAGAAATCATCGTAGAAGTAGACTACAATTTGCCAGAGAGCACCTTGACTGGGATGTTGATGAGTCGCAGCACGTGTTGTTTATCGATAAATCGAGGTCGTATTTATATAGCTCAGATAGACGCGTGAGAGTTATTCGACGGCCAAAAGAACACTATGCACAGTGCAACATATGACCTATTAGTTTATTCAATGGAGGATCTGTAATGGATTGGGAAGGAATATCTCTTACATCGCGAACGTTCTGTTGCTTTACGAAGAGGTTCCTTAACAAATGAAATGTATAATACAGACATTTTGTGTAACCATGTAGTTCCTTTGCTCCTTATATAGGAAATAATTTTTTTAATGCATGATAATGATCGACCACATGGTGTACGTGTGCTCCGTGATTATTTGGATGAGGTTGGAATACAAACCATGAACTGACCACCCTGCATCTAAGTCCCATAGAGAATTTGTGGGATATTATTGATCCACCACCTCTTTCTCTTGACGACAAAGAAGTTATGGTGAGAGAAGTTTGGGATGCAATTGATCAAGACCAAATACGCCGCTTGATTTTAAGTAGTGCCTCGTTGCTGTGAAGAAGTAATTAGATGTAGAGGTGGAAATACTCGTTATTAGCTATTTTTAGGAGAGGAAATTGTTAAAGATTGTTAAGGTTATATTTTCTTAGCCTTTAGTTGTATTAAATGTCTATAAAATTTATGTAAGAGTGTTTTATTTACCTTAAATGTTAATAAAAACTTGTTACATTCAAAGTTCTGTATAATCTTTAATAATAAAGTTATCGAAATTACCTGTTTACGAAAATATTGACAAAGGATAAAACTATCTTAAAATATTAATAAGATGTGTCGTTTCTTTCTAATAAATTCCACAGGGTGTTGTAAAATACGATGAAAAAACACCAGAATATTTTCACACCCCGTATACGGGTAAAACGTTGATATTTTTTAGAAAACATTAACACGGTGATTTACTAGAAATAGACCTATAATATAAGAAAAAAATCATCATAATCCAATTATTCGTTCAGAAGAAAAATAGCTTCAAACTTTTAAGGTGGTGCGTTAATTTCGGCAGTAGTGTATTTTTTTATTTGGTTTAAATTTATTTTTAATTTCGCTATTATATTTAGAATTAGTGTAATGTTAATTTAGAATTTCTTCTACAGCTTTATTAATTCTAGGTAATTTCTGTGTTCAGTAAAAATCAGTCCTTTGGTCTGGTTGATGTAGGGGGCCCTTTAAACCCCGGGTTCCGCTAAAATTTACCGGCTATACTGCCCTCTCGGCGGGCCTGATTGCAATCCAGAATATATTTGTTGGAGTTCTAGTAATTATAAACATTTATTTTACTTTGTTACTTTGTTGTACCTTGTTATAATATCTCACACATTTCGTATAGACTTGAGTCATATTTCAAAGGGGTTTTCAGTAAAAATATGTGTTAGCAGTTGTTGATATATTTTATCATCCTAGTAGCGAGTTGTGTTAAGGCGAAGACTTTTTTGAATACGTTCAAACGCGTTCGTAGTTATGCTTTCCGTATTTAATTGGATCATAATAAAATATTTAAGAAAAACGTTCAAGACAAGTTGTGGTTTTCGAACGAAACATTTAACTAAGAATTGAACTAATAGAAAAAAAACTTGATTCCTTGTATTTGGTCTTTCAGATGTTATTGTGGAACAATTGTTTGACCGTGAAGAGATAATTTGGTGTGCTATATCTGAACATAGAATTATTGATACTTATTTTGTTGAGTATAAGACTCTTATGTGTTTACTTTCAACCAAGAGAACACTATTACATACGCCTTTCGCAAGAGTTTTACTAAACTGTGTTAACCCATGCTATCTCATCTTGGCAACAATTGGTGCCACCCTAGACTTTCCCTAATATACTCATACTCATTCTCAATTTAATTCTTTCTTATTACTTTTCTCGTCCATCTAAGCATTCTTATTTTCGCTACATGCATTCGTTGTTCTTCTTTCTTTTTAAATGTCCACCATTCTATTAGATACATCATAGCTAGTCTTATGGCTGTTTTATATAATTTTTCCTTCAGCTTTATTGAATATTTTCTATCTCGCTTTCTTCCACTTTATCCACTTAACCCTAATTCTACTGCATGCATCTTTATCTATGCCCCATAAATATGTAATACCGGTCCTAGATACATAAAACTATTACTTTTCAAAATCATTTCATCATCCAAATATATCATTATATTTGTACTAACTCCATCTTTAAATGAACAATCCAAATACTCTGTTTTTGTCCTACTAAGTTTTAAACCTTTTTCCTCAAGAGCTTGTCTTCACTGTTCCAGTTTTTGTTCTAAGTCGCTTTCACTATTTTCTACAACCTCTACATTATCAGCATACATTAAGCACTACAAAATATTACCCTGTAGTTTCTCTGTTATTTGATCCAGAACTAATTAAAATAAAATAAAGACTAAATATCGAGCCTTGATGCAATCCTACTTTCACATGAAATTTATCAGTCTCTTCCACACTTGTCCTAATACTAGTTGTTACTCCCTCATTCATGTCTCTCAAAATCTGTACATATTAACCGGGGACTCCTTTCTTATTGAGTGCCCACTATAGAATCTCCCTAGGAACTCTATCATATACTTGCTAAAGATCAATGAATACCATATGAGCATTTGTTTCTTTATTCCTGTATTCTGCCATCAACTACCTTATAATGAAAATTGCGTCTGTTGTTGATTTGCCTTGCATAAAGCCAAACTGATTATCGAATATTTCGGTGTCTTCTCGTATTTGTCTATCAATTACTCTTTCCCATATTTTCGTGGTGTTACTAAGTAGTTTTATGGATCTGTAGTTTCCTCATTGTTGTACATCTTCTTTGTTTTTGTAGACAGGTACTAATACACTGCTTCTCCATTCGCCTGGCAGTTCTCCAACTTTTATAATTCTATTAAATAGACCTGTTGATCAATTTGTCCCTGTCTTTCCTAATGCTTTTCACACTTCCCCAGCAATATCATCTGGTCCAACTGCTTTTCGGTCCCTTATTTTTTTAATTGCTTGAGTCACTTCTTCGTTTGTTATTTTCGTCACCATTGTTGTTATTGTCTCCTTTAACTTAACTGGTTGTCAAATTCTTTATTTAATCACCTGTCAATTTTTTCATCTCTTATTGACATCCTTTTCGTGAAGTAATAGTTTACTATTATACGCTTTTGCTTTAGCTTTTGCTACTGCCACTTTTGCTTCCTTTTTGGCGACTTTACAGTTTTGAAGATCTGTATCGGTCCTATTTAATTGCCTCTGTTTATATATTCTTCTCTCTTTATTTTTTTTTAACATCGTTAGATCACCACCAGGTCTCCTTATTCTCAAACTTCGTTCCTGAAGTATTTTCAATAGCAGTATCTCTAATGATACTGACCATCTTCTACGAAACTGTATTGGGACTTCTTATCATGTTCCAATACATGTTCCCACTATTTTTGCCCTGATTAGATATTCTTTTTCATCTTTTAACATCCACCATTTGATTTTTTGTGGTTCTCTTTCTATGTCTCCTAATTGATTACAGAAAGCTTTTTTTTATTCTCACCCAACCCTGTTTAAGAAGAATCCTTTTTGTTCTTTCCACCTTGTCCCTTGAATAGAAGCAATTTGTACTCTCCTTCTTTTAAGCGCATCTACCAACTTCATACTTTTATCTGTAAGAATTCCAAGATGCCAAGACCCTATCCCAATTTTTCTAACCTGTAAAAAACCCTCCGATTCGTTAAAATTCCGTTTATACTATTTTACGTCGGTTCTTATTAGTTAGAATAATTTTATTTTGAAGCATGCATTTTTTTCTTTGTCTGTATTTTCTTCTAAAGAAAGAAAACATTGGTAATCTAAAAATTTATACATCTTCATTTCTAGAAATAAAGTTAAGCTTTATTTTTTTTCCAGAAACTACTCAATAGCAGAATAAAGGAATTTCACCTTTTTAACAGCCCTGCATTTGTGGACCTGCTGTTAAAATTATGTAAACAATTTCTTAAACCAAAATTATATGAAAGGGTAAGTAGTTAGAGTTTAAAGTTATAAAAAATTGTACATCTAAATGTGTAAATGTTTTTGACACTTTGATATTGCATTTGGAATCTATGTTTATTCGCCTTTTACTAATGATTTTTTATTATTCTATTATTATTCTATGATTTTGCAAGACCTAGTTCCTGGTTTCTAATCATTGAGTCTGTTCTAGGTAGATCTTAGGGGACTTAATTAAGAGACAGTTTTTTATTCTAATTGCATCACATTTTGAGTCTCTTTGAATTATCTTGACATGAGTTTGGATTATAAAGAAGGAAAGTTATCACATTATTCGATAATTCTCGGACTTAAATTGTGGGTCATTATCGACATTCAAACGTCACCGATAAAAAGTAAGCTCGATCAGACTGTTTGTTTATTTATGAGGTTACACTCTGACTTTAAAGACGGTTGAAGACACAAATAATTTTTAACGCCTTGGTGTCCCAAATTCAGCAGATGTTTTAAAAAACAGAAAGAAAAGAAAAACTCGTTTCGGCTGATAATAAATTAAAGGTGTATAAAATAACAGACGAGTAGACAATATCAGTAATGCATTTACCATTAACATGATGATTTGTCAATGAGAAAGATACGTTCAAAATGGGTACCGTAGCGTGTATACTCACCGTCGATCAAAAACAACTACCCGTCGGTTTAGCGTGTTTTTTCAACTATTTAAGTGCAATAGACATCAACGATATGTTTCTATGATGGAACATAGATCCACGACTCCACCGTAGATGTATATGTTAAGATCTCTTGCATTGTTCACTAAAAGACACGCTATTATACTTACTTGATGTAAGACAGAGACACAACGAAAAAAGAGATTGTGTCACTTAGCTCTATAGACTGCTTAGTCTATGTTAATATATACGTGTATAGACTCCACTGAAAATACAAATTGGTAGTTAAGGTAATGGAAAGTAACAGATAAAATCCGTCCAGAGCCCGTTTTAGCTTCCGTATTCTTAGATGAAAAATATTTTATGAAATTTTTTTATGCCTTTCTTATGGCAGAAATATCTTAAAAAATAATAACAGTGAAATTTGTACACCCCATAAAAAATTTATGTTGGTTTGGATACCTTAAACGCCCCAAAATGTTTGTATACGTTCCAATTAAATTATTATTGTGGTACCCTAGTTAAACACAATGTTTTTAAAACTTTTTTACTTCTTAGTACTTTTTCGATAAGCCAGTTTTTATCGAGATGCGGCTTCTTTTTTAATGTGTTTCAAAATTTCTGAGTGCCTAATAAAATGTAAAATATAAATAAATTTTCATATTATTACCAGGTCTCTATAATCTTACTTAACCATTTACAAAAATATGGTGAATTTTGCAAATGTTTAAAATAACCTCCATTTTCTTAAATACACGTTCTACGTCGTTTTAAAAAAAAAATCGAATATTTGAATATTTATTTTTGAAAGTCATGGGCTTCTGACGATATGCTTCCATGATTCTATTTCTAAGTTCTGGTTCCATGATTTACTATGGAATCACTAACAGTAGAATTTTACTATCATCATGGCATGCGGTTGTCTTTTTAAAGACGAATTACATGATATGATTTTTTTTCTGACGGATATTCTCAAGTTAAAGTTGATTTCCTGTAATCGAATGAACTATCTTACAATAAAGTCTTCCTAGGAACGCAACTCAGCAATATTGACAATATCATTTTAATGTCGTCCACTTTAAAATGTATAATATATGTCTGAATTGTCAATATAAATGCGCCAGATAAAATAAAATTATTAAAAGAATTTTTCATCAAGTACCTAAAAAAAAATTTGTTTAATTTATTATTTTGTATTTTGAAAACGATTAAAATCAACAAATTCCAATATATTGGAAAAGAATAGATTTTTATTTTGTAATTTCAAATGGTTATAACTTTTTTATGTGCACATTTGTACTAAGGTAAGTTAGATTCAATTGAACTATTTTTAATCTTAAAATACGTGATTTAATTTATGACCTACCTTTCTGTTACACCCTGTATATAATTATATATATATATATATATATATATATATATATATATATATATATATATATATATATATATATATATATATATATATATATATATATATATATATATATATATATATTATATAAGTTTTTTCTTATTTTGGGCGGTAATGTGAATTTTACTAATTTCAAAATCGTTAAGTAAAATGATCCTCGCTTCTTCTTTAATTGTCGTGCTTATTTAGAACCTTCCGAAACATATCTATTGTTTTCTAATGCATATCATCGAAGTTCAAAAACAAGGCATGGTTGTTCATATTAAAGTCAGTAGCACTTTTGGTTCTATTGCTATAAATCTTCAAGTTCCCTCGGTGGTTCACCGATTGTAAACACGCCTTATAGAGGCTAATAAAGGATGCACACGGAGAGGTGGAAAAGCTTGCAAAAGTAAACCGACTCCAAAAATCACGTTAGTTAATATTTTCGGGAAACATACGATGCATAGATGCACGAAACATAAATGCACCTACCTATTGTCATTTAGGAAGTCAACCGATTTAGTGATTGATTTTTGATGACTTGGCCGGAATAATATAGAAAACTTGATACTCAAAGTTATTTCCAAACCGTCTTGGATGAACAGTGATTACTGCTGCGTACTGTATTTCCCCTAATCTTGTCTTACAACATAATAATAGGCACGATATCACTTGATCATTCCATTACCCGGGATTTTCTGCACGAATACTAAATTCAACTTATGCAATTACCAGCCACAATTACCGTTGGAGGAAGGCATACACGTTATTAAATCATAAATAAACCATTTTTATTTTTATATTTCCTCTGAATTGACATTTTTTATAGACTCATTAAGACGATTTAGGCAATTATTGAGGTTCATTTATATTTATATTGACACATTTATATTTCAATAATAATAATACATAATACTATGATAAAAAATATACAAGCAAAACGGCTTTTTAAAAAAGTTGTTTAACCCAAATAGATGCATTTATAAATAATTAAAGTCGCTAGAATTTATTTGCGAAGCATGTTTCTCAAAAAAGTGTTACGACTTGAAAAAAGATACACTCATTTAGTGGACATCTTTATTTCTGTTTTAGTATCTTTCTTTTATTTATTTTCGTTTCACCAGTTTCTAGATCTCTTAATACAAATAATGTAAAAATTAATGTTTTAGATCCGGGTACACAAATCTACCGATACACTGTTGGACTACATTCCGGCTGAAGTATTACCCAACGATTATGGTGGTAAAGAAAAATCTATTGAGGAACTACAGAGTATGTGTATATTTTATACTATATTTCTTCTAAAAAGTAATAAATATAAAAATTGTGTTAAAGTATTAATTTTCTTTTGAGGAAATGTAACACCATATGTTACAGATTACTTAATATATCTGATAATTTATCAACCATTTAAGCTCAAAAATTTTTGCACGAAATACCATAACCATTTGCATATAATACATTTAATTACCCTTTGTAAAGATCACGACTTTACATAACAAGGTATTTACTAAATAACACATTACACGAAAAACTACAAGGCTGGTACAAGGCTGCAGAATAATTCTGGAACGGGTATCATGAATAAGTCCATTGGCTACAGTACTATACTAACATATATAAACATTTTATTTATATTTTATTATTAATTTTTTTCTATATTTTAAAAAAAATTAATAAACTTTTATGTTTGCTTTGATGCACCTTGGTGGCCCAGGCATATGGATGTGCCTGGGCTTGCTTCTGATAAGGTGGTCATGACCACATTGATTTGCAAAGAGACTTAGTAGTGCAGAAGCGGTCCCTTAAAGCCATTATCCTTATGCGAAGATCTTGACGCTCTGTTGTTCTTCGACGCCACCTTGTGCCCCTCGAACTTCGTGATCGACCTTTTTGACACCATGACCGAAATATTAACACAGTGTCTAAACTTCTGTAAACCATATTCACAATTTCCCAAAAAGAAAGTCTGGTTTCTCTTAGACCAACTATTTGCTCCCTATCAAATTTTTTCAGTTGATGGAAATTTACTTCATGCTCTTTGTACTCTAGGCATTGTAAATGACCAAAAACGACACACCGCTAAATTTTGATCGGTAATAAACGTAAATTTTAAAATTTTTAGTGGTTAGCAAATTTAAAAAATTCGCTGAAATTCTATTCGTTATCATTTATTGCTTTTGACAAGATAAGCCTGTACACCAAATTTTATTAAAATAAAATAACTTATAATGGGAGTAGATAAGGAAGCGGGGTCCTGAATCACTTTGGTAACCTGTCCATCAGGGTCTCCGATGCGAAGGTATCGATGCCATGATTTGACCTTGGGGGTGTACAAGAAGTACAAGAAGTGATCGACAATGACCAGAGGGTTGTAAGAACTGGTCGCTTATCGCTTGATCTCTTCTTCTTCTCTCCCGAAGAAGTGATCGACAATGACCAGAGGGTCGTAAGAACTAGTCGCTTATCTCTAGATCTCTTCTTCTCAGCCGAAGAATTGTCACCTACGTTACCTGTATGTTTTTACACTTGTCTCTTCTTTGTCTTACCTGTCCTGAAGAAGTAAAAGAATCGGTCGACAATGACCAGAGGGGGTGTCTTTGAGTGGACCACCTTGTATGTCGAGTGCAAAACTCATCACTTATCGCTTCATCTCCTCTTCTTTTCGTTAAATTTGTACAGGGTGATCGAAAAAATAAATTTTGTATTGAGACTTGGAAATATTTTAGGTGTTGTTGCGTCAAAATTTTTTTTTTGTGTACGATGCTTAGATATATCTGTATAGCCTGCCTAGCCTAGCCTGCCTAGTCTTATCTTTACTTTTGAAACTTGTAGGAAAAGGAAAAATAACTATGTATCACATAAATGCTTTATTGTGTATATATATATTTTAATGATATATGTGGGTAGATGTAAATAAAACAATATTGGATTGATACTATAAATTTTATTTGTTTTGAAACAAGTTATTTATCTGATTAAAAATATACACTCTACTGTTATAATGTATATTTTTCCTAACCTGTCGATAATAGTCCCTCGTCACAGAATCCATGTAACTCGCTCTCACCAAGTTATCATGATGTGAAGAATGACCCCGTAATATTTGGGAATCGTACCGGTCCTTGTACCTGACCACTTCATTGGATACGATTCCATCCCTGATCTTCTGGAGGGATTCGCGGTTCTTTGGAATTACATGGTCTAAAGGCTGAAACATAAAAATAATTAATTAAGAAATATTTGTTTTACAAATACTACTACCTTTGTGTGTTATGATTTAGGCATGGTTTCGAAACAATACAAGTCAGGTAATATGGCTCCATGCATCTCTAAAGAAGTTTGACAAAAACAAAAGAATTTTTTACAGTTTTCACACCATAACGTTCCATACATTTTGATGATAGAAGTAGTAGGTTGGGTGTATGGTATTATTTTTCTTCTTGTATTCGATTGTAATTTTATAAATCTTTTTTGGTCGGTAAAAACTTTTTCCCATGACAATTTACTTTTCTAAAGAAAAAAAACAGCTTTAATTACCGATATATTTTTTAAGTTATATGTGAAATAACTTACCACACCATAGAGGACCCATTTTAATTTGTAGATTAATCGGTTAAAGAAAACCTGATGTACAAAAATAGAAAGATAATTTAAAAAACAAACTTTTATTTATTACCAAAATAATAAATAAAGAATAAGGAACTTTTTTACTATCAAACGTATTTAAGAATTATTTATCATTGAAACCCCATGGTAAAGTGTCAGTGCTTAAAAAATTAACCATTCTTTTATCATCATATGGACTAAGTGCAACTTTTCTTTGAGTTATTGTATAGACGTCATGTTTTTTGGAGACAATAGAATTTTGGGAAACCTCTACAATTGTTTTTTTAAATAAACTTTTATAATAATCTTCATAAGTTAGTTCCTTTAAAGCTGATTTCTTAATTCCTTTTGCTTTTTTAATTTCCTGATCCTGATTTAAAGTTTTTATCGTGTACATTTTTGAGCGCAATCCTATAAAATGTGTCATAATTTGACCTTTGTTTTCATCTTTCATCAAGCCCAATACTTTTTTATTCCTTAAGGGAATGTTATAGACATTATTTTCAGTGTACTCTGATGTGTCAAACTTATGAATATCCTCTTTAATATGAGCATATATATCATCAACAAAAAACTGATATATTAAACTATCTGTGTCCGTGTATAATAACTTGGCTTTATCTTGAAATTTTTTTTTAATATAATTATAATGGAAGTCATACAAAATTGTTTTCGAAATATCTAAAATACACATCCCAATGTAAATAGGTTTGTTAAAATTAATTTTCTGTTTTTGCATTTCAATTATTACCATATTTTCATCAAATATGGTACAACTATGAAAATTCGGTTGGGAAATGTAATAGTTAGCACCGTATGTACCACCCAGTTTGTTTACAATTTTTATATCCTTATATTTACGTACATTCTCTATACTTTTGCCATACGGAGCGTTTATAAAAAGTTTGAATAAATTTTTTTCAAATTCATTTTTGCTCTCCTTTCTCAATTCAATGTTTAAGTCAATATATTTCTTTAACCAAGGTGATTGTTTAAATTTTAGGCATCGATGAATCTTAGCAAGCTTCAGTCCCAAGCTAATAACTTGTTTTAAATACATATAATGAATAACATACTTCTTTTTATCATACAATGTCGTTAAGAGTTTTTTAATGGTAGAATTAGAAGTTGGTGGAGTTATGTGTTCTGGACACAATGGCAAATCTTTGTGTGAATTAAAAAGTTCTTTTGGATACTCAAGGTCCACTTCCAGCATGTATCCGTATTCACTATCATTGGGACAATTTAATATATTGTAATTGTAAATATCATTTAAGGGTATCCATTCAAATCCTCCATAAGGAAGGAAATAACTCATAGCTGAACCATATAGATTGTTCACATCAAAGTACATTGTATAAGAGGTCTCTTTACCAGGATTATATTTATCACCCATGTACTTATTGTTCGCTTCTGCATATCTGTTACTACATTGTGACACTCCTCCTCGTTTTGCTTTTTCAAAGAACAAAACCATTTCGATATCTGTTAAAAGCTCTAATTCTACATTTGTTACTTTTAACATGGCATCAAATGCTAACCCTGGTAAAGTAAAATAATGCAAACTATCTAAACCGTATGTTTTTAAACACATCAGTCTAAAGTTTTCAAAAATATCACTTAAAAGTAATACGTCAGTTTTTAAATATAATTCCGCGTACTCTTGCAAGTTTTTTATCTCAAACGTGTTCCAAACAGTGCATGCGTGTTGATAATCCTCATGAGTTATTCCTTCATTATTAATTTTACTAAAGAAACTATCAATAGGTGGCAAGCAAGTATCTTGCAACTTTTCCCAATTATCGAGGTATTCATATGGGAAAACACCTTTTCGTTTAACTAAATTAAATTTAAAATCATCTTCAAAGTACCTTCTCGTTATTTGTTTTTGATCATCATCTAGATTACAGGAAAGTTTATCTAATGAATCAGACATAAATCGAAACGAATCTATAAACCTAAAATTAATATTTGTATTTTGAATGTATTTGGTAAATGATATATACCTCTCTTTGTTTAGAGGAAGTAGTGATATATTACCTTTAACGTTATTATTAAGGCTTTTAATTAAAAAATGTGCGTCATAGCCAGAGAGATTATGAAATGCAATCGGAATTGTATGTGTATTTTGATAATTAGCATTACAAGATCTATGAGCAGCTCCTCGAAATTTTCCTGTAATATGACAATGATCTCTAACTTTATCCAATGGATCGACTATAGGTTTAGTGCAAATATGACAAACAAAACTCAAATTAAAATCATGTCTTTCTTTATCAGTTAATGGACCTAACTTGTTGAATTTTTGCAATAAATTTTCTCTAGTTATTCTCTTTGCTATCTTTTCAAGTTCTCTTACAAACCACACAAGACAGTCGTGACCGGTAAATGATTTATAGTATGATAAGGAATCATTATAAGAAGATTTAAAATAATAAGCTATACTAAAAGCTTCATGCTTTTGAGACAAATAAGTTTTTATATTAGGATCATTGTTATTGTCAATGCATTTTATAAGAATACTTTCTAGATCAGCATAAATAACAAAAGGAACAAGTTCTTTATGTTTAAAATTTTTAAATTTCATAATATTATTCTTTTCTGTTGGTAAAACCATCTTAACTGAATTTGAATTAATACAGTCCTCTAAATGATTTTGTAAGAGTGCATCATTACTAAAATGATTAAAACATCTTTCACAAAACCATTTTTTGTTTCTAACATTTTTAACTTGTTGATTTACTAATCTTGAAAAATTTTTAATATAAGCAAAATGAAATAGATCTTTTCTACACAAAGGACCATCATCCTCATCACTACTATTATTATTTGTACTATTATCTTGAGAATGAATTAAAAGTAAATTAATACGAGGAGAAAAACTAGTCTTACTTAATAGCAAAGGTAAAATTTCCTTTCCTGTTCCTTTTGTTGTAAAAACATTTATTGAAAGTTTATTTAAATTTTCAAATTTAGGGATATCTTTTATGTCAATGGGAAAACTGATATTATGATACTTTAATATCTTACTAAAATGAGGATAAGATGAGGTTCGTGTAACATTGATTTTAGCAGGATGTAACGCTGCAACAATTGACCAGAGAAAACAATAAGGATCAGAATTTTTAATGTTAATTACACTCTTTGTATTGCTTATATATTTAGGTAATTTAACATAGGTGGAAATACCACTCAGTATTGGATTATACCTATTTATATTAACTTTTAAATGTAGAATCTGTGATAGTGCCCAACCACTATCTCTTTCTTGAAATTCCTCAAATTTTTTTAAAATCACATTAATACAATTAATTTTATACCAATCCTTGAGGTCTGTATTTTGGTCAATTGTTACATTTTTGGTTGAAAAATGTTTAATAGAGGTTTCACCATTTTGTGGTTTGATAAAAACACCATATAAAATCAAATTAACTTTTAAAAGACACGACAACAAACTTTTTCTAATTTGAATTGAAAAACTCCTAAAAGCTTTTTCCAAAAATATTTTGGGTTCTTTATATTTTAAATTGACTATTAGCCCTGTTTTTATTCTACTATTAAAACAAGATTCCACATCCTGCCACAATAAACACCTTTTAAGAGTTTTTCTAGCATTTAGTCTGTTCTTAAAGTTTTCAAGATATGTTTTAAGAATAGTTAAATTTGCTTCTATACAGTGAAAATTTTTAACACAAGAAACCCTATTCTTTAAACATTTATTCAAAATAAAAATTTGTTTTTTCAAATATCTTATTACGTTTCGTAAATCAGATTTTCTCTTAATTAATCTACTTACCGATTCCATCTTCTCTACAATCTGGTTGGAAAGTTCATCGACTACTTGCTGACTCATTTTTTTTACTAGTAACTGGTTCAACTTAACTTGGTAACTTTCGAATGCACAAATAAAACCCAAATATTAGGATGCTCTCCAATTTATACTTATCCAGTAAAAAAAAAATCAATTGACGTATTTCTGTAACTTGTTATTCAACGTGATTATATTTTAGGATCAAAAAGTTTAAATTTATCAATAATTCTGCAAACTAGTTGTTATTAAACGTGATTGTATTTTTAGAGGTCAGAAAGATCAAATCTGATGCAGATAAGTTGTTATTCAATGTGACTGCATTTTTATGGGTCAAAAGATTAAATCTGACGCAAATAAGATGTTGTTCAACGTGACTGCATTTTTATGGGTCAAAAGGGTTAACTCTGATGTAAATAAGTTATTTGCAATGTTTTAAAATTACAAAGTCAGTTTAATGTTAAATTGTTTTTTTTCTCAGTTTCTTGTTATAAATACAGACAGTCGTTTAAGACTAATCCAATTGTAAGTAGCAAGCAGTGAACAAACAACATCAAGAATGGCAACAGTACCCTGTCAGTTGGTAATTTTAACTGAAGATCCGGTTCATTTTCCTATTGAAACGGCTTTCCTTATTATAAAGGAATTGTTTGTGTAAGTATTGAGTTTATTATTTATACACTTTTTTCCTTGTTTATTTCACCATATTTGCATTTGATTTTATTGTTTATCTAAATATTTATAATAATTTTATTTTATTTTGTTTTACCTCTTGATATTTTACTAATTTATCTAATTTCTTTTTTCTATATTCTATCTATGTATTTTTTATTCTAATGATCGTATTTTAATAACATTTTTATTTATGATTGTTTAATTTCGTTAAATTTTAGATATGGTGTCAAAGAGGTGTCTCTTAAGGGAAGTAAAATATTTGTGAGTCTCAGCTATACACCCAATAGCAAAAGTCTTAAAAAGAAATTTGGGAATCTTCCGGTTCGGTATATGAGGACCAAAGTAAAGACAGAGCAAGAATTCCAAATTTTAGAGAATGTCGTAAAACGATACAGATTTAACTTGTTGGACGATGAATTGGAAGAGTTTGAGCGACATCAACAAGTCCAAAAGCAACTTGGGTTGAAGAGACCACTATACATACAAGAGGCACCGGATGAGGCTCTTGCCTCAACATCAAGCAAGAAGCAAAGAACGGTTCCTCCAAGTACAATAGTACATATAGAAGAAGAATGTGATGAGAATGATCTGAATATAGATCATTTTCTAAGTCAAAGGACATAATAAACAAGTAAGTGCTTTCTGCTTCCCACTAGAAAAAAGGTAACTAGTATATATTTTATTTCAGATATGTGTTGGTATTGGAATGAAGATTGAGCGAGAGGAAAATATTTTTGTATGTATATCTGTGTATATATTTTTATAGATTATAATAAAATACTTTTTAATAATATCTCTTTATTTATTTATTACTTACAACTTTTATTCTAATAAAAAATATTGATCAATTTTTTTTCTATATCGACCATTCTTTATTTCACTGTCTTTAAAAATTGATAAGAATCCATAATTCTCTTTCCAGCATATCGAACATATTTTTTTTAAATCTTCAAAAGTCATATCTGTTCCGACGTGGTCATTGTAAATGTGTTTTAGGTTTAAATCGTCTTGTTTGAATACAATTAAAATATTTGCATTGTCTCTTATAAGGTGTTTAGGTATTTTTGCATAACTCTGACTCAAATAAAATGGATCCACCTGAGAATGTCGAGACATGCTAAAGTATTCTCGAATAACATCTTGGTTGTCACAAGCAACATCATCAAAGATAAAAATTGAATTGGGCTTCGCTTCAGATGGGTGCATTATATCCGTACTTCCACTGTAAGTATAATATCCTATTCCTTTAATTGGTTCTAGCAAAGTTTCTAAATATTTGTACTTTGGTTGCATTAATGATTTTGAGTAAATATACACATTTTCAAATTTTAATCCATTAGCATGTTCCAATAGACTTATCATCACATTGGTCTTACCACAATTTGAAGGGCCAACTATAAGACATCGAATAGTTGAAGGGAACAAAACTCCATGCTTTTTAAACTTATTCTCAATTGGTTCCAATAAATTATTCTCCACATCAAGCGTAGTCTTTTGTTTTACAAGCTTCATGTCTGGTATCAATTTAAAAATAAATGTCTTGTGTGTATCTATTAATAAAAGACTATTTTTAATTTTTATTTTTTTATTGTCAACACTTTCTACAATATTTATACCAATAATGAATATTAAATACATTGTTTAGAGCACATTGTAAATTTTCATTGTTATGTTGAAAACATGGATGTGATTTAAAAATATGATTCATAGTCTCATCGGAAAGTATATTAGGTTCATCTTCTACACAATCAATGCGATTTTCCATGAATTTTTCCAAATATTTTTTTGTTTCATGATTTCTTACCAATATTGTTTCGTCTAATACGTTGTCGTGTAAAAATTTTGAAATTTCTTCATATTTTAGATGAGTATCACAAAAATGCCAAGATTGCCAATTTAAACCATGGTTTTGAACACATTGTTGTTCGATACATTTTATATATGACTTATTTATCATTGCTTCTGTTACTGGTAAAACAACCATTCTGTGTATAATGTTTTCGGTAGTAGGATCTAAAATAGCAATTTCCCTACAAAGAAATACATCTTCCCCAGGAAAAGAGAAACCTTGGATATCCACAATGAACATGTTTTCACTCTCTCGATATTCTCTAACAACAAACAAAATCTTGCAAGTGGAACGTCTTTTACATATTTTTCTATCCCCTCTTTATTATATTGCGTCACTTTTATCTATCCATGAGTTGTGAGAACTATCAAAACCTAACCACTTGACAAAAATTTTATTTTTCTTTCTCTTTAATACCTTTTCAACTAAATAACTGTATTTATGTTTAACTTTTTGTAACTGGTCCTTATAAAATCCCCCAAGAATTTCTTCACCTTTATAGTCTTTTAAATAATATGTAATAGGGTTTCCCAGTTTTATTTTATAAACAGTGAAAATTTCATTAGACCAATTTGGATTGTATTTTTTGTCAAAAACTCCTCGATGTTTTGAAATGCGTACATGATCACCAATATGAAATTTTTGACTTTCCAAATCGACAATTTTAATGTGATTGTATACAGTGTTTAACAATAGTTTTTCATGCTTCTTCTTAACATCCACTGGTTTCATTCCTATTGTTCTGTGAACTTTATTGTTGTATTCAATAACAACTTGTTGTAAATTATCAATCCATTTGTAGGTACCGTTGAAACTAAACTGTTTCCAAATCATTGATTTAATCGTGCGAATAACTCGCTCAGCAATCGCAGCCTTTTTTTCACTGTATACATTGTAATGATTAATATTATATTTTTTCATCAATTTTTTCATATGTGGATTAAAAAATTCAGTTCCCATATCTGTTTGACGATTATTTGGTTTTTGCTGTTTAAACACATACTCCATACATTTGGCTACTTCAACACCTGATTTATTTTTTAGTGGTAAAGCCCATAAAAATTTTGAAAAACAATTTATTACAACCAAAATATATTTGAAATTTCTGTTTGTATTTGAATATTTTTGCATATCAATCAAGTCGGCTTGGAACAAATCATTAAGAGATTTTATAATAATTCTTCGTCTTTTAAAGTTAATTCTTGCAGGTTTGTGTAACTCATTAACGATATCTCTTTTAACAGACATGATATTTATTCTATAATGTTTGCCTCTTTTAGTTCTTCAATAATTGAATTTATTTCATTTGTATGTCCTGTATGGCCAGCTAGCTGTGAAGATAGTAATAAACGTAATCGCTCTACAAGTTCATTTGGATCATCCCAGTGGACGTAATCGATTTTATTGTTGTTTACTTCCATAACCAATCCTTTACCTTCTGTTATTGGTGCAATTATTTTTTTATATTTTTCTAATCTACTACCATCTATCTGTTTACTTGATCTGTAATGCCTTCTGTGAGCATTAGTCGCTACAACTATCTTTTTATAGTTATTCTCATCTTCATCTGTAAAACTAGCTGGATATTTCTTAAACAAAAGCTCATATAAACCTGGTGTTCCCCTGTACCTTTTCTTTTTTAAAAGAATATCAGCACCATCTAAATCTATTTCAGAATTCCCAATCAGTAGCTTTTCAGATGTTTCATCAAATCGAATTCCATATTTATGATCAAATTCTTTGTTTAGAACATCAGCGTGCATATTTGTAATATATTTCCTAGGCAATGGATCATATTGATCCCAGTAGTCTACACGCGCCTGGTTAGCAATATCTTCAAATCGATTTTCAGAGTGTTTATCATTTTTAATCTGTTCTTTTATATCATCCACTTCAATGTTGTCCAATATCGATTGTTTGATTTCACTTGTTTCAAAGTCAGTAGTTTCATTATCGTCATCATTGTTTTTAATGTACCTTAAAGGTTCATCGTTTTTTGTTTCATTTTCTGGACTGGAATTTTGTGAACTATTTAACTTGTTCTCGATATTTTTCAAGTGTTTTGTAATTGGATTAAATAAATCTTCTTGGATTATTTGTCCTTGTTTTAATTGTCTTAATTTACTTTGGATGTTTCTCCGTTTAGTTATAAGTTGTCTTTTCAAATCTTTATTCATCGTAAAATGTAGGTATTCGCTTAACTTCTGAACAGCTCTGGATCAGGTCCCGAACAGGTCCTGATCAGCTTTGAACAGGTCTTGAACAGGTCTTGAACAGCTTTGAACAGGTCTTGAACAGGTCTTGAACAGGTCTCGAACAGGTCTTGAACAGCTTTGAACAGGTCTCGAACAGGTGTTGAACAGGTCTTGAACAGCTTTGAACAGGTCTTGAACAGGTCTTGAACAGCTTTGAACAGGTCTTGAACAGCTTTGAACAGGTCTTGAACAGGTCTTGAACAGGTCTTGAACAGGTCTTGAACAGGTCTTGAACAGGTCTTGAACAGCTTTGAACAGGTCTTGAACAGGTCTTGAACAGGTCTCGAACAGGTCTTGAACAGGTCTTGAACAGCTTTGAACAGGTCTTGAACAGGTCTTGAACAGGTCTTGAACAGGTCTTGAACAGGTCTTGAACAGCTTTGAACAGGTCTTGAACAGGTCTTGAACAGGTCTCGAACAGGTCTTGAACAGGTCTTGAACAGCTTTGAACAGGTCTTGAACAGCTTTGAACAGGTCTTGAACAGGTCTTGAACAGGTCTTGAACAGGTCTTGAACAGGTCTCGAACAGGTCTCGAACAGCTTTGAACAGGTCTTGAACAGGTCTTGAACAGCTTTGAACAGGTCTTGAACAGGTCTTGAACAGGTCTTGAACAGCTTTGAACAGGTCTTGAACAGGTCTTGAACAGCTTTCAGATTTGGTACTAGTCTAGCCCCCAATTAGACACTTATGTCAACAAGGTTATAAAAATATTTATTGTGTACAGGGTGTTAAATAAGAGTAAACTTTTTTTTAACTTTTTATTTATACTTAAAAACCCAAAGTACAGATTTGCTTCATTAGATGAACTACAGTTAAAACATTTGAACTACATTGGTTAGAGGATTATATTTAACAATACGGTCATGAATAATTATACAATAAGCAGTTGTGTTAGCTGGTATATTCTTATTAGTTTCTATTTCTATTCTCATATCGACACTTCCTGATTTAATTGATTCATTTTGTCTGCTGCAATCAATAACAAATATCGGAGCAACAGCACAGAATTGTAACATAGTAAGGCATGGATCTCCTATGGATTTGTAATAGTACGACGGTTGAAATTGTGCATACATTTCATATGCAAGGGCATAATGTCTTTTACTAAAGTTCAAGTTCAAATTGTCATACGGGTACATTTCAGAATTTAGAAATAGCTTTAAGTTTGTAAGATTACAGTGATCAAAATAGCTGTTCTCTTCTTTTATTGCATTCTTTTTGGCAGTTTGTAATGCAAACAAAACAAATCGTGGTCTCTCCAATAGACTGGTAGTTTTTACATTCCAGTTAAATTTCATTGTCTGAGGCAGTAGAGGAATTTCATGATATTCCCAGCTTCTATATGCAAGCTCCAAACTGGACCCATTTTCAATAAATTTATATAAACGTAACTTTTCTGAATCGGACACTTGAATATGAGGCATTTTCCATATTAATTTAAATATTTCCACTTTTGGTTTCAGTTCAGTTTCTACTGTAGACATTACTGCATTTAAATCAGTTGAACTTCTTATCAATACGAGTTCTTGGCGTATGTTAATAAGAATTTTTGTAAAATCTTCAAAAAATCCAAGTACAAGTTTGAGTGGAATACAAACATTAAAATTTCCTGCTTTATCAGCAACTGTTGGTGTGTCAATAATACTCCAACCTATACAGTTGTATCGATTAGATTCAGTTTGTGTGAACGAAGCATAGTTTTTCATTGTCGTTGTTATACCTAAATTTCTCACTCTATCTATTACACAGCCTCCAATTTCATATCGTATTTCATCAAATAAATGCATCAAACCATTATTAATAAAGCGCAAAGTATTGCTTTCTTTCCCATCATTCGTTAAACGTCCTTCAATATACAGATAACTCTCAGAAGGTAGGGTGTATATATCTTGAGTCTGAATTGGTATTCTTATTTCATCACAATGATTAAAAGTTGCATTGGCATAGGGTAAATGACTGTGCATTTCTCGACTCACAACTGAATTGTCAACCAATACACGATCTCCAATATTTAAAATGTTAAAACTCATATTCACTCTTCTTACAAGTACACCTCAAGAAAATCCCTAGTATTCTAGTATTAATAAAAAACTTTATTCTACACCAAGTATTTCTTTTCTTTTTCCCTGTCACTGTCGTAGTTGTTGTGTTTTATTTTAAATCCTAGTGAGGTTAAAAAGACTTTGTTTTCTGTTGTCAACGGTTTGAGAGTCTGCTTGTCACTAATGTTTTTATCAACACTCTTAATATTATATACACTGTCCACACCTGGATTAAATTTGCTACAGTTGTAAATTAAAACCATTATTTATACTTTTTTTAAATGTAGTCTTAACGTAATAACTTCTCGTGTGAAATTAACAAGATTACCGTCCTGGTCAACTATTTTAATGAAAATTTCATCAATATATCTATTTGTGACAGGTAAATAAATTACCTTTTTTGGAATTTCCACAATTTTGTAACCCGGTAAGACATTTGGATAAAACATGTGGATGATATGACCTTGGTTTTCATTGACGTATGAATTAGTGATTAGATTACATTCCACACAAATAGAATTAACCTTTGTGATATGCACAGGATTCTCAGCTACATGAGTCTTTAAAGGTGAGAGCCGTTTTGGTGTAAATCCCAATAAGGGAGCAATGGTATTTGGTTTTTCAAAATGGATTACTTTGTTGCTTTTTATTTCACATTTGAGTGTATTGTTATTAATTCTCAATATCAAACTTGTAGGTTGATCTATATTATGATTTTTTCTAGGCACACCTTTACCAATTGTATTATTTTTTTCTTGACTCTTTCCTTTATTAATTTCTGTATCATCTTTATCTGGTGTTTGATCTACTTTTAATTCTAATTCAGTTATTTTTTCAGTTAAATAATTTGAAAGATCTTCGACTTCATAAGAACCATGTGGAATCGTTATATCGTAACCATCTATATAAAACTTGTTGTTTGTTTGGTCTACATTTGGAATTGTATTGTATGACATGAAATCTATTAAACCTAGTACATACTGTTCATTTTCGTTTAAAATAATTGGTGGGTAAATTTTTGTTGTTAACACCGATTCTCTTCCAGATAACACAAAAGTGTACGACATGTTCAAACGATAATCATAGAGTAAATAAAAGAATATTCTTTTAAAAAGGGTATTTATTTAAAAAATCTAAACACAATTGTCCACAATTTACAGTGTTATAAGTTTGATAAATTTTATGATTATAAACAATTTGAGAATAACCATTTGAATTAAAGTATGATATAGCTTCCAACGGTGGTCTCAGATTACCAAAACTATCAAAATATACGACTTTGGATTTATTCTTCTTGTAAGCTGTCCAATGAGTTCCAGGACCGTCTTTATTGTCTAAATTAATAATTCCACTCTCATGTTGCCAAATTTTTTTCGGAAACCCATTTCTCATCATTACACCTCTAAAATGTGGGATTTTCATTAATTTTGCATATTTTTGTAACTCTACATTTGTCAAAGCATGTTTTGGAATTTTTATTTGATCCATTTTCTTATTCATAAAAAAATACCCATTCCACTTTTATATGGTTTCAAGTATAAACCTTTTCCAATTGCCAGTGCTTCCATTTTACGATTATGACGTTGTTTTTCGAGTAAATCTTCTTTAGCTGCTTTTGCTTCGTTAATAGTTTTAACGATAGCTGATGTACCCCCAGCAATAGTGCCCAATGCGCTCAACCCAGCAAATATCGGTATTAGAGGTAATATACCCCCAGTTTTTGGAACTTGGATTACTCGACCACGTGGTTTTTACATGTTTTTGTAGGATTTCACAATTCGTAATGCTTGTTGAATAGCTTCCCTTAACGTTCTTGGTTTGCTTTCCAATAGTTTCTTTCTAATGTCTCGAATTACTCTCAATAAACTAAATGACTTTTGCTTTGAAATTTTTCTTTTAGAAGATGAGGAGGAGGATGTGACCTTTCTTTTAGTGCTGTTTCTTGTCTTTTTCTTATTACCAACCATCTTGACTGTTTCCAACCAACTACCCATAATACACACAACAACAAGTCTTTATTAAAAAAAAAAAAACGACAATAGAAAATGTAGCATATATTAATTATTATTAATTACATAAAAATTTTTTAAAATTACTGTCTTCGAACGTGGTTGATTCCTTCGATTGGAAATGGTAGCGGTCTCCTTCCCAATGGGTAATCGGCATCTCTATGGGGTTCTAAATGGTTAAGCCTCCCTAGTTGTTGTGCTTGAACACCCTCATCTCTTTGCCGATACCTACTAAATTCTCTCGTGAAGAGTCTTGTCCTGGCATTGTCTCTTTGCTTACCATGGAATTCAACAACACAACTCTTAACTCCCATTTCACTGTTATCTTTACTTTTTTTCTCTGTTGAACTGTTATAACACACCTTATTAACAACGATACAGATCAGACTGAATTAGTTATTGGTATATGTGCGTATATATATAGTATCTACATATTTTTTCATTATATTTTTTAATTTAATGGGCCGGCGTAGCGCAAGCGGTAGGATGTTTGCCTCGCAAGCCGGTGGTCCGGGGTTCGAATCCCACCGCCGGCAAGAACATCTAGACATTTTAAAAATGTCTATAGGCCCCAGGTCGACTCAGCCTGAATAAAAATGAGTACCTTGGGTAAAACCAGGGGTAATAATAGACGGTTGAAGCGTAGCACTGGCCATGTTACCTTCCTTGTATACCGTAGGCCCTAGATATAGCAGACTACCCTGCTATACTCCCAAAGCCGCGACAGCGGTATAAAACGGGAGACTATTATATATATTTTTTAATTTAATACAATTTACTTATTATATCTTAACTTTTTTCTTAACTGGATCATCATCATCCTCATCTTCATTGTTTATGTCTCGTTTTCTTTTTTGGGTATTGTTTAATAAGTAATTTAAGTTGATTTTTGCTTTTTTGACACCAACTACATTGTCATCAATTATTTTTCGTTTTTCTCTTCTTTTGGAGAGAAGGTCATCA
Organism: Diabrotica undecimpunctata; assembly: GCF_040954645.1. NCBI lineage: Eukaryota > Metazoa > Arthropoda > Insecta > Coleoptera > Chrysomelidae > Diabrotica > Diabrotica undecimpunctata. The sequence continues at coordinate 86,694,595 of NC_092805.1, read as the reverse complement.
TCATCATCAACAAAATCATCTGTAATGTCCACATCCATATTATTTTCTAATTGTTTTGCTCTTTTATGATTTAAAAGCTTTTGTTGTATTTTTTGTTTATTTTTTTTTACATTTTGTTTGCGTTTACTTGATTTGGAAATAGTTAATCCTTGGAGTAATAAAGTACAATGGTCTATATTTTCAGTTAGTTTTTCTAAATTATTTTTAGCTTTGTTCAATTCTTTATTACAACTTTTTGTTACAGCTTTATATTTAGTAGAACCTAGACCCATACCTAATTTCACTTTTGCTTTCATTGCACCAGCTACACCAAGTGCTGCCAATTTTTCGGAAAATGCTGTATTTTTCGATCGAAACTGTTCAAGAGCTTTTTCACCTAGAATCTTATCAGCCTTATGTCGTTTGGATAGATCTTTATTTTGAGAATATGCAATATCATGTTCACGACACGCCTCGTCTAATCCATTTATTCCCCTATCTCCTCGTGCTAGTCGTTTCTGTAATTTGGTGCCGGGTCCACAAAACCTATAACCTCCAGGGATGTGCATTTCGAAAGGTAATTTATTAATGACAGCGTTTAACATATTGGTAGCGTACTCGTAGACGATTTACAAATTAATACATAGTTATTCTAAATATAAGTCTTTATATATTTTTTCTCTTCTTCAGACAACTGACCTCACATTTCACCAAACATACTACTTGGTATATTTTTAGCACCAGATCTGGATCTCAAATATTCTATGTAGTCACAGTTTATACAATTCCTATTAGATATTTCAGTCTCCCCACCACACTTTGGACATTTATACTTTACTGGTACAGGCATACTTATTTTTGGATAAATAGATGACTTGGGTTATTTTTGTCACCACCAAATTGTCTAAATATACTTTTTAAGTAACAATTTACACAAAGTGTATTTGGAATCTCAGTTTCACCACCACACTTTGTACATTTATATGTCACAGGTACAGGCATATTCAAAGGGCAAAATAAAAATGAGCTTTATGTTATATTTACAGCTATTTTATTATTCTAATTTTTTATCATGCGATTACATTATTTTTTATTGTTGCGGTCTCTGTCTCTTTACATACATTCTACTAGGTATATTTTTAGCACCACTCTCTTCCTTGTACACCTCTTCCAATTCACAATTTATACACAGGTCATTTCGTTCTTCAGTGTCACCCCCACACTTTGGACATTTATGTTTCACAGGAACAGGCATATTTATTGTTCTCACTCACAATTTATTTGTTGTTGTCGTTGATTCTCTGAAAAATGGGATAAACTCTTTCTACAAAGGCACAATCGGGACTAAATTTTTTGTGATCTTTGATTATATTGTCATTTGATTCCCATTTGTAAATCTCTACGCCACACTTGAAACACTTTACTATATCTTCCACTTGGAGAAAGTAAAATCCACAAGCAGCTAACTCTATTTCAGATTTATTCCCCTTCCAATTGTTAAAAGTTGAGAGCCTTGAATAAAACTCGTCTAGCATGTACACCTCAAGACACATCTTGATTACTGACAAAATTTTGCTGGATACATTTATTTAAAATAAATAACTTGTTTCAAAACAAATAAAATTTATAGTATCAATCCAATATTGTTTTATTTACATCTACCCACATATATCATTAAAATATATATATACACAATAAAGCATTTATGTGATACATAGTTATTTTTCCTTTTCCTACAAGTTTCAAAAGTAAAGATAAGACTAGGCAGGCTAGGCTAGGCAGGCTATACAGATATATCTAAGCATCGTACACAAAAAAAAAAATTTTGACGCAACAACACCTAAAATATTTCCAAGTCTCAATACAAAATTTATTTTTTCGATCACCCTGTACAAATTTAACGAAAAGAAGAGGAGATGAAGCGATAAGCGATGAGTTTTGCACTCGACATACAAGGTGGTCCACTCAAAGACACCCCCTCTGGTCATTGTCGACCGATTCTTTTACTTCTTCAGGACAGGTAAGACAAAGAAGAGACAAGTGTAAAAACATACAGGTAACGTAGGTGACAATTCTTCGGCTGAGAAGAAGAGATCTAGAGATAAGCGACTAGTTCTTACGACCCTCTGGTCATTGTCGATCACTTCTTCGGGAGAGAAGAAGAAGAGATCAAGCGATAAGCGACCAGTTCTTACAACCCTCTGGTCATTGTCGATCACTTCTTGTACTTCTTGTACACCCCCAAGGTCAAATCATGGCATCGATACCTTCGCATCGGAGACCCTGATGGACAGGTTACCAAAGTGATTCAGGACCCCGCTTCCTTATCTACTAATGGGTGTTCTGATTTCTAAGTATTTTAGTATTATAAGACTTGGGGTTATTTATTTGAAATAAAACAGTTAAACATTAAACAATTATATTTCTAGAAAAAAGAAAAATCTAACAACAATGTAAATACTACTATAAGATTGTCAAACTCAATTAGAGTTTGCCACTGTCAGTTCAAAACTTTTTCAAACCATTATTCATATAAATTGTGAAAGCCGTTTCCGAGATAATTGGAGCGTACTTAAAACTCACACTTCATTTGAAATATTGGCCCCTAGTTTTTTCCAGGTGTAAAGAGAAAATATTTAATTTGTTCTAATCTCTCCTTGCAAATTTAAATCTATAATATTTTAAGTTGTTTTATTTTTATTGTAGAAGGTTGGAACGCAAAGCTAAACGAATACCAAGAAGTGTTTGACCAGCGGGATGTATTAAAAGTCAACGAAAGTCTTCGTCCCACTCCATTGGAGGATACAGAAACTTATGGAGTTCAAGGCACGTTTAAAAACCTGTGCGTTGATTAATATTCTGTTAATTTTAAAATATATTTAAACAATTTTATCAGATTTGTTAGAAATAAAGAAAATAATTTAAGTATACCAATTTAACAACGAGTCACGTAATATATCTAAGAAAAATTAGAGTCTAAATGGGTTAGTCGAAAATATTAATTTATACAGTTGAGTAAATAAATTATTTGTGTTTTAGTGTTTGAGTTACAGAGTAATTTATTTCGCAATGTGGTCTTGCTCCCTATACGGAATCCACGGAATGCTTACAACCTCTATAAACGAATCAGAAATGAATACTGTAACAAATAAAAAGGAAACACTTACAGAGCTTCTCAAAATAGATGCAAGACGACTTCTACGGAACACAAAAGGAAATTTGGAGATTGATCAGAGAACAAAGAAAAGAGATGAACGAACTAATAAAAACAAAATACATTCAGAAGGAAACATGTCCAGACTTCTTACGATCGCTATTTACTAAAGGTGACGATAATGAACCACCTACACCAGAAGTGACTACAAACGAATAAATAAATATTGAGGAGGAAGAGGTAAAGGAAGCATTAAGGAAATTAAAAAATAGAAAATCGCCAGGAAAGGATAGAATACCGAATGAACTCCAAAAGTACGGAGTACTAGATCCGACCAAACAACTGTTAAAACTAATCCAAAAAATAATGAAACAAAACAGAAAACCACAACAATAGCGATTAAGCATCCTAATACTCCTAATCTTAATTAAACACCTCTCTTTGCATCCAAGAAAACGAAGACCATAAGGTGCTGGAATTATGGCGAAATGGGACATATACAAAGTTCTTGAAAGCACCCTAGGAACAACACAAATCAAGAAACTGGCCAGTAGGAAAACTAGAATAGATCGGTCTTAGGTGGGTAGCTTCGACCCGGATTTTTTTTAAAGACCCTCTGTTACTAACAGCTTTTTTTAAAATGTCATGAAGCTAGTGTATATATAGATGGAGAAATAAATGGTAAAAAGTATACATTATTGGTATAAACTGGAGCAATCAGGACCAATATACGACCGACAATTATTATAAACAGCCGCAAGAATCTTTCTCCAACAAGGTTGCAAACTCTATTTTTTCACATGTAGAGGAACTCTATGATGCGGGCACTGCGGAGAAAATCATGAAACGAATATATGTGAAAAAACAAGTGAACCAATTTGTATTTTATATGGAGGAGATCATTCAACAACATATCGTAAAAAATGCCCAGAGTTCGACAATAAAAAAAAAATAAAAAAGATTATGGTAGCAGAAATTATACACTATAGTGAAGCAAAAGAGAAAAAGAAAAAATTCTATTCAGACTATCATATCTAATGCAGAATCGTCGGGATACTCCCATCAACATAAGTCAAAATAACATTTTTCAAAACTCACAAAATAACATCTCAACCTGTGTATGAAAAATATCAGAATATTCCTCATATTAAAAGAAATTCAACTCAATCCCATAATATACCCCAACAAAAGTCTAAAATAGAAGAGTTATGCTCTATTACCTTAATCTCAATTAAATAAGTTTTAACAAATAAGAATTTACAATCCGCAGAGGATTCAATGTTATAAGATACACTAAGATATTTAAATAAAACGATAAATGGTTCAATTCAATATATCTTAGTATAATATAAGGTCATTAATACATAATAAAGGGTTACTAGAAAAATTTTTGTTTGATAATAATATTCATTTCAGTATTTTAAGTGAAACCTGGTTAAAGAAACATTTGAAACCAAATTTTAGTTTGTTTCGTTCAGATAGAGATATGGTGGTATAGGTAATCTTCTGAAAAAAAAAATGCTTTTAACAATACAAACAATTTATAGAGAATATAGGTTTAATGATTATTTCTCTAACTGTTAAAGTAACTTATTTACAATAAATTTTTATTCGATATATGCTAAACCGAAGTTAAATATATCTGAAAGAAGTTGGTCATTATTTCTTGAAAGTCTGGAAAAACTTTTTCTTTTGTCGGGAGACTTTAATGGTCCCCATCAAGTGTGTGGTCCCCATATTACTGATAGAGCAGGAATTAATTTCAACAATTGAAAATGCCATTCTAGTTTTTCTTAATAACGGCGCGGAAACTCTCATTCTTTCATTAAATCAAAAGAATAAGTCGGCAATAGACCTTTCTATTGTATCTCCTGATTTGGTTACATTATGCAATTGGCATAGAAAAATAACTACTTAAGGATCTAATCATTTTTCTATATTAATAGAAATTAAATGTAATAATTATATATATTATTAAAACAAATGAAAACAGATGGAACTTAAACAAAGCAAATTGGTTACTTTTTTAAACATGTTAACTACAGTATTAATCAAAATAATATGAAAGGACATAATAAATTTATAGCAGAATTAAACAAAGCAGCAGAAAATTCAATACTCAAAAAGAAAAAATGATCAATTCGAAATTTAATAAACCTTGGCGGAATGATGAATGTGACATCAGATGTGAAGAATGTGAAAAATCAAAAAGATGATCTTTGCGATTTAAACCTAACTGAAATGCAGAGAATTATATCTGTCTACAAAGAAAAATAGCTTTGTGTAAAAAAAACTAATAAAAAAGCGCAAAAAAAAATCTTGGAGGAATTTTTGTACTTCAATAAATAAAAATACACCAATTACACAAATATGAACAAAGGTTAGAAAATTAAAAAATAATTACAAAGAACCAGTTAGTAAAGTAGTAGCGGGGAAGTCGACAACTACCTTTAAAAGCCAAGTCACGCCACCATGGGTTGAAGAAGAAGAAGAAGCAGTTTACCCTCTTTAAGTAGAAAATATCAATAAAATTACAATGGACAGTCTATTAAGGAAAATTAGTCTTAAAGAATTGCAGAACAGTATTAAAAAGCACAAAAATACAGCTCCTGGTATCGATAACATTCATTATATTGTATCGTTCTGCAAAATTACTTTGTTAGAAATAATAAATAATATATGGGAAACCACGCAGTATCCAGAAGATTGAAAGAAATACATTATGATTCCAATGTTAAAACAGAATCCTACAGAGTTATATTACTGCCATTCTGTGTAATAAAAACATTTAAGCGAATGCTCAAAACAAGAATGGAATATTGGTTAGAATCCAACCTCAAACTACCAAAATATTATTTTGGGTTTAGGAAAGCTCATTCCACAATAGAAAATTTTACTCATCTAGTCACTGATATTAATATTTCATTTTCATTAAATAATTCTACAATAGCGCTATTTATGGATATTGAGGGAACGTACGATAAAGTAAATAGGAATTCTACATTAAAAAATGGCGCTAATTGGATTTAGTGGTCAATTTTCTAGAAAAATTGACCACTATTGAATTATATCGTAATCGCATAATTAACCTTTAAGTAAATGAGGAAATTTTAGATACAAGAACAACAAGTCTGGGATTACCTCAGGGTAGCGTTTTAAGTCCTACTGTGTATACAATCTATACCTTTGGCCTAGAAAAGCTAACAGACGAATTCAGGGACGTTAAGATACTGGGATATTGATACTACAATTTACATTGACATTTGTGATCTTGAATCTAATTACAGTTCTTTAACCTTCCGTCGGTCGCATGTGTATCAAAATGATACAAGCTCTCCAATTTTCAATGCTATTATTGAACTCTAAAGTAAGAAGAACCCACCTTCATAGTACCTTCCTAGACCGGTTAAGTTTATCGCTCAGTCGTATTCCTAACATCCTAGTTATTGAGTGTGTTTACATACAAGAGTATTGTGTCATATTGATACATTGTGACATAACCTGTAAGTGTTGTTTTACTTTGGTCGTATTTTAGGCTACTTTCGGCCTACTTATTAAAGGTAAGTGTTATTTTATATTTATATTTTCACTATAATGGCTGCAAAGCGGATGTTAGAAGAGGACGAAAATGAAGATGCCCCTAACCAAGTGGAAGATTTCGAGGATGAACCGGACACAGATGCGGAAGATCAGCCAACGGATGAAAGAGTTGGTGACTCTGATACTGCAGAGAGTGAGACAGAAAAGAACCGGATTTACACGACAATTTATTTTACTTTGGAAAAGATAAAACCACTAAATAGATAAAAACACCGCGCGCGAAGAAGCAACGCACTGAGCCACATAACCTGGTTACACGTCTCCCAGGAGTAATAAATTAAGTACGACTAGCTAAGTTACATATGAAATGTTGGAGTCAGATATTTTCTGATAAAATGCTACAAACAATAGTCAAGTTCACAAACCAGTATATTCATCTTGAAGTAAAGGATCGCTTTGAGCGACAATGTGATGCAATTGACACGGACATGACAGAACTCAAGGCCTTTATAGGCCTTTTATATCTAACAGGAACTTTGCACGCCAACAAAATGATGTTAGAGGATTTCTGGGGTACAGATGGACACGGCGTGCAAATATTTTGACTGGTTATGAGTCTCAGAAGGTTATAGTTTCTTATGAGATGACTGCGTTAGGATGACCGCATCACAAGACCTGAAAGGAAAGCTGTTGACAACATTGTGCAGATTCGGAACTCTTCGACGATTTTGTTCATAATTGTAAACATAGCTGTTCACTAGGACAGTGTGTGACGAAAAGCTGGAGGCTTTTAGGGAACGTTGCAGGTTCAAACAATATATCCCTTCAAAACCATCCAAATAAGGAGTAAAAATTTATGCTTTGTGTGATGCAGTTACTTTTAATAGATACAGCCTGGAAATATACGCAGGAAAGGAACCCCAGGGACCCTATGAACAAAGTAATAAATCATCTGATGTCGTTAGAAAATTGGCACAACCTATTTATGGAACGGGGCGCAATATAACGGCAGATAATTGATTTACAGATGTGCAACTTGTTATCGAATTAAAAAGTAATAGACTGTCGTATGTTGGCACAATAAAAAAAAGGGAACTGCCAGTAGATCTGCTAAATGTAAAAGGGCGACCACCACAGTCAACTATGTTTGGTTTTGGAGAACACTCCACTATTGTTTCCTACATATCAAAAAAGAATCAAAATGTTTTTGTTATATCTTCTCAGCATTACGATGATTCCATAGATCAGACGTCAGGACAAAAGCTACGAAACCAGACATAATCACATATTATAATAAAACCAAGTCAGGTGTCGACGTTGTCGATAAGCTTTGCGCTTTCTACAACGTTGCTAGAAACACACGTCGTTGGCCCATGGTCGTCTTTTTTTCCATGCTGAACGTTGTAGGCGTGAGACAGGGTGACACAATATCACCGAAACTTTTCAATCAGACTCTGAAAGATATTTTTAAAGTATTAGAATTTGAAGAAGATGGTATACAAATTTGTGGATAACGCTTGAACCATCTAAGGTACGCTAAAGACATCGCATTGATAACTGATAAAAAAGAAGAATTATTTGAAATAATGAAAGAACTGGACGTAGAAGCTAAGAAAATAGGGCTTAATATGAATTACAGCAAGACCAAAATCATAACAAATATAGATGAAGACCTCACAATGAGGATCGGACAAGATGAAATAGAACAAGTTCAGAATTATATATATCTGGGTCAAACTATAAAACTTAACAAAAAAACCAAACAGCAGAGATAAAAAGACGAGTTAGACTGGCATGGGCGGCATTTGGCAAACTAAGCTACATTCTTAAAAACAAAAGATATCCACAGCATTTTAAGGTCAAAGTATACAATTAATGCGTACTCCCTGTTCTCACTTATGGTTCCCAAACGTGGACATTTACAAAAGCAAACATGGACAAAATCATAAAAACCCAAAGAGCAACGGAAAGACAAACACTGCACATAAGACTAATGGATAAGAAGAGAAACGAGTGGATAAGAAAGAAAACAAAAGTGAGGGATGTTAGACAAGAAGTTGCAAAATTGAAATGGAGATTTGCCGGACACAAAAAGACAAAAAGAAGACCAATGAAACACAATTCTTATAAGTTGGAGACCGTGGGAATATAAACGAAGCAGAGAAAGGCCCCAAATGAGATGGGTAGATGATATCAAGCAGCACGTGGGCTCTTGGTGGATGACTGTAGCGACAGACAGAGAAGAATGGAAAATGATTGAGGAGGCCTATGTCAAAAGATGGACAGAAGAAGGCTAATTGGATAGATAGATAAAACGTTGTAGGCATTAATGCCCAAGTGATTTCAATCAAAAATGGACAGGAAAATATACGGAGTCGAACATTTTATTTTTACCAATTTATAATGTAAATCATTTTATACGAGTACTTGGGTTATATTTTTATGTAAGTTGCCGTTTTTTGATAATATATAAATGTTTTATATCCTACTAAAAGAATAAATTATAAAAATAATAAAAAACACAACTAACACACCACATATATCTGACTGCGTGTTAGTAAATTTTATAATCACGTATCAAACAGATACATTGCGACCATTGCTGTCATTAGCTTTTTACCCGAAAGTCACGTCTTCGGATTTACATACACAAATAGTTTTTTTGTTATCACAAAACTATTTCGAGGGTAAAAAACTTACGAGTGAATTTTTAAGTTATTCAGCAGAACAACTCGCTATATTAGAAGCAGTAAAATATATGAAAACAACTAATTTATTTATTATTCAAAAATTTTGAATATTATTCGATTGTAAATGTGATTTACATAAACTTTCCAATATTTTAAAAAACATAGCACTAATCAATTCATTAAAGGAAAACCGATCCGGTTTGTTTGCTGTATCAAGGAAAAATTGCTACAAATCCTGATGCTTATAGCACAAGTTTTGGAAAGACTGCTTTTCTCTTTGTTAAACTTTTAAGCAAATTTTCTGCATAAAAAATTAAGTTACCGTATCATTTTTACTTAGATAATCTCTTTACTTCAGTAAATCCATTTAACTTACTTAAATTCAGAGGCTACCATGCTACTGGAACAATGAGAAGTAACAGAATTTCTAAATTACAAGTAAGAAAACTGAAGGCTTCGTTTAAAAAATCAAAGCAGCTGATTAAAAAAAGAGGCAAAAGAAAAAGGGGAAAGAAACAAAAACTAAATCAAACGTTACAAAAAAATCTTTCCTCAGGTACTTAGTTTACAATTATTAAAAACCAGAGGATAATTCTGTAGTTCCATAGAAACATCCGTGGGAATTTGTCTGTCTCCCATCGGACGCGTCTCCAGTTGGTGGATAGGGGAAAGCCCTAACCGGTCATAGGACCGGTGGGTAGTTGGGATATTAAAATACCAACCTCGAACCAAAACAGACTAAGGTATGGCAACCCTAATAGAAGAGTCCCTGGCCCTCCAGGTTGGAGATTGGACTAGAGGCTGACAACCTCTTCCTGTAAAAAAACATATGTTACGGAACCTCAGGAACTATTAGCTGGATGGAACTATGACGACTCTGCAAATAAAAAATTAAACTGAGATTAGGAACATGGAGCACCCGAACGCTGCACCGAACTGGAGCACTCACATCTTTACTAGACATAGTGAACACATACAAAGTAGATGTTTTAGCAATGCAGGAAATGCGGTGGATGGGAACTGGCACTCATGATAAGAGAACCCATTCCATATATTATAGCTGCAATGAAAGCCAACACATAGATGGCGTGGTATTTATTGTAAACCGAAGAACAGAAGCCCTAATTATTGACTTTAAACCCTACAGTCAAAGAATGTGCTATTTGTGCTTAAAAGGAAAATTCTTTAATTACAGTTTGATCAATGCACATGCCCCAACTGATGATAAACCAGAGGAAATAAAAGAACAGTTCTTCAAACACCTAGAGCAAGCCTACAGGAGATATCCCAGAAATGACATTAAGCTTGTATTAGGTAACATGAATGCAAGAATAGGACGGCAGCGAGTTTTCATGTCCACGATAGGAAAGCATAGCCTACACAACATCAGTAGCGATAATGGATTACGACTGATAAACTTAGCAGCAGCATTCAATATGATAGTCTCTAGCACCTATTTTGAACACAAGAACATACACAAGGTAACCTGGACCTCTCCTCATGAAAGAACAACGAGTCAGATTGATCATATCTTAATAGATTCAAGGCATGGAACAGACGTAATAAACTGCAGAAGTTATACAGATGCACACATAGACTCAGATCATTGCCTAGTGATCTCAACATCTAGAGGGCTAGAATTTCAAACACCAGTAAAGAAAATAAAATGGATACAAAAACATGGAATGTGCAAAAAATGAGAGAAGCGACAACTGCAGAACAGTGCTAAGGAACAGGCTAAGGAACCAAAATGTAAATGAAGAAGGCCAGACAGACATGTTGGACACCTATTGGACCAGAATAAAGGAATATACTGAAGCAGAAGCGAAAGATGAAATAGGACAGAAATTTGTGCCCGTAAAAATCATTGGTTTGACGATGAATGCAAGAAAGCAACAAGAGAAAAAAATGAAGCCTACAGAAAGATGCTTACCCGACGAACTACAACAACTGTAGAGAATTACCATACAAAGAAAAGAGAAGAAAAGGGGATACACAAAAGAAAAAAAAACGAAACCCCCTAAATATGGAACTTAAATATATAGAAAACCTTAACAGAGAAAAAGAATTCAGAGCATTTTATATAGAAGCGAATTCAAGACAACCACAAGACAATGCAGAAGTGGATGGGTAGACGAGAGGGAAGCGGAATCACCAAAGATTCTTGAAGTTAAAGATGCAGTTAAAAAACTAGCCAAAACAAATCACCCGAATAGATAATCTCCCAGTTGAACTATATAAAAAAGGTGGCCATAATACCATTATGGTATTACAGCATCTTATAAAAGAAATATGCACACAGAAATCCCTCCCCAATGATTGGAATATTAAAATACTTTGCACCATACACAAAAAAAGAGATATCTTTGAATGCTCTAACCACAGAAGAATTACGCTTCTAAATGCAGCGTATAAAAATTTTTCCACAGTACTATGTCACCGTATGGCACCATATGCAGAACGGATAGTAGGAAAATACCAGGCTGGTTTCAGAGGTGGTAAATCTACAATTCATCAGATTGCAACCCTGAAACAAACTTTGGAAAAAACGCTAGAATATGGCATTGATACTCATCACATATTTATAGTAATATATAATACCAAATCAGTTGGTTAATTTAACAAAACTAAGCCTTGAAAAAGTTGAATGTAGAGTACGAATTCAGGGGAATTCTCTCTCTCCTGTATTTTGTTCAATCTGGCTCTGGAAAAAGTAAAAGGTATGTCACAAATCACAACCACTGGTTCAATATATAATAAATCAGTGGAAATCCTGGCCTATGCTGATGATATTAGTATTGTTGGGAGAACAGAAAACGCTGTACGAGAGGCGTATGTAGCATTAAAATAATAAGCTACAAAAATTGATTTAATAATAAACACTAAAAAAACGTATATGAAAATAAGCAGGCAACCACCAATCCTACGACCACTCGTAATAGAAAACGACGTCATCGAAGCTGTGAACGAATTTGTATACCTGGGAGTGCTCCTTAACACTAAAAATAATACTATCGTAGAGATAAACCGCAGAATGAAACAGGTTTCAGGAACTATATAACTTAATGCTTGTGGCGAAATAATAGTTGAATACTTCAGGTCTTCATAACTCCTTCCAGTCGCAAGAAATCCCAATGTTGCCATTAATCTTTCATGTGGTGTTATTGCTTCTCTCATGATTGTATCCTGCTTTTGAATCAAAGGTGATACAAGAGACAAAATGTTTAAATACGTTTGTTCATCCATTCCAAGATAATTGTGCCAGTGACGCAGATATATTTTCAGCTCACTTAGTAAGCTAATGTGAGAATGGGTTTTCCTTTTCATCAACCATTGTTTACACCTCACCGCACGCTTTTTTATTCGGGATTTTCTTTTTTTCACAAGAACAACAGCGGCCAAAGCGAGCGTATCGTCCTCCGAGCTCGACATATTTTATTAAACTTCCCCTATTTTTATCAAGCATGCTTGTACGTGTGGTACCAAAGACAAATTGTGCATACTTATACAAAAAGATTGCTTCCTAGAGTTCGTCAGCACATACTCATATGACGAGATTCTCTACAAAGATGCATCTAAAACTGATACTGTCGGATATTCTGTAACAACTTCAAAAATAGTATCACTCAGAAGTTCCGCGTTCCACAATCCACCCTATCCATACAGAAGGGCTGTACGCCGTCCTACGAGCATTAAAACGCTTATGTAAATAAACTAAAGCCAAGAAGACTGCAATATGTACAGATTCGATGTCTTCTATATACATATATATATATATATATATATATATATATATATATATATATATATATATATATATATATATTGATACGATTAGGGTTTATAGAAAATAATTTTTAAGTTATATACTACATAATATTAGATATTTGGTTGTTTTAAAATAAGTTATATACTAGAGAAATTTACAAAAATATATTTATGTGAGGGCATTTTAAGAAATTAGCATATAATAATTGTAAAAAGTTGTATTTTAGTAATTATAATGTGGTAGATATATGTAAGTGAGCCATGTGACTAGGCAACCAACTATACAGTGAGTGATAGACAGATATTTATACTCTGAAGTGACGTTTAAGAATATTTACGAATATAAAGTGGGGTTATAATAATATATTGTTTGAAATGTGTATTTTATTAAATTAGAGTGTTAGTTACTAATTTGAATGTTTATTCTGATCTGAAAAGCCTAAATGTCAACAAAATTATCAATGGAACATTAACGAATTCTCCAGAGTGCAGAGTGTGACCATTGTTTACGGTCGAACATTCTGGAATAATGATTATGTCGGTGGATGGAACAGATATTTTTTCGAGAACATCTGTGAGTGGAGCCTTGTTACTGGCTCCCTATATTCGAGAGTTGGAAATCTTTTGATTCCAAGCCTTACTTCAAAGGACTTGTGAATGGATGTATCTCCATAGGTTTGGTTCTTCAGTGACCGTTGAAGGATAAGGATTGTTAAGGTGAGCAAATATTGCTCCAGAGAAATAAAAGCACTTTAAGTTTATCGACTTATAATTAACTATTTTTAGATTAAAGAGGTTCAAAACGACGTAGCTGACTATACAGTATCAAATAATTCTTTCTTTATCACACGTAAAATAGAAAACCGTATTTATGAGAAAAAAATGCCCGATTTCGGCGTAGAGAAATATTTTATATATGAATTGAGAGTGTTGCCTCAAGGGCGTGTGAGTGAGAACTAACTAATAAAATAAAATTTGGTGCGTAAAAGTGTAGATTACCCCTCTTGTATTTAGGTGTGAAAACTATTTAAGAGGCTGTGGCGCCGTTAAGTCGGCTAGCAAACTTGATATTAGTGAATATTTTACTTATTCTACACTAAGAAAAGTGTAAAGAACTATATTTTTATTTTGTGTTTTAAAATGATATGTTCATTTCTGGAACATAGACTGCCCGCGTTGAAGTATTTACTTCAAAACGAAAGAAAGAGTGATTTGAGAAAGTAAGCAAACTTAACTTAAATGTAATTTAAGAAATAACTATTCCTAAACTAGAGTAATACATATAAATGTGACAAAATTTAAAATTTTAATTTTCTACTTTGTCCACAGGAAGAGGACAGAGTTTTGTAATGGGTCTGTTAAAATATCCATCTCTAGTCTTTATTTTAACACTACGGACCTTATCGTCCTTACCAGTAAACAATTCAACAATTCTTGCCAATGGCCAGTGTAGGGGTGGAACCTTATCTTCCTTTAATAGAACTAAGTCGTTAACTTCAAGATTCTTCTGTGGTGTTAACCACTTGGGGCGATTCTGAAGTTGATTAAGGTAATCAATTTTCCAGCGTTTGGCAAATGATTGCTGAATCTTTATGTAGTTTTGCCAAATTGTTAATTTATTGTCAGGTATTTCCGTCACTATCTCTTCAGGAAATGACGTAATTGGTTTTCCTATTAGGAAATGTCCTGGAGACAATGTGTTAAAGTCATTTGGATCATTTGACATAGCACAAAGAGGGCGTGAGTTTAGTACTGCTTCTATTTGTGCGAGAACTGTGCTAAAGGCTTCAAAAGTTAAAGTGGTATTGCCTAAAAGCCTTAAAATGTGATATTTGGCACTTTTTATGGCCGCCTCCCAAATTCCACCATGATGCGGAGAATGGGCTACAATAAATTTCCATTGGATTTCAGAAGAGGAGAGAAAATTGAATATGGACTCAGAGGTTTCCTTTTGTTTAAGAAATAGTGCAACTTCCCTCAACTGATTTCTAGCTCCTAGAAAATTAGTGGCGTTATCTGAGTAGATAATTTGTGGACAGCCTCTCCTACTGATGAATCTTTTTAAAGCAAGTAAGAAACTTTCGGTAGAGAGACCTGTGACTAATTCGATGTGCACTGCACGAGTAACCATACATACAAACAACGCTATGTAGGATTTTATTTTTGGAGCCTTTCTTAAATTGGAGCTTTTTATAAGAAATGGACCACCAAAGTCTAGACCAACATTGGTAAATGGAGGGGAGAAACATGAACGTTCCCGTGGTAAATCAGCCATTAACTGTGTGGCTGTCTTTGCTTTAAATTTAAAACAATCGTGACATTTATTAATTATCCTTTTAGTTTCTTTGAGACCATTTAGACACCAATATCTTAAACGAAAATTGGAAAGAGTATTTTGAGGGCCTGCATGACATAATCTTATATGTTCTCTATGCAGCATTAATTTTACTATGTGATTATGAGAGGGTAGAAGTAATGGGTACTTCTGTTCATATGGGACGTCTGAGTACCTTAGACGACCACCTACACGAATCATTTGCTGATTATCTATGAATGGGTTGAGTTTTAAAATTGTTTTATTTGAAATTATCTCCTTATTTTTAAGACAAGAAAATTCTCGAAAAAAGTGTGCCTTTTGCAAAACTTTTATTATTAAATTTTCAGCATTTTTTAATTCTGAAACAGAGAAGGGTCCAACATATTTTTCATTTGGAAACTTGAAATTGTGAATGTACCTGAGAATAAGTGTGATACTGCGTTGTAGTTTTGAGAAGTTTGAAAATTTGAGAGATAAATTTTCAATGAAACTTATTGGACTTTCTTGTGCTAGATGAACTATTTTCTTTTCCTCGGGTATTTTACTAACATTTGGTTTTGAATCATAAGAAGTTAAATCTAAGTCATAATTAAGTAGAAATGCGGGACCTTGAAACCAAAATTTTGAGTTTAGAAGTTCAGGAGCAGACATGCCTCTTGACGCAATATCTGCGGGGTTTTGTTTTGACTTTATATATCGCCACTTAAATTGTGGGTTTCCTTGTATTTCAGAAACTCTATTTGCAACAAACTGTGACCATCTCGAGCTATGTGAGCCTAACCAAGCAAGTACGATTTCTGAGTCCGTCCAGCAGTTTATTGAGTCTATTTGAGTTAATTTATTATTTAGAATTTCAACTATTCTTTTAGTGAGTTTGCTGCATAAAACAGCACCCATAAGTTCTAACTTAGGTAAAGTTAATGTTTTTATTGGAGCTACCCTACTTTTAGAGGTGATGAGTGTGGAAGAGACATTTCTTGAGCTATAAGTAACTCTAATATATATGCAGCTGGCGTATGCCTTTTCACTAGCGTCGGAAAATGCGTGTATTTGTATAGTACATATATAATTTTCAATAAAAAAAGGTCTGTGAATTTTTAAATGTTTTAGTGCTGAAATATGTTTGAGAAAATTTAACCATTCATTTAAGAGTGTAGAGTCTAAACTTTCATTCCACTGAATTTTTGAAAGCCAAATTTTTTGCATTATTATTTTTGCAGTTACTATTACAGGATTAATTAATCCCTTGGGGTCGAAAAAACTTGCGATTATCGAGAGCACTTGTCTCTTAGTGTACGAATCTTTTATTTCGATTTCTGGCACTGAAATAGAGAAACTGTCTAATTTAGAGTCCCAACAAAGACCTAATATTTTATTGGAATGATTTTCTGAAGATATAACATACGTAGAGTCAGTTGAAAATTGTGAAATATTTTCTAAAAATTGTGGTGAATTTGAACACCATTTGTGAAGAGATATGCCTGCCTTTTGTAGCAGTGCAGTGATTTGCTCATGCGCAAGTGTGAGTGTTTCAATACTATTTGTACCATATAATATGTCATCAATATAGCAAAAATTAATGAGCATATCATGAGCGAGAGGATATTCTTCCTTATGCATGTTTGCGAGTTCAATTAAACATCGTGTGCTAAGGAAGGTAGCTGGTTTCGTTCCATAGGTAACCGTTTCCAATTGTATACATTTTAACGGCTCCGAGGGAGAGTTGCGCCACAAAATATTTAATAAGAAAGTTTGGTTGGGGTTTATTCTGATTTGTCTAAACATCTTTTTTATATCAGATGTGAATACATACTTGAAGAGTCTAAAGTTGACTAAAGTGTCAAATAGTTCCGGTTGTGTGGTATAACCCTTTAACATAATATCATTAAGGCTAAAACCAGAAGTGGTTTTCATGGATGCGTCAAAAACTACGCGCAAACGAGTTGTGAGAGAAGTGTCTTTTTCTACACTGTGGTGAGGCAAGAAATATTTGTTTTCTGAGTGTAGATTCTGCAGAGACAACGGAACATATTTTGCATGTCCTAATTCAACATACTCATCTATAAAGGATTTATATTGTTTGTAAAGAGAATCATTTTTTGAGAATTTGTTCTCCAAATTTAGAAATCGCCTTCGCGCCATTTGGAAAGAGTCGCCCAATTTATTATTTTCATTAGGCGTGCATAGGGGTAAATCTACTTGGAACTGTCCATTCGGTAGGATTTGTGTTGTGGCTTTAAATATTTTCTCAGCCTTTTCATCATCAGGACTTAAACGCTTTATTTCGGGAACTTCTTCAATGTCCCAAAACCTTTGGAGAAGATTATTTATATTTTCTTCTTCAGTGTGAGATTGAACAAATAAAGAAATATGATTCGAGTGTGAATAGTTACAGTTTGAGTGAGAGTGCATCTTTTTCTTAGATGAAACTTGTGGAGATAGGTTACCGAACATGACATATCCTAAATGAGTGTTTTGAAGCACTGGAAGACCTGCTCCAATATGAATTAAACCATCCTTTAATAGATCACAGTAAATTTCTGCACCTAATAAGAGATCGATTCTCCCTGGGGAGGAGTAAGAGGGATCACTGAGCTTTATGCCATCTGGTATTTTTATTTTGCTACGATCTAGAGGTACCTGAGGTATTTTACACGTAATATTATCCAAAACTGCACATGATACTTCAAATTTCATATCATTGTTTTTATATGGGAAAAATTCAATGTTTACCATTTCATTTGAGATGGAACAATTTTGAGAGATTGTGGAAATTTGTAATCTTTTATTAGTGGTAGAGTAATTTAGTTTATTTACTAAATCTTTTGTTGCAAAGCTCGATTGAGATCCATTATCGAGAAGACATCTTGCGTGTACAGGTTGTCCACTTTTAGAGTAAATTGTTACCAGCGCTGTGGCTAGCAAAACTTCGTTTTTTGGATTGAAAGTGGAGAGAGAAGAGATGCAAGATGAATTTTGACTTTGTGTGTCTGAGAGTAGACAATATTCATTTGTCTGAGTGCTTAAGTGAGTAGAAGTGTTTGGTGATTCATTATATGAATGTGGAGAATTAATTGTTTGAGTAACTTGGGCATTATTACTCCTTTGAGGAGCATGAAAATGACTTTGAGAGATATGTGGTGCACTATGGCGAGTTTGTGAATCACCTTGTATACTTGCGGACGATTGAGAGGTTTGTGGTGCATTAAAGCGTGATTGTTGTCTATTGGCGTGACTTTGATTACCATCATGTGAATTTGAAGCACTTTGATTGCTTCGAGTGGGAGAAAATAAATTATTTTCATGAGTGTGAGAAAAATTATTTTCTTCATGCAGAAGTGTATTGTGCTTTTTATTGCAAATTTTACATGTGTATTTAGAGATGCATTTATCAGTAAAATGCTTAGTGCCAAAACAGTTTCTGCAAAGCTGTGCTTGCTTTACAAAATTAAACCTTTCTCGAGAATTTGTGTCTTTAAATAAGTTACACTGATATATTTTATGACCAGTTTGTTTACAAAATATGCAATTTTCATAGCTAGATTTATTATTATTTATGGTGGAAATATGAGCAGTTTTTTGAGTGACTTTATTATTAAACTTTGACTGAGTTTCAGTGTAATTAAGTTTCTCTAAAACATCACATCTTTTTTCTAAAAATTCAAAAAATTGTTTGAGTGATGGAACATTCTTAGAACCTACTTCATATTCAAAAGCCTTGTGAGAAGCAAAATCTATTTTTTCTAAAAATATTTCTATTAAAAGGAGGTCCCAATGTTCAATTGGAACTTCGAGATTACTAAGAGCTTGAAGCGTTTGTTTCGTGTGTACAAGAAAATCTCTTAGTACCTGAGGAGTGCATTTAACTAGAGATTGAGACTTTAACAGCTTTTTTATAAGAGTACTAATCACTCGTGATTTGTCATCATATCTTTCTTTTAGGGTTTTTATAGCGATAGCAAAATTTGCATCTACTACTTCGATACTGCTAATTAAGTTTAAAGGTTCTCCTTTGAGGAAGGATTTTAAATATATAAACTTTTGTACATTATTTAAACTTGAATTGTTTGTGATCAGAGTTTCAAATAGTTGAAAAAATTCATTGAATTCTGAGAAATTGCCGGTAAAGGTTTTCATGCTAATTTCAGGCAGCCTCGCACTGGAAACAGCATTATTATTTGAGCTGGGTACTTTATTTACAGTTAAATTTAATTCTATTATTTTTCTTTGCAAACCTTTGAGTGTGTTGAAGTATTTTTCTTCAACATTTGCTCGATCAGCTGATTGTTGGTCGCTGTCATCAGTCTGTTCGATTTCTAATTGAATTTGTTCATATTGTGTGAAAAAATTAAAAAGTTTTTCTTTCCTATTTTCAAAATCAAGTATTTCGTTTTCTGTGTCTTTATTGGCTATAAACCAATCTGAGATACGTGTAATTGATGCTTTAAGTGATTTGCGCTTTTTCTTTAAAGCTTCCATTTTTTATTTAAAGTGAATTTATTTGCAAATATATGCTGAGCGAGAAATAAGAGTGAATGATTTTGTTTAGTGTGAATGTCTTTTTCAACTAAGACGCGATTTTAATTTTAATAGAGTATTTTTACTAGAGTGATAAATAAATATTTTTCGTGAGAGCGGGCTATGAGACAATCTGTATAATAAATAATTGTCAGCTATCTTTAGCGATATTGAGAAGAAAGATCTGTTGTCAAATCAAAGCCATTAGTTAATATAAATATTAATAAACAAATAAAAGTCGAGACAAATGTCTATCAATATAAATTACGTGCATGCAGTAACTATAGAAAATATAGAAAGAGTTTTAACCTCACCAAATGTTTTTCAAGTATCCAATTTAATTACCGCTGTCGCTTACCAGCACATAACGCACTTTTCACAAAACACACGTGTCTAATCTTGAACGAAGGTCAACTTGTGCAATCTTTCTTCTAGGGACGAGAAACCAATATTCTTTCTTCCTGTTGCTCTCCGGCGTGTGTAATCCTTTTCTTTCTTCAGTCCTGTTTCATCAAATAATCTGTGCTCGATAGGACCACGAATGAGTGGGAGCCTTGTAACTGGCTCCCTGTATGAGAGGGTTGGAAATCTTTTGATTCCAAGCCTTACTTCAAAGGACTTGTGAATGGATGTATCTCCATAGGTTTGGTTCTTCAGTGACCGTTGAAGGATAAGGATTGTTAAGGTGAGCAAATATTGCTCCAGAGAAATAAAAGCACTTTAAGTTTATCGACTTATAATTAACTATTTTTAGATTAAAGAGGTTCAAAACGACGTAGCTGACTATACAGTATCAAATAATTCTTTCTTTATCACACGTAAAATAGAAAACCGTATTTATGAGAAAAAATGCCCGATTTCGGCGTAGAGAAATATTTTATATATGAATTGAGAGTGTTGCCTCAAGGGCGTGTGAGTGAGAACTAACTAATAAAATAAAATTTGGTGCGTAAAAGTGTAGATTACCCCTCTTGTATTTAGGTGTGAAAACTATTTAAGAGGCTGTGGCGCCGTTAAGTCGGCTAGCAAACTTGATATTAGTGAATATTTTACTTATTCTACACTAAGAAAAGTGTAAAGAACTATATTTTTATTTTGTGTTTTAAAATGATATGTTCATTTCTGGAACAATCTGTATCGAAGAAATAGAACAAATTGGAACATATTCTCTTACCAGATGGTTCTGAAATATCCAAAAGGATATAAATACCCGTGATTTGGATTCAAGATGGAAGTTTTTAGTCAGAAGTCAAGCAGTTTATTATGAAAGTTAGTAGATTAGTTAGTGAAGTCAATTGTTCACAGTTTTAGTAAGTCAGTCAAGCAGTTTAATAAGAAATATGAAAGTTAGTTGGAGATAGTCCAATTGTTTAATATAGTGAGTTAAATGAAGATTAAAAATTATGCATATATTTAATGCACATTTATAATTATACACAAATAATTATTGAAGATTATAAAAGTATATTAGAAGAATATTGGATGGACATTGGAAGGAATTAAAATTATATTATGATTGGAGATTAGTATAAATCAACTTATAATAATTGGATATTGGTATATTGAAAAGAAGAATAAATATAAATGGTGTTTGCTGGTGGTGTATAAATGCTGGCAAAGAAAACTATATCTTAAATTGGTAGAAGCTGATAATTGGAAAAAGTAATTTCACAAAAACAAGGATAACCGAAGTACGAAGACATTCAGTGGTGATTAGAATATATATAGTGGAAAACAGTTCATTTAGGCATTCAGTGAAAGAAAGGTACAAAATTTTGTTAATATAATTTAGTTAGTGTTATAACAATTTCAATTTTGAAGATAGTTTGTTTAAATTTAACATTGTCTATAGAATTTAATTAGTTTTATAAGAACATCAATTTAAAGATAGTTTATTTTAAATTTACATTGGCTAGGTTAGATATATATGTGTGTTTCATAATAGTTATAATAAAGATAATAATTTAAAAAAGTACTTACAAGCTAATTCTTTGAGAACCGCGATAAAAACCCTATATATTATATTATTAAAAATACTTATTGCTCATCATTCAAACAAAAAAACACATCATAACAATATATATATATATATATATATATATATATATATATTGAATAAATATAATATATAATATATAATAAATAAATATTTCTGAAGAAGCAAATAAATTTTGCGAAAGCTTGATAAAGAACAAAGAGTTTCACTTTCCTGCCCTATTAATGACTGCAACCTCATAATAAAACTTTATTTTATATATATGTTAGATCACTAATCACGTATTTGACTTTTTAAAAAAGAACTTTATTTGTTACAAATTAAATATTAAATAATAGTACAAAATTAAATTAATTTAAAATGACTACAATAACTGGACTGGTCGAAGTTGCAGCTAAGAGTGGTTCCGGCATCTGAGAATGGTAATTTATAGGTTTGGTATGAAGTGCTGAATTGCTGTTCCCATGAATATTGGCCAACGGTTCGTACAAAGTTCTAATGCGTGCTCAGCGGTTTCTATGGGAATGGGATGATGAAATCTGAAGTCGGCGAACTTAAGCTAGTTCAAGGTTAATATTTTCTCATATAACAGCTCCCCTTATTAGTGAAAAGTCAATGCCATTGCTTTGACTTTTACAGAGTAATTGGTGTTTCTGCTTCGCTTTCCTGTTGGACATTGGGTCTTCTTCTGAAGGAGGTTAAGCTTTGAAGTTTCTGTCTAATGGAATTTCTGCGTGGTAGTGGAGTTGGAGGCTGATCCTGAGACAAGGAGATTGCAATTTTTGGGAATATTTTGGTTCGGTATTTGCAGAAAAGGTATAAGATAACTAGGATAATAATCAGGGACAAGGTTGATATAGTGAATAAGGGTAGATGTTCCTCAATGAATGATTGGCTCATAATATGGTCCAGTTCTTCTGAATATTGGTCCAATTTGTGTTGTGCAATATTTAAGTCATCTACGTTGATCTTACTGAGTTTTAATGGTTTCAATTTTGATAGGTGATTCTTTGTCTCAAAATGGTCACAGCATCTGTAGGGTACGTTAACTGGGTGACTTCTATACGTGATATTTGTATATTTCTCAATTTGGTCTCTAGCATGAATTCTGGTACTGCCGATGAATGCAATACATTCGGGAATTAATCTTAAGATTGAATTTGTTTTTATTATTTTTGTAGTGACGTCCTTCCTTGCACATTTGATTGTTACTGGTAATGGATCGGAAATGGTTAGTAACCATAAATTTCGGTCAATTTCTTGTACATTGTAACCTTGTGCTAAGAGCATGGACATCTTGCAAGTTTTTGGTAAGTTGCTGAGAGGTTTCAAAAGCTGAGCTTCACATATAGCATCTGTGTCTATGGGATACGGAAGAATGTCTGTACACATTCTTTGGTTTTGACTGATTTGTTTGCATTTTTCGGTGTCCATGGGTAAGACATATGAAATTGAATCATCATCTCGCGCTATGTATTTATGAACAGTTGAAAGTATATGATGAAAACCAGTTTGATTATCTAATATTGGTATTGAATATAATTGATACAAGGTGAATATTTCGGGATCAACTAACGGAATTTCGAGGACGAAAACAATTTTTGAATCAAGCTGATAAGCTTGCAGTTTTATTATGTCAATATACTGAGCTATATTTGACATATAAGTGGGTAGAGGCAATACGTTATTTTGTAATGACTGTGAGATTTCTTTTAATGCGTCCATTAAGTCTATGGGCGAAATAATAGAACTATGTAGAATTTGCAGGCGAGAGAATGTGATAGAATTTAGTATACCATTTAAATAATTTTCTAAAAATACGTAGCTTTCCATTAAGGACTCACATAAATCTAGTATTTGTAATTGTGCTTGGTAAAAGGAGATGTCATTATTAATGTCCAGAAGTGTAGTCTCGATAGTTTTTAAGTCTTTGTTAAAAGTTTCTTCGTCTATTTGCAATTTTTGAATTGTAGTGTTGAAAGTTCTTATAACTGAAGTGGTAACAGATATTTGATTTTTTTAGGAGATTTTCAATTTGAGTTTCATCGGAATTTATCTTATTTATACATTTATTAAAGTATTCGCCATCAGAGGCGTCTAAATTTCCAGTAATAGATTTCCAGATTGTTCCAATACCATTTACTAAACCGCGTTTTAGGCGTTTATTATAAGGTACTGTGTCAGAGGTTATTTCTTTATATTTTAAATTAACGGAGTTTGAGATTTGTTTTAGCAGACTAACATGTGTCTGTACTTCGGCTTGAAAGGCAAGTTTTCTCGGTGTATCCACGTTAATAAATTTTTCTAACCGGTTTTCCAAAATTCTGTCATTATTGGATATTGTAGTTTTGATAGGTAATAATTCTTTGTAAACAAGTAAAGTCCATTTGTCATTAGATATTCGTATAGTTCCTTTTTCATGAAAAAATATTCCAATTGTGTTATTAATTGGAGTGAGGAGAATTTGGGATTGGACGATAGGAAGGAGTCCATAGAATCTGTAAAGGAAAATTATTCAAAATAAGGTTTAAGTCTGTCAAAATTTACTTTAGAGGTTTGGTTAGTTTTGGGGTTAAGGATAATTGCGGAATTTGTAAAAACTTCTTGAATTTCGAAAGGTCCATTAAAAAGATTATCCGATTTTGATTTAATTTGGGATTCTTTTACGTAAACTTTGTCACCAATTTTAAAATCAGGTCTTCGTTCTGAAATATTCTCGTCAAATCTTACTTTCGCCTTTTCTTTCTGTCTTTCTGTTTTTGCTCTGGCTACTTTGTAAAAATATTCCATGCGGTTATTCAGGTCTCGAATATATTTACTCATTAGTGTTTTTTGACTGTATAGAGTTTCTGGTGGTCGGCCTGCAGTGTGCCCAAATATAAGTTCATATGGTGTGAAACCGTGGGTCTTATTCTTTGTGTTGTTATAGCATATTATTGCATAAGGAAGTATAGTGAAGGAATGATCGTTTGCGTTCTCGGCTTGATTTGCTCTAATCATTTCTGAGAGTGTGGCATGAAACCTTTCTATAGATCCATTAGATTGTGGATGGTTAACGCTAGAAAATGTTAGTTTAATGTCGTATAATTCGCATACATCTTTGATTATAGCCTTCTCGAATTCTCGACCGCAGTCACAATGAATTCTTAGTGGTGTTCCATAGTGTTGAAAAAAGAGTAGGAGTGTCTTGACTACTGTTACTGCCTTTTTGTCTTCCAAAGGATAGACTTGCGTGAATTTTGTCAATTCGTCACGAATAGTTAAAGCGTAGTTCCTAGTAGGGTATTCGAATATATCCATATTTATTCTTTCGAATGGTGTTTTTGGAGTTTCTGTTATGACTAGTGGTCCACTGAAGTTTTTCCTGCAAATCTTAACTTTTTGGCAAATTTCACATGCTTTTACAAATTTCTCTACATCTTTTGTTAAATTCTTCCAATTGTATTTCTGCTTTATTCTTCTGACAGTTTCGTTTATTCCTCGATGTAAGTTGTTTTTACCGCAATGGTAATGATCTAAAATTTGAGGGATTTCGTCTTCGCTGGCTGTTTTAATTATATTTTGACAGATTCTTAATTTTAATTCTTTGTCAGCAAAAATATAAGAAAATATCTCTAGGATGGGTAGTTCGAGATTATTTTCGACGCAATATATTTTTGATTCATCGAATTGATCTTTATTTGCAAAAAGTACAAGAAACAAGTGTGATATTACTTGTTCGGGATCAAACGGTAATGGTATAATAAAATATTTTCGATCTTTTACAGTTTTGCTGTGTACAATATTAATTCTTCGGTTACTATATTCCATGTTTTCTTCGAATATGTCATTCATTATGTTCTCGTGGAGTTATTCAAGTTTATTTTGCCAAAAAAATGTAACAATATTTTTGTGGGATTTGTCTAATAAGTCCGTATTCGATGTTTCAATTTTAGAATAATCGATTATTGACTTTGTTCTATACAGTAGGATAAACTTGTCAAGTTCTTCGGACATTTTTTCTATATTTTCTTCATCGTCGTCTTCGTTTTCTTGAGTTTCCGTATCATCTTCATTCGATGCATGTAATGAGATTTTTGATTGAAAGTTTGCACAATCCTTGAAATGGTTAATCTTTATCCTTGAGAGGGCATCTGCATTTCTGTTTATTTTTCCTGCGCGATGTTCTATTTTATAATTGTATTCTTCGAGTTTTAGGCGCCAACGCGCTTAGGCGGGATCTTTTATCGAGAAAAGCCATGTAAGGGGTCGATGATCGGTAATCAGGGTGAATTTTCGGCCAAAAAGATATGGTCTAAAATGTTTGACTGCCCATACGATAGCTAATAGTTCTCTTTCTATAGTCGAATATTTTGTTTCGGCACCGCATAATGTTCTGGAGGCATAAGCTATGGGTAAATCTTTTCCAATAGGGCCTTGCGATAGAACGGCTCCAATCGCGAATGCACTAGCGTCAGTTGTTAGTAAAAATGGTTCCTCAAAATTGGGATATATAAGTATTGGATCTGAAGTTAAAATATTTTTGAGTTCGTTAAAGGCTTCTTTGCAATCGGAATTAAAAATAAAAGTTACGTCTTTCTGAAGTAGTTTCGTAAGTGGTTTAGAAATTTTGGCAAAATTTGGAATAAATTTTCTATAGTAACCGGCTAAGCCTAAGAATGACTTTATTTCTTTGGTGTTCTTTGGTTCTGGGAAGTTTTTAATGCAAGATATTTTAGCTGGATTTGTTTTTACACCATTTTCTGTTACAAGGTGGCCCAAATATGCTACTTCTTTTCTTAAAAATTCGCACTTGTCTGGCTGTATTTTTAAATTTGCTTTTCGTAACCTTTTAAAAACTTCTGTTAGTCGTGACATGTGATCATGAATAGTGGGTGAGTAGATAATTATGTCATCCATATACACTAAGCATCTTTCGTTTTGTATTCCTAAGAGGATGTTGTCCATTACTCTTTGGAAAGTAGATGGAGCATTCATTAGTCCGAATGGCATGCGAACAAATTCGTAATGTCCATTTTCGACGGAAAAGGCCGTTTTCTGGATGTCTTGTGGCTTGATTTCAATCTGGTGAAATCCAGACGCTAAATCTAGTGTTGTGAAGTATTGGCATCTTCCTAGTTGGTCCAATAGTTCTGATATTTGTGGTAGAGAATAACGGTCTTGTACTGTGAGTTCGTTGAGTTTTCGATAATCAATAACAACTCGCCATTTTTGTTTTCCTGACGCATCTAATTTCTTCGGTACGACCCAGACTGGACTCGACCAGGGCGAGACACTTTTCTGGATTATTCCTTCTTCTAACATTTTATTAATTTGCGTCTTTACCTCTTCCTTATGTATTTGAAGATATCTATAGGATTTAGTGAAGATAGGTTTAGCATTGTTTGTTTCGATTTTGTGCTTGATTTCGTTTGTGAAGGTCAGTTTGTCGCCTTCGACATAAAATATATCTGCGTATTCAGTACATATATCTAGAATGAGTTCTTGTTCTTCGCAATTTAGATGATCAATTCTTAGTTGTTCTTTAATTACTCGTGTTCTATCTACTACGGGTTCTTCAAAATCATTTCCGTTGTAGGATAGGATTGTCTCCGAATTTTCGAAAGGTTCGATTGAAATGTCTGAAAATTCGATCGTCTTCGGCATAGCATTAGCATTTAGTACGGAAGTTAAGAATTCTCCATTTTCATCTACATGGACTAATGCATGAGGTAATCTAACTTTTTCTATTTCTTGAGCTGATAATATGGCATCTGTATTTGATAAGTTGCATTTTAGTCTGCATATTTGTTCGGTCCGGCTGTCAATGGTAATTCTGTTTTTTCCTTTTATTCGTTTTCTCTCTGGTCTTTCAAGATTTTTGTCTTGATCTCGATTGTTTACGATAGTATATTTTTCATTTATAGGATTTTGATATTTTAAATTTGATTCCTGTTTAGAATCTGATTTAATTTTTATTTTAGGTTCGTTTTGTCTTATTTCTGTGGGGTGTGTCGGTGTTTTGTCTTTAGGAGGTGTGTTTGTCTCGTGTCCTACTTTGTGAAGGGTGACAGTTTTAAAATTTGTATGCAGCTGTCGGGATTTAAGATCTATTACGCATTCATAATGATCTAGAAAGTCTAGGCCTATTATGCCATCGAAATCAATGTCTAGATTGAAAATAAAGACTTTGTGAGGATTATCGGCAGTGAAGGGAATCAGGACAGATTCTGTTATTAACAATTTTTGATCGGTTATACTTTGAATAGTAACGTTTTCAGGAAATCTATTATGATAATTGCGTGCTGTGTTTTCTTTGAAAACAGTGATTCCAGCACCTGTGTCGATTAAAAGTTTAAAAGTGTTGGTAGCATCGTTAATGTAATATAAATTTTTGGAACTCATTGTATGAAATGGGGTTACATGAATGTCTGTTCGGGAAAATTGAGATTCGGGTGAAAGTTGTCAAGTTGAGTGCTTGGATTTGTTCTTGGATATTCGTAATATTCGTTGAGGGGCTCGTGGGAGGATGATTTTGATTCTGAAGTGAAAGAAAATCCTGATAATTTTGTGTGTTATTGGTTTCGTAAAAGTTATCAGTTTGCGGATTATTTTCTGTATAATAATCCGTTTCATAGTTTTCATAGTTATCGGTATTATAATAATTATCTGTATAGTAATCGTCTGTATAATAGTTAGTCGTCATTTCATCAGGGTATTTGTTTAAAACATGTGCTCTTTGGAAGTTTGGGTTTCTTTGAATAACAGATGGACGATTTTGATTTTGATTTTGAGATGAAAAGGAAGGTCTCTGTTGGTTGAAATTTGGATTGTTGGAGGAATATTGATTCCTATTAGGGTTCTGATTGTTTTGATAGTTGTTAGGTCCATTATTATATTGGTTTTGGTAACCGTGTGGTCTAGAAAAAGTTTTGTTTGGCTGTACGAAACGTGAAGAGCGGCATTCACTATTTAGATGACCAATGCGGCCACAATTTGTACATTTTGTAAACTGAGATGAGGGTCTTCTCATTGGTTGAGAGGATTTAGGAATAGTCGATCTAGAATTAGATTTTTGTTCTTCAAAATATTGAAGACAATTGAAGTTCGCGTCTAATACGATTGCTTGCTTCAATGAGATCTTTTGGATTACTAGCCCTAATAATTTGTCCTAGACGAGGTTCTAAACCGGTTAAAAGTGTGTTTAGGGTCATGGTATCGATTAAGTCACATTGGGCAGTTTTTTGATCTGGGGATAAATTTGCTACTTGGATCGAGGCGTGCATTTTTGCATTCAGAACTTGTAAACGGTTAAAGAAAGTTAGAGGAGATTCGTTAGATAGTTGTCTTAGTCTTTGTAAGTCTTGTATTAAGGAGGTCAGGTCTCTACTGTCTCCGAAATGTAGATTTAGTAATTGTTTTATTTCTGTATAAGAAATTGGTTTTCTAGAATTAATAAGCTGTGCAGCTTTACCTTTGAGTTTATTTTTTACGTGAATCGTTAATAGAACGCGCTGATCGCCTGTGGCCATTTTAAAAGCACAGTCGCACGCATCTAAAAATGTAGAAAGAGAAATCGGATCGCCTTCAAATTCTGGGATAATAGAAAATATTTCCGAAAGCTTGTATGGTTCGATTTCTTGTTGAGTCTGGGAACGTGTCTCAGGCATTTTTCGAGATATTTTTAAACGAAAATGAAAAATAGAAGTATGGAGAAATATAAAATGTATCAGTATATAAGGGAGAAAAAAAAATGTGGTGGTATATAAAGGACAAAAGTGTATCAATATAAAAATATCAAATAATATATCAATAAAAATGTATCAAATATACCAAATAAAAATATATCAAGAGAAAATATACCAAAAATATAGCAAGTAAAAAAAAATATGTCAATAAAATATCAGTATAAAATAGTATGTAAAGAAATATCAATAATTTCAAATATTAGATAATCAACTTGTATTTTTTTTATGTATCTTGATTAATTGACTTGCAGTATAGTCAATTTCGTAAATTATTATAACAAAATTATTAACGAGATGATTCAAAATCCACTTACATAAAGAAGAACATCGGGACGCCTTGTTCTATCTGCTCAGCTACCAGGGGCTTCACTAGGTGTTCCTTCCGTAGATCGCAGGAGTGAGGTTGTTCGGAGATGCCTTCTTCTTTAAGGGTTGTCTTGTTCTCTCTGCTCGGCTACCAGGGGCTTCACTAGGTGTTCCTTCCGTAGGTCACAGGAGTGAGGACTTTCGTAGATTCTTTGTTCCGTTAAGGGATGAGAATCCGCCGCTGCCAGTGAGTATACACGTGTTCTAGCAACGTTAACCGGATCCTACTGACTTTGCGCCAATTGTTAGATCACTAATCACGTATTTGACTTTTTAAAAAAGAACTTTATTTGTTACAAATTAAATATTAAATAATAGTACAAAATTAAATTAATTTAAAATGACTACAATAACTGGACTGGTCGAAGTTGCAGCTAAGAGTGATTCCGGCATCTGAGAATGGTAATTTATAGGTTTGGTATGAAGTGCTGAATTGCTGTTCCCATGAATATTGGCCAACGGTTCGTACAAAGTTCTAATGCGTGCTCAGCGGTTTCTATGGAAATGGGATGATGAAATCTGAAGTCGGCGAACTTAAGCTAGTTCAAGGTTAATATTTTCTCATATAACATATATATATATATATATATATATATATATATATATATATATATATATATATATATAACTAAGGTACACTCGAAGAGTGGTGGGTTTTTCGGTCAAAGTGGAGAAATAAAAGACAAAGACGATGGCTACTTCATCTATTTATTGAAGACGTTTCGCTTTCTGCTCAGAAAGCATCATCAGTTCATCTAAAAAGAACAATATGAAACCAAACATCCATAGAGAAGTTATAACCAAAGTGTGTTACCTTACAAAGACATGTAGCAGTCAGTGATGTTAAAAATATGAAAAAGCTTACAAAGCTGGACATTCAGAGTTAACGTTGTATATAACAATTAATTGAAACTAGGTAAAGTTTGCAATTTGACAAAATTAGCACAGCAAAAGAACATGTGATAAAAATACATGTATATATAAAAAAATTTTATAAAAAAACTTAGTAAAAAACATTAAGGTTTATTTTAAAGTGTAAAGAACTAGAAAGATCATTAGATTGCACTTCCAACAAATTTATTTAAAAATTATATTTTAATTTTAACTTTAGGTAACATTATAAGTTATTAAAGATTAATAGTAATAAAGAAAAAAAAATGAAGTTACCAGTCTTTAGCTTACTGAGGCTCGTTGGTAAATGAAATTTAAAGGTTTGACACCCACGCACAACAACGTGAGTAGAAGTGGCCTTGAAGTCACAATGACATAAACAGCAAGGCAAGCTACCAACCTCTATGTATAAGGCGGTATATTCAAAGAATGTGATAAAATTGGTTGACAACTTGTCGTTAAAAAACCAAGCAGTGAAAGGAAAAGGTGGTTAAGATCACCATTTAACCCTACAGTGATTGATCTGTCAACAAAGACAAAGCAAGAGAAGTCAATCCAATATATCATATATTATACTATTATGACGTCACTAGTTAGCCAGCTAACAGGTGAAGATTAATAAAAATTTCCACAGTCCAAAGGTTCAAATATTAAGGACCGTAATGAAAAGGATTCTAAGAATCAGATTCAATTTCTTAAAGTTTTATCAAACAAGTTCATCAAAAAGAACAATTACTTGATTATGTAAAAGTGATATTTACAAATATTAATCAAAAGTAAGTTGATAAATCTTCATTAAAGAAGGAATAATTTATTTATATTTTATTTTTATTTTTATTTAAATTTATTATAAGAAAATGTGATAAAGAAAACCCCAAAATGGGACAAAATTTAAGTAAACAACATATCTAGCCTAATTCTGTAAAATTAATGCATGATAAATTTGGCTCAAATTACTAATGTCCGTTCTCTTATTAAGAGTATTAGGATGTTTTAATATTGCACACATTTCTAAAAACTGTCTTTTAACGAGATTGCGTTCAGTGCCAAGAATTTTAACTTCATTAAAGTTTACTTCATGCTTAGTGTTAATAGCATGTTGAGCAAGAGCACAAGTATGCTTAGATAAATTGATATCACTGCGGTGTGTCGTAAGACGCCCTCTCAGTGATCTCCCAGTCTGACCGATGTAACATGAGTCACACTCAGCACAAGGTATATGATATATTACATTCACTTGTTCCAGAAGGGACAGAGGTGTTTTAGTTTTAGAGAACAAATTCCTGACAGTCTTAGCATTCTTAATAGCAATTTTAACCGGTACGTTATTATGTTTGTACAGTTTAACGAGTTTCTCAGTAACTTGCGGAAAATAAGGTAAAGAGGAGTAATGGGTAGTTGGATTCCCAAGTACAGTATTAGGCAGAACAGTGTTATTAATTGAATTATTTGATATCATTCTAAGTTGGTCACCATTGGGTATATCATTTAAAGAAGAACCATAGCTTTGAGCGAAAAGGTATTTATTAATAAGGGAGGATGGATAGGAATTCTCAATCAGAATATTTTTAAGTAATTGAAAGGATTCCCTTCGATTAATCGGATGTATCAGTCTATTTAGCCTGCAGCTTAAAGCTTTAATAAGGTTTAATTTATATTTAAAGGGATGACAAGAATGGTAGTTGAGAAACCTATTAGAGGCCATTGGTTTCCTGTACCAACTTGTAGTAAGGGTGTTATCTCCCATTCTAATGACACGCATGTCTAAGAAGGGAATACTATTTGTGTTAGAGTCCTCAAGTTCAACAGTGAACTGTAAATGAGGATCAAACTCATTGAATAAAGACAAGGTGGCCTGAATCTTGTCTGGAGGTAAGGCTAGTAATAAGTCATCAACATACCGTTTAATAAAAGGGATTTGGAAATCTAAAAGACCCAGACGGTCAGATACTAAATCATCCAGTACATAATTAACTAGGATGGGAGAGATTGAGGAACCCATAGGTGTCCCAAAAATTTGAAGGTAATATTTGTCGTTGAAGACCAAAAAATTAGTGTCAAATGTTAATTGTAAAAGTTCTGCAAAAACATCCCAGGATACAGGACAGTTTGGTTGGATGGAGTTCCAGTGATTTCTTAGGGAGGTAATAACGCTTGAAAGAGGTAAATTAGTGAAAAGAGATACCACGTCAAAACTCACTAAAATGTAGCCTTGTGGAAGTTCAAAATTATTAATAAATTCACTAAAGTGAAAAGAATCAACAATATTAAAGTTGTTATTATAATTATAAGATTTAGATAAGATGTCAGTTAAAAATTTTGCAATATTAGTATTTGGTGAATTAATGGAGGAAACAATTGGCCTCATGCTCAATGTGGGCTTATGTATTTTAGGTAGACAATAAAATCTGGGAGCATATCCATCATAATTATGTAAAAATTTTGCAAGTGGTTGATCTATGATCTTAATATTTTTTAAGTGTGTAATGAATTTATTTATTTTATTTGTAAATTTAGAGCAAGGGTTGGTAGAGAGAGGTTGATAGTATCTATCATCATCTAACAACGATTGGCTAAGATTAAGATATTGATCTCTATCCATGAGGACAGTAGCATTCCCTTTATCACTAGTAAGGACGAGAAGATTAGGGTGAGTTTTTAAAAACGATACCGTCTCCCTGTAAATCTTATCTAACTCCGATATGGGTTGTCTAGGGCGATTAGAAAAGTTCAACAGAATATTATTGGAAGAAGACCTAAGAGATAAAAGGTCAGAATTGTCAGCATGTGACAAAATATTTTCCACATCTGCTAAAATTCTACTAACAGAATAATCTCTGAAAGTTGGCTGTAAGCCAAATTTGGGGCCCAAGGATAACAATTTAAGAATGTCCTGAGGAACCTCAGTACTAGATAGATTTTTAATCCACTTAGGATTAAATGGAATTTTTTTAAACTGGGGAGTGTCTAAGTTATTAAGCTTCTTACGAAGGTGTGCCATGGATTTATGATATACAAAATTAAATTTCTTATGTAAAGATGACTCAAAAGTGTCCAACAAATTGTCAGGAAGGTGATTATCCAAAAAAGAAGTGACATTATTGATTTGAGAAATAATAAATTTAATATCAGTGTGAACCTTAGAAATATGGAAATTAAGTAATCGTGCCCTCACCTGTCTGTTTAACGCTTGGCTTCTGCGGTAGAGGGTGTCATTGGTGGAGCCTGATGTTGAAGTGAGTATGTTGGAAGTGGTGTCTATGATAAATCTTGGGATCTTCCTAGTTCTCCTACACTCCAAAAGGAAAGTTCTTCTAGCTTCTGCTGTGGCTAGTTTCTCTGTTAGGTTCGTCCATCTCTTCAGCTTCTTCACTACTGGTTCTCCGTGGATGCGCCTGGTGGTGGCATAAAACCCCTCTGTAACAGAAAACATCGAGAAAAGGAGTACGACCGTCAATCCAATATAAACTAAGGTACACTCGAAGAGTGGTGGGTTTTTCGGTCAAAGTGGAGAAATAAAAGACAAAGACGATGGCTACTTCATCTATTTATTGAAGACGTTTCGCTTTCTGCTCAGAAAGCATCATCAGTTCATCTAAAAAGAACAATATGAAACCAAACATCCATAGAGAAGTTATAACCAAAGTGTGTTACCTTACAAAGACATGTAGCAGTCAGTGATGTTAAAAATATGAAAAAGCTTACAAAGCTGGACATTCAGAGTTAACGTTGTATATAACAATTAATTGAAACTAGGTAAAGTTTGCAATTTGACAAAATTAGCACAGCAAAAGAACATGTGATAAAAATACATGTATATATAAAAAAATTTTATAAAAAAACTTAGTAAAAAACATTAAGGTTTATTTTAAAGTGTAAAGAACTAGAAAGATCATTAGATTGCACTTCCAACAAATTTATTTAAAAATTATATTTTAATTTTAACTTTAGGTAACATTATAAGTTATTAAAGATTAATAGTAATAAAGAAAAAAAAATGAAGTTACCAGTCTTTAGCTTACTGAGGCTCGTTGGTAAATGAAATTTAAAGGTTTGACACCCACGCACAACAACGTGAGTAGAAGTGGCCTTGAAGTCACAATGACATAAACAGCAAGGCAAGCTACCAACCTCTATGTATAAGGCGGTATATTCAAAGAATGTGATAAAATTGGTTGACAACTTGTCGTTAAAAAACCAAGCAGTGAACGGAAAAGGTGGTTAAGATCACCATTTAACCCTACAGTGATTGATCTGTCAACAAAGACAAAGCAAGAGAAGTCAATCCAATATATCATATATTATACTATTATGACGTCACTAGTTAGCCAGCTAACAGGTGAAGATTAATAAAAATTTCCACAGTCCAAAGGTTCAAATATTAAGGACCGTAATGAAAAGGATTCTAAGAATCAGATTCAATTTCTTAAAGTTTTATCAAACAAGTTCATCAAAAAGAACAATTACTTGATTATGTAAAAGTGATATTTACAAATATTAATCAAAAGTAAGTTGATAAATCTTCATTAAAGAAGGAATAATTTATTTATATTTTATTTTTATTTTTATTTAAATTTATTATAAGAAAATGTGATAAAGAAAACCCCAAAATGGGACAAAATTTAAGTAAACAACATATCTAGCCTAATTCTGTAAAATTAATGCATGATAAATTTGGCTCAAATTACTAATGTCCGTTCTCTTATTAAGAGTATTAGGATGTTTTAATATTGCACACATTTCTAAAAACTGTCTTTTAACGAGATTGCGTTCAGTGCCAAGAATTTTAACTTCATTAAAGTTTACTTCATGCTTAGTGTTAATAGCATGTTGAGCAAGAGCACAAGTATGCTTAGATAAATTGATATCACTGCGGTGTGTCGTAAGACGCCCTCTCAGTGATCTCCCAGTCTGACCGATGTAACATGAGTCACACTCAGCACAAGGTATATGATATATTACATTCACTTGTTCCAGAAGGGACAGAGGTGTTTTAGTTTTAGAGAACAAATTCCTGACAGTCTTAGCATTCTTAATAGCAATTTTAACCGGTACGTTATTATGTTTGTACAGTTTAACGAGTTTCTCAGTAACTTGAGGAAAATAAGGTAAAGAGGAGTAATGGGTAGTTGGATTCCCAAGTACAGTATTAGGCAGAACAGTGTTATTAATTGAATTATTTGATATCATTCTAAGTTGGTCACCATTGGGTATATCATTTAAAGAAGAACCATAGCTTTGAGCGAAAAGGTATTTATTAATAAGGGAGGATGGATAGGAATTCTCAATCAGAATATTTTTAAGTAATTGAAAGGATTCCCTTCGATTAATCGGATGTATCAGTCTATTTAGCCTGCAGCTTAAAGCTTTAATAAGGTTTAATTTATATTTAAAGGGATGACAAGAATGGTAGTTGAGAAACCTATTAGAGGCCATTGGTTTCCTGTACCAACTTGTAGTAAGGGTGTTATCTCCCATTCTAATGACACGCATGTCTAAGAAGGGAATACTATTTGTGTTAGAGTCCTCAAGTTCAACAGTGAACTGTAAATGAGGATCAAACTCATTGAATAAAGACAAGGTGGCCTGAATCTTGTCTGGAGGTAAGGCTAGTAATAAGTCATCAACATACCGTTTAATAAAAGGGATTTGGAAATCTAAAAGACCCAGACGGTCAGATACTAAATCATCCAGTACATAATTAACTAGGATGGGAGAGATTGAGGAACCCATAGGTGTCCCAAAAATTTGAAGGTAATATTTGTCGTTGAAGACCAAAAAATTAGTGTCAAATGTTAATTGTAAAAGTTCTGCAAAAACATCCCAGGATACAGGACAGTTTGGTTGGATGGAGTTCCAGTGATTTCTTAGGGAGGTAATAACGCTCGAAAGAGGTAAATTAGTGAAAAGAGATACCACGTCAAAACTCACTAAAATGTAGCCTTGTGGAAGTTCAAAATTATTAATAAATTCACTAAAGTGAAATAAATCAACAATATTAAAGTTGTTATTATAATTATAAGATTTAGATAAGATGTCAGTTAAAAATTTTGCAATATTAGTATTTGGTGAATTAATGGAGGAAACTTCTTAAATTGTTATCCTTGGGCCCCAAATTTGGCTTACAGCCAACTTTCAGAGATTATTCTGTTAGTAGAATTTTAGCAGATGTGGAAAATATTTTGTCACATGCTGACAATTCTGACCTTTTATCTCTTAGGTCTTCTTCCAATAATATTCTGTTGAACTTTTCTAATCGCCCTAGACAACCCATATCGGAGTTAGATAAGATTTACAGGGAGACGGTATCGTTTTTAAAAACTCACCCTAATCTTCTCGTCCTTACTAGTGATAAAGGGAATGCTACTGTCCTCATGGATAGAGATCAATATCTTAATCTTAGCCAATCGTTGTTAGATGATGATAGATACTATCAACCTCTCTCTACCAACCCTTGCTCTAAATTTACAAATAAAATAAATAAATTCATTACACACTTAAAAAATATTAAGATCATAGATCAACCACTTGCAAAATTTTTACATAATTATGATGGATATGCTCCCAGATTTTATTGTCTACCTAAAATACATAAGCCCACATTGAGCATGAGGCCAATTGTTTCCTCCATTAATTCACCAAATACTAATATTGCAAAATTTTTAACTGACATCTTATCTAAATCTTATAATTATAATAACAACTTTAATATTGTTGATTCTTTTCACTTTAGTGAATTTATTAATAATTTTGAACTTCCACAAGGCTACATTTTAGTGAGTTTTGACGTGGTATCTCTTTTCACTAATTTACCTCTTTCAAGCGTTATTACCTCCCTAAGAAATCACTGGAACTCCATCCAACCAAACTGTCCTGTATCCTGGGATGTTTTTGCAGAACTTTTACAATTAACATTTGACACTAATTTTTTGGTCTTCAACGACAAATATTACCTTCAAATTTTTGGGACACCTATGGGTTCCTCAATCTCTCCCATCCTAGTTAATTATGTACTGGATGATTTAGTATCTGACCGTCTGGGTCTTTTAGATTTCCAAATCCCTTTTATTAAACGGTATGTTGATGACTTATTACTAGCCTTACCTCCAGACAAGATTCAGGCCACCTTGTCTTTATTCAATGAGTTTGATCCTCATTTACAGTTCACTGTTGAACTTGAGGACTCTAACACAAATAGTATTCCCTTCTTAGACATGCGTGTCATTAGAATGGGAGATAACACCCTTACTACAAGTTGGTACAGGAAACCAATGGCCTCTAATAGGTTTCTCAACTACCATTCTTGTCATCCCTTTAAATATAAATTAAACCTTATTAAAGCTTTAAGCTGCAGGCTAAATAGACTGATACATCCGATTAATCGAAGGGAATCCTTTCAATTACTTAAAAATATTCTGATTGAGAATTCCTATCCATCCTCCCTTATTAATAAATACCTTTTCGCTCAAAGCTATGGTTCTTCTTTAAATGATATACCCAATGGTGACCAACTTAGAATGATATCAAATAATTCAATTAATAACACTGTTCTGCCTAATACTGTACTTGGGAATCCAACTACCCATTACTCCTCTTTACCTTATTTTCCGCAAGTTACTGAGAAACTCGTTAAACTGTACAAACATAATAACGTACCGGTTAAAATTGCTATTAAGAATGCTAAGACTGTCAGGAATTTGTTCTCTAAAACTAAAACACCTCTGTCCCTTCTGGAACAAGTGAATGTAATATATCATATACCTTGTGCTGAGTGTGACTCATGTTACATCGGTCAGACTGGGAGATCACTGAGAGGGCGTCTTACGACACACCGCAGTGATATCAATTTATCTAAGCATACTTGTGCTCTTGCTCAACATGCTATTAACACTAAGCATGAAGTAAACTTTAATGAAGTTAAAATTCTTGGCACTGAACGCAATCTCGTTAAAAGACAGTTTTTAGAAATGTGTGCAATATTAAAACATCCTAATACTCTTAATAAGAGAACGGACATTAGTAATTTGAGCCAAATTTATCATGCATTAATTTTACAGAATTAGGCTAGATATGTTGTTTACTTAAATTTTGTCCCATTTTGGGGTTTTCTTTATCACATTTTCTTATAATAAATTTAAATAAAAATAAAAATAAAATATAAATAAATTATTCCTTCTTTAATGAAGATTTATCAACTTACTTTTGATTAATATTTGTAAATATCACTTTTACATAATCAAGTAATTGTTCTTTTTGATGAACTTGTTTGATAAAACTTTAAGAAATTGAATCTGATTCTTAGAATCCTTTTCATTACGGTCCTTAATATTTGAACCTTTGGACTGTGGAAATTTTTATTAATCTTCACCTGTTAGCTGGCTAACTAGTGACGTCATAATAGTATAATATATGATATATTGGATTGACTTCTCTTGCTTTGTCTTTGTTGACAGATCAATCACTGTAGGGTTAAATGGTGATCTTAACCACCTTTTCCTTTCACTGCTTGGTTTTTTAACGACAAGTTGTCAACCAATTTTATCACATTCTTTGAATATACCGCCTTATACATAGAGGTTGGTAGCTTGCCTTGCTGTTTATGTCATTGTGACTTCAAGGCCACTTCTACTCACGTTGTTGTGCGTGGGTGTCAAACCTTTAAATTTCATTTACCAACGAGCCTCAGTAAGCTAAAGACTGGTAACTTCATTTTTTTTTCTTTATTACTATTAATCTTTAATAACTTATAATGTTACCTAAAGTTAAAATTAAAATATAATTTTTAAATAAATTTGTTGGAAGTGCAATCTAATGATCTTTCTAGTTCTTTACACTTTAAAATAAACCTTAATGTTTTTTACTAAGTTTTTTTATAAAATTTTTTTATATATACATGTATTTTTATCACATGTTCTTTTGCTGTGCTAATTTTGTCAAATTGCAAACTTTACCTAGTTTCAATTAATTGTTATATACAACGTTAACTCTGAATGTCCAGCTTTGTAAGCTTTTTTATATTTTTAACATCACTGACTGCTACATGTCTTTGTAAGGTAACACACTTTGGTTATAACTTCTCTATGGATGTTTGGTTTCATATTGTTCTTTTTAGATGAACTGATGATGCTTTCTGAGCAGAAAGCGAAACGTCTTCAATAAATAGATGAAGTAGCCATCGTCTTTGTCTTTTATTTCTCCACTTTGACCGAAAAACCCGCCACTCTTCGAGTGTACCTTAGTTTATATTGGATTGACGGTCGTACTCCTTTTCTCGATATATATATATATATATATATATATATATATATATATATATATATATATATATATATATATACATATATATATATATATAATATATATATATATATATATATATATATATATATATATATATATATATATATATATATATATATATATTGATTATAATGAAATAGTTGTTGATATCAACAAAATAATAAATTTTGCTCATATAACCTGTTTGATTTATTATGGTTTTTTGTCATACGTCACCATCGACGGTATAAATGAACCGTCCCCTGGTCCCAGTCGTAGTAGTGAACTAGTGAGTGAACTAGAAGTGACTAATGAGTGTAGTAGTGTCTAGGGGCTCGGGAGACTGAGACCTCGGAAGCCCTGAAGAATACATTAGAGAGGATGTCGAAAGCTCGGCAAAATGGATATCGATGCGGTTCAACCCGGAAGACTGGTGAGTTTAATATTAATTTTTATAATAATATTAATCTTAGCTCTTATATATATATATATATATATATATATATATATATATATATATATATATATATATATATATATATATATATATATATATATATATATATATATATATTAAAGTATAGTATGGTATGTTTTTTTAGATTAGGTTGAATTAGATTAGCGTAGGTTAGATTGATTTAGTTAGTTCTTTAGTTTTGTAAATTTTCCTTTATGAGCCGCTATATATCCTAGTGACTCCCGTAGATCCTCGATTAGCCATGCTCCGTAGGAGCAGTATACCCACTAATATATTTTATGTTAATTAGTTTTTTTTAAGAAGAATGTTCCGCATACCATGGACAGATAGGGTGAGAAACGAGGAAGTCCTAAGAAGAGCAAATACTGAGAGAGAATTGCTCAGCTTGATCAAGGCACGAAAGATTGGATACCTGGGCCATATCCTGAGAGGGGAAAAATACGCAATCCCTCAACTAATTATCCAAGGAAAAATTGAGGGCAAGAGAGGAGTAGGTCGCAAACAAATATCGTGGCTGCGAAATATAAAGAACTGGACAGGCGTAACTAACACTGGAGAACTTTTGCATGCCGCAAAAGACAGACGTCTGACCTTAAGATAATTCGCCAACGCACTATAGGTGCACGGCACCATAAGAAGAAGTTTTTTTTATTTAGGTTGGGTTGGGTTAGTTTAGGTTGATATGAGTTAGGTTAGGTTTAGGTTGCGTTAAGTTAGGTTTGGTTAGGTTCCCTTCCTGGACCATGAGATGACCTATCTACGCCCGTAGGGCGTCGGTTTCTCTTTCGTGTGGTTGGGTTAGGTTAGGTTGGGCACAAAAAATTAGATTTCTATCTAAGTAACGGTGGTAGGTTTTAGCCGGAATGCGGTTAATCCGGCACTACACAGACGGAATTTAGCAATGGCACAAAAAAAAACTATATATATATAATTTATTTATATATATATATATATATATATATATATATATATATAAAAATATATATATATATATATATATATATATATATATATATATATATATATATATATATATATATATATATATATATATATATATATATATATATATATATATATATATATATATATATATATATATATATATATATATATATATATATATTTTATTTAGGTGAGGATAGGTTAAGTTCCCTTCCTGGGGTGTGAGATGACCTACCGACGTTCGTACGGAAGCGGGTGGCTAATAAATGCACCGGAACCACAGGAGACCGACTCATACAATTTTGCCGGGAAGAAGATTTTACCATTGCTAACACGTGGTTTAAACTTCCCCCGAGACGACTTTATACGTGGAAGTCACCTGCAGATACACCCAGCAATATCATCAGAAACCAGATAGACTTTATTCTCATTAACAAAAGATTCAAGAACAGCTTGACTTCGGCGAAGACCTACCCAGGAGCAGACGTCTCATCGGACCACAACCCATTAGTGGGCCAGATAGAACTCAAACTAAAGAAACTCATCAAAAATAAACCTAAACAGAACCTGGATTATGACAATCTAAAAGACCCCGTAGTTCGTCAAAACGTGAGAGATACAATGAGACAAAAACTAGAAACGGCTCAACAACAAGAACAGAGTGTAGAACAAAAATGGAGTTATATCAAAGACGTCATGCTGAATGCGGGAAAAGAACATCTGAGAAAGAAAAAAAGAGTAAAAAATAAAGAATGGATGACTGATGACATTCTACAGATGATGGAACAAAGAAGATTAATGAAAAACAGGGACGCGAAGAAATACCAAGAAACCAACCAGACAATTAAAAAAGAAATACGAAGAGCCAAGGAGACATGGATGCAAGAAAAATGTAAAATAATCGAGGAGCTCCAAGAGAAACACGATCATATAAATATCCACCGAAGGATTCGTGAAGCCACTGGTCAATACAAGAGGAGAAACACACACCTCCTCATAAATAAAGACGGTAATCTGGCGACGACAGTGAATGAGAAGTTGGTTACCTGGAAAATATATATCGAAGTTTTCTGGGACGACCGCGGCAACCTTCCGGAAATAAATTGCATGACAGGGCCGTCAATTCTAGAAAGCGAGGTAAAGGCTGCTTTACAACAGTCTAAGAATGGTAAGGCTACAGGTCCGGACGAAATACCCGTTGAACTTATTAAGGTGATGAGTGAAGTGAGCACGAAGGAGTTAACTGAACTGTTCAACGCCATATACGATTCAGGTAATATCCCAGAGGAATGGCTATTGTCAACATTTGTAACGCTACCAAAAAAACAATCTGCGAAAACGTGCGAAGATATCCGAACTATCAGTCTTATGAGTCATGCACTTAAAATTTTTATTAAAATCATACATGCCAGAATTTACAAGAAATGCGAAGAAAATGTCGGTGAAATGCAATTCGGATTCTGCAATTCTATGGTTACACGTGAAGCACTTTTCACCTTACAAGTCTTACTTCAGAGATGCCGCGATGTCAGTTGTGATGTCTATATTTGTTTTATTGACTACGCCAAGGCATTTGACCGTTGTCAGCACCAGAAGATGGTCACCGCACTACAAAGAGTTGGATTGGATGAGAAGGACATTCGGATCATCATGAATTTATACTGGAACCAGCGTGCTCAAGTCAAGGTCGAAGACCAGCTGACCGACCAAGTGAAGATCATGCGAGGAGTAAGACAAGGATGTGTGCTATCGCCGACTCTTTTCAATATATACTCTGAGGAGATTTTTAATGAAGCCCTCACAAACCTAGACATGAGAATCCGAGTGAACGGTGAATACATCAATAATATCCGCTACGCCGATGACACTGTGTTACTAGCAACCAGCCTAAACGATCTGCAGGCCTTACTAGACCGAGTGCGAACTGTGAGCGTAACATACGGACTGAACCTTAATATTAAGAAAACTAAATTCATGGTTGTCAGCCGTACAAATTTAGATCCCGGGGCACTAATGGCAGGTAGCGAAGAGATCCAGAGAGTCGACAGATTCACTTACCTCGGAACTACCCTCAACGTACAATGGGACTACGCTCAAGAGATTAGATCCAGAATTGAAATGGCACGGTCTACATTTATTAAGTTGAGATCCTTGCTGTGCTGCAGTGATCTCAGTTTGGGAACCAAGATGCGAATAGTGAGGTGCTACGTTCTTCCAGTGTTACTGTATGGAGTTGAAGCCTGGACACTGACGCAAGCCACTGAAAAACGAATCGAAGCCTTCGAGATGTGGATATACAGAAGGATACTAAAAATATCTTATGTGGACCATGTCACCAACGTTGAGGTTCTACAGCGCATGACAAAAGAAAAAGAAGTGCTTAATTTAATTAAACAACGCAAGCTTGAGTACCTCGGCCACGTGATGCGGAACGAAGAAAAATATCGAATTCTTCAACTCGTTATGCAGGGTAAAGTATTTGGCAGAAGAGGACCGGGACGCCGTCGTATCTCGTGGTTGAAAAATCTCCGACAATG
This sequence comes from Diabrotica undecimpunctata, assembly GCF_040954645.1. Taxonomy (NCBI): domain Eukaryota; kingdom Metazoa; phylum Arthropoda; class Insecta; order Coleoptera; family Chrysomelidae; genus Diabrotica; species Diabrotica undecimpunctata. The sequence continues at coordinate 86,650,410 of NC_092805.1, read as the reverse complement.
GTTTGGGATGACCTCAGCGGAGCTGTTTCGCAGAGCAGTCAACAAAACCATGATAGCCTTGATGATCGCCAACATCCGGACCGGATAAGGCACTGAAGAAGAAGATATATATATATATATATATATATATATATATATATATATATATATATATATATATATATATATATATATATATTATATATATATATATATATATATATATATATATATTATATATATATAAATATATAAGAAAGTCAAAGACAGTAACGGGTTACTGGTAAACAACAGACAGTTGAGGATAACCGGGAACGACCCAATATTAAGGAAGCAATAAAAAATGGGTGCTTCTAAGCGAGTGTCCTTTATTAAGAGTCAAGCTTTCGCCACATAATTTTGGGCTTCATCAGAACTTGCTGTAATGGAAAAACATTCTTTACAATATCATAATTAGATGTTACTTTAATCTTACCTTAATGTCGACACTATCTCTTAATGTAAAATAAAATTGACATGGACATACACATATTTTTAAAAAGAAACCAAACGCATCTCCCAACCAGAGGAAAAGTGGCAAACAAGGACTTTATTAAATATTTAAAATTACTTTATTATAACCATAACCATGTGGCCGGCATTTTTGACAAGAAATTGTTAATTACGTCATGTGCTATTTCAACTGTCACTTAATCTGTGTCACTGTGTATTAATCACTTCTTCTTTTTGTTGGCATTATTCAGTCAGAAATATTAGACTTTTTTGATTGTCATACCAAATTAAATTATAAAATTATAAATTGAATAAATATCGGTCTCTACTCTATATAAACATATCATGTTTACTAAATCTTTGGTTTGTAATTAGTCTTGGATATAGTAGTCAACATGACGGTGAGATGTATGTATTATATACCTTTTGCCGAAGAAACAAGTGTATGAATGATGATAATAGATATAAAATAAATTAAAGTTCATCTTGTTCTCACAAAAGGGGAATAACACATCCGTGTAGTTGTTAGTATATCACAGTTGTATTATTGTTGTCTTTTTACATTATTGATGTTAGTGGTATAAACATAATATGCCCAAGAAGGGTTAGACATTTACACTTCTTTCTCAAAATTCAAATTTTGAACAAATAGTCTGATTGAAAAATATAAAATTATAAAATCTATATAATGAAGAACATGTACAAACCATATCGAGAACTTTTCCCGATCGATAAAGTCATACGCCTGTTTAAAATCAATGAAGAGCATGTAGAGTCCTAGGTTTTGTTCGTAACTGTTATTTTGTATCAATTTTAAGGTAAATACGAGTATTTGATCCACTGTCGATCTTCCTGCTCTAAACCCTCCTTGGTATTCACCTACTATGCCATTCTCGTATTTTTTCAATCTATTACGTATGATCTTTGCCCTCTGCAATTTTCACAAAGGATTCTGTCACCTTTCTTATGTATTGGGCAAATTACGGAATTTCTCTCTCTCATTTCTATCTCTCTGGTATTTTCTCCTCTCTCCACACTCTCAGTATCAAATTACATAGCTTTCTTTGCAGTGTGACCCCTCCTTCCTTTAAAAATTCCTCCGCGATTCCATTCTCCCCTGCTTTACCGTTTTTAAGCCATTTTATTGATTCCTTTATTTCCTCTTCTGTTGGTTCCTCCACGTACTCCACATCATCTCATCCTCTGATTGGCTCATTGCCTCATCTGTTTGCATCTATTCCTTATTATCCAGCATATTCTTACAGAGTGTGTCAAATACGAGCAAGAACAAAAAAAAATACTTTATACAAGGTCTTACAAATGTTATCCAAAGCCAATTAGAACTTGTTCCGAATGTACAAGAAACGAAGTTGTATTACAAAATTTAGTGTATTCTTTTTTATTACTTTTTCTTTCACATATTCCCTTTATTGTAAATTCTACCTAATGCAATGTAAACTGTATAATAACAAAATTGACTCAGTGTCAATAACCTTGTAGTTGAGACACAATAAACTAAATAAAAAAAGAAAAAGATTATGATAAACGGTCCATATTGTGTTTTAATAGATGTGCCATTTCTTTTATTTTATAAATTCTAATTAGTGATTATACTTTTGCTGCCAAAAATTCATTGGTTTGTCAGTGCATCCTAGATTAAATATAATTTAAAATAATATTACTCCAAAATTACGCTACAATTCCAACATTCCATGTAAAAGAAGAAAGCTTACAGCGATTTTCAGTCCAAACAGAAGTTATAAAAAAATTAATAAATTAGAAGGTGGAGCATCTTTTACCTCCCCTTAGGTTACTTCCCCGATCAATAGAAAGTATCTCAAATAATAATAATTCTAAAACGGGAAAACCTAAAAAAACTACGTTTTACAGACCAATCAGCCTCTTGCCAATCATGTCTAAAGTGTTTGAAAAACTATTAGTTTCTGCAAACAACCGCAATAGTGACTACATACCATGCCGCGATTCATATTTTTTACCTTTTATATACATTCTAGCTCCTGTTAACATCCGTATATAAAATAAACAAATCGGCATTTATATTAAAGAAAAAATATTTCTGCAAATAATAAACAACTAGAAACCTTCAAACATGTTAAACAATACAGTTTGCATTGAAAATCCTGATATTTAATTATCTTAATTCGAAAGTTATTTAAAACGCGTTCGTTAAAAAATGTCGGTGGGGTTGGAAGATAAAGTATCAAGCAGAACGACGACGACCTGCAACTGAAGGAGTTTCAACAGTCAAATTACTAGGTTCAAGGTAGTTAAACTGTACTAGTTAAAAATATTTTATACGAAGTGTGAGTTGTTTTAGTGCATTTTGGACGTGAAAGATGAATGCAGAGGAAAGAAAGGCGTTAATGCTATCGCATTTCGGAAAAACCAATAAGGACATGGAAGAAGATGTTAAGTTGATTAAAGAGTGGTTGAAGACTCAACCTCACCTGCCGGAAATTCCGAGTAAGTATTCAAATTACTGACAATTTTTCTACTGATATAATTTTTGGTTTGTATTGCAAATATTTAAAAAAATTATTTGCAATACTTTTTTTTCACCATTTCTGAAAAAAAAAACTATACACGAAGTAAAATCTTTAATATTAACGTTAACCCTTTCTGACCTGATTTTTTATATAGGGGAAAAATTTGTTTTTACAATTTGTAGTATGCAGTGGTCCTAAAAGTCATATTATATGTATATTTTTTAAAATATTTTCATTTAGTTTGGAAAAAAATATCTGCAATATTATGCACATTGGGGTGCTAGCGTAAATCAATTTTATCGATAAAGAAGAAAAACTGGCAAGATTTACTAAAACTTTTAATAAAAAAATTAAGTAAAAACACAAAAACTAGTTATTAATAAAAAATGTAAAAACTAAAATGTTTTTCAAAACGTAAAAAGACTCAAAATAGCAAAAAATCATTTTTTGTGAAATAAAAAAAAAACAGTTTCATCTTTTTTTATACAAAGGTGTACATTGCATTTATCACAAAAAAGTGAGTCTTTTTGTTACAGTTGGCATGTTTACACCTTTTTCCTCCTTTGTTTCCATCCAGTTGGGGTATATGGTCAACATAGTCATATTGAACTTCAAGAACTGGTCTAGTTTCCTCAAGGTTTAATTTAAATTTTTTTTATGCTATCGGTGGTGCTGAAGTATTTGACCTGCAAGTCAGACTTTCAGCAAGCCTCATTTTGAAATCTAAAAGTGTTAATCGGTCCATTTTTGGAATTTTTAGTGTCACATTCTTTTCGATATTCAAACCAGCTATTAGTAAGTAGATTTGCTATACTATAAGTACTATAATATAAGTACTATATATAAGTACTATAAGTAGACTTGCAGTCAAATCTACAGCATAAAAAATCATTCAGAGTCCATTTTTTTGAACGAATATAAATTCTGTACCCACTGATCATTTGATCTAATAGATCAACGGCACCCATTGAATGGTTATTAAACTTTACCACCTCAGGTCTCTCTACATCTATATACTTTTTTTCTCTTGTTCCACCGTTTAACTACATCAGTATTTCCAATTCCAACAAAGTTAAAAGCACACTCCGATTATCCATCCATTTGACTAAAACTACATCGTCATCTTTACTTGTTATTTGATCTGTAGTTCCTCTACCATTTTTTGACATTTCTTTATCGGTTTTCACAAGAGGATTGTTAAACCAATTGCCTCGAATTGTTCCAGCTGCTAAGTTTTATTTTTTTATTTTAAGACTTGAAGAAGTTGATCAGAGGAAAAGTAATTTTGGTAATATAACTTGTGCTCTTTATTATTAATTCTTTTTGTAAGATGAAGAATTATTGTAGCACCAAATCCAAATCATTTTAGCAGCTAAACATCTAAGCCAGTAGAAGCGCGTTGATATAAAACAAAATCATAAGCGATGCCAGACTTTGCGCAAAGGACAAAAATTTTCACCCCCAGGGTGTAATTTTACCCTTTGAGTATTGAATTACAGACAAATAGCCGCTAAATGGTATCATTTGTTCATCAATATATAGGTTTTCTTCTAACTTTAACTCTAAACATCGTTTCCTGATACCATCATACAAAGAACGTACTCTATAGAACTTATCGGTACAGGTATTGGGGATTGTTAAAGTATCTACACAATGTAAATTTGATTGAAGTTTAAAAAGTCTCTTGCCATTGTTTCACTAAATATATTGATATGCAAATTTTTGTGGCAATATAAACAAACTGATGAAAATTTTAGTCAACCGAATAATGTGTAAACCAAATAAACTTGTAATTTCATCTGCATATGTATTTTTTTGTTATGAAAAGTATACATGTTGGTAAAAGTGGCCATTTGCTCAAACTGCTGTTCGTCTATATATTTAGAAAAAAAAAAAATAAAAAATGAAAATGAAAAAAAAGGATCATGAGACTCTTTACTTGGGGCGTTGTAGGGGTAGGTTGTTGTTCCTCATTCCAAACCAAATCTAAAGGTTCAAAATCTTTCTTACGCCATTTTACAGATTTTTTGGTTGTTACAAGCTAAAATTGATGTAGATGGTCCATCAAATGGTAAATAGTTCTCATCAGCCTCGTGTGACCCAGATTCGTTCTCGTCATCCTCGTGTGACTCAGGGATTTTAATCTTTGTGGGCCCTGCCCTATGTGATCAGTCCCTACACGAATGTATTTTTTCTTGCCTGACGAGGGCTCTGAAATGTCAGCTTTATCTTTCTCCTCATTCCGGTATGACTCAGATAACTTATCAAGGGTAAGTCCCAGTTTATCGACACCTACACGAACTTTTATTTCTTCTTCTTCTTCTTCGGCTTTTCCCAATATGAGTTCGCCGTTTTCGTCCTCCACAGCACTCTATTCTCCCAGTCCCCTTCTCTGAGGTCTCTATCTATCATAACATTTCCGACGTATGTTTTCCATCTTTTAGCAGGTCTTCCTCTCCGTCTTCTTCCGGCGGGTCCCAGTTTAATATTCTTTTTGGCCACCTATGCTCTGGCATTCTTTGTACATGCCCGTACCACTGCAGGGCTCTGTTTTCCAACTTTTTTGTAATTGAGCATTTTACTTCCATTCTGTTCCTTATTTCCTTCGTTTTTATTCTATCCGCTCTTGTGATTTGTAGACATCTTCTCATAAAGTCCAGTTCAACTGTTCTTATTTAATTTCGTATTGTTGTTGTCATTGGCCATACTTCCGCTCCATATAGGGTAATATTCATCACTATGCTTTGAAATATCCTCTTTTTGTTTTCTTTGGTTAGAGTGTTGTTCCATATCACTCCATGAAGTGCTCTTGTGGCTTGTTTTCCCCGTGCTATTTTCATTTCTATACCTTTCATACAAGTAACATCTCGGCTAATCATTGACCCTAAATACTTAAAAGCCTTACAACTCTTAATAGTCTCTTCTTCTAAACTTAAGTTCAAATCAGCAACCTCGGGTCCAATACATAAGTATTCGGTCTTGCACATATTTATCTTGAGTCCCCAAAGTTCATATTCTTCCTTTAATTTCCTTATCATAAATTCCATATTCTCCCTGTCTTGTGCAAAAATGACTTGATCATCTGCGAAAAGTAGTGAATGTAATATATTCTCTTGTACTGGTATGCCCATTGTTCCGCATTTTCTATACCATCTTTTCAAAGCCTGATGTTACTTCTGATGTTTTTTATTTTTTTCCATGCTTCCGTTGATCTGTTATACCCTATCGTGTTGTCTACTTCTCTGCACATTCTCTCCCAGTATTTGTTTTTCTCGAGCTTTATTCTTTGTTTAACTTGTTGTCTGAGGGTAACATATCCTTCCCGTGTTCCTGGGGTTCTGTCGTTTAGCCATTTATGAAATGCACTTTTTTTTTCTTTTAATCATCTCTTCTAAGTCGTCGCTGTATTTCTCCAAATATGTATTCTTATGTTGTTCAATACCCAGCACTTCGTTTGCCGCTTTGTTTATTTTTTCCTTTAGGTGTTGATACATTTCTGTTGGGGTCCATTCTTCGTTCATCGGTAGCATATTCTGTAGCCTATTTTGATATAGTGTTCGAATGCTAAATTGTTGTAGAAGTTCTACTTTATACCTCGTATTTGCAATTTTTTGCATCTCCTCATATTTCTGGATATTGTCTTTTTGTCGTCTTCCCGTGTATATGAATTTTCCTAGCACTAATCGGTGGTTACTTGCACATTCTGCTTGTCTTTATACTCTTACATCTTGTATTATTGTTTTGCTGGCTTTTCTTACTGTTATTAAATCAATAATTGATCTTTGGTTTCTACTAGGTTTTTTTCATGTGTATCTATGTATGTTTTTATCTTATTTATTTACTTATTTATTTTAATTTCGTCTTCTCCGTCCCACGTCCGACGTCCCACTATATTTTCATCATCCTTTCCTATGTGGCTGTTAAAATCTCCAATTAGTAGAATATCTTCTTTTTCCTTTGTCCTGTCTAATACATCTTTTAGTGCATTAAAAAATCTTCCTTTTCCCTTATGGTCGCATTGTCATTCATTGCATATACTCCAACAATTATTGTTGGTTGTCCAAATATGTTCATCCTAATTTCCATTATTCGTTCATTTATTTGCTGGTAATCTTGTATGTATTTTCTCCATTTATTTTGTATTAATATTGATACTCCTTTTGCGGCTCTTTCATGTTTGTAAACTCCACTCCATATGTGTGTATATTTCCCTATAATTTCCTCTCCTGGACCTTTTTTTTTGTTTCGCTTAAGACTATTATATATGTGCCTAGTCTTTTGATTTCTGGGATTATTTCATTTTGTTTAGATGCGATTCCTTGTATATTCCACGTTCCTATTCTTATAGTCCTTTTTCTTCGCCTAAGTATCGTCGTATATCTTTGTTTCCGTCCAAAATCCAAGGCTGTGTTGACTTGGTTTTTGCATAATGGCTTTTTACGAGTGTCGGGTAGCAGGCCCGGCGCCTCAACCCCCTATTCTTCGGAGGACCATCTTCCTATTCGTTAATCAAAAATTATTTCCATATTCAATTTAGGGTCGTTATCGGTAAATCCATCCAGGGTACTGGGAGAGAAAAGGTAGGTTTGGATATGGACTGAGGGTAGGACAATGGTTTCCCCTGTATGGTATTAGGAGATAAACCAAGGATCACGTGGGCAGGGGCGCATCCCTGAAGTAGATCTGTCACCTATCGGGATCATAGATGAGTATCTACCCGCTACCCGATATCTATTTTTATTTTACTTGAGAAAATTTCTGGAATATTTTCCTCCTCATTCTCGTCGCTAAGTTCAATATCAGAAACGGTATCCAGTCAAGTCCAAAGTAAGTTAAAAACCAATGAAGTAACGCTAGTTATGGGTGACTTTAATGCCAAAATCAGTAAGGGTAGTTATGGTGAAGTAATAGGTTCATGGGGTCTGGGTGAGCGAAATGAGAGAGGAGAACGCCTACTCACATTTGCTAAGGAAGAAGAGTTGGTAATCTCCAATACACTCTTCAAATTACCACACAGAAGGTTGTACACATGGCGCTCACCCTGTGACACGCCAGAAAATCTCATAAGAAACCAGATTGACTATATATTATTAAATAAAAGATTCAAAAACTCAATAACATCAGTGAAAACCTACCCTGGTGCAGATGTTAAGTCAGACCATAACCCACTTGTCGCTAAGTTTCGTCTGAAATTAAAAAAAAATCCACAAACTTACTCCTATAAGATACGATCTCAAATAACTAAGAGAGGATGACATAAAGCAAGAAGTACGGGAATATCTGAAAAACAACATATCTAAGTCAGAAGTAGTTAATGATGTTAACTCAGAAATAAACCACTTAAAAAACATTGGAAAGGAAATATTAGACCAATACCTGCGACCGAAAAAGACAGAAAAGGAAAAACCATGGATGACCGACTACGTTGCATATCAATTTCTAGACAAAGAGATAAAAAAAAAGCTGTCAGAGAAGCTAAAAATAAAAATCTGGAAGAACAGTGTGAAGAAATCGAGATATTGGAACGTAAACACGATTCCTTTAACCTCCACAAAAAGATCAAAGAAGCAGCAGGCATCTATAAATCAAAAAGGCCGGGACACTTTACAGACGGTCATGGACCTTAACTGAAGCATCACTGAAGAGACTAGAAGCATTTGAGATGTGGTGCTATAGACTCATGCTGAGGATTTCCTGGTTAGACAGAGTTACCAACGAAAAAGTACTACATAGAATGGGTAAAGAGCGCGAACTAGTCGTAACCATAAAACGTCGCAAACTAGAATACCTGGGCCATATAATGCGCAATGAACAACGATATGACCTACTTCGGACCATACTTCAAGGTAAAGTGCATATGAAAAGAAGTCCATGGCGAAGAAGAATATCCTGGCTGCATAACCTGCTAAAATAGTTTAACTTAACCACTACCGGACTCTTCAGGGCAGCAGTCAACAAAGTCAGAATAGCCATGTTAGTGTCCAACATCCGTAACGGATAGGCACCATAAGAAGAATGATCGTATTTTCTCTCTGAAAATAAAAATATTTACATAGACTTTAGTAAATCACCTACTAAATCCCACATTTAAGGAAAATTTGAAGAAAGTTAAACAAGGAAATCAAACGAACACACAAGGAAAAGGAAGAAATAAGGAAGAGCTAAACGAAACAAAATTACGCCAACAAAGACTAAAAAAGGAATAAAAAGCCAACAATGTAATAACAAAAGGTTTGCCAGTAGTAGATACCTGCAGTTTGCTTGGATATCTGCTTTAATATATTGGCAATTATTGAAGTTACTTGTAAGATTATTTGATAGATTTGTATTATTTAAAATAAAGAAATTTTTTGTAATTCTTTACGTCTTTGATCTAAAGAATTCGCTGTTATAAATGTTTTTTCTTCACTTGAAGTAAAAAAAGTAAACTTTTATACTCCTCTTTTTATATCTGACGATTTTCTATTTTGTTTTCACTCTCCCATTAAAAACACTATTTGTGACGAAACAAAAGGATTAAATATGGACACATGCTTCACGCTAAGGTGACATTTTTGTTAACAAACAAAACAGATCTAATAATTATTGTGTTTCGACCACTTAAATAGAGGAGAGAAACAACGTTCTGCGGCAATATGATTTTTTGTTGGGAGATAGTTTCAAAAAAATAATTTAATGGCTTCTTGATTATACGAACACTAAAACATCCAGTGGTTAAGGTCATCAAAACTGCCGTCACATTCACATATAACTGTTTCTGAAAGTTTTATTTTATATAGGTATGCGTTTACTGTAGCATGTCCAAAAAGGCATTTATCGTTCTCTCGTTTCATGAAGTAGATGGAAGAGATGGATATATTTGGAAGTATGTATTTTTGCTACTGTTAATAAAGGATGGCCACTCAATTTCCCAATTAAGTTTAACGTGTTTCTTCTGAGCTATAAGTAAATCTTATTTGGGCAACTCTTTGTATTCTAGATCCACTAAGGTAGCGTCTTTAGCCAAATGGTCTATTTTTTCACGCCCTGGAATTTTGGAATGACATTTTACCCACACAAAGCTAACAATTCTTTTTAGAGTACTTAGAAGCCTTAGCTTTTCAAACACCTACACAATTAGTCTGTAGGTATATATGTGTTTGGAGAAGTGTCTTAATGTGAGGAGAATGGATTGTCAGTGGAATAAAATTATATACCTTTTGAAATATAATGTGCAATTAATTATCCATTCCAACGTTTCGAAGATGGCCTTGATAATTCAGCTGGGAATATTGAGCAATCTTATTTTAATTTGTGCTGAAAATCATACTGAATATTATCTATGTAAATGGCACAGCCGGTACCCACAGAAGATTTGAAGCCATCGCATCGGTATAAATTTTACAAGAGTGTTTACAGTCTTCCAGTCTTATCCTGTACTACTAAATCTTCCTGAACAATTAAACTATATAAACGAATTACTATAATAGGTTTATATTCATATAATATATCATAATTAGAACCAAAGAATGTAAATACTTTTTAATTAAATGAATAATGTGATAGATTGGGAAAATCAATAGCTAGAGCCGGAGTGTTTTTATTTGCCCATCATCTGTTTGTTAGATTTTTAAGAGAGAGACAACATATTTTTTGTAATACAAATACACACTATTAATATTTAAGTGAAAAACACTTGGCGTCGTCAATATAATTTTGAGCTATTATCATCATCCAGCTTTAAATGTCCACTGCTAAACTTAGGCCTCTTCCTCGCGTTTCCAACCCCGTCTATCTTGCGCCACTCTCATTCAGTTTTTATTTTGTCTTCTTAAATCGTCAGCACATTGTGTAGGTGCTCAACGCTTCTCTTATCTTTCCTTGGTCTCCATTCCAATAACCTCTTTGTCCATCGTCCATCTGTCATTCTAGCTATGTGTCCTACTCATCTACATTTTATTCTGGCTACCCTTTCGATGACGTCAGTCACCCTGGTTCTTCTCCTGACCTCTTCGTTTTTTTATTTTGCCTCGCAGTGTTGTTTCTAACATGGATCGCTCCATTCTTCTCTGTTAGTTTGGTAGCCGATGCTTTTGTTAAAGTAAGTGTTTTTGCTCCGTATGTCAACACAGGGAGAACGCATTGATCAAATATTTTTCTCTTCAGGCATGTGGGCAGCTCCCTTTTAAAAGTTTCTTTTAGTTTTCCATATGCTGCCACCCAAGACCGATTCTTCTTTTTAGTTCATGGATCTGATTATCCCTGCCAATCATAATTTCATATCCTAGATATTTATATTTATCTACGAGTTCTACTTCTTGCCCATCAATACTGATGTTCTGGTTGGGTACCAAATTTGTCATTATTTTTGTTTTAGAGATGTTTATATTTAAACCTACATTTTCTGTAGCAACGACGAGTTCCTATACCATCTCGCTTGCAGTCCTAGATCCTACTGTGACTATATCATCGGCGAAACGTAAGTTGTTTAGATATTCCCTATATATATATATATATATATATATATATATATATATTGATTTTCTTTGTCAGCCAATTCAAATTCTAAATATATAATATAATAGGCGAGTTTTCTGTCGAAGCAATCTTCAGTTTTTAAATATCTGACGGTCATTGCATCTTCGATATCTTCTCTCCATGACCGTCTTGGTCTACCTCGTTTACTTCTATTGGACGAAGTCCATTTTTCTATCTTTCAGGCATTCTCTGCAGATTTCCATACCAGGTTAGTCTTTTGGCTTCGATAGTATCTATTTAATATGCTCAGAAAATAATTCTAATAATTTAAATTCTTAAAAGCATATTTCAGCACAGTATTAAAAAGTTTAGGTGACATTGTGTCTTCTTGTCTAACCCCCGTTCTATTTTTATGCGATTAATTTTGCATACCTATAGTCTAGCCTGCTTTCTTTAAGCGCCTGTAGTATTTTCCTTAGCTCAACTGTGTCAAAGGCTTTCTGAAAATTGACAAATATTGGTACTACAGGTTTATTGTATTCCACTACTTTCTCTATTGGGGCTTTTATGCTTTGTAGATGGTCATTAGTTCCGTAACTTTTTCGGAATCCTGCTTGTTCTCTTAGCTGTTTAATCTCTAATTTTCTTTCCATTTTTTAACTATTATTTACGTTGTTATATATATATATATATATATATATATATATATATATATATATATAATATAATAATATATATACAGATATTTTAGATATTTTCAACAGCTACCATCCAAAACTAAATTTTACTATAGAAATTGAACAAAATAATAAAATAAATTTACTGGATATCACCTTACATCGCATAAACAATACAGTAAAAACCATGTGTTTACAAAAGAAACATGGTCTTCACGATATCTTAACTACAATTCTCATCATCCATTTTCCCATAAGGAGTCCGTAATTATAAGTCTTGCAGATAAATCTATACAACTAACAGATCCAAAATACAGACCAACTGCAATAAAAAAAGCAAAAGATGCCCTTCTAAAGAATGCATATCTCGAATACCTAATCGAAACTATTTTTAAATCAAGACTTAATAAATTTTATAACAACACAAATAACAACAAACCCAACAGCATCAAAACTAATTACACAACTGTTCCATATATAAAAGGTTTATCCGAACAATTAACAAATCTTTTAGACAAACATTATTATGAAACTATTTTCAAATCAAGACTTAATAAATTTTATAACAACACAAATAACAACAAACTCAACATCAAAACGAATTACACAACTCTTCCGTATATAAAAGGTTTATCCGAACAATTAACAAATCTTTTAGCCAAACATAATATAACAGTGGCCCACAAAGGCAACAACCTTTTAAATAAATATTTCACAAAACTATAAACACAAACTCCAAAACTTAAAAAATCACATGTTGTTTACGAGATACCAGGTATTAACTGTGAAAGTGTCTATATCGGTCAAACTAGTCAACTGCTTCAATTCAGAATTCGCTCTCACAAATATGACAAGAACAACGTCACTGCGCTCACAAAACATGTAAGTGAGAAGAAGCATAAATTTGATTTTGAAAACATCAAAGTTTTAAAAACAGAACAAAACAAAAAGAAGAGGGAGATATACGAATCAATAGAAATAAAAAGAAATACCAACGCAATAAATGACAAAAAACGTACAAAAAACCTAAATAAAATATATTTCAATCTATCAATCATATAATATAAATATAAATCAATAGATTTAAATAATAATAAATACACCACCATAAAAATCTCTTAAAGTCATAACATATCTCCATTTTATCTCTTTCGAAAACATCAATGATACGCTCAAATACAAATAATTATATACTAATGACAGTAAACCATGAGATATCAGATATCAACTTTTATTTGTCAGTTCATTAATGTCTGTGTCCCGTTTTACGTTTTGGTAAGTCATATATGTATACATATTTTACAATAACTGTTTGTCTTATACATGTACATTTTAGAATCTTGACAAAGGCAAGGGTTTCCTGCCGAAGCGTTGATTGCAATGGAAATTAAAATCGATCCACATGTAATATATATTTTATTGAACCTAAACCCAAGAAATACTAAATTTATATTAAATATAGTACGGTTCAATAAACTCAAAACTTATATATATATATATATATATATATATATATATATATATATATATATATATATATATATATATATATATATATAAAATAAAGTTTTATTTTGAGGTTGCAGTCATTAATGACTGCAACCTCAAAATAAAACTTTATTTTACATAACGTGTCAGTCAATAATACCTAACTACTTTATATATATATATATACATATATATATATATATATATATATATATATATATATATTCATATATATATATATATATATATATATATATATATATATATAAATATATATATATATATATATATATATATATATATATATATATATATATATATATATATATATATATATATATAAATTGATTACGTACTGTGCAGGATACAGTATAAGTATACCAAAAAAATCGATATGGCAAATTGGCACCAGTCTGCAAAGAATAGAAACGAATGTACCTAAATAGGCTTAGAATGTAAATATGTAGGCTTAAAAGCTCAAATAGGGCTATACTGATTAACAAGTAGTTGACGAAGAACAAGACCTATTGACCATATATTCACAGAATTCTTATTTTCATTAAGAGGAACATAGATACGTAGAAGAACGAAAAGTTACAAGGAAGAATAAAAATCTGTCGGGTTCTTAATAACTAAAATTGAATAGCTTATAAAAACAGTGAAACCGAGAAAAATAATTTATAAAAAATAAAAAAGGTCAACAAAAAATAGATAGTTTGTTTTATAGTTACAGTGTCAACGAGTTGGGCGTAATTTCTGTCAAATGTATTCAACTTACGATAGGTACATTATTAACCGATTTTATGAGAACGCCAAGGCTATTTGTTCCCCGTCTAAAAAAGTATATTTTTGTCAAGCCTGTCTATGGAAGGTTTCCTTTTATACATATTTAAATAAAAAAACTTTTTCTACTCATATTGTTATGCAAACCCCTGCAAAAATACGGTCCTTTTCTTCGACACTATTCTCTAATGTCGTCTCGGACTCGATTTTTTACTTATTTTTATTATTTTAGGCGATCATATTCTCGCTTCTTTTATATGGGCTAATAGATTTAGTTTGGAAAAAACAAAGCAGAGAATAGATTTGTACTACACAATTAGATCAAGTATGCCGAATATATACCAATTTGCAAATCCAAAAACTGAATTTATGAAAAGATCTAAAGAATCAAGGTAAGATGCACGTTATTTTGTTGTTTACTTATAGCTCAAAAATAACATTTATTCCAAGACTCTTACAACATCCCTACTGCTAAACTTACTAAACTTGGTGCTTCCGCTGCATTTTTAGCACTTAGTGCTTTACAAGAAATTGCAGAGAAATTGTAGAAAAACTATGTAGAGTTGGGAACAGTGTGTGAAAAACGTGTTTGTTACTGTGTGTTTAAAGCTCCGAGTTAGCTATAAAGATTTTTATTGATAAAAGTAAGTTTATTAGCAATACTCACCAACATTTATTTTGGCAATCGCCGTAGTTATTGCAAAACTTTTGATAACAAAATAAATAGTAATGTTTTTTGTAATAGTTTTTTGATAAATTAGAAGTTTTTTTAATTAAAGTGTAAACAAATTTAGGTAAATTAACCTAAAAAATGCAATCTATGGCTTACCGGCAGTAAAATAAAAAACAAACTTTTCCTCCCAGTGTCTCTAAACCGACGTAACAAACGGCTTACGACGCTTTGGGAGACACCCAGCTGGTGAGCAACTTGAGTTTGTCGCATACCAGTTGAAGGAGACCCACGGCTCTATTCATCTCGTCCAACGTTAAATATTGTCGCTGCATGGTAAAAAGACAATATCTGTAACTCACCTATTAAGCAAGAATGGTATAAAGTGACTAAAATTAAAAATAAACAAAACCTAAAAATGTCGATTTTTTTTGCATTATAAAAAACATCCTAAAACACGCATTGCTATCAGTTTTGCAATTTTTTTTTTGAGAAGAAGTGTGTGTCTGTACCAACAATTATAGTACAAGCAAATTTATATGGTCATGAAATTTCTGTCATTGGTATTGTCAAATTATTAAAATATCCTTAGACTTTTGCGCTGTGTGTATATGTAAAATTGATGGATTAGACTATATCAACAATTTGGTTCATTAACTTCGTATTTTATTTTAGCTATTTGCTTGTGTTCCCGAAAATGGTAGACGATAGATATCGAGTAACATTTGTGAAAATAAAAGATTGTATTCCAAATGACTTTGATATAATATATGGATGGGCTGCTCAAGCCCTAAATATCATGGACGTCGCATTAAGAGAACATGATAATTTAATTTTGGGTATCATTGTATTGGTTGACCAACGAAATTTCAAAATGGAGCATTTGTTGAGATTAACTCCAACAATTATAAGAGACGCTTTAGTAATTGTAGAGGCAAGTATTATTAGGTATAATTGTCTTCTTTTATTTGAACAAAAGAAATTTTAGTCCACTGCTGAGAATTATTAGCGTTAAGACATACAAAAAACAGTTAAAAACTTTTTAACAATTTGGTACAGAGTATTTACAATGTTTCAATAAAAGTTTATTAAGTGTAAATTAGTTGTAACCAAACTTTTATTGCTATTACTGATTTCACAATTTGTTCTTGTGTATTGACATCACGGATAGCCAATTACTAGATGTTTTGCTGTTATGTTTCCGAACTTCCTCACCCAGTGTGCCCTGCATTGAGTGGATGTGAAGTTAGACTCACAGTCTCATATCATTACAGATGTTTCACTGGGAGTTGAATTTAACAATTTGTACAGAATTGTGTACAGAATTTGCTATACAGTACCTACTATGTATTAATGAAAATTTTCTCAGTATAAATTAGTAGTTACCACAATTTTAATGTTTTAAAAGTGTAATTATTGTTAAAAAAATTGTTAAATCACTGATTTCACAATGTTTTCTTGTTTATTGGTAACGGTGACGTCATCTGTTGCCCAATTTGTTTAATGATGATGATGATGATGATGATAGTGAGTTTGGTATGGAATAGTCCTTGATTGTAACAAATATATATTATATATCCGGATGCATATAAATGATTATATACGAGTTCGTATATTGATTTTTGATTTAGTGACAGGAGGTGGGTTATGTTTACTGGAAGTTGCACATTACTTTTAACCAGGTTTTCATAAAATGTAGATAAGAGAGTTTATTTTTAATACGTTTAAACAGGATGACATTAATATCACACTGGGAAATATTATCGCAAGAGCACTTTCCTGATTCTATAATGTTTTTAATCTAACCAGGTGAGCAGGAACAGTATCGTGACTAGTGTTTATTCCTGTGATAGTTGCGGGTGATCGTTTGGATATGTTATAATGGAATATGTGTGGTAATTCCGTTAGGGATGGTAACGTAGGATAAATCTTGTAATAATGATTATTTGATGTATTCGGCAATATTTTCCATCTGTCTTGCCAGTTAAATTTTATTTTTTTATTATAAAAATTAATTAGATCTGTTACTGTGTAAAATATTCTTGTATACCAGAATGAGTAGAATCCTTAGCAAGCTCGTCTACTATTTCATTGCCTTTTATCCCGGTGTGTCTTTTTGCCCAAATAAATGTTACATCTTTGTTTCTCATTTTTTGTTTAATGTCACATATCGGCTCACATGTTTTATGGTTTAACTCAGTTTTATTAAGTCCGCTAAGAACTGACTTAGAGTGTGAGATGGTTACAGCATCTTGCAAATTTTCGTGCTGTAGCCAATCCAGAGCTTAACCAATAGCTATTGCTTCTGCAGTGTAAATAGAGCAATGTTAAGAAAATTTTATTTTAAATGATTTGTTATTAGAAGAAATGTATACTGCAGACCCTACCTTTTTATCGTCCAGTTTAGAGGAATCTTTGTAAATTATAGCTTTATTAGTATATTTACTCAATATGGAGTTTAACATTTATTTATTAATATACAACATTTATTTCTATGTGAATCTGAATGTTTCGGAAATATAATATTGTGTTTTTTGAGGATCGTATTAAATTCTAATTTATAGAGTGGTACAATAAAATTTGTTGAAAATGTAACCGGTAAATCATTGGTTTCCAAAAAGGCATCCGCTAATGGTGGAGAATTTTTTATTTTCTAATAATTTGTTTGCTAGATTTTGTATGGATAATTCATACAGCATACTCAGTAAGCCTCTTGTTCTGCCCCTTAATTTCAATACATATTTTGTTGCCAATAAATTTCTACGATTTTTTAATGGCATTTCATTACTTTCAGCAAATAACAGAGGGCATGGTGTTGATTTCATAGCAGCGAGTTAATATTAAACTTTTAAACTGATTACGATCTATTTTTAGTAAATGTGTATTTCTTCCTGATCCGTATAATATACATCCATAATCTTAAATCGATTACACGTAGGTCCTGTAACTTTGGAATCAGCACCCCATCTCCTGCAAGTGACACATTTAAGGAGATTGATTTTTTTCTCACATTTTTTTTACATAGTAGACATGTTTGGACCATAGTAATTTGGGATTTAGGATTATACCAAGATATTTATACTCACTAACAACAAGTATAACATATCTTGACAGGTTTAGACTATCAGAGGTACGCATCCTATGTCTAATGGCAGCTTTTTCTGGGGATATAGTTAGTTCATGGTTTTAAGTCCAATTATCCACTAGTTTCACGATGTGTTCCAGAACGGATGGAATAAATACATATATCATCGGCGTACATTTTGAGGAATCATCAAAAGTGCCGTGTATAGTGTATACTTGCCAAAAATATGTTGAGAGTAAAGATGTAGAGAATTGGGCTTAATAGAAACCCTTGTGGTAATCCTGTATGAGTTATTCTTGGACCATGTAACTGATTACTATGGTCTCTGATATATAATTTTGTGGACAACCTCAGTTCGCATAACTTTGAATGCGTTACAGTTTAATTATTAAAGTCGTAAGCGCCTTTAAGGTCTAGAAAATAAAACATGTTAAATATTTTATTTTTAGAAAAATTTTGTTATAAAGCTGTTGTTAAGTGACTTAATCGAAATCTATACTGAGTGCTTGTCAAAAGATTATAATAGTGTTCGACTGTTAGTTAAGATGATTTTTGATTATTCTTTCGAAAGTTTTTGTTATACAATATAATAAAGAAATGGGTCTATAAGATGATGAGACAGTTTTGTCTTTATTGGGTTTGATAAAAAGACATATAATTGTTTCTTTCATTTTGTCAATGTAATTTCCTTCCAGAAGCCAATCATTAAATATTTTTTCCGACGACCGTCCATTTATGATCAATTTTAACACCCTCAAAATCATTGATCAACGACCCCTATTAATGAATGATTTTCTATTAATGAACGATTTCATTATAGGCAACACAACATATATTGCTTGCATAATTAATGAATGATTTTCTATTAATGAACGATTTCATTATAGGCAACACAACATACATTGCTTGCATAATTTAATTAAACGCTCTGTGATTGGCAGTGACCTGTGGTGCAGGCAACCAAACATATACCTATTTATATTCCCACTAAAAAATTTAAAATGAAGTAGCCGCTGTTAGTACTATCTGTCATTGTATGTCATTATTTACTTTATTGTTTAAAATTCTGTGTATTTGAAAAATTAAAAGATGGATATTGACGAAGAGTTTAATGTAACTCCACCAGAAGTGGCCGAAACTGCAAATGAAATATCTTTATGTTTACTGCCTGAAAAAAGCAGAGTGTTATACGGAAAAACATACGCTGAATTTATTGCATGGTGTGACAATATCTCAATTGTTAATCGCCCTTATTAATACACTTGTTGGTTAAATAACTATTATTAAACGATTTTTAGCTTTTAGATTTTTAGCTATCAGGGAGGTTGTTAATTATCGAATAAGTGATATAATCGTATGTTCTTCTATCAATGTTTACATTTTTAAACTCCGCCGATTCGTTAAAAATCCGTTTATACTGTTTAATGCCGGTTCTTTTTTAGTTGGAATAATTTTTAAAATAAAAATTAATGCATCTTCATTCATAGAAATAAAGTTACGCTGTATTTTTTCCAGACACTACTCAATAGCAAAATAAAGGAGTTTCACCTTTTTAATAGCCCGCCATTTGTGGACCTGTTGTTAAAACTATGTAAACAATTTCTTAAACCCAAATTATATGAAAGGGTAAGTAGTTAGAGTTTAAATGTTTAAACAATTGTAAAAATATAATATACAATAAAACTTCTGTTGACGGACACCGCTCCACAACGAAAACCTCTGCTGAACGGACAGTTTTCATGTCACCGAACATTTCATATATGGGTAAATAGGAACACACTTCCGAACAACGGACCCTCTTTAGAACCACTCAGGAGAAAATTTGCCTTCAGATTTTTAAGAGGTTATTGTAATTTAAAAGATAATTAAAACTCCCGAAATCCAAATATGTGCATAAGTTATTGCAGTCATAAAACTAATTATATAAGTAGGTACTTATGGTCATAAAACTACTTTAGGTACATGGAGTTTGATTTGGAAAAACCCATTTTAGAGTTTATTCTTCCTTTGTACACATTTTTAATTTAGTTGCGATATTCTGATCGAAGGGTTACAATGTCTTACACTAGAAAAAAGTTTTTAAGTTTGGAAGAAAAAATATCGGTGATAGAAGCATCTGAAAAAAATAATTATAGTGTTAGAGTTTTGGCCGAAAAGTTTCAAATAGGAAAAACTCAAGTTAGTGACATTTTAAAGAAAAAGGCCGATTTAAGAAAGTGGTATAGAGAAAGTGGAAATCCATTGCCATCGATACTATAGTGTATGTTTGGTTTTGTAAAGTCAGAAGTAAGAACATTCCATTATCTGGATCTATAATAAAAGAAAGAGATTTAGAGGTGGCAAAAGAACTCAATTTAAATTTTAGAGATTTTAATAGTTGGCTTGATAAGTTTTGCTTAAGACATAACATTAAATTTAGAGCAATTTCTGGAGAAGCTGCAAAGCTTGACGAAGTTTCAGAGTGACAAAGAAAACTGCTACACTTATTAAGTGGCTATTTATCTGATACCCTTTTATTTATAACGCTGACGAGACTTGTCTGTAGTATCGAGCCTTACCGAGTAAAACTTTAACATTTCGCAATGAAAAGTGCACTGGCGGTTAATCTGCTAACGAAAGCAGATTAACTTTCAAAGCACAAATTGTGTGTAAATTTATTTGGGGAAAAAGAGTTTTCTTGGGCGGTTTTTTAAAAAACGATAATAATAGAGAAGAAATTGTGAAAAATCTGGAGCTACAAGACCTGGACGATGGTTTGCCATTGTCAACCTGTTACGGAAGTCATGGAGTTGAAAAATTTTTCAACCACCTATAGATCGATGCAGCCCTATTGACGAAAATTCTGAAGTAAACTTAGCTAGTCATTCAAATTTGTTAGTATTTAAATAAACGAACAGGTGTCCAACGTTTCCGACAATGAGAGGGACGATGAACTATAACTTACTACAACTGTGAGTAATTTAAATGATGCTTACCTAAAATTAAGAGATTTGGAATTATTTTTTATATATAAAGGTGATGCAAGAGTAAGTCAAAAAATATCTGATGCAATTATATAAATGGTAAGTCAGAAATTGTGAAAAATAATGTTTAAAACAAAAAACAAACCAAAATTGATGCTGTACCTACCTATTTTTCATTAGTATTACATTTGTTTTATTAGTGTATATGGTTATGCAAATATGTACGAAAATGTTTAATTAACGATCAAGCAAATCGAAACCCCTTTTTTATTTCAATTGATTAAGCGATAACTCTACTCAACGGACATTATTTTCCCCCGTTGGTGACCGTTAGGGAGAAGTTTCACTGTATATCTAAATATTTTTGACACTATGATATTGTATTTGGAATCCTTGTTTATTCGCCATCTTATTTATTATTTTTGAATATTTTATTTTATTTCTCTTAGCCTAGTTCCTGGTTTCTTTTCACCGAGGCGTTTAGAGGCTATATATTTGATAGAGGACTTAATTAGGAGATAGTTTTTTATTATAATTGTATCACATTTTGCGTTTATTTGAGATAAAGAAATTATCTTGACAATGACATTGGATGTAAAGGGTGGAAAGTTATCACATTCTTAGATAAGTCCGGGACTTAAATTGTGGGACATTATTAACATGCAAACGTCACCTATAAAAAATTAACTCAATCAGACTATCAGTTTTAGTTAACAGGTTACACGCTGACTTTCAAGACTCAAATTTAGCAGATCTCAGAAAAATAAAAAAAAAATCAAAACTCGTTTTGCATACCTTAGTATTGCAAGTTAATAAAAAAAGTTGCATAAAATATCAGTCGAGTAGAAGATATTAGCAATGCATTTACCATTAGGATGACCATTTTTGTCAATGAGAAAGATAAAAAAAGTGGGTGCCGTAGCGTGTATACTCACAGTCGATCAAAAAGAACTATGTAAACCGTTTTTCAAGTATTTAAGTGCAATAAACAGCAACAATATATTATGTGTCAATGATGAAACATAGATCCACGTCTTCACTGCAAATACAAATCAGTAGTCAAGTGAATGGAAAACAACAGAAAAAAGCCGTCCATAGCCCGTTTTAGCTTCCGTATTTTCACATGAAAAATATTTTGGTATGATCTATGTATAAATTACCGTAAAAAATAAAATCCGTCAATAGAAAATATATCGTTATTGGTGCGCTTAAAAAAAGATATTGGTAAAAAATGGCCATAAACGAATAAAAAGAATACGTTTTCATCAAGACTATCGTTTCACCAGTCCATTACAATTGAAGCAAATTTTTAATTGTGAATTTTTAGAGAAGCATTAAAATTAATTAAGAGTGAATTTTTTCTTTTGTGAAGTTGTTATTTTATTTACTAGACACGGTACTTACTCAGTAAAGAAAAATATAGTTGCCCTTTGAACCGCAGTGCAGGCCCGTTGAACAGCAACCTGCAAGTTTCTTAGAACCTCCCGATACAAACGTATCTATTGTTTTTCAATACACCTTAATGAAACACCAAGCGTAGTTGTTCTAAATAAAGCCAGTAGCTCTATTTGTTCTGTTACTATAAATATCCAAGTTCTCTCGGTGGGTCACCGGTTGTAATCATGCCTTATGGAAGCTGAAGGATACACACAGAGAGGCGGACAAGTTTGCAAAAGCAAAACGACTCGACATCAGAACTTCCAAATCACGTTAATTGATATTTTCGGTAAATGTATGGAATGGTATGGATACATATGGTTATACCTACATATTTTTATTCAGGAAGTCAACCGATTTGGTAATAGATTTCTGATGATTTGGCCGGAATTAGTATAGAAAATTTGAAGCTCAAAGTTATGTCCAAATCGTCTTGGATGAACAGTGATAACTGCTGCGTACTGTATTTCCCATGATCTTGTTATACAACATGATAACGCTAGGCCAAATGTAACTAGATCATTCGATTACCCGGGATTTTCTGCACGGATGCTAAATTCAACTTATGCAGTTACCAGCCATAATTACCGTTGGAGGAAAGCATGCACGTTATTAAATCATAAATAATTGTTTTTTATATTTCCTATGAATTGACATTTTCTATAGAGTTAGTAAAACATTAGTTTACTTTGATTTAGGCAATTATTGAGCTTCAGTAACGACATGTTTATATTTTAATAATAATAATACTATGATAGAAAATATACTAGAAAGATGTTTTTATGAAATTGTTCAGCTCAAATGATGCCCTTATAAATTAAAGGCTCTGGAATTTATTTTCGAAGCATGTTTACTTCTTTTATTTAATTTTGTTTTTACCAGTTTATAGAACTGTTGACACAAATAATGTAACAAATTAATGTTTTAGATCCGGTTACACAAATCTACCGATACATTGTTGGACTACATTCCGGCTGAAGTATTACCCAGCGATTATGGTGGTAAAGAAAAATCTGTTGATGAACTACATGGTATGTGTATAGTTTATATACTATATTCCTTAAAAATAGTACGAGTATATTTAAAAAATATATTAAATAAAGTATTAATTTTCTCTTGAGGAAATCTAATACAATATGTTACAGATTACTTAATATACCTGATAATTAGGGATCGGATTCATATGCGACCAGGAAACATTTTCTTTGATCTGATAAAATATTTTTTAATTTAAAAAACTCCTTTCAACATCAACAGAGGTAATTGGTGAGTATTTGAATTAACTTGTTAAAGCCAAAAATTCGCCATTTTACTACATGTTTTGCAGAATAATTTTCCATTGGTGTAAAGAATTTCGAGATTTTACACAAAAACTAAACATTCGCATTGATTGACTAAAGGCTACTAATTTTACTGATTTACTTTCTTCTTAGTAAAACCAACGGGTGTTAAGTCCATTCATACATTTAATAACTATCCCTATCTTATCGGCTTAAAGGAATTTACTATATTATTACTACTCTTACTACTAATATATATATATATATATATATATATATATATAATATACTATATATCAGCTGGTGGTCAATACTATTTATTCGACGTACAAAACGGTATCTGATTTTAGTCATATTTAAATTTCCGTTAATGAATCGTAAAACGATGGTTAGAGGTGTAAATATTTTCTTAACAATGGGGTATTTAAAAGAATCACCAAAATTATACCTACTAAATGTAATAAACTTAAAAAACATCCGGATTTTCCGGTAAACCATCCTTACAATCGTTTTATGACGGCGTCTACACGCACTTGGTGGGGGATACAAAAACCGAAAAAAGCAGTAATTAGCTGACTTCAGGTAGTTCTCAAAAAGATACAACCGCATGTGCGGCGAAATATTTTGTGTCGAATTAAAAAAATTTAGAACTTTTTTGAACAAAAATATTTTGCATATAATATATACCTAATATGCATGTTTCTTTAAAAATATTCAAAATTTGTTAAAGTTTACAAATATGCGAAATAGGCAAGCAATATGGGTTTAGCATAAAATCCGCTCCCTACTGATAATAATTCATTAACCACTTAACCTCTTAAAAAATTTTGGTACGAAATGCCACAATCATTTGCATATAATACACTACTCTTTGTAAAGATCGCGACTTTTATAAAAAGATATTTACTGAATACAGTGTACACAAAAGACTACAAGCTGGTACAAGGCCTAGAAATGGAAGTTGTATTGGCTGTATCTATAATAAACCAATTAGCTAGAATACGACCAGTTTGTAATAGAGTACAAAAGCTTTTGACAAAAAAAATATCATCAAGCCTGATCTTCAAGAATAAATACTTATAATATGGGCTCTTTTGATAAGGTATTTGTTTAAAATAGTACATTAGCGTAAATAATGCAAATTTTGGTTTGCCAGGGTTTTGGAATGCGATAGATCTCATTTTAGTTGTAGACGGAAAAACGGAAAATTGAACATTGTTGTCGAATTTTCCGTTTTTCTAGAAATAATAATAATCAACTTTGTTACTTTTAATATATCACCCTATATACTTTACACCCACGAGATATATAATATGCTGACGAAACAGGTCTTTATTACAGAGTCTTGCCTTATAAGACATTTGCATCAAAAAATGAAAAATTGACAGGGAAGAAGGCAGCAAAACTACGTTTGACTATTTTGATATATGCAAATATAAAAGGTTCGAAAGAACATCCATTAGTAATTGGAAAAAGTATAAAATCCGCTGTGTTAACTGCAGTCATATTGACAAATTACCCTTGTAATGCGTTTTTAACAAAAAGACTCGGATGACAACAGAAATTATGACAAGATGTCTTCATAAATCTAACAATAGAATAAAAAAAGCAAAATAAAAAAATGCTTCTTTTCCGGGATAATGCCACGTCACAAGTAAAAGTTCCATTAGAAAATATTACGATAGCCTTTCTACCACCCAACACAACTTCACGTTGCCAGCACATAGATTGTGCTCTATCTTGAGCAATTTTCATCCACTTTTTTGACATTTTCTTGAGATCGTCAGTCCAACGAGTAGGGGGTCTTCCTCTACTTCTTTTGTCTAACCTCGACCTAAACTCAAGCAATCTCTTCATCCACCTTTCATCACTAATTCGGGCGACGTGTCCGGCCCAGTTCCATTTCAGTGTGGCAATTCGGGAAATTACATCGGTAACTCCTGTTCTTCGTCTTAAGTCTTCATTACTAACTCGGTAACGAAGCGATATACTCAGCATTGACCTTTACATTTTCATCTGAGCTATTTGCAGCGTTTTATGTAGAAGTTGTAGCTGTCAATGTGAAAGTTTCGGCACCATAGGTCATCACAGGCAACACACATTGGTCAAATGTTTTACGTTTTAAAGTAATTTGTATATCGCTTTTAAAGATGTCTTTAAAGTTTTTCATAGGCTACCATGCTAGGTTTATTCTTCTTCGAAGTTTGCATGTTTGACTGTTTCTTGTAATCTTTATTTCGTGTCCAAGGTATATGTGTTTCTCCACAAGATCTATTTCGTTGTCTATAATAGTGATATTTTCGCTAGGTACTAGGTTTGTCATGAATTTTGTTTTCGAGATGTTTATTTTAAGACCCACACTGGCACACACTAACTGAAGTTCATGTAGTATTGTACATATCTCGTTCAGGTTGTCCGAGAACAAAACTGTGTCGTTTGCGAATTTCAGATTTGTTAATCTTTTACCGTCAATGTTTAGGCCTTTCTATTCCCAGTTAAGTTTTTTACAAGCATATTCTGGTACTGCTGTAAACAGTTTAGGCAATAAGGTATCACCCTGTCTATTGGAATATGATCCGTATTTTTATGTAGTTTCAAAGACATAGTTGCGTCCTTGTATTGCGTATTATAAATTAACCTTTGGTAGTCAATGCGGCATGCTTGTAGTTCATCCAGGATTTTGTCAAGTTCTACCATATCAAAGGCTTTATGAATATCTACTAAAGCCAGAACGAATGGTCGATTGTATTCGATATTTTTTTCTATTACCGTTTTAATGCTCAGTAGATGATCATTTATTCCAAATCCGGTACGAAATCTCGCTTGCTCTATTGGCTGGTAGAAATCAAGTTTTTTCTCAAGACGATTCATTACTATTCTTGTAAGTTTATATAATAAAAATACATACATACAATATACATACATACATAAATACAATAAATAAAAAACATAAAAAGGTTTTTTATTTTTTTAAGTAGGCAAGTGCCTCCGATTTTGATTGTATCAGTAACTATACAATCTTCGCCTGGAGATTTGTTATTCTTAATTTTTCTTGGAGCTAGTTTTATTTCGTCTATTGTGATTTCCGGTAATAGTTCCGATCCTTGGTTGACAATGCCCTTTTTCCTTGTTAATATTTCTGGTACTTAATCAATGGCGAAGTTATTACACTGTTTTTGTATAAATTTAAGTACTCTGAAAATGTAAGTTTGCTTCATTAAAAAAGGTCCAATTATTTTGTCGCCCATAATTTCAACCCATATATTAAGTTTTTCTGGATACTGGATGTGGTATTTACGCATCCAATGAGAATTGTTACAATTGAACAGTATCTACAATTATGCCGATTTACGTTTCCGTTAATAACAAATGTTGTCTCATCGTAAAACATAACATTTAAAAAATTCAGATCAATTGAAATGTAACATTTTACCATAATTGTGTCTACACATTTTTCACGTTTATCAAAGTCATCTGACAATTCTTAAACTAATCATATTTTGTATGAATGGAATTTATTATCACGTAAAATTTTGCTTACGGATTTTTGCGAAATTTGTCTAGTATTCAAGTGTGAATCATGACAAACTTTTAAGATTTGTCTTCATTTGATGCAGTTTTCCTTCGTCTTGAGTTCGATAAATCTTCTATTGCATCAGTTTGGTTAAACCTCTTCTCCAACATTGGATATCGTTATGAAATATCATAAACTCCCTGTTGTTTATTTAAAATATAGTATTTGATTGATCGTTCGATCAATTTCTGGGAGTGTACTCTTGTACTACCAATAAAGGCATCGCACGTGGATTTTAGTTTGAGCACATGGTTGGTGTGGATAATCTCCAATTTGACGTTCTGGACTCGCATTTGCTGGTAATATGCAGTTCTTGTTCTATTTAAAGGTTCTTGTTGATTTTCTTAACGTTGTAATCTTTTGTACTATTATTGTTAAATGTTTCCTCATCTATGTGTAATTTCCGAATTGTGGTGTTGAAGTACTTAATGACAGAAATGGTAACCGATATTTGATTTTTCAATAAGTTTTCGATTTGATACTCATCGCGGATTATCTTATTTATACATTCATTAAAATATTCGCTATCTGATGAGTCTAATTTTCCGCTTATTGATTTTCATAAACCTATTCCGTTAATAAGCCCACGCTTCTCTTCGCCCACGAGATTTATGTGAGTTTGGACTTCGAATTTGAATGTCATCATTCGAGGTATTACATGTACATGATATTCTTCCACTATTTCCAATAATTTTTTTAAGATTCTGTCATTTTTGTCGATAACGTCTCTGATTGGTCGCATGTCTTTATACAAAAGGAGGGTCTATTTATCGTTTGAAATTTTAAGATTAGTTTCTTCGTGAAAGAAGATTCCAACGGTATCGTCGATTGGGGTTAACGTATACTGGGAATGAATTACTGAAATTAATCCGAGGAATCTGGAAGAAAATTACTCATAATAGGGTTTAAATCTATTAAAATTCCCTTTCATTAGCATGCATTTTTGCATTAAAGTCTTGGACACGATTGAAGAATGTAAGGGGCGATTTATTCGGAAGCTGTTTGAATATCTATAAATCTTGTATTTAGTGTGTAGTGTCTTCAAAATGAGAATTAGGAAGCTGCTTGATTTCTAGATACGATAATGGATTTCTTGAACTGAAGTATGAGTTGTGCTGCGGTTCCGCGTAGTTTATTTTTTACATGAATTACTATTAGTTGTTTTTGATCAGATATATTGTAGGTATATTCACAAGCATTTATAAACGTTTATAAGAATATCTAATTGCTTTCAAATTCGGGTACGATCAAAAACATTTCAGATAATTAATAAATCAATAAACTAAATACAAACATTGGGTTATGGATTGATTACCTAAACAATTAATTAAAATATGAGAGAAGTATGTTTCTATAAATTTGTCTGATCAGTGGAATAATCGTTTAATAAAATAAAAATAAAAAAAATCGAAGATTAATAGAATATGCGCCAAAAATGTATAATTAACAAAGCAATCGGCAACAATATTTTTTTGTTGCCAAACACTTTTTTAACTTAAAAAAAATTATTTTGAAAATACAAGGAGCAAAGTAACGTTCTATTACGACAAATTATGTTATAATATTGGTGTTTGGTGACTCAGTGGGAACGTATAAAAACCTCGAATCTCTTATCGGCTCTGGTAATAGTGATAGTTAGAACTTGAAACCTATCCTATATATAACCTATGACGGGAATCGTCGTTATAAGTCGGGTTGGTACAATGCATATAACATATATATATATATATATATATATATATATATATATATATATATATATATATATAATATATATATATATATATATATATATATATATATATATATATATATATTTATATATATATATATATATATATCTATATATATATATATTTATATATATATATATATATATATATATATATATATATATATATATACTACTACTACTAAGGATTTCCTTCACTCAACCGTTTTCTCTCTCTCTCTCTCTCTATATATATATATATATATATATATATATATATATATATATATATATATATATATATATATATATATATATATATATATATATATATTCAGTGACATTAGAAGTGTTACACCGAGAAGGAATAATTTCTTGAACTTAATTGTTTGACAACATGGTAGATTTACATCAAGAATGAAACGAATAACGTTGTCAAGAATTTTTATTAACAAGTAATCAAAAAAAAAATTAATTTTAAAATTAATAATGTGCTTGGCGACCCCGCAACTGAATACACTCCTGTATACGTCTAGGCATTGACAAAATTAAATGATCCAAACAACTTGAACTACATGTATTAACTATGCCAGAGTCTGTGGAAGAAGGTGCAAATTGGACAATCTCGTTCCCATCATATCCCATATATATTCGATAGGATTTAAATCCGGAGCACGGGGCGGCTACGACAAAACATTAACGACAGGTTCTTAAAGAAAGTTCATAGTTTGAAGAGCAATATGGGGACGCGCGTTGTCTTGCTGAAAAAGGACGTCTTGACGGCCGTCGGGATAAGGCAGTAAAGTGGTTTGTAAGATGTCATCATCATAACGGGCAGCTGTCATATTGCCTCGAATAAATACAAGTGGTGATCGGCTACCATAGGCAATAGCCCCCCAAACCATTACTCTAACTGTCCTGTGTACATGCCTCTCAATAGCAAACCCGGTATCTCGTCGTTCTCTACGGCGGCGTCTTACCATGCTAACCATCATGCATTCCTAAACAGAATCATGATTCATCGCTGAATGCTATATTACGTTATTCTGCCTCTCAATGATACCGTTCTTTGCACCAATTCAAACGTTGATGACAGTGGTCCACATTCAAAGGAAGCACTAGTCGTGGGCGGAATGAAACCAGTCCAAAGGCTCGAATGCGACGGTATAATGTACGTATACTAACAGGTCTACCTACTACTCCAAACCATTGATCAGCAATTTGACGCGTAGTAGCAAAACGGTATCGCAGAGCCAGTAATCTAAAGCGCATATCTTGACGCTCTGTGGTACGCCTCGGTTGACCAGTTGGTATTCTTTGTGTTTCTTTACCTTCGTTTGTCCACACACAGCAATACAATTAGCACGACGGTCAACTTTGTGATATGACAAACCCATATCTCCATACGCAAAAATTCTATCCCTGTCAAAATCGCTAACATGGTGGTAATTTTAGTGTCTTCGAACTCGAGGCATTTTCTTACACTTATTACAATTAGACTGAGGAATAATAACTAAAAATTTCTATACGAACCGGTTTTTACAAATCGGTCTCTACACAAAAAAATTTAAAGATAAAACCTTATTTTTACAAAAAGTAGAAAAAAAAACATTGGTATTGTTATCATAGCATGGTTTAAATATAGTCATTATGTTGCCAAAAAATTAAGTTCAAGAAATTATTCCTTCTGAGTGTAACACTTCTAATTATAATGTATATATATATATATATATATATATATATATATATATATATATATATATTGAAATGATATTGTTTAAAAAATTAATTTATAAGTTATATACTAGATAATTTTAGATATAACAAGTATTTGGTTATTTTAAGAAGTTAAATACTAGAGAATTTAATAAAAATATATTTATGTGAGGGCAATTTTAATAAATTAGCATATAATAATTGTAAAAAGTTGTATTTTAATGTTGTAAATATATTTAAGTGAGCCATGTGCATAGGCAACCAACTATACAGTGAGTGATAGACAGATATACTTACTCTCCAAGTGACATTTTAGGAAATAATTGGGAATATAAAGTGGGGTTATAATAATATATTGTTTGAAATGTATATTTTATTAAATTAGAGTGTTAGTTACTAATTTGAATGTTTATTCTGATCTGAAAAGCCTAAATGTCAACAAAATTATCAATGAAACATTAACGAATTCTCCAGAGTGCAGAGTGTGACCATTGTTTACGGTCGAACATTCTGGAATAATGATTATGTCGGTGAATGGAACAGATATTTTTTTCGAGAACATCCATATCGAAAAAATAGAATGAAATGGAACATGATCTCTTACCAGATGATTCTAGAATATCCAAAAGATATAAATACCCGTGATTTGGATTCAAGATGGCAGTTTTTAGTCAGAAGTCAGGCCAGTTTATTATGAAAGTTAGTAGACACATTTAGTTAGTGAAGTAAATTGTTCAGAATTTTCAAGAAGTCAGTCAGAAAAGTTTAGTAAGAAATATGAAAGTTAGTTGGAGTCAGTGAATCAGTTACAAATAGTCAAATTGTTTAATATAGTGAGTTAAATGAAGATTAAAAATTATGCCTATATTTAATGCACATTTATAATTATACACAAATAATTATTGAAGATTATAAAAGTATATTAGAAGAATATTGGATGGACATTGGAAGAAATTAAAATTATATTATGATTGGAGATTAGTATAAATCAACTTATAATAATTGGATATTGGTATATTGAAAAGAAGAATAAATATAAATGGTGTTTGCTGGTTTGCTTGGTGGTGTATAAATGCTGGTGAAGAAAACTATATCTTAAATTGGTAGAAGCTGATAATTGGAAAAAGTAATTTCACAAAAACAAGGATAACCGAAGTACGAAGACATTCAGTGATGATTAGAATCTATATAGTGGAAAACAGTTCATTTAGGCATTCAGTGAAAGAAAGGTACAAAATTTTGTTAATATAATTTAGTTAGTGTCATAACAATTTCAATTTTGAAGATAGTTTGTTTAAATTTTACATTGTCTATAGAATTTAATTAGTTTTATATGAATATCAATTTAAAGATAGTTTATTTTAAATTTACATTGGCTAGGTTAGATATATATGTGTGTTTCATAATAGTTATAATAAAGATAATTTAAAAAAGTACTTACAAGCTAATTCTTTGAGAACCGCGATAAAACCCTATATATTATATTATTAAAAATACTCATTGCTCATCATTCAAACAAAACAACACATCATAACAATTTATATATATATATATATATATATATATATATATATATATATATATATATATATATATATATATATATATATTAATGTGATATTAAAAGTCAGAGGTGCGCCAAACAATTAATTAGCTAATTAATTAATTATTTAAACTTATTTAAATGATGCAATTATGATTTCATCACACTATTTAATTCTCTTTTCTCAGGGTTATATTCGTGCTTTAATATCTATATATGATAGGTAAGGTCTAATGGAATACCGGAATAATAAACATATATGATACAAAATTATATATTGAAATAAAATTCACACTCAAATATCTTAAACAAAAAATATCTCATACATTAATTATCAAAATTTTGTTCTACGCACGTGAACCTTCAAAAATTAATGTTATATACTATATAAATTAAAATTTCAAATCAAAATTGTTGTTCTATATCTCCTGATAAATATTTCTATATTTTCTGAAGCAATTAAAAAAAAACTTTGTTGATAAAGAAAAACTGACGAATGGTAAAAAAAACTATCTTTCTGAAGATGAGTTGTCCAAATCCTTGTTCCTTGTAGCCTACACTATCTATTCTTAGCAGTTCCCTAGGTAATCAGCAATCTTACAACAAATTATTGCGAGACTCTCGTCTTTAATGATCTCCTTCAGATGCACGTATCGTTCAAAAGATGCTAGCCTCTTCTCCTCTCGATAAACTGAATCTCTCGTTCCGGCCTGAACAGTGACTCTTGGAATATATAAGTAGAAAAGTATGACTTACAATATTTTACTGGATCAGCTTCCTTCAGGATACACTTAGTCCACGAAAACTCACAAACATTCACTTCTAATGCTTACTATCACTTGGGAACCGCCAAAGAACAACGACTGTTCGCCTTGCACCCTTGGAAAACAACTGATTATCTTTTCTCCCTCAAAAATCTAGCTGAACTCTCATTCCTACATAGCTATCCCACCTTCTTTTAATCTCCTCCAATCAAAGCTCGTCATACGTATCCCCATCTACCATTTAGATAACAAACAAACAATTTTACCTACAATTATAAATTTCCTAAAAACTATTAACATGCTAATCGGTTTCTACAAATTCTTAAGAACTAACGGAGAAATATAATTTCTAACTTCTACCCAATTGTCTTATTCACTGTACAAGTCCATTTGGAAAACCCGGTCGCATTGTTCATTTCACTTCGTTCACTCAAATATATTTTACAAAGAATATAATTTATG
Source organism: Diabrotica undecimpunctata (assembly GCF_040954645.1). Taxonomy (NCBI): domain Eukaryota; kingdom Metazoa; phylum Arthropoda; class Insecta; order Coleoptera; family Chrysomelidae; genus Diabrotica; species Diabrotica undecimpunctata. Next base: position 86,616,822 of record NC_092805.1, on the reverse strand, counting down.
CATATCTTTAAATGTTGTTTACTACAGGTAATCCAAAGATAATGGACTTTCATTTCTTCGAAATATCTTTTATAGTTTATCAGTTGAAATATTTTGAATTATTATATTTTATACTTTAAAATATATTAAGAGCAAACCAATATTATTTTCTATTTTTACATAGCATAAAAACTCTCCAGGATATCTTGAAAATTTATTTAGATGGTCTATTTAGTAATTTTAATTTTATCTTTGGCTGATAAAATGAATCATAACAACATCCCCGCCTTGTTTGAGATACAATTTTTTTTTATTTTAAGTGAGTATTTTTTTTTAAGTGAAAAAAAAATATTTTCTTTCAAACAAAAAAAAATTCTCTTGTTATCATTTTATCCTAACCAACTTCTTTTATTTTTCGTAAAGATTCAATTTTCTGGGAAGCCTGTTCTTGTCTTAAAGCCATACCTTTCTCGAGCAGCTTCCTCACCCATTTAATTCTACTGCCAAATTCGCAACAACACTTTGATCCCATTTTAGGATCGTACTGCAAACTGATCTGATTTAAGTTCTCTTTAGTTTCATTCGCTATCGAATCCAGTTTAGCTGATCCTGAAAAAGCTTTCCTGTATGTTTTTTGTGAGTTTTTGTAACCGATATTTTTTTCGGTATGCGCAGATGAATCAGGTATTTGAGATCCTTGTTTCTGCAAGTTTTCTACATCAAAGCTTGATCTGAAAAAACAAATTTACTGGCTGTAACATAAGACTCTAATTCCACAATTTTTTGTTTTTGTTCTCTTAAAAGTCTTAACAATCTGTCAATTTTCATGTTTAAACTTTCTTCTATAAATCGACACGTGCAACTCAATTTTTGGCGTTTTTGAGTTACACCCCCGAAGAAGTAAATTACCGTGATATCTTTCAACGAATAAAGTTCTAAGTTAATTTGACCATGTTTAGGCAACCAATTTTGCACTTCAATATTGTACTAACTTGTATATCTATACATTTTCCAACGAAAACTATTCTATCTTAAGTTAGTATAGTCTTCCTCGGCATTCCGAACGGAAGTGCCGTTGTCTCGTGAGTTAATACAGTTTTCGCATTTTGAGGCTAAGTAAAGTACGCCGGTGGTACGCCTACATGACCAACGGTGTTTACATATAAAAGTTGTACAGTGTATAAATTGCTATCAAAAATAATACGTTTAAATAGAGTGTACATTTTTATAAATTTAAATAAGTATCCAGGATGTATTCGAGAGGTCAATTCATGGTAAATTTAGTAAGGACAGCTAACAAGCGAGAAACAGATTCTCGACAGGCGCATTGTTCAAGAGGTTAGTATATTTTTAATATGTATAGAAACATGAATTATTTATACCTTTTTTAAAAACAATTTGTGATAACGCGGACCTAAATACGACCAAAGAAGTTATATCTACTAATATCGAAGCATCTATAGGTTTGTTTTAATTTAAACAAGTAAAAATTCCTAATGTAACATGCATCGTCTTTTGTTTTCAGAAACAGAACGAACGAATACAGTTAAGTTGATACTAAAGACTGTTTTCATGCAAGCTGAGATAGCGACCCGGATTATTTACTTTCAGAAGATGATAATAAGAAAATTCCATATGATGATACAAAGGAAAATGAGGAACAAATAAGTAAGTGTAAAAAGAACAGGAAAAGTAATACTAGAGTTAAAGTGGGTAGAAAACGAGAAAGAAAAGAGGAAGAATGGATTGATGTAAAATCTAAAACTGGACTAGATCGTGGGCTGAAACATACAAATCGACAGGGAAAACTGGTTAAGGCAAGAAAAATAGGCGAACCTTGCCAACAAACATGCAGATTTAAGTGTAACACAAAAATGAATCAAGAAATGAGACAGATGAATGTTAAAGACTTTTGGAACTTGCAAGATCATACAAGGTAATGGGACTTTATTGTACAGCATGTGACATAGATAGAGAAAAAACAAAGTACTATTTCTGCTGGTGTACACTCTCGTAGGAATTTTTCTCGGCAATATCATTTTCAGCTCGGCGGTGAACAAAACCAAATTTGTAAAAATATGTTTTTATAAACTCTTGGTATTTCACAAACATGGGTAAATAAAGCATTCACTAAAAGAAAAGTAACTGGAGTTTTACAATCAAATCAACGTGGAAAGCATAAAGTTCGACCACATAGACTTACTCCAGATATTGCAGAAAGTGTGAGAAAGCACATAAAATTATTTCCGTTGGTACCCTCACATTATATTCGGAAGGGTTCTAAGAGGATATATCTTGAGGAGGGTTTAATCGGCCATCACGTGGCCTCGGCCACGTGATGCGGAACGAAGAAAAATATCGAATTCTTCAACTTGTTATGCAGGGTAAAGTATTTGGCAGAAGAGGACCGGGACGCCCTCGTATCTCGTGGTTGAAAAATCTCCGACAATGGTTTGGGATGACCTCAGCGGAGCTGTTTCGCAGAGCAGTCAACAAAACCATGATAGCCTTGATGATCGCCAACATCCGGACCGGATAAGGCAATGAAGAAGAAGAAGGGTTTAATCATTCAAAAAATGTATAAACTATATACGGAATTTTATGGCAATGAAAACATTATTGGACAACTTGCTACGCATCGCCAGTATAGAGACATCTTTAACACTTAATTTAATATCAGTTTCTTTAGACCAAAGAAAGATCAGTGCGATGTCTGCTCAGTCTTTAACCTAGCTGATGAAACTGGGAAGGTCGACTTACGGAGAACTATGAACGTCACTTAGCTAATAAAATAGTGGTTAGAAATATGAAAAACAGTGACAAAGAACTCGCCTTGACAGATGAGACCACCTGCGTTGCATGTTTTGATCTCCAAAAAGTTTTAGCGACTCCCCAAAAGAATGTAAGCGATTTTTATTATAAAAGTAAGTATGCTACATACAACTTCACCATATTTGATATAGGCAACAATGATGGTTTCTGTTATGTATGGCATGAACAAATTGCTAAACGAGGTTCAAACGAAGTTGCTAGTTGTTTGTGGAAGTTTATAGAGACCCAAAAAAAGAGGGGAATTAAATCACTGATCTTCTATTGGGATAACTGTGGTGGGCAAAACAGAAACCACACCATATTTTCAATGTTCTCTTATGCAGCTGTCTATTTCCAAGTCAGTATTATTCATAGATTTTTAGAAAAGGGTCACACCCAAAATGAGGGAGACAGCATGCATGCTGTAATTGAAAACGCGAAAAAACGTCAGTCGGTCTTGTATGTTCCTGAATAATAGATTACTTTGATAAGAATGGCCAAACCTGTCGGAAAAGTATATAATGTAACAGAAATGTCATAAGAAGACTTCCTAGATTTCAAAAGGCTTGTTGGCAACAAAAATTGGAAAACTGACAATGGAAAAGGAATGGTCAAAATCAGTCAAATAACGGAAATCAGTACTTCGTGTAACACACCAAATGTTATTTTTTTAAGTATGAATTAAGTTCCGATTCAATCAGGTGTGATCTAACAAAAGCAAAAAGGGGACGTCCATCTCGTATTGATCAATTTTCATCTAAAGTATACACAAATATTTTGCCAATAGATAAGAAGTTAACTGGCTTATTATGGCTTTGTGATACTGAAAAAATTCCTACTATGTTTCATGACTTCTATAGAAGTCTACATTCTGATACATCAGAAAAGTATAAAATCACTACTAGCAGTGACGACGAAGAACTGCAATAACGTTTTGTAACAGTCGTTACTTTTATTACAATTTATATTAAAATAATAAACAATTTATATTAAAATAATTTCAGAGATGTAGTATGGGTTGCCTAACTTTAAGTGTTCATTTGCTTATTAAGTGTGTATTTTTAATAATTTAAGTTGTCACTCTGATCTAATTTGGTACCATTGCGAACCAGTGGGATGACAGGAGATGAGGGGGGAGTGGAAACTGGCTCTTGGTTAATTAACTGTGAATTAAAATTCACTTTTGATCGAGAGTTTGAAGTGGTACAAAGGTGGTAGTTAGCGAAAGAAAATCCAATTAATGCATAGAATTTCCTTCACTTCAAGAAGTTAAATATTCTAAGTATAACCATAACAATTTAATTGACGGTGTTTTCAGAAACTCGGGAAGCGGAAGTGAAATTTCTAGCACGGAATTGATTAGCTATCTGGTAAATAATAATTTTTTTTATATTATAAAAACTAACTTTTTGTTCCCACATCCCACATCCTTAAGGTATTCAGAATGACCTTGGGTCACGAATTCAAGCATAGTATGGCCGCTTACAATCATTCTGGCATGAATCTGATTAAAATTCTGAATTTTCCGTAAATCTTTAACATCTATTACAATTTCCACAGATATTTTAATGAACATTAGAGTATTTTATCTATATCCTATTATTCAGATTCATTATTTCATATTTTAATATAGTATTTTGTTCAAGGCCATTATATTTTTACTCTATGTGAAGCAAGGTCACGCTACATCCGATTGGATGGGTTTTTTTTATCTACTATAATTATCTTTTTGCTCCGGTTTCTTATGCTGAAAGAAACTTTCCTCACTTCTTCTTTGATTTCTTTTTTATCAATGTTGAGATTAGAAGTAACGGGGAATTGTTTTCAGCCACCTCCCATGGAATTATAAATTTCCCTCAGAACATCCGAGGGAGAGTACCACTTCAACTCTATAAGAATCAGGGTCATTGGGACAAGCCAGGGGGTATTGTCTACTCCACCCTCATTTTTTCTCCAGCCTGCACCTAGAGGTAGGGCAGGACCGTAATCATCGGAACTGAGCCAATTAGCACCAGCTCCGTGCTAATTTCGGACCTCAAGGAGGACTTCGCTGGGACACCGAAGCCATTCGGGAGTATCCTTCCAGACAACTGTTTCACCTAGGAGGACAGTTGGTTTTTGATTCAGAACTATATATATATATATATATATATATATATATATATATATATATATATATATATATATATATATATATATATATATATATGTATATATATATATATATATATATATATATTATATATATATATATATATATATATATATATATGTATATATATATATTATATATATATATATATATATATATATATATATATTATATATATATATATATATATATATATATATTTTATATATATATATATATATATATATATATATATATATATATATATATATATATATAAATTAATATAACTCCCCTTGGTGTAAGGTATCGGTAAGTTTGAGCTCAAATTCTACCCAGAGATTATCTTCCATTGTTTTTTTTGTATTAACCATTTATTTCATTATTAACTTTAATTATTTCATTATGTGTTTACTTAACTAATTTTTTTTATATTTCATCTTGCGTTATTAACTCTGGCTATTATCCCTTCAGGATAATAGACCGTTTTAATTGTTTAACTTGGCTTGTTCCCATTTATATATTACTTGGTTTATATTTGAATTTAGAGGTGTTTAACAATATTGTTGGTCATATTGTAGGTTAGTATGATATAGTTACTTGGCTATACGTTCTTCCAACGTTAGCATTATTTTGTTTAAGGTTGTTTTTTAACCTAGATGTAGGTTGTACACTCTATATCAGAGTTATTCTGTGTAGTTTTCAACTTTTTATTATAGTTGTTTTCAACATTTCTTTTTTAAAATATTATATTGTGAAATTTTCATATACTTTTTGGGTAACTTAGAGATTGTCAAAATCTAAGAAGTTATATTTAATAAACTTGAATTTGTTTTGCATATAATTTTTTATTAATATTTCCTTACCTTTTTACATTTACAGCATTTTTGTTTATTAAATCAACTTTAATTAATATTAGCAGTATACGATACCTGAAAGAGTGACTGTTACTCTTTTTAGAGTATTATCCCTCTTCTGGCGCCCTCAATTTGTTTTCTTTGTTAATTTTCATTATATCTATTTATTTTTCATATCTTCTTTTCTATCCATCATACATATTTTCCTGATTTACTGTCTTTAAAAGGCATGCAAATTGGCCGTATCCATCCTTGAGTTTCTAGTGGTCATTCTCTTGCCTACATTGCTAGCCTAGCCACATTCCATTCAATACTTTTTTTTCATACTTCTTTACTTAATTGTTATCTATTTTATCCCATATATATAGACCACTCTTCTTATACCTCTGTCCTCCTACACACCCCAGTATTTTGCTACAGTTTGTTTATAATATTTTGTAATTTAACTTCGATGTAGACTTTAATCATAAATACAATTTCATAGAACGATGGTATGTATTATTTATATTCCCAATTTTTTCCAGCGAATACTGTACTAACTCATTCAAAATCCAGATAAAGAAACAAAATTGACATGTTTAAAAGCACGAATGGAACAATACGGTAAACACAATGGATGAATATAAAAAGAATTTAATAAATAAGAACCCCTGATTTTTTGCGCTAATCAAAACTTGATCTTGCTTTATTCGAAAACTTCAAAAAATGAGTTAGTACAGTCTTCGCTGGATGAGTCGAATGTAAATTTATTTAGGCGATCCATAAGTCTTTTTTTGTCATCAGTTTTCATTTCCAGCAACATCTGCAAATTTTTCTTTTTAAATTTTACCGCTTCCAACTCGGAAATTAATTCCGTTTTCTTTATCTCGCATACTTCTTCTTTAAACACTCCCGTTTCAATTATATCTTTTCACTTTTCTTTCATCAAACCTGATTTTTCTTTTTCTTCTTCGGCTGAGCTCATCTCTTCTTTTGCAGAATTCTCTATTCCATTTTTTAATTTTGTTTTCTGCTTTTTCTTCTTTCTCTGTCCTTGCTTCGTTGTCAAATTCATTTCCACCGTTTTTTCTTTGTTTAAATCATCATTTTTCCGATTCTCATGTTTCTTGTCCTTTTCCGTGTTTTCTCCACATTTTATTTTTCTTTCATCCTCATTTTGTTTACGTGTGTTCACTGTCCATAATATTTCTTCACAAAATTCTGGACTCTCGTCCATAATTGCCATTTCTTCTCTGTCCTCATCCTTTATTTCTTCTTCTGGTTTTTCTCTTTATTCAATTTCCGTTTGGTATTCCGAGCACCACGTTTCTACTCCTTTCGTTTCTCTTATGATCACTTCCTTTTCTTCCTGCTTTCTTTCTGTTTTATCATCGGTTGCCAACAATTCTTCTGTACCTTCTATTTCCTGTTTTTCTCTTGTCTCTACCGTGTTTTCCTGCTTTCTTTTCGAACTCTTCTTCTTTTTCTTCCTTCTTTTTCTCTTCTGATTGATTTTTTTCTTGTCCTTTCGGTTTATCCTCTACAGTCATATTGATTTCTTTATGTTTTTCCTGTTCATTTATTCTTTCAAAAATTTTTGTCCTATCTGTTCTCTTTTCTTCTTCTGTGTTGTCTGGTTCTGCTCTGATTTCCAGTTTATTTTCCGAAAAATTAATAGTGATATGTTTTTCACTTAATTCATCAATTCCCACTATCATATCAAGATTTAAATCTTCGATCACCACACATTGCATAATATGGAATTGGCCTCCCACTCTAATCCGTACTCCGAAACCTTCGTTTACTGTCGTCAATTTTTTATTATTTGCACCCACTAAAGCAACTCTAGGAATCTTATACACAAATCTCTCCAAATTTAATTCTTTTACTAGTTTTTTACTGATTAACGATATCTCCGATCCAGAATCAATCAGAATTTTAATCGCTTTATGTTTTATAAATGCATCTAAAAATATTAGATTGGAATTAGAATTTTGTCTTGCGTTTTCCGCCAACTGTATAAACTCTCTCGGGTGACAAAATATACCGGAGAGTTTTTTACTTTTGTTTAGTGGATCCTGTCTAGATTCATTGCATACAGCTTCTTCCTCGTTTTCTATTGCTACATGATTCATCTCTCTTCTATTTTGTCGTTGGAAGCTCTGATTATTTCTACCGTCCCTTTGTTCGTTCATATTCCTATTCGGAGAATTTTGTGCAATTATGTTCCTGTTGTGATTTTCATATGTTCTATTTTGCGTGTCATTCCGGTTATCATAATTTTGTTGTCTAGTGTAATTGTGGTATTCTCTTGGCCTATATTCATTTGTTGATGGGGATGTCGTTTTCTCTGGTCGTAATTTGCTTGGTACCTTCTTTCCGGTCTATTATATTGGTCATGTTGTCTTCTGTTTCTCATTTCTCTTCTTTTCGTTTTTTTAATTGAAGGAATTGGCACAAACTATCAATATCTTGATAGTTTCTCAAAATCACGTGATCCTCCAACGTTTCTTCGAAATGTCTGCTTATCATTTCTACCAGTTGTTCGGTAGAGTATTTGTAATCTAGATATTTTGAATTGTTATATATCTGCAAAGCATATCTTTCTTCAGATATTCCCATTTTCTCGTGATATTTTCCATTCTGTAGCTCTTGGTTGATTTCCCTCTGTTTATTTTTACCCCAGAAATAATTGAGAAATTTATTTTCGAAATCTGTCCAATTTTCAAACTCATCTTCTTTGCTTTCATACCATAACGCTGCTTCTTCTTTCAGATGGTTTCTAATTGTTTCTTAGCAATCGTCAAAATATCTAACATGTTGCAATTTAGTTTTCAAATTTTTAACAAACGGTACTGGGTGTGTTTTTCTAATATCCCCGCCAAATTGTATTTTCGCCTCGCTTGTTCCATGGACGATAACTTCTTTTCTCTCTTCTTCTCTTAGTTCAATTTCTGCCATTTGTTTTTCATTTTGCTTAAGTTTCCTTTCCATTTCTTTCTTGTCTTCTTGTAACGCCATTTCAAATTTTGTTTCTAATTTCTCTAGTTCCTTTTTCTGGCAATTTCGTATCTCCTTCATTGTATTTTGGATATCTTTAATCTCTGTCTCTTGTTTTGCATTCTTTAGGGTTATTCTTCTATCTGTTGTATCAGTTCTTTCTTTATCCCCTCGACACATTCTTTAATTTTCTGTTCATAGTTTTCCAAACGCTGCTCTATATTCCTGTTATTTAGTTCTATTGCTTGTCTTGTTTCTTGTTGATTTCTATCCATTTTCTTTGATGTTTCATTTTGGTTTTTCTCTATTGTTTGTTTTGTGTCTTCCATTTTTTGTGACTGGAGTTGCATTAGTTGTAATATTTTATTTATTCCTGATGGTTTTTTTTCTCTCCTCAACTATTGTAACATTTCCTTCATTATCCGATCCTTCTTCCAAAATTGTTTCATCTTCTCTGTTATCCTCCTTCCTTTCCTGCACTTTACTTTGTCTCCTTGTGACAGACATGTTGTTTCTTTTTGTTACTCCTTTTGTCCCCGCCAAATGTGAAATTTTACCACACTCTATATGTTGCAGAACACGACAAATATTTCTCCCCAAATTTAATAAATTTTCACGACATATATCAAATATGCAATCAGTAAAATTTAAATAATTCACAATAAATATCAAATGTACGATTGGTAAAGAAAATAAAAATCAAATAATTCAATAGCAGTAAATATCAACTAACTACGATCAATCAATAAATCAATTTTTTATCCACTGGAAAAATTGTCAAAATACTTTCAAATTCAAATTCCCTCAATGTTATTTTTTTTTATCTCTGGATCACCTGTACTTATTCCGGATCTCTTCTCGTACCATCATACGTAAAGCTGCGATATTTTCAAGCCCCACGTTGGGCGCCAGTTAATCTGATATTAAAAGTCAGTGGTGCGCCAAGCAAGTAATTAGCTAATTAATTAATTAATTAAACTTATTTAAATGATGCAATTATGATTTTATCACACTATTTAATTCTCTTACCTCAGGGCTATATTCGTGCTTCAATAGCTATGCTTTACATATGATAGGTAAGGTCTAATGCAATACCGGAATAATAAACATATATGATACAAAATTATATATTGAAATAAAATTCACACTCAAATATCTTAAACAAAAAATATCTCATACAATGATTATCAAAATTTTGTTCTACGTACGTGAACCTTCAAAAATTAATGTTATATACTATATAAATTAAAATTTCAAATCAAAATTGTTGTTCTATATCTCCTGATAAATATTTCTATCTTTTCTGAAGCAATTAAAAAAAAACTTTGTTGATAAAGAAAAACTGACGAATGGTAAAAAAAAACTATCTCTCTGAAGATAAGTTGTCCAAATCCTTGTTCCTTGAAGCCTACACTATCTATTCTTAGCAGTTCCCTAGATAATCAGCAATCGTACAACAAATTATTGCGAGCCTCTCGTCTTCAATGATCTCCTTCAGATGCACGTATCGTTCAAAAGATGCTAGCTTCTTCTCCTCTCGATAAACTGAATCTCTCGTTCCGGCCTGAACAGTGACTCTTGGAATATATAAGTAGAAAAGAATGACTTACAATATTTTACTGGATCAGCTTCCGTCAGGATTAGTTCATCATCATCATCAGTCTACGAAAACTCACAAACATTCACTTCTAATGCTTACTATTACTTGGGAACCGCCAAAGAACAACGACTGTTCGCCTTGCACCCTTGGAAAACAACTGATTATCTTTTCTTCCTTAAAAATCTAGCTGAACTCTCATTCCTACATAGCTATCCCACCTTCTTTTAATCTCCTCCAATCAAAGCTCGTCATACGTATCCCCATCTACCATTTAGATAACAAACAAACAATTTTACCTACAATTATAAATTTCCTAAAAACTATTAACATGCTAATCGGTTTCTACAAATTGTCTTATTCACTGTACAAGTCCATTTGGAAAACCCGGTCGCATTGTTCATTTCACTTCGTTCACTCAAATATATTTTACATAGAATATAATTTCTGGATATCTTTAAATTTTGTTTACTACAGGTAATCCAAAGATAATGGAGTTTCATTTCTTCGAAATATCTTTTATAGTTTATCAGTTGAAATATTTTGAATTATTATATTTTATACTTTGAAATATATTAAGAGCAAACCAATATTATTTTTTATTTTTACATAGCATAAAAACTCTCCAGGATATCTTGAAAATTTATTTAGATGGTCTATTTAGTAATTTTAATTTTATCTTTGGCTGATAAAATGAATCATAACAATATATATACATATATATATATATATATATATATATATATATATATATATATATATATATATATATATATATATATATATATATATATATATATATATATATATATAACTGTTTTGGATGGGTTGGAGTCAATAATAGGGCTATTGGTTAACTATTTTTTTATTCTCGAGCTTTCAATTGTGTTTACAATTATTATCAAGAGCTAAAAAAGACAAAATACTTACAAGGTTGAACTAAAAAGAAAAAACAATTTTTGTTAACTTACCAAATAAAAATTAGTTTGGTAAGTAAAAATCACTGCTTACATCTTCAAAATATTTAATTCAAAAATGCTTTTATCTAATAAATGTTTCTCTGAAAAATTTTTATAATTTTGAAAACATTTTTTTAATATAAGAATAATTGAATTTATAAATAAGTTCAAATAGCAACCAATTACAAATAGCCTCAATGTCATAAATGCCAACATAAAATTTTTATTTTTGACAATTATATTGCCAAAAGTAAAACTTCGTTTAAACATTCTTTTTTGTTTAGTAACAAAAAGAAGAAGATTTATTCACCGTTGACAGATGTCTGAAAGAATGTGACAGATATATGGAGAATTAAATATGACATTTTACAAGTTTTATATATAAATCATAAAGAAAGAATATAATTATAAATTTTGCTTAAATTTTGAATTTCAGATCTTTTGTTTAAATTCTTATCATTTTTGCTGATACAAACCATTTCCAAAAAAGTCCTTTTAAATTTATTACTTTCACTACATAAAATTTTAATGTTATCAAAATCCATAATATGGTCTTTATCGATTACATGTTCTGCCAAAGCACAAGATGGTTTTTTATTAATTATTGATTGCAGAATTAAAAAACCATCTTGTGCTTTGGCAGAACATGTAATCGATAAAGACCATTTTGATAACATTAAAATTTTATGTAGTGAAAGTAATAAATTTAAAAGGACTTTTTTGGAAATGGTTTGTATTAGCAAAAATGATAAGAGTTTAAACAAAAGATCTGAAATTCAAAATTTAAGCAAAATTTATAATTATATTCTTTCTTTATGATTTATACATTTATTAGATAAAAGCATTTTTGTATTAAATATTTTGAAGATGTAAGCAGTGATTTTTACTTACCAAACTAATTTTTATTTGGTAAGTTAACAAAGATTGTTTTTTCTTTTTAGTTCAACCTTGTAAGTATTTTGTCTTTTTTAGCTCTTGATAATAATTGTAAACACAATTGAAAGCTCTAGAATATAAAAATAGTTAACCAGTAGCCCTATTATTGACTCCAACCCATCCAAAACAGTTATATATTTGTTCCAAACGAGTCACAAGTACTTCTTTTTTCTTATTCTTATATATATATATATATATATATATATATATATATATATATGTATATGTATTGTTATGTTTCTTCTTTCCCAACCAAAGAAAAATAAATAAAAAAATCCATCGAAATAAAATTTCAAGATATCAATATAAACAAATTGTATACAGATTGAACGAATTTAAAACGGAACATACAATTTAATATATGTCTGTTTGAACTGCATTTGAAATAGTGGACCAATATAAAACTTGGACAAAAATAAATCCATACCCAGTGATAGACATTGTATAAAATATCGTTCAACTATCTGTCTCCTTTAAAGGAAGGAGGAGCTTGCCTAATAGTCGGAGAGATAGAGCCGAAATTTTGGAATGATCAGTAATATGACATTTCTCTATTGGAATATATTCATTGTAACTGGGTTAAGACTTTGCCTTACAGGAGGACGCCCCTCGTAGTACAGGGGGTGGCTATTCAGGGATGAAGATGTAATTTTTTTCGGAAAAATTAAAGATCGATAATATGGCTGAAAATTTGCCCAGAGTAAGATCTTGGTATAACTAGACGAAATCCCAAAGGGCGGACGTGAGAGTGGATACATAAGGGGTGGCGGACAAGGGTGAAATTGCAATTTTTTGGGGAAAAATTAACGATAAGTAATATGTCCGCCATTTTCATGGCTCATTATTTAGCCCCTAAAAACTCTAAATCCAAAAGAGCGGACAGCTGGGTTGGTACAGAGAGCCATAAAACGGGGTCAAATGTACCACTTGCCTGCACATTTTAGGTCTCGGTAACAATTTTCAAACTGATTTTATTATGATATTTTTATACCGATTGATTTGAAAATTTGTATGCTCACTTCTGTTACTATTCTGAAAAGCGTCAAGTAGAGTTTTCCTCAAAATTTTCCAAAAAAATTTCCGTAAATGAAAATTTTCGTAATTTTTTGATGTAAAATCCAATTTGTAGAATCCTTTCGATTTTCTGTCAGTTATACCATAATTTTTTTCCAAAAATTTTCAAACGATTTTTCCGATAAGAAAAAAAAATTTAGAAAAACTTTAAAAATTTCGTCATTTTTCTCACTCTCATTGATGTCATCACATTCATCATCTTCGTCACTTTCACTTTCAATAATATCACATTCATTATCTGCTTCATTTTTAATCACTACTTCTCGAACTGATTCTGGCATCTGACGTCCACTAAACCATTTGAATTTATATGTTTCATCTTAAAACTCCCAACCATGTTCTTCAACAATCAATTCTGTTGGTACTTTTTTATGAGCATTTGTTTAAATATTTGAAATATAATGGGCTCTCAGTAGATGTTGGTGTAATTCATCTTGACATGGTGGTAAGCTTGAAGCATCGAAATTTTTTAGTTTTTTTTTTAAAAAGGCTCGTTTACATCATGCAACTTATACTGTCGGTTAAATAGTGAAAATCTGACATCGTTTACTTTGCTTTTTGGAATTGTTCTCGTCAGTCCTGTTCCATATAAGTGACATATGAAAGTTTCTAAGCTTTCAAAAACTTCATTACTATCGAAGTCAGTTTCACCAAGTTGGATAAAAGCATCTTGATACTTATTACATTTAGCGCATGCGTCTAGAATTACTGGTCTAAATGGAACGCGCATCATTATTATTTTAATATTTTAAAATAATAATGATGCAAAATTAATGTCCAAACAGAATTTGTAAAATTATAATTAACTAATGAAAAAAAAATTCAATCAATTTAAAAGTTAAAAAAAATATTGAAAATATCTACAAAGTAAATTTCAAAACTTAAAAAATTGATAATTCCACTATTAAATTGATTTTTATTAATAATTATTTGTAAAATGTTAAAGGAATTCTACAAATTGAATTTTACCTATTGATAAATAGAAATAATATATTTTGTATTTGATTATTAATGTAATAATAAATCAAATTTTTCTTATATCTGAACAACCATTATTTATGCAATATAAATTTAAAAACCTTTTTATTGTAATAAAAAATAAGTAAAATTACTATTTGTTATACAAAAAATATTTAATAGTTAACATTATAAAATTACTTTAATTTAATAAAATATCAAATATCAAACATTTATTCAATTAAAAATTAATTCGTAAAATATTTATATTTAAGAAAAAAATGTGATTTGTAAAGTAAATATGACTTTAGTTTGAAAAAAAAAAACATTATCACCATGAAAATGGCGGACATATTACTTATCGTTACTTTTTCCCCAAAAAATTGCAACTTCACCCTTGTCCGCCACCCCTTATGTATCCACTCTCGCGTCCGCCCTTTGGGATTTCGTCTAGTTATACCAAGATCTTACTCTGGGCAAATTTTCAGCCATATCATCGATCGTTAATTTTTCCGAAAAAAATGACAACTTCATCCCTGTATAGCTACTCCCTGTACCACGAGGGGGTCCGCCTGTAATGCAAAATCTTAACCCAGTTACAATGAATATATTCCAATAGAGAAATGTCATATTACTGATCAGTTCAAAATTTCGGCTCTATCTCTTGGACTATAAGGAAGCGATAAGTGGTTTGACAGCATAATAACTGCTTGTGTAGTCTAGTTTTTTCAGTGATTCTAGGCAACCTATTTGGGTGGAGTTTTGATTTGTTCTTGAATGAATTCAGAATCCAGCAGCCCGCTGAAGTATTGGATTTTTATAATATAATTATTTGACAACCTTTTGTTGGCCAACCACCTAGAGCGGAGTTGAGCCGAAATACATTGATTTCGTATGTTCCGTTTTAAATTCGTTCAATCTGTATAGTAATTTAAGATAAGATTTAGTAGATAAGAATAGAAATTTGTTTGGCAAACGACCTGTTTCCGTTTCAAACAAAATTATCAAAAATCCTTTGTTTAGAATTAGAAGACATTTTACCTGTAAGTTAATCTCTTCATTGTTTTTAGAGTCGAGTATTAAATGACCATATTCTAATCTTTTGAAATATGTATAAATGATGTATTAAAAAAAAACCAATTTTAAAGTAAGCTATTTAGTTTTCTCTGAAACCGAAATTAGGCTTTTCCAATATCATAGTAAACACAATTTAAGCTTTTTGATTGGACGGTCGTTTTTAAATGGGAATTTGGTGAGTCGATCATGAGAGAGGAGAAGTTAGTCATATTTTGGTCATCGAAAGGAAACAGTCGTGTGTCTCAAGATAGGGTGTGGTTCGTGAGTTTGGATACCGGCGTAACGAAAAGAAGTGAATAGTTTGAAGAAGGAGATAACAAGTAGATTAAAACAGGTCCTTGTATCTACCGTGGGCATTTTTATAAAGTATATGTGAAAGTATTCTTACGTATTCTTATCAAGTTGACAAAAGGAGGTCCTGGTATCATAAATAAGTAGCGGAGTTTGGAGAAGTGAATCAGGTGTTTTTTGTGTAGTCTGCAGGAGGTTTGCAGAGATGTAAAGAAGGAGCCGAGGTGCCAAAAAAGGGAGATCACATCTTTGAGGAGACTGGACTTTTCTGGGTATGTTCCAACATACAACTCAAGAAGAAAATAAACTGTAAGTGTTTGTACAATTGAATTTTATATCTGTGAAGGATCGTTTCGACATCATGGTCATTAGCATTCAAATTTAAGAATTGAGGTTTTGTTAGGCTAATCAAAAAGTTAAAGTTTTGTGGTTTTTTTTCAAGTAAAGAAAATTTTAAGTAAAATTGGTTTTTCACGTAATATAAATGTATGTAGCTTTATAATCTTATTATCATAATAATTTGATTTATTTTCTTGTATGCTGATTGATAAGATAACGACAGAATTTAATAATTGTTTTATTCGTTCATATAAAATAAAGAAACGTAAATCTTTGTAATATAATATATTTGTATTATTATCCTTTCTTCTCCTTCCCGATAAAAGACAACTAGAAAATCTTTTGAATCCATCGAACACAGATAATATAAGGATTATTTTACTTTTGATAACAGATAAGTTATACTTTTTTTATTGGCTCAATAAACTAAGTTTGAACTCAAAATAAACAATCATAACAGTATATAACATACAAGATAACTAAATATAAGGCAAGATAACTAAAACACTACCAGTCTAATGAGCCATGTACTGAAAATTTGTCTACACTCGAGAATTTACAACAAAATAGAAATACAACTAAGCAAAACACAGTTTGGTTTCAGAAACAACCTTGGAACCAGAAATGCCTTATTCAGTTTGCAGGCCAGGTTCAAAGATGTAGGGATATAGAACAGCCAGTATATATGTATATGGTTTATCGCCTTTGAAAAGGTCTTTCACCGGTTCGCCCATGAAAAACTAATCGGTGTCTTAAAATAGGTGGGAATTGATGACCAAGACCTCCGTATTATCAAAAATTTGTATTAGCATAAATGTGCCAACATACAAACTGTCCACTCTTCTTCAAACACTTCTTAATGCTAAATTATATAATGCTTTACATAAAATTATTTTATTTTTAAGTTAATTTTGAACTACAACAATATGTATATATATATATATATATATATATATATATATATATATATATATATATATATATATATATATATATATATATGTGTGTCTCTAAAAAAAAAATCACCAAAAAATAATATAAATGAACAATTAGTTCATTGAAAATGAAAATATACAGTTTTTCTGGTGTTTTTTGTTTTTTTTTCTCGTTTAGTTAGTTAAATTTTAATGTTAAGTTATCGTAGAGCTTTTATAACATCTAAAAAAGCCTACAAATTGTTTTTTGAACTGATGATGCTTAAAAAAAGAATAAAAGCGAAACGTATTCAAGTAAATCAATAAAGTAGTTGACGACTTTCATTTCCCAATTATTGATCGATCAAACCTCTGCAATTCAACCATTGAATATATTTTAAATTTAATTAACGGTCGTATTGTTTTCAATACATATATATATATATATATATATATATATATATATATATATATATATATATATATATAATGTGTATATATATATATATATACATGTGCATATATGTATATATATGTATATGCTCTTTTTGTGGTTTTCCGTTGAATAATTTTGGTTTTGATAAAAACCATTATTTTGACGACGTTTCGGCAAGGTCGCACTTCACATCGTCAAGTCAGGTAGTAGCGCCTCTTGCTGGTGCTTGAAGTTAACTTGGGTAACTAACCTTAAGAATACTGGCTCCTCGTTTTTCCGCAGATGTCAAGAGAAGATATTTAATGTGTCCTATTATCCCCTTGCATATTTAAACCTATAATATATTCATTTGTTTTATTTATTTTAGAAGATTGGAACACAAAGCTAAAAGAATACCAACAAATGTTTGACCAACGGGATGTATTAAAAGTGAACGAAAGTCTTCGCCCCACTCCATTGGAGGATACAGAATCTTATGGAGTTCAAGGCACGTTTAAAAACCTGTGCTTTGATTAATATGCTGTTAATTTAAAATAAATTGTAATTAAACAATTATATCATATTTGTTAAAAATAAAAAAAAAAAAAAATTTAACTACCTAAATTATACCCATTTAAAGAATTTCAACAAATAAAATAAATACTAAAACAAGGTAAATATACTACCCATAGCTATTTAAGGTTATGGAAGAATGTGTATGAAAAAAAAAATTGAAAAAACAAGAGATAATAAGGGAAATAGAATTTAAAAACCTCAAACAAAGAAGCAGCAGGCTCAGATACAATATCAAACCAGTTAATAAAAAATGAATAGAAAAATTATAGTGCAAAATCTAAGAATCTATATAAATAAAAATGAATCACTGTCATGTCATCAAAATTTGAAAAAAAAAAACTTAATAACTATGATGTTTCGGCCGAATACCGAAAGCCTGAAGATAGCTTTCGGGATCCAGCAGAAATATGCTGCTGTTATCCCAAAGGAGTGCATTTAAATCTGTATTTCCAGATTTCCTGCAGTCAGACTGCCCAATCCTTTAAATCCCAATTATTCTCATGTTACTTAGTCAGTTAGATAAAGGATCATGCAAGTTGTCACCACTTTTTGTGAGGTTTTAATTTGATCTATTGCCTCCATTGAAAGCATTTAAGCAGGTGCTCTACGATTCAAGAACAGAATATGTGCAACCAGTAGGATCTATTTACATCCCACACTAGAGTATTCCACAGCGACTTGCTGCCAAATTGGCAAATGAGCTTCTCTGCATTGTGCGCTACAAGAACACATCGCCTGAGGATGCCTATTGGTTCAGCAAAGACGAAGTTGATGCAAGTGGTTTAATAATTCCAGAACCCTCTTCGTCTGCTCTCCGGATGTCACTATTGAAATCATTTAAATATCTGTCAAACCTAAGGACAGAAAAGTACTTAGTAACGCCAACTGAACTGTTTTTTAAATACCTATCTCTTTCTTCCATTTGTATCAACAAAAGACTTCCAACTTTATCAGTAAAATAAAAACATACCCTGAAGTTGATATTAAATCTAATCACAACCCTTTAGTCGGGAACAAAATTTTACTATTTCAGATATCAACAAAAGTAAAATAGAAAATGATGTAAATAATCACTTGAAAGAAACAAGAACTACCGAAAATATTGAGAAAACATAGAAATTATTTCGTGTACGTATGACCAAGAATAGAAGAATATAGTGTAACTAATAGATTGAATGGATGACGGAAGAAATACTAGACCTTTTTGAACAAACAAGTCAATATAAGGACAAGGCAGACAAATATAGAAAAAAAAAGTGATATAGAACAAAAAATATGAGCGGCTAAAATAAAGTGGCTTCAGAACTGGAAGAATTATAAAAACAAGCATGACATGTTCAATTTGCAGCAAAAGAAAGTTCGTAAAGTTTTAGGCCTGTATAAAATAAGAAAAACACTAATGCTCTAGTAGATGAGTATTCCAAGATGACATGTCAAACATACAGAGAAATGTAAATCAAAAAGGGCCTGAAATTTTAAAATCTGAATTTCTTTATACAATAACATCAGTTAAAATCAAAAAGCAACTGAACATAATAACATACATAATGGCCATATCAGTGCCCTAGTTAAGCTTTTTAATGCTGTATATATTACTGGTTAAAATATTTGAGGAATGGTTAAATTATGTTTTTATAGTAATTCCGACGAAACGGCGGCCAAAAGATGAGACGAATACAGATTAATTAGATTTACACATCGAAAAGTTTTTTTTCACATTATTCATTACGAAATAGACCTAGATGAAACCCAATTTTGTATTTAGAAATGCGCTGAGTATCAGTGAGGCACTTTTTGGCTTAAATGTACTCATCCAAAAATGCTGCGATCAACGGCTTTCGATAAGATGAAGCCTAGAACGATTTTAAACATATTAAGAGTCATTAATAGTAGATGGCAGAGATGGTCAAAAAAATTTTAAAAGTGCGTTACGTATTACTTAAATGAGTCTCTATTAAAGGCACTAATATTTTTTTATCTGATAAAAAAATGAAAACTTTGCAAGATAAACAGATTACAAATGCTCGTCAGACATTTACTGAAGGTTTGTCTACTAGTTAAAATTTCCAACTGGCAAAGGTCGTCATTTGATTATGACTGTTATGTTGGAGGATAGAAGATTTGTCGAAGAGAAGATTATTTTCTGATCAATTCTGTCTTTCTGTGAACAATGCCAGTGCAGTTAATACGCAAAGAACGAAAAGTATGAAAAGTAATGCTCAAAAAATCACTTTTGCAGTTATGTAAATTACATTTTTCAAGATTTAAGAAGTTTGCTATTTACGAAGTAGTAAAACAAAGTGTAGTTAAACTCCATTCGCTTAGCTCGGGCATTTTTTGACAGATTCATTGTCGGAAACCTACAACACAACAATTCCTACTTCTCAGTTTTAATAGCTCAAGTATTATACTGTTGCAGACTTCTTTCTTTGAAAAAAGAAGAATTATTCTAAATAGTGGAAGTGCATACTAAACCCATACAATTTTGGGTAGTATATATTTAAAAGATATATTTTAGTTGTTATAATTTAACATAACTATTTATTATATATGGTGCAAATAAATAAATATTGATTGTCGGTAATTTGTAAAGTTCTGTTTTATATACTATTTAGTTTGTTTACTATTAATATTGGCTATAAATACGTGTGCTTGGTTGTATAGTAATTTCCAGCCACTTCTAGTCTGTCAAAAAGTAACTAACTTCGCAAAAAATAATTACTAAATTCACTAGACAGTTCAGACTGGAGATAGCGAACCGAGTATACTACCATGGTATTAATCTGGGTGCAAATAAAGGGATATGTCACGATCAACAATACCACATTTAAACTTAAAGACTAAAATATATTCATGTTCTCCGTCACTGAGGCGTGAAAATCTGGATTAAACCTCAAGGCTTACTCAGTTGCATTTATGTATTTTATTCGAAATTTGTCGCGGCGGTAACATTATTTTTATAAATTCTTGTACACAACTGATACAAGGAATTCATCATCATCATTCCAGCTTTACAACCCTGCGTGGGTCCTAGCCTCCTCAAGAATTTCTCTACAGTCGTCTCTATCCATCGCCTTTTTCCGCCAAGCACGTATTTCCATATTTCTCATGTCTTCATCGATATTATCAAGAAATCTTGTTCTGGGTCTTCCTCTTCTTCTCTGGCCAATGAGTCTATTAAGGAGCGTTTTTCTAGATGGATAATTTTGTTCCATACGCATTACATGGCCTATCCACCTCAGATGCCCTATTTTAATATATTTTGCGATATCAGGTTCCTGGTATATTTTATAAAGTTCGAAGTTGTATGGTCTTCTCCACACATCGAAACATTTTAACATGTTTTCATTATTTTTTGTTAGTCCAGGTCTCCAAACCATATGTTAAATATGTTAAAAGTGGGCGTATTATTATTTTGTAGAGTTTTATTTTTGTATTTCTCGATATAATTGTGGATTTTAGAAGGAGATTTAGCCCAAAATAGCATCTGTTGGCCGTGCAAATTCTGCGGTTTATCTCTGCGGTAGTATTATTTCCAGTGTTAAGGAGCATTCCCACGTATACAAATTCGTTAACTGCTTCGATGACGTCGTTTTCTATAAATATTCTTCTGTAAGTGGTTGTAGGATTTGTGGTTGCGTGCTTATTTTCATATACTTCGTTTTGTTGGTGTTTATTATTCAATCCATTTTTGTAGCTGATTCTTTTAATGTTATATACGCCTCTTGTACAGCATTTTTCGTTCTCCCACCAATATTGATATCATCAGCATAGGCCAAGATTTGCACTGATTTATTATATATTAAACCAGTGGTTCTGATTTGTCATACGTATTACTTTTTTCAGAGCTAGATTGAACAGTATACAGGAGAGAGGGTCTCCCTGGCGCAGCCCGTTATTTGTTTTAAAAGGTTCAGACAGTTTCCCCTGAATTCTTACTCTACATTTAACTTTTTCAGGAGTTAGTTTTGTTTAATTTACCAACTGATTTTGTGTTCCTAGCTCTTTCATTGCTTTGAAGATTTCTCTTCTATTCACAGAGTCGTAGGATGTTTGTAGTCTATAAATCTGTGAAATAAATATGAGTATCAATGCCATATTCCAGTGGTTTTTCCAAAATTTGTGTCAGGGTTGCAATCTGATGAATTGTCGATTTACCACCTCTTAAACCAGCCTCGTATTTTTCTACTATCCTTTCTGCGTATGGTACCATACGGTGACATAGTACTCTGGAAAATATTTTATACGCTGCATTTACAAGCGTAATTCCTCTGTGGTTAGAGTATTTAAAGATATCTCTATTTTTCTGTATGGTGCAAAGTATTCCAATATTCCAATCATTGGGGAGGGATTTTTGTGTCCATATTTCTTTTATAAGCTGCTGTAATGCCATTGTGGTATATTGACCACCTTTTCTATATATTTCAGCTGGGAGATCATCTATTCCGGGTGATTTGTTTCTGGATAGCTTTTAACTGCATCTGTGATGCGGTTAACTGCGGTTGACTGCGGAGCAGTACTACTCCAACAGCTAAGTCAAGCCAGACAGGAAAAGTGGATTGAGACCCTGGAAAAAATGGACATGACACATAGTAGCAAAATAGCATGGAACCTTATAAAAAAACTTAGCGGTGATCCAAAAGAACATAAACCGCCTTGCAAGGTTACAGCAAACCAAATCGCTGCTCAACTCCTTATAAGTGGGAGAACTACCAACCGATATAAGAGCCCAAACACTAGAAGAAGGTTGGATTCGGAGACAAACCACCTAGGTACTCCTTTTACACTAAAAGAACTCCACGACGGTATGAACAGGTTAAAAAACGGAAAAGCTGCAGGTGTGGATGATATATACAGTGAACAAATAAAACATCTAGGCCAATGAGCAAAAAACTGGATCATGCAATTTTATATCACGTGCTGCAAAACCTGCGAAATTCCAAAATCATGGAGGAAATCTAAAGTAATAGCCTTGTTAAAACCAGGAAAGGACCTAGAAAACCCTAGTAGCTACAGACCTATCTCGCTGTTGTATCACTTTTTTAAACTATACGAGAGACTCATACTCCCCAGAATAGAAAAAAAAGTCGACAAGCACCTCATCCCACAACAAGGAGGATCCAGACCCGGCAAATCTTGCACCGGTCAAGTCCTCGCACTAACAGAACACATTGAAGAGGGCTTTGAAGAAAAACTTATAACAGGGGCTGCTTTTGTAGATTTGACAGCAGCTTATGACACAGTAAGGCACAAAACATTGATCCACAATTTATACGACACTCTAAATGACCACCATCTAAGTAAGGTCGTATATTCCTTACTGCAAAACAGACGTTTTTTCGTTATGCTGGAGGGTAAAGTAAGTAGGTGGAGAGTTCAAAAAAATGACCTCCCACAGGGAAGTGTTTTAGCACCAATGCTCTTCAATATATACACAAACGACCAACCTACGCCGACCGAAACCAAGCACTTCCTCTATGCTGACGATTTTGCAATGTGCTCAAGGAAATAGTTTTGAAGAAGTGAAGAAGAAACTCGAAATTGCATTAAAAACAATGACAGCATACTACCTGCAGAATTCCCTGAGACCCAATTCCTCTAAAACCCAAGTCTGCGATTTCCACCTTCGTGCAAAGGAAGCCAAGCGAAAACTCCAAATTGTGTGGAATGGTAAAACATTAGAACACACAAACCAACCTATATATCTTGGAGTAACTCTGGACCGGTCGCTCACCTACAGACAGCATTGCATAAAAACGAAAGGGAAAGTAACAACTAGGAACAGCATACTCAGAAAGCTAACGGGAAGTAAATGGGGCGCATGTCCTGGCATTTTAAGAACAACGGCACAGGCACTGTGTTTCTCAACTGCTGAATATGCGTGCCCCGTTTGGGGAAGATCTGCCCACACCAAACAAGTTGATACTGCGCTAAATGAGACATGCAGGATAGTAACTAGGTGCATGAAACCAACGCCACTCTCAAATCTATATAAAGCAGCGGGTTTTGCAGAACCCTCAACACGCAGAGGCGTTGCAGAGCACATAGAGAGAATTAAACAGATCGCGGACGAGCGGCATGCTCTATACAAAGCTCGAACACCACGAAAGCGACTAAAATCTAGGAAAAGCTTCTTTGGAACAGTGCAGAATGATCCGCCTGAGTCTTTTTCTCTTCCCCAGGTTCAATGAACCGGCCCGTCCCTAGACTTTAAAACGTGGAAAACTATGAATCGGATAAGAATGAGGGTTGCTCCAGTAAAATCAAACATGGCAAAATGGGGAAAATCGACCAAGATGATGTGAACTGTGACTGTGGAGAAACACAGAATATGGAACATCTTCTTACATGCAAAAACTGTCCTCATCGATGTATCCTCGAAGATTTGTGGCTCGCCAACAAAGATGGAACCGACGTAGCCCGATACTGGGCCGAAATTTTATGAATGACATGTCCGGACACGATAAAGTAAGTAAGTACTGCATCTTTTACTTTAAGAATCGTTGGTGATTCCTATTCCTTCTTGTCTGTTACCCTTACCTCATTTTTTCGTCTTTCAGGTTTTCTTCTTCTTCCTCTATATTAAGTGCCTGGTTAAAGTATTATACCCATCTATTCAATACATATTTTCTTGTTATTATTAGGTCGCCATTCTGACTTTTGCATTGTCTTGTGCTTGGCTTGAATTATTTTCTATTAATGTTAACTTTTTTATAGATTGTTCTAAATTCTTTCTCTCTGTTGAGGTGTTCTATATATTTAAGTTCCCCATTTAGGTGGTTTCGTTTTTTTCTTTTGTGTATCCTCTTCTCTTCTACTATCTTTTTCTGATAATTCTCTAAAGCATCATTCTGTAGGCTTCATTGTTTTCTTTTGTTGCATTCTTGCATTCATCGTGAAACCAATGATTTTTTCGGACACAAATTTCTGTTCGATGTGATACAAGGAATCCGGATAGACCGTTAAAATTAGTGGCCGCTGGTGATAAATTTATTTATTTATAAAATAAATAGATACTTACCACAAGCCAACTTCTTTAAAATGAAACCCAATTATTTTGTTTTTATCGGAGATGAACTTTTACGTCATATTTCGTTGAAGTCAGAAATTTCTCCAACTAAAGATTTTCAATGTACAACATGGGAAGCACCGTCAGTCATTCTTGTATTTCTTAGAAATATCTTGATCTTTTTCAAAGTAGAGAAACACTTTTTAATTTCTGCAGTTGTAATTGTCATTATTTAATAATAAATATAACCAAAACATGGATTTTAACAATAACTCCCCGCAACTGTCTACGCATTACAGGGAAAACAGCAGCGTCATCGTAAGTATTTGCAATTAATTTCTCGGGCAAAATATCATTAATTTGCTCCAAAATACAGGTCGATATCCCAACAGCATTTTGACTTTTGGGATTGGAAAGACCGAAATTGGTCTTGTGTTTTTCGCCAAAAAAGTACCTAACAAAGAACTAATACCATCTGAGTTCGTGTAGAAACATATGTGGTATCGTCTGCCTTTAATGAAAGAAATAATAATTTTAAATTTTGCTACTGTGAAGCATGTAATCTAAGAGCTAATTTGGATAGTTTTTGAAGTATCTTTAAATCCTTTAGCTTCTTTTAAGTAACTACAGGCAGTGTGGAATCTATATTTTTAGTGTAATGAACTAGTTCCAAAGACGCACACTTTATAATCGACTCTTTGGACCCATTATGACCACGTAGTACAAGCATATTATTATAATTAATCTTAGCAAAGAACTAAAGTTAAGTTTCTTTATTTTGCACGCCCTTATTGTCATTTCTTGAGACTTAACCAATCGAATCGTAAGTTTTCCCCTGAACTGAACAACCAGATTGCGTATTTGAGGCCCGATAGCTACGAAATATTTTATTTACTGGATATTGTTTCCATGGTAACCGCATACCTTTATGTGACGTTATAAAAGCAGTTTCGAATATAGCGCGGACGCTTAAAATAACTTTATTATAAAATTTACTTTGGTTAGGGTAAACATATTTTAATGGAATTAAAAGTAAGTTTCAACAAAAAAGTGAATGAAGTTTTAACAGAAAGGTTTAAATATGGAATTTAAAAATGTAAAATAAAATTAAATGTTTGTACATCATTTTTTCTAGGGAGCTTAGCGCTCCGTAGCTCTCTCCCACCAGTCGCTGGTTGTATTCTTCTGCTAAAAACTGTGCTACCAGTCATTTCCAAATCTGAACATAATACACTTTCCCTTCCCCTACTTATCAGTATTACTTTTATAATATATATATATATATATATATATATATATATATATATATATATATATACATATATATATAATATATATATATATATATATATATATATATATATATATATATATATAATATATATATATATATATATACATAATATATATATATATATATATATATATATATATATATATAATATATACATATATATATATATATATATATATATATATATATATATATATATATATATATATATATATATATATTCAATTCAAAAGTTCGCATAAGTAGTTTATCTAGAAGAACAGACACATGACCCAGGATTGGTTTCTGAATATCGCCTGTGCACTCGATTATTGAAACAATATAGTTTTTCAAAAAATAGGTTATAGATAATATCGTTCACAAAATTGTCGCCATTGTGTAACGGAAAATATCCATTGGGTAATACACTGTACAGTATTCCCAAAAAATCAATGTTTGGTGTGAGATACTAACACTTAGATTTATGTGCATTTCATAATGTCAGATCTGTGAGGCAATGATTTAAAAACCATTTTCCAAATAAAATAGAGCATAGTAGTAGGTTTTGATAAATTGACCAACCAGATCTTCAGATGTTACAAATTTTGGACTATTTGCAAGCATCTCCTCCGAAAAACTAAGAAATCTAGTTCTACTAAATATATATCTCCCTTTTGATCCTAGTATTAATATATATGAGGATTCTGGAGAAGAGAAACTGCTGAAATGGTCGATGTGGAATTTGATGATGAACTCGAAAATGTCCAGATAGAAGAATACAAAAGGAAAGGGTCCAAGCAAGCAAAAGTATATATTACTTAGATATATATTATATATTACTTATATTAGTAACATACATAGTATATTTATATATTGTATTTGAGCTTATTGCATCTGAAACAAAAAGATACGCAATGTTCTTGAATGTTTCCGACCCAAATATAACTGCCGAAGAGTTGAAATATTTTTTTCGAATATTTGGTGGCTTCTGCTTTTAACTCCTTTCCTAGCAGAAGAAACTTTTGTTGAAATCAGTGGGATGATATGGGTAACGAAATGACAAAAATATAATGATAAGAAATCAATTTGAACAAATCATAGCTTGATAAACTTACAGGTCTATCAGGGTAAAAAACCTAAAAATGCAAATTACCTTAATAAGAATTTTCGCAGCTGTACATTACCATTATTAAGCATGCCTGAAGTATTCTCATAAGATATAAAGTCAATACAGTTTCAAATTTTTGTTGCTAATATATTTACAAAATATAATTTGTTGACAAAAATTAAAGAAAAAGGATATGACGTAACAAGGCCTTTATTAGCAATTAAAATTCCAAAAAAATATCACCTTGCAAACCACAAATTAATGATTAAAAAAAATAAAGGTTGTTTGAAAAAACAATTAGTAAAATTAAGTGAACGATCTTGGTCCGATGTGTAGATAATTCGGTAATAATGCCAAGTATTAGCATATTATCCATACCTGTAAAAATGATATTGGCTCTTTTGCATGGCTAATAGACGTTGCGCTTCACCATGCCTGGGTAATATACGGACTTTATTGATAGAAAGAGGACAGAAAATGTACCTCTAAGTGAGATTTTCGGCGGGAATTTGCACGATCCAAATTAACATTGCTCAATATTAACCGAAGACACCAACACGACCAAGTGCCAGCTAATTTAGTTTGACACTAAATAAAATATCGGAGGCACTTAGGTATGTTCGTATAAACCGCTTTGTTAGTCCTGTACTGAATAATAATAGATGACCATTAGAAGACGGTATGCTGGCGACGCCTACGTGTACCAGCGAGTGTGAGAATTTTGACGTTGGACTTAGTAAAAAGTGTTTCTGTATTTTTCACACCAAGTAAATCGTAACATGCACTTTTAAAACTCCTAAATAAGTTCAAACAAATAATCAAACATACTCTATGTTTATTACTCCCTTTTATTCTGTGTTACCATACGGTCACCGCCCATAACTACCAAACTAAAGCTAGTCAGTTATTTCAAGCTAATGTAACCATTTTAGTACTTCGAATATGGGATATTCGTACACATGAATTAAATACTAATTAGACTTAGGTAGATTAGTAGGCAATCTGAAATAAAAATAAATTTTGCGATAACCTAGTATATTATTATTTGTTAAAGTTAAGTGTGTTTCGTTATAATATAGTCTGTCGATACAGGGTGTTAATGTATGACTGTTAGCTTAGTGTGTGTTCGAATTTTAAGTTATAATTTCGTTAGTAATAAATATGTCTCTTTAAAATTTTGGTCAGAGCTATTCGGAGGAGTTTTGAACTCATTACTGTAATTTTTTTTTTAATAAAAAATCTCAAATTATAATAATTACCTATCCTTTCACTAATAATATCAGTAGTTATATACGAGTATACGAAGTTGACGTAAAAGTAGTCTAGTTTAGAATGATCGAAAAATTGGAATACAGACTTTAAATTATCCATAAATACAAATTTTATAACAAGACATTGAAATTGGTTAATAATTTTAAATTTCGGAGTGGTATTTCCAGTATAACTAGGGTATTTTACACGGTATTTATGTATGTAAGAAAGAAAATTTAGATTAGCATGTTAATGTAGCATTTTTGATATAAATTTATAATCCAATGGATATACCACTATTATATTCAACTTTAAAAGAAATTTAAATATTAATCCAGTAATTAAATTAACATATCCTCTAATGTGTTAACCTTCAGATGTAGTTGTCATTAACTATAAGTCAAAAATTAGTTTTTAATCTGTTATCATATTATGAGCTAATCATAATGTCTAAACTTCTTATGCTACAAGGTCACAAAAATATATCTATACAGCAATTTAACATTTATTTTCGTAATATAAGAGACATAGGGACAAAGGCAAACAAAAAAGACTAATAAATCCAATGTCTGCAGTTATTCAAAAAATCCGTCAATATCGACAAAGAAAAATAGTTAGTAAGTCTCCAGCTTTTTAATAGCCACTTCCTTTTTTTATTAACATTATTAGCAACAACATTAGCTTATTTTATCTTTTCTACCGCTGGCGCTGGCCTAAATAATTATATCATCTTCTGTGCAGTGTTCTTTTAACCAATAATTTCACAATATAATTATATAATTTATTTACTTTTACTAAACATTTATTACCATTTATATTCCCGAGAATACGCGTAAAATTTCAGAACTCGACTCGATAACAATTTTAGACTAACTGTTTCAATGAAAATTCTCTATATATATTAAATATCCGTTGTTCTGGAATCCCTTCAAAATAGACGGATGTTGACCTGTGCTGACCTCTGAACTCTCTTGAACGGTATGGAAATAAGACCGATTCTATCGTAGGGGAAACTACTAGAAAATTCTTATTAGAATAATAGCAGGTTACAGGTTAAATATCAGTGATATTTATCGTAACATTGACCACTCTTAAAAGATAGTTCCTCCTGGAACCTTGTCGGGACTGGAACTGGAACAGTATGCTGGTATCGGTAACTGGACTCTCTTTTACAACTTCCAGTCGTATAATAATGATAAGGGACGGTTTTCTCTCCGCACCTATAACTATGCGGATTGCAACAGACTTGGACACCTGGACTTCGGTGTCTTTAAAGATCTCTTCCACCATACTTCGGATAACCCTCCAACCTAATTGGCGGCACTTTACCTTTGGCATGGCTAACTTTGCACTTTTGCGACTCTAGTACGTGCTCTCTCAATTGAAGTAAGGCTTCTCATACATCTCGGTAGGTAGGTTGGTCACGGGCAGTGTCTTTTGTTACCAGGTAGAAAAAGTAACGTAATGCATCTTGGAGTTTCAAGGCTTTCCCGGCAGCTGGCACTTGGTATTGAAGTTCTGCAACTCGACTGAACTTCCTTCGAAAGACGGATGCCAACCCTGGTGCATCTTTGATACTGGCCGGGATGGTACGGGCCAGCGAGTAGTCATCGGGAAGCGCGAGTAGATCTTGCTTTTCTTCAGAGATAACACCGTCTTGCTTTACGGGTACCTCCATAGGCCCCCAGGAATTCCTCAAAAGGTCAGACACTTTTTGGATTTGGTTTACTTATACTTTTTTATCTACGTCGTGGTCACCTTCGAAAGACGCCAGCCGATTATGGTGTACTATCATTGGCTTTCCCCTCGGAATCTTGCTTATTCGGTAGGTGACATCATTGATCTTCTCCATAATGAGGTACGGACCTTACCAAAACCTTTTCGATTGCCAGACTATGTCGTTCTTCTTAAAGCACCCCTTTTCGGCTTGCGTATCGTACTGTTTTTTCATTCGGTCGCTTGCGACCTAAAGATGGGAACGGACCAACTCGTGTACATCGTCCATTCTTCTTCGTAATTCGATCACATAATCTTCACCTGCTTCATCTTCTCCAGGTCGACACCCAAACTCTAGATCACAAGGTAGTCGCATCTCGCGTCTGAATAGGACTCTGGCTGGTGTCTGGCCTGTTGATTCGTTAACAGTAGATCTGTAGGCTGTTGTGAAGAACGGAAGATATTGGTTTTAGTCTCGCTGATTATCGGACACCATCTTTGTCAAATACTTGCCAACTGTCCTATTCATTCGTCTACCATACCACCCGATTGCGGATGATATGCTGTAGTCCTTGTTTTCTTCATGCCTAGTCTATCACATATTCCTTGGAATAGATCGCTTTCGAAGTTCCGTCCTGGGCAATATGGATCTCCAAAGGCACTAAAAATCGGGTGATATATTCTTTGATTAACTTATCTGCAGTGTTGGCGGCGTTCTGGTCTGGAAGTGAGTAAATCTCGACCCACTTAGTAAAGTAATTCATTTCTACCAACATGTACTTGCCTCCATTTTCACTTTCTGATAATGGTCGAGCAATGTCCAAAGCTATTCTTTCAAACGGACTTTTATTATATTGTCTCATAGGAGCTCTCCTTTTTCGGTAAGACCCGTTACTCGTAGCACAAATAGTACATTTCTTACACCAGTCTTTTACGTTGTCGGAACTGTTCATCCAATAAAACCGTTCCCGAATTTGCGGAAGGGTTTTCTTTACACCTTCTAGGAGGGCAAGATGCCCTACTGATGAAGTGTGGTGTAACTGACGAAGTACTTCGGCTATTCTGCTCTTTGGGATTACCAACTCTTCTCTTCTCTGAACCGTCATCAGTTTCCAGTACTCGTTTGAGCAAGCTATCTTCGATGATAAATGAGTCCCATTGGGCCCAATACGTCTCAACTACTGAGCATAGGTTTGATATTTCTTGCCAAGGTGGTCGACGGTTTTCCTCTTTCCATTATCGAATTTTCTGTATAACTGGATCTCTCTCATGTTCTTCCCTTATCTTATTCGTCCAATCCTCGTTGACCATCGTTGTTCTTAGCACTGCTGCTTCCTTGGATTCCGTTTTGTTGCCGTGGGAACACTCTGCTGGGCATGGCCTTCTGGAAAGAGAATCAGCGTTTCTGTGGTTAACTCCGGCTCGGTGCTCAATCTTGAAATAGTATTCTAGGAGTCGTTCGATCCATCCAGCTATCTGACCCTCTGGATTCCTAAATTGCATCAACCAATTAAGGGCGGCATGGTCGGTTCGGATTAAAAACTTTCTTCCATAGAGGTATTGGTTGAAGTGCTCTACTGATTCCGCTACTGCTAGAAGTTCTATTCAATGGAACCCAAATGAGTGCCATACCCATTTAGAAGATCTTAAAATTCTTAAATAAATAAATAAATTTCATCCGTCTATTTCAACAAAAGGAATCAAACACATTTCAAAGGAAATTCTTGTCACAATATAAAAAATTTCATGTATAGACTAAGATTAGGACACACCAAGATCACACATAATTTCCTACTACAGAAGTAACCCAAACCTTTGTGTTACGGATGTGGTAGTGATCTAACAGATCACTTATTAGTGGAATGTCCGTTGTACGCATTTGAAAGACAATAAAAGATGAACAGTTACCTATAACAATAAAAGACATTCTAAGTGAACATATTGACCGCAATCGTACCATACTTTTTTTTGTTTCCTCATGACTAATTAACAAAATCTAATTGTATTATTTATTTTTTTTTTAATTTATGTTATCTGTAAAATCGACCATTGCTAATAACTGTTGTGGTTGAAGCAGTTTCAAATAAAAAAAAAACATATGCAATATTTGGTCAGTGACTATGCTCGCACTATATAGACGGTATATCTACTAATATAGATTCGAGCTCTTATTGGCCTCTTATATATCGCAAGAACGCATGAAGCAAGTCATGTTAATTTGGAAGACTTGTGGGAAAGCAGCGGTGAAGGAATTGTGATATTTCGGCTCACGATGTCACTGAATCGTTTCAAGTTTCTTCTCAGATGTATCAGGTTTGATAAAAGAAATGACCGTGAGCAAAGAAAAAAGTAAGATAAACTAGCAGCAATTCGACAGTTTTTTTATTCGTTTATTAAGAGTTGCAAAACTGGGTATAGCCTGTGCGACTTCGTAACCATTGACCAAAAATTAGAATCCTTTAGGGTCCGATGTTTTCTTCGACAATATAATATACCTACATAGCAAGTAAAACAAATATGGCATTAAAATTTTTGTTAGTAGTAGATGCTAAAACCGGAGATTCCCACAAACCTGAAAAATTGACAACATATAATCAGATCAAAGGCGGTGTCGATGTTGTCGACAAGTTATGTTCAACATATAATTGCGCAAGAACTACAAGAAGGTGGCCAATGGTCATTTTCTATGTGTTTCTAAACGTGTTTATAATCAACAGTCAAGTTGTTTATTATGTAGAGAATACTGAAGAGACGACCATCTAAGACAAAAATTTTTACGATATCTAGGTTTCGCGTTACCTCAAGATCCTTTCCTCACAAGGGCTTTAATCATTTCATAACCAACAACTTTGAAACTAAAAATTAGCGAAATTTATGGTTTTTAAGAAGAAGAACATCAACCAAATATGTCTTTTCCCCAAAAAGGCAAATGCAAATATTGCGACCGTAAGAAAAATAGACCTACAAAATATTTTTGTAACAGATGCCACAAATTTGTGTTTGAAACATGCCAATTTTATATGCAATGACTGCTATGGAAAATTAAGTTGTTTTCAGTCATTTTTTTGCTGTTATTACTGTTTTTTAGAAATTTTTTGTTACAAGTTAGAATTTTTCTGTATGAAATACATCTTTCGTTTCTGTTGTTGACTAATTTTCTATAATTTTAATTAAAAGAAATACAATATTTTTTCAAGTAATTATTTTTAGTTCAAATAAAATAGGGTCATATTGGAGTACGGATTCCGCGCTTGACCTTGAATGTTATAAAACTGGCGCGCTCACTGAAGGGTTAAAGATTGTCAATTACTTCGAAAGACCTAAAACACACATTTTAATACACATAAGTAATGTAAACTGATGTGTATACTTTATTTATATCAACTGTTACATTAAATTAAATACGCTAATGATCCCGCGTGGTCGATGCGTTATTAAATAAATGAAAAATGGTCTAATTTAGCCTTTTCCAAATGCTCTTCTTGCTTTTTCAGGTCGCGCTCTGACTGACGCCACTGCTTTTATTTTAACCTCCCACTATTATATCCACAAATTATCAAATTTCGGTGTCCACTGCACTGCTGCTTCTTTTATTTCAATCAGTGTCAAGCTTAGTTGTCAGGCCTGAGAGCGCGTATTTTTCGTGCATATCGATTACGTTGAATTTGACAATGGATAAATTTGTTATAAAACAAGTACAAGTTCTAAAAGCGACAATAATAATAGACAGTCGAGTAATGTCCATCCAGTGGCAGGTACGAGTGGTAATTACAAACGGCCGCTCAACGCACAGTCTACAATTTTCACAAAAAAGAAGGAGGCCTGGACCCGATAATATTTTGAAGATTACTTACAGTTCAGTTTTATAAAGGGTACTGATGACAAACCATTATGTGTTATTTGTTATGCTGCACTTTTAAATAAGTCCATGAAACCTTTCAAATTGAAGCGGCACTTGGCATTGAAGCATCGGGAATACAGTTGTAAACCAATAGCTTTGTTTTATAAATAAAAAGAGAAAATAAATAGCTACCAAGAAGACTATGCCTTTGAATTTTTCTCAGATCGCTCAATCTTAAAACCTTGTACTAAAATGAAAGATCAAAATTATTTGCTAAAACACCTGAAAAGGAACACTTGCTAGGACTGAACGCAAATCTGAAGGGATATTGTTTCCCAATCGTCAGCAACAAAGCATGGATAAGAAATCCATTTACAGTGGACCTAGAATCTGAGACAGAAATTCCGGATTTAGATAATGAATCAGTAATTGAACTATTATATAGTAGAGCACTCAAATACATATTTGACAAAATACCACTGATAGATTTTTGGCTGACTTGCCGCAAGGAGTACTTAGTTTTAGCAGGAAAATCGATAAAGTTTCTAATTCCTTCTGTTAGGTCCTATAAGTGTGAAGCAGGGTTTTCAACACTGGTTTTCCTCAAAAATAAATATAGGAACCGTTTCGAAGTCGAACTGGACCTGAGGATAAAATTAACATCTTTTCCTCCAAACGTGAAGTTTTTAATTAAGCAGAAACAACTGCATACTTCTCATTAATAAAGTATTTGATTTTTATTTTATTAAATTTTTGTTTAAGCTAATGATTCGTTATTAAAATATATAAAACTATAACAAATATTTAGATATGTTTTCTTGTACACACACACCAGGGTATGCAAAAAATAGTGGGTCACGAAGTATAAGCACAAAAATAGCCGGGCCACAGAAAAACAAGTTTGGGAAACGCTGGTCTAATTGAAAGTTTTTAAGTAACTTTATTCTTACTAGATAAAAAGTGCTCACTTAGTTACATTAATATAACATTAACATTTTCTGTTCTCCACTACAAATTTAATTTCAATATAATAAACATTACAATATTTTGTACATTTAAAATAAATTTTCAGCACTAAAATTTTCGGCTACTGACCTGCACTTTATTAATTAAAATTCAGCAATCATTCGAAGATATATTGCCTTACATTTTAATTGTGCAGCATCTTATCCCCACTAATAATTTGAATAATCACCCAAAAATTATTCATTTAAATAGAAAATTAGGATTTAATCTGATATTCGTTGTTCGTCATCAAATAAACGCAAACTAAAAATGAAGATACAAATTATTGTTTTATTGGCTGGATTAATAGCTGTATGTGTTGCGGCACCACCACCAGAACGAGATTTTAAAGTGTAAGTAACTGACTGAGTAGTTGGGTTATTTTTTCCATCCGCATTACATGCCCTATCTACCCCAGACGACCCACCTTAATATATATTTTACGATATCTAGTTTCTAGTATATTCTATAAGGTTTAAACGAATACTCCAGGTATACAAATTCATTTACTCTGTTTGTTTTGTTGGTTTTTATTATTAAACCCATTTTTGTAGTCGATTATTGTAGTACTACATACGTATTTCGTTCAGCGTTTTCCGTTCTCTCAACCATATTGATCTTATCAGCATAGACAAGGATTTGCACTGAGTTGTTATACAGTGAACTGCTAGTTATGATTTGTGATATACGTTTTACCTTTTCAGAGCTATATTGAACAGTATACAGGAGAGAGCCGGCAGTCAGTATCCTTGGCGCAGTCCGTTATTTGTTTAAAAAGGTTCTGATAGTTTCCACTGTATTCGTACTATACAGTCAACTTTTTCAAGAGTTAGTTTTGTCAAATGTATCAACTAATTTGGTACTTAAAGTTATTTTATTGCTTTGAACGTTTTTCTTGTCGTGACAGAGTCGTAGGCTGTCATGTGATGAGTATATATGCCATATTCCAGTGTTTTTTCTAAAATTTGTTTCAGGGTTGCAATGTGATGAATTGTAGATTTGTCACATCAGAAACAAGCATACTATTCTCCTACTCTTCGTTCTGCCTAGGGTGCATTACGGTGATGTATTATTGTGTAAATAATTTATACGCTGAATTTAGGAGCGATATTCCTTGGTGGTTACAGCATTCAAAAAATATTTCTGTTTTTGTGTATGGTGAATAATATTCCAATATTCCAATCACTGAAGAGGGATTTCTGTGTCCATATTTTATTTATAAACTGCTCTAGTGCTCTTATGGTATCGTGACCACCTTATTTATATAGTTCAGCTAAAAAATGTTTTTTTCCAGTTGGTTTGGTTCTGGCTGCTTTTTGTAACTGTGCCTTTAACTTCAAGAATCGTTGGTGATTCCTCTTTCCTCTCATCTATTTTGCTCACCTTATCTCTTTGGTCTTCTTCCTCTATATAAAGTATATATTCCTCATTAAAGTATTTCACTTATTACTTCAATACATTTTTACTTGTTGTTGATAGGTCACCATTGTGACTTCTACATTGGCTTGTGACTTTCTTGAATTCTTTTCTGTTGATGTTAACTTTTTTATAGAATATTCTTAATTCTTTTTTTTTTCTGTTAAAGCTTTCGATATAATTAAATTCCTTATTTTGAGTGGTTTAGTTTTTTTGGGTATTTTTTTATTCTCTTCTATTTGTCTGCTAGATCTCTACAGTTGTTCTAGTTCGTTGGGTAAGCATCTTTTTGTAGGTGTAATTTTTTTTTCTTTGGTTGCATTCTTACATTCTTCGTCAAACCAATTACGGGCACAATTTTCTATTTGGATTCCATATTTTGCTGCTGCTAAAATATATATATATATATATAAATATATAAATTTTGTAAAATATATAAATATATATATATATATATATATATATATATATATATATATATATATATATATATATATATATATATATATATATTTTATAAAGAACACAGTTTATTAGGGTTTTAGTCAGAAAATTGGCAGGGGTGTTAAAGAAACACTCTTTTGACTTTTTGTCTAGCTTTCGGAATGGTTTTATTCCTTTTTCAAGACACTGTAATAATAAAAATATGTAAATATTTATAAAATATCACAATTCTTCAGAGCAACTTACTAGTCGTTGAGATTATTTATAAAAGCATTGACACTCAACATTAAAAACACACATATAAAATATAAAATAATGGACAAAATACATTCTAAAATTTTTAAAATTTAGGTACAGATAGTAAAACTTGGTTTATGGCATCTTTTACTGGTGTGTTTTAACTCTGATATATATATATATATATATATATATATATATATATATATATATATATATACATATATATATATATATACATATATATATATATATATATATATATATATATATATATAAAGTAGTTAGGTATTATTGACTGACACGTTATGTAAAATAAAGTTTTATATTGAGGTTGCAGTCATTAATAGGGCAGGAAAGTAAAACTCTTTGTTCTTTAATCAAGCTTTCGCAAAATTTATTTGCTTCTTCAGGATATGCTAAAATATGGTATCAGTAAATACAACGAAATTAGAACTAAATAGCATTGTATAAAACTAGTAAAAAAACTTACAACATGAGGTTAATCCATTAAATTTTCAAATTTGCAAAACACTAAAACTTAACTTATTTTAAAAATTATACAGTTATGTAAGTACAATATTCCAATTTAATTTAATTTTGTATTGTAATCAATGTCAAAATGAATTTTTACAAAATTAAATTAAATTGGAATATTGTACTTACATAACTGTATAATTTTTAAAATAAGTTAAGTTTTAGTGTTTTGCAAATTTGAAAATTTAATGGATTAACCTCATGTTGTAAGTTTTTTTACTAGTTTTATACAATGCTATTTAGTTCTAATTTCGTTGTATTTACTGATACCATATTTTAGCATATCCTGAAGAAGCAAATAAATTTTGCGAAAGCTTGATTAAAGAACAAAGAGTTTTACTTTCCTGCCCTATTAATGACTGCAACCTCAATATAAAACTTTATTTTATATATATATATATATATATATATATATATATATATATATATATACATATACATATATATATATATATATAAATATATATATATATATATATATATATATATATATATATATATATATATATATATATATATATATGTATAAGATATATAAATGAGTCACATTTTAAAGATATTTCTAAAAATCATACATAAACGATAGACTATGCGAAGAAGAAATCAGCCATACACAGTTTAGTTTCCGGAACGCAGTGGGTACGAGAGAGACTATCTTTAACATACCAGTGCTATTTTAACGATGTAGAGATGTGAATTGCAATATTTATGCATGCTTCATTGATTACCATAAAGCGTTCGATACAGTAAAGTACGACAAGCTGATGGAGATATTAACAAATATTGAAATAAACACGTGTGATCTAAGAATTATTAGCAATCTTTACTGGAATTAAACATTGTTTATTCGTATAGAGGCAGGAGAATCCAATGATATCAAAATCAAACGTGGGGTCCGACAGGGATGTATACTATTACCCCTGCTGTTCAACATATAATCTGGAGAAATTTTTCAAGAAGCAGTAGCGAATGTTGAAGCCGGAATTCGAATTAATGGAGCATCTATCAATAACATTATATATGCAGATTACACGGTGGTATTCGCTGACAGTTATGAAGCCATCCAGAAGTTCATGAATAGAATCACAGAAGTGAGTCAGAGATATGGACTTTCATTGAACATTAAGAAAACAAAATGTATAATGATCTCTAAGAAGGAACAGTAAATTGGAAGAATCAGTTTGAATCAGTTTGACTGGTCAACCAATAGAAAAAGTAAAAACATACACATACTTTGGTACGAACGTCGATGAAAATTGGGACCATTCCCTAGAAATGAATCGAAGAATAGAGGAAACAAGATCTGCATTTCAAAAATGACTAAGCTATTCAAATGCTATGATTTATCAGTACCCATAAAAATCAGGTTAATGCGATGTTATATCTTTCCTATGCTGTTGTACGGAGTTGAGTCATGGACTCTGACAGACGAAGGATTTCCTGGCTGAAAAATCTACGGACGTGGTTCAACACAACAACCACAAATCTTCTCAGAGCAGCAGTGCGCAAATACAGATTGCGATGATGGTCGCACAACATTCGAAACAAACTAAAAGAAGAAAAATATCATCATCATCATTCTTAGCGTATTCTACCGATTATTGTGCAGCCTCCATTAAATAGTCGTTCTTCATTTCTACCCACGATTGTCTAATACTCTCTTTTCTGTGCCATGTTGTACCGGCTTGTTTCCTTATGTCATAGTTCCATTTTAAACTTGAAGGTCTTCCTGATCTCTTGACGCCTCTTGGGTATCACAGTGCAATTCTAGTGTACCATCTATTGTCAGTTTTTCTGGCTAAATGTCCCGCCCACTGCTATTTTAAAAATTTCATTATGTAGACTACATCAGTTACCTTGTAGGCATCGCTCCATTGACCTTTGAGTGACTTTGAGTTTCGCTATTATATGTTTCTTTAGTGTTTAAGGTTTGCAGCTGTATGTCATGATTGCTAGTATACTCTGATAGAATGCTTTTTTATTCAGGTAAAGTGGCATCCTGAATTTAAATATAACTGCATTTTTACCAAAAGATGCCCAAGCCAGTTCTATTCTTCTGTTGATTTCTGGGAGTCTGGAGCCAGATTTATGTATTAAATGTCCCAGATATACATACTCGTCTACTGTCTGAGGTGCAGTGTTGTTTATTATTACATCTTGCACATGGTTTTTGTTTTTGTTAAGTTCATTTTTAGGCCAACTTCTTTGCTAGCTGCATTTAGGTCGCTTATAAGTTCTTGTAGCTCTGCTGGATTATTAGCAATCAGAACGATGTCATCTGCAAATGTTAGTTGGCCGAGGTATTCTCCATCAATGAATAGGCTTTTGTTCTGCCAGTTTATTTTGCTTTTTACCTTAGCTTTTGCTTGTCTGTATATATTTGCTAAATTATCTATGTACGGTTTGTCAATTTCTTGGTTGATCAAATCTTCTATTACTGCTTTGAGATATAGAATCGAAAACCTTCGTGAAATCTATGCAGGTTAATGCTAACAGTATTTCATATTCTTTAGTTCTACTTATTAGTTCTCGAAACGTATGGATATGATCCCGGTGAAACTGAATCCACTTCTGAAGCTAGCTTGCTCTCTGGGCTGTGCAGCATCTAATGCATTTGTTAATCTATTGTTAATGATCTTTGTGAATATCTTGTATATGATTGGTAGTAGACTTATAAGTCTGTTCACAAGGAAAACGAAATTCCTGTAGTTGGCTGTATACCATGAATCACAAAAGTTTGATTTAAAAATAGTTTATAAAAGGTTATAGTTTAAAAGGCCCTTTCGGGCTACATCACAGAACGTAAAATAAATAGATACTTACCACAAGCCAACTTCTTAAAATGAAACCCAATCCTTTTGTTTTTATCGGAGATGAACTTTTACGTCATATTTCGTTGAAGGCAGAAATTTCTCCAACTAAAGTTTTTCTTAAAGTACAACATGGGAAGCACCGTCAGTCTTTCTTGTATTCCTTAGAAATATCTTGATCTATTTCAAAGTAGAAAAACACTTTTTAATTTCTGCAGTTGTAATTGTCATTATTTATTAATAAATATAACCAAAACTTGGATTTTAACAATAACTCCCCGCAACTGTCTACGCATTACAGCGAAAACAGCAGCGCCATCGTAAGTCTTTGCAATTAATTTCTCGGGCAAAGTATCATTAAT
The DNA here is from genome assembly GCF_040954645.1 of Diabrotica undecimpunctata. Classification (NCBI taxonomy): domain Eukaryota; kingdom Metazoa; phylum Arthropoda; class Insecta; order Coleoptera; family Chrysomelidae; genus Diabrotica; species Diabrotica undecimpunctata. The sequence continues at coordinate 86,575,921 of NC_092805.1, read as the reverse complement.
TTGCTCCAAAATACAGGTCGATATCGCAACAGCATCTTGACTTTTCGGATTTGAAAGACCCAAATTGGTCATGTGTTTTCCCGCCAAAAAAGTACCTAACAAAGGACTAATACCATCTGAGTTCGTGTAGAAACATATGTGGTATCGTCTGCCATTAATGCAAGAAATAATAATTTTAAAATTTGCTACTCTGAAGCATGTAATCTAAGAACTCATTTTGTATAATTCTTGAAGTATCTTTAAATCCCTTATCTTTTTTTAAGTAAGTACAAGCAGTGTGGAAATGAAAATGAATATGAAAATCCAGTGGCGTACACTCAATTTTATTTCAACGTTAATTATATTATATTGTTTAAAAATTACTGTTCGAAATAGGCCACAATATATTTATCTGCAGGTTTTTACTGAAGTTTACATCTCTATATCCAAAGACCGTTTTCAAAGATATAAATTATAGTTATATTTATTTTATTTGTTTATTATTATATATTTATATAATCTTATATTATTTACTTTCTTTTTTTTTAACTTTAAAAACGGTCTTTGAAATGAAGATCAAAACGTCAGTAAAATAAACATTTAAATAGATGTATTGTGGCTTATTTCCAACATTCTCCCTAAAAATACGGAATGTCACAAGCAAAAAGCTATAGAAAAATAAATATATCTATCATTTGTATATTGAAAACGATCTCTTTATAGAGAGATCGAAACGTCAGTAAATTAAATATTTGAATAAATATATTGTTACTTATTCCCAAGATTATTTCTAAATATACAGAACGGCAAGCAAAAAGCCATAGAAAAATAAATATTACTATCATTTGTATATTTGAAAACGATCTCTTTATGTAGAGATCGAAACATCAGTAAATTAAACCTATGAATAAATATTTTGTGGCTTATTCCCTACAGTCTCCTAAAAATACAGAACGCCACAAACCAAAAGCTATAAAAAACAAGTAATTTTGCAGAAAGCTTACTGATGCCACCCGGCTGTAGCGGAAGTTACGATAAAACGTCTTTTGACGTGACCCGTCCTTAAAGAGTTACACAATGAAATTTTTTAAATCAAATTTAAAGACAGTTTCCACACCACCCCAGAGGTATGTCTTCTGGCGCGTTACTTTTTTTAAATGGGTGTTCGCCAAGATCCATATTGTCCCATTAAATAAAATGAACAAAACACTTAAACAGTATAAAACAAAACAAAACAAAATCCTATAAAACAAAATAAAATTCTATAAAAACAAAATAAAAATAATTTTTGATGTAACAAATCATTGTACTATTCTATTTAAACAGAAATACTATACACACTTACTATATTCTTCTGGCTTTTTTTTGTTTTTGGTTTTTTTATGCTAATGTTCTTACTAAACTATTAAAAAATATTATTCCCTGTCTAAATCAGAAGATGCAGTGCTGCCAGAGCTGTCATTATCTTCACCTGGTGCAATTATAATTGGCTCTAGTAAAACTTGACATGAGTGTCAAGTTCCCACATACGATGTTCTTCTTTAATTATGTGGCCTATACATTTAACCCATTTCTCTGGAGTTACATGGATGATTGCTTGATTCAAAAGTTCCTTAACTTCGTTTAATTTGAACGTTTTGTTATTGCGTGCTACTTCTCTTTCACTTGTGCCTTGATAAGTTCAATGGGATTAAGTTCGCAATGATAAGGTGGTAGTCGCCACTGGTTGTATTCTTCTGCTAAAAACTGTGCTGCCAGGCATTTCCAAATCTAAACAAACTACACTTTCCCTTCCCCCACTTATCAGTATTACTTTTATAATATATATATATATATATATATATATATATATATATATATATATATATATATATATATATATATATATAAAAGGGGGGTTGAGGTTAATTGGGTATACAGCTGATTGAAAGCCAAGTGTACTCTGTTCAACAATTCATTATATTTCGCCAATTTTCATTGGCATCATCAGATGAGAGCTACAATTATTTAAAACATGGTAAAATACAATTTAATAATAGTTTGTTGTTTATATACTTACTTAATTGAGGTTAATGGCAGTGCGATTTATTTTAATAACATCAAGTAAAAATTTTTTTGTTGGAATAATGTTGATTGTATCTATATTCGAAATGTAACATTTAGTTGTATATTTTACGTTCACAAATTAAAATATAGGAAACAAACACAATTCAAATTAAAAATAAAATAGACACAACGTTTAGTTCGGTAACTGTCATTAAGGTTAAGTACCAGAACTATCAAATATCGAATGTTATTAATTGACTTTTGTGAAGATGAATAGTTACATGGCGTTGACGTAGTAGTTGTTTATTTGATTAATATTTACTGTAAAGGTGTGTTATAGTTGAAAAAATTTTTGAAATTACATTATGTGTTGCATTAATTATTTAATAGTTAGATGTGTCTATTCATAATGTTTGCTTTTCGATGTGTAATAAATAAGCATAAATCTCACTCAGATGTTCAACATCTGATTTCTTATTTATTAAATTATCCATTTGAGTGATAAATGCCATCTCGAGGAAGAGTCTTTTATTGAGATTATTTTCCATTGCAAGAATCTTTGTTTCACTGTAGTTCATTATGTGGTGTTCATCATGTACGTGTTTTGCAAGGGAACATCTATCAGGATATAATCTGCTGTCACTCTTGTGGGAAGTGATGCGACTTTTTAGGTGTCTGTTGGTTTGGCCAATATATTGTTTGTTACAACTTCCGCACAGGATACGATAGACTATATTAGATAATTGATCAGTAGGTGTTTTATCTTTTAGTTTGGTGAATATCGAGTTAATGTTTAACACTGTGTAATTAGCGATTTTTATGTTGTCGTCAACTGCGTTTATTAAAGTGTAGTTATCAGTCTGTGCCAAAATGTGAGCTTTGTTATAGTCTAGCATATGACACTGGACAGTTAAGTAACATATATTGTAACATATTGAACAAAATTTATAAATATTAAAAATAGCCAACATTCATCTTAATAACAACTAACCTTAATAATTCATCAAATAAATATTATTCTTCTAAATTTTCGTTTATTGTTATTTTTATTTTTACATTTGAAATAATATTAATTTTTTATCGTATAGCTGTAACGAACGTGCTTAAGACATTTAATCTTGACATTCAATATTTCAAATACTTCAATGTCAGTTTTTATTTGTGAAATCTTTTAAATTCTGTGAGTGTTTTAAAATGTATTTGTACGCCATTTTTTGTAATGTTCAAATTGTTTTTAGTTTACTCCTGAGGAAGCTTTTAAATAAATGGCGAAATATTGAGTAATTTAGAAAAAAGAAAGATTTTTATTATAGACCACTTTACCCGATAATTTGAACGTATTTATATATATATATATATATATATATATATATATATATATATATATATATATATATATACATATATATATATATATATATATATATACATATATATATATATATATATATATATATATATGTTATTAAAAAACACTCATTGCTCATTAAAATATTAACAAATCAATACATCATCACAATTTGGCGCTCACCGCGGGGCTCTCTATTTAAAAGAATTAGTTTGGGAAGATAAGTGCTCTCATATAATTAAATTAATTTTCATTAGAAAGAAAAAAATCATAGATTTTATTTTTATTTATATTTGAACAAGTAAAGTCTCAAATAGAAGATAATAATAATAAAATTGTAAAACAAATAGAAAAACAAATGGATAAAAAACTTGAAGCTGCAGAGAAAAAAGTAGCAAATGAAATAAAAAATATACGGCATGACTACAAGAAAAGGATAGAAAATGAGAGGACAGAAGTAAACAGGATTATTCAAGATAATAAGATAGATATAGAACAGAAAATAGAGTTGCAAAAATGTAACTTACAAGTTACATGAAGAAGAAAAGGATAAGGATATATATATATATATATATATATATATATATATATATATATCTATATATATATATATATATATATATATATATATATATATATATATATATATATATTTGATCTTCAATAATATATATATATATATATATATATATATATATATATATTTATATATATATATATATATATATATATATATATATATATATATATATTTATATATATATATATATATATATATATATATATATATATATATATATATATATATATATATATATATATATTGTTATGATGTATTGTTTGTGAATGATGAGCAATGAGTGTTTTTAATAATATAGGGTTTTTATCGCGGTTCTCAAAGAATTAGTTTGTAAGTACTTTTTTAAATTATCTTTATTATATCTATTATAAAACACACATATATATATATATATATATATATATATATATATATATATATATATATATCTAACCTAGCCAATGTAAATTTAAAATAAACTATCTTTAAATTGAAATTCTTACGAAACTAATTAAATTCTATAGACAATGTAAAATTTAAACAAACTATCTTCAAAATTGAAATTGTTATGACACTAACTAAATTATATTAACAAATTTTGTACCTTTCTGTCACTGAATGCCTAAATGAACTGTTTTCCACTGTATGTCACCAACCACCATTGAGTGGTGAACTGTTCACCACTCAATATCTTCTTCGCAGCTTCGGTTATCCTTGTTTTTGTGAAATTACTTTTTCCAATTATCAGCTTCCACTAATTTAAGATATTTTTCTTCACCAGCATTTATAAACCACCAAGCAAACCAGTAAACAGCATTTATTTTTATTCTTCTTTTCAATATATCAATATCCAATCACCAAAGATATTATTTAATTTTAATATTCAATTAATACTTCTTCCATTATCATCATTTATACATAACATAATTTTTGATCTTCAATAATATTTTCTTTATACTGTTTCTTAATCTTGATTTAATTCACTATATTGAACAATTGTAACTGATTGACTGCCTCTAACTAATTTTCATACTAAAACTGGCCATCATAGTAACTGTAACTCATAACTGATTGACTAACTGAATGGACATCTTGAATCCAAATCACCGGGTATTTATATCTTTTTTCATGTTCCAGAATCATCTAGCAAGAAAGCATGTTCCATTTGTTCTATTAAATACATGTCTGAATTTTCTGGAACAAACCATTTCGCAAACAAGGCCATCTCCGGTGATCTAGAGAATTCCTTACTTTTCTATTGATAATTTTGTTGACATTTAGGCTTTTCAGATCAGAATATACACTTAAATCAGTAACTATATATAAATAAAAACATTTTAAACTAACACTATTATAACCCCACTTTATATTCCTAATTATTAATTTCTATCTGTCACTTACTGTATAGTTGGTTGCCTAGTCACATGGCTCACTTTTTACAATTATTATATGCTAATTTCTTAAAAATGCCCTCACATAAATAATTTTTATTAAATTCTCTAGTATATAACTTCTTAAAATAACCAAATACTTGTTATATCTAATATTATCTAGTATATAACTTATAAATTATTTTCTTTAAACACCAATCACCTCAATACCCCAAAATTAAATTTAAAATAAATAATTTGCTTATTATTTTTTTAAATATTAATTTTCTTATCCACATACCTTAGTAAATATAATAAATTACCTAATTTAATTTCTTATTTAAAAATTGTTCTATTAAGTACGCCTATGTTTCCATGTCTACGTCAAACTGTCATGTCAAATGGAAGTTTGTATGTTTATTTATAGACAAAATCTAGGAATTATTTCCATTCAACAGGCTTTTATCCATATGAATTGGTAAGTTTTACACTTTATTATATCAGATAGACATTTATAGAATCAATTTTGTATCTAACCCCAAATTATGATTTTTAGGGTACAAAATAATTTCCATATGTACAAGACAACAAGTATGATGTCAAATTGATTCACAATAATGAAATCTACCATCTATTTAACAAATCAAGTCTATTGAATAAAATGGATATATCAGTAAGCTGTTAGTGTTGTTATTATTAGTGTTAAAAGTATAGAAAACATTATTCATTCTCTTCATAATATTTTAAGATGTCCTTGATATGAAACATGCCTCTAGGTCTATTATCTGTATCTATTAACACATAACTATTTAGTCCATTCTGATTTTCAATTCTGTATGGACCTTCAAATATTGGTTGTAATTTCTTACAACGGTTTTCTTTAACATTACTTTTTCTAAGTGAACGAATTAACACTTGGTCTCCTTTTTGAAATGTGATTGGTTTTTTTATTTTTTGATTTTGTCTTCTGATATATTTTTCAGCTTTCCTCCTAATTCGGTTATTCACTTTCTGCATTACTTGTTCTAACATATTATGATTATATTCACTAATCCATTTTCTGTTTCCTATATGACCAAACATTAAATATTCTGGTATTTCCTCTGTATTTAAATTATGTGTATTATTTAAAAAATATTCTACTTGTGGTATATGTTGCTGCCACGTTTCATGTTGATTCTGGCATACTATTCTTAAATATTTTATAACTTCTTTAATATATCTTTCTGCAGGATTTGCCTGAGGATGTCTGATACTTGTAAAATGAATGTTGATTCCCTTTTTCGCACAAAATGCCCGAAATTTTTGGTTGTTAAAATATGTAGCATTATCTATTATGCAATTTCTAAATAGTTCTATTTCTTCGAAAAATTGATTAATATATAATTTCAATGTTTTAACATTTGTTCTTGAGCAGGGATATAGTTTAATAAATTTTGTATATAAATCAACTATCACTAGGATATGCTTTTTTCCTGTTGGACTTGGAATTAAATTTTAGATAAAATCAATGGACACTGTATTTAGTTTTTCATATACAACATTAGATCTATATGTGTTCTGGTTTTTGAAATTCTTTTCTTTGTTTATTTGACATATTAGGCATTGGGTAGTAATTTCCTTTGCTATACTTATGTCATTCTTTGCAAAATAATTGTCCCTAAATAGCATCCATAGCTTTCTTGAACCATTATGCATGTAATTGTTATGTAAATTTTTCAATATTTTCCTTGCCAAAGTTCTACTTATTACATATACTTCTATGCCATTTATTATTTTATAATAAACCCCATCTTTCTTAAGGACTTTTTGTTTTTCACTCAAATTGATCTGATTTCTTATAATTTCTTCTTTAGAATATAATCCAGTACTTTCTACTAATTGATTTAATCCAATTTTTATTGTTCGCTGCCCTTTTTGTAATGTATGTTCTAACCTTGATAAAGCATCTGCCACTATATTGGATTTTCCAGAAATGTATTTGATTTCAAAGCAGTATTCACTAAGTATTAGACTCCACCGATGTATTCTGCTGTTTCCATATTTGTTATTTAATATAGATGTTAAAGCTTGGTGATCTGTTTCTATAGTAAATTCATTACCCAACAAATAAAATCTTAATTTTGTGACACAGTGTATGATACTTGCTAGTTCTAATTCAGAAACTGAGTAACCCTTTTCATGTGGCTTTGTAATTCTTGAAATGAATTGTATTGGGTATTCGACCCCATCATGTATTTGTAATAATACCCCTGATAATCTCTCTATGGATGCATCTGTTCTTAATATGAATGGCTGTGTGTAGTCAGGATAGTATATTTTTAAATTTGACAGAAAAATGTTTTTGATTTCTTGAAATGCTAGTTCTCTTCTCTGATCCCATCTCCATTTTACACCTTTTTCTAGTAGTTCAAGTAATGGAATTTCTTTTATACTTAGATCTGGTATCATCCTTTTATAATAATTAATTATTCCAATAAATCCTCTTAAAGTTCTTAAATTGTGTGGTGTTTTATATTCCTGAATGACCTGTGTCCGTTCTGGATCCATTTCTATTCCCTTAGTATTAAGTTTATCACCTAGATATATTACTTCTTTTTGAAAAAATGTACATTTTTCTTGATTTATTTTTAGTCCAACTTTGTCTAATCTGTTGATTATAATTTTTAGGTGTTTCTCATGATCTTCAGCCGTTTTATAAAAAATTAATATATCAATGTAGTGAATTACAAAATGTTCATATTTATCTAAAATATCATGAAGACATCTACATAGAGCACTGCAAGATGATTGAAGTCCAAATGGTACTACTTTGAATTGATATACTACTCCATCTATCTGAAATCCTGTATACTGTATACTTTTTCTTTCTAGAGGTATTAACCAGAAACTATGCTGTAAATCGATTTTAGTGAAAAATGACATTCCTGTAATTCTTCCTAGTATTCCATCTATACTCATTGGTGCTTCAAATTGCTTTTCAGTAATCTTGTTAATATTCCTTGCATCCAAACATAACCTGATTTCACCTGATCTTTTACGCACTACTACTATAGGATTTATAAAACGTGTATCTGCCTTCTCAATTATTCCATCTTCTAACATATTATTAATCGTTCTGTTTACTTCTTCTCTGTATTTATATGGTATTGGGTATGATTTTGTTTTAAAATCTTTTTCTTCTTTAACTTTTATACTATGGATATAATTTTGTGCAATTCTATTTTCTTTATTGACAAGTCCCTTGTGTTGCTGCAATATGGAAACGACTATTGATTTATATTCTTCAGGGCAATTAACTTTTATCACATCTTCTTCTTTACAAATAAAATTATTCTTCATTATGTACTCATTATTCCTTGCTTCCAATTTTAAGCACTCCACCTCGTTGGCATCCATCTGCTTAAAATTTCCATTACTTAAATATTCACTACAATATATTCTTTACATTCTTTTGGGACATTTCCCTATCATCAAAATACATTTCTTCTTCATAAACATCATTATTTTCTATACATTATTTTATATTTCTTGATAGGATAATAATATACTATTAACTCTTATTCCTTCTTCCACCTCATCTTTCTGCATAGATTTAATTATTTGCCCTTCCAAAGTTACCATTTTTCTTCAAAATCTATCTTTACTTTCTTCTTTTCCAATTCATCATTTCCCATTAATATATCAACACATAAATCCTTGACAATAAATCCTTGCATATTAATTTCTTTATTAAGAATATTAATTTTAATTTTAAAATTGGCTAGTTTATCAATTTCACCCAACTTCTTATTATTTGCACCAACAATTTTAATTTTTGGAATCTTTATTATATCTGATAGTTTTAATGTATTAAAAATAAAATTCTCCGAGACTAAAGTACTTTCTGAACCAGTATCTAACATAATCTTAATCATTTTATTTTTGGTCAAAGCATTTATATAAATTAAATTAATAGATTCTATAATTTTATCTTCATCTAAAGAAATAAATTCAGGTTTTTCATAATAGCAATGGCCTAACTTGTAATTCAGAAAGTTTACTGAACAAAATTTTGATTATTAGAATGGTCAGATTGTATCTGACCACTTAGATCTGATGTCCTATGTCTTTCCCTACTATGACTTCTACTCACATTTTCTTGCCTTGTACTATTTCGTTCCCTGTCTTCGCAGCTTCTATTCCTTCGTACACAATTTACCTGTCTGTTATAGTTAGGTCGCTTTGTATTTCTTCTATTGTTAAAATCTTGTCTATTATTATTAGTACTGTTATTAAAATGTTGTCTATCATAACTAGTATTGTTATTAAAATTCTGTCTATTTTGATTATTGTTATTATTATTAAAATTTTGTAAACTATCACCATACCCAGTATTATTGTTATATGATTGTCTATATTGTTGATTATCATTCTTATTTTATTGAAAGTTATTATTGCCTTTTCTATTGTTGTTATTATTACTTGTCATATTACCTCTTTGTATTCTTTGAATAAAATTAATAAAACTATCTATTGTTTGAATATTTTGTACAGTTACTGTTTGCACAACATCAGCATCAAAATGTCTAGATACATTTAAGACTGTTTCATCCTCTCTAAGTGGTGGTTCCAAATATTTTGCAACCGTTATCAGTTTCAATGCATAATCTACCATATTTGATTTTAAATTGTGATTATACTTTCCAAAATATAGAATTTCTCTAAACTTTGCTTGCTCTAATTCACCCCAATAATAATTTAAAAATTTATTTTCAAATGTTTGAAAATTATCTAAATCATTTTCAATACTAGCAAACCAAGTTGCTGCATTGTCATTTAATGTCATTCTAATATAATCTTTAATATCATTAATATTATTCACAAATCTTAATTTATGTTTTAAACTATTTATGTATACTCTAGGATGCAAATTTTTTATATTACCAGAGAATTTAATCCCAGTCTCATTTGTTAAATTTAAGTAAGGTCTCCCTATGTCTTTCATTTGTGAAATATCATCTATTCTCTGTTCCACATTTCTTATTTGATTACTATTTATTTGGATATTTTGTTGTATATCCTCTAATTTTTCTTCTGTGTTTCTCCTGTCTTCGTTAATTTTTGCAACTCTATTTTCTGTTCTATATCTATCTTATTATCTTGAATAATCCTCTTTACTTCTGTCCTCTCATTGTCTATCCTTCTCTTGTAGTCATTCCGTATATTTTTTATTTCATTTGCTACTTTTTTCTCTGCAGTTTCAAGTTTTTTATCCATTTGTTTTTCTATTTGTTTTACAATTTTATTATTATTATCTTCTATTTTCTTTTCTAATTTTCTATAATTCTCTTCTAATTTCTGTTCCATTTTTTTCATGTCTTCTTTGACTTCTTTTGAATTCTCTTCCATTTTTTTGTATTCTCCTCCATTTTGTGTTCCATTTTTCTCATGTCTTCTTTGATTTCTTTTGAATTCTCTTCCATTGTCTTGTTCATCTGGATCATTAATGACATCAAAGCTGCCATATTGACATTTTCCTCTCTTTCTGGATTCATTTCTGCAGTATCTTGTGGAACTTGAACTAAACTCTCCTCTTGTATAGGTTGTGTTTCTACTTCCACATCATCTTCATTCTTTTTGCTTCTTGTTCCTTTCTTTCCTTGAGACATTTTGAGACTTTACTTGTTCAAATATAATTAAAAATAAAATCTATAATTTTTTCTTTCTACTGATAATTAATTTAATTATATGAGAGCACTTATCTTCCCAAACTAATTTTTTTAAATAGAGAGCCCCGCGGTGGGCGCCAAATTGTTATGATGTATTGTTTGTGAATGATGAGCAATGAGTATTTTTTAATAATATAGGGTTTTTATCGCGGTTCTCAAAGAATTAGTTTGTAAGTACTTTTTTAAATTATCTTTATTATATCTATTATGAAACACACACACATATATATATATATATATATATATATATATATATATATATATATATATATATATATATATAGATATATATATATATATATATATATATATATATATATATATATATATATATATATATATATATATCTAACCTAGCCAATGTAAATTTAAAATAAACTATCTTTAAATTGAAATTCTTATGAAACTAATTAAATTCTATAGACAATGTAAAATTTAAACAAACTATCTTCAAAATTGAAATTGTTATGACACTAACTAAATTATATTAACAAATTTTGTACCTTTCTGTCACTAAATGCCTAAATGAACTGTTTTCCACTGAATAGATTATAATCACCACTCAATGTCTTCTTCGCAGCTTCGGTTATCCTTGTTTTTGTGAAATTACTTTTTCCAATTATCAGCTTCCACTAATTTAAGATATTTTTCTTCACCAGCATTTATAAACCACCAAGCAAACCAGCAAACAGCATTTATTTTTATTCTTCTTTTCAATATATCAATATCCAATCACCAAAAATATTATTTAATTTTAATATTCAATTAATACTTCTTCCATTATCATCATTTATACATAACATAATTTTTAATCTTCAATAATATTTTTTTTTTCTACTGTTTCTTAATCTTGATTTAACTCACTATATTGAACAATTGTAACTGATTGACTGCCTCTAACTAATTTTCATACTAAAACTGGCCATCATAGTAACTGTAACTCATAACTGATTGACTAACTGAATGGACATCTTGAATCCAAATCACCGGGTATTTATATATTTTTTCATGTTCCAGAATCATCTAGCAAGAAATCATGTTCCATTTGTTCTATTAAATACATGTCTGAATTTTCTGGAACAAACCATTTCGCAAACAAGGCCATCTCCGGTGATCTAGAGAATTCCTTACTTTTCTATTGATAATTTTGTTGACATTTAGGCTTTTCAGATCAGAATATACACTTAAATCAGTAACTATATATAAATTAAACATTTTAAACTAACATTATTATAACCCCACTTTATATTCCTAATTATTAATTTCTATCGGTCACTTACTGTATAGTTGGTTGCCTAGTCACATGGCTCACTTAAATATATCTACAATATTATAATTACTAAAATACAACTTTTTACAATTATTATATGCTAATTTCTTAAAAATGCCCTCACATAAATAATTTTTATTAAATTCTCTAGTATATAACTTCTTAAAATAACCAAATACTTGTTATATCTAATATTATCTAGTATATAACTTATAAATTATTTTCTTTAAACACCAATCATCTCAATATATATATATATATATATATATATATATATATATATATATATATATATATATATATATATATATATATATATTATTAAAAAACACTCATTGCTCATTAAAATATTCACAAATCAATACACCATCACAATATATATATATATATATATATATATATATATATATATATATATATATATATATATATATATATATATATATATATAGAAATGTTTCTTCAACGTCGATATTCCCAAAAAAAAAATCTTTATTTCGAAAATAAGTTACAATTTTTGAGAAATTCTACAAACTACTACATTTAATGATTTCAACTTGACTATTGATACATAATAATTACAATAATAATAAAAATATTGATTTCTTCCTATCTATAACGTCGGATATCGGAATCTGCTGATTCTTAATAGTAAGGGAGCTTATGGCTACATTTCTCCTCCCTCCATTGGTTGGGACTTCGTCCTCGAAGTTTTGGTTACTTCGGCTATCAGCTCGTCTAGTATCTGGATCTGGACAGGATGCAATTTTTCTCCAAATAGGATTTTGGAAATTCGTTTTCTTTTCCTAATTAGGAAGATTATTAGGAAAGCTAAAATAGTTAAAAATATTATAACAGAAGTGGTGCTCAGTCCTATGGATAATCGGGGTAGTACTTCTATGGTATCTATTGGTTGAATTTGGCCATGTGTCTCTGGGATTGTTAATTTTTCAACTTTCATCTCATGGTTTGGTATTAATTTTATTGGAACAATTTTTGGAATGGAAATGTCTTGAGACGTCTTTTTATTAAATTGGATACCTTCAATCATTATTGGTACATCTGTCGTCAAGAGGCTGGTTGAATTAATTTCTATCTGCTGGATTCTCATTGGGTGAACTAGTCCTAGCAATTTGCTGGTTTCTTGGAAAAAGTTCTCTGTGATTAATGTTTTTGTGCAATTATCTACATTGGGTATGTTACATTTGGATTGTACATAGTTGGAACAAACTATGTTATCGCCTTGTCCTATACAAGTGTTGAACCATTTATTATTTGTATAGTAGCTTGCAGGTGGCAGAATCATAACATGATCTTTGTTTGGAATGGGATAGATTTTATAGGTAGTATAAGGAATTTCATGGAGTATAGGGATTTTAATTATTATGAGCATTGTATTTGAAGTTACACAAACTAAAGTTTTTGTTGATTCTATAAGTTCATAAGGGTGTTCATTACTATTGGGAATTGAATTTCTGGGATAAATTTTGAGAAGGTTCTCTTTAAGGTCTATTATTTCCTTTAAAGTGAATAATTCTATATTAGAGATATTAAGTTCAGATAAAGTAATGGTTCTTATAAGTTTCATTAGAAATTCGTTTATATTTTGGAGATTTATTATCTCGTTGTGTAGAATGATATAGCTGTCAAAATCAGCTGATAATTTGTTGAGTGCAGATATGAGAATTGAATTATCAGAATTCAGTTTTTCTAAAAGTTTATCGAATCTCGTGTTAAAAGAGTTTCCATAAGATATTTGGTTATTAAATTTTTTTATGATTTCGTTTTGTTTATTTTCTAAAGAGATTATGTGTGATTTTAACAAGTCTAAGTCAGAGTCGTCTGGATTTTAACCGTTATTCGGAATCTGAAGATTGAGTGGATGGACCAGGGCGAGGATTGTCCTGTGAAAAATTTGTGTCTTGAGTAGATTTGTCTACATGTTTTCGTATTCGTTTTACATATTTAAGGTGAGTGCTTGTTAAATTTTGTTTATCTGTTTTACCGATTATTTTTGTTTTGTCTTGTGTTTCTGGATGATTAGTGGAGAAAGGGGCTTGTAATTTGGACTTATGTTTTTTCTTAGAAACATATAGGGATTTTGTAAGGTCTATTTCCGGAATATCTTCGGCATTTTCGTTTTGTCTATCTAAAAGTTGTTGTCTTTTTTGTTTTTGTTTATTATATAGTTCTGCAATAAAGGGTTGGAGTTCTTCTTTATGTCTTTGATTATATGTTTCGTATATCGGAAGATCAAAGTCGAAATGTATTTCTTCTGCATAGGGTCCGTACAGAATTGAGAACGGGGAATAATCTGTGGAACTGTGGATTGATTGGTTGTAAATAAGAATGGCGTGTGTTAGAATGTCATCTAACGAGTCATTTGGATTTTGGGCTTGTAAGGTCCTAAGTTTTTCAATAAGAGTTGAATGAAAGCGCTCTACAGGAGAGTTTGAGGAAGAATTGTTTACTGTTGTAAAATGTATTTCGATTTTGTGGATATTTAGGAATTCTTTAATGACTGAGGAATTAAATTCGGTGCCGCTGTCGCATACAATCTTTTTTGGGTAATTGTGGTGCGAAAAGTAGTGTCTTAATTTATTTAGTATCGAAATGGAAGTTTTGTCGGTGAGCTTATAGCATTGACCGTATTTGGAAAAAGAATCTATTATTGTGAGATACAGGTTTTTATTGCAGTGGAATAGATCGATATGTAATATATCAAAAGGTTTTTGACCTAACAACGGTCCTAATTGGGGAAGTTTATAAGGGCGTCGTTCGTATTTATTTTTTAGGCAAATTTCGCATTTATTGATAAAATTAGAAATAGTTGTCTGCATTAAGGGGCCAGTAAAATTTTTGTTTTAAATGTTTGTAGGTTTCAATTATTCCGTTGTGATTTTCTACGTGATATTTCTTTATGCATTCTATTTGTTGGTTTTCTTCTTCTATGTCCTGAAGTAGTATATTGCAAAATATTGCTTTGACTGTGGAATTTATTTTTTCTTTAAAATAGTTACAGATAAAAGGTCTAAATTCGTGTGGGATTGTTATTGCAAATTTTTGATTTGGTCTAAGGATATTTTGGAAGGTATTTGCTATTTCTGTTTTCCAATTATTTGTCAAAGTGACAGTGTAACGGTGTTTGTTAAAAATTCTTTTGTATTTAATTTCAAAATTATTTGACTCTGGTTTAAAAATAATTTGGTTTGAGGATAAATTAATTGGTTCAGGTGAAATCTCTATTCCAGTGATAGGGTTCTCAACTGATGTATGTTGTGTGTTAGTACTGTTTTGTAAGTTGTCAAAATCGGCAAGGAAATCGTCTATGTCGAAATTGTCGGGTGGTTCAGCACATTCTGAATTCGGGGGTTCAGCACATTCTGAACTCGAGCTTAGGGCATTTATTTGGACTCGGCTAAGAGCATCAGCAACTTGATTCTCTTTGCCTTTTTTATATTTAACTTCAAAATCATATTCTTCTAGTTTAAGTCTCCATCGGGCTAATCTAGAAGTGGGGTCTTTAATTTTGTAGATCCATACGAGAGGATTATGATCTGTTTCTACGGTGAATTTTTGGTTGTATAAATACATACGGAAGTGTTTACAAGAATCTAGTATGGCTAAAAGTTCTTTTTCAATAGTGGAGTAGTTTCGTTCTGCGGAATTTAGAGTTCGAGAATAGTAGGCAATAGGGTGATTATTTTGAGATAATACTGATCCTATAGCTATATTAGAGGCGTCTGTAGTCAGTACAAAAGGCTTTTCGAAGTCTGGATATTGTAAGACTGGAGAATTAGTTAACAATTGTTTGCATTTTGCAAAACATTCTAGATAATTTGGATTTGTGGGGTCGATAGTTGCTCCTTTTCGAGTACATCTCGAAAATGGGGACGTTATTTTTGCAAAGTTGGGTATGAATCTTCGGTAGTAACCGATTAAACCAAGAAATGATTTAATTTCTTTTACTGTTTTTGGTAGAGGATATTTTTGTATAGCTTCGATTTTTGCTGGGTTAGGTTTGATTCCTTCGGTTGTCACTACGTGACCTAAGAAAGAAACTTCTTTCGTGAGAAACTCAGATTTGTCTAACTGAATTTTTAAATTATTTTTTCTGAAAGTGTCAAAAATAGTCGCAATATGAACTAAGTGTTCTTGCAGTGACTTGGAAAAAATAATGACATCGTCCATGTAGACGAAGCAAAACTTATGAATAAAGGGCCTAAGAATATTGTCCAATAACCTTTCGAATGTTGCTGGGCTATTCTTTAAACCAAAGGGCATACGTAAAAATTCAAAGTGACCATGCGGAACTGAAAAGGCTGTTTTCCGAATAGAATCCGGATGAACTTCAATCTGATGGTAACCTTGAGCTAAATCTAATGTTGTGAAATAACTGGCTTTTCCTAAGTTATCCAGTATCTCATCTATCTGAGGAAGTGGGTAGCGATCACTTTCAGTATGATCATTGAGCTTCCTATAATCAATTACTAATCTAAATTTTTTCTGACCTGAGGCATCAGCTTTTTTTTGGTACTATCCAAACTGGAGCTGAGTACGGTGAAATTGACGGTCGAATTATCTTATTATCTAATAAATTATTTATTTGTTTTTTTTATTTCTTCCTGCATTGCTTTGGGATGCCGAAATCCCTTTACATAAATTGGATTTTCATCCTTAGTTTTAATTTCGTGTCTAACAGCTGACGTGAAAGTTAAATTTTTGTTTTCGTCGTAAAATACGTCTTTAAATTTTTTGCAAAGACTTATAATTTTATATTTTTCTTCGTTATTTAAGTGCGAAGTACGGATTTTGTTTTCATTAAAATGCGTCGTTGGACTTTTTACTATATTATAATTACAAAAGTTCTCAACTTCAATTCTCTTATTAAATTTCATAGGCATAGGTAAGTCGAAAGTGTCTAGAAAGCCGTTTTTTGCAACGTGAATAGAATGGGGAATTTTGATACCTTGAAAGTGTCTTTCGTGCAATAAAACTTCGCCATTATGAACGCTTACTGGAATTTTTTGGTATAAAGTTTCAAATGGAATGCTAACATGAGGATTCTCAAAGGTTAAAGTATGAGTTGCGTAGCTAATTGTGGCGTGGAATCTTTTCAGATCGTAAGTTCCAAGGAGGATATCAAAGTGTTGACTAAAGTCGGCAATTTTTACGTCGAATGTTTGTGGAATTCCATATTCTAGGAATAGTGGCGTCTTAATATTTAAGTCGTGCTTGGAAGTAATTTTCATTGACGTTAGCGAAAAAGGTTTTCGATAAATATGATTTTTATCAAATAGTTTGAGAGCTCGCGGATAAAATTGAATGGGAACCGCCGGTATCGATTAAAACGCGTAGATGTGTTTTGGGTGTAACGAAGCAGGGTAACCCAGGGGAACTTTCAATATTATGTAGGTTTATACAGGGGGTGGATGATCGTCTAATGGGATGGCTTGAAAATCCTGATGATTTTCATCATGCAAATCGGGCTCTTGTTCGGATTCGTAATTTTCGAAATCATTTTCGAAATATTGGGTATCATTTGAGTCTATGTGAAAATTGTGGCTTCTATTAGTTGTAATTGTCATGGGCTGATGGTTTCTGGTTGTGGTAGTTTGAACACCGCTCATTGGAGTAGCAAAATTTGGTTGGGGTCGAGGAGCTTTATATTTATTTAATCTTTGTTGGTTGTTTTTCGGAACATTGTTTCGTTGGAAGGATTGATTTTGTTCGTGAGAACTGAAATTTTGTCTCTGAGGAAAATTATAGTTCTGTTGTGGAGTGAAGTTAAAATTGGGCTCTGTGTTGTGAGTTGAAGGTCTCACATAATTTGAATGCGTGGGTTGGAAGTTTGAGTATGTGGGTTGAAAGTTTGTGGATCTTTGATTATTCGAAGATTGATAGGGTTTATTTTTGAGTGGGGCCTTTTTGTTTTGTTGGCTCTTAAGGAAGTTCATGTATTGTTGTTGATTTTTGTGGTTATCGTAGGCAATACACTTTTGAAGGGCTTCTTCTAGGGAATTTAATTCAAAATGCGATAAGTATTCGCAATAAGGCTCGTTGATTCCGGTACAGAAAGTTTTGAGGGCAATGTTTTTGAAGTATGGAGTTTTAAAAGTGACTGTCGCGGGATTATCGTTTAGGGTGATGTGTTGGAGTAAATCGTTCAGATTTGTAGTTATTCTCTGATGATAATTGTCGTAGGATTCACTATGTTTTTGGACGGTAGTGGATAGTTGTGTTACTAATATGTCTTCGGAACGTCTGTCTCCGTATTTAGTTAATAATGCTGGACGAATTTCTGTCCAATTGGTTTTATTAGAATAGTTTAAGAAATTTCTAGGTTCTCCTTTAATTCGAGATACGATATGGGAATTTAAGATAAATTCTTGGGACGGATTTAAATCTTGGGTGCCTAAGAAAACTATTAAATTATCTACTGCTTTGATAAAGGTGGAGAGGTTGTCTCCAGAAAAGAATTCGGGCAGAGTTGAGCAAAGGCTAGCAATATCGCTATTGGTCATCGGCATTTTGGAACGTAATTTAGATGCAGGCTTAGATTTAGAGGTTTGTAGATTTCTTTTTATTTTTAGATTTAAACTGTCGAATAGTAAACTTAAATTTTCGATACTATTTTGGGAAATATCATTCAATGTACTCATAAAATATATGCAAAAATATAAATGCAAGTATATATAAAAATTCGTTGAAGTAAAATGTTATAAATAATATAAATTCAATAAACAATAAATAATAAATTCAATGTAAATGTTTAAGAATTCAATAAAAATAATAAATGCTCATAAACAATGGTAAAGAAAGGAAAAACTTACGCAAGGATGATCGTGTTTGATTTCCAATACATTTTTCTCTTTTACCAGGTTCTTCAGGATTTCATTAAACTAATGTAGACCAGGAAACGACTATGTTTCTGTATAAAATATCCTGTGGTTCGCAGCGCCAGAAATGTTTCTTCAACGTCGATATTCCCAAAAAAAAATCTTTATTTCGAAAATAAGTTACAATTTTTGAGAAATTCTACAAACTACTACATTTAATGATTTAAACTTGACTATTGAAACATAATAATTACAATAATAATAAAAATATTGATTTCTTCCTATTTATAACGTCGGATATCGGAATCTGCTGATTCTTAATAGTAAGGGAGCTTATGGCTACATTTCTATATATATAATACAATACAATATATATAATACATATAATTATATATAATACAATCCTATAAAAGTTGGGGACTAGTCATGAAGGTAAATATACAATCGTTAATTAAGAATTGTTAAATAACAAAGAAACTGTAACAACATTTTAAGTCGTTCTAATAAGAAAAGTGCGTAAAACAAAGCTTAATAGAAGAACCAAAAGTTTGTGTCCAGAAAACAATTCAAAAGTTCGCATAAGTAGTTTAACTAGAAGAACAGACACATGACCCAGGATTGTTTTCTGAATATTGGCCGTGCACTCGATTGTTGAAACAATATAGTTTTTCAAAAAATAGGTTATAGATATATCGTTCACAAATTTGTCGCAATTGGGTAACGGAAAATCTCCATTTCGTAATACACTGTACAATATTCCCAAAAAATCAATGTTTGGTGTGAGATACTAACAGTTAGATGTATGTGCATTCCATTATGTCAGATCTGTGAGGCAATGATTTAAAAACCATTTTTAAAATAAAATAGAGTATAGTAGTTCGTTTTGATAAATTGACCAGCCAGATCTTCAGATGTTACACAATTTTGGACTATTTGCAAACATCTCCGAAAAACTAAGAAATCCAGTTCTACTAACTATATCTCCCCTTGTGATCCTAGTATTAATACATATGAGGATTCTGGCGAAGAGGATTGCAGCGGTACAGTAGATAATTTGAGCAGAAGACAATTATTAGAAACTGCTGAAATAGTCGATGTGGAATTTAATGATGAACTCGAAAATGCCCAGATAGAAGAAAACAAAAGGAAAAGGTAAAAGCAAGCAAAAGTATATATTACTTAGGTATATATTATATATTACTTATATGTATTAGTAATATAGTATATTTATATATTGTATTTGAGCTTCTTGCATCTGAAACAAAAATATATGCCATGTTCTTGAATTTTTCCTACCCAAATATAACTGTCGAGGAGTTAAAACATTTTTTTTTCGAATATTGGTGGCTTCTGTTTTTAACTTCTTTTCTAGCAGAAGAAACTATTGATGTTACTGGAGTGATATGGGCTTGTATATAATGTATTTGAGCTAATTGCATCTGAAACAAATATATCCGCCATATTCTTGAATTTTTCCTACCCACATATAACTACTGTCGAGTAGTTAAAGTATTTCTTTCGAATATTGGTGACTTCTGTTTTTAACTTCTTTTCCAGCAGAAGAAACTAGTGATGTTAGTGGAGTGAAATGGGCTTGTATATATTGTATTTGAGTTTATTGCATCTGAAACAAAAAGATACGCAATGGTCTTGAATTTTTCCTACCCAAATATAACTGCCGAGGAGTTGAAATATTTTTTTCGAATATTGGTGGCTTCTGCTTTTAACTCCTTTCCTAGCAAAACAAACTTTTGTTGAAATCAGTGGGATGATATGGAGAACGAAATGACAAAAATGTAATGATAAGAAATCAATTTGAACAAATCATAGCTTGATAAAATTACAGGTCTATCAGGGTAAAAAACCTAAAAATGCAAATTACCTTAATAAGAATTTTCGCAGCTGTACATTACTATTATTAACCATACCTGAAGTATTCTCATAAGATATAAAGTCAATACGGTTTCAAATTTTTGTTGCTAATCTATTTACAAAATATAATTTGTTGACAAAAATTAAAAAAAAGGATATGACGTAACAAAGACTTCCTCAGCAATTAAAATTTCAAAAAAATGTCACCTTGCAAACCATAAATTAATGATTAAAAAAAAGGGTTGTTTGAAAAAACAATTAGTAAAATTGACTGAACGATCTTGGTCCGATGGGTAGATAATTCGGTAATAATGCCAAGTATTAGCATAATCATACCTGTAAAACTGATATTGGCTCTTTTTTGCATGGCTAATAGACGTTGCGCTTCACAATGCTTAGGTAATATACGGACTTCATTGATAGAAAGAGAACAGAAAATGTACCTCTAATTGAGATTTTCGGAGGGAATTTGCACGATCCAAATTAACATTGCTCAAAATTAACTGAAGATACCAACACGACCAAGTGCCAGCTAATTTAGTTTGACACTAAATAGAATATTTGATACACTTAGGTATGGTCGTACAAACCGCTTTGTTAGTCCTGTACTAAATAATAATAGAAGACCATTAGAAGACGGTATGCTGGCGACGCCTACGTGTACCAGCGAGTGTGAGAATTTTGACGTTGGACTTAGTAAAGAGTGTTTCTGTGTTTTTCACACCAAGTAAATGGTAACATGCACTTTTAAAACTCCTAAATAAGTTAAAACAAATAATCAAACATACTCTATGTTTATTACTCCCTTTTATTCTGTGTTACCATATGGTCACCGCCTATAACTACCAAACTAAAGCTAGTCAGTTTTTTCTAGCTAATGTAACCATTTTAGTACTTCGAATACGGGATATTCGTACATATGAATTAAATACTAATTAGCCTTGGGTAGATTAGTAGGCAATCTAAAATAAAAATGGACTTTGCGATAAATTAATATATTTTATTTCAATAACTATTTGTTACAGTTCAGTGTCTTTCATTAAATAGTCTGTCGACACAGGGTGTTAATGTATGACTATTAGCTTAGTGGTTGTTCGAATTTCAAGTTCTAATTTCGTTAGTAATAAAATATTTCTCTTTAAAATTTTGGCCCCAGCTATTCGGAGGAATTTTGATCTCATTAGTGTAGTATTCCTTTTTCCTCATTTTTAGCTACGAAGTTGACTACGTAAAAGTATAGCTTAGTATGACCGAAAAATTGGAATAAAGATTTTAAATTATCCATAAATACAAATTTTATTACAAGACATAGAAATTGGTTAATAATTTTAAAATTCGGAGGGGTATTTCCAGTATACCTAGGTCACACGGTAATTATGTATTTAAGAAAGGAAATATAGATTAGCATGTTAGTGTAGCATTTTATATAAACTTATAATCCAATGGATATACCACTATTATATTCCACTTTAAAAGAAATTTAAATATTAATCCAGTAATTAAATCAATATATCCTCTAATGTGTTAACCTTCAAATGTAGTTGTCACTAACTATAAGACAAAAATTAGTTTTTAATCTATTATGAGCTAATCATAATGTCTGAACTTCGTATGCTACAAGGTCACAAAAATATATTTAAAAGTCAGCAATTTAACATTTATTTTCGTAATATAAGAGACATAGGAGCAAAGGCAAACAAAAAATACTAATAAATCCAATGTCTGTAGTTATTCAAATATTCCGCCAATATCTACAAAGAAAAATAGTTATTAATTCTCCAGTTTTTTAATAGCCACTTCCTTTTTTTATTAATATTATTAGCAACATTAGCTTATTTTATCTTTTGTACCGCTGGCGCTGGCCTAAATAATTATATCGATGTTCTGTGCAGTGTCTCTTTAACCATTGATTATAAACCACCCACATGATGATGGGTGGTTTCTAATCAATGCTTTAAATTCGATTTTTCCTTCGATGATAAGTTGTATTATATTTTTGATTTATAATAATACGATCGAAACACCTTCGATATCATGAAAATATGACCCTTGTATGGTTTGCCTACTAGTCCTAAATTATTTGTCACTTTAGATTTTTATATTTATAGACACAAGTCGAAATAGTCTGGTACTGCTTAAGAAAGATGAGTACCCTCTATGTATATGTTTTGAAAGATTTATGTGTAGTGGTAGCAGTATACATACATGTAAGGAACACATAAACTTGTGAAAACTTATATTAGACCAGGTTATTTATATTAATCTTGAAAAAATACTGTAAAATATTGTACACAAAATACATATTTATAGATTAATATAAATTTTATTTTGGTTGTAGTGGATGAGTGCCAGAAGCTTTGGAAAAGCCTAAGGGACCAGTTTGTCAAAGAACAAAATAAAATACACTCTGAAATGGAGGCACCAGAAAGTTCATGGCCACATTTTAACAATGTTATTTTATGGCAATTTTTCTAGGAAAAGAAAGTAAGTTACACTAATGGTTTTCCAAAAATAAAAGTTCATTACCACTTGAAATATTCAAATTATTAACTAATTTTAATAATTGTTTTATAAAGAACATTTACTGCAACAAAAGCAGTTCAAAAAAAAATCAGAAATAGTGAAGAAGAGAGTGGACCTTCTTCTGTTGGCTCTTATTCGCCAATAGAAATAATTTTTGAGGAGGAACAAAGAATATCACAAGATGTGGGTTCAGCCAGCCAATATGAAACTTTAACCCCAACCACTTGAAAAGGCTTATTTACTCCAAAAGGTATGTTAGTCATTTTCTATTTATGTTCAGTACTTTAGCTAGTGTTTTTATTTTCTGACAGGATCAACCAAGGCATCAAAGCGGCATGATGCTGAAATTTCCAATTTAATAATGGCCGCTGAGAAAATTGCAAGTGGTCTAGCTGCAGACAGATGTGAAAAAAATACTGTGAATAAAACATTTTCACAGTATGTGTGTGCACGTTTAGATGCAATGAATGCTGAAAAACTAAACAAAATGCCGAGTTCATACCTAGATTATATATATAGACATAAAGATTAATTATAAGCGACCATGAAGACGGGGAAAAATTTCAGAGAACAATTAAATAAGGCCAATAATAAGGTGATAGGAATTCAACATCAAGATACTTACCAATGAAAAATCACTAGGGTCAGAAAAAATTACATAAGTTAATTAAGCAGGGTTGAAAAAATTTTTGAAATAGGCATTTTGTATAAATTAAGTTTTGTCCAAAATGCTTACTGAAATATGAATTCAGACACAAATAACAGATCAATTGTGTCTAAGAGTTACAGTCCCCATTTTTAAAATGGAGGACCCAATGGAATATTACTATTATTTATACATTACTATATATTAACACAAATCTTGGCCAAGTGTCATGGATTTAATGTTAAAATCATCAACTGGTAGATGTCTACAATGCAAATGACAGTATAATTGCTATACAGAGCAAGCAGACATGCTATATAGAGCAATTATATATCAAATAAATTGGTAGAAGTAGCAAAGATTTAACCAGTTAGTTTAGTTAGTTAACACAGAGTTTAGCGTGAAAATTCCAAAGATTCTCGACACACACAGATCTCATAAAAGGTGTTGAAAGAAGACCCTAATGTGGTAAAGCTTGGCAGACTAAGAAGGGTAGGTCATATGGAGTGCATATAACCTTCTGAACCAGCAAGAATCCTAATTAGACAACAAATGGTGATAAAGCGACCCAAGGGGACCAAAACATGATATATTTTATTTATTATTAAAGGTACCACCTAACTATATACAAAATGATACATTAAATAAAAAAAATATACAAGCAATAAATAAAATACATAGTACATGTGATAAACAGAAAAATAGTAAATTACAATAGTTGCTTTACACTTTGCTTACAAACATTACAACCCTAAGACATATAGTAATAAATCAAGGTCTATTTTATTACCATTTAAAATCATTCTCTTCATTGGAGAATGTTTACCAAAATTACACCTATGGAAATTTACTGTAAAATTTTGAAATGACCAAGTAAATCTGAGAGGGACATTAAAAACAGTAGATTATTCAAGCCAATTTTGGAATTGAGTAAAGGTTGAATGTTTCTGAAGAGTATAAACATTCACCTAAAGGCTTGTGCAGTTTAAATTTAAATATTTAATAAATTTATTTTGGACCCTCTCTGAAGATTGGTAATATCGTTGAATATTCGTATATTCAATCAACGGTAATATGTATTTGATATGAAGGTGGCCAAGTTTTTATGAAGAGATCTAAACAAGGGAATATAAATCAATCTAATAGACTTAATTCTAATATATATATATGTATATATATATATATATATATATACATATATATATATATATATATATATATATATATATATATATATATATATATATATATATATATATATATATATATATATAATGGTGTAAGGTTTAATTTACTCCTTAACAAAACTTTCAAAAATTCTTATAATGAAGATTAACATTTGAAGTGATTCTAGATTAAGTTTGCAGACATTCTTCCAACTGACTCTAGTGGTGCCTGGTCATCCCTCCATTAACAATTTGGTTGATCTAATTGATCAACAAAACCAGATGGACAGTATATATTGTCATTATTATTAACAATTTCGTATATACAAAAATTATGTAAAACTACAACTGCTTTTATTATGTTGTCTAAATTTTCAGGTGTTGATATATGACTCCACCATGTTACCTAATCCAACGGTAACTTTAATATCTTAATATTTCATAAGAAATACTGTAAACCAAATCTAACTTATTATTTTTTAACAGGTTTTTACCCATATATTTAGTGGCTACATTCATGTACTCCTAGTAAGTATTAACCACACTTTACATTAACCTTGGTCAAAATTTAAACTTCATGTTCTTTTTAATTAAGTTGTTATATATTTTCTAGGACACTGATGATGGAATATGGATTCCGAAAACGTTTTGTCTAACATAGCCTGTTTGTGTTTTTAAATATATACCTTTTACAAAGGATTTTAATAATTTTTTTTTAATATATGTTATACAGCCAACTACAGGAACGTAGATTCCTTGAGGATTTTGTTTTCAATAACTTGACGTGCCCTTGATAGTCGATATTTAAATTATTTTATGAACTGTAGTATGTTCAATATGAAAAGTCCATGTTAGTACTTACATTGACATGCCTTGAGAAAGAAACCTGGAAAAGATTACCAACAATTACATTATTAAAGTGTACAAAATATACAATTGTAGAATATTGACTTACTGTAACGTTATAACAGAACGTCTCTTCAACAGAAATTCTATGAGAGCGATACTTTACATTTATTTTTGGTTTTACCATTTGCAGTAATTTTTCAAAGACTGGAACTTGCATCCTGGTATATTTAAAAAACTGCTGGTTATCCCAGTTTTTCATATTTTTATAATTATTAAAATTACCTCTGGTCTTTCGGTTCTGGTTAATGGGCCCCCATTTGTATCGACGTTGTCTTTTATTTCGAAGGCTCAGTGCTGCTCGAATACAAAGTATCAGTGCACCTAACAAAGGCCGAGCATTTTCATTTTCCATTTGTATTAATTTTCAAGCAAAAATTAATATCAAATCAAAAATGTAAGGTTAGAAATTTAGATGTAAACGTCAGTCGCCAACGCCAACCGAAAGTTTATAAATGCAGTCTTATGATAGCAGCGCCAAGGTCACTGGTGAACGCCAGCGCCAACGCCAACGTAAAGTTTATAAATCAGCCTTTAAAGTGCTTTACGAATTCCCTTAACGTTATCCAAATTGTTCCGAGTATTACCGAATGTCTGTCAAATCTCCGAAAATTAAAAACTTTTTGTTGTTTTGTGATTTTAACGAAAGATTTATCTTTTGTTTGTATTATTGTAACCTAAGAATAGTGAAAAAAATCGAAAAAAAAATAACGAAACCATTTTCCCAATAAATTATTACCAAATACATGTAGAAGTACAGCATCGTCCATGTCATTATCCTCGAAATGAGATTCCCCAAACATTTCAATATTAAGAATATCTTCCATTCTGCTGTAAAAGCAATCAAAATATTTCATAAAAAATCTACCTAAACCAGGAAAAAAGTATAAAAGGACACTGTCTAATCATTCAAATTTGTAAACAATCCACAACAGATCTGAGTAAAAGTAAGGTTAGAAACACACGTTAGACGTTAACGTTTTTGGTTTTACCGTTTTACACTTCACAGTTAAAACGTATAGTGGCCGTAAACGTAATTTCTTTACATTTACGTTAGTGTTAACGTTTACGTGTTATCTGCACTTTAACTCTCTATTTGTGGTTTATGATAGCTGCGATAGGACACACTTGTATAAATGATCCAAGGTATATTTCTGGTCCGAAGAGCACCAGTAGTATAAAGCCGGAATCAGACAGCTCGTGGAATTGCGCTCTTCGCTGGTTTACGTCGGCAGAGAGAAACAGAAAATCAATAACCAAGTGCCAACAAACCAGAGCTCCCCAGATAAAACAAATTTGAACAATGCTAGTCAAAAACTTAAAAGAGATATTCAAAACACAAAAAAATGAGTAAATTAGTTCTTTGAGAGATTTAACGGATAATAGCAGCACTAAGTACTATCTATGGAAAGCAACAAAAAGGCAAAACACACCATTTTCCACCCATTAAACTGAAAGATGGTAGCTGGGCTAGAAACAATAAACAAAAGGTAAAGAGATTTGCCACGTATTTAGAAAATACATTGAAGTCGTATGATGACTAAATTTATGATTAAATATCGTTAGAACCTAATCAGACAGAAGACAGAACCAGACCAACATCCCCGAAGAAAGTAGCTGATGAAATAAAAGACGATATACATCCTAAGAAAGCACCAGGATATAATCTAGTCACTGGAGAATTACTAAAAAAACTGCCTCATAAAGCCAGAGTCAAATTGACCAACATCATCAATGCTGCATGTAGATTGAGATATGTCCCAAATTTATGGAAAATAACTGAGGTTATAAGGATATCAAAACCAGAAAAATCACTACATAAAATCTCCTCATATAGGCCATTGTCACTTTTACCAGTGATAACGAAGCTTTTTGATAAAAAGAATAAAACCAATATTAGAAGAGAAAAAAACGATTCCAAACCACCAATTTGGCTTAAGAAATAAACATTCTACGATTTATTAAGTATACAGAATTACCAACATAATTGAAAAATCATTAGAAGAAAAGAAAGTTTGCTCTACAATCTTTTAGATGTAGCTAAGCCATTCGACAAAGTATGACATGACGGTTTAATCTAAGAACTCTTCTTCTAATCTAAAAATTCTTATAAGTAAACAATATTCAAAAATTCTGCAGTCATACATATTTGATAGATATTTTAGAATTAAGCAAGGAGACGTGTACCTAGATCTATAAGAAATAAAAGCAAGAGTCTCTCAAGGAAGCGTATTAGGTTCGGTCCTCTAGATATTATATATATATATACAACATACCTGAATTAAAAAATGATACTATAGCCACATTTGCAGATGATACTGATATCCTAGCATTAGGTGATACCAGCGAAGAAGCAGCAGAATCCAAGAATCCATAATGGGACTAAAAAATGGAAAATCAAACTAAACGAATCTAAATCAATTCCCGTTAATTTTACAAATAAAAAATCCAAATCAATCCAATTAGAATAAATCATGCCCAAATACCATATGCATGTTCCGCAAAATATTTAGGTATCCCACTTGATGCAAGACTTCGCTGGAAAGTCCATATTAAAAACAAAAGAAAGGATTAGGTATCCGTATCCGTAGGACCTTGAGATGGAAGATGGAGATACAGTTATTAAGAAGATGGCAGGTAGTCACGAACAACGGCTCCATAGTCATGTAAATATCGAGGCCATCCAGCTCCTCGATAATACTGGGTTAGAAAGAAGATTTAAATGAAGAAAACCCTTTGAGTTAGTTTAAAGTGTTAATTAGTGTAAAAGCAAAGCATAGTGATGTGTTGTGTGTTAGCATAGTCGTTAGATGAAATGAGGATATACCATATGGTTAAGCTCTTAGAATTTATGTATAATTTAGTAATTTAAGTCAAAGAAAAATTGATAATTGGTCAATTGTGACCAGATTTCAGTGGTATTAATACAATATGTATTTGGTGTTTAGTAATAAAAAAAATATATCTAGTTTACGACAGCATAGCATCTTCTGTAACAGGTAGGGCAAAAGTAATAGCCATATTGGAAAACGCCATACCTTTTGCAAAATGCACCAAGTATCAATTCGGTTTTGACATTTTGTGAAGTAAACAAACGCAGAATACAAATCGACAAGCCATGAATCGGTTCACTCTGCAAGATGGCTGAATAATAATTGTTTCCATTTTTTGGGCAAGAATTCGTCGGTTGTAGCGTGGATTTCCGGTTGTAGCGTGGACCAACACCAACGTGGCACGCAATTGGGTATTGGGCATTAGCCGGCGGCCTCTAGGCAGAATTTTGGTAAACGATTTGAAGATGCTCCCTTACAAAGTCCAAACAGTGCATCAGCTGTTAGATGTTGACAACTAAATGCGTCTAACATATGCTCGAGCTATTCTGAATCTCAATGAAGAGCCTCATTTTCATCTTAGCTATTACGTGAATAAACAAAATTATAGTTTCTAGAACATCAAAAATCCGTGTATCATCCACGAAGAGCCATTACACCCGATCAAAGTTACTGCGTGGTGTGCTGTTTTCGCTGGAGGGGTCACCGGGCCATTTTCCTTTGATAACGCCAGGCCAAACGACGACTGCATTTATCGAAGTTTACATCTACTTTCCTCTCGTACCAAAACCGAACTCGAAACCAGATTATGTTGTTCCTGTGATCTATAGTTAATTAGATGGAGATCTAATTAACTATAGATTTTGCTATGCATCGTTGTAGAAATAGCTTTATAATGTGTTTCATTAGACTTGTTTATGTAAAACGGATTGACATCGCTGGTTTAATAATTAAAATATTAACTTACCATTTGTTGAAATGTGTAAATTGGCAGGGTAAAAATAGGGTCTAAGCCCATTGGTGGGTAGAAAGTCGGCGTCTGAGCGTCGCAAAGCGAGGAAAGGATGCGTCCATGTTAAACTGGAGATGTGCACATCCCGATGTCTCGTCTCGATCTCTCTGTCACTCGATATGGCAAAACCCTGAAAACCTCTGAAAAATCTTCTTAAGGTGCGATCTGATAGGACGTGTAGTGACGTTCGAAGAGAGATAGAAAATACACAATACAAAAGGACAAAATTTTCATTTCACCCTGAATATTTGTGGATTATGATCTCTGAGACCGTTATTTTAACACAGTTTAATGGAAATTACAAGCTGATTTATTACACGTACTTACCCCATCAATCCTTCCCACGTGACTAGAGTCAGATACGGTCAGTGTCGAGGTAATTTTACTATGGAGTGGTATAAAGAAGTTGTGTTGGAATTTTTATCATTGTATAAGTTACCTAAGTTACTAAAACTTTTACCGGTAACACTTGTGGTTGCAACAGCAACTACCCCTGAATTCTTAGAATCAAATATTTTGATGGCCTTATGAGTTCTGGAAACACATTTGGCTCAAACCGGAAGTATATCCAAGAACAACTAATAAGTCCAAATATGCAATTCAACGAATTTTAGATTCTTTTAACTTTGAGCACAAGTTTTCTCTAGGATGCATTATTCATTTCAATTTTTCAGTAATTCTTTAGCTTTAGTAGATAGTAGATGTAGAAGTAATAAGTTGCAGGAGTGATCTCCCGAATTTTGATAAATGTACGAGTGTTTTGTGTCTTTGGTGTATTTGTTTTACAACGGATATTCGAAAATTTTTTCCACTTGGTAAGCTATAACTAGTAAATTTAGATACTAAAGATTAGATTAGATACTTAGATTATTTGTCTTATAGATTAGTTACGTTATTGACTAGTCTTGACTATCATTTTAAAAGGAATTTTTATTATTGAATTTGTTCGTATGATCCTTAAATATAAAAAAAGATGTGTGTTTTATTTTTGATATTGTTATATTAAGGTTTTTTGAAGGAAATTAAATATTCAATTGAATAATAACTTTTTTGTATTGCAGTCATATTGCTTCATGCAAAAAAACTGGCATCTTTTACCTTTTGAAAAGTTTTGATAAAATTTGATAATTTTTTTTTAATTTCGAAATTTGGCAAATAGGAAAATTTTAGAAAAATCAATTTCTTTGGTTTGCGAGAAAATTAAAAACAAATATTTTTTTTTAAGAAACTTTTTAACCTAATAATTTCTAGCTAATTCATCATTACCACGTTTCGGTTAGATGAAACTATCATCAAGTTTTTTATTTCCTATGAGCGTCATACTGGTTTTTGTACGGCGTCAATTTATTTTTAGATCTCTAGTGATAACAAATGTCCAATACAAGTGGAAAAAAAAACTTACAGGTTATTGAGAAAAACTAAAGAAAATGAACATCTTTTTCTTGGCATGGCCTTAAAACTTTTTTCTTAAAGCAATGGCTATACCTATTTTGAGTCAATTACTATTTAAATGGGAATAATTCACAATTAAAGTTGAATACGTTTATTGAAGTTTCAATTTCCACTTCGGAAATCGTTCTCAAAATACAAACATTAGTAAATTAAACAAATTTTGTTTAATTAAAAAAAATTTTTTAATTTACTAATGTTTGTATTTTGAGAACGATTTCCGAAGTGGAAATTGAAACGTCAATAAACGTAGTTTAACCTTTAATTGTGGCTTATTTCCATTTAAATAGTAATTAATTTAAAATGCCACAAGAAAATAGCTTCAGAACAACACTATTTTAAGTCACAAAAAAGTCATGGACAAAAATTAAAACAAAAGTGAATATTGTAATTGTTTACGTTTTTTGAACAAGTTTTGGAAATAAATAATATTTTGGGTTGCAAATATGTATTAATATTGCAAAAAATCAATATTTTGAGAGCTCACCGGCGCCTAATTGCAGAGATAAATGCGATTATAAAATAAGCAAACAATAAGAAAGACAAAAAAGTATCAGATATCGAGTTATCGTCCTTACATACTTTTAACTACATTTATGATTGGCAGATACGTGGGAAGTGTATCTACGCTGTCAGTTCAAGAAAAAATGAAATTGCTGAAAGAAACTTGGGTGCCGCCTACAGATTATGATCTTGTGAGAGATGCTGCACATTTAAAAAGAAAATTTAACCATAAATGGTTGGAATTATATAGCCCGTAGTTAGTATATTCAAAGTGCTTGAAAGGAGCCTTTTGTAAATTCTGTGTCGTCTTTCCTACACCGAAAGGGACAATCAAATGGACATTGGGTTCATTTATGATAAGGACTTTTAATAAATACAATAATACAAAGATGTCTACACATGTTGCTAGGATCATGCAAAAAATCAATACCATAAGATGGCTAGCGGAGCTGCGGAAGCTTTTTTAACAGCGAAACTAGTTGACATTCAGATCAACGAGTTTGCGAGCAAAACAATAGAAACTAACAGAAAAGTCTTATGTTCAGTACATATACAAGTCAGTAAGGATACAAAATGAAATAACTGACATCTGCTGCCACGTAATTAGGAGCGAAATTTTTTAAAAAGTCAAAAGAGCAAACTACTACGCAATATAAGCTGACAAAACCGCTGAATGCACCAAGCATTGCAAAGTCAATTGATGATTTCCTGACAAATCATGAAGTTGATCCACTCAAATGTGTCGGCCTATGGTTTGGTGGTTGCTCCACTATGTCGGAAAAGGAAGGCGGAGTTCAAGAAATTCTAAGGAAAAAATACAGCAAATCTTTTTTCCACTGTGCGTCACAAATATTACATTTAAATGTGAACGATTTGAATCGTTTAAATGCAGTGCGAAATACTATTGCCACTATTAAAGATATAACCAATTTCTTCCGTGAATCAGTAATAAGAAGGAATATGAAAGCAAATATCCCTAGCCTCTGCAAAACACGGTGGCCCGAGAAATACAAGGTAATTAGGGGTTTTTGAAAAAATTTCATTGAAATTGTACAGGCCTTGCAAACCCTACTCGTTCAAGGAAATTTGGCCACTAGAAATACATCTTATTAGTTGCATTCTGCGGCATGGAAGTCAGGATTTATCGTCGCTGTCATTTTGTTTGCAAAATATTGTGAATACCTAGAGCCTATAGTCAACCGCCTACAATATGTGCAAACTAATGTTTGGCAATAGGTAAAAGAAATAAAATAGGACTTACTCACAATCAATTTAATTTTACTACCAAAACGACCGGTTTCGCTTTCTACACTTTGCAAAGCATCTTCAGGTCAAACGGTACAAAGTAAATTAAATGCTGAAATTATAAAAAGCCCATATTAGGATGCTATCTTATAAAGATAAAGACAAAAAAAAAGGTTATAGTAATTATGCCAATATTACATGTCTGTGTTTATTAATATGCATAAAATTGATTAAGCAGACAAAGAAAGTAAAAACCCACAAAT
Organism: Diabrotica undecimpunctata; assembly: GCF_040954645.1. Taxonomy (NCBI): domain Eukaryota; kingdom Metazoa; phylum Arthropoda; class Insecta; order Coleoptera; family Chrysomelidae; genus Diabrotica; species Diabrotica undecimpunctata. The sequence continues at coordinate 86,542,382 of NC_092805.1, read as the reverse complement.
TGGTAAGAGATAATCTATTGAATTGTAATAAATTAGTAACAAACAAAATACTACTTACATGCCGGTACAAGGATTTTTAGTTAATGGTTCGTAATACATAGTTCAAACTATCCTGTATTGCTAATGATGGGTGATCTTCGGTTAATATTGTAACTGTCTGACAATTAACGAGGAAGCTTCTTGAGGGGAGAGATGTAAACAAATAAAATAGGAGTAAGGTTTATGTGATTGTTTATTAAATGAGAGTGATGTTTTATATTATTTAAATTATTAAAAGTTATTTATATTTATTCAAGAAATATACAGGGCGGTCCTTAAGTAATTGTACAAAAAGAAACCCTAGATTCTACACTTTAAGCCAAATTGCTTTAATAAAATGTTGATATTAAGAAAGATACAGGGTGTTAAAATGGAAATTTAAAATTTTAATTTTCGCTTTAACTTTCATGTTTGTTAACATTTATGTATAAAAAATTCATAACTGTGTACTATTGGACATCAGGAATTATAATTTAATGCATACTTTAATATAGCTGATAGAGGGCGCCACATATGCGCATATGTGGCATAAATTTGCACTTACCTTTTTTGCTCTTTAAGTTACCGGTGTATGTGATAAGATATATTAGAGATACATTATTTAACAAAAAAAAAGTATACTTGTTAATAACTTCAAAACTCAACCGTTTTCGAGATAATCGCATTTTACAAATCAACTACATACTAATTCAAATTTAGCGCAATTACTCCAGGTAACGAAAAAAAATTAGACAAAAACATCAATACTTATGAATTTTGGTATAAAATGCCTTTAATAAAGTTAATTTTTAACGAAATATTAAATAAAATAAATATATCAGCAGGGTAGTTAATAGTAGGATTTGACAAAATAACAGAATAATTACAAGGTAATTCGCATGTCCGTAAAAAATAATTATCAATGGTCCCAAACCATATGTTTATTTAAAATTCATGCTTAAAATGCATATCGTATGTTTTGGTACTATTTGTAATTATTTTTTATAGACATGCGAATTATCTTGTAATTTGAATGGTTTTATTGATTTATTGTAAGAAGTGTCATCAAACTTAAGGCGAAATATGTGGTTTATGCAAGATGGTACACCACCATAATACAGAGAGAGGGCAGTGAGAACATAAATAAATAGAACTTTCCTGAACGTTGGATTGTTCGTGGTAGTCATATTCCTTGGTCATGTGGTGAGATATTAATATAATTATTTACCGATTTTTCTATCAGATGTCGCTATTGCGTCCATAACGAAGCCATTTTATTGTTGCTTCTTAAAAGACAGAAAAGATTAATTTTCACGTTGAGAACGGCTATGAATAACTGTTCTGATGAGACTTATTAAGTCGAAATACGTATCAACAGATACATAGACGCTTTGTACGTGAAATCAAATCTTTGCTGTCTTTTTCATTTCATAATTATTTAATTCATAAAAATCCCAAACGAATACTTTATTATTATAATATATTTATTATATAAAATACTTATAATACTTATTATAAATACTACAGCAGTTTCTTTAGAACCAATGATGCTATTTAATATGAGACGATCTTTTATGGAATGTATTGACAAATGAATTAAAGAAAATGGTAGACATATCGAACACTTACTTTGACGAAAAGTTTAATGTTATTTAGTTTAACTATATCTTAATTTGGTTTATACATAAAATATTTTGATTATGACTTTAATTTATACAAAGCGTAAAATGTTTAATGTAAAATCCAATTTTTCTATTATTTTGTCAAATCCTACTATTAACTATCCTGCTGATATATTTATTTTATTTTATATTTCGTTAACTATTAACTTTATTAAGGGCATTTTATACCAAAATTCGAAAGTATTGATGTTTTTGTCTAATTTTCTTTCGTTGCCTATAGTAATTGCGTTAAATCAGAATTATGTAGTTGATTTGTAAAATGCGATTAACTTGAAAACTGTTGAGTTTTAAAGTTATTGACGAGTATACCTTTTTTTGTTAAAATAATATATCTTTAATATTTTTTATCACAAACACCGGCAACTTAAAGAGCAAAAAAGTTAAGTGCAAATGTATGCCACACATGTGGCATATGTGGCGCAATCTATCAGCTACATTAAAGTATGTATCAAATTATATTTCCTGATATTCAATAGTACGCAGTTATGAATTTTTATACATAAATGTTTACAAACATGAAAGTTATAGCGAAAATAAAAATTTTTAATTTCCACTTTCCATAAGACAAAACATATAGGAATAGCGACATGGAATGTGACATCTCTGACCGGCAAGGAAATAGAGGCTACGGAAGAAATGGAAAAAATGAAGGTACAAATAATGGGAATAAGCGAGACAAATTAGATAGGAAAAGGGCACATCAATATCAATGAGAAATATAGTCTATATTATTCCGGAGTACCCCAGGGTCACAAAGCAAAAGATGGTGTCGGTATAATAGTGAATAAAAGAATAGAATCAAGAATAACAAACTACGAAGCAGTAACATCTAGAATAATCACAGCCCAAATAGAACTAAAAGACAAGATAGAAATAATACAAATATACGGACCAACGGAAGGTAATGAAGAAGAGATAATGATAGAATTCTACAACGAACTCCAAAAAGCATTAGACAAATTAAGAGAGGCCAGAGAAAAAATAATAATCTTAGGCAATAGGAATTCAAGAGTAGGTAAGGACATTAACAAGGGATTAGGATGCATTGGACAATATGGGGAAGAAACATTAAACAGAAATGGAATTAAAATGCTGGAATTCTGCCAAACCAATGACCTGATAATAGGAAACACATTCAGTGAACAAACCATTAACGATAAATATAAATTTGTGGCCGAAGAAAGAAACGCGAAAAGCTTAATCGATTATATAGTCTATACGAGATACCTAGAACAAAATATAAAAAACATCTTAACGAAAAAGGAACCGGAACTGTCTACACAATTTGATAATGAAGTAATAAAGGAAGACAATATAATTAATGAAGGCGAAGAAAACACAGAGCCAAAGCAAATAAGTAGAAAAGACGTAATAGAAGCATTATCAAATATAAAAATAGGCAAGGCAGGTGAAGATGATGAAATTGAACCGCAAATGGTAAAATACATGAAACAAGAAGGAATAAACTGGCTATGGAAAATATATAAAGTGGCGTGGGAAAAACAACCGATATCTAAAGATGTAAACTGCGACAACTATAGAGCAATGTCTGTCATCGGTATGATTTAAAATATATACGAAAATAATAGAGAAGAGACTGAGACAAGAAGTAGAAATGGTATTGGGAGAACAAACGGCATTTAGACCGGGAAGACAGACAAATGACAACATAAAAATCATTATAAACCTAATAGAAAGAAGCATAGATACGGGGAAAAACTAGTATTAGCATTCATAGATCTAAGAGCAGCATTTGACACGATAGAAAGACATATTATAGGGCAATGCTTGAGGAAAATAAACGTACCTAATGCTTTGATAAAAATTATAGAAAGTACTTACAAAGAGGTAAAAGGAAGGGTACAACTAACAGGGGAAAGATCGGAAGCATTTAATTGGAAGAGAGGTATTAAACAAGAAGATAGTCTCAGCCCTTTGCTATTCATAATAGTAAGGAACGTATTGATAAGAAACACTAGAGTCAGAACCAATCAACTACAGACAATAATAGGTTACCGCAGATTACAACCGGTAACAATAGGGTCCTTAATGTATGCAGACGACATAGTACTAATAGCATATTCCGAGAATAAAATGCATAAACTAATGGATATATGGGTAGAACAAATAGAAGAACTAAAAATGGAGATAAACGAGGAAAAAAGTAAGATAATGATAATCAGCGGCAAAGGATATAAGGAAGATAATCAAATAAAGATAAAATGTAAAAACTCAGAATTGGAAATAGTAACAACTTACGAATACCTAGGAAGTATAATAACTAATGACGGAAAAATAGACTGGAAAATAACAAATAGAGCAAAGCAATCAGACAAGTTATATTATGCGTTAGCCCCAATAATGGGAAAAAGAGAACTGGCACGAGAAATACGAATAAAAATGTATAACACAATAGTGATACCGACTGTGCTCTATGCAAGTGAAAACTGGACAATTCTGGAAAAACATAAGATCAGGATAAACGCAATAGAGATGAGACATCTAAGAAAGATAGTTGGAAAGACAAAATGGGATAGATTAAGCAACGAGGCTATTAGGAGAATGGCCAACCAGGAACAGATAATGAACAAAATAACACAGAGACAAATGAACTGGTATGGGCATCTGATGAGGATACAATCCAATAGAATAACAAGAAAAGTTTATGAAGCAAAAAACATCGGAAAAAGAAAAAGAGGCAGACCAAGAAAAAAAATGGATACAGTAAGTAGTAGAGGCGGGAAAACTTAAACAAAAATCACTCGAGGAATTGAAAATAGTGGCAGGAAACAGAAAAGAATAGAAGAGGTGGGTGAATGGAAATTAAAATAGCTAGCCCAAATCCGACACCCTGATAGGGTAAAAGGAAGGGGAAAAAGAAAGAAAGAAATTTCCACTTTAACACCCTGTATCTTTCTTAATATCAACATTTTATTAAAGAAATTTGGCTGAAGTCGTAATATTTTAAAGTGTAGAATCTACGGTTTCTTTTTGTACAATTACTTAAGGACCACCCTGTATATAATGTTTTAAAAGTAGCGGAACATATTCGTAAAATCATTGATATTTAAAAAAAACACAGAAGAACGGTGAGAACGTAACAAACACTTAATTGCATGAAGCCAACAAGATAGTTGGACAATGCGATTTTCAATCATCTACCCCTAGAACTCTAAACAAGCAACAGCATAGAAGCAATCAACCAGCTGATACGCCTAGTGAATACTGGAGGCGATCCATGATTCCTCCGTATCTGGATTCTATCATATCTTCTCTAGAGACACGGTTTTATGAAGAAAATACGCCAACCTTCGTTCTAAGTCTTCTGCATCCCATACATTTTTCAAAAATTTATTTAAATTTCCTTAAATTAGAACTGAAACAATCCTTAAACCACTATGAAATAGATGGAATAGATGCAGAGCTAGAAGTATAGGTAGAACATTGGAATAAAAAACGGCTTAATAATGAGTTACACAACTTCAACACCATTGATATTTTTGAACTGGTTTCAACGTCCACTCAAATTCTCGTAACATTGCCTTGCACTACGTGTACAGTTGAGAGGTCGTTCAGTTCTCGGGTAGAACCGCGTTGGGAATTTAAAGCTTTTCCCTATCTAATTTGTCTTGCTTATTCCCATTATTTGTACCTTTTTTCCATTTCTTCATATATATATATATATATATATATATATATATATATATATATATATATATATATATATGAAGTCTACTACTACGTAAGAATCGTCTTCTTTGTGATTTTACTTTCCTTAAAGCCTGCCGAGACAATAAAGTCATTCCCGGCAAACTGAGACCTCGGAAGCCCTGAAGAAGACATCAGAGAGGATGTCGAAAGCTCGGCAAAAGGATATCGACGCGGTTCAACCCGGAAGACTGGTGAGTTTAATATATATATATATATATATATATATATATATATATATATATATATATATATATATATATATATATATATATAAGAGGAGGAATAAGATGCAGTTTTAAATCCGATATTGTCAAAGGTTTGTGTTCCAATGGCTGCATTTTTTCTTTTTTTTTTCCCGTATCTTTCGTTTTCGAGCACCCGATTTATAATGATAAGTCATTTTAATGAATAAATAAAATTTCTAAAAAAATTAATCAAAATTCTAAATTTTGACCTAAAATTTGAAGTAGAAAATTTACAGTTGTAATATTTTACATATAAGTGTTTACAGTTGTAAACACTTATCTTTGTAAAAAAAAATGAACATAAGAATATCCGCTTTCGATTGACAATATCCTCTTTCTCACAAATGAATATTACGTGTACAATATCGATATTTGTAAATTTAAAGCAGCCCAGCAGATGTCTAGCTTACCACAACAATGCAACAATTTGTCTATCGACGTATTTTGTCTATCAGCACAGACGCCAGGCGCGATTTTTATTGCGGGCGGCGAATCCGTTTAAAGCAACATTGGTTATATGAGAGCAGTAATCCGGCAATGCAACTAAAACAACAACGCAGGAGGTCGGAACGACATTAAAACATTAAAATAAATTTCGAAATAGAGGTAAATGTCAGATTACATATAGCCGAGTATTAATTAAACGTATTATGCACATAAAGTGAAGAGCAAAAAAACGGGAAAAATTACGTCTTTGGTCTGGTCTACGCCGGGCCTCTTACATGGCCGGAACCAAGTAAAATGTATCGGCTGTACCGCCCTCTCAGTGGGCCTGAGTGGAAGAATTGCCGGCTAATAAGCGAGCGAATTATGAAGAGGTAAAAAAAGAAACACGCAGGGCCAGAGTGCAGCTATTCCATTGGAGATGGAAATTCAATTAGTAGAGTGCCTCACAACCATGGAAAAGTGGACTAGGTCGGGGTGACGTTCTAAGGATTGTAGGTGGTTATATTGCACGCAATAAACTGAAAACTTAAAATTTTTCCCCAAAAATTGTATAGACCTGTTTATTATTGGCAAATATTTTCAGGCATTAGAGAAGACTCTAAACGACTTAGATTTAAAAGATAAACTACAATTTATTTGATATTTGGATGAATTAGGATTTTATATTGATCCTTTTAAGGTAAAAATTGTGGAAAAAAGGTAACTTATTTTTCCAGAACAACAACAGGAGGTGGATGAGAGAACATAACCGTTCTAATTGTCGCAAATGCATCAAGACATAAGGAGACCACATTAATAATCTTTAAAGTGACAAATATTTCGGATGAATGGCTTACGCCGGAAGGAAAAAAATTTCGAGGAACTACATTTGACGACACAGCCAACGGATGGATGGAAGTATTTTAAAAAAAGTTTCTTGAAAAAAATCGGTTATACTAGACCTATCCTTGTAATATATGACGGTCATGTATCACATATGAACGTCTAATAGAATGTCCATTGCAAAACAATGTAACAATACTAAAACTCCCTCCATACTGTGAATGCGAATTCTCCATAAGCGAATTTTCATTCGCTTAAATTTAGGAGGGATGGGCAACTTGTTTAGTCACGAAGGCATAACCAGGTCAACTAATTGCCAAAAAACATTTTAGTAGGTTGATTGTAAATATATGATCCGGAACAAACCCTGAAATTATAATCAATAGGTTTAGAAAAAGAGGAATATATCCTTTTAATTAATTTCAATTAATTTTATTAAATTCAATTAATTTCAATGTTATCTCAGAAGAATATTATGATATGAACCGCTTGCGTTAAAGTTATAGGAAACATACAAACAGAACATTAAGAAGAACCGCCATTTTTCTGTCACCTCGAATGAGCATAGTGTAGCATTACAAGAAATCTTATTATTATAAAACAACAACACCAATATATAGACAGAATAAAACAGAAGAGAAACATTAAAACTGCGTCTGAAATAATAACTACTCGAGAAGTACTTAAACGCCTACAAGAAAAAGAAACTAAGAAGCACTCAAAGAAAAAAAAGTTTTAGTAATTATAGAGTCAGAAGAAACATCATCGGAGAAAACGAAAAGGAAGAAATATGATGTGAGGATTTCGATAATGACATTGAAGGAGAGCTTAGAGAGGAAGAAGACTGAACTACTATTTGGATCAAATAAACAAAAACACCAAAAAACATTTAAAAACTTTTACTTATTGTAATATTCAATAGGTTGTTTACTTTATCTAGCATATGCTATTTGTATTGAACTTTAATAACAAATATTTGTAACTTTCAGAGTCTCACGATTATTTAAAATACAGTCCATCTAAATTACAAACCGTTGCACGTTATCGGCGTCATAGCCCGTGACGTCACATAATACCAACACGAAATATTTAGGCGGTAGGTGTGTTCTTTTTTAGAATCACTTTGTCGAGTACACTGGCGTTACAGCCACTACACATATTTTATTATATAAGTACGAGTAGAACTAATATTTAAAGATTTTTATTAATGTTAACTTAAAGAAACAGACAACAATATGTTTCATCTAATTTGTATAAATGCAATATAAAGCGAATTATGAATGTTCTTGGGAAAAACACTTTTTTAAAAACTGAACTTCACAATTAAAACTTTTATTTCGACTTACAAAGATTTTAGTAACAACAATAATAATTTAAATCAGACTGAAAAATATTGATTTTAACATGGTGTTTTTATAATTTATTAATTGCTGATCTTGCTGTTCAATACGTCGCAATTTAGTCCAGAATGTTCAAGCGGTAGCCCCGTGTTGGAATCCACGTGGTGGAACTATCTGGATGGTAGCGGTCATTGTACTGTAACTACTCCATCCCCTGAAGAAGTTTTGTGAAGGACGAACAGAACTGTTGAGTTGGCTCTTCTGGAGTTTCGTCGCTAGAGTTGGGTTTTTTGTTGTTTGTTATATACCTGTAACATATATAGAGGCAGATTATTGTAATAAAGATATATAAAGGAGTCATCCAAAAATGGTTATGGCTATGGTTCCATAATTTCGGGTTAATTGTTTCTAGATGTTCCTCTTCCTTAGAGAGTTCATGCAGTTTGTCCAAGGGGATGTGATCTATCCTTAATGATTTGAATTTAATCGCTGTTTGAATATCTATGGTCCTTATTTTGGGAAGCATTAGCGGTTGCTCTGGGATGGTTGTCCTTGAATTTATGTAACTCTGGATTGGGATTTTGAATTCGCATCTGGGCGGAAGATTGATGAGATAAGTTCCTTTTAGGCCCAAAATTTTTGTTGTAGAACATCGAGTTGTAATTTTGGTTGATTCGGGGAATATTCCTATATAGTGGGCATCCGATAATCTTTGAATGATGACATCTCGAGTTTGGACGGGGGTGTATTGGCAAGAAGCTTCTTGGGTGCTCAACTGCATAATTTGTTTGATACAGTCATCAGTTTTCGTTGCTTCTAGTATTGTTTCCTTTTGGCAAAGATATCTTGAGTCGATTCGGGCACATGGTTCTTTTAAATATTGAAAGGATTTTTCGTTTATGAGTAGATATGGTTCCGGAGGAATGATTGTAGTAGAATTTGGGGTAGGTATAGGAAATAAATGATAATAAGTAAAGGAATCAGGGTGTAGGACAGGAAAATGAAGGATAAATATAATAGTACGGTTTGAATAATAGGCATCTACTTTGATGATGTCGTAGTACTTTAGGATGTCCTCGTCTTCGATGTACACAAGTTGGTCTGTCTTGTGGTGTTCTAGCATTTTATTGATGATCCATTTTATTTCGTCCTTCTTGATCACACTGTTATGGAGAGTGTTTACACGAGAAAAGGTAATTGCTTCTTCTAGGTCATTAAGTAACTGAAGTATAATTTGAAGGGTCAAATTTAATTGGTCCAGAACATTCCTTGCTTGCAAATAATGATTGAAGTCAAAAATGAATGTATTGAGATTCGTGCTGATATTATTTACTTCTTCTGCTATTATTTCTTGGTTATGTGTTAGTAATGTGATAGTTTCGTTGAACTCTTTTATAATCTTCTTGTTCAAGCTAATGTGACGATTAAGATGATTTATAAAATTTTCCTGATTCGTCTGTAAGGTTTCTATAGCATTGTTGTATTTTTCTGCGTCATCTTGATCTAGATTTCCAGAAATTGCTTTGATAATGCTTCCTATTCCATTAATTAACCCTCTTTCTGTTCTGCTATAGGGGTAAATTGTTGAGAATTTTTCTTGGACTGATTTTAATTGATATCTAAGAGCTTGGTCGAAATTTTGTAAACCGCTAAAATACGGATGGCTAAGTCCATTTTGAATTGCTGTGGTCACTGCAACGTACTGGGTTTCAATTCTGTCTAATTCTTCCTTTATTGGTAGTAGTTTGAAAAGGTGTATAAAATCGTGTGTACTAGTATGAATCTTTGCTTGTCCCAGGTTGAGGGGAATTATTCCTGGGTTGTCTTTTAGGTCCTTGATCTTCACTTCCTCTCCCGTCGTCAGGGTGATCCTGTGGGGAAGGTTCAGAATTAGTTTTTGATTTAGGTTGGTGTTTTATGTTTTTCTTGTGAACTGTAGTTTTTGATGTTTTTACAGTCACTTCGTTATTTCTTTTTATATGTTTTGCGGAATATCGCGGAAGTAATTTATTTCGGGTAACTGTTTTCTGTGTGTACATTTTTGTACTTAGTTTATACGTAATAGGGTCTTGTCTCGATTTATTTCTATTTCCGATGACTTTATTTTTATTCTCTTGTATTTGCTGGTTTACTTCCTTGTATAATTCCTTTGTTATCTCTCTATGATTTTGGATATAATTGTTCAGTATTACTTTCTGTATGTCAACGTCAAAGGGATCTTTTGCGTCGATATGTCCGTTTAATATGTTGATGGGTCTTAACTTCGTTGCTGAATGTATGGAATTATTGTACCCAATTATAGCGTATAGCATTTGTTCTTTTATCGAGAGCTTTGCTTTGGTGTTCCTTAGGATTCGAAGATGTTCGATTAACGTAGAATGAAATCTCTCAATCATCCCGTTGGATTGCGGATTCTCTGGTGTTGTATAGTGGATTGAGATTTTATGAGAGTCTACAAATTCTTGTATTACTCCATTTTTAAATTCCGTACCATTATCGGCTACTATCATTGTTGGGAGTCCATGATGTGTTATAAAAATCAGTAGGGCGTTGAGTACATTGATTGCATTTTCTCCATTTATTGGGTAGGCTTGCCCATATTTCGAAAATGCGTCTATTATGGTTAGAAACTTCTGTCCATCAGCCTGGAATAAATCAATGTGAACTATTTCCAGTGGTTTAGTGGGAGTTGGTGTAACCATAAATTTTGGTTTGGGAGGAAGTCTGTCGTATTTATTTTCTTGACATATATCGCAAAAGTTTATGATATCTTCTATGTCCTTCTTCATATTAGGCCAGTAATATCGTTTCCGCATTTGACTTTCTGTTTCAGCTATTCCTCTATGGTTCGTTTTTCCTTCGTGATAGTTTTTTATAATCTCTTTTTGTTGTTCTTCTAGGTTAACATCTTCCAACAAAAGATTGCACTTTACTAAGTCATATGCGTTGTGTTTAAAAGTTTTCCTGATAATTTCGCAAATTTCTGCAAAAATTTCTTCTTCTGCTTCAAATAAAATTGCATACTTCTTTTTCGGGTTGAGGTGTTCCTTAAAATTTTTTATGGTATCAGCTTTTAACTGATCTTTCGACAGCTGGATATGATAACGTCTTTTATTCAGAAAGGTTTGTATAATTGCTGGAGGTCGTGGATTGTAGTTGACGATTTTGACTATAATTTGGTTATTGTAGAAGTTAAGTGGTTTTTCCGAAATAGGTATACCAAGAATTGGATTTTCTACTGCTGTATGTATTGTTTCATTTCCGTCTTCGTCCATGTTTTGATCTTCGTTTTCAACAATATCTTCTGGGATGTTTCCTGGAATTAATTCTGTTGCTTTTTCTTCTACAATCTCGTCGATTATTCGATCTGCATCTGGATTATTAGTCATTGACCATCCATCGTCTTCCATATCTACTAAATCATCAAAGACTTCCTTAATTTGTGAATCGATGTCCTTAGTTTCCTTTGTGTGTATTTCGATTCGAGACAGTGCGTCCGCATTTGTATTAGCTTTGCCTTTTTTGTAAATTACTTCGTAGTCAAATTCTTCTAATTTTAATCTCCAACGTACTAGTTTGGAGTTGGGTTCCTTTAGGGAGAATAGATATTGCAAAGGACGGTGGTCTGAAAGTATTTTAAATTTTCTTCCAAATAGGTAAGGTCGAAAATACTTAGTTGCCAACACCATTGCTAACATTTCCTTTTCTATTGTGGAGTACTTGGTTTCGGTTTCATTTAGTGTCCTGGAAGCAAAGGCAATTGGTTTATCACTGCCAACTGGTCCTTGGGAAAGTACTGCACCGATAGCGAAGTTACTGGCATCTGTTGTGAGGTTAAACGGTTTGGAAAAATCTGGATATTGCAATAACGGCTCATTCATTAATAATTTTCTGCACGTTTCAAAGCATTCTACGAATTCGGGTGTATGTTCGATCTTTGCATCTTTTTTCAGGCATCTTATTAGAGGTTTCGTGATTTTTGCGAAGTCTCGAATAAACTTTCTGTAATATCCCAGTAGTCCAAGAAATCCTCTTATTTCTTTTGCTGTTTTCGGTATTGGATATTTTTCTATTGCTTCAATTTTCGCTGGATTCGGTTTTATGCCTTCTTGTGTGACTACGTGTCCTAGAAAATTAACTTGCTTCTTTAAGAATTCGCATTTGTCAACTTGGATTTTTAGTCGGGCTTCTCTTAATCGTTGAAATACTTTTGTGAGATTTACTATGTGTTCCTGTAGTGATGTTGAATATACTATTACGTCGTCCATATAGACGAGGCATATTTCTCCTTGAAGTCCCTTCAATACGTTGTCCATCATACGTTGAAACGTGGACGGAGCGTTCTTAAGTCCAAAAGGCATTCTTAAATATTCATAGTGTCCATTTTCCACATTAAATGCTGTTTTGGGAATGTCAGCCATCTCGATTTGGTGAAATCCGCTTGCTAAGTCGAGGGTCGTAAAATATTGACATCTTCCCAATTTGTCCAAAATATCGCTAATGTGAGGAATTCTGTATCGGTCGTCAATTGTCTTCTCGTTGACCTTTCTATAATCTACCACTATTCTCCACTTTATTTTACCGGATGAATCTGGTTTCTTTGCCACGACCCAAATAGGCGAGGGCCATGACGATTGACTTGGTCGAATGATCCCTTGCTCTAACATTGAAGAGATTTGTTTCTTTACTTCTTCCTTGTGCACATACGGATACCGGTATGATTTCGTATATACAGGCTCTTCATCCTTGGTTCTGATGTGGTGTTTAACTTCGTTAGTAAATCTGAGAGGAGTGTCTGGTTGGTGAAATATATCGGAGCATTTTCGGCATAGGTAGCGAACTTGTTCCTCTTCTTCGTTAAGATGTTCGGTTTTAATTAAGTCGTCGATATCTTGTGTGTAGTCTGGTCCGGGGGTTGTTTCCATGGAATATATATGGAAATCTTGAATGTCTATTTTATTGCTTTCGAGTGGTTCCATAAGAGAAAGATGAATGGGTTCTGACGTGAAGTTGGCAATTTCGGTCCAGGCGAGGTGGTTCTCGGCGTTAGTAAGGGCTTCTCGTACTACGACGCCTTGTACTTTTTGAGTAGGAATAATGATGGTTCCTTTTTCTTCTTTGACAGGAATTTTCACTTGGCTAATAGAATTTGCTTCCAAATGAATGGAATAAAATTGTGTTTTATTTGTTTCGTAATATTTAATGGGGATTGTAGAATCTTTTGTAACTAGGAGCGATTTAGGGAAGTTTAATTGGGCTTCGAAGAGTTTTAGATTGTCGAGGCCAATAAGACCATCGAAAGTTTTGTGAAACTTAAAGAGGTAGAATTTCATTTTGCTGTCAGAATTAAATTCTGAAAATGAAGGAATTTCGGCACAATATTTTTGGGAATAGTTTTGAAAAATTGATATGACGACAAAGGGTTCGTGTTTTATGTAACTTGGAAAATATGAAGAAGCTATTTCTGGATTAAGAAATGACTTTGTAGATCCTGTATCGATTAAAAGTCGTAAAGAAGGCTTAAAAATTTCGATGTAGGGTAGCTCCTTCTTGTCGGGAAATGAATGAAGTTCAATTACGTTCCGATTGCTTCTGGTGGGTCCTCTCGAAAATTTACGTTTTCTTCGTATTCGGTTGGTTGATTTTCGTATGTATCTTGTAGAAAATTGTCGTATTCAGGTTCGTAGTAATCGTTGTAGTTGGCATTCTCTTCTTGCTCATCTCCGTGGCATTGTATATTGTAAAGTTCTTCTACGGTGAATTTTGGCTGTGCTCGGTAATTTGGTGTAAAATTTTGACGGCCTCTGGTTGTGGTTTCTGATATTCCACTCATAGGTGATGGTCTAGACTGTTTTGGCTGTCCGGGTTTGGGTGCCCATACATTTGACTGGTTCTGGGTCCTGAATGCTGGAGGGTTTGAATTTTGTCTAAATTGATCGAAGTTTTGTTGCCGATGTGGTTGCTGAAACTGATTCTGCGGATAGAATTGTCTCATTGGTTGCTGCCATCGTGGAGGTGCAAAATTTGTCTGTTGGTACAATGGTTTCTGGATCTGTACAGGCATCTGCTGTCTCTGAGGTCGGCGTTCTTGATAATTTTCGCTTCTTCCTGATGTTGAAGGTTGACTTATTTGATTTTTTTTGAAGATATCGAACATTACTTTCTTCCTGTACGTACTGTATTGCCGTGGCTAAACTTCCTGGTCTCATTGCTCTGATAACAGAGCCCATTGGTTCTCGTAGGCCTGCTAAGAATGTTGTAAGAGCTTGTTGACGGAAAAATTCTTGTTTGCTCCTTTTAATATCGGCATTTATCGTATGTAATTCTAGTTAATTATTAATACAGCTTAAAAGTCCCATGATTTTTTCATAAAAATGCATAATAGATTCTGTTGAGCCTTGTCTTAAATTTACTAGATCCCTTGTAAGCGAATTTTCGTCTCTCTGGTCTCCAAAATTTTGAATTAATGCGTTTTTTATTTCGTCCCAACTTTCGCATCCATATACAGATATAACTTCCTTGGCTCTACCTGTTAATTTACTGATAATACCATGAAGCAAAAATTTGTTTTGTATATTAGCTGCATTAAGTCTGTCATAATAATGGTTTAGAAGTATTGTAGAAACTTTAATAAATTCATGTAATTCATTTGGATTTCCGTCAAAATTTGGAAGAATGCATAAATTTTTAACGTCAAATTGTGGAACTGCCATATTTTAAAAATTTTCAATATAATATATAGTCAATAGTCAAATTGGTATAGTAATTTTCAATAATCAATATATAAATATATAAATTTTAATCTACTTTATTTTCTATCTATTAATCTCTATGTTTATTAATATATAGTATTTATTAAGCTATTCAATTTTGTCTAAATCTGACTCTAAAGTCAATCTAAGGACTTAGAGGAGATATTTTTAAATTACTTTAATCTTTGTTAATCTATTCAAATCTTTGTTTTATTTATCTTCTAATTTAGCTCTGATTCAATCTAAGGACTCAGAGGAGTCTGATTTATTAAAAATTCTTTCAAAATCTAATCTTCTTAATTCTAAGTAATAATAAAATCGCTTACAGGATAATGACGATGCCGATGTGCATTCCTTTGCTCCTGAAGGCTTCTTCTAACTTCTAATTCCCTCGGGTGAACTCTGCAGACGGTTTCCCTGGGGCTGGTTCTTGGAACAGTGGACAAACACTTGAAAGTGACGAGGATCTATAAAGACTCTTCCACTATCCTACTGACTGCGCGAATTATGAATGTTCTTGGGAAAAACACTTTTTTAAAAACTGAACTTCACAATTAAAACTTTTATTTCGACTTACAAAGATTTTAGTAACAACAATAATAATTTAAATCAGACTGAAAAATATTGATTTTAATATGGTGTTTTTATAATTTATTAATTGCTGATCTTGCTGTTCAATACGTCGCAATTTAGTCCAGAATGTTCAAGCGGTAGCCCCGTGTTGGAATCCACGTGGTGGAACTATTTGGATGGTAGCGGTCATTGTACTGTAACTAGCGTTTTTATGAAGAACATTTGTTCGGAACACCCTGTAACTGTAATCGAACGAAGGTGAAATTTTGGCATACATTGGTAACACTTATTTGACAGTTGTGGTGTTGACACTTTTTGTACTTTATTATTTTAAATTTTAAAGTGAATACCTCTTGTTTTATATTTTTCCTATTTAATAAAATCTGTTCTTTTTAGAACAAAATTAGTGTGTTTTATTTCAAAAATGTCACGTAAGAATTTAAATAGTCGTTGTAAAGACTATAATAATAATTATGTGACCTATTTGATTTAAAATGGATTCAGGATTTTTTTATACTTTGGCAACTATGTCAACTTCGATCTCTGACGTAGATAATGACGTGCAACGGTTTGCAAATTAGATGGACTGTATTTAAATAGCTAATGGAAGAATGAATATTCTACTTTAAAAAACTTACCCAGATTCTATTTCTATTGATTCATTGCTAAAAAATAAATTGTAGACAAACTATCCCCATTTAAAGAAAGAAGTGTGTACTACGGACATAGTTTAAAAAGAGTTAAAATATGGTGACGTGATTGTAGTGGAAAGTTATAAAATGAAGTAGTTGTATGTAATACACATTAAAATATTATATTAAAATATTAGCTTCAAATCTTACTTGGTCGCAAAATGTAGTATGTGAATGTATGACTTTTAATATTTTTCTACACACTTACCCTTTCTGCTTTACTTTTAGTAATATATTCTTTGAAATGTATCGATTCGAAATGGGATTCGAGCGGGAACGTTAGCGTTAACATGATTTTCATTTGTTCTTCGTTAAAGATTTTTTTTAGTGAGAGCGCATTGAGAGCAGAGCAATAATGTAAATAGACCGTTTCCAGTTTCGTAGGGGAAATTATAAATAGTTAAAAAAATGTAAAGTTGGTCGCCCATATTCACTAATTAACGGATGAAAGTTTCCGATTTTGATAGCAAATCCCCGAATTCCCCTCGTAGTTACTACAAAATGAGCTATTTGGAAAATACACAATGACGAACAATGACCTTCAGATAATAATATTCTTAAAGTTGCAGAACCGCTTCCATATACTGTTACCACAAATAAACACAAAAATAAATGATGAACCAGAAATTACGGATCGGCTTGGGTTCTCCAACTTGCTTTAACCGATAGTGAAAGATACGAGATGAGTGTCAAAACTAAAATCAAGAAAGGTTAGGGTTATCGAGAATACGAGACTTCTAAGTTTTTACAGCTACAGCGCAGTGATAGTTTGTTGTGGTGATGTGATAGCCAATAATTATGGTAAGTTTAAAATATTTGTGTTTTGTAATACTCAGAATATTTTAATACTCTTTCTCTTTTACATCTTAGTATCGTTGGTCTATTCTTGAAAAAAAAACTTGAATAGGTTTTTACAGTTATTTCACTGTATTCTTTTGAATCTATGACCAAATTTTGTTTTATTTTATTCTATTGTTACTATGACCGAATTCTTTTGACGAAATTTTAACTTAGGAATTATTTTTTAAAGTAAAGCGATCATTTGTCGATGGTCTTGTTTTTTAATAAATGGCATGAGAGGAAAAAAATAAGTTGTTATAAGGATTTAAGGTTAACATAAAAAACAATTTTTAGTGCCTTTAAATAATCGCATTGAGACCTAATACAATCGATTTATTATAATTTCTATTCTTTCAGTTTTGTATTCGTCAGGCGTCATTATGATCATCGTCAGTGGTACTACTATTTGAGCCCCGATTTTCCTTTGTTTGTTTTGACCGTCTTCCCGATACATCGCAAACCGGTACCAATTTGCCGCACTAATCCTCCTCGCGTACAACTCTACACCATCCCTACAACTAACCCTTGTTCTGTTCTAATTCTATTTTACATATGGAATCTTAAATTAATAAGAGTGGTGCGTAGTTTCATTCGTTTTTGAAAAATATTCTGCATTCCTATATATTTTTATAAAGGGCGTTATATTCCTAATGTTTCTTAAAGAGCTCAAAGTTCTCTATAGGCATATCGTTTTCACAAATTACACCAACTGCACTTCTTAAGGTTTTTCGTTTAAAGAAAAGTAAGATGATTTGTATCTGGTCACATATATGTCAGCAGCGGTAGAATGAGTGTTATATCGTTATATTGTAGTTTGGTTATTTTAGTAAACACTTCTTTAAGCTTTTGTTTGGTGCGAGAAAGTTCAGATCATCAGCGTATGATCAAAGCATCATAATTTGCTTTGATTTATTAAAGATACTTCTCTTATCGTATAAATCAACATCTCTTAGTCTTTTCCAATGTTATAGAAAAAGAGAGTATGTATGGAGCGTCTACCTATCCCAACTTCACACTGTTTCAAAGACCTGCAAAAAATTGCCTTATATTAGCAATTTGCTGATCAATTTACTCATTGTCGGGAATCAAGTCAAGTATCATTGAATCGGAAACCTCTTTTTTTTTTTTCTCCCCTTCCTTTTACCCTATCAGGGTGTCGGATTAATCGGAAACCTCAAGTTCATTAATAAAATTCATTCATATAGTTTAAATCTTAGCACGTTACAAAGAATTTAAAAGTATGTATATTTAATTTGTTTTTTTTTAATGTCTCGTAACATGAAGATGTCTAATTCGTCTATTGTCGACCTACCCAGTCTAAAACTAATTTCAAATTCACCACGAAACTCTTTCATGGACGCACTTAGAAGACTATACAAGCTGCTGGAGAATATCGTGTATACTATATTTAAAAAAGTTAGACTAGAAAAGGTATTGGATCAAATGAAACACCGATTGAGTTGCTAAACTGGTAGAGAAAATGAATATAAAAATAGTAGTAAAATTTTCTAATGTTGTATATCAAACTAGTTATTTATTTTCCAAGACTATCTGCATTTATCGCAATCCCTACAAAAGCAAGATAATATTATAATATCGATTCATTACCCCAATGTTACCCTTAAGATTTGCCTAAGAATAGTTCATAGCAGAATCAAAGAGAAATTTCAAGAAAACCTTAAAGATATATATAGTTTGGTTGTAGAAATGCACTAGGAACTAGAAAGTAGCGTTAAGGCCGAACATCCTGTTGCAAAAATCTGATGATCAGAGAAAATATATTGATAATGTCCAACATTTAAAGTTATTATTACATTACTATAATTACAGATTCTAAACATACCTAGTCAAAAATATAGAAATTGGTGAGACAGATATTCGCATTATTACCGTCAGTGTAGAAAATTGACAAGATATCTATTTAACAAGCAGTTACACAATGTTGTATTCGATCACCAATATTATTCAGCTTATGCACAAATCAATATTGTTCAAAAAAGTCAATCATATGGGATAAAAATAAATGCAAACTTACTTAGTGTAATAGATAGGAATTCGCCGCCTACTTTCAGAATTGGATATAGCACATTAAGAGGAAAAATTAGATATGCTAATGTTACATTAATTATGAATAGGAATAGGAATTAAAAATTAATACAGCAGTAAGTAGGAGAAAAAATACGCAATAAAACAAACAAAAATAAAATCAAATTTTATTCTACAGACGTCCGAATTCCCAACTAGAATGAAGCAAGCTAGCAATTTAGGTAAACCCAGCCTCTGCACTCTGATGCGCGATAGAGGCACAATTATCAGCCAAATGCCCTTCATGTGGGAGTCCTGGGCAATAGAACTCCAACATAGTTCCCTAATCGATTCAAATTCAGGACAGCGTGACGCGCTTTGTTCCTGATATCCTCTTGTGACTTGTCCGCGAATCGAAAATAGCTTGCTTGGCCCCAAGCTTCCGCTTCGGACTACGTCCAGTCCGGAGACTTGTTGCTAAAGTGTTTGGCTCCTACTTGTCCGGATTTTTTGTGTTTTTTATAATTTTTTTTGGTTGGCTTTCGCCGGTTTTTTTGTTAGCCTAGGCCGTTTTTAGTGTTTTTTATTATTTTTTGGTACGATGTCTTTGTGAGCGTCCTATTGATGTTAATCGGTATTCACCTCTTGGGGTCCACACAGCGCGGCGATTTGCAGTGTTTATCGACTTTTAGAGCTACGAACTATCCTCTGTTGGCTTATTTGTTTTTCTCTCTAGGGTTTTTGTTTTTCTCTCTGATGATTCTGTTTGTTTGATTAGTTGTTTTAATTTTCTCTCCCGTTTTTGTTATGTTTTTCTCTTATTACTTTTTATTTAGTTTGTCTTTGTTTTTCTTCGGTTTCTTAATTTATTACACTACTAGTTGCTTAGGCCTCTTGTGTTTCCAACGGTGTAAAGCGTTATATCTCATGATCTCTTCATTATTTCCGTTACCCTGACATGTTGTAGATCCCTGTATATGAAGCGTTCTGCTACATATATCAGAATGTTGATGACTTCTCTTAAGCAGCTGTTATAAACTGCTTGAATCCTCTTCTTTGTAGTTTTACAGGTGTGTCCCCATGCGAGAGATGCGTATGTGAGTATCGGTAGAATGATACTGTTAATTAATCCTATCTTGGTTTATATCCTCAATTTACTTTTTCTACCTGTGAATTCTTTAATGGATCCTTTACCAATGTTGGCTTTTTGCACTGTGGCGTCTGCGTACTTTTTAAAGTCAGTCCTTCACCCATGATGACTCCCAGGTATTTGGCATCGCTTTTCCACTTGATGCGATTGCTCTGTACAGTAAGTTGTTCCTCTGGTCGCTTTTGCAGTGTCGTCTGCATAAAGGCTTAATAGTGTTCCTGATGTTCTGGAAACGTCTACGATAAATATTGAGTACAGTAGGGGTGACTGGACCACTTCCTGTGGCACTTCAGCCTCCGGGGTTCCGAGTTCGGACAGGACGTGTTCTATCCAACCTCTAAGACTCCGGTTGCTCAAGTAGGAAGAGATTAGTCTCGTCATTACCCCGCTGTATCCATATTCTTTTATTTTATAATACAGTAATTTATTCTATATATAATACAGTCCTATATTTTCTCTGTGGTGTAAATTATTCCGTGTAGTGAAGGAATTGATTTTCTGTCGTTTCTTAATAGTTTTTGCAGTTTCCAGATTTTCTGCATATTTGGTCCTTGTTCCTCCATTTCTTTGGCATGATTTTCCCAGATTTGGCTACGGAGTTGTTGTAGCGCTGTTTTGACCTCTCTGTTTAGTCTGTTTTCCCTATTTTCTTCTATTTGATTTCTTGTCCTCTTGGCGAGCTGTTTTGCTCTGTTTTTCTCCCTTATCAGATCTTTTAGTTCCTGGGAGATGTCTCTGAATCTTCCCTTGTGTAATTCTACCTCTTCTTCTGTAGTGCTCTTTCTTAGAGCTTGTTGAATAAGTTTTTAAACTCTAAGATTTTTTCCTCTATTTCTTGTGGGTGGTTTATCACTGTAATATTGTTTATTCCAGTGCTTACAAGTCTTTTGTATTTTGTCCATTTAGTTTTCTTTTTAATTCTCTTGATGGTACTTTCTTCCTCCCATGTTCCTATTTCTAGGAGAATGGAATTGTGGTCCGATGTTTCTTCGTTTAGGGTTTGTATTTCCGTTTGTAGTCTTAGGTTTTTAGCAACTACTATGTCTATATGTGTGGGTAGTCTTTCTAGAATGAAGTGAAAAACAAGTTAAAAGAATAAAAATATTTACATATTTGGGAGCTATTATAATGGACCAATACCATAATATAAAAATTACAGACACGGAAACAATGAATAACAGACGAAACGCTGGACTTGGTAGAAAAACGGCAAGAGGTAAAGAGCTGTACAAAAAACCTCACATAAGTCAACTACTCGCAGAACTAAATACATAAATAAAATACGTAAGTAGAAGAGGTAAAAATAGACAATACCATACGAGTTGAAATAGAAGAACACGGGGGTTCGTCAGTAATCTAAAGAACTGTTAAATAAAGTAAAGAATCCATTTGGAGAATTTAAGGCACAAACAGAGATAATTAAAGTCTATTTGTTTGCAACTGGTAGCTTATTACAAATGCAAATTTTCTAATAGTGGTTCAAAGTTACCGTCAAATCCATAAACCGTTGCCGTACGGATGTAGTTGAGACCAATAAAAATTTTATTTTGTTTTTAATTACGAATTATGTAATAATTTGTTTACTTATATATATACGGTAACGTAACTTGTCTGGATGGGAAGTGAGGATTAAAAGAGAAAAGAAGAATTTTAAAAACAAGTATGTTGACCTTGCAAACTGGCGCTTAGGTGTTTCAAAGGACACAACGGTCAGCTTTGAGACGTGGGTCTATAGATCTAGTATGGGGTATATTTGGATAAAGATAAAATTATTGAAACGTACCAATGGAAATAGACAAAATTTGGTATAACACAAGGGAAAAATATAGGGCGCCACCTTGCCCTTTTTTAAAAGAAAAGGAAAACTCTACACTTAAAATATGAAAAGATTGGTTTAAGAATGAAAAAAAAATGACAAATAAGTTTGACCATCAGAGAAATCTCTTTAAACTGGTATGCATATATAATCAGAAAAACAAACACACTTACCTTATACGTCGCTTCATATTCCTGTTAGAGTTATCTTAATATTTTCCAAGAGAAAAGAAGAATTGTAAGATAGTAATAAATAAAGAATTGCTACTAATTAACAACTTTTATTTCCAATACAGTAGAAAGTTGAGCCAAGTAAAAGTTAATATAGAAATATCAACATATTAACAAAATAGACATAAACCGAACATGTAAATATTAAAATCAAAAATGGAAATTAAAATCAAACAGGTTTTAAACAAATATTTCAAAAAAACGTCAAACAACTGTCAAAGTGTATAGACGCATTTCAAAGTTTCTCCTTAAAATTTAAATATTTAAATGATTATTCTTAAAGTCTGAACGAGTAAATAGTGAATAGTGGTAAAATCAAAATCCTATTCCATTCCAATTTATGCAGCCGACGAGTAAAGACCGATATGTGACAATTTCACCGAAACATTTTAACTTTAATGGTTCAAAAGTGCATTGGTAAATTTGACTTTCCAGTGGCGTAAAAAAAATTAAGGTAACTGTTATTTTTAATTCTTTTATCCACAGAGTTCCTACTAGGACATCTGTTGCATTGATAATAAAAATTTATGTGTAGTGGTTTTGGTATCCAGAACCGCTCACTAAAATGACCTCAACTACTACTCAAATGACCTCACAAAATAACACGATCAATAATACCAAGTCTTATGTTGCCGCCACTTTATCTAAACCTCCACCTCCTACGTTTCCTCATAAAAATCAAGCCATTATCTTACATGCCCTTCCTAATGTCGTTCTATTTGAGTACATAAAAGCTATAGGAGACATCGTTACCCCCAAAAATATCATCTTTGCGTCTCGAATCTCAAATAACCGCATTTGTATTTATTTAAACTCTGTTAAACTAATCGACGATCTTCTCAGTGCCCACCAAAGTATCATTATTAACTCAACAGTTGTTCCTATCCGAAGACTTATAACACCTGCTAAGCGTATTCTTATATCAAATGTATCTCCCACGATACCTCACAGCACTATAGAAGAAGCTTTAAAAGATATCGGTTTACAGATAGTCTCTCCTGTATCATTCGTGAAATGTGGCTCGCTAGGTGATGAATATGCACATATAATGAGCTTTCGAAGAGTGGCGTACGTTATTCCGGATAAAGAAAACTTTTCAGTCCAGACCTCTCTTTTAATAACTCATGACTACACATCATATCGAATATTTGTGTCTACTGACAAATTACAATGTTTTTTATGTAAACAAGATGGTCATACTGCTGAAACTTGTACCAATGAACCAATTTCTGTAGCCCAATCCGAACTTCCCTCTCCCACTACCTCCGTATCCATACCCACAAATACAACGATACCCGAATGCACTCCCAATCAAATCAATGCACCATCCACATCTTACCCCGAAACTACAACTAATGTGGCAAAACAAAAAGCATCCCCTTAGTTACACAGTTAGCATCACCTCCCGTACAGAGACAGAAACGGGCTATATCCAGTGACAGTAATGCTGGCACCCCTTCTCAACTTTCTCCAGTTCCTACTCCAGAACCAACTATCAATCAAATGCCTCCCCCCTTATCTGTAAAATCTACCACTAATTCTTTTAGCCAGCCGCAAAAGAAAAAAAGTAAAACAATTGAAACAAAAGAACATAAATTGACACCCATTTCTTATAATGCAGTCCAAGCCATTTATAAAAATAATTTATCCGAACTAACTCTTACTGAAAACCAATTTATAGCTTTCCTAGAAATTACCTACGGCATACCGGACCCACTTAGAGAAGCTCTCAACTTCACTTCCAATATCCAGGGATTGCTTAATGGTTTATCTCTTCTTCATTCGCAATCAAAAGAGAGATCCTTTAAAAACCGAATAACAAGATTGCAAAAAAAATTAAAAGACAGCTTAATTCTGAAGACTCCGACAATTTAAGTGCATCATCCGATTACCTATCTGACGATGAAACTAACGCTCCTATTTCTCAATGCTCTCAACAATCCTTACAGTAGTCCCACACTTATCACATTTAAACATTACATTCAAAATAATTCAATGGAATTGCGATGGTTTCTTTCCTCGCATAGAAAGAATCCAGCAATTAACTACCGAAGAAAAACCTGAAATCATATGCTTACAAGAAACTAACTCAAAAATTACTAAATTTCCTAAACTAAACAATTTTAAAGGATATCATTATATTCGAGCTGACTGCAACAGAGCCAGTGGTGGAACTTCAATTTTTATTTCCAGTGAACTATTTTCTTCGCACCTTCCTCTCACCACCGAACTTGAGGCTATCGCCATAACCACTTGGTGTCCTAATAAGATTACTATTTGTAGCGTATATATTCCACCCAATCACTCTCTAAAGGAAATAGAACTTCTTGACCTCATTTATCAGCTCCCTTCTCCCTACATTCTTGTAGGCGATTTCAACGCTCACAACCCTATGTGGGGTTCCAATAGCACGTCAAACAAAGGTAAAACTGTTGAAAATGTAATTAATTGTACAGATTCCTGTCTACTAAATACAGGCTCTAGTACACACTTAAATTTCTCATCAGGCACATTTTCTTCTATAGATCTTAGCTTTAGTGATCCAAAATCCGCACCTTTACTAAATTGGAAAGTCGCTGATGATCTTTACGATAGCAATCATTACCCCATATTTATATCCACTGATATCCCCAACTCTAAACAAACTATATCCAGAAGCTACTGGCAACTCAAAAATGCCGACTGGCTAAGCTACACTACCAAAACAGATACCACCTTACCTTTTCTCACACTATCCAACAATATTGACTACAAATTATCATTAGTCACAAACACGATCCTTTCAGCTGCCAATTTGCATATTGGCAAAAATTCTGTTTCACACAAACATAAAAGGGTTCCGTGGTGGAATAATTCTTGCAAAATCTCCGTAGAACAACATAAGGAGGCACTTAGAGATTATCGGAAAAATAAAACACCAGAAAATCTCACAGAATTAAAAAAAGCTAGAGCCAGGTCGCGATTTATTATAAAACAAAGTAAAAAATCGTCATGGAGAAACTATGTATCTTCTATAAATGAAAATACCAGTCCTACTAATCTTTGGAAAAAAATACGACAAATTCAAGGAATCAATACAAATACTAAAATATCTAGTCTAATTTTAAATGATAATGTAATAAGTGACAATCAAGAAATTGGTGAGACCCTAGCCAGTCACTTCGACAAAAAATTTAAAAGCAAAATAAATTGCTCTCAAATCGAGCCAGTAGTCGATGCTTCCTTTCCAAGATCTTCAGCAACTGTTAAAGATATCGATTACTTAAATTCCCCATTTTTCTTACATAGAACTTACTTCGGTTAATAAAACTCTTAAGAACACTGCTTCCGGCCCCGACGATATTCCTTACATTTTTATAAAAAAACTATCTAGTTTAGGTCATCTTAAACTTCTTGAAATGTTTAACTTAATCTGGTCATCTAACAAGTTTCCTAATCAGTGGCAAACCTCAATTGTAATACCCATTAAAAAGCCTAACGTATCACGATCATCACCCAGCGCTTATCGACCAATATCTCTAACATGTACCATCTGCAAAATCTTTGAAAAAATGATCAATAAACGTCTTACGTGGTTTTTTAACAAATATAATATAATTCCAAAAGAACAGTCAGGGTTTCGACGTAATCGCTCTACTCAAGACAATCTAATACTTCTCCAATGTCATATTTCCGATGCCTTCAACAGGAGTCATTGCAGCAGTGTTTGATATTGAAGGAGCATTTGATACAATTAGCAGGCAATCTATACTGAAGAAACTTTCTCATTATAACATTAAGGGTAACATATTTAATTTTATACAAAATTTCTTAACTTCACGAACATTTAGAGTCTCTGTCAATGGCATTTTTTCATCACTACACCATCAAACTGACGGCGTACCACAAGGTTCAATATTAAGCCCCACTCTGTTTAACCTAGTAATAAGCGACTTGTGCTCTCATATAATATCCCCTATTAGGCACGTCCTATACGCAGATGACCTGATAATTTACTGCCACGGACGATCTATCTCTACAACTTCCAAGCTTATTCAATCCGCAGTAGATACACTAGTTAAAAAACAAGCTCCATAGGCCTGTCTTTATCATATACAAAATCAAAAATAATAAAATTTAGTAGACTATCACCCTTCCAATCCCCTAATATTATGATTGAGAGAGCGAATCTTCCAGTAGTCAAGGAATGCAAAATTCTCGGTGTAACGTTTGATTCACGACTCACCTGGAAACAACATATTCTAGAAATAAAAGGTGAAGCAAACAAGAGGCTTAACATTATCAAAACTCTTTCAAACTATCATTGGGACGCAGATGAGAACTCCCTGCTTAAGATATATAGGTCTATCATTCGTTCCAAACTGGATTATGGTTGTTACATATATATCTCTGCCTCTAAAACACACCTTAACCTTTTAAATTCGATACATCACACAGCTTTACGAATTTGTTTAGGAGCTTTTCGATCTAGCCCCGTAGAAAGTCTATATTGCGAAGCCAATGAGCCCCCACTTTGGATTAGACGTGAACAATTATTACTTTCCTATGCTGCCTCCGTTTCATCGAATACCTCCAATCCAGTTTATCTTCTTCTTACTTCATCAACTAACAACCAGCATTACTATTCTAAATCACCATCAATAAAACCCATTCCCCTAATTTTAACACAATTACTTAATAACATCTCTCTGTCACAAACAATCCCACGACCCCATACCTCCATATCCTCCTTGGTCTATAATCACCCCTCAGTTTAACACATCTCTTACAAGATTCGATAAACTTACAACACACAGGGAACTCATTAAAAAGTCTTTTAAAGAAATTATATTTACAAATAAATACGACATAGTACTTTACACTGATGCCTCAAAGAATGATACAGGAGTAGGCTGTTCTGTTACCACGTCAGATAACCTTATCACATCATCTTGTATCCCCTCGTTTTGTAGCGTTTTCACTGGCGAACTATTTAGCATATTTCAGGCTTTCAAATCCATTTCTTCACCTGATAAACAAGTTGCAATATGCACAAACTCACTAGCCTCAATACAATCTATACAAAATATATTCACTGATCATCCTATTGTCCAAAAGATCCTTGATTGTTACCAACTAATCGCTTCCCAAAAAATAACAGTTACATTAATCTGGCTACCATCCCATATTGGTATCACAGGCAACGAACTTGCAGACAGCCATGCAAAACTTGCCTCAACATCATCTGATAATACGGTTAATATACAAATTAGTAAAGATTTAAAATCTCACATTAAGAAACGAGCAAGAACCCGATGGCAACAACACTGGGACACCAATAACTCAGCATTACATCATATCCAACAGTTAGTCGATAGCCCCCTTGATTTGATCTCTGCCAGTATGTCCAGACGAGATGCTATTGTAACACGAAGACTTCGAATAGGACATACAAGATTAACACACGGATACCTGATGCCATCCAGCAACCGACCCACTTGTGAGACCTGTCAATCACATCTAACAGTTAACCATATTCTCACCGAATGTCATCAATATTCAGCAAAAAGACTATTTTATTGCCTTAAAAGTGATTTAAAAGACATACTCAATAACTTGGATCAAATAACCTCAAGTCTAAAATTCCTCAGAGACGTTCAGTTATATTATAAAATATAATTTTGATTGTATCCTGACAATATGTACTCTAAAAAAAAAAAACAAATATGTTTATAATTCTGTGGAATACTGCCGCGTGCCCCAATGGACTAATAGAAAATATAAAGGCCAATATACAAGATAAAATTGAGAACTCATAACTAAATTTCACTTTTTTATTTTATGGCATACTAATAATTTACCGGTATTATCTTTTGCTGTAGATTCCGCTCAGGTAGCAGCTTGTTCTTTCACCCTCCTGCTTGAGGTCCAATCCCAGGGACCCCGGCCCCCATCGATCACCACCGTCCTTGGTACTTTCTCGGTAAGAAGTCCTCTAGTTCACAAATTCATTTCCGCAACGATAAATTAACTGAGGATTTTTGAGTGTCATGTTTTTCTAAGTCCTAGTTCAAAACAAATCATTTGTCAATCCTTATTTAAAAACTCAAGGTAATATTCTTAAAATCTCTGTAAGTAGAAAAAGGAAAATACAGGCAGTAAATAGTTCTCTCCTTCGAAAACAACTTTCGGCCCAAGTAAACAAAACGTCGTAGTAGTCGCTGTTGTCATCTTATGATTATTAGTACCCCTAAGTTGATCTTTCTAGCCACCAAAATACACGGTCGGCCTCTCCTTCTTCCTACAGGTTTTCGTATGGGTAGCTTTTTAGCGATCGTGTTGCCTGGCACTCGTATTATGTGTCCAGCCTATTTGAGCCGCTGTGTTTTAATAACCGTTAGGACGTCTGGTTCATTAAAGAGTTGGTATAATTCTGAGTTATATTTTTTGTGCCACTGCCTTTGATCGTTTATAGATCCAAGTATTTTGCGGAGTATTTTGCAGTCGAATATTTCCAAAAGTTTTTCATCCTTCTGTGGTAGGGTTCGTTTCTCCACCATATGTGAGAACCATACTCACCAGTGTTTTGTGTGAAATTTTAGTTTTTCTTTATTTATTTATCTTTTTCTTCTTTTCTTTATTTATTCATTTATTCGTCTTTTGATTTCTGCTCTTGTTCTGTTGGTAGTCGTCAGCAGCAAGCCAAGGTATGTGAAACTATCAACACGTTCAAAAATAGGACTTCGAAAGACTGTTTGCCGTTTCTCAGTTACTGTAGAATCCTTAGTAACCAACAACTACTGGTCAATATCTTGCTTGCTACGCCCTAGTATTTCAATGTCATTAGCACATGCTATGATTTGTATCTTGAGTCCATCCTTTATCTCAAAAGTTCTAGAATTCACTCCCTGTAACCTAACACTTGCTTTTTTAAGTTAGACATTGTCATTCTCGTTAGTCTAATAAGTTTTTCTGGTGCACCAAAAATACTCATTGATTGATGTAGTACTGTTCTCTTAATACTGTTGTACGCGGTCTTGAAGGCGACAAATAGGTGATGGGTTTCAATGTTAAATTCTAATATCTTTTTAATGATCTGTCTTATTGAATGGATGTAATGAATTGTTTATTTTTCTGTAGTGAATTCAATCTGGTATTTTCGAAGTTTGCCCACTGTGTAAACTTATATCCTTGTAGCAGTATTTTTACCCATCTTAATTATTTCTTGAATAGTTTATATTTTCTATCTCTTTGTAGAGTACCTTTTTGGCTGAAACTTTTTATTTGCTGTAGTTAAATAATACAGCTAAAATATTACTTATTAAAAAATGAAAAAATAATAATAACAAAACATTGAGTGGCATTTGTAATAAATAAAAAAACTCCATTTTTATATGAATAGATTAAGAAATGTATTGTTTTAATCCAAAACACGTAAAATCCACAGATAATAAAGTAAAATCTGTCACAGAAAGTGTATTTTAAAATAATTTTGGGTTGATTTAATAAACTATTCATCATTGCCAGAATGTGGCGTATACATTTTTTAAAACAACTAATACTTCGTAATTAACACACGAAGACCAATCATCTATAATATAATTTGCATATCTTAATTTAAACATGTTTTAAAATATTATCTTTAGACATTCAAATCAGAAATTTGTTTATTCATATTATTGACAATAAATATAACTTTATTATACTATATAAAACGTTTTTCATGGATGTTGTTGAAAATATCATCCAATGTTTCATTTTAATTTAGATAATTTAGATATATATATATATATATATATATATATATATATATATATATATATATATATATATATATATATATATTGTGACGATTGGGGTTTATAGAAAATAATTTATAAGTTATATACTACATACTATTAGATATAAAAAAGTATTGATTATTTTAAGAAGTTATATACTAGAGAATTTAATAAAAATATATTTATGTGAGGGCATTTTTAATAAATTAGCATATAATAAGTGTAAAAAGTTGTATTTTAATGTTGTAAATATATTTAAGTGAGCCATGTGCATAGGCAACCAACTATACAGTAAATTGACAGATAGAAATTAATCATAATACGAATATAAGTGGGGTTATAATAATAATGTTAGTTTAAAATGTTTAATTTATATATATTTAATGATTTAAATGTTTATTCTGATCTGAAAAGCCTAAATGTCAACAAAATTATCAATGGAACATTAACGAATTCTCCAGAGTGCAGAGTGTGACCATTGTTTACGGTCGAACATTCTGGAATAATGATTATGTCGGTGGATGGAACAGATATTTTTTCGAGAACATCCATATCGAAGAAATAGAACGAGATCGAACATGGTTTCTTACCAGATGATTCTGGAATATCCAAAAAGATATAAATACCCGTGATTTGGATTCAAGAGGGAGTTTTTAGTCAGAAGTCAGGCCAGTTTATTATGAAAGTTAGTAGAAGATAGACACAATTAATTAGTGAAGTCAATTGTTCACAGTTTTAGTAAGTCAGTCAAGCAGTTTAATAAGAAATATGAAAGTTAGTTGGAGATAGTCCAATTGTTTAATATAGTGAGTTAAATGAAGATTAAAAATTATGCATATATTTAATGCACATTTATAATTATACACAAATAATTATTGAAGATTATAAAAGTATATTAGAAGAATATTGGATGGACATTGGAAGGAATTAAAATTATATTATGATTGGAGATTAGTATAAATCAACTTATAATAATTGGATATTGGTATATTGAAAAGAAGAATAAATATAAATGGTGTTTGC